>NC_090403.1:1167500-2367500 GCF_036365525.1 Heterodontus francisci
ATAAAATGGAATTAATTAGCAACAGGTTCTCCTTTAAAATTATTAATCTGAATTCACAATATTACTTGTGTGAATTTCGATAATTTGCTGTTTATTAACATAACTGAATAAATAAATATTGGAAGATTCAATGTCACATTGTTCCCATCCTTGTTCAAACTCCTACTGACTCACTCGAAGGTTGAAATCGAAGGAGCAGTTCTGAAGGAGCGAGGTCCCTTTAAAAGGTTGGGACTGTCCCTCTCCCTGCTCCCCCTTGGGGTCACAGTGCTGGGTCAGGGGTCACAGACACTGGGATTGACCCATGACTCCCTGACTCCAAAGACAAGAAAAGGAAAGCAAAAATTCTCCTGGTCCCTGTGAAATCAGATTGACAATAAATTTAAACCCCGAGAGTGAAATATAAAAGGAGAACAGAGAGATTCTGATGTTTGTAAAAACATGATTTACACAGAGGGAAGTGTTTGTGTTTATCTGTCTAAGTTGGTCAATGTGAATATATGTGTCTCTGTGTGGGTTTCTCTCTCTCTCGGTCAGTGGGAATGGATGTGTCTGACTGTGGATTTCTATGTGTGTGTGTTTATCTGGACATGTTAGTCTGCCTGTGATTATGTGACTGTCTTTGTGTCTGTGTGTGTCTTTGTGTCTCTGGGTTTGTGTTTCCAATTCTGGATGTGAGGGTGGGAGAGGACACAGAAGGACACTCTCTAATCTCTTATTAAAGATCTTTCATCTTAACAACTCCGATGAATGGACAGAAATCTCCTCCACAAAATATCAAGCAGTTGTATCTTAATACTTGTCAGGACAGAAGTGCCTCTCTCAAACACGGCCTATGTTAGCTTTATATGGGCTGATGATATAAAGTTAGGTGGGACAGTAAGCTGTGAGGAGGGTACAAAGAGACTGCAAAGGGAGATTGACAGGTTAAGTGAGCGGGCAAGGAAGTGGCAGCTGGAATATCATGTGGAGAGATGTGAGGTTCTTCACTTTGGCAGGAAGAATAGAAACACAGAACATTTTTCAAATGGTGAGAAACGATGAAATGTTGGTATTCAGAGGGATTTGGGTGTCCTTGTACATAAATCACAGAAAGTTAACATGCAGGTACAGCAAATGGAGTGTTGGCCTTTATTGCAAGGGGGTTAGAGTACAATAGTGAGGAAGTCTTGCTGTAATGGTACAGGGTTTGGTGAGCCCACACCTGGAGAGAGACGGAGTGAAGGAGAAGGTGAGGAATAAGAAGTCCCAAAGGTGTTACACAGGGTGCATTATAAAACAAAATTTGACACCAAACACACATGAGGAGAGATAAAGGCTGATGACCAAATGTTTGGTCAAAAAGGTTAGTTTTAAAGAACGTCTTTAAGCAGGAATGAGAGATCGAGAGAGACGGAGAGGTTTAGGGAAGGAATTCCCCAGTGTTAACAGGCAGTGACATTAATTCCTGATTGCCGGTAGAGATTTGTTAGGAAAGGGTATTAATGTTTACGGAGCCGAGACAGCTAGATGTGGAGAAGGAGCAAATCAGCCATGACCTGAGTGAATGGGCAGGATAGTCTCGAGGGGACGAATGGCCTCCTCCTGTCATTGTAAGGGCTTTATTAATATCCCTGCCAATGCATTGATGGTTTTCTGTTTCAAAATATAACCAGGTTGGGGTTCTCTCCAAACCCTCCCGCCAGCCTTGGAACGACTCACGGATTCATGTCTAAGGGAACTGGTCAATTGTTCTGATAGAATTTCCCACTTTGCTGATGGGTTAATAAAGCAGATGGGATCCTGAGCTTTATAAACAGGTCTAGAGTATAAAAGTCAGGAAGTGATGCTAAACCTTTATAAAATAATAGTTTGTCCTCGGCTGCAGTATTGTGTCCAATTCTGGTTAACAAAACTGAGGCTCATGGGATAGGAGGGCCTGTGTCAGCTTGGATCAAAAATTGGTGAAAGGACAGAAAGCAGCGAGTTGTGGTAAATGGTTGTTTTTCAGACTGGAAGATGGTAGACAGCAGTGTTCCCCAAAAGTCAGTGCTTTTTGTCAAATTTTAATATTTGCCGATGATAACAAACTTGGAGGAGATGCAAACAGTGAGGATGACTCCAATCGACTACAACAGGACATAGATAGTTGAGCAGAATGGGCAGACAAGTGTCAGAAGGAATTTAATACAGGGAAATGTGAGGTGATGTATTTTGGCAGAAGGGATAGGGAGAGGCAATATAGACTTAATGGCCCAGTTCTAGAGAGTGTGCAGGGACAGAGGGACCTGGGGATACATGTACATACATCTTTGAAGGTGGCAGGACATATTGAGAAAGTAGTCAGCAAAGCATATGGGATCTTGGGCTTCATAAATAGAGATTTTGAATACAAAAGCATGAAAGTTATGCTGAATGTTTATAAGCCTCTGGTTAGGCCACGAATTACTGCATCCAATTCTGGTGACCACACTTTAGGAAGGATGTGAGGGTCCATTGGAGGGAGCAGAGGGGATGGTGGTTCCAGAGATGGGGGATTTTAGCAAAGTGGACTGGAAACAGCTACTTGAAGGTCAATCAGTGTCAGAGCAGTGAGAGTTACTGAGGGTTGAGAACAAATATGTTCACACAAAGACAAACAGGGTGGGACTCCCAAATCTAGAGCCCCTTGGATGTCAAGGATCAAACCGGGTAGGATAAGGCACAAGAGGGAAGCTTATGTCAGATACCGAGAGCTCAATACCACAGAAAGTGTCGAAAGTTCAGGGGTGAAATTAAAAAGCAAATTAGGAGAGCAAAGAAATGGCCGGAAAATAATATTACCAAGTAAAAGCAAAGAAATCACAAAGATGTTTTATAAATACATTAAGAGCACGAGGATAACTAAGGATAGAGTATTAGGGACCAAAAAGGGAATGTGTGTGTGGAGGTGGGAGATGTGGGCATGGTTCATAATGAATACTTTGTGTCCGTCTTTATAAAAGAGGGGGAACAATGCAGATATTCTAGTGAAAGAGGAGGAGTGTGAAATATTGGATGGGATAAACAGAGTGAGAGGGAAATAATAAGGGGTTTGGCATCTTTGAAAGTGGATAAATGGTCAGGCCTGGATGCATTGGAATCAGTTCAGAGAAGGTTCACTCGGCTGATTCCTGGGATGAAGGGGTTGTCTTATGAGGAATGGTTGAACAGGTTGGGACTATACTCATTGGAGTTGAGAAGAATGAGAGGTGATCTTATTGAAACATACAAGATTCTGAGGGGACTTTACAGGGCGGATGTTGGGAGGATGTTCCCCTTGTGGAGGAGTCTTGAACTAGGGGGCACAGTTTAAAAATAAAGGTTCTGCCATTTAGGACTGAGCTAGCGGTTGGTTAGGCTTTGGAATTCTCTTCCCCAGAAAGCAGTGGAGGTTGGGTCAATGACTATATACAAGGGAGTCAAGGGTTACGGGGGGCAGGCAGGAAAGTGGAGTTAAAGTCACTATCAGATCAATCATGATCGTATTGACTGGCAGAACAGGCTCGATGGGCTGAATGGCCTACTCCTGCTCCTATTTCTTTGGATCTACTGTATAAATTGGAGGGTTTTCTCTCCACTTTTTAAACCATTTTTATAGCAGAGACAGGGCCATGTGTAATATAAACACAGACAGGGTCCAGTGCAGACCTAACTAGTGCATTGATAACTGAGACTAGTGTAAAAGGTATCAAGGATACAGAATTGTAAATATACATTCAGGGGAAATTTTTTTAGGCCAGTATCTAGCAAGGTCAACAAGAGATGGGTCAGTTTTACACTTAGTTTTAGGGAATGAAGCTGAGCCGGTGGAAGGTGATTTAGAAAAAGTGGACTGGAAAAAGCTACTTGAAGGTAAATCAGTGTCAGAGCAGTGAGAGGGAATCATTTCATCTTGGAGGATTTATTATTCCAGAGTTATTTTTTATTTTCAGAGAAATTCAAATTCACAAGAGCCCAATGTGGGATTTGAACTCCTGCTTTTTCAGTCATTAGCTCAGGTTTTCAGATTACAAACTGTAAAAGACATTCACCTTCCTCCTGTTGTTGCCTGACTGTCTCAGCTTTTGTATATTGTCCCCAATCTTGTTCTTTCATGTGTCTAAAGACTTTGATGTTATTCAGACATTGGTAAACCACTTCATTCTCTCAGGACATCGGCTGAAAGACATTCAGGGACACAATCCACAATCTAATTCACACCCTATTCAAGCAACCAAAATCTTCAACTCCATTCAAACACCCCGATATCCTGTCCCTGCACAGATAACTGACAGTTCCACAATGCAGGAATGTCTGAATGAGAAACCACATTTACCTGACACAATCCAAGCTCCAAATTGAATCATTAAGATATCGAAAATACCACAGAAATGTGACTTGTTCCTGGTAACAGTGAGACTGAAACATTTCAGGCTACTATTCAACCAGGAAGGATTCTGAGAAAAGTCAGGATCAGGATTGAAAGAGAAAGAGAGAGAGTGAAATGGAGAGAGAGAGAGAAAGAGACTGTCAGCTCCTGTATGTGTTAGGGTTCTCTGTTCCTTCACCTATTTTAACATTGTACCATTTAATTTCGATTGCCTCTCCCAGTCTTCCTTCCAAAATCCATCACTTCACATTTCTCAGCATTGAAGTTAACCTGCCATGTGTCTGTCCAATTTACCAGACTGCCAACAGCCTCCTGAAGTCTGCTACTATTCTCTTCTCTCTCTGCTACATTTCCAAAGATTTGTGTCATCTACAAACTTTAAAGTTCTGCCCCGTAAACCCAAGTCAAGTCATTAATATACAGAGTAAAGCTCCCTCTACACTGATCCATCAAACACTCCCAGGGCAGGAAGATCATGGGGTGGATACAAGAGTGAATCTCGCTCCACACTGTCCGAAACAGACAGAGAGAGAGAGAGACAGAATGAGAGAAACAGAGAGACACAGACCGACAGGGTGACTGAGAGAGAAAGAAGGATATTTAACATCGGACATAGGAAGAGGAGGCAATTTAACCCCTCAACCCTGTTCCAGCATTCAATGAGACCAGGGCTGATCTGTGATCTAACGAACACCATATATCCCACCTTTGCCCCTTATCTCTTAATACCTTTGGCGAACAAGAATCTATCAATCACAGATTTAAAAATTAACCAATAAGCCAGCATGACATTTCCACAACCAATATCATGATGGCTCCCACAGTGGAATAGCTTGCCTGCTATTTAAAATGGAGGCTATTCCTTCTGGATCATCAAAAGTGTCCACCTGGGCCCCAACTTCATCTACATTTCTCCCTCTCCCGATGCTTTTTTTTTCTCCATACCTATCTCTTATATGACACAGCAGTGAAGGATGACATCAAATTAATATATCTTACATTCTCCCTTTCAATCCACTCCAACAAACTCTCTCTCAAACCTTGCCACTCTCTACAGCCCTCTCTCTGCCTTTATATATAACCCTCTCTCCCTCTGTCTCTCTCCGAGTGTCAGAGATAGCAGGAGGGAGAGACAGAGAGAGGAAGACAGAGAGAGAATGTTGAAGGAACTGTACTCTGTTCCTAAGCTGTGCTGAACCTGCTCTGGGAGTGTTTGATGGGCGACATTAATCGGCCGTGTACAGTCCTGTATCAGACTGTGAAGAAGCAGAACATGTTCAGTACACAACGGGTCAAAGGGAATGATTCACTCCTGTCTGCTACTGGGAAGAGAGACTGACCTTAACATCAAGGCAGCGTTTGACTGAGTGTGGCATCGAGGAGCTCGAGTTAAACTCAGTGGGAATCAGGGGAAACCTCACCACTGGTTGGAGCACAAAGGAAGATGGTTGTGGTTGTTGGAGGTCAATCATCTCAGTCTCAGGACATCACTGCAGGAAAATAGAGACAAGATAAATGAAAACTTTCAGTCTGTCATAAAAAGTGAAATGGTCGAACAATGTTGTTATGGGAAAGCCCAGGCCTCCATCTGATTCCATTCAGACAGACAGACAGATATCAATATAAATGAAGACATATATTTGTCTGGGTTAGAGATGGAAGACTGAACATTCCCTTCGGTCTTGTTACTAGCTATCAGCAGCTGTGTACAATTTCTAATTGCTCTGGTTTGATGTGGGTAATATTTATCTTTGAAAGGATGGGGTGACTCTTATAACAATCTCCCAGAGATAAAGTAGGATTGAGGGACTGGAGTAAAGGTCAGTAAAAGTGCAATGCACTTCACACGACTGAGTAACAAACTCTGTTGTGTTAAAGTTTAATGAATCACACTTGTGTTGCACTGTGACAATTGTCGGCAGTTTTTTTTTTAACAATAGGGATTGATTTTCTTGCAGGATTTTCGATTGTACTTTCCTTTATTGGCCGATATATAGAAGATAAGAGCAGGGAGGTTATGCTCGAACCAGAGAAAACACTAGTTAGACCACAGCTAGAGTACTGCATAGAGTTCTGGTCAGCACATTACAGGCAGGATGTGATTACAGGAGAGAGAGAGAGTACAGAGGAGATTTACAGAGGATGTTGTCAGGAATGGAGAATTTTAGCTACCAGGAAAGATTAGACAGGCTGGAGTTGTTTTCTTTGGAACGGAGGAGGCTGATGGGAGATTTAATCGAAGTGTATAAAGTTATGAAGAGTCCAGATAGAGTGGATAGGAAGCACCAATAGAGAACAACCCACGGTGGCCAATCTAGCCAGATATCTGAAGGAACTGAAATAAAGACAGAGAGAGGGAGAGAAAGAGGGACAGGGAGAGAGATAGAGAGGGGGGAGGGAGAGAGAGAGACTTAACGAAAGAGACAGAGGGCGAGAGAGAGATAGAGAGAGGGATGGGGGGAGAGAGAGAGAGAGAGAGAGAGAGAGAGAGAAAGATACAGAGATGGGGTGAGGGAGAGAGAGAGAGACGGGGTGAGGCGGAGAGAGACGGATGGGCTGAGGGAGAAAGAGAGAGAGAGAGATCCAAGAGAGAGAGAGAGAGAGAGATGGGCTGAGGGAGAGAGAGAGAGAGATAGAGATGGGCCGAGGGAGAGAGAGCGAGAGAAAGATACAGAGATGGGGTGAGGGAGAGAGAGAGAGACGGATGGGCTGAGGGAGAAGGAGAGAGACAACGATACAAGAGAGAGAGAGAGACAGATGGGGTGAGGGAGAGATAGAGAGACAGATGGGGCTGAGGGGGAGATAGAGAGACAGATGGGGCTGAGGGGGAGAGAGAGAGAGAGAGATGGGGTGAGGGAGAGATAGATAAAGATAGGGTGAGGAAGGGAGAGTGACGGGTAAGGAGGAGAGAGAGAGTCTGGCTGAGGGACAGAGAGAGAGAGAGAGACACCGTAAGGGAGAGAGTGAGGAATAAAATGTCTCAAAGGGGTAGGATGGGCAAGAGGGACTATACGGCCTCCTCCTGTCTTCTGAAAGGATTTATTAATATTACATACTGAAATAAACAAGGTCGTGATGATCATTTTTGGCAAATAAAATTGAATCAATTAGCCACAGGTGATCCTTTGAAATGATTAATCTGAATTCACAATTTTACTTGTGTGAATTTCGATAATTTGCTGTTTATTAACATAACTGAATAAATAAATATTGGAAGATTCAATGTCACATTGTTCCCATCCTTGTTCAAACTCCTACTGACTCACTTGAAGGTTGAAACCGAAGGAGCAGTTCTGAAGGTGCGAGGTCCCTTTAAGAGGTTGGGACTGTCCCTCTCCCTGCTCCCCCTTGGGGTCACAGTGCTGGGTCAGGGGTCACAGACACTGGGATTGACCCATGACTCCCTGACTCCAAAGACAAGAAAAGGAAAGCAAAAATTCTCCTGGTCCCTGTGAAATCAGATTGACAATAAATTTAAACCCCGAGAGTGAAATATAAAAGGAGAACAGAGAGATTCTGATGTTTGTAAAAACATGATTTACACAGAGGGAAGTGTTTGTGTTTATCTGTCTAAGTTGGTCAATGTGAATATATGTGTCTCTGTGTGGGTTTCTCTCTCTCTCGGTCAGTGGGAATGGATGTGTCTGACTGTGGATTTCTATGTGTGTGTGTTTATCTGGACATGTTAGTCTGCCTGTGTTTATGTGACTGTCTTTGTGTCTGTGTGTGTCTTTGTGTCTCTGTGTTTGTGTTTCCAATGCTGGATGTGAGGGTGGGAGAGGACACAGAAGGACACTCTCTAATCTCTTATTAAACATCTTTCATTTTAACAACTCCGATGAATGGACAGAAATATTCTCCACAAAATATCAAGCAGTTGTATCTTAATACTTGTCAGGACAGAAGTGCCTCTCTCAAACACGGCCTATGTTAGGTTTATATGGGCTGATGATATAAAGTTAGGTGGGACAGTAAGCTGTGAGGAGGGCACAAAGAGACTGCAAAGGGAGATTGACAGGTTAAGTGAGCGGGCAAGAAAGTGGCAGCTGGAATATCATGTGGAGAGATGTGAGGTTCTTCACTTTGGCAGGAAGAATAGAAACACAGAACATTTTTCAAATGGTGAGAAACGATGAAATGTTGGTATTCAGAGGGATTTGGGTGTCCTTGTACATAAATCACAGAAAGTTAACATGCAGGTACAGCAAATGGAGTGTTGGCCTTTATTGCAAGGGGGTTAGAGTACAATAGTGAGGAAGTCTTGCTGTAATGGTACAGGGTTTGGTGAGCCCACACCTGGAGAGAGACGGAGTGAAGGAGAAGGTGAGGAATAAGAAGTCCCAAAGGTGTTACACAGGGTGCATTATAAAACAAAATCTGATACCAAACCCACATGAGGAGAGATTAAGGCTGATGACCAAATGTTTGGTCAAAGAGGTTAGTTTTAAGGAACGTCTTTAAGCAGGAATGAGAGATCGAGAGAGATGGAGAGGTTTAGGGAAGGAATTCCCCAGTGTTAACAGGCAGTGACATTAATTCCTGATTGCCGGTAGAGATTTGTTAGGAAAGGGTATTAATGTTTACGGAGCCGAGACAGTTCGATGTGGAGAAGGAGCAAATCAGCCATGACCTGAATGAATGGGCAGGACAGTCTCGAGGGGACGAATGGCCTCCTCCTGTCATTGTAAGGGCTTTATTCATATCCCTGCCAATGCATTGATGGTTTTCTGTTTCACAAAAATTACCAGGTTGGGGTTCTCTCTAAACCCTCCCGCCAGCCTTGGAACAACTCATGGATTCATGTCTAAGGGAACTGGTCAATTGTTCTGGTAGAATTTCCCACTTTGCTGATGGGTTAATAAAGCAGATGGGATCCTGAGCTTTATAAACAGGTCTAGAGGATAAAAGTCAGGAAGTGATGCTAAAACTTTATAAAATAATAGTTTGTCCTCGGCTGCAGTATTGTGTCCAATTCTGGTTAACAAAACTGAGGCTCATGGGATAGGAGGGCCTGTGTCAGCTTGGATCAAAAATTGGTAAAAGGACAGAAAGCAGCGAGTTGTGGTAAATGGTTGTTTTTCAGACTGGAAGATGGTAGACAGCAGTGTTCCCCAAAAGTCAGTGCTTCTTGTCAAATTTTAATATTTGCCGATGATAACAAACTTGGAGGAGATGCAAACAGTGAGGATGACTCCAATCGACTACAACAGGACATAGATAGTTGAGCAGAATGGGCAGACAAGTGTCAGAAGGAATTTAATACAGGGAAATGTGAGGTGATGTATTTTGGCAGAATGGATAGGGAGAGGCAATATAGACTTAATGGCCCAGTTCCAGAGAGTGTGCAGGGACAGAGGGATCTGGGGATACATGGACATACATCTTTGAAGGTGGCAGGACATATTGAGAAAGTAGTCAGCAAAGCATATGGGATCTTGGGCTTCATAAATAGAGATTTTGAATACAAAAGGATGAAAGTTATGCTGAATGTTTATAAGCCTCTGGTTAGGCCACGACCAGAATACTGCATCCAATTCTGGTGACCACACTTTAGGAAGGATGTGAGGGTCCATTGGAGGGAGCAGAGGGGATGGTGGTTCCAGAGATGGGGGATTTTAGCAAAGTGGACTGGAAACAGCTACTTGAAGGTCAATCAGTGTCAGAGCAGTGAGAGTTACTGAGGGTTGAGAACAAATATGTTCACACAAAGACAAACAGGGTGGGACTCCCAAATCTAGAGCCCCTTGGATGTCAAGGATCAAACCGGGTAGGATAAGGCACAAGAGGGAAGCTTATGTCAGATACCGAGAGCTCAATACCACAGAAAGTGTCGAAAGTTCAGGGGTGAAATTAAAAAGCAAATTAGGAGAGCAAAGAAATGGCCGGAAAATAATATTACCAAGTAAAAGCAAAGAAATCACAAAGATGTTTTATAAATACATTAAGAGCACGAGGATAACTCAGGATAGAGTATTAGGGACCAAAAAGGGAATGTGTGTGTGGAGGTGGGAGATGTGGGCATGGTTCATAATGAATACTTTGTGTCCGTCTTTATAAAAGAGGGGGAACGATGCAGATATTGTAGTTAAAGAGGAGGAGTGTGAAATATTGGATGGGATAAACAGAGTGAGAGGGAAATATTAAGGGGTTTGGCATCTTTGAAAGTGGATAAATGGTCAGGCCTGGATGCATTGGAATCAGTTCAGAGAAGGTTCACTCGGCTGATTCCTGGGATGAAGGGGTTGTCTTATGAGGAATGGTTGAACAGGTTGGGACTATACTCATTGGAGTTGAGAAGAATGAGAGGTGATCTTATTGAAACATACAAGATTCTGAGGGGACTTTACAGGGCGGATGTTGGGAGGATGTTCCCCTTGTGGAGGAGTCTTGAACTAGGGGGCACAGTTTAAAAATAAAGGTTCTGCCATTTAAGACTGAGCGAGCGGTTGGTTAGGCTTTGGAATTCTCTTCCCCAGAAAGCAGTGGAGGTTGGGTCAATGACTATATACAAGGGAGTCAAGGGTTACGGGGGGCAGGCAGGAAAGTGGAGTTAAAGTCACTATCAGATCAATCATGATCGTATTGACTGGCAGAACAGGCTGGATGGGCTGAATGGCCTACTCCTGCTCCTATTTCTTTGGATCTCCTGTATAAATTGGAGGGTTTTCTCTCCACTTTTTAAACCATTTTTATAGCAGAGACAGGGCCATGTGTAATATAAACACAGACAGGGTCTAGTGCAGACCTAACTAGTGCATTGATAACTGAGACTAGTGTAAAAGGTATCAAGGATACAGAATTGTAAATATACATTCAGGGGAAATTTTTTCAGGCCAGTATCTAGCAAGGTCAACAAGAGATGGGTCAGTTTTACACTTAGTTTTAGGGAATGAAGCTGAGCCGGTGGAAGGTGATTTAGAAAAAGTGGACTGGAAAAAGCTACTTGAAGGTAAATCAGTGTCAGAGCAGTGAGAGGGAATCATTTCATCTTGGAGGATTTATTATTCCAGAGTTATTTTTTATTTTCAGAGAAATTCAAATTCACAAGAGCCCAATGTGGGATTTGAACTCCTGCTTTTTCAGTCATTAGCTCAGGCTTTCAGATTACAAACTGTAAAACACATTCACCTTCCTCCTGTTGTTGCCTGACTGTCTCAGCTTTTGTATATTGTCCCCAATCTTGTTCTTTCATGTGTCTAAAGACTTTGATGTTATTCAGACATTGGTAAACCACTTCATTCTCTCAGGACATCGGCTGAAAGACATTCAGGGACACAATCCACAATCTAATTCAAGCAACCAAAATCTTCAACTCCATTCAAACACCCCGATATCCTGTCCCTGCACAGATAACTGACAGTTCCACAATGCAGGAATGTCTGAATGAGAAACCACATTTACCTGACACAATCCAAGCTCCAAATTGAATCATTAAGATATCGAAAATACCACAGAAATGTGACTTGTTCCTGGTAACAGTGAGACTGAAACATTTCAGGCTACTATTCAACCAGGAAGGATTCTGAGAAAAGTCAGGATCAGGATTGAAAGAGAAAGAGAGAGAGTGAAATGGAGAGAGAGAGAAAGAGACTGTCAGCTCCTGTATGTGTTAGGGTTCTCTGTTCCTTCACCTATTTTAACATTGTACCATTTAATTTCGATTGCCTCTCCCAGTCTTCCTTCCAAAATCCATCACTTCACATTTCTCAGCATTGAAGTTAACCTGCCATGTGTCTGTCCAATTTACCAGACTGCCAACAGCCTCCTGAAGTCTGCTACTATTCTCCTCTCTCTCTGCTACATTTCCAAAGATTTGTGTCATCTACAAACTTTAAAGTTCTGCCCCGTAAACCCAAGTCAAGTCATTAATATACAGAGTAAAGCTCCCTCTGCACTGATCCATCAAACACTCCCAGGGCAGGAAGATCATGGGGTGGATACAAGAGTGAATCTCGCTCCACACTGTCCGAAACAGACAGAGAGAGAGAGAGACAGAATGAGAGAAACAGAGAGACACAGACCGACAGGGTGACTGAGAGAGAAAGAAGGATATTTAACATCGGACATAGGAAGAGGAGGCAATTTAACCCCTCAACCCTGTTCCAGCATTCAATGAGACCAGGGCTGATCTGTGATCTAACGAACACCATATATCCCACCTTTTTTTTTAGAATATTACAGCGCAGTACAGGCCCTTCGGCCCTCGATGTTGCGCCGAGCTGTGAAACCATCTGACCTACACTATTCCATTTTCATCCATGTGTCTATCCAATGTCCACTTAAATGCCCTTAAAGTTGGAGAATCTACTACTGCTGCAGGCAGGGCATTCCACGCCCTTACTACTCTCTGAGTAAAGAAACTACCTCTCACATCTGTCCTATATCTATCACCCCTCAACTTGAAGCTATGTCCCCTCGTGTTTGCCATCACCATCCGAGGAAAAAGACGCTCCCTATCCACCCTATCTAACCCTCTGATTATCTTATATGTCTCTATTAAGTCACCTCTCCTCCTCCTTCTCTCCAACGAAAACAACCTCAAGTCCCTCAGCCTTTCCTCGTAAGACCTTCCCTCCATACCAGGCAACATCCTAGTAAATCTCCTCTGCACCCTTTCCATAGCTTCCACATCCTTTCTATAATGCGGTGACCAGAACTGCATGCAATACTCCAGGTGCGGTCTCACCAGAGTCTTGTACAGCTGCAGCATGACCTCGTGGCTCCGAAACTCGACCCCCCTACTAATAAAAGCTAACACACCATATGCCTTCTTGACAGCCCTATTAACCTGGTTAGCAACCTTCAGGGATTTATGCACCTGGACACCAAGATCTCTCTGCTCATCTACACTAACAAGAATCTTCCCATTAGCCCAGTACTCTGCATTCCTGTTGCTCCTTCCAAAGTGAATCACCTCACACTTTTCCGCATTAAACTCCATTTGCCATCTCTCAGCCCAGCTCTGCAGCCTATCTATGTCTCTCTGTACGCTACAACATCCTTCGGCACTATCCACAACTCCACCGACCTTAGTGTCATCTGCAAATTTACTAACCCACCCTTCTACACCCTCTTCCAGGTCATTTATAAAAATGACAAACAGCAATGGCCCCAAAACAGATCCTTGCGGTACACCACTAGTAACTAAAGTCCAGGATGAACATTTGCCATCAACCACCACCCTCTGTCTTCTTTCAGCTAGCCAATTTCTGATCCAAAGCTCTAAATCACCTTCAACCCCATACTTCCGTATTTTCTGCAATAGCCTACCGTGGGGAACCTTATCAAACGCCTTACTGAAATCCATATACACCACATCCACTGCTTTACCCTCATCCACCTGTTTGGTCACCTTCTCGAAAAACTCAATAAGGTTTGTGAGGCACGACCTACCCGTCACAAAACCGTGCTGACTATCTCTAATGTACTTATTCTTTTCAAGATGATTGTAAATCCTGTCTCTTATAACCTTTTCCAACATTTTACCCACAACTGAAGTGAGGCTCACAGGTCTATAATTACCAGGGCTGTCTCTACTCCCCTTCTTGAACAAGGGGACAACATTTGCAATCCTCCAGTCTTCCGGCACTATTCCTGTCGACAATGACGACATAAAGATCAAGGACAAAGGCTCTGCAATCTCCTCCCTAGCTTCCCAGAGAATCCTAGGATAAATCCCATCTGGCCCAGGGGACCTATCTATTTTCACACTTTCCAAAATTGCTAACACCTCCTCCTTGTGAACCTCAATCCCATCTAGCCTCGTAGCCTGAATCTCAGTATTCTCAACAACATTTTCTTTCTCTACTGTAAATACTGACGCAAAATATTCATTTAACACTTCCCCTATCTCCTCTGATTCCACACACAACTTCCCACTACTATCCTTGATTGGCCCTAATCTAACTCTAGTCATTCTTTTATTCCTGATATACCTATAGAAAGCCTTAGGGTTTTCCCTGATCCGATCCACCAATGACTTCTCGTGTCCTCTCCTTGCTCTTCTTAGCTCTCCCTTTAGATCCTTCCTGGCTAGCTTGTAGCTCTCAAGCGCCCTAACTGAGCCTTCACGTCTCATCCGAACATAAGCCTTCTTCTTCCTCTTGACAAGTGCTTCAACTTCTTTAGTAAACCACGGCTCCCTCGCACAACAACTTCCTCCCTGCCTCACAGGTACATACTTATCAAGGACACGCAGTAGCTGCTCCTTGAATAAGCTCCACATTTCGATTGTTCCCATCCCCTGCAGTTTCCTTCCCCATCCTACGCATCCTAAATCTTGCCTAATCGCATCATAATTTCCTTTCCCCCAGTTATAATTCTTGCCCTGCGGTATATACCTGTCCCTGCCCATCGCTAAGGTAAACCTAACCGAATTGTGATCACTGTCACCAAAGTGCTCACCTACATCTAAATCTAACACCTGGCCGGGTTCATTTCCCAGTACCAAATCCAATGTGGCATCGCCCCTGGTTGGCCTGTCTACATACTGTGTCAGAAAACCCTCCTGCACACACTGGACAAAAACTGACCCATCTAAAGTACTCGAACTATAGTATTTCCAGTCGATATTTGGAAAGTTAAAGTCCCCCATAACAACTACCCTGTTACTCTCACCCCTGTCGAGAATCATCTTCGCTATCCTTTCCTCTACATCTCTGGAACTATTCGGAGGTCTATAAAAGACTCCCAACAGGGTAACCTCACCTCTACTGTTTCTAACCTCGGCCCATACTACCTCAGTAGACGAGTCCTCAAACGTCCTTTCTGTCGCTGTAATACTCTCCTTGATTAACAATGCCACACCCCCCCCCCCCTTTTACCATCTTCTCTGTTCTTACTGAAACATCTAAATCCCGGAATCTGCAACATCCATTCCTGCCCCTGCTCTACCCATGTCTCCGAAATGGCCACTACATCGAGATCCCAGGTACCAACCCATGCTGCAAGCTCACCCACCTTATTCCGGATGCTCCTGGCGTTGAAATAGACACACTTTAAACCAGGTTCTTGCTTGCCAGTGCCCTCTTGCTTCCTTGTAACCATATCCCTGACCTCACTACTCTCAACATCCTGTACACTGGCACTACAATTTGGGTTCCCATTCCCCTGCTGAATTAGTTTAAACCCCCCCGAAGAGCACTAGCAAACCTCCCCCCCAGGATATTGGTACCCCTCTGGTTCAGGTGAAGACCATCCTGTTTGTAGAGGTCCCACCTACCCCAGAAAGAGCCCCAATTATCCAGGAAACCAAATCCCTCCCTCCTGCACCATCCCTGCAGCCACGTGTTCAACTCCTCTCTCTCCCTATTCCTCGCTTCGCTATCACGTGGCACGGGCAACAACCCAGAGATAACAATTCTGTTTGTTCTTGCTCTAAGCTTCCACCCTAGCTCCCTAAATTTCTGTCTTAAATCCCCATCTCTCTTCCTACCTATGTCGTTGGTGCCTATGTGGACCACGACTTGGGGCTGCTCCCCCTCCCCATTAAGGATCCCAAAAACACGATCCGAGACATCACGAACCCTGGCACCTGGGAGGCAACATACCAACCGTGAGTCTCTCTCGTTCCCACAGAACCTCCTATCTGTTCCCCTAACTATGGAGTCCCCAATGACTAATATTCTGCTCCTCTTCCCCCTTCCCTTCTGAGCAACAGGGACAGACTCTGTGCCAGATATCTGTACCCCATTGCTTACCCCTGGTAAGTCGTCCCCCGCAACAGTATCCAAAACGATATACCTGTTGTTGAGGGAAACAGCCACAGGGGATCCCTGCACTGCCTGCTGGTTCCCTCTCCTTCCCCTGACGGTAACCCATCTACCTACTTCTTTTACCTGAGGTGTGACTACCTCCCCATAACTCCTCTCAATAACCTCCTCCGCCTCCCGAATGATCCGAAGTTCATCCAGCTCCAGCTCCAGTTCCCTAACGCGGTTCTCGAGGAGCTGGAGTTGGGTGCACTTCCCACAGATGCAGTCAGCAGGGACACTCTTGGCGACCCTTACCTCCCACATTCTGCAGGAGGAACATACAACTGCCTTAATCTCCATTCCCACTATTCCAAATTCCCAACAAATCTACTGAAGAACCAAAAAAACAAAAAGTCAAAACTTGTTAGGTTAGCAATCCAACGGACAGAACTTCCCAAATAAAAAGTTTACCTTATCAACACACCAGAGTCCTTTTTTTTTGGTTAGAGGAGGAGGGTGGGTGGGAGACACTACACGTGTAGTGTCTCGGGTACAGCCACCACACAAATATATACCCTTTTCCTGACCCAGCAGTCCCCTGGTCCACCTTTGCCCCTTATCTCTTAATACCTTTGGCGAACAAGAATCTATCAATCACAGATTTAAATATTAACCAATAAGCCAGCATGACATTTCCACAACCAATATCACGAGGATGTGATGGCTCCCACAGTGGAATAGCTTGCCTGCTATTTAAAATGGAGGCTATTCCTTCTGGATCATCAAAAGTGTCCACCTGGGCCCCAACTTCATCTACATTTCTCCCTCTCCCGATGCTTTTTTTTTCTCCATACCTATCTCTCATATGACACAGCAGTGAAGGATGACATCAAATTAATATATCTTACATTCTCCCTTTCAATCCACTCCAACAAACTCTCTCTCTCCAACCTTGCCCCTCTCTACAGCCCTCTCTCTGCCTTTATATATAACCCTCTCTCCCTCTGTCTCCCTCCGAGTGTCAGAGATAGCAGGAGGGAGAAACAGAGAGAGGAAGACAGAGAGAGAATGTTGAAGGAACTGTACTCTGTTCCTGAGCTGTGCTGAACCTGCTCTGGGAGTGTTTGATGGGCGACATTAATCGTCCTGTATCAGGCTGTGAAGAAGCAGAACATGTTCAGTACACAACGGGTCAAAGGGAATGATTCACTCCTGTCTGCTACTGGGAAGAGAGACTGACCTTAACATCAAGGCAGCGTTTGACTGAGTGTGGCATCGAGGAGCTCGAGTTAAACTCAGTGGGAATCAGGGGAAACCTCACCACTGGTTGGAGCACAAAGGAAGATGGTTGTGGTTGTTGGAGGTCAATCATCTCAGTCTCAGGACATCACTGCAGGAAAATAGAGACAAGATAAATGAAAACTTTCAGTCTGTCATAAAAAGTGAAATGGTCGAACAATGTTGTTATGGGAAAGCCCAGGCCTCCATCTGATTCCATTCAGACAGACAGACAGATATCAATATAAATGAAGACATATATTTGTCTGGGTTAGAGATGGAAGACTGAACATTCCCTTCGGTCTTGTTACTAGCTATCAGCAGCTGTGTACAATTTCTAATTGCTCTGGTTTGATGTGGGTAATATTTATCTTTGAAAGGATGGGGTGACTCTTATAACAATCTCCCAGAGATAAAGTAGGATTGAGGGACTGGAGTAAAGGTCAGTAAAAGTGCAATGCACTTCACACGACTGAGTAACAAACTCTGTTGTGTTAAAGTTTAATGAATCACACTTGTGTTGCACTGTGACAATTGTCGGCAGTTTTTTTTTTAACAATAGGGATTGATTTTCTTGCAGGATTTTCGATTGTACTTTCCTTTATTGGCCGATATATAGAATATAAGAGCAGGGAGGTTATGCTCGAACCAGAGAAAACACTAGTTAGACCACAGCTAGAGTACTGCATAGAGTTCTGGTCAGCACTTTACAGGCAGGATGTGATTGCAGGAGAGACAGAGTACAGAGGAGATTTACAGAGGATGTTGTCAGGAATGGAGAATTTTAGCTACCAGGAAAGATTAGACAGGCTGGAGTTGTTTTCTTTGGAACGGAGGAGGCTGATGGGAGATTTAATCGAGGTGTATAAAGTTATGAAGAGTCCAGATAGAGTGGATAGGAAGGACCAATAGAGAACAACCCACGGTGGCCAATCTAGCCAGATATCTGAAGGAACTGAAATAAAGGCAGAGAGAGGGAGAGAAAGAGGGACAGAGAGAGAGATAGAGAGGGGGGAGGGAGAGAGAGAGACTTAACGAAAGAGACAGAGGGCGAGAGAGAGATAGAGAGACAGATGGGGAGAGAGAGAGAGAGAGAGAGAGAGAGAAAGATACAGAGATGGGGTGAGGGAGAGAGAGAGAGACGGGGTGAGGCGGAGAGAGACGGATGGGCTGAGGGAGAAAGAGAGAGAGAGAGAGATCCAAGAGAGAGAGAGAGAGAGAGATGGGCTGAGGGGGAGAGAGAGAGAGATAGAGATGGGCCGAGGCAGAGAGAGCGAGAGAAAGATACAGAGATGGGGTGAGGGAGAGAGAGAGAGACGGATGGGCTGAGGGAGAAGGAGAGAGACAAAGATACAAAAGAGAGAGAGAGACAGATGGGGTGAGGGAGAGATAGAGAGACAGATGGGGCTGAGGGGGAGATAGAGAGACAGATGGGGCTGAGGGGGAGAGAGAGAGAGAGAGATGGGGTGAGGGAGAGATAGATAAAGATAGGGTGAGGAAGGGAGAGTGACGGGTAAGGAGGAGAGAGAGAGTCTGGCTGAGGGACAGAGAGAGAGAGAGAGAGAGAGAGACACCGTAAGGGAGAGAGTGAGGAATAAAATGTCTCAAAGGGGTAGGATGGGCAAGAGGGACTAAACGGTCTTCTCCTGTCTTCTGAAAGGATTTATTAATATTACATCCTGAAATAAACAAGGTCGTGATGATCATTTTTGGCAAATAAAATGGAATTAATTAGCAACAGGTTCTCCTTTAAAATTATTAATCTGAATTCACAATTTTACTTGTGTGAATTTCGATAATTTGCTGTTTATTAACATAACTGAATAAATAAATATTGGAAGATTCAATGTCACATTGTTCCCATCCTTGTTCAAACTCCTACTGACTCACTCGAAGGTTGAAACCGAAGGAGCAGTTCTGAAGGTGCGAGGTCCCTTTAAGAGGTTGGGACTGTCCCTCTCCCTGCTCCCCCTTGGGGTCACAGTGCTGGGTCAGGGGTCACAGACACTGGGATTGACCCATGACTCCCTGACTCCAAAGACAAGAAAAGGAAAGCAAAAATTCTCCTGGTCCCTGTGAAATCAGATTGACAATAAATTTAAACCCCGAGAGTGAAATATAAAAGGAGAACAGAGAGATTCTGATGTTTGTAAAAACATGATATACACAGAGAGAAGTGTTTGTGTTTATCTGTCTAAGTTGGTCAATGTGAATATATGTGTCTCTGTGTGGGTTTCTCTCTCTCTCGGTCAGTGGGAATGGATGTGTCTGACTGTGGATTTCTATGTGTGTGTGTTTATCTGGACATGTTAGTCTGCCTGTGTTTATGTGACTGTCTTTGTGTCTGTGTGTGTCTTTGTGTCTCTGTGTTTGTGTTTCCAATTCTGGATGTGAGGGTGGGAGAGGACACAGAAGGACACTCTCTAATCTCTTATTAAACATCTTTCATCTCAAGTCCCTCTCTCTCAGGGAGATATCTGTACACTGACTGGTGTCTCTCAGTCCCTGTCTCTCATGGAGATATCTGTACACTGACTGGTGTCTCTCAGTCCCTCTCTCTCAGGGAGATATCTGCACACTGAGTGGTGTCTCTCCGTCCCCCTCTCTCAGGGTGATATCTGTCCACTGACTGGTGCCTCTCAGTCCCTGTCTCTCAGGGAGATATCTGTACACTGACTGGTGTCTCTCAGTCCCTGTCTCTCAGGGAGCTTTATGTACACTGAGTGGTGTCTCTCAGGGAGATATCTGTACACTGAGTGGTGTCTCTCAGTCCCTCTCTCTCAGGGAGATATCTGTACACTGACTGGTGTCTCTCAGCCCCTCTCTCTCAGGGAGATATCTGTGCACTGAGTGGTGTCTCACAGTCCCTCTCTCTCAGGGAGATATCTGTACACTGACTGGTGTCTCTCAGTCCCTGTCTCTCAGGGAGATATCTGTACGCTGAGTGGTGTCTCTCAGTCCCTCTCTCTCAGGGAGATATCTGTACTCTGACTGGTGTCTCTCAGTCCCTGTGTCTCAGGGAGATATCTGTACACTGAGTGCTGTCTCTCAGTCCCTCACTCTCAGGGAGATATCTGTACACTGAGTGGTGTCTCTCAGTCCCTGTCTCTCAGGGAGATATATGTACACTGACTGGTGTCTCTCAGTCCCTCTCTCTCAGGGAGATATCTGTACACTGACTGGTGTCTCTCAGTCCCTCTCTCTCAGGGAGATATCTGTACACTGAGTGGTGTCTCACAGCCCCTGTCTCTCCGGGAGATATCTGTACATTGACTGGTGTCTCTCAGTCCCTGTCTCTCAGGGAGATATCTGTACACTGAGTGGTGTCTCACAGTCCCTCTCTCTCAGGGAGATATCTGTACACGGACTGGTGTCTCTCAGTCCCTGTCTCTCAGGGAGATATCTGTACACTGAGTGGTGTCTCTCAGTCCCTCTCTCTCAGGGAGATATCTGCACACTGACTGGTGTCTCTCAGTCCCTGTCTCTCACGGAGATATCTGTACACTGAGTGGTGTCTCACAGTCCCTCTCTCTCAGGGAGACAATCTGTACACTGACTGGTGTCTCTCAGTACCTCTCTCTCAGGGAGATATCTGTACACTGACTGGTGTCTCTCAGTCCCTGTCTCTCAGGGAGATATCTGTACACTGACTGGTGTCTCTCAGTCCCTCTCTCTCAGGGAGATATCTGTACTCTGACTGGTGTCTCACAGTCCCTGTCTCTCAGGGAGATATCTGTACACTGACTGGTGTCTCTCAGTCCCTGTCTCTCAGGGAGATATCTGTACACTGACTGGTGTCTCTCAGTCCCTGTCTCTCAGGGAGCTTTATGTACACTGAGTGGTGTCTCTCAGGGAGATATCTGTACACTGAGTGGTGTCTCTCAGTCCCTCTCTCTCAGGGAGATATCTGTACACTGACTGGTGTCTCTCAGCCCCTCTCTCTCAGGGAGATATCTGTGCACTGAGTGGTGTCTCACAGTCCCTCTCTCTCAGGGAGATATCTGTACACTGACTGGTGTCTCTCAGTCCCTGTCTCTCAGGGAGATATCTGTACACTGAGTGGTGTCTCTCAGTCCCTCTCTCTCAGGGAGATATCTGTACTCTGACTGGTGTCTCTCAGTCCCTGTCTCTCAGGGAGATATCTGTACACTGAATGCTGTCTCTCAGTCCCTCTCTCTCAGGGAGATATCTGTACACTGACTGGTGTCTCTCAGTCCCTGTCTCTCAGGGAGATATCTGTACACTGAGTGGTGTCTCACAGTCCCTCTCTCTCAGGGAGATATCTGTACACTGACTGGTGTCTCTCAGTCCCTGTCTCTCAGGGAGATATCTGTACACTGAGTGGTGTCTCTCAGTCCCTCTCTCTCAGGGAGATATCTGCACACTGACAGGTGTCTCTCAGTCCCTCTCTCTCAGGGAGGTATCTGTACACTGAGTGGTGTCTCTCAGTCCCTGTCTCTCAGGGAGATATCTGTACACTGACTGGTGTCTCTCAGTCCCTGTCTCTCAGGGAGATTTATGTACACTGAGTGGTGTCTCTCAGGGAGATATCTGTACACTGAGTGGTGTCTCTCAGTCCCTCTCTCTCAGGGAGATATCTGAACACTGACTGGTGTCTCTCAGCCCCTCTCTCTCAGGGAGATATCTGTACACTGAGTGGTGTCTCTCAGTCCCTCTCTCTCAGGGAGATATCTGTACACTGAGTGGTGTCTCTCAGTCCCTCTCTCTCAGGGAGATATCTGTACACTGAGTGGTGTCTCACAGTCCCTCTCTCTCAGGGAGATATCTGTACACTGACTGGTGTCTCTCAGTCCCTGTCTCTCAGGGAGATATCTGTACACTGAGTGGTGTCTCACAGTCCCTCTCTCTCAGGAAGATATCTGCACACTGACAGGTGTCTCTCAGTCCCTCTCTCTCAGGGAGGTATCTGTACACTGAGTGGTGTCTCTCAGTCCCTGTCTCTCAGGGAGATATCTGTACACTGACTGGTGTCTCTCAGTCCCTGTCTCTCAGGGAGCTTTATGTACACTGAGTGGTGTCTCTCAGGGAGATATCTGTACACTGAGTGGTGTCTCTCAGTCCCTCTCTCTCAGGGAGATATCTGAACACTGACTGGTGTCTCTCAGCCCCTCTCTCTCAGGGAGATATCTGTGCACTGAGTGGTGTCTCACAGTCCCTCTCTCTCAGGGAGATATCTGTACACTGACTGGTGTCTCTCAGTCCCTGTCTCTCAGGGAGATATCTGTACACTGAGTGGTGTCTCTCAGTCCCTCTCTCTCAGGGAGATATCTGTACTCTGACTGGTGTCTCTCAGTCCCTGTCTCTCAGGGAGATATCTGTACACTGAGTGGTGTCTCTCAGTCCCTCTCTCTCAGGGAGATATCTGTACACTGACTGGTGTCTCTCAGTCCCTCTCTCTCAGGGAGATATCTGTACACTGAGTGGTGTCTCTCAGTCCCTGTCTCTCTCAGGGAGATATCTGTACACTGACTGGTGTCTCTCAGTCCCTCTCTCTCAGGGAGATATATGTACACTGACTGGTGTCTCTCAGTCCCTCTCTCTCAGGGAGATATCTGTACACTGACTGGTGTCTCTCAGTCCCTCTCTCTCAGGGAGATATCTGTACACTGAGTAGTGTCTCACAGCCCCTGTCTCTCAGGGAGATATCTGTACACTGACTGGTGTCTCTCAGTCCCTATCTGTCAGGGAGATATCTATACACTGAGTGGTGTCTCTCAGTACCTCTCTCTCAGGGAGATATCTGTACACTGACTGGTGTCTCACAGTCCCTCTCTCTCAGGGAGATATCTGTACACTGACTGGTGTCTCTCAGTCCCGGTCTCTCAGGGAGCTTTATTTACACTGAGTGGTGTCTCTCAGGGAGATATCTGTACACTGAGTGGTGTCTCTCAGTCCCTGTCTCTCAGGGAGATATCTGTACACTGACTGGTGTCTCTCAGTCCCTGTCTCAAAGGGAGATATCTGTACACTGAGTGGTGTCTCTCAGTCCCTCTCTCTCAGGGAGATATCTGTGCACTTACTGGTGTCTCTCAGTCCCTGTCTCTCAGGGAGATATCTGTACACTGAGTGGTGTCTCACAGTCCCTCTCTCTCTTAGGGAGATATCTGTACACTGACTGGTGTCTCTCAGTCCCTGTCTCTCGGTGAGATATCTGTACACTGAGTGGTGTCTCTCAGTCCCTCTCTCTCAGGGAGATATCTGTACACTGACTGGTGTCTCTCAGTCCCTGTCTCTCAGGGAGATATCTATACACTGAGTGGTGTCTCTCAGTCCCTGTCTCTCAGGGAGATATCTGTACACTGACTGGTGTCTCTCAGTCCCTCTCTCTCAGGGAGATATCTGTATGCTGAGTGGAGTCTCTCAGTCCCTCTCTCTCAGGGAGATATCTGTACACTGACTGGTGTCTCTCAGTCCCTGTCTCTCAGGGAGATATATGTACACTGACTGGTGTCTCTCAGTCCCTCTCTCAGGGAGGTATCTGTACACTGAGTGGTGTCTCTCAGTCCCTGTCTCTCAGGGAGATATATGTACACTGACTGGTGTCTCTCAGTCCTTGTCTCTCAGGGAGATATCTGTACACTGAGTGGTGTCTCTCAGTCCCTCTCTCTCAGGGAGATATCTGTACACTGATTGGTATCTCTCAGTTCCTGTCTCTCAGGGAGATATCTGTACACTGAATGGTGTCTCTCAGTCCCTGTCTCTCAGGGAGATATCTGTACACTGAGTGGTGCCTCTCAGTCCCTCTCTCACAGAGAGATATCTGTACACTGACTGGTGTCTCTCAGTCCCTCTCTCTCA
This sequence comes from Heterodontus francisci, assembly GCF_036365525.1. NCBI lineage: Eukaryota > Metazoa > Chordata > Chondrichthyes > Heterodontiformes > Heterodontidae > Heterodontus > Heterodontus francisci. The sequence continues at coordinate 1,191,660 of NC_090403.1, forward strand.
GGGAGGTATCTGTACACTGAGTGGTGTCTCTCAGTCCCTGTCTCTCACGGAGATATCTGTACACTGACTGGTGTCTCTCAGTCCCGGTCTCTCAGGGAGCTTTATGTACACTGAGTGGTGTCTCTCAGGGAGATATCTGTACACTGAGTGGTGTCTCTCAGTCCCTCTCTCTCAGGGAGATATCTGTACACTGAGTGATGTCTCACAGTCCCTCTGTCTCAGGGAGATATCTGTACACTGACTAGTGTCTCTCAGTCCCTGTCTCTCAGGGGGATATCTGTACACTGAGTGGTGTCTCTCAGTCCCTCTCTCTCAGGGAGATCTCTGTACACTGACTGGAGTCTCTCAGTCCCTGTCTCTCAGGGAGATATCTATACACTGAGTGGTGTCTCTCAGTCCCTGTCTCTCAGGGAGATATCTGTACACTGACTGGTCTCTCTCAGTCCCTCTCTCTCAGGGAGATATCTGTACGCTGACTAGTGTCTCTCAGTCCCTCTCTCTCAGGGAGATATCTGTACACTGAGTGGTGTCTCTCAGTCCCTCTCTCTCAGGGAGATATCTGTACACTGACTGGTGCCTCTCAGTCCCTGTCTCTCAGGGAGATATATGTACACTGACTGGTGTCTCTCAGTCCCTCTCTCAGGGACGTATCTGTACACTGAGTGGTGTCTCTCAGTCCCTGTCTCTCAGGGAGATATATGTACACTGACTGGTGTCTCTCAGTCCTTGTTTCTCAGGGAGATATCTGTACACTGAGTGGTGTCTCTCAGTCCCTGTCTCTCAGGGAGATATATGTACACTGACTGGTGTCTCTCAGTCCCTCTCTCTCAGGGAGGTATCTGTACACTGAGTGGTGTCTCTCAGTCCCTGTCTCTCAGGGAGATATCTGCACACTGAGTGGTGTCTCTCAGTCCCTCTCTCTCAGGGAGATATCTATACACTGAGTGGTGTCTCTCAGTCCCTGTCTCTCAGGAAGATATCTGTACACTGACTGGTGTCTCTCAGTCCCTCTCTCTCAGGGAGATATCTGTACGCTGACTCGTGTCTCTCAGTCCCTCTCTCTCAGGGAGATATCTGTACACTGAGTGGTGTCTCTCAGTCCCTCTCTCTCAGGGAGATATCTGTACACTGACTGGTGCCTCTCAGTCCCTGTCTCTCAGGGAGATATATGTACACTGACTGGTGTCTCTCAGTCCCTCTCTCAGGGACATATCTGCACACTGAGTGGTGTCTCTCAGTCCCTGTCTCTCAGGGAGATATATGTACACTGACTGGTGTCTCTCAGTCCTTGTCTCTCAGGGAGATATCTGTACACTGAGTGGTGTCTCTCAGTTCCTCTCTCTCAGGGAGATATCTGGACACTGAGTGGTGTCTCTCAGTTCCTGTCTCTCTGGGAGATATCTGTGCACTGAGTGGTGTCTCTCAGTCCCTCTCTCTCAGGGAGATATCTGTTCACTGAGTGCTGTCTCTCAGTCCCTGTCTCTCAGGGAGATATATGTACACTGACTGGTGTCTCTCAGTCCCTCTCTCTCAGGGAGATATCTGTACACTGAGTGGTGTCTCTCAGTCCCTCTCTCTCAGGGAGATATCTGTGCACTGACTGGTGCCTCTCAGTCCCTGTCTCTCAGGGAGATATATGTACACTGACTGGTGTCTCTCAGTCCCTCTCTCAGGGAGGTATCTGCACACTGAGTGGTGTCTCTCAGTCCCTGTCTCTCATGGAGATATATGTACACTGACTGGTGTCTCTCAGTCCTTCTCTCTCAGGGAGATATCTGTACACTGAGTGGTGTCTCTCAGTTCCTCTCTCTCAGGGAGATATCTGGACACTGAGTGGTGTCTCTCAGTTCCTGTCTCTCTGGGAGATATCTGTACACCGAAAGGTGTCTCTCAGTCCCTCTCTCTCAGGGAGATATCTGTACTCTGACTGGTGTCTCTCAGTCCCTGTCTCTCAGGGAGATATCTGTGCACTGAGTGGTGTCTCTCAGTCCCTCTCTCTCAGGGAGATATCTGTACACTGACTGGTGTCTCTCAGCCCCTCTCTCTCAGGGAGATATCTGTGCACTGAGTGGTGTCTCACAGTCCCTCTCTCTCAGGGAGATATCTGTACACTGACTGGTGTCTCTCAGTCCCTGTCTCTCAGGGAGATATCTGTACACTGAGTAGTGTCTCTCAGTCCCTCTCTCTCAGGGAGATATCTGTACTCTGACTGGTGTCTCTCAGTCCCTGTCTCTCAGGGAGATATCTGTACAATGAGTGGTGTCTCTCAGTCCCTGTCTCTCAGGGAGATATCTGTACAGTGAGTGGTGTCTCTCAGTCCCTCTCTCTCAGGGAGATATCTGTACTCTGACTGGTGTCTCTCAGTCCCTGTCTGTCAGGGAGATATCTGTACACTGAGTTGTGTCTCTCAGTCCCTCTCTCTCAGGGAGATATCTGTACACTGACTGGTGTCTCTCAGTCCCTCTCTCTCAGGGAGGTATCTGTACACAGAGTGGTGACTCTCAGTCCCTTTCTCTCAGGGAGATATCTGTACACTGACTGGTGTCTCTCAGTCCCTGTCTCTCAGGGAGCTTTATGTACACTGAGTGGTGTCTCTCAGGGAGATATCTGTACACTGAGTGGTGTCTCTCAGTCCCTCTCTCTCAGGGAGATATCTGTACACTGACTGGTGTCTCTCAGCCCCTCTCTCTCAGGGAGATATCTGTACACTGACTGGTGTCTCTCAGTCCCTGTCTCTCAGGGAGATATCTGTACACTGAGTGGTGTCTCTCAGTCCCTCTCTCTCAGGGAGATATCTGTACTCTGACTGGTGTCTCTCAGTCCCTGTCTCTGAGGGAGATATCTGTACACTGAGTGGTGTCTCTCAGTTGCTCTCTCTCAGGGAGATATCTGTACACTGACTGGTGTCTCTCAGTCCCTGTCTCTCAGGGAGCTTTATGTACACTGAGTGGTGTCTCTCAGGGAGATATCTGTACACTGAGTGGTGTCTCTCAATCCCTCTCTCTCAGGGAGATATCTGTACTCTGACTGGTGTCTCTCAGTCCCTGTCTCTGAGGGAGATATCTGTACACTGACTGGTGTCTCTCAGTCCCTGTCTGTCAGGGAGATATCTATACACTGAGTGGTGTCTCTCAGTCCCTCTCTCTCAGGGAGATATCTGTACACTGACTGGTGTCACACAGTCCCTCTCTCTCAGGGAGATATCTGTACACTGACTGGTGTCTCTCAGTCCCTCCCTCTCTGGGAGATATCTGTACACTGAGTGGTGTCTCACAGCCCCTGTCTCTCTGGGAGATATCTGTACACTGATTGGTGTCTCTCAATCCCTGTCTGTCAGGGAGATATCTATACACTGAGTGGTGTCTCTCAGTCCCTCTCTCTCAGGGAGATATCTGTACACTGACTGGTGTCTCACAGTCCCTCTCTCTCAGGGAGACATCTGTACGCTGACTGGTGTCTCTCAGACCCTGTCTCTCAGGGAGCTTTATGTACACTGAGTGGTGTCTCTCAGGGAGATATCTGTGCACTGACTGGTGTCTCTCACTCCCTGTCTCTCAGGGAGCTTTATGTACACTGAGTGGTGTCTCTCAGTCCCTCTCTCTCAGGGAGATATCTGTACACTGACTGGTGTCTCTCAGTCCCTGTCTCTCAGGGAGATATCTGTGCACTGAGTGGTGTCTCTCAGTCCCTGTCTCTCAGGGAGATATCTGTACACTGACTGGTGTCTCTCAGTCCCTGTCTCTCAGGGAGCTTTATGTACACTGAGTGGTGTCTCTCAGGGAGATATCTGTACACTGAGTGGTGTCTCTCAGTCCCTCTCTCTCAGGGAGATATCTGTACACTGACTGGTGTCTCTCAGCCCCTCTCTCTCAGGGAGATATCTGTGCACTGAGTGGTGTCTCACAGTCCCTCTCTCTCAGGGAGATATCTGTACACTGACTGGTGTCTCTCAGTCCCTGTCTCTCAGGGAGATATCTGTACACTGAGTGGTGTCTCTCAATCCCTCTCTCTCAGGGAGATATCTGTACTCTTACTGCTGTCTCTCAGTCCCTGTCTCTGAGGGAGATATCTGTACACTGACTGGTGTCTCTCAGTCCCTCCCTCTCAGGGAGATATCTGTACGCTGAGTGGTGTCTCACAGCCCCTGTCTCTCAGGGAGATATCTGTACACTGACTGGTGTCTCTCAGTCCCTGTCTGTCAGGGAGATATCTGTACACTGAGTGGTGTCTCTCAGTCCCTGTCTCTCAGGGAGATATATGTACACTGACTGGTGTCTCTCAGTCCCTCTCTCTCAGGGAGATATATGTACACTGACTGGTGTCTCTCAGTTCCTCTCTCTCAGGGAGATATCTGGACACTGAGTGGTGTCTCTCAGTTCCTGTCTCTCTGGGAGATATCTGTGCACTGAGTGGTGTCTCTCAGTCCCTCTCTCTCAGGGAGATATCTGTTCACTGAGTGGTGTCTCTCAGTCCCTGTCTCTCAGGGAGATATATGTACACTGACTGGTGTCTCTCAGTCCCTCTCTCTCAGGGAGATATCTGTACACTGAGTGGTGTCTCTCAGTCCCTCCCTCTCAGGGAGATATCTGTGCACTGACTGGTGCCTCTCAGTCCCTGTCTCTCAGGGAGATATATGTACACTGACTGGTGTCTCTCAGTCCCTCTCTCAGGGAGGTATCTGCAAACTGAGTGGTGTCTCTCAGTCCCTGTCTCTCAGGGAGATATATGTACACTGACTGGTGTCTCTCAGTCCTTGTCTCTCAGGGAGATATCTGTACACTGAGTGGTGTCTCTCAGTTCCTCTCTCTCAGGGAGATATCTGGACACTGAGTGGTGTCTCTCAGTTCCTGACTCTCTGGGAGATATCTGTACACTGAATGGTGTCTCTCAGTCCCTCTCTCTCAGGGAGATATCTGTACTCTGACTGGTGTCTCTCAGTCCCTGTCTCTCAGGGAGATATCTGTGCACTGAGTGGTGTCTCTCAGTCCCTCTCTCTCAGGGAGATATCTGTACACTGACTGGTGTCTCTCAGCCCCTCTCTCTCAGGGAGATATCTGTGCACTGAGTGGTGTCTCACAGTCCCTCTCTCTCAGGGAGATATCTGTACACTGACTGGTGTCTCTCAGTCCCTGTCTCTCAGGGAGATATCTGTACAATGAGTGGTGTCTCTCAGTCCCTGTCTCTCAGGGAGATATCTGTACACTGACTGGTGTCTCTCAGTCCCTCCCTCTCAGGGAGATATCTGTACACTGAGTGGTGTCTCACAGCCCCTGTCTCTCTGGGAGATATCTGTACACTGATTGGTGTCTCTCAATCCCTGTCTGTCAGTGAGACATCTGTACGCTGACTGGTGTCTCTCAGTCCCTGTCTCTCAGGGAGCTTTATGTACACTGAGTGGTGTCTCTCAGGGAGATATCTGTGCACTGACTGGTGTCTCTCACTCCCTGTCTCTCAGGGAGCTTTATGTACACTGAGTGGTGTCTCTCAGTCCCTCTCTCTCAGGGAGATATCTGTACACTGACTGGTGTCTCTCAGTCCCTGTCTCTCAGGGAGATATCTGTGCACTGAGTGGTGTCTCTCAGTCCCTGTCTCTCAGGGAGATATCTGTACACTGACTGGTGTCTCTCAGTCCCTGTCTCTCAGGGAGCTTTATGTACACTGAGTGGTGTCTCTCAGGGAGATATCTGTACACTGAGTGGTGTCTCTCAGTCCCTCTCTCTCAGGGAGATATCTGTACACTGACTGGTGTCTCTCAGCCCCTCTCTCTCAGGGAGATATCTGTGCACTGAGTGGTGTCTCACAGTCCCTCTCTCTCAGGGAGATATCTGTACACTGACTGGTGTCTCTCAGTCCCTGTCTCTCAGGGAGATATCTGTACACTGAGTGGTGTCTCTCAATCCCTCTCTCTCAGGGAGATATCTGTACTCTTACTGGTGTCTCTCAGTCCCTGTCTCTGAGGGAGATATCTGTACACTGACTGGTGTCTCTCAGTCCCTCCCTCTCAGGGAGATATCTGTACACTGACTGGTGTCTCACAGCCCCTGTCTCTCAGGGAGATATCTGTACACTGACTGGTGTCTCTCAGTCCCTGTCTGTCAGGGAGATATCTGTACACTGAGTGGTGTCTCTCAGTCCCTGTCTCTCAGGGAGATATATGTACACTGACTGGTGTCTCTCAGTCCCTCTCTCTCAGGGAGATATATGTACACTGACTGGTGTCTCTCAGTCCCTCTCTCAGGGACGTATCTGCACACTGAGTGGTGTCTCTCAGTCCCTGTCTCTCAGGGAGATATATGTACACTGACTGGTGTCTCTCAGTCCTTGTCTCTCAGGGAGATATCTGTACACTGAGTGGTGTCTCTCAGTTCCTCTCTCTCAGGGAGATATCTGGACACTGAGTGGTGTCTCTCAGTTCCTGTCTCTCTGGGAGATATCTGTGCACTGAGTGGTGTCTCTCAGTCCCTCTCTCTCAGGGAGATATCTGTTCACTGAGTGGTGTCTCTCAGTCCCTGTCTCTCAGGGAGATATATGTACACTGACTGGTGTCTCTCAGTCCCTCTCTCTCAGGGAGATATCTGTACACTGAGTGGTGTCTCTCAGTCCCTCTCTCTCAGGGAGATATCTGTGCACTGACTGGTGCCTCTCAGTCCCTGTCTCTCAGGGAGATATATGTACACTGACTGGTGTCTCTCAGTCCCTCTCTCAGGGAGGTATCTGCACACTGAGTGGTGTCTCTCAGTCCCTGTCTCTCAGGGAGATATATGTACACTGACTGGTGTCTCTCAGTCCTTGTCTCTCAGGGAGATATCTGTACACTGAGTGGTGACGCTCAGTTCCTCTCTCTCAGGGAGATATCTGGACACTGAGTGGTGTCTCTCAGTTCCTGACTCTCTGGGAGATATCTGTACACTGAATGGTGTCTCTCAGTCCCTCTCTCTCAGGGAGATATCTGTACTCTGACTGGTGTCTCTCAGTCCCTGTCTCTCAGGGAGATATCTGTGCACTGAGTGGTGTCTCTCAGTCCCTCTCTCTCAGGGAGATATCTGTACACTGACTGGTGTCTCTCAGCCCCTTCCTTTCAGGGAGATATCTGTGCACTGAGTGGTGTCTCACAGTCCCTCTCTCTCAGGGAGATATCTGTACACTGACTGGTGTCTCTCAGTCCCTGTCTCTCAGGGAGATATCTGTACACTGAGTAGTGTCTCTCAGTCCCTCTCTCTCAGGGAGATATCTGTACTCTGACTGGTGTCTCTCAGTCCCTGTCTCTCAGGGAGATATCTGTACAATGAGTGGTGTCTCTCAGTCCCTGTCTCTCAGGGAGATATCTGTACAGTGAGTGGTGTCGCTCAGTCCCTCTCTCTCAGGGAGATATCTGTACTCTGACTGGTGTCTCTCAGTCCCTGTCTCTCAGGGAGATATCTGTACACTGAGTGGTGTCTCTCAGTCCCTCTCTCTCAGGGAGATATCTGTACACTGACTGGTGTCTCTCAGTCCCTCTCTCTCAGGGAGGTATCTGTACACTGAGTGGTGTCTCTCAGTCCCTGTCTCTCAGGGAGATATCTGTACACTGACTGGTGTCTCTCAGTCCCTGTCTCTCAGGGAGCTTTATGTACACTGAGTGGTGTCTCTCAGGGAGATATCTGTACACTGAGTGGTGTCTCTCAGTCCCTCTCTCTCAGGGAGATATCTGTACACTGACTGGTGTCTCTCAGCCCCTCTCTCGCAGGGAGATATCTGTACACTGACTGGTGTCTCTCAGTCCCTGTCTCTCAGGGAGATATCTGTACACTGAGTGGTGTCTCTCAGTCCCTCTCTCTCAGGGAGATATCTGTACTCTGACTGGTGTCTCTCAGTCCCTGTCTCTGAGGGAGATATCTGTACACTGAGTGGTGTCTCTCAGTTGCTCTCTCTCAGGGAGATATCTGTACACTGACTGGTGTCTCTCAGTCCCTGTCTCTCAGGGAGCTTTATGTACACTGAGTGGTGTCTCTCAGGGAGATATCTGTACACTGAGTGGTGTCTCTCAATCCCTCTCTCTCAGGGAGATATCTGTACTCTGACTGGTGTCTCTCAGTCCCTGTCTCTGAGGGAGATATCTGTACACTGACTGGTGTCTCTCAGTCCCTCCCTCTCAGGGAGATATCTGTACACTGAGTGGTGTCTCACAGCCCCTGTCTCTCAGGGAGATATCTGTACACTGACTGGTGTCTCTCAGTCCCTGTCTGTCAGGGAGATATCTATACACTGAGTGATGTCTCTCAGTCCCTCTCTCTCAGGGAGATATCTGTACACTGACTGGTGTCACACAGTCCCTCTCTCTCAGGGAGATATCTGTACACTGACTGGTGTCTCTCAGTCCCTCCCTCTCAGGGAGATATCTGGACACTGAGTGGTGTCTCTCAGTTCCTGACTCTCTGGGAGATATCTGTACACTGAATGGTGTCTCTCAGTCCCCCTCTCTCAGGGAGATATCTGTACTCTGACTGGTGTCTCTCAGTCCCTGTCTCTCAGGGAGATATCTGTGCACTGAGTGGTGTCTCTCAGTCCCTCTCTCTCAGGGAGATATCTGTACACTGACTGGTGTCTCTCAGCCCCTCTCTCTCAGGGAGATATCTGTGCACTGAGTGGTGTCTCACAGTCCCTCTCTCTCAGGGAGATATCTGTACACTGACTGGTGTCTCTCAGTCCCTGTCTCTCAGGGAGATATCTGTACACTGAGTAGTGTCTCTCAGTCCCTCTCTCTCAGGGAGATATCTGTACTCTGACTGGTGTCTCTCAGTCCCTGTCTCTCAGGGAGATATCTGTACAGTGAGTGGTGTCTCTCAGTCCCTCTCTCTCAGGGAGATATCTGTACTCTGACTGGTGTCTCTCAGTCCCTGTCTCTCAGGGAGATATCTGTACACTGAGTGGTGTCTCTCAGTCCCTCTCTCTCAGGGAGATATCTGTACACTGACTGGTGTCTCTCAGTCCCTCTCTCTCAGGGAGGTATCTGTACACTGAGTGGTGTCTCTCAGTCCCTGTCTCTCAGGGAGATATCTGTACACTGACTGGTGTCTCTCAGTCCCTGTCTCTCAGGGAGCTTTATGTACACTGAGTGGTGTCTCTCAGGGAGATATCTGTACACTGAGTGGTGTCTCTCAGTCCCTCTCTCTCAGGGAGATATCTGTACACTGACTGGTGTCTCTCAGCCCCTCTCTCTCAGGGAGATATCTGTACACTGACTGGTGTCTCTCAGTCCCTGTCTCTCAGGGAGATATCTGTACACTGAGTGGTGTCTCTCAGTCCCTCTCTCTCAGGGAGATATCTGTACTCTGACTGGTGTCTCTCAGTCCCTGTCTCTGAGGGAGATATCTGTACACTGAGTGGTGTCTCTCAGTTGCTCTCTCTCAGGGAGATATCTGTACACTGACTGGTGTCTCTCAGTCCCTGTCTCTCAGGGAGCTTTATGTACACTGAGTGGTGTCTCTCAGGGAGATATCTGTACACTGAGTGGTGTCTCTCAATCCCTCTCTCTCAGGGAGATATCTGTACTCTGACTGGTGTCTCTCAGTCCCTGTCTCTGAGGGAGATATCTGTACACTGACTGGTGTCTCTCAGTCCCTCCCTCTCAGGGAGATATCTGTACACTGAGTGGTGTCTCACAGCCCCTGTCTCTCAGGGAGATATCTGTACACTGACTGGTGTCTCTCAGTCCCTGTCTGTCAGGGAGATATCTATACACTGAGTGGTGTCTCTCAGTCCCTCTCTCTCAGGGAGATATCTGTACACTGACTGGTGTCACACAGTCCCTCTCTCTCAGGGAGATATCTGTACACTGACTGGTGTCTCTCAGTCCCTCCCTCTCAGGGAGATATCTGTACACTGAGTGGTGTCTCTCAGTCCCTCTCTCTCAGGGAGATATCTACACACTGAGTGGTGTCTCTCAGTCCCTCTCTCTCAGGGAGATATCTGTACACTGACTGGTGTCTCACTGTCCCTCTCTCTCAGGGAGACCTCTGTACGCTGACTGGTGTCTCTCAGTCCCTGTCTCTCAGGGAGCTTTATGTACACTGACTGGTGTCTCTCAGGGAGATATCTGTGCACTGACTGGTGTCTCTCACTCCCTGTCTCTCAGGGAGCTTTATGTACACTGAGTGGTGTCTCTCAGTCCCTCTCTCTCAGGGAGATATCTGTACACTGACTGGTGTCTCTCAGTCCCTGTCTCTCAGGGAGATATCTGTGCACTGAGTGGTGTCTCTCAGTCCCTGTCTCTCAGGGAGATATCTGTACACTGACTGGTGTCTCTCAGTCCCTGTCTCTCAGGGAGCTTTATGTACACTGAGTGGTGTCTCTCAGGGAGATATCTGTACACTGAGTGGTGTCTCTCAGTCCCTCTCTCTCAGTGAGATATCTGTACACTGACTGGTTTCTCTCAGCCCCTCTCTCTCAGGGAGATATCTGTGCACTGAGTGGTGTCTCACAGTCCCTCTCTCTCAGGGAGATATCTGTACACTGACTGGTGTCTCTCAGTCCCTGTCTCTCAGGGAGATATCTGTACACTGAGTGGTGTCTCTCAATCCCTCTCTCTCAGGGAGATATCTGTACTCTTACTGGTGTCTCTCAGTCCCTGTCTCTGAGGGAGATATCTGTACACTGACTGGTGTCTCTCAGTCCCTCCCTCTCAGGGAGATATCTGTACACTGAGTGGTGTCTCACAGCCCCTGTCTCTCAGGGAGATATCTGTACACTGACTGGTGTCTCTCAGTCCCTGTCTGTCAGGGAGATATCTGTACACTGAGTGGTGTCTCTCAGTCCCTGTCTCTCAGGGAGATATATGTACACTGACTGGTGTCTCTCAGTCCCTCTCTCTCAGGGAGATATCTGTACACTGAGTGGTGTCTCTCAGTCCCTGTCTCTCAGGGAGATATATGTACACTGACTGGTGTCTCTCAGTCCCTCTCTCTCAGGGAGATATCTGTACACTGACTGGTGTCTCTCAGTCCCTCCCTCTCAGGGAGATATCTGTACACTGAGTGGTGTCTCACAGCCCCTGCCTCTCTGGGAGATATCTGTACACTGATTGGTGTCTCTCAGTCCCTGTCTGTCAGGGAGATATCTATACACTGAGTGGTGTCTCTCAGTCCCTCTCTCTCAGGGAGATATCTGTACACTGACTGGTGTCTCACAGTCCCTCTCTCTCAGGGAGACATCTGTACGCTGACTGGTGTCTCTCAGTCCCTGTCTCTCAGGGAGCTTTATGTACACTGAGTGGTGTCTCTCAGGGAGATATCTGTGCACTGATTGGTGTCTCTCAGTCCCTGTCTCTCAGGGAGCTTTATGTACACTGAGTGGTGTCTCTCTGTCCCTCTCTCTCAGGGAGATATCTGTCCGCTGACTGGAGTCTCTCAGTCCCTGTCTGTCAGGGAGATATCTATACACTGAGTGGTGTCTCTCAGTCCCTCTCTCTCAGGGAGATATCTGTACACTGACTGGTGTCTCACAGTCCCTCTCTCTCAGGGAGACATCTGTACGCTGACTGGTGTCTCTCAGTCCCTGTCTCTCAGGGAGCTTTATGTACACTGAGTGGTGTCTCTCAGGGAGATATCTGTGCACTGACTGGTGTCTCTCAGTCCCTGTCTCTCAGGGAGCTTTATGTACACTGAGTGGTGTCTCTCAGTCCCTCTCTCTCAGGGAGATATCTGTTCACTGACTGGTGTCTCTCAGTCCCTGTCTCTCAGGGAGATATCTGTGCACTGAGTGGTGTCTCTCAGTCCCTGTCTCTCAGGGAGATATCTGTACACTGACTGGTGTCTCTCAGTCCCTGTCTCTCAGGGAGCTTTATGTACACTGAGTGGTGTCTCTCAGGGAGATATCTGTACACTGAGTGGTGTCTCTCAATCCCTCTCTCTCAGGGAGATATCTGTACTCTGACTGGTGTCTCTCAGTCCCTGTCTCTGAGGGAGATATCTGTACACTGACTGGTGTCTCTCAGTCCCTCCCTCTCAGGGAGATATCAGTACACTGAGTGGTGTCTCACAGCCCCTGTCTCTCAGGGAGATATCTGTACACTGAGTGGTGTCTCTCAGTCCCTGTCTGTCAGAGAGATATCTATACACTGAGTGGTGTCTCTCAGTCCCTCTCTCTCAGGGAGATATCTGTACACTGACTGGTGTCACACAGTCCCTCTCTCTCAGGGAGATGTCTGTACACTGACTGGTGTCTCTCAGTCCCTCCCTCTCAGGGAGATATCTGTACACTGAGTGGTGTCTCACAGCCCCTGTCTCTCTGGGAAATATCTGTACACTGATTGGTGTCTCTCAGTCCCTGTCTGTCAGGGAGATATCTATACACTGAGTGATGTCTCTCAGTCCCTCTCTCTCAGGGAGATATCTGTACACTGACTGGTGTCTCATAGTCCCTCTCTCTCAGGGAGACATCTGTACGCTGACTGGTGTCTCTCAGTCCCTGTCTCTCAGGGAGCTTTATGTACACTGAGTGGTGTCTCTCAGGGAGATATCTGTGCACTGACTGGTGTCTCTCAGTCCCTGTCTCTCAGGGAGCTTTATGTACACTGAGTGGTGTCTCTCAGTCTCTCTCTCTCAGGGAGATATCTGTACACTGACTGGTGTCTCTCAGTCCCTGTCTCTCAGGGAGATATCTGTGCACTGAGTGGTGTCTCTCAGTCCTTGTCTCTCAGGGAGATATCTGTACACTGACTGGTGTCTCTCAGTCCCTGTCTCTCAGGGAGCTTTATGTACACTGAGTGGTGTCTCTCAGGGAGATATCTGTACACTGAGTGGTGTCTCTCAGTCCCTCTCTCTCAGGGAGATATCTGTACACTGACTGGTGTCTCTCAGCCCCTCTCTCTCAGGGAGATATCTGTGCACTGAGTGGTGTCGCACAGTCCCTCTCTCTCAGGGAGATATCTGTACACTGAGTGGTGTCTCTCAATCCCTCTCTCTCAGGGAGATATCTGTACTCTGACTGGTGTCTCTCAGTCCCTGTCTCTGAGGGAGATATCTGTACACTGACTGGTGTCTCTCAGTCCCTCCCTCTCAGGGAGATATCTGTACACTGAGTGGTGTCTCACAGCCCCTGTCTCTCAGGGAGATATCTGTACACTGACTGGTGTCTCTCAGTCCCTGTCTGTCAGGGAGATATCTATGCACTGAGTGGTGTCTCTCAGTCCCTCTCTCTCAGGGAGATATCTGTACACTGACTGGTGTCTCACAGTCCCTCTCTCTCAGGGAGACATCTGTACGCTGACTGGTGTCTCTCAGTCCCTGTCTCTCAGGGAGCTTTATGTACACTGAGTGGTGTCTCTCAGGGAGATATCTGTACACTGACTGGTGTCTCTCAGTCCTTGTCTCTCAGGGAGCTTTATGTACACTGAGTGGTGTCTCTCAGTCCCTCTCTCTCAGGGAGATATGGGTACACTGACTGGTGTCTCTCAGTCCCTGTCTCTCAGGGAGATATCTGTACACTGAGTGGTGTCTCTCAGTCCCTGTCTCTCAGGGAGATATCTGTACACTGACTGGTGTCTCTCAGTCCCTGTCTCTCAGGGAGCTTTATGTACACTGAGTGGTGTCTCTCAGGGAGATATCTGTACACTGAGTGGTGTCTCTCAGTCCCTCTCTCTCAGGGAGATATCTGTACACTGACTGGTGTCTCTCAGTCCCTGTCTCTCAGGGAGATATCTGTACACTGAGTAGTGTCTCTCAGTCCCTCTCTCTCAGGGAGATATCTGTACTCTGACTGGTGTCTCTCAGTCCCTGTCTCTCAGGGAGATATCTGTACAATGAGTGGTGTCTCTCAGTCCCTGTCTCTCAGGGAGATATCTGTACAGTGAGTGGTGTCTCTCAGTCCCTCTCTCTCAGGGAGATAGCTGTACTCTGACTGGTGTCTCTCAGTCCCTGTCTCTCAGGGAGATATCTGTACACTGAGTGGTGTCTCTCAATCCCTCTCTCTCAGGGAGATATCTGTACTCTGACTGGTGTCTCTCAGTCCCTGTCTCTGAGGGAGATATCTGTACACTGACTGGTGTCTCTCAGTCCCTCCCTCTCAGGGAGATATCTGTACACTGAGTGGTGTCTCACAGCCCCTGTCTCTCAGGGAGATATCTGTACACTGACTGGTGTCTCTCAGTCCCTGTCTGTCAGGGAGATATCTATACACTGAGTGGTGTCTCTCAGTCCCTCTCTCTCAGGGAGATATCTGTACACTGACTGGTGTCACACAGTCCCTCTCTCTCAGGGAGATGTCTGTACACTGACTGGTGTCTCTCAGTCCCTCCCTCTCAGGGAGATATCTGTACACTGAGTGGTGTCTCAGAGCCCCTGTCTCTCTGGGAGATATCTGTACACTGATTGGTGTCTCTCAGTCCCTGTCTGTCAGGGAGATATCTATACACTGAGTGGTGTCTCTCAGTCCCTGTCTCTCAGGGAGATATCTGTACACTGACTGGTGTCTCTCAGTCCCTGTCTCTCAGGGAGATATCTGTGCACTGAGTGGTGTCTCTCAGTCCCTGTCTCTCAGGGAGATATCTGTACACTGACTGGTGTCTCTCAGTCCCTGTCTCTCAGGGAGCTTTATGTACACTGAGTGGTGTCTCTCAGGGAGATATCTGTACACTGAGTGGTGTCTCTCAGTCCCTCTCTCTCAGGGAGATTACTGTACACTGACTGGTGTCTCTCAGCCCCTCTCTCTCAGGGAGATATCTGTGCACTGAGTGGTGTCTCACAGTCCCTCTCTCTCAGGGAGATATCTGTACACTGACTGGTGTCTCTCAGTCCCTGTCTCTCAGGGAGATATCTGTACACTGAGTGGTGTCTCTCAATCCCTCTCTCTCAGGGAGATATCTGTACTCTGACTGGTGTCTCTCAGTCCCTGTCTCTGAGGGAGATATCTGTACACTGACTGGTGTCTCTCAGTCCCTCCCTCTCAGGGAGATATCTGTACACTGAGTGGTGTCTCACAGCCCCTGTCTCTCAGGGAGATATCTGCACACTGACTGGTGTCTCTCAGTCCCTGTCTGTCAGGGAGATATCTATACACTGAGTGGTGTCTCTCAGTCCCTCTCTCTCAGGGAGATATCTGTACACTGATTGGTGTCTCACAGTCCCTCTCTCTCAGGGAGATATCTGTACACTGACTGGTGTCTCTCAGCCACTCTCTCTCTCAGGGAGATATCTGTGCACTGAGTGGTGTCTCACAGTCCCTCTCTCTCAGGGAGATATCTGGACACTGACTGGTGTCTCTCAGCCACTCTCTCTCTCAGGGAGATATCTGTGCACTGAGTGGTGTCTCTCAGTCCCTCCCTCTCAGGGAGATATCTGGACACTGAGTGGTGTCTCTCAGTTCCTGACTCTCTGGGAGATATCTGTACACTGAATGGTGTCTCTCAGTCCCCCTCTCTCAGGGAGATATCTGTACTCTGACTGGTGTCTCTCAGTCCCTGTCTCTCAGGGAGATATCTGTGCACTGAGTGGTGTCTCTCAGTCCCTCTCTCTCAGGGAGATATCTGTACACTGACTGGTGTCTCTCAGCCCCTCTCTCTCAGGGAGATATCTGTGCACTGAGTGGTGTCTCACAGTCCCTCTCTCTCAGGGAGATATCTGTACACTGACTGGTGTCTCTCAGTCCCTGTCTCTCAGGGAGATATCTGTACACTGAGTAGTGTCTCTCAGTCCCTCTCTCTCAGGGAGATATCTGTACTCTGACTGGTGTCTCTCAGTCCCTGTCTCTCAGGGAGATATCTGTACAGTGAGTGGTGTCTCTCAGTCCCTCTCTCTCAGGGAGATATCTGTACTCTGACTGGTGTCTCTCAGTCCCTGTCTCTCAGGGAGATATCTGTACACTGAGTGGTGTCTCTCAGTCCCTCTCTCTCAGGGAGATATCTGTACACTGACTGGTGTCTCTCAGTCCCTCTCTGTCAGGGAGGTATCTGTACACTGAGTGGTGTCTCTCAGTCCCTGTCTCTCAGGGAGATATCTGTACACTGACTGGTGTCTCTCAGTCCCTGTCTCTCAGGGAGCTTTATGTACACTGAGTGGTGTCTCTCAGGGAGATATCTGTACACTGAGTGGTGTCTCTCAGTCCCTCTCTCTCAGGGAGATATCTGTACACTGACTGGTGTCTCTCAGCCCCTCTCTCTCAGGGAGATATCTGTACACTGAATGGTGTCTCTCAGTCCCTGTCTCTCAGGGAGATATCTGTACACTGAGTGGTGTCTCTCAGTCCCTCTCTCTCAGGGAGCTTTATGTACACTGAGTGGTGTCTCTCAGGGAGATATCTGTACACTGAGTGGTGTCTCTCAGTCCCTCTCTCTCAGGGAGATATCTGTACACTGACTGGTGTCTCTCAGCCCCTCTCTCTCAGGGAGATATCTGTACACTGAATGGTGTCTCTCAGTCCCTGTCTCTCAGGGAGATATCTGTACACTGAGTGGTGTCTCTCAGTCCCTCTCTCTCAGGGAGATATCTGTACTCTGACTGGTGTCTCTCAGTCCCTGTCTCTGAGGGAGATATCTGTACACTGAGTGGTGTCTCTCAGTTGCTCTGTCTCAGGGAGATATCTGTACACTGACTGGTGTCTCTCAGTCCCTGTCTCTCAGGGAGCTTTATGTACACTGAGTGGTGTCTCTCAGGGAGATATCTGTGCACTGACTGGTGCCTCTCAGTCCCTGTCTCTCAGGGAGATATATGTACACTGACTGGTGTCTCTCAGTCCCTCTCTCAGGGAGGTATCTGCACACTGAGTGGTGTCTCTCAGTCCCTGTCTCTCAGGGAGATATATGTACACTGACTGGTGTCTCTCAGTCCTTGTCTCTCAGGGAGAATTCTGTACACTGAGTGGTGACTCTCAGTTCCTCTCTCTCAGGGAGATATCTGGACACTGAGTGGTGTCTCTAAGTTCCTGACTCTCTGGGAGATATCTGTACACTGAATGGTGTCTCTCAGTCCCTCTCTCTCAGGGAGATATCTGTACTCTGACTGGTGTCTCTCAGTCCCTGTCTCTCAGGGAGATATCTGTGCACTGAGTGGTGTCTCTCAGTCCCTCTCTCTCAGGGAGATATCTGTACACTGACTGGTGTCTCTCAGCCCCTCTCTCTCAGGGAGATATCTGTGCACTGAGTGGTGTCTCACAGTCCCTCTCTCTCAGGGAGATATCTGTACACTGACTGGTGTCTCTCAGTCCCTGTCTCTCAGGGAGATATCTGTACACTGAGTAGTGTCTCTCAGTCCCTCTCTCTCAGGGAGTTATCTGTACTCTGACTGGTGTCTCTCAGTCCCTGTCTCTCAGGGAGATATCTGTACAATGAGTGGTGTCTCTCAGTCCCTGTCTCTCAGGGAGATATCTGTACAGTGAGTGGTGTCTCTCAGTCCCTCTCTCTCAGGGAGATATCTGTACTCTGACTGGTGTCTCTCAGTCCCTGTCTCTCAGGGAGATATCTGTACACTGAGTGGTGTCTCTCAGTCCCTCTCTCTCAGGGAGATATCTGTACACTGACTGGTGTCTCTCAGTCCCTCTCTCTCAGGGAGGTATCTGTACACTGAGTGGTGTCTCTCAGTCCCTGTCTCTCAGGGAGATATCTGTACACTGACTGGTGTCTCTCAGTCCCTGTCTCTCAGGGAGCTTTATGTACACTGAGTGGTGTCTCTCAGGGAGATATCTGTACACTGAGTGGTGTCTCTCAGTCCCTCTCTCTCAGGGAGATATCTGTACACTGACTGGTGTCTCTCAGCCCCTCTCTCTCAGGGAGATATCTGTACACTGACTGGTGTCTCTCAGTCCCTGTCTCTCAGGGAGATATCTGTACACTGAGTAGTGTCTCTCAGTCCCTCTCTCTCAGGGAGATATCTGTACACTGACTGGTGTCTCTCAGCCCCTCTCTCTCAGGGAGATATCTGTACACTGACTGGTGTCTCTCAGTCCCTGTCTCTCAGGGAGATATCTGTACACTGAGTGGTGTCTCTCAGTCCCTCTCTCTCAGGGAGATATCTGTACACTGACTGGTGTCTCTCAGCCCCTCTCTCTCAGGGAGATATCTGTACACTGACTGGTGTCTCTCAGTCCCTGTCTCTCAGGGAGATATCTGTACACTGAGTGGTGTCTCTCAGTCCCTCTCTCTCAGGGAGATATCTGTACTCTGACTGGTGTCTCTCAGTCCCTGTCTCTGAGGGAGATATCTGTACACTGAGTGGTGTCTCTCAGTTGCTCTCTCTCAGGGAGATATCTGTACACTGACTGGTGTCTCTCAGTCCCTGTCTCTCAGGGAGCTTTATGTACACTGAGTGGTGTCTCTCAGGGAGATATCTGTACACTGAGTGGTGTCTCTCAATCCCTCTCTCTCAGGGAGATATCTGTACTCTGACTGGTGTCTCTCAGTCCCTGTCTCTGAGGGAGATATCTGTACAGTGACTGGTGTCTCTCAGTCCCTCCCTCTCAGGGAGATATCTGTACACTGAGTGGTGTCTCACAGCCCCTGTCTCTCAGGGAGATATCTGTACACTGACTGGTGTCTCTCAGTCCCTGTCTGTCAGGGAGATATCTATACACTGAGTGGTGTCTCTCAGTCCCTCTCTCTCAGGGAGATATCTGTACACTGACTGGTGTCACACAGTCCCTCTCTCTCAGGGAGATATCTGTACACTGACTGGTGTCTCTCAGTCCCTCCCTCTCAGGGAGATATCTGGACACTGAGTGGTGTCTCTCAGTTCCTGACTCTCTGGGAGATATCTGTACACTGAATGGTGTCTCTCAGTCCCCCTCTCTCAGGGAGATATCTGTACTCTGACTGGTGTCTCTCAGTCCCTGTCTCTCAGGGAGATATCTGTGCACTGAGTGGTGTCTCTCAGTCCCTCTCTCTCAGGGAGATATCTGTACACTGACTGGTGTCTCTCAGCCCCTCTCTCTCAGGGAGATATCTGTGCACTGAGTGGTGTCTCACAGTCCCTCTCTCTCAGGGAGATATCTGTACACTGACTGGTGTCTCTCAGTCCCTGTCTCTCAGGGAGATATCTGTACACTGAGTAGTGTCTCTCAGTCCCTCTCTCTCAGGGAGATATCTGTACTCTGACTGGTGTCTCTCAGTCCCTGTCTCTCAGGGAGATATCTGTACAGTGAGTGGTGTCTCTCAGTCCCTCTCTCTCAGGGAGATATCTGTACTCTGACTGGTGTCTCTCAGTCCCTGTCTCTCAGGGAGATATCTGTACACTGAGTGGTGTCTCTCAGTCCCTGTCTCTCAGGGAGATATCTGTACACTGACTGGTGTCTCTCAGTCCCTCTCTCTCAGGGAGGTATCTGTACACTGAGTGGTGTCTCTCAGTCCCTGTCTCTCAGGGAGATATCTGTACACTGACTGGTGTCTCTCAGTCCCTGTCTCTCAGGGAGCTTTATGTACACTGAGTGGTGTCTCTCAGGGAGATATCTGTACACTGAGTGGTGTCTCTCAGTCCCTCTCTCTCAGGGAGATATCTGTACACTGACTGGTGTCTCTCAGCCCCTCTCTCTCAGGGAGATATCTGTACACTGACTGGTGTCTCTCAGTCCCTGTCTCTCAGGGAGATATCTGTACACTGAGTGGTGTCTCTCAGTCCCTCTCTCTCAGGGAGATATCTGTACTCTGACTGGTGTCTCTCAGTCCCTGTCTCTGAGGGAGATATCTGTACACTGAGTGGTGTCTCTCAGTTGCTCTGTCTCAGGGAGATATCTGTACACTGACTGGTGTCTCTCAGTCCCTGTCTCTCAGGGAGCTTTATGTACACTGAGTGGTGTCTCTCAGGGAGATATCTGTGCACTGACTGGTGCCTCTCAGTCCCTGTCTCTCAGGGAGATATATGTACACTGACTGGTGTCTCTCAGTCCCTCTCTCAGGGAGGTATCTGCACACTGAGTGGTGTCTCTCAGTCCCTGTCTCTCAGGGAGATATATGTACACTGACTGGTGTCTCTCAGTCCTTGTCTCTCAGGGAGATATCTGTACACTGAGTGGTGACTCTCAGTTCCTCTCTCTCAGGGAGATATCTGGACACTGAGTGGTGTCTCTCAGTTCCTGACTCTCTGGGAGATATCTGTACACTGAATGGTGTCTCTCAGTCCCTCTCTCTCAGGGAGATATCTGTACTCTGACTGGTGTCTCTCAGTCCCTGTCTCTCAGGGAGATATCTGTGCACTGAGTGGTGTCTCTCAGTCCCTCTCTCTCAGGGAGATATCTGTACACTGACTGGTGTCTCTCAGCCCCTCTCTCTCAGGGAGATATCTGTGCACTGAGTGGTGTCTCACAGTCCCTCTCTCTCAGGGAGATATCTGTACACTGACTGGTGTCTCTCAGTCCCTGTCTCTCAGGGAGATATCTGTACACTGAGTAGTGTCTCTCAGTCCCTCTCTCTCTCAGGGAGATATCTGTACTCTGACTGGTGTCTCTCAGTCCCTGTCTCTCAGGGAGATATCTGTACAATGTGTGGTGTCTCTCAGTCCCTGTCTCTCAGGGAGATATCTGTACAGTGAGTGGTGTCTCTCAGTCCCTCTCTCTCAGGGAGATATCTGTACTCTGACTGGTGTCTCTCAGTCCCTGTCTCTCAGGGAGATATCTGTACACTGAGTGGTGTCTCTCAGTCCCTCTCTCTCAGGGAGATATCTGTACACTGACTGGTGTCTCTCAGTCCCTCTCTCTCAGGGAGGTATCTGTACACTGAGTGGTGTCTCTCAGTCCCTGTCTCTCAGGGAGATATCTGTACACTGACTGGTGTCTCTCAGTCCCTGTCTCTCAGGGAGCTTTATGTACACTGAGTGGTGTCTCTCAGGGAGATATCTGTACACTGAGTGGTGTCTCTCAGTCCCTCTCTCTCAGGGAGATATCTGTACACTGACTGGTGTCTCTCAGCCCCTCTCTCTCAGGGAGATATCTGTACACTGACTGGTGTCTCTCAGTCCCTGTCTCTCAGGGAGATATCTGTACACTGAGTGGTGTCTCTCAGTCCCTCTCTCTCAGGGAGATATCTGTACTCTGACTGGTGTCTCTCAGTCCCTGTCTCTGAGGGAGATATCTGTACACTGAGTGGTGTCTCTCAGTTGCTCTCTCTCAGGGAGATATCTGTACACTGACTGGTGTCTCTCAGTCCCTGTCTCTCTGGGAGCTTTATGTACACTGAGTGGTGTCTCTCAGGGAGATATCTGTACACTGAGTGGTGTCTCTCAATCCCTCTCTCTCAGGGAGATATCTGTACTCTGACTGGTGTCTCTCAGTCCCTGTCTCTGAGGGAGATATCTGTACACTGACTGGTGTCTATCAGTCCCTCCCTCTCAGGGAGATATCTGTACACTGAGTGGTGTCTCACAGCCCCTGTCTCTCAGGGAGATATCTGTACACTGACTGGTGTCTCTCAGTCCCTGTCTGTCAGGGAGATATCTATACACTGAGTGGTGTCTCTCAGTCCCTCTCTCTCAGGGAGATATCTGTACACTGACTGGTGTCACACAGTCCCTCTCTCTCAGGGAGATATCTGTACACTGACTGGTGTCTCTCAGTCCCTCCCTCTCAGGGAGATATCTGGACACTGAGTGGTGTCTCTCAGTTCCTGACTCTCTGGGAGATATCTGTACACTGAATGGTGTCTCTCAGTCCCCCTCTCTCAGGGAGATATCTGTACTCTGACTGGTGTCTCTCAGTCCCTGTCTCTCAGGGAGATATCTGTGCACTGAGTGGTGTCTCTCAGTCCCTCTCTCTCAGGGAGATATCTGTACACTGACTGGTGTCTCTCAGCCCCTCTCTCTCAGGGAGATATCTGTGCACTGAGTGTGTCTCACAGTCCCTCTCTCTCAGGGAGATATCTGTACACTGACTGGTGTCTCTCAGTCCCTGTCTCACAGGGAGATATCTGTACACTGAGTAGTGTCTCTCAGTCCCTCTCTCTCAGGGAGATATCTGTACTCTGACTGGTGATTCTCAGTCCCTGTCTCTCAGGGAGATATCTGTACAGTGAGTGGTGTCTCTCAGTCCCTCTCTCTCAGGGAGATATCTGTACTCTGACTGGTGTCTCTCAGTCCCTGTCTCTCAGGGAGATATCTGTACACTGAGTGGTGTCTCTCAGTCCCTCTCTCTCAGGGAGATATCTGTACACTGACTGGTGTCTCTCAGTCCCTCTCTCTCAGGGAGGTATCTGTACACTGAGTGGTGTCTCTCAGTCCCAGTCTCTCAGGGAGATATCTGTACACTGACTGGTGTCTCTCAGTCCCTGTCTCTCAGGGAGCTTTATGTACACTGAGTGGTGTCTCTCAGGGAGATATCTGTACACTGAGTGGTGTCTCTCAGTCCCTCTCTCTCAGGGAGATATCTGTACACTGACTGGTGTCTCTCAGTCCCTGTCTCTGAGGGAGATATCTGTACACTGAGTGGTGTCTCTCAGTTGCTCTCTCTCAGGGAGATATCTGTACACTGACTGGTGTCTCTCAGTCCCTGTCTCTCAGGGAGCTTTATGTACACTGAGTGGTGTCTCTCAGGGAGATATCTGTACACTGAGTGGTGTCTCTCAATCCCTCTCTCTCAGGGAGATATCTGTACTCTGACTGGTGTCTCGCAGTCCCTGTCTCTGAGGGAGATATCTGTACACTGACTGGTGTCTCTCAGTCCCTCCCTCTCAGGGAGATATCTGTACACTGAGTGGTGTCTCACAGCCCCTGTCTCTCAGGGAGATATCTGTACACTGACTGGTGTCTCTCAGTCCCTGTCTGTCAGGGAGATATCTATACACTGAGTGGTGTCTCTCAGTCCCTCTCTCTCAGGGAGATATCTGTACACTGACTGGTGTCTCTCAGTCCCTCCCTCTCAGGGAGATATCTGTACACTGAGTGGTGTCTCACAGCCCCTGTCTCTCTGGGAGATATCTGTACACTGATTGGTGTCTCTCAGTCCCTGTCTGTCAGGGAGATATCTATACACTGAGTGGTGTCTCTCAGTCCCTCTCTCTCAGGGAGATATCTGTACACTGACTGGTGTCACACAGTCCCTCTCTCTCAGGGAGACATCTGTACGCTGACTGGTGTCTCTCAGTCCCTGTCTCTCAGGGAGCTTTATGTACACTGACTGGTGTCTCTCAGGGAGATATCTGTGCACTGACTGGTGTCTCTCACTCCCTGGCTCTCAGGGAGCTTTATGTACACTGAGTGGTGTCTCTCAGTCCCTCTCTCTCAGGGAGATATCTGTACACTGACTGGTGTCTCTCAGTCCCTGTCTCTCAGGGAGATATCTGTGCACTGAGTGGTGTCTCTCAGTCCCTGTCTCTCAGGGAGATATCTGTACACTGACTGGTGTCTCTCAGTCCCTGTCTCTCAGGGAGCTTTATGTACACTGAGTGGTGTCTCTCAGGGAGATATCTGTACACTGAGTGGTGTCTCTCAGTCCCTCTCTCTCAGTGAGATATCTGTACACTGACTGGTTTCTCTCAGCCCCTCTCTCTCAGGGAGATATCTGTGCACTGAGTGGTGCCTCACAGTCCCTCTCTCTCAGGGAGATATCTGTACACTGACTGGTGTCTCTCAGTCCCTGTCTCTCAGGGAGATATCTGTACACTGAGTGGTGTCTCTCAATCCCTCTCTCTCAGGGAGATATCTGTACTCTTACTGGTGTCTCTCAGTCCCTGTCTCTGAGGGAGATATCTGTACACTGACTGGTGTCTCTCAGTCCCTCCCTCTCAGGGAGATATCTGTACACTGAGTGGTGTCTCACAGCCCCTGTCTCTCAGGGAGATATCTGTACACTGACTGGTGTCTCTCAGTCCCTGTCTCTCAGGGAGCTTTATGTACACTGACTGGTGTCTCTCAGGGAGATATCTGTGCACTGACTGGTGTCTCTCACTCCCTGGCTCTCAGGGAGCTTTATGTACACTGAGTGGTGCCTCTCAGTCCCTCTCTCTCAGGGAGATATCTGTACACTGACTGGTGTCTCTCAGTCCCTGTCTCTCAGGGAGATATCTGTGCACTGAGTGGTGTCTCTCAGTCCCTGTCTCTCAGGGAGATATCTGTACACTGACTGGTGTCTCTCAGTCCCTGTCTCTCAGGGAGCTTTATGTACACTGAGTGGTGTCTCTCAGGGAGATATCTGTACACTGAGTGGTGTCTCTCAGTCCCTCTCTCTCAGTGAGATATCTGTACACTGACTGGTTTCTCTCAGCCCCTCTCTCTCAGGGAGATATCTGTGCACTGAGTGGTGCCTCACAGTCCCTCTCTCTCAGGGAGATATCTGTACACTGACTGGTGTCTCTCAGTCCCTGTCTCTCAGGGAGATATCTGTACACTGAGTGGTGTCTCTCAATCCCTCTCTCTCAGGGAGATATCTGTACTCTTACTGGTGTCTCTCAGTCCCTGTCTCTGAGGGAGATATCTATACACTGACTGGTGTCTCTCAGTCCCTCCCTCTCAGGGAGATATCTGTACACTGAGTGGTGTCTCACAGCCCCTGTCTCTCAGGGAGATATCTGTACACTGACTGGTGTCTCTCAGTCCCTGTCTGTCAGGGAGATATCTGTACACTGAGTGGTGTCTCTCAGTCCCTGTCTCTCAGGGAGATATATGTACACTGACTGGTGTCTCTCAGTCCCTCTCTCTCAGGGAGATATCTGTACACTGAGTGGTGTCTCTCAGTCCCTGTCTCTCAGGGAGATATATGTACACTGACTGGTGTCTCTCAGTCCCTCTCTCTCAGGGAGATATCTGTACACTGACTGGTGTCTCTCAGTCCCTCCCTCTCAGGGAGATATCTGTACACTGAGTGGTGTCTCACAGCCCCTGTCTCTCTGGGAGATATCTGTACACTGATTGGTGTCTTTCAGTCCCTGTCTGTCAGGGAGATATCTATACACTGAGTGGTGTCTCTCAGTCCCTCTCTCTCAGGGAGATATCTGTACACTGACTGGTGTCTCACAGTCCCTCTCTCTCAGGGAGACATCTGTACGCTGACTGGTGTCTCTCAGTCCCTGTCTCTCAGGGAGCTTTATGTACACTGAGTGGTGTCTCTCAGGGAGATATCTGTGCACTGACTGGTGTCTCTCAGTCCCTGTCTCTCAGGGAGCTTTATGTACACTGAGTGGTGTCTCTCAGTCCCTCTCTCTCAGGGAGATATCTGTCCGCTGACTGGAGTCTCTCAGTCCCTGTCTGTCAGGGAGATATCTATACACTGAGTGGTGTCTCTCAGTCCCTCTCTCTCAGGGAGATATCTGTACACTGACTGGTGTCTCTCAGTCCCTGTCTCTCAGGGAGCTTTATGTACACTGAGTGGTGTCTCTCAGGGAGATATCTGTGCACTGACTGGTGTCTCTCAGTCCCTGTCTCTCAGGGAGCTTTATGTACACTGAGTGGTGTCTCTCAGTCCCTCTCTCTCAGGGAGATATCTGTTCACTGACTGGTGTCTCTCAGTCCCTGTCTCTCAGGGAGATATCTGTGCACTGAGTGGTGTCTCTCAGTCCCTGTCTCTCAGGGAGATATCTGTACACTGACTGGTGTCTCTCAGTCCCTGTCTCTCAGGGAGCTTTATGTACACTGAGTGGTGTCTCTCAGGGAGATATCTGTACACTGAGTGGTGTCTCTCAGTCCCTGTCTCTCAGGGAGCTTTATGTACACTGAGTGGTGTCTCTCAGTCCCTCTCTCTCAGGGAGATATCTGTTCACTGACTGGTGTCTCTCAGTCCCTGTCTCTCAGGGAGATATCTGTGCACTGAGTGGTGTCTCTCAGTCCCTGTCTCTCAGGGAGATATCTGTACACTGACTGGTGTCTCTCAGTCCCTGTCTCTCAGGGAGCTTTATGTACACTGAGTGGTGTCTCTCAGGGAGATATCTGTACACTGAGTGGTGTCTCTCAATCCCTCTCTCTCAGGGAGATATCTGTACTCTGACTGGTGTCTCTCAGTCCCTGTCTCTGAGGGAGATATCTGTACACTGACTGGTGTCTCTCAGTCCCTCCCTCTCAGGGAGATATCAGTACACTGAGTGGTGTCTCACAGCCCCTGTCTCTCAGGGAGATATCTGTACACTGAGTGGTGTCTCTCAGTCCCTGTCTGTCAGAGAGATATCTATACACTGAGTGGTGTCTCTCAGTCCCTCTCTCTCAGGGAGATATCTGTACACTGACTGGTGTCACACAGTCCCTCTCTCTGAGGGAGATATCTGTACACTGACTGGTGTCTCTCAGTCCCTCCCTCTCAGGGAGATATCAGTACACTGAGTGGTGTCTCACAGCCCCTGTCTCTCAGGGAGATATCTGTACACTGAGTGGTGTCTCTCAGTCCCTGTCTGTCAGAGAGATATCTATACACTGAGTGGTGTCTCTCAGTCCCTCTCTCTCAGGGAGATATCTGTACACTGACTGGTGTCACACAGTCCCTCTCTCTCAGGGAGATGTCTGTACACTGACTGGTGTCTCTCAGTCCCTCCCTCTCAGGGAGATATCTGTACACTGAGTGGTGTCTCACAGCCCCTGTCTCTCTGGGAAATATCTGTACACTGATTGGTGTCTCTCAGTCCCTGTCTGTCAGGGAGATATCTATACACTGAGTGATGTCTCTCAGTCCCTCTCTCTCAGGGAGATATCTGTACACTGACTGGTGTCTCACAGTCCCTCTCTCTCAGGGAGACATCTGTACGCTGACTGGTGTCTCTCAGTCCCTGTCTCTCAGGGAGCTTTATGTACACTGAGTGGTGTCTCTCAGGGAGATATCTGTGCACTGACTGGTGTCTCTCAGTCCCTGTCTCTCAGGGAGCTTTATGTACACTGAGTGGTGTCTCTCAGTCCCTCTCTCTCAGGGAGATATCTGTACACTGACTGGTGTCTCTCAGTCCCTGTCTCTCAGGGAGATATCTGTGCACTGAGTGGTGTCTCTCAGTCCCTGTCTCTCAGGGAGATATCTGTACACTGACTGGTGTCTCTCAGTCCCTGTCTCTCAGGGAGCTTTATGTACACTGAGTGGTGTCTCTCAGGGAGATATCTGTACACTGAGTGGTGTCTCTCAGTCCCTCTCTCTCAGGGAGATATCTGTACACTGACTGGTGTCTCTCAGCCCCTCTCTCTCAGGGAGATATCTGTGCACTGAGTGGTGTCTCACAGTCCCTCTCTCTCAGGGAGATATCTGTACACTGAGTGGTGTCTCTCAATCCCTCTCTCTCAGGGAGATATCTGTACTCTGACTGGTGTCTCTCAGTCCCTGTCTCTGAGGGAGATATCTGTACACTGACTGGTGTCTCTCAGTCCCTCCCTCTCAGGGAGATATCTGTACACTGACTGGTGTCACACAGTCCCTCTCTCTCAGGGATACATCTGTACGCTGACTGGTGTCTCTCAGTCCCTGTCTCTCAGGGAGCTTTATGTACACTGAGTGGTGTCTCTCAGGGAGATATCTGTACACTGAGTGGTGTCTCTCAGTCCCTCTCTCTCAGGGAGATATCTGTACACTGACTGGTGTCTCTCAGCCCCTCTCTCTCAGGGAGATATCTGTGCACTGAGTGGTGTCTCACAGTCCCTCTCTCTCAGGGAGATATCTGCACACTGACTGGTGTCTCTCAGTCCCTGTCTCTCAGGGAGATATCTGTACACTGAGTGGTATCTCTCAATCCATCTCTCTCAGGGAGATATCTGTAGTCTGACTGGTGTCTCTCAGTCCCTGTCTCTGAGGGAGATATCTGTACACTGACTGGTGTCTCTCAGTCCCTCCCTCTCAGGGAGATATCTGTACACTGAGTGGTGTCTCGCAGCCCCTGTCTCTCAGGGAGATATCTGTACACTGACTGGTGTCTCTCAGTCCCTGTCTGTCAGGGAGATATCTGTACACTGAGTGGTGTCTCTCAGTCCCTGTCTCTCAGGGAGATATATGTACACTGACTGGTGTCTCTCAGTCCCTCTCTCTCAGGGAGATATCTGTACACTGAGTGGTGTCTCTCAGTCCCTGTCTCTCAGGGAGATATATGTACACTGACTGGTGTCTCTCAGTCCCTCTCTCTCAGGGAGATATCTGTACACTGACTGGTGTCTCTCAGTCCCTCCCTCTCAGGGAGATATCTGTACACTGAGTGGTGTCTCACAGCCCCTGTCTCTCTGGGAGATATCTGTACACTGATTGGTGTCTCTCAGTCCCTGTCTGTCAGGGAGATATCTATACACTGAGTGGTGTCTCTCAGTCCCTCTCTCTCAGGGAGATATCTGTACACTGACTGGTGTCTCACAGTCCCTCTCTCTCAGGGAGACATCTGTACGCTGACTGGTGTCTCTCAGTCCCTGTCTCTCAGGGATCTTTATGTACACTGAGTGGTGTCTCTCAGGGAGATATCTGTGCACTGACTGGTGTCTCTCAGTCCCTGTCTCTCAGGGAGCTTTATGTACACTGACTGGTGTCTCTCAGTCCCTGTCTCTCAGGGAGATATCTGTGCACTGAGTGGTGTCTCTCAGTCCCTGTCTCTCAGGGAGATATCTGTACACTGACTGGTGTCTCTCAGTCCCTGTCTCTCAGGGAGCTTTATGTACACTGAGTGGTGTCTCTCAGGGAGATATCTGTACACTGAGTGGTGTCTCTCAATCCCTCTCTCTCAGGGAGATATCTGTACTCTGACTGTTGTCTCTCAGTCCCTGTCTCTGAGGGAGATATCTGTACACTGACTGGTGTCTCTCAGTCCCTCCCTCTCAGGGAGATATCTGTACACTGAGTGGTGTCTCACAGCCCCTGTCTCTCAGGGAGATGTCTGTACACTGACTGGTGTCTCTCAGTCCCTGTCTCTCAGGGAGATATCTGTACACTGAGTGGTGTCTCACAGCCCCTGTCTCTCAGGGAGATATCTGCACACTGACTGGTGTCTCTCAGTCCCTGTCTGTCAGGGAGATATCTATACACTGAGTGGTGTCTCTCAGTCCCTCTCTCTCAGGGAGATATCTGTACACTGATTGGTGTCTCACAGTCCCTCTCTCTCAGGGAGATATCTGTACACTGACTGGTGTCTCTCAGCCACTCTCTCTCTCAGGGAGATATCTGTGCACTGAGTGGTGTCTCACAGTCCCTCTCTCTCAGGGAGATATCTGTACACTGACTGGTGTCTCTCAGTCCCTGTCTCTCAGGGAGATATCTGTACACTGAGTGGTGTCTCTCAATCCCTCTCTCTCAGGGAGATATCTGTACTCTGACTGGTGTCTCTCAGTCCCTGTCTCTGAGGGAGATATCTGTACACTGACTGGTGTCTCTCAGTCCCTCCCTCTCAGGGAGATATCTGTACACTGAGTGGTGTCTCACAGCCCCTGTCTCTCAGGGAGATATCTGTACGCTGACTGGTGTCTCTCAGTCCCTGTCTCTCAGGGAGCTTTATGTACACTGAGTGGTGTCTCTCAGGCAGATATCTGTACACTGACTGGTGTCTCTCAGTCCTTGTCTCTCAGGGAGCTTTATGTACACTGAGTGGTGTCTCTCAGTCCCTCTCTCTCAGGGAGATATGTGTACACTGACTGGTGTCTCACAGTCCCTGTCTCTCAGGGAGATATCTGTACACTGAGTGGTGTCTCTCAGTCCCTGTCTCTCAGGGAGATATCTGTACACTGACTGGTGTCTCTCAGTCCCTGTCTCTCAGGGAGCTTTATGTACACTGAGTGGTGTCTCTCAGGGAGATATCTGTACACTGAGTGGTGTCTCTCAGTCCCTCTCTCTCAGGGAGATATCTGTACACTGACTGGTGTCTCTCAGCCCCTCTCTCTCAGGGAGATATCTGTGCACTGAGTGGTGTCTCACAGTCCCTCTCTCTCAGGGAGATATCTGTACACTGACTGGTGTCTCTCAGTCCCTGTCTCTCAGGGAGATATCTGTACACTGAGTAGTGTCTCTCAGTCCCTCTCTCTCAGGGAGATATCTGTACTCTGACTGGTGTCTCTCAGTCCCTGTCTCTCAGGGAGATATCTGTACAATGAGTGGTGTCTCTCAGTCCCTGTCTCTCAGGGAGATATCTGTACAGTGAGTGGTGTCTCTCAGTCCCTCTCTCTCAGGGAGATATCTGTGACTGACTGGTGTCACACAGTCCCTCTCTCTCAGGGAGATATCTGTACACTGACTGGTGTCTCTCAGCCCCTCTCTCTCAGGGAGATATCTGTGCACTGAGTGGTGTCTCACAGTCCCTCTCTCTCAGGGAGATATCTGGACACTGACTGGTGTCTCTCAGTCCCTGTCTCTCAGGGAGATATCTGTACACTGAGTGGTGTCTCTCAATCCCTCTCTCTCAGGGAGATATCTGTACACTGACTGGTGTCTCTCTGTCCCTCTCTCTCAGGGAGGTATCTGTACACTGAGTGGTGTCTCTCAGTCCCTGTCTCTCAGGGAGATATCTGTACACTGACTGGTGTCTCTCAGTCCCTGTCTCTCAGGGAGCTTTATGTACACTGAGTGGTGTCTCTCAGGGAGATATCTGTACACTGAGTGGTGTCTCTCAGTCCCTCTCTCTCAGGGAGATATCTGTACACTGACTGGTGTCTCTCAGCCCCTCTCTCTCAGGGAGATATCTGTACACTGACTGGTGTCTCTCAGTCCCTGTCTCTCAGGGAGATATCTGTACACTGAGTGGTGTCTCTCAGTCCCTCTCTCTCAGGGAGATATCTGTACACTGAGTGGTGTCTCTCAGTTGCTCTCTCTCAGGGAAATATCTGTACACTGACTGGTGTCTCTCAGTCCCTGTCTCTCAGGGAGCTTTATGTACACTGAGTGGTGTCTCTCAGGGAGATATCTGTACACTGAGTGGTGTCTCTCAATCCCTCTCTCTCAGGGAGATATCTGTACTCTGACTGGTGTCTCTCAGTCCCTGTCTCTGAGGGAGATATCTGTACACTGACTGGTGTCTCTCAGTCCCTCCCTCTCAGGGAGATATCTGTACACTGAGTGGTGTCTCACAGCCCCTGTCTCTCAGGGAGATATCTGTACACTGACTGGTGTCTCTCAGTCCCTGTCTGTCAGGGAGATATCTATACACTGAGTGGTGTCTCTCAGTCCCTCTCTCTCAGGGAGATATCTGTACACTGACTGGTGTCACACAGTCCCTCTCTCTCAGGGAGATATCTGTACACTGACTGGTGTCTCTCAGTCCCTCCCTCTCAGGGAGATATCTGTACACTGAGTGGTGTCTCACAGCCCCTGTCTCTCTGGGAGATATCTGTACACTGATTGGTGTCTCTCAGTCCCTGTCTGTCAGGGAGATATCTATACACTGACTGGTGTCTCACAGTCCCTCTCTCTCAGGGAGACATCTGTACGCTGACTGGTGTCTCTCAGTCCCTGTCTCTCAGGGAGCTTTATGTACACTGAGTGGTGTCTCTCAGGGAGATATCTGTGCACTGACTGGTGTCTCTCAGTCCCTGTCTCTCAGGGAGCTTTATGTACACTGAGTGGTGTCTCTCAGTCCCTCTCTCTCAGGGAGATATCTGTACACTGACTGGTGTCTCTCAGTCCCTGTCTCTCAGGGAGATATCTGTGCACTGAGTGGTGTCTCTCAGTCCCTGTCTCTCAGGGAGATATCTGTACACTGACTGGTGTCTCTCAGTCCCTGTCTCTCAGGGAGCTTTATGTACACTGAGTGGTGTCTCTCAGGGAGATATCTGTACACTGACTGGTGTCTCTCAGCCCCTCTCTCTCAGGGAGATATCTGTGCACTGAGTGGTGTCTCACAGTCCCTCTCTCTCAGGGAGATATCTGTACACTGACTGGTGTCTCTCAGTCCCTGTCTCTCAGGGAGATATCTGTACACTGAGTGGTGTCTCTCAATCCCTCTCTCTCAGGGAGATATCTGTACTCTGACTGGTGTCTCTCAGTCCCTGTCTCTGAGGGAGATATCTGTCCACTGACTGGTGTCTCTCAGTCCCTCCCTCTCAGGGAGATATCTATACACTGAGTGGTGTCTCTCAGTCCCTCTCTCTCAGGGAGATATCTGTACACTGACTGGTGTCTCACAGTCCCTCTCTCTCAGGGAGACATCTGTACGCTGACTGGTGTCTCTCAGTCCCTGTCTCTCAGGGAGCTTTATGTACACTGAGTGGTGTCTCTCAGGGAGATATCTGTACACTGACTGGTGTCTCTCAGTCCTTGTCTCTCAGGGAGCTTTATGTACACTGAGTGGTGTCTCTCAGTCCCTCTCTCTCAGGGAGATATGTGTACACTGACTGGTGTCTCTCAGTCCCTGTCTCTCAGGGAGATATCTGTACACTGAGTGGTGTCTCTCAGTCCCTGTCTCTCAGGGAGATATCTGTACACTGACTGGTGTCTCTCAGTCCCTGTCTCTCAGGGAGCTTTATGTACACTGAGTGGTGTCTCTCAGGGAGATATCTGTACACTGAGTGGTGTCTCTCAGTCCCTCCCTCTCAGGGAGATATCTGTACACTGAGTGGTGTCTCACAGCCCCTGTCTCTCTGGGAGATATCTGTACACTGATTGGTGTCTCTCAGTCCCTGTCTGTCAGGGAGATATCTATACACTGAGTGGTGTCTCTCAGTCCCTCTCTCTCAGGGAGATATCTGTACACTGACTGGTGTCTCACAGTCCCTCTCTCTCAGGGAGACATCTGTACGCTGACTGGTGTCTCTCAGTCCCTGTCTCTCAGGGAGCTTTATGTACACTGAGTGGTGTCTCTCAGGGAGATATCTGTGCACTGACTGGTGTCTCTCAGTCCCTGTCTCTCAGGGAGCTTTATGTACACTGAGTGGTGTCTCTCAGTCCCTCTCTCTCAGGGAGATATCTGTACACTGACTGGTGTCTCTCAGTCCCTGTCTCTCAGGGAGATATCTGTGCACTGAGTGGTGTCTCTCAGTCCCTGTCTCTCAGGGAGATATCTGTACACTGACTGGTGTCTCTCAGTCCCTGTCTCTCAGGGAGCTTTATGTACACTGAGTGGTGTCTCTCAGGGAGATATCTATACACTGACTGGTGTCTCTCAGCCCCTCTCTCTCAGGGAGATATCTGTGCACTGAGTGGTGTCTCACAGTCCCTCTCTCTCAGGGAGATATCTGTACACTGACTGGTGTCTCTCAGTCCCTGTCTCTCAGGGAGATATCTGTACACTGACTGGTGTCTCTCAATCCCTCTCTCTCAGGGAGATATCTGTACTCTGACTGGTGTCTCTCAGTCCCTGTCTCTGAGGGAGATATCTGTCCACTGACTGGTGTCTCTCAGTCCCTCCCTCTCAGGGAGATATCTATACACTGAGTGGTGTCTCTCAGTCCCTCTCTCTCAGGGAGATATCTGTACACTGACTGGTGTCTCACAGTCCCTCTCTCTCAGGGAGACATCGGTACGCTGACTGGTGTCTCTCAGTCCCTGTCTCTCAGGGAGCTTTATGTACACTGAGTGGTGTCTCTCAGGGAGATATCTGTACACTGACTGGTGTCTCTCAGTCCTTGTCTCTCAGGGAGCTTTATGTACACTGAGTGGTGTCTCTCAGTCCCTCTCTCTCAGGGAGATATGTGTACACTGACTGGTGTCTCTCAGTCCCTGTCTCTCAGGGAGATATCTGTACACTGAGTGGTGTCTCTCAGTCCCTGTCTCTCAGGGAGATATCTGTACACTGACTGGTGTCTCTCAGTCCCTGTCTCTCAGGGAGCTTTATGTACACTGAGTGGTGTCTCTCAGGGAGATATCTGTACACTGAGTGGTGTCTCTCAGGGAGATATCTGTACACTTACTGGTGTCTCTCAGCCCCTCTCTCTCAGGGAGATATCTGTGCACTGAGTGGTGTCTCACAGTCCCTCTCTCTCAGGGAGATATCTGTACACTGACTGGTGTCTCTCAGTCCCTGTCTCTCAGGGAGATATCTGTACACTGAGTAGTGTCTCTCAGTCCCTCTCTCTCAGGGAGATATCTGTACTCTGACTGGTGTCTCTCAGTCCCTGTCTCTCAGGGAGATATCTGTACAATGAGTGGTGTCTCTCAGTCCCTCTCTCTCAGGGAGGTATCTGTACACTGACTGGTGTCTCTCAGTCCCTGTCTCTCAGGGAGATATCTGTACACTGAGTGGTGTCTCTCAGTCCCCCTCTCTCAGGGAGATATCTGAACACTGAGTGGTGTCTCTCAGTCCCTCTCTCTCAGGGAGATATATGTACACTGATTGGTGCCTCTCAGTCCCTCTCTCTCAGGGAGGTATCTGTACACTGAGTGGTGTCTCTCAGTCCCTGTCTCTCAGGGAGATATATGTACACTGACTGGTGTCTCTCAGTCCCTCTCTCTCAGGGAGATATCTGTACACTGACTGGTGTCTCTCAGTCCCTCTCTCTCAGGGAGATATCTGTACACTGAGTGGTGTCTCACAGCCCCTGTCTCTCAGGGAGATATCTGTACACTGACTGGTTTCTCTCAGTCCCTGTCTGTCAGGGAGATATCTATACACTGAGTGGTGTCTCTCAGTCCCTCTCTCTCAGGGAGATATCTGTACACTGACTGGTGTCTCTCAGTCCCTGTCTCTCAGGGAGATATCTGTACACTGAGTGGTGTCTCACAGTCCCTCTCTCTCAGGGAGATATCTGTACACTGACTGGTGTCTCTCAGTCCCTGCCTCTCAGGGAGATATCTGTACACTGACTGGTGTCTCTCAGTCCCTCTCTCTCAGGGAGATATCTGTACACTGAGTGGTGTCTCTCAGTCCCTGTCTCTCAGGGAGATATCTGTACACTGAGTGGTGTCTCACAGTCCCTCTCTCTCAGGGAGATATCTGTACACTGACTGGTGTCTCTCAGTCCCTCTCTCTCAGGGAGATATCTGTACACTGACTGGTGTCTCTCAGTCCCTCTCTCTCAGGGAGATATATGTACACTGACTGGTGTGTCTCAGTCCCTCTCTCTCAGGGAGGTATCTGTACACTGAGTGGTGTCTCTCAGTCCCTGTCTCTCAGGGAGATATATGTACACTGACTGGTGTCTCTCAGTCCCTGTCTCTCAGGGAGATATCTGAACACTGCGTGGTGTCTCTCAGTCCCTCTCTCTCAGGGAGATATATGTACACTGACTGGTGTCTCTCAGTCCCTGTCTCTCAGGGAGGTATCTGTACACTGACCGGTGTCTCTCAGCCCCTGTCTCTCAGGGAGCTTTATGTACACTGAGTGGTGTCTCTCAGGGAGATATCTGTACACTGAGTGGTGTCTCTCAGTCCCTCTCTCTCAGGGAGATATCTGTACACTGACTGGTGTCTCTCAGCCCCTCTCTCTCAGGGAGATATCCGTGCACTGAGTGGTGTCTCACAGTCCCTCTCTCTCAGGGAGATATCTGTACACTGACTGGTGTCTCTCAGTCCCTGTCTCTCAGGGAGATATCTGTACACTGAGTGGTGTCACTCAGTCCCTCTCTCTCAGGGAGATATCTGTACACTGAGTGGTGTCTCTCAGTCCCTCTCTCTCAGGGAGATATCTGTACACTGACTGGTGTCTCTCAGTCCCTCTCTCTCAGGGAGATATCTGTGCACTGAGTGGTGTCTCTCAGTCCCTCTCTCTCAGGGAGATATCTGTACACTGAGTGGTGTCTCTCAGTCCCTGTCTCTCAGGGAGATATATGTACACTGACTGGTGTCTCTCAGTCCCTCTCTCTCAGGGAGGTATCTGTACACTGAGTGGTGTCTCTCAGTCCCTGTCTCTCAGGGAGATATATGTACACTGACTGGTGTCTCTCAGTCCCTCTCTCTCGGGGAGATATCTGTACACTGACTGGTGTCTCTCAGTCCCTCTCTCTCAAGAAGATATCTGTACACTGAGTGGTGTCTCACAGCCCCTGTCTCTCAGGGAGATATCTGTACACTGACTGGTGTCTCTCAGTCCCTGTCTCTCAGGGAGATATCTGTGCACTGAGTGGTGTCTCACAGTCCCTCTCTCTCAGGGAGATATCTGTACACTGACTGGTGTCTCTCAGTCCCTGTCTCTCAGGGAGATATCTGTACACTGAGTGTTGTCTCTCAGTCCCTCTCTCTCAGGGAGATATCTGTACACTGACTGGTGTCTCTCAGTCCCTCTCTCTCAGGGAGATATCTGTACACTGAGTGGTGTCTCTCAGTCCCTCTCTCTCAGGGAGATATCTGTACACTGAGTGGTGTCTCTCAGTCCCTCTCTCTCAGGGAGATATCTGTACACTGAGTGGTTTCTCTCAGTCCCTGTCTCTCAGGGAGATATCTGTACACTGAGTGGTGTCTCTCAGTCCCTGTCTCTCAGGGAGATATCTGTACACTGAATGGTGTCTCTCAGTCCCTCTCTCTCAGGGAGATATCTGTACGCTGACTAGTGTCTCTCAGTCCCTCTCTCTCAGGGAGATAACTGTACACTGAGTGGTGTCTCTCAGTCCCTGTCTCTCAGGGAGATATCTGTACACTGAATGGTGTCTCTCAGTCCCTCTCTCTCAGGGAGATATCTGTTCTCTGACTGGTGTCTCTCAGTCCCTGTCTCTCAGGGAGATATCTGTACACTGACTGGTGTCTCTCAGTCCCTGTCTCTCAGGGAGATATCTGTACACTGAGTGGTGTCTCTCAGTCCCTCTCTCTCAGGGAGATATCTGTACACTGACTGGTGTCTCTCAGTCCCTGTCTCTCAGGGAGATATCTCTACACTGAGTGGTGTCTCTCAGTCCCTCTCTCTCAGGGAGATATCTGTACACTGACTGGTGTCTCTCAGTCCCTGTCTCTCAGGGAGATATCTGTACACTGAGTGGTGTCTCTCAGCCCCTCTCTCTCAGGGAGATATCTGCACACTGACTGGTGTCTCTCAGTCCCTGTCTCTAAGGGAGATATCTATACACTGAGTGCTGTCTCTCAGTCCCTGTCTCTCAGGGAGATATCTGTACACTGACTGGTGTCTCTCAGTCCCTCTCTCTCAGGGAGATATCTGTACGCTGACTAGTGTCTCTCAGTCCCTCTCTCTCAGGGAGATAACTGTACACTGAGTGGTGTCTCTCAGTCCCTGTCTCTCAGGGAGATATCTGTACACTGAGTGGTGTCTCTCAGTCCCTCTCTCAGGGAGGTATCTGTACACTGAGTGCTGTCTCTCAGTCCCTGTCTCTCAGGGAGATATATGTACACTGACTGGTATCTCTCAGTCCTTGTCTCTCAGGGAGATATCTGTACACTGAGTGGTGTCTCTCAGTCCCTCTCTCTCAGGGAGCTTTATGTACACTGAGTGGTGTCTCTCAGGGAGATATCTGTACACTGAGTGGTGTCTCTCAGGGAGATATCTGTACACTTACTGGTGTCTCACAGCCCCTGTCTCTCAGGGAGATATCTGTACACTGACTGGTTTCTCTCAGTCCCTGTCTGTCAGGGAGATATCTATACACTGAGTGGTGTCTCTCAGTCCCTCTCTCTCAGGGAGATATCTGTACACTGACTGGTGTCTCTCAGTCCCTGTCTCTCAGGGAGATATCTGTACACTGAGTGGTGTCTCACAGTCCCTCTCTCTCAGGGAGATATCTGTACACTGACTGGTGTCTCTCAGTCCCTGCCTCTCAGGGAGATATCTGTACACTGACTGGTGTCTCTCAGTCCCTCTCTCTCAGGGAGATATCTGTACACTGAGTGGTGTCTCTCAGTCCCTGTCTCTCAGGGAGATATCTGTACACTGAGTGGTGTCTCACAGTCCCTCTCTCTCAGGGAGATATCTGTACACTGACTGGTGTCTCTCAGTCCCTCTCTCTCAGGGAGATATCTGTACACTGACTGGTGTCTCTCAGTCCCTCTCTCTCAGGGAGATATATGTACACTGACTGGTGTGTCTCAGTCCCTCTCTCTCAGGGAGGTATCTGTACACTGAGTGGTGTCTCTCAGTCCCTGTCTCTCAGGGAGATATATGTACACTGACTGGTGTCTCTCAGTCCCTGTCTCTCAGGGAGATATCTGAACACTGCGTGGTGTCTCTCAGTCCCTCTCTCTCAGGGAGATATATGTACACTGACTGGTGTCTCTCAGTCCCTGTCTCTCAGGGAGGTATCTGTACACTGACCGGTGTCTCTCAGCCCCTGTCTCTCAGGGAGCTTTATGTACACTGAGTGGTGTCTCTCAGGGAGATATCTGTACACTGAGTGGTGTCTCTCAGTCCCTCTCTCTCAGGGAGATATCTGTACACTGACTGGTGTCTCTCAGCCCCTCTCTCTCAGGGAGATATCCGTGCACTGAGTGGTGTCTCACAGTCCCTCTCTCTCAGGGAGATATCTGTACACTGACTGGTGTCTCTCAGTCCCTGTCTCTCAGGGAGATATCTGTACACTGAGTGGTGTCACTCAGTCCCTCTCTCTCAGGGAGATATCTGTACACTGAGTGGTGTCTCTCAGTCCCTCTCTCTCAGGGAGATATCTGTACACTGACTGGTGTCTCTCAGTCCCTCTCTCTCAGGGAGATATCTGTGCACTGAGTGGTGTCTCTCAGTCCCTCTCTCTCAGGGAGATATCTGTACACTGAGTGGTGTCTCTCAGTCCCTGTCTCTCAGGGAGATATATGTACACTGACTGGTGTCTCTCAGTCCCTCTCTCTCAGGGAGGTATCTGTACACTGAGTGGTGTCTCTCAGTCCCTGTCTCTCAGGGAGATATATGTACACTGACTGGTGTCTCTCAGTCCCTCTCTCTCGGGGAGATATCTGTACACTGACTGGTGTCTCTCAGTCCCTCTCTCTCAAGAAGATATCTGTACACTGAGTGGTGTCTCACAGCCCCTGTCTCTCAGGGAGATATCTGTACACTGACTGGTGTCTCTCAGTCCCTGTCTCTCTGGGAGATATCTGTGCACTGAGTGGTGTCTCACAGTCCCTCTCTCTCAGGGAGATATCTGTACACTGACTGGTGTCTCTCAGTCCCTGTCTCTCAGGGAGATATCTGTACACTGAGTGTTGTCTCTCAGTCCCTCTCTCTCAGGGAGATATCTGTACACTGACTGGTGTCTCTCAGTCCCTCTCTCTCAGGGAGATATCTGTACACTGAGTGGTGTCTCTCAGTCCCTCTCTCTCAGGGAGATATCTGTACACTGAGTGGTGTCTCTCAGTCCCTCTCTCTCAGGGAGATATCTGTACACTGAGTGGTTTCTCTCAGTCCCTGTCTCTCAGGGAGATATCTGTACACTGAGTGGTGTCTCTCAGTCCCTGTCTCTCAGGGAGATATCTGTACACTGAATGGTGTCTCTCAGTCCCTCTCTCTCAGGGAGATATCTGTACGCTGACTAGTGTCTCTCAGTCCCTCTCTCTCAGGGAGATAACTGTACACTGAGTGGTGTCTCTCAGTCCCTGTCTCTCAGGGAGATATCTGTACACTGAATGGTGTCTCTCAGTCCCTCTCTCTCAGGGAGATATCTGTTCTCTGACTGGTGTCTCTCAGTCCCTGTCTCTCAGGGAGATATCTGTACACTGACTGGTGTCTCTCAGTCCCTGTCTCTCAGGGAGATATCTGTACACTGAGTGGTGTCTCTCAGTCCCTCTCTCTCAGGGAGATATCTGTACACTGACTGGTGTCTCTCAGTCCCTGTCTCTCAGGGAGATATCTCTACACTGAGTGGTGTCTCTCAGTCCCTCTCTCTCAGGGAGATATCTGTACACTGACTGGTGTCTCTCAGTCCCTGTCTCTCAGGGAGATATCTGTACACTGAGTGGTGTCTCTCAGCCCCTCTCTCTCAGGGAGATATCTGCACACTGACTGGTGTCTCTCAGTCCCTGTCTCTAAGGGAGATATCTATACACTGAGTGCTGTCTCTCAGTCCCTGTCTCTCAGGGAGATATCTGTACACTGACTGGTGTCTCTCAGTCCCTCTCTCTCAGGGAGATATCTGTACGCTGACTAGTGTCTCTCAGTCCCTCTCTCTCAGGGAGATAACTGTACACTGAGTGGTGTCTCTCAGTCCCTGTCTCTCAGGGAGATATCTGTACACTGAGTGGTGTCTCTCAGTCCCTCTCTCAGGGAGGTATCTGTACACTGAGTGCTGTCTCTCAGTCCCTGTCTCTCAGGGAGATATATGTACACTGACTGGTATCTCTCAGTCCTTGTCTCTCAGGGAGATATCTGTACACTGAGTGGTGTCTCTCAGTCCCTCTCTCTCAGGGAGATATCTGTACACTGAGTGGTGTCTCTCAGTTCCTGTCTCTCGGGGAGATATCTGTACACTGAATGGTGTCTCTCAGTCCCTCTCTCTCAGGGAGATATCTGTTCTCTGACTGGTGTCTCTCAGTCCCTGTCTCTCAGGGAGATATCTGTACAATGAGTGGTGTCTCTCAGTCCCTCTCTCTCAGGTAGATATCTGTATACTGACTGGTGTCTCTCAGTCCCTGTCTCTCAGGGAGATATCTGTACACTGACCGGTGTCTCTCAGTCCCTGTCTCTCAGGGAGCTTTATGTACACTGAGTGGTGTCTCTCAGGGAGATATCTGTACACTGAGTGGTGTCTCTCAGTCCCTCTCTCTCAGGGAGATATCTGTACACTGACTGGTGTCTCTCAGCCCCTCTCTCTCAGGGAGATATCCGTGCACTGAGTGGTGTCTCACAGTCCCTCTCTCTCAGGGAGATATCTGTACACTGACTGGTGTCTCTCAGTCCCTGTCTCTCAGGGAGATATCTGTACACTGAGTGGTGTCTCTCAGTCCCTCTCTCTCAGGGAGATATCTGTACTCTGACTGGGGTCTCTCAGTCCCTGTCTCTCAGGGAGATATCTGTACACTGAGTGGTGTCTCTCAGTCCCTCTCTCTCAGGGAGATATCTGTACACTGACTGGTGTCTCTCAGTCCCTCTCTCTCAGGGAGATATCAGTGCACTGAGTGGTGTCTCTCAGTCCCTCTCTCTCAGGGAGATATCTGTACACTGAGTGGTGTCTCTCAGTCCCTGTCTCTCAGGGAGATATATGTACACTGACTGGTGTCTCTCAGTCCCTCTCTCTCAGGGAGGTATCTGTACACTGAGTGGTGTCTCTCAGTCCCTGTCTCTCAGGGAGATACATGTACACTGACTGGTGTCTCTCAGTCCCTCTCTCTCAGGGAGATATCTGTACACTGACTGGTGTCTCTCAGTCCCTCTCTCTCAGGGAGATATCTGTA
Source organism: Heterodontus francisci (assembly GCF_036365525.1). Lineage (NCBI taxonomy): Eukaryota > Metazoa > Chordata > Chondrichthyes > Heterodontiformes > Heterodontidae > Heterodontus > Heterodontus francisci. Next base: position 1,232,655 of record NC_090403.1, read on the forward strand.
CACTGAGTGGTGTCTCACAGCCCCTGTCTCTCAGGGAGATATCTGTACACTGACTGGTGTCTCTCAGTCCCTGTCTCTCAGGGAGATATCTGTACACTGAGTGGTGTCTCACAGTCCCTCTCTCTCAGGGAGATATCTGTACACTGACTGGTGTCTCTCAGTCCCTGTCTCTCAGGGAGATATCTGTACACTGACTGGTGTCTCTCAGTCCCTCTCTCTCAGGGAGATATCTGTACACTGACTGGTGTCTCTCAGTCCCTGTCTCTCAGGGAGATATCTGTACACTGAGTGGTGTCTCACAGTCCCTCTCTCTCAGGGAGATATCTGTACACTGACTGGTGCCTCTCAGTCCCTCTCTCTCAGGGAGATATCTGTTCGCTGACAGGTGTCTCTCAGTCCCTCTCTCTCAGGGAGATATCTGTACACTGAGTGGTGTCTCTCAGTCCCTCTCTCTCAGGGAGATATCTGTACACTGACTGGTGTCTCTCAGTCCCTCTCTCTCAGGGAGATATATGTACACTGACTGGTGTCCCTCAGTCCCTCTCTCTCAGGGAGGTATCTGTACACTGAGTGGTGTCTCTCAGTCCCTGTCTCTCAGGGAGATATCTGAACACTGAGTGGTGTCTCTCAGTCCCTCTCTTTCAGGGAGATATCTGTACACTGAGTGGTTTCTCTCAGTCCCTGTCTCTCAGGGAGATATCTGTACACTGAGTGGTGTCTCTCAGTCCCTGTCTCTCAGGGAGATATCTGTACACTGAGAGGTGTCTATCAGTACCTCTCTCTCAGGGAGATATCTGTACACTGACTGGTGTCTCTCAGTCCCTGTCTCTCAGGGAGATATCTGTACACTGACTGGTGTCTCTCAGTCCCTCTCTCTCAGGGAGATATCTAAACACTGACTGGTGTCTCACAGTCCCTCTCTCTCAGAGAGATATCTGTACACTGACTGGTGTCTCTCAGTCCCTCTCTCTCAGGGAGATATCTGTACACTGAGTGGTGTCTCTCAGTCCCTCTCTCTCAAGGAGATATCTGTACACTGAGTGGTGTCTCTCAGTCCCTGTCTCTCAGGGAGATATATGTACACTGACTGGTGTCTCTCAGTCCCTCTCTCTCAGGGAGGTATCTGTACACTGACTGGTGTCTCTCAGTCCCTGTCTCTCAGGGAGATATCTGTACACTGAGTGGTGTCTCTCAGTCCCTCTCTCTCAGGGAGATATCTGAACACTGAGTGGTGTCTCTCAGTCCCTCTCTCTCAGGGAGATATATGTACACTGATTGGTGCCTCTCAGTCCCTCTCTCTCAGGGAGGTATCTGTACACTGAGTGGTGTCTCTCAGTCCCTGTCTCTCAGGGAGATATATGTACACTGACTGGTGTCTCTCAGTCCCTCTCTCTCAGAGAGATATCTGTACACTGACTGGTGTCTCTCAGTCCCTCTCTCTCAGGGAGATATCTGTACACTGAGTGGTGTCTCACAGCCCCTGTCTCTCAGGGAGATATCTGTACACTGACTGGTTTCTCTCAGTCCCTGTCTGTCAGGGAGATATCTATACACTGAGTGGTGTCTCTCAGTCCCTGTCTCTCAGGGAGATATCTGTACACTGACTGGTGTCTCTCAGTCCCTGTCTCTCAGGGAGATATCTGTACACTGAGTGGTGTCTCACAGTCCCTCTCTCTCAGGGAGATATCTGTACACTGACTGGTGTCTCTCAGTCCCTGCCTCTCAGGGAGATATCTGTACACTGACTGGTGTCTCTCAGTCCCTCTCTCTCAGGGAGATATCTGTACACTGAGTGGTGTCTCTCAGTCCCTGTCTCTCAGGGAGATATCTGTACACTGAGTGGTGTCTCACAGTCCCTCTCTCTCAGGGAGATATCTGTACACTGACTGGTGTCTCTCAGTCCCTCTCTCTCAGGGAGATATCTGTACACTGACTGGTGTCTCTCAGTCCCTCTCTCTCAGGGAGATATATGTACACTGACTGGTGTGTCTCAGTCCCTCTCTCTCAGGGAGGTATCTGTACACTGAGTGGTGTCTCTCAGTCCCTGTCTCTCAGGGAGATATATGTACACTGACTGGTGTCTCTCAGTCCCTGTCTCTCAGGGAGATATCTGAACACTGAGTGGTGTCTCTCAGTCCCTCTCTCTCAGGGAGATATATGTACACTGACTGGTGTCTCTCAGTCCCTGTCTCTCAGGGAGGTATCTGTACACTGACCGGTGTCTCTCAGCCCCTGTCTCTCAGGGAGCTTTATGTACACTGAGTGGTGTCTCTCAGGGAGATATCTGTACACTGAGTGGTGTCTCTCAGTCCCTCTCTCTCAGGGAGATATCTGTACACTGACTGGTGTCTCTCAGCCCCTCTCTCTCAGGGAGATATCAGTGCACTGAGTGGTGTCTCACAGTCCCTCTCTCTCAGGGAGATATCTGTACACTGACTGGTGTCTCTCAGTCCCTGTCTCTCAGGGAGATATCTGTACACTGAGTGGTGTCACTCAGTCCCTCCCTCTCAGGGAGATATCTGTACACTGAGTGGTGTCTCTCAGTCCCTCTCTCTCAGGGAGATATCTGTACACTGACTGGTGTCTCTCAGTCCCTCTCTCTCAGGGAGATATCTGTGCACTGAGTGGTGTCTCTCAGTCCCTCTCTCTCAGGGAGATATCTGTACACTGAGTGGTGTCTCTCAGTCCCTCTCTCTCAGGGAGATATATGTACACTGACTGGTGTCTCTCAGTCCCTCTCTCTCAGGGAGGTATCTGTACACTGAGTGGTGTCTCTCAGTCCCTGTCTCTCAGGGAGATATATGTACACTGACTGGTGTCTCTCAGTCCCTCTCTCTCGGGGAGATATCTGTACACTGACTGGTGTCTCTCAGTCCCTCTCTCTCAAGAAGATATCTGTACACTGAGTGGTGTCTCACAGCCCCTGTCTCTCAGGGAGATATCTGTACACTGACTGGTGTCTCTCAGTCCCTGTCTCTCAGGGAGATATCTGTGCACTGAGTGGTGTCTCACAGTCCCTCTCTCTCAGGGAGATATCTGTACACTGACTGGTGTCTCTCAGTCCCTGTCTCTCAGGGAGATATCTGTACACTGAGTGGTGTCTCTCAGTCCCTCTCTCTCAGGGAGATATCTGTACACTGACTGGTGTCTCTCAGTCCCTCTCTCTCAGGGAGATATCTGTACACTGAGTGGTGTCTCTCAGTCCCTCTCACTCAGGGAGATATCTGTACACTGAGTGGTGTCTCTCAGTCCCTCTCTCTCAGGGAGATATCTGTACACTGAGTGGTTTCTCTCAGTCCCTGTCTCTCAGGGAGATATCTGTACACTGAGTGGTGTCTCTCAGTCCCTGTCTCTCAGGGAGATATCTGTACACTGAGTGGTGTCTCTCAGTACCTCTCTCGCAGGGAGATATCTGGACACTGACTGGTGTCTCTCAGTCCCTGTCTCTCAGGGAGATATCTGTACACTGACTGGTGTCTCTCAGTCCCTCTCTCTCAGGGAGATATCTGTACACTGACTGGTGTCTCACAGTCCCTCTCTCTCAGAGAGATATCTGTACACTGACTGGTGTCTCTCAGTCCCTCTCTCTCAGGGAGATATCTGTACACTGAGTGGTGTCTCTCAGTCCCTCTCTCTCAAGGAGATATATGTACACTGAGTGGTGTCTCTCAGTCCCTGTCTCTCAGGGAGATATATGTACACTGACTGGTGTCTCTCAGTCCCTCTCTCTCAGGGAGGTATCTGTACACTGACTGGTGTCTCTCAGTCCCTGTCTCTCAGGGAGATATCTGTACAATGAGTGGTGTCTCTCAGTCCCTGTCTCTCAGGGAGATATCTGAACACTGAGTGGTGTCTCTCAGTCCCTCTCTCTCAGGGAGATATATGTACACTGACTGGTGCCTCTCAGTCCCTCTCTCTCAGGGAGGTATCTGTACACTGAGTGGTGTCTCTCAGTCCATGTCTCTCAGGGAGATATATGTACACTGACTGGTGTCTCTCAGTCCCTCTCTCTCAGGGAGATATCTGTACACCGAGTGGTGTCTCACACCCCCTGTCTCTCAGGGAGATATCTGTACACTGACTGGTTTCTCTCAGTCCCTGTCTGTCAGGGAGATATCTATACACTGAGTGGTGTCTCTCAGTCCCTCTCTCTCAGGGACATATCTGTACACTGACCGGTGTCTCTCAGTCCCTGTCTCTCAGAGAGATATCGGTACACTGAGTGGTGTCTCACAGTCCCTCTCTCTCAGGGAGATATCTGTACACTGACTGGTGTCTCTCAGTCCCTGTCTCTCAGGGAGATATCTGTACACTGACTGATGTCTCTCAGTCCCTCTCTCTCAGGGAGATATCTGTACACTGAGTGGTGTCTCTCAGTCCCTGTCTCTCAGGGAGATATCTGTACACTGAGTGGTGTCTCACAGTCCCTCTCTCTCAGGGAGATATCTGTACACTGACTGGTGTCTCTCAGTCCCTCTCTCTCAGGGAGATATCTGTACACTGACTGGTGTCTCTCAGTCCCTCTCTCTCAGGGAGATATCTGTACACTGAGTGGTGTCTCTCAGTCCCTGTCTCTCAGGGAGATATCTGTACACTGAGTGGTGTCTCTCAGTCCCTCTCTCTCAGGGAGATATCTGTACACTGACTGGTGTCTCTCAGTCCCTGTCTCTCAGGGAGATATCTCTACACTGAGTGGTGTCTCTCAGTCCCTCTCTCTCAGGGAGATATCTGTACACTGACTGGTGTCTCTCAGTCCCTGTCTCTCAGGGAGATATCTGTACACTGAGTGGTGTCTCTCAGCCCCTCTCTCTCAGGGAGATATCTGCACACTGACTGGTGTCTCTCAGTCCCTGTCTCTCAGGGAGATATCTATACACTGAGTGCTGTCTCTCAGTCCCTGTCTCTCAGGGAGATATCTGTACACTGACTGGTGTCTCTCAGTCCCTCTCTCTCAGGGAGATATCTGTACGCTGACTAGTGTCTCTCAGTCCCTCTCTCTCAGGGAGATAACTGTACACTGAGTGGTGTCTCTCAGTCCCTGTCTCTCAGGGAGATATCTGTACACTGAGTGGTGTCTCTCAGTCCCACTCTCAGGGAGGTATCTGTACACTGAGTGCTGTCTCTCAGTCCCTGTCTCTCAGGGAGATATATGTACACTGACTGGTGTCTCTCAGTCCTTGTCTCTCAGGGAGATATCTGTACACTGAGTGGTGTCTCTCAGTCCCTCTCTCTCAGGGAGATATCTTTACACTGAGTGGTTTCTCTCAGTTCCTGTCTCTCAGGGAGATATCTGTACACTGAATGGTGTCTCTCAGTCCCTCTCTCTCAGGGAGATATCTGTTCTCTGACTGGTGTCTCTCAGTCCCTGTCTCTCAGGGAGATATCTGTACAATGAGTGGTGTCTCTCAGTCCCTCTCTCTCAGGTAGATATCTGTATACTGACTGGTGTCTCTCAGTCCCTGTCTCTCAGGGAGATATCTGTACACTGACCGGTGTCTCTCAGTCCCTGTCTCTCAGGGAGCTTTATGTACACTGAGTGGTGTCTCTCAGGGAGATATCTGTACACTGAGTGGTGTCTCTCAGTCCCTCTCTCTCAGGGAGATATCTGTACACTGACTGGTGTCTCTCAGCCCCTCTCTCTCAGGGAGATATCCGTGCACTGAGTGGTGTCTCACAGTCCCTCTCTCTCAGGGAGATATCTGTACACTGACTGGTGTCTCTCAGTCCCTGTCTCTCAGGGAGATATCTGTACACTGAGTGGTGTCTCTCAGTCCCTCTCTCTCAGGGAGATATCTGTACTCTGACTGGGGTCTCTCAGTCCCTGTCTCTCAGGGAGATATCTGTACACTGAGTGGTGTCTCTCAGTCCCTCTCTCTCAGGGAGATATCTGTACACTGACTGGTGTCTCTCAGTCCCTCTCTCTCAGGGAGATATCAGTGCACTGAGTGGTGTCTCTCAGTCCCTCTCTCTCAGGGAGATATCTGTACACTGAGTGGTGTCTCTCAGTCCCTGTCTCTCAGGGAGATATATGTACACTGACTGGTGTCTCTCAGTCCCTCTCGCTCAGGGAGGTATCTGTACACTGAGTGGTGTCTCTCAGTCCCTGTCTCTCAGGGAGATACATGTACACTGACTGGTGTCTCTCAGTCCCTCTCTCTCAGGGAGATATCTGTACACTGACTGGTGTCTCTCAGTCCCTCTCTCTCAGGGAGATATCTGTACACTGAGTGGTGTCTCACAGCCCCTGTCTCTCAGGGAGATATCTGTACACTGACTGGTGTCTCTCACTCCCTGTCTCTCAGGGAGATATCTGTACACTGAGTGGTGTCTCACAGTCCCTCTCTCTCAGGGAGATATCTGTACACTGACTGGTGTCTCTCAGTCCCTGTCTCTCAGGGAGATATCTGTACACTGAGTGGTGTCTCTCAGTCCCTCTCTCTCAGGGAGATATCTGTACACTGACTGGTGTCTCTCAGTCCCTGTCTCTCAGGGAGATATCTGTACACTGAGTGGTGTCTCACAGTCCCTCTCTCTCAGGGAGATATCTGTACACTGACTGGTGTCTCTCAGTCCCTCTCTCTCAGGGAGATATCTGTTCGCTGACAGGTGTCTCTCAGTCCCTCTCTCTCAGGGAGATATCTGTACACTGAGTGGTGTCTCTCAGTCCCTCTCTCTCAGGGAGATATCTGTACACTGACTGGTGTCTCTCAGTCCCTCTCTCTCAGGGAGATATATGTACACTGACTGGTGTCCCTCAGTCCCTCTCTCTCAGGGTGGTATCTGTACACTGAGTGGTGTCTCTCAGTCCCTGTCTCTCAGGGAGATATATGTACACTGATAGGTGTCTCTCAGTCCCTCTCTCTCAGGGAGATATCTGTACACTGAGTGGTGTCTCTCAGTCCCTCTCTTTCAGGGAGATATCTGTACACTGAGTGGTTTCTCTCAGTCCCTGTCTCTCAGGGAGATATCTGTACACTGAGTGGTGTCTCTCAGTCCCTGTCTCTCAGGGAGATATCTGTACACTGAGAGGTGTCTATCAGTACCTCTCTCTCAGGGAGATATCTGTACACTGACTGGTGTCTCTCAGTCCCTGTCTCTCAGGGAGATATCTGTACACTGACTGGTGTCTCTCAGTCCCTCTCTCTCAGGGAGATATCTGTACACTGACTGGTGTCTCACAGTCCCTCTCTCTCAGAGAGATATCTGTACACTGACTGGTGTCTCTCAGTCCCTCTCTCTCAGGGAGATATCTGTACACTGAGTGGTGTCTCTCAGTCCCTCTCTCTCAAGGAGATATCTGTACACTGAGTGGTGTCTCTCAGTCCCTGTCTCTCAGGGAGATATATGTACACTGACTGGTGTCTCTCAGTCCCTCTCTCTCAGGGAGGTATCTGTACACTGACTGGTGTCTCTCAGTCCCTGTCTCTCAGGGAGATATCTGTACACTGAGTGGTGTCTCTCAGTCCCTCTCTCTCAGGGAGATATCTGAACACTGAGTGGTGTCTCTCAGTCCCTCTCTCTCAGGGAGATATATGTACACTGATTGGTGCCTCTCAGTCCCTCTCTCTCAGGGAGGTATCTGTACACTGAGTGGTGTCTCTCAGTCCCTGTCTCTCAGGGAGATATATGTACACTGACTGGTGTCTCTCAGTCCCTCTCTCTCAGGGAGATATCTGTACACTGACTGGTGTCTCTCAGTCCCTCTCTCTCAGGGAGATATCTGTACACTGAGTGGTGTCTCACAGCCCCTGTCTCTCAGGGAGATATCTGTACACTGACTGGTTTCTCTCAGTCCCTGTCTGTCAGGGAGATATCTATACACTGAGTGGTGTCTCTCAGTCCCTCTCTCTCAGGGAGATATCTGTACACTGACTGGTGTCTCTCAGTCCCTGTCTCTCAGGGAGATATCTGTACACTGAGTGGTGTCTCACAGTCCCTCTCTCTCAGGGAGATATCTGTACACTGAGTGGTGTCTTTCAGTCCCTGCCTCTCAGGGAGATATCTGTACACTGACTGGTGTCTCTCAGTCCCTCTCTCTCAGGGAGATATCTGTACACTGACTGGTGTCTCTCAGTCCCTCTCTCTCAGGGAGATATCTGTACACTGAGTGGTGTCTCTCAGTCCCTGTCTCTCAGGGAGATATCTGTACACTGAGTGGTGTCTCACAGTCCCTCTCTCTCAGGGAGATATCTGTACACTGACTGGTGTCTCTCAGTCCCTCTCTCTCAGGGAGATATATGTACACTGACTGGAGTGTCTCAGTCCCTCTCTCTCAGGGAGGTATCTGTACACTGAGTGGTGTCTCTCAGTCCCTGTCTCTCAGGGAGATATATGTACACTGACTGGTGTCTCTCAGTCCCTGTCTCTCAGGGAGATATCTGAACACTGAGTGGTGTCTCTCAGTCCCTCTCTCTCAGGGAGATATATGTACACTGACTGGTGTCTCTCAGTCCCTGTCTCTCAGGGAGGTATCTGTACACTGACCGGTGTCTCTCAGCCCCTGTCTCTCAGGGAGCTTTATGTACACTGAGTGGTGTCTCTCAGGGAGATATCTGTACACTGAGTGGTGTCTCTCAGTCCCTCTCTCTCAGGGAGATATCTGTACACTGACTGGTGTCTCTCAGCCCCTCTCTCTCAGGGAGATATCCGTGCACTGAGTGGTGTCTCACAGTCCCTCTCTCTCAGGGAGATATCTGTACACTGACTGGTGTCTCTCAGTCCCTGTCTCTCAGGGAGATATCTGTACACTGAGTGGTGTCACTCAGTCCCTCTCTCTCAGGGAGATATCTGTACACTGAGTGGTGTCTCTCAGTCCCTCTCTCTCAGGGAGATATCTGTACACTGACTGGTGTCTCTCAGTCCCTCTCTCTCAGGGAGATATCTGTGCACTGAGTGGTGTCTCTCAGTCCCTCTCTCTCAGGGAGATATCTGTACACTGAGTGGTGTCTCTCAGTCCCTGTCTCTCAGGGAGATATATGTACACTGACTGGTGTCTCTCAGTCCCTCTCTCTCAGGGAGATATCTGTGCACTGAGTGGTGTCTCTCAGTCCCTCTCTCTCAGGGAGGTATCTGTACACTGAGTGGTGTCTCTCAGTCCCTGTCTCTCAGGGAGATATATGTACACTGACTGGTGTCTCTCAGTCCCTCTCTCTCGGGGAGATATCTGTACACTGACTGGTGTCTCTCAGTCCCTCTCTCTCAAGAAGATATCTGTACACTGAGTGGTGTCTCACAGCCCCTGTCTCTCAGGGAGATATCTGTACACTGACTGGTGTCTCTCAGTCCCTGTCTCTCAGGGAGATATCTGTGCACTGAGTGGTGTCTCACAGTCCCTCTCTCTCAGGGAGATATCTGTACACTGACTGGTGTCTCTCAGTTCCTGTCTCTCAGGGAGATATCTGTACACTGAGTGGTGTCTCTCAGTCCCTCTCTCTCAGGGAGATATCTGTACACTGACTGGTGTCTCTCAGTCCCTCTCTCTCAGGGAGATATCTGTACACTGAGTGGTGTCTCTCAGTCCCTCTCTCTCAGGGAGATATCTGTACACTGAGTGGTGTCTCTCAGTCCCTCTCTCTCAGGGAGATATCTGTACACTGAGTGGTTTCTCTCAGTCCCTGTCTCTCAGGGAGATATCTGTACACTGAGTGGTGTCTCTCAGTCCCTGTCTCTCAGGGAGATATCTGTACACTGAGTGGTGTCTCTCAGTACCTCTCTCGCAGGGAGATATCTGGACACTGACTGGTGTCTCTCAGTCCCTGTCTCTCAGGGAGATATCTGTACACTGACTGGTGTCTCTCAGTCCCTCTCTCTCAGGGAGATATCTGTACACTGACTGGTGTCTCACAGTCCCTCTCTCTCAGAGAGATATCTGTACACTGACTGGTGTCTCTCAGTCCCTCTCTCTCAGGGAGATATCTGTACACTGAGTGGTGTCTCTCAGTCCCTCTCTCTCAAGGAGATATCTGTACACTGAGTGGTGTCTCTCAGTCCCTGTCTCTCAGGGAGATATATGTACACTGACTGGTGTCTCTCAGTCCCTCTCTCTCAGGGAGGTATCTGTACACTGACTGGTGTCTCTCAGTCCCTGTCTCTCAGGGAGATATCTGTACACTGAGTGGTGTCTCTCAGTCCCTGTCTCTCAGGGAGATATCTGAACACTGAGTGGTGTCTCTCAGTCCCTCTCTCTCAGGGAGATATATGTACACTGACTGGTGCCTCTCAGTCCCTCTCTCTCAGGGAGGTATCTGTACACTGAGTGGTGTCTCTCAGTCCATGTCTCTCAGGGAGATATATGTACACTGACTGGTGTCTCTCAGTCCCTCTCTCTCAGGGAGATATCTGTACACCGAGTGGTGTCTCACACCCCCTGTCTCTCAGGGAGATATCTGTACACTGACTGGTTTCTCTCAGTCCCTGTCTGTCAGGGAGATATCTATACACTGAGTGGTGTCTCTCAGTCCCTCTCTCTCAGGGACATATCTGTACACTGACTGGTGTCTCTCAGTCCCTGTCTCTCAGAGAGATATCTGTACACTGAGTGGTGTCTCACAGTCCCTCTCTCTCAGGCAGATATCTGTACACTGACTGGTGTCTCTCAGTCCCTGTCTCTCAGGGATATATCTGTACACTGACTGATGTCTCTCAGTCCCTCTCTCTCAGGGAGATATCTGTACACTGAGTGGTGTCTCTCAGTCCCTGTCACTCAGGGAGATATCTGTACACTGAGTGGTGTCTCACAGTCCCTCTCTCTCAGGGAGATATCTGTACACTGACTGGTGTCTCTCAGTCCCTCTCTCTCAGGGAGATATCTGTACACTGACTGGTGTCTCTCAGTCCCTCTCTCTCAGGGAGATATCTGTACACTGAGTGGTGTCTCTCAGTCCCTGTCTCTCAGGGAGATATCTGTACACTGAGTGGTGTCTCACAGTCCCTCTCTCTCAGGGAGATATCTGTACACTGACTGGTGTCTCTCAGTCCCTCTCTCTCAGGGAGATATCTGTACACTGACTGGTGTCTCTCAGTCCCTCTCTCTCAGGGAGATATATGTACACTGACTGGTGTGTCTCAGTCCCTCTCTCTCAGGGAGGTATCTGTACACTGAGTGGTGTCTCTCAGTCCCTGTCTCTCAGGGAGATATATGTACACTGACTGGTGTCTCTCAGTCCCTGTCTCTCAGGGAGATATCTGTACACTGAGTGGTGTCTCTCAGTCCCTCTCTCTCAGGGAGATATATGTACACTGACTGGTGTCTCTCAGTCCCTGTCTCTCAGGGAGGTATCTGTACACTGACCGGTGTCTCTCAGCCCCTGTCTCTCAGGGAGCTTTATGTACACTGAGTGGTGTCTCTCAGGGAGATATCTGTACACTGAGTGGTGTCTCTCAGTCCCTCTCTCTCAGGGAGATATCTGTACACTGACTGGTGTCTCTCAGCCCCTCTCTCTCAGGGAGATATCCGTGCACTGAGTGGTGTCTCACAGTCCCTCTCTCTCAGGGAGATATCTGTACACTGACTGGTGTCTCTCAGTCCCTGTCTCTCAGGGAGATATCTGTACACTGAGTGGTGTCACTCAGTCCCTCTCTCTCAGGGAGATATCGGTACTCTGACTGGGGTCTCTCAGTCCCTGTCTCTCAGGGAGATATCTGTACACTGAGTGGTGTCTCTCAGTCCCTCTCTCTCAGGGAGATATCTGTACACTGAGTGGTGTCTCTCAGTCCCTGTCTCTCAGGGAGATATATGTACACTGACTGGTGTCTCTCAGTCCCTCTCTCTCAGGGAGGTATCTGTACACTGAGTGGTGTCTCTCAGTCCCTGTCTCTCAGGGAGATATATGTACACTGACTGGTGTCTCTCAGTCCCTCTCTCTCGGGGAGATATCTGTACACTGACTGGTGTCTCTCAGTCCCTCTCTCTCAAGAAGATATCTGTACACTGAGTGGTGTCTCACAGCCCCAGTCTCTCAGGGAGATATCTGTACACTGACTGGTGTCTCTCAGTCCCTGTCTCTCAGGGAGATATCTGTACACTGAGTGGTGTCTCTCAGTCCCTCTCTCTCAGGGACATATCTGTACACTGACTGGTGTCTCTCAGTCCCTGTCTCTCAGAGAGATATCTGTACACTGAGTGGTGTCTCACTGTCCCTCTCTCTGGGAGATATCTGTACACTGACTGGTGTCTCTCAGTCCCTGTCTCTCAGGGAGATATCTGTACACTGACTGATGTCTCTCAGTCCCTCTCTCTCAGGGAGATATCTGTACACTGAGTGGTGTCTCTCAGTCCCTGTCTCTCAGGGAGATATCTGTACACTGAGTGGTGTCTCACAGTCCCTCTCTCTCAGGGAGATATCTGTACACTGACTGGTGTCTCTCAGTCCCTCTCTCTCAGGGAGATATCTGTACACTGACTGGTGTCTCTCAGTCCCTCTCTCTCAGGGAGATATCTGTACACTGAGTGGTGTCTCTCAGTCCCTGTCTCTCAGGGAGATATCTGTACACTGAGTGGTGTCTCACAGTCCCTCTCTCTCAGGGAGATATCTGTACACTGACTGGTGTCTCTCAGTCCCTCTCTCTTAGGGAGATATCTGTACACTGACTGGTGTCTCTCAGTCCCTCTCTCTCAGGGAGATATATGTACACTGACTGGTGTGTCTCAGTCCCTCTCTCTCAGGGAGGTATCTGTACACTGAGTGGTGTCTCTCAGTCCCTGTCTCTCAGGGAGATATATGTACACTGACTGGTGTCTCTCAGTCCCTGTCTCTCAGGGAGATATCTGTACACTGAGTGGTGTCTCTCTGTCCCTCTCTCTCAGGGAGATATATGTACACTGACTGGTGTCTCTCAGTCCCTGTCTCTCAGGGAGGTATCTGTACACTGACCGGTGTCTCTCAGCCCCTGTCTCTCAGGGAGCTTTATGTACACTGAGTGGTGTCTCTCAGGGAGATATCTGTACACTGAGTGGTGTCTCTCAGTCCCTCTCTCTCAGGGAGATATCTGTACACTGACTGGTGTCTCTCAGCCCCTCTCTCTCAGGGAGATATCCGTGCACTGAGTGGTGTCTCACAGTCCCTGTCTCTCAGGGTGATATCTGTACACTGAGTGGTGTCTCTCAGTCCCTCTCTCTCAGGGAGATATCTGTACACTGAGTGGGGTCTCACAGCCCCTGTCTCTCAGGGAGATATCTGTACACTGACTGGTTTCTCTCAGTCCCTGTCTGTCAGGGAGATATCTATACACTGAGTGGTGTCTCTCAGTCCCTCTCTCTCAGGGAGATATCTGTACACTGACTGGTGTCTCTCAGTCCCTGTCTCTCAGGGAGATATCTGTACACTGAGTGGTGTCTCACAGTCCCTCTCTCTCAGGGAGATATCTGTACACTGACTGGTGTCTCTCAGTCCCTGCCTCTCAGGGAGATATCTGTACACTGACTGGTGTCTCTCAGTCCCTCTCTCTCAGGGAGATATCTGTACACTGAGTGGTGTCTCTCAGTCCCTGTCTCTCAGGGAGATATCTGTACACTGAGTGGTGTCTCACAGTCCCTCTCTCTCAGGGAGATATCTGTACACTGACTGGTGTCTCTCAGTCCCTCTCTCTCAGGGAGATATCTGTACACTGAGTGGTGTCTCACAGTCCCTCTCTCTCAGGGAGATATCTGTACACTGACTGGTGTCTCTCAGTCCCTCTCTCTCAGGGAGATATCTGTACACTGACTGGTGTCTCTCAGTCCCTCTCTCTCAGGGAGATATCTGTACACTGAGTGGTGTCTCTCAGTCCCTGTCTCTCAGGGAGATATCTGTACACTGAGTGGTGTCTCACAGTCCCTCTCTCTCAGGGAGATATCTGTACACTGACTGGTGTCTCTCAGTCCCTCTCTCTCAGGGAGATATCTGTACACTGACTGGTGTCTCTCAGTCCCTCTCTCTCAGGGAGATATATGTACACTGACTGGTGTGTCTCAGTCCCTCTCTCTCAGGGAGGTATCTGTACACTGAGTGGTGTCTCTCAGTCCCTGTCTCTCAGGGAGATATATGTACACTGACTGGTGTCTCTCAGTCCCTGTCTCTCAGGGAGATATCTGTACACTGAGTGGTGTCTCTCAGTCCCTCTCTCTCAGGGAGATATATGTACACTGACTGGTGTCTCTCAGTCCCTGTCTCTCAGGGAGGTATCTGTACACTGACCGGTGTCTCTCAGCCCCTGTCTCTCAGGGAGCTTTATGTACACTGAGTGGTGTCTCTCAGGGAGATATCTGTACACTGAGTGGTGTCTCTCAGTCCCTCTCTCTCAGGGAGATATCTGTACACTGACTGGTGTCTCTCAGCCCCTCTCTCTCAGGGAGATATCCGTGCACTGAGTGGTGTCTCACAGTCCCTCTCTCTCAGGGAGATATCTGTACACTGACTGGTGTCTCTCAGTCCCTGTCTCTCAGGGAGATATCTGTACACTGAGTGGTGTCACTCAGTCCCTCTCTCTCAGGGAGATATCGGTACTCTGACTGGGGTCTCTCAGTCCCTGTCTCTCAGGGAGATATCTGTACACTGAGTGGTGTCTCTCAGTCCCTCTCTCTCAGGGAGATATCTGTACACTGAGTGGTGTCTCTCAGTCCCTGTCTCTCAGGGAGATATATGTACACTGACTGGTGTCTCTCAGTCCCTCTCTCTCAGGGAGGTATCTGTACACTGAGTGGTGTCTCTCAGTCCCTGTCTCTCAGGGAGATATATGTACACTGACTGGTGTCTCTCAGTCCCTCTCTCTCGGGGAGATATCTGTACACTGACTGGTGTCTCTCAGTCCCTCTCTCTCAAGAAGATATCTGTACACTGAGTGGTGTCTCACAGCCCCAGTCTCTCAGGGAGATATCTGTACACTGACTGGTGTCTCTCAGTCCCTGTCTCTCAGGGAGATATCTGTACACTGAGTGGTGTCTCTCAGTCCCTCTCTCTCAGGGACATATCTGTACACTGACTGGTGTCTCTCAGTCCCTGTCTCTCAGAGAGATATCTGTACACTGAGTGGTGTCTCACTGTCCCTCTCTCTGGGAGATATCTGTACACTGACTGGTGTCTCTCAGTCCCTGTCTCTCAGGGAGATATCTGTACACTGACTGATGTCTCTCAGTCCCTCTCTCTCAGGGAGATATCTGTACACTGAGTGGTGTCTCTCAGTCCCTGTCTCTCAGGGAGATATCTGTACACTGAGTGGTGTCTCACAGTCCCTCTCTCTCAGGGAGATATCTGTACACTGACTGGTGTCTCTCAGTCCCTCTCTCTCAGGGAGATATCTGTACACTGACTGGTGTCTCTCAGTCCCTCTCTCTCAGGGAGATATCTGTACACTGAGTGGTGTCTCTCAGTCCCTGTCTCTCAGGGAGATATCTGTACACTGAGTGGTGTCTCACAGTCCCTCTCTCTCAGGGAGATATCTGTACACTGACTGGAGTCTCTCAGTCCCTCTCTCTCAGGGAGATATCTGTACACTGACTGGTGTCTCTCAGTCCCTCTCTCTCAGGGAGATATATGTACACTGACTGGTGTGTCTCAGTCCCTCTCTCTCAGGGAGGTATCTGTACACTGAGTGGTGTCTCTCAGTCCCTGTCTCTCAGGGAGATATATGTACACTGACTGGTGTCTCTCAGTCCCTGTCTCTCAGGGAGATATCTGTACACTGAGTGGTGTCTCTCAGTCCCTCTCTCTCAGGGAGATATATGTACACTGACTGGTGTCTCTCAGTCCCTGTCTCTCAGGGAGGTATCTGTACACTGACCGGTGTCTCTCAGCCCCTGTCTCTCAGGGAGCTTTATGTACACTGAGTGGTGTCTCTCAGGGAGATATCTGTACACTGAGTGGTGTCTCTCAGTCCCTCTCTCTCAGGGAGATATCTGTACACTGACTGGTGTCTCTCAGCCCCTCTCTCTCAGGGAGATATCCGTGCACTGAGTGGTGTCTCACAGTCCCTGTCTCTCAGGGTGATATCTGTACACTGAGTGGTGTCTCTCAGTCCCTCTCTCTCAGGGAGATATCTGTACACTGAGTGGTGTCTCACAGCCCCTGTCTCTCAGGGAGATATCTGTACACTGACTGGTTTCTCTCAGTCCCTGTCTGTCAGGGAGATATCTATACACTGAGTGGTGTCTCTCAGTCCCTCTCTCTCAGGGAGATATCTGTACACTGACTGGTGTCTCTCAGTCCCTGTCTCTCAGGGAGATATCTGTACACTGAGTGGTGTCTCACAGTCCCTCTCTCTCAGGGAGATATCTGTACACTGACTGGTGTCTCTCAGTCCCTGCCTCTCAGGGAGATATCTGTACACTGACTGGTGTCTCTCAGTCCCTCTCTCTCAGGGAGATATCTGTACACTGAGTGGTGTCTCTCAGTCCCTGTCTCTCAGGGAGATATCTGTACACTGAGTGGTGTCTCACAGTCCCTCTCTCTCAGGGAGATATCTGTACACTGACTGGTGTCTCTCAGTCCCTCTCTCTCAGGGAGATATCTGTACACTGACTGGTGTCTCTCAGTCCCTCTCTCTCAGGGAGATATATGTACACTGACTGGTGTGTCTCAGTCCCTCTCTCTCAGGGAGATATCTGTACACTGAGTGGTGTCTCTCAGTCCCTGTCTCTCAGGGAGATATATGTACACTGACTGGTGTCTCTCAGTCCCTGTCTCTCAGGGAGATATCTGAACACTGAGTGGTGTCTCTCAGTCCCTCTCTCTCAGGGAGATATATGTACACTGACTGGTGTCTCTCAGTCCCTGTCTCTCAGGGAGGTATCTGTACACTGACCGGTATCTCTCAGCCCCTGTCTCTCAGGGAGCTTTATGTACACTGAGTGTTGTCTCTCAGGGAGATATCTGTACACTGAGTGGTGTCTCTCAGTCCCTCTCTCTCAGGGAGATATCTGTACACTGACTGGTGTCTCTCAGCCCCTCTCTCTCAGGGAGATATCCGTGCACTGAGTGGTGTCTCACAGTCCCTCTCTCTCAGGGAGATATCTGTACACTGACTGTTGTCTCTCAGTCCCTGTCTCTCAGGGAGATATCTGTACACTGAGTGGTGTCACTCAGTCCCTCTCTCTCAGGGAGATATCTGTACACTGAGTGGTGTCTCTCAGTCCCTCTCTCTCATGGAGATATCTGTGCACTGAGTGGTGTCTCTCAGTCCCTCTCTCTCAGGGAGATATCTGTACACTGAGTGGTGTCTCTCAGTCCCTGTCTCTCAGGGAGATATATGTACACTGACTGGTGTCTCTCAGTCCCTCTCTCTCAGGGAGGTATCTGTACACTGAGTGGTGTCTCTCAGTCCCTGTCTCTCAGGGAGATATATGTACACTGACTGGTGTCTCTCAGTCCCTCTCTCTCGGGGAGATATCTGTACACTGACTGGTGTCTCTCAGTCCCTCTCTCTCAAGAAGATATCTGTACACTGAGTG
The DNA here is from genome assembly GCF_036365525.1 of Heterodontus francisci. Lineage (NCBI taxonomy): Eukaryota > Metazoa > Chordata > Chondrichthyes > Heterodontiformes > Heterodontidae > Heterodontus > Heterodontus francisci. The sequence goes on from NC_090403.1 coordinate 1,250,077, forward strand.
GTGTCTCACAGCCCCTGTCTCTCAGGGAGATATCTGTACACTGACTGGTGTCTCTCAGTCCCTGTCTCTCAGGGAGATATCTGTGCACTGAGTGGTGTCTCACAGTCCCTGTCTCTCAGGGAGATATCTGTACACTGACTGGTGTCTCTCAGTCCCTGTCTCTCAGGGAGATATCTGTACACTGAGTGGTGTCTCTCAGTCCCTCTCTCTCAGGGAGATATCTGTACACTGACTGGTGTCTCTCAGTCCCTGTCTCTCAGGGAGATATCTGTACACTGAGTGGTGTCTCTCAGTCCCTCTCTCTCAGGGAGATATCTGTACACTGAGTGGTGTCTCTCAGTCCCTCTCTCTCAGGGAGATATCTGTACACTGAGTGGTTTCTCTCAGTCCCTGTCTCTCAGGGAGATATCTGTACACTGAGTGGTGTCTCTCAGTCCCTGTCTCTCAGGGAGATATCTGTACACTGAGTGGTGTCTCTCAGTACCTCTCTCGCAGGGAGATATCTGGACACTGACTGGTGTCTCTCAGTCCCTGTCTCTCAGGGAGATATCTGTACACTGACTGGTGTCTCTCAGTCCCTCTCTCTCAGGGAGATATCTGTACACTGACTGGTGTCTCACAGTCCCTCTCTCTCAGAGAGATATCTGTACACTGACTGGTGTCTCTCAGTCCCTCTCTCTCAGGGACATATCTGTACACTGAGTGGTGTCTCTCAGTCCCTCTCTCTCAAGGAGATATCTGTACACTGAGTGGTGTCTCTCAGTCCCTGTCTCTCAGGGAGATATATGTACACTGACTGGTGTCTCTCAGTCCCTCTCTCTCAGGGAGGTATCTGTACACTGACTAGTGTCTCTCAGTCCCTGTCTCTCAGGGAGATATCTGGACACTGAGTGGTGTCTCTCAGTCCCTGTCTCTCAGGGAGATATCTGTACACTGAGTGGTGTCTCTCAGTCCCTCTCTCTCAGGGAGATATATGTACACTGACTGGTGCCTCTCAGTCCCTCTCTCTCAGGGAGGTATCTGTACACTGAGTGGTGTCTCTCAGTCCATGTCTCTCAGGGAGATATATGTACACTGACTGGTGTCTCTCAGTCCCTCTCTCTCAGGGAGATATCTGTACACCGAGTGGTGTCTCACACCCCCTGTCTCTCAGGGAGATATCTGTACACTGACTGGTTTCTCTCAGTCCCTGTCTGTCAGGGAGATATCTATACACTGAGTGGTGTCTCTCAGTCCCTCTCTCTCAGGGACATATCTGTACACTGACTGGTGTCTCTCAGTCCCTGTCTCTCAGAGAGATATCTGTCCACTGAGTGGTGTCTCACAGTCCCTCTCTCTCACGGAGATATCTGTACACTGACTGGTGTCTCTCAGTCCCTGTCTCTCAGGGAGATATCTGTACACTGACTGATGTCTCTCAGTCCCTCTCTCTCAGGGAGATATCTGTACACTGAGTGGTGTCTCTCAGTCCCTGTCTCTCAGGGAGATATCTGTACACTGAGTGGTGTCTCACAGTCCCTCTATCTCAGGGAGATATCTGTACACTGACTGGTGTCTCTCAGTCCCTCTCTCTCAGGGAGATATCTGTACACTGACTGGTGTCTCTCAGTCCCTCTCTCTCAGGGAGATATCTGTACACTGAGTGGTGTCTCTCAGTCCCTGTCTCTCAGGGAGATATCTGTACACTGATTGGTGTCTCACAGTCCCTCCCTCTCAGGGAGATATCTGTACACTGACTGGTGTCTCTCAGTCCCTCTCTCTCAGGGAGATATCTGTACACTGACTGGTGTCTCTCAGTCCCTCTCTCTCAGGGAGATATATGTACACTGACTGGTGTGTCTCAGTCCCTCTCTCTCAGGGAGGTATCTGTACACTGAGTGGTGTCTCTCAGTCCCTGTCTCTCAGGGAGATATATGTACACTGACTGGTGTCTCTCAGTCCCTGTCTCTCAGGGAGATATCTGTACACTGAGTGGTGTCTCTCAGTCCCTCTCTCTCAGGGAGATATATGTACACTGACTGGTGTCTCTCAGTCCCTGTCTCTCAGGGAGGTATCTGTACACTGACCGGTGTCTCTCAGCCCCTGTCTCTCAGGGAGCTTTATGTACACTGAGTGGTGTCTCTCAGGGAGATATCTGTACACTGAGTGGTGTCTCTCAGTCCCTCTCTCTCAGGGAGATATCTGTACACTGACTGGTGTCTCTCAGCCCCTCTCTCTCAGGGAGATATCCGTGCACTGAGTGGTGTCTCACAGTCCCTCTCTCTCAGGGAGATATCTGTACACTGACTGGTGTCTCTCAGTCCCTGTCTCTCAGGGAGATATCTGTACACTGAGTGGTGTCACTCAGTCCCTCTCTCTCAGGGAGATATCGGTACTCTGACTGGGGTCTCTCAGTCCCTGTCTCTCAGGGAGATATCTGTACACTGAGTGGTGTCTCTCAGTCCCTCTCTCTCAGGGAGATATCTGTACACTGAGTGGTGTCTCTCAGTCCCTGTCTCTCAGGGAGATATATGTACACTGACTGGTGTCTCTCAGTCCCTCTCTCTCGGGGAGATATCTGTACACTGACTGGTGTCTCTCAGTCCCTCTCTCTCAAGAAGATATCTGTACACTGAGTGGTGTCTCACAGCCCCAGTCTCTCAGGGAGATATCTGTACACTGACTGGTGTCTCTCAGTCCCTGTCTCTCAGGGAGATATCTGTACACTGAGTGGTGTCTCTCAGTCCCTCTCTCTCAGGGACATATCTGTACACTGACTGGTGTCTCTCAGTCCCTGTCTCTCAGAGAGATATCTGTACACTGAGTGGTGTCTCACAGTCCCTCTCTCTCAGGGAGATATCTGTACACTGACTGGTGTCTCTCAGTCCCTGTCTCTCAGGGAGATATCTGTACACTGACTGATGTCTCTCAGTCCCTCTCTCTCAGGGAGGTATCTGTACACTGAGTGGTGTCTCTCAGTCCCTGTCTCTCAGAGAGATATCTGTACACTGAGTGGTGTCTCACAGTCCCTCTCTCTCAGGGAGATATCTGTACACTGACTGGTGTCTCTCAGTCCCTCTCTCTCAGGGAGATATCTGTACACTGAGTGGTGTCTCTCAGTCCCTCTCTCTCAGGGAGATATCTGTACACTGAGTGGTGTCTCTCAGTCCCTGTCTCTCAGGGAGATATCTGTACACTGAGTGGTGTCTCACAGTCCCTCTCTCTCAGGGAGATATCTGTACACTGACTGGTGTCTCTCAGTCCCTCTCTCTCAGGGAGATATCTGTACACTGACTGGTGTCTCTCAGTCCCTCTCTCTCAGGGAGATATATGTACACTGACTGGTGTGTCTCAGTCCCTCTCTCTCAGGGAGGTATCTGTACACTGAGTGGTGTCTCTCAGTCCCTGTCTCTCAGGGAGATATCTGTGCACTGAGTGGTGTCTCTCAGTCCCTCTCTCTCAGGGAGATATATGTACACTGACTGGTGTCTCTCAGTCCCTGTCTCTCAGGGAGGTATCTGTACACTGACCGGTGTCTCTCAGCCCCTGTCTCTCAGGGAGCTTTATGTACACTGAGTGGCGTCTCTCAGGGAGATATCTGTACACTGAGTGGTGTCTCTCAGTCCCTCTCTCTCAGGGAGATATCTGTACACTGACTGGTGTCTCTCAGCCCCTCTCTCTCAGGGAGATATCCGTGCACTGAGTGGTGTCTCACAGTCCCTCTCTCTCAGGGAGATATCTGTACACTGACTGGTGTCTCTCAGTCCCTGTCTCTCAGGGAGATATCTGTACACTGAGTGGTGTCACTCAGTCCCTCTCTCTCAGGGAGATATCGGTACTCTGACTGGGGTCTCTCAGTCCCTGTCTCTCAGGGAGATATCTGTACACTGAGTGGTGTCTCTCAGTCCCTCTCTCTCAGGGAGATATCTGTACACTGAGTGGTGTCTCTCAGTCCCTGTCTCTCAGGGAGATATATGTACACTGACTGGTGTCTCTCAGTCCGTCTCTCTCAGGGAGGTATCTGTACACTGAGTGGTGTCTCTCAGTCCCTGTCTCTCAGGGAGATATATGTACACAGACTGGTGTCTCTCAGTCCCTCTCTCTCGGGGAGATATCTGTACACTGACTGGTGTCTCTCAGTCCCTCTCTCTCAAGAAGATATCTGTACACTGAGTGGTGTCTCACAGCCCCAGTCTCTCAGGGAGATAACTGTACACTGACATGTGTCTCTCAGTCCCTGTCTCTCAGGGAGATATCTGTACACTGAGTGGTGTCTCACAGTCCCTCTCTCTCAGGGAGATATCTGTACACTGACTGGTGTCTCTCAGTCCCTGTCTCTCAGGGAGATATCTGTACACTGAGTGGTGTCTCTCAGTCCCTCTCTCTCAGGGAGATATCTGTACACTGACTGGTGTCTCTCAGTCCCTCTCTCTCAGGGAGATATCTGTACACTGAGTGGTGTCTCTCAGTCCCTCTCTCTCAGGGAGATATCTGTACACTGAGTGGTGTCTCTCAGTCCCTCTCTCTCAGGGAGATATCTGTACACTGAGTGGTTTCTCTCAGTCCCTGTCTCTCAGGGAGATATCTGTACACTGAGTGGTGTCTCTCAGTCCCTGTCTCTCAGGGAGATATCTGTACACTGAGTGGTGTCTCTCAGTACCTCTCTCGCAGGGAGATATCTGGACACTGACTGGTGTCTCTCAGTCCCTGTCTCTCAGGGAGATATCTGTACACTGACTGGTGTCTCTCAGTCCCTCTCTCTCAGGGAGATATCTGTACACTGACTGGTGTCTCACAGTCCCTCTCTCTCAGAGAGATATCTGTACACTGACTGGTGTCTCTCAGTCCCTCTCTCTCAGGGAGATATCTGTACACTGAGTGGTGTCTCTCAGTCCCTCTCTCTCAAGGAGATATCTGTGCACTGAGTGGTGTCTCTCAGTCCCTGTCTCTCAGGGAGATATATGTACACTGATTGGTGTCTCTCAGTCCCTCTCTCTCAGGGAGGTATCTGTACACTGACTGCTGTCTCTCAGTCCCTGCCTCTCAGGGAGATATCTGTACACTGAGTGGTGTCTCTCAGTCCCTGTCTCTCAGGGAGATATCTGAACACTGAGTGGTGTCTCTCAGTCCCTCTCTCTCAGGGAGATATATGTACACTGACTGGTGCCTCTCAGTCCCTCTCTCTCAGGGAGGTATCTGTACACTGAGTGGTGTCTCTCAGTCCCTGTCTCTCAGGGAGATATATGTACACTGACTGGTGTCTCTCAGTCCCTCTCTCTCAGGGAGATATCTGTACACTGACTGGTGTCTCTCAGTCCCTCTCTCTCAGGGAGATATCCGTACACTGAGTGGTGTCTCACACCCCCTGTCTCTCAGGGAGATATCTGTACACTGACTGGTTTCTCTCAGTCCCTGTCTGTCAGGGAGATATCGATACACTGAGTGGTGTCTCACACCCCCTGTCTCTCAGGGAGATATCTGTACACTGACTGGTGTCTCACAGTCCCTCTCTCTCAGGGAGATATCTGTACACTGACTGGTGTCTCTCAGTCCCTCTCTCTCAGGGAGATATCTGTACACTGACTGGTGTCTCTCAGTCCCTCTCTCTCAGGGAGATATATGTACACTGACTGGTGTGTCTCAGTCCCTCTCTCTCAGGGAGGTATCTGTACACTGAGTGGTGTCTCTCAGTCCCTGTCTCTCAGGGAGATATATGTACACTGACTGGTGTCTCTCAGTCCCTCTCTCTCAGGGAGATATCTGTACACTGACTGGTGTCTCTCAGTCCCTGTCTCTCAGGGAGATATCTGTACACTGACTGATGTCTCACAGTCCCTCTCTCTCAGGGAGATATCTGTACACTGAGTGGTGTCTCTCAGTCCCTGTCTCTCAGGGAGATATCTGTACACTGACTTGTGTCTCTCAGTCCCTCTCTCTCAGGGAGATATCTGTACACTGACTGGTGTCTCTCAGTCCCTCTCTCTCAGGGAGATATATGTACACTGACTGGTGTGTCTCAGTCCCTCTCTCTCAGGGAGGTATCTGTACACTGAGTGGTGTCTCTCAGTCCCTGTCTCTCAGGGAGATATCTGTGCACTGAGTGGTGTCTCTCAGTCCCTCTCTCTCAGGGAGATATATGTACACTGACTGGTGTCTCTCAGTCCCTGTCTCTCAGGGAGGTATCTGTACACTGACCGGTGTCTCTCAGCCCCTGTCTCTCAGGGAGCTTTATGTACACTGAGTGGTGTCTCTCAGGGAGATATCTGTACACTGAGTGGTGTCTCTCAGTCCCTCTCTCTCAGGGAGATATCTGTACACTGACTGGTGTCTCTCAGCCCCTCTCTCTCAGGGAGATATCAGTGCACTGAGTGGTGTCTCACAGTCCCTCTCTCTCAGGGAGATATCTGTACACTGACTGGTGTCTCTCAGTCCCTGTCTCTCAGGGAGATATCTGTACACTGAGTGGTGTCACTCAGTCCCTCTCTCTCAGGGAGATATCGGTACTCTGACTGGGGTCTCTCAGTCCCTGTCTCTCAGGGAGATATCTGTACACTGAGTGGTGTCTCTCAGTCCCTCTCTCTCAGGGAGATATCTGTACACTGAGTGGTGTCTCTCAGTCCCTGTCTCTCAGGGAGATATATGTACACTGACTGGTGTCTCTCAGTCCCTCTCTCTCAGGGAGGTATCTGTACACTGAGTGGTGTCTCTCAGTCCCTGTCTCTCAGGGAGATATATGTACACTGACTGGTGTCTCTCAGTCCCTCTCTCTCGGGGAGATATCTGTACACTGACTGGTGTCTCTCAGTCCCTCTCTCTCAAGAAGATATCTGTACACTGAGTGGTGTCTCACAGCCCCAGTCTCTCAGGGAGATAACTGTACACTGACATGTGTCTCTCAGTCCCTGTCTCTCAGGGAGATATCTGTACACTGAGTGGTGTCTCACAGTCCCTCTCTCTCAGGGAGATATCTGTACACTGACTGGTGTCTCTCAGTCCCTGTCTCTCAGGGAGATATCTGTACACTGAGTGGTGTCTCTCAGTCCCTCTCTCTCAGGGAGATATCTGTAAACTGACTGGTGTCTCTCAGTCCCTCTCTCTCAGGGAGATATCTGTACACTGAGTGGTGTCTCTCAGTCCCTCTCTCTCAGGGAGATATCTGTACACTGAGTGGTGTCTCTCAGTCCCTCTCTCTCAGGGAGATATCTGTACACTGAGTGGTTTCTCTCAGTCCCTGTCTCTCAGGGAGATATCTGTACACTGAGTGGTGTCTCTCAGTCCCTGTCTCTCAGGGAGATATCTGTACACTGAGTGGTGTCTCTCAGTACCTCTCTCGCAGGGAGAAATCTGGACACTGACTGGTGTCTCTCAGTCCCTGTCTCTCAGGGAGATATCTGTACACTGACTGGTGTCTCTCAGTCCCTCTCTCTCAGGGAGATATCTGTACACTGACTGGTGTCTCACAGTCCCTCTCTCTCAGAGAGATATCTGTACACTGACTGGTGTCTCTCAGTCCCTCTCTCTCAGGGAGATATCTGTACACTGAGTGGTGTCTCTCAGTCCCTCTCTCTCAAGGAGATATCTGTGCACTGAGTGGTGTCTCTCAGTCCCTGTCTCTCAGGGAGATATATGTACACTGATTGGTGTCTCTCAGTCCCTCTCTCTCAGGGAGGTATCTGTACACTGACTGGTGTCTCTCAGTCCCTGCCTCTCAGGGAGATATCTGTACACTGAGTGGTGTCTCTCAGTCCCTGTCTCTCAGGGAGATATCTGAACACTGAGTGGTGTCTCTCAGTCCCTCTCTCTCAGGGAGATATATGTACACTGACTGGTGCCTCTCAGTCCCTCTCTCTCAGGGAGGTATCTGTACACTGAGTGGTGTCTCTCAGTCCCTGTCTCTCAGGGAGATATATGTACACTGACTGGTGTCTCTCAGTCCCTCTCTCTCAGGGAGATATCTGTACACTGACTGGTGTCTCTCAGTCCCTCTCTCTCAGGGAGATATCTGTACACTGAGTGGTGTCTCACACCCCCTGTCTCTCAGGGAGATATCTGTACACTGACTGGTTTCTCTCAGTCCCTGTCTGTCAGGGAGATATCGATACACTGAGTGGTGTCTCACACCCCCTGTCTCTCAGGGAGATATCTGTACACTGACTGGTGTCTCACAGTCCCTCTCTCTCAGGGAGATATCTGTACACTGACTGGTGTCTCTCAGTCCCTCTCTCTCAGGGAGATATCTGTACACTGACTGGTGTCTCTCAGTCCCTCTCTCTCAGGGAGATATATGTACACTGACTGGTGTGTCTCAGTCCCTCTCTCTCAGGGAGGTATCTGTACACTGAGTGGTGTCTCTCAGTCCCTGTCTCTCAGGGAGATATATGTACACTGACTGGTGTCTCTCAGTCCCTCTCTCTCAGGGAGATATCTGTACACTGACTGGTGTCTCTCAGTCCCTGTCTCTCAGGGAGATATCTGTACACTGACTGATGTCTCACAGTCCCTCTCTCTCAGGGAGATATCTGTACACTGAGTGGTGTCTCTCAGTCCCTGTCTCTCAGGGAGATATCTGTACACTGAGTGGTGTCTCACAGTCCCTCTCTCTCAGGGAGATATCTGTACACTGACTGGTGTCTCTCAGTCCCTCTCTCTCAGGGAGATATCTGTACACTGACTGGTGTCTCTCAGTCCCTCTCTCTCAGGGAGATATATGTACACTGACTGGTGTGTCTCAGTCCCTCTCTCTCAGGGAGGTATCTGTACACTGAGTGGTGTCTCTCAGTCCCTGTCTCTCAGGGAGATATATGTACACTGACTGGTGTCTCTCAGTCCCTCTCTCTCAGGGAGATATCTGTACACTGAGTGGTGTCTCTCAGTCCCTCTCTCTCAGGGAGATATCTGTACACTGACTGGTGTCTCTCAGTCCCTCTCTCTCAGGGAGATATATGTACACTGACTGGTGTCCCTCAGTCCCTCTCTCTCAGGGAGGTATCTGTACACTGAGTGGTGTCTCTCAGTCCCTGTCTCTCAGGGAGATATATGTACACTGACTGGTGTCTCTCAGTCCCTCTCTCTCAGGGAGATATCTGTACACTGAGTGGTGTCTCTCAGTCCCTCTCTCTCAGGGAGATATCTGTACACTGACTGGTGTCTCTCAGTCCCTCTCTCTCAGGGAGATATATGTACACTGACTGGTGTCCCTCAGTCCCTCTCTCTCAGGGAGGTATCTGTACACTGAGTGGTGTCTCTCAGTCCCTGTCTCTCAGGGAGATATATGTACACTGACAGGTGTCTCTCAGTCCCTCTCTCTCAGGGAGATATCTGTACACTGAGTGGTGTCTCTCAGTCCCTCTCTTTCAGGGAGATATCTGTACACTGAGTGGTTTCTCTCAGTCCCTGTCTCTCAGGGAGATATCTGTACACTGAGTGGTGTCTCTCAGTCACTGTCTCTCAGGGAGATATCTGTACACTGAGTGCTGTCTCTCAGTACCTCTCTCTCAGGGAGATATCTGTACACTGACTGGTGTCTCTCAGTCCCTGTCTCTCAGGGAGATATCTGTACTCTGACTGGTGTCTCTCAGTCCCTCTCTCACAGGGAGATATCTGTACACTGACTGGTGTCTCACAGTCCCTCTCTCTCAGAGAGATATCTGTACACTGACTGGTGTCTCTCAGTCCCTCTCTCTCAGGGAGATATCTGTACACTGAGTGGTGTCTCTCAGTCCCTCTCTCTCAAGGAGATATCTGTACACTGAGTGGTGTCTCTCAGTCCCTGTCTCTCAGGGAGATATATGTACACTGACTGGTGTCTCTCAGTCCCTCTCTCTCAGGGAGGTATCTGTACAATGACTGGTGTCTCTCAGTCCCTGTCTCTCAGGGAGATATCTGTACACTGAGTGGTGTCTCTCAGTCCCTCTCTCTCAGGGAGATATCTGAACACTGAGTGGTGTCTCTCAGTCCCTCTCTCTCAGGGAGATATATGTACACTGATTGGTGCCTCTCAGTCCCTCTCTCTCAGGGAGGTATCTGTACACTGAGTGGTGTCTCTCAGTCCCTGTCTCTCAGGGAGATATATGTACACTGACTGGTGTCTCTCAGTCCCTCTCTCTCAGGGAGATATCTGTACACTGACTGGTGTCTCTCAGTCCCTCTCTCTCAGGGAGATATCTGTACACTGAGTGGTGTCTCACAGCCCCTGTCTCTCAGGGAGATATCTGTACACTGACTGGTTTCTCTCAGTCCCTGTCTGTCAGGGAGATATCTATACACTGAGTGGTGTCTCTCAGTCCCTCTCTCTCAGGGAGATATCTGTACACTGACTTGTGTCTCTCAGTCCCTGTCTCTCAGGGAGATATCTGTACACTGAGTGGTGTCTCACAGTCCCTCTCTCTCAGGGAGATATCTGTACACTGACTGGTGTCTCTCAGTCCCTGTCTCTCAGGGAGATATCTGTACACTGACTGGTGTCTCTCAGTCCCTCTCTCTCAGGGAGATATCTATACACTGAGTGGTGTCTCTCAGTCCCTGTCTCTCAGGGAGATATCTGTACACTGAGTGGTGTCTCTCAGTCCCTCTCTCTCAGGGAGATATCTGTACACTGACTGGTGTCTCTCAGTCCCTCTCTCTCAGGGAGATATATGTACACTGACTGGTGTGTCTCAGTCCCTCTCTCTAAGGGAGGTATCTGTACAATGAGAGGTGTCTCTCAGTCCCTGTCTCTCAGGGAGATATATGTACACTGACTGGTGTCTCTCAGTCCCTGTCTCTCAGGGAGATATCTGTACACTGAGTGGTGTCTCTCAGTCCCTCTCTCTCAGGGAGATATATGTACACTGACTGGTGTCTCTCAGTCCCTGTCTCTCAGGGAGGTATCTGTACACTGACCGGTGTCTCTCAGCCCCTGTCTCTCAGGGAGCTTTATGTACACTGAGTGGTGTCTCTCAGGGAGATATCTGTACACTGAGTGGTGTCTCTCAGTCCCTCTCTCTCAGGGAGATATCTGTACACTGACTGGTGTCTCTCAGCCCCTCTCTCTCAGGGAGATATCCGTGCACTGAGTGGTGTCTCACAGTCCCTCTCTCTCAGGGAGATATCTGTACACTGACTGGTGTCTCTCAGTCCCTGTCTCTCAGGGAGATATCTGTACACTGAGTGGTGTCACTCAGTCCCTCTCTCTCAGGGAGATATCGGTACTCTGACTGGGGTCTCTCAGTCCCTGTCTCTCAGGGAGATATCTGTACACTGACTGGTGTCTCTCAGTCCCTCTCTCTCAGGGAGATATCTGTGCACTGAGTGGTGTCTCTCAGTCCCTCTCTCTCAGGGAGATATCTGTACACTGAGTGGTGTCTCTCAGTCCCTGTCTCTCAGGGAGATATATGTACACTGACTGGTGTCTCTCAGTCCCTCTCTCTCAGGGAGGTATCTGTACACTGAGTGGTGTCTCTCAGTCCCTGTCTCTCAGGGAGATATATGTACACTGACTGGTGTCTCTCAGTCCCTCTCTCTCAGGGAGATATCTGTACACTGACTGGTGTCTCTCAGTCCCTCTCTCTCAAGAAGATATCTGTACACTGAGTGGTGTCTCACAGCCCCTGTCTCTCAGGGAGATATCTGTACACTGACTGGTGTCTCTCAGTCCCTGTCTCTCAGGGAGATATCTGTGCACTGAGTGGTGTCTCACAGTCCCTCTCTCTCAGGGAGATATCTGTACACTGACTGGTGTCTCTCAGTCCCTGTCTCTCAGGGAGATATCTGCACACTGAGTGGTGTCTCTCAGTCCCTCTCTCTCAGGGAGATATCTGTACACTGACTGGTGTCTCTCAGTCCCTCTCTCTCAGGGAGATATCTGTACACTGAGTGGTGTCTCTCAGTCCCTCTCTCTCAGGGAGATATCTGTACACTGAGTGGTGTCTCTCAGTCCCTCTCTCTCAGGGAGATATCTGTACACTGAGTGGTTTCTCTCAGTCCCTGTCTCTCAGGGAGATATCTGTACACTGAGTGGTGTCTCTCAGTCCCTGTCTCTCAGGGAGATATCTGTACACTGAGTGGTGTCTCTCAGTACCTCTCTCGCAGGGAGATATCTGTACACTGACTGGTGTCTCTCAGTCCCTGTCTCTCAGGCAGATATCTGTACACTGACTGGTGTCTCTCATTCCCTCTCTCTCAGGGAGATATCTGTACACTGACTGGTGTCTCTCAGTCCCTCTCTCTCAGAGAGATATCTGTACACTGACTGGTGTCTCTCAGTCCCTCTCTCTCAGGGAGATATCTGTACACTGAGTGGTGTCTCTCAGTCCCTCTCTCTCAGGGAGATATATGTACACTGATTGGTGCCTCTCAGTCCCTCTCTCTCAGGGAGGTATCTGTACACTGAGTGGTGTCTCTCAGTCCCTGTCTCTCAGGGAGATATCTGAACACTGAGTGGTGTCTCTCAGTCCCTCTCTCTCAGGGAGATATATGTACACTGATTGGTGCCTCTCAGTCCCTCTCTCTCAGGGAGGTATCTGTACACTGAGTGGTGTCTCTCAGTCCCTGTCTCTCAGGGAGATATATGTACACTGACTGGTGTCTCTCAGTCCCTCTCTCTCAGGGAGATATCTGTACACTGACTGGTGTCTCTCAGTCACTCTCTCTCAGGGAGATATCTGTACACTGAGTGGTGTCTCACAGCCCCTGTCTCTCAGGGAGATATCTGTACACTGACTGGTTTCTCTCAGTCCCTGTCTGTCAGGGAGATATCTATACACTGAGTGGTGTCTCTCAGTCCCTCTCTCTCAGGGAGATATCTGTACACTGACTTGTGTCTCTCAGTCCCTGTCTCTCAGGGAGATATCTGTACACTGAGTGGTGTCTCACAGTCCCTCTCTCTCAGGGAGATATCTGTACACTGACTGGTGTCTCTCAGTCCCTGTCTCTCAGGGAGATATCTGTACACTGACTGGTGTCTCTCAGTCCCTCTCTCTCAGGGAGATATCTATACACTGAGTGGTGTCTCTCAGTCCCTGTCTCTCAGGGAGATATCTGTACACTGAGTGGTGTCTCACAGTCCCTCTCTCTCAGGGAGATATCTGTACACTGACTGGTGTCTCTCAGTCCCTCTCTCTCAGGGAGATATCTGTACACTGACTGGTGTCTCTCAGTCCCTCTCTCTCAGGGAGATATATGTACACTGACTGGTGTGTCTCAGTCCCTCTCTCTAAGGGAGTTATCTGTACACTGAGTGGTGTCTCTCAGTCCCTGTCTCTCAGGGAGATATATGTACACTGACTGGTGTCTCTCAGTCCCTGTCTCTCAGGGAGATATCTGTACACTGAGTGGTGTCTCTCAGTCCCTCTCTCTCAGGGAGATATATGTACACTGACTGGTGTCTCTCAGTCCCTGTCTCTCAGGGAGGTATCTGTACACTGACCGGTGTCTCTCAGCCCCTGTCTCTCAGGGAGCTTTATGTACACTGAGTGGTGTCTCTCAGGGAGATATCTGTACACTGAGTGGTGTCTCTCAGTCCCTCTCTCTCAGGGAGATATCTGTACACTGACTGGTGTCTCTCAGCCCCTCTCTCTCAGGGAGATATCCGTGCACTGAGTGGTGTCTCACAGTCCCTCTCTCTCAGGGAGATATCTGTACACTGACTGGTGTCTCTCAGTCCCTGTCTCTCAGGGAGATATCTGTACACTGAGAGGTGTCACTCAGTCCCTCTCTCTCAGGGAGATATCGGTACTCTGACTGGGGTCTCTCAGTCCCTGTCTCTCAGGGAGATATCTGTACACTGACTGGTGTCTCTCAGTCCCTCTCTCTCAGGGAGATATCTGTGCACTGAGTGGTGTCTCTCAGTCCCTCTCTCTCAGGGAGATATCTGTACACTGAGTGGTGTCTCTCAGTCCCTGTCTCTCAGGGAGATATATGTACACTGACTGGTGTCTCTCAGTCCCTCTCTCTCAGGGAGGTATCTGTACACTGAGTGGTGTCTCTCAGTCCCTGTCTCTCAGGGAGGTATATGTACACTGACTGGTGTCTCTCAGTCCCTCTCTCTCAGGGAGATATCTGTACACTGACTGGTGTCTCTCAGTCCCTCTCTCTCAAGAAGATATCTGTACACTGAGTGGTGTCTCACAGCCCCTGTCTCTCAGGGAGATATCTGTACACTGACTGGTGTCTCTCAGTCCCTGTCTCTCAGGGAGATATCTGTGCACTGAGTGGTGTCTCACAGTCCCTCTCTCTCAGGGAGATATCTGTACACTGACTGGTGTCTCTCAGTCCCTGTCTCTCAGGGAGATATCTGCACACTGAGTGGTGTCTGTCAGTCCCTCTCTCTCAGGGAGATATCTGTACACTGACTGGTGTCTCTCAGTCCCTCTCTCTCAGGGAGATATCTGTACACTGAGTGGTGTCTCTCAGTCCCTCTCTCTCAGGGAGATATCGGTACACTGAGTGGTGTCTCTCAGTCCCTCTCTCTCAGGGAGATATCTGTACACTGAGTGGTTTCTCTCAGTCCCTGTCTCTCAGGGAGATATCTGTACACTGAGTGGTGTCTCTCAGTCCCTGTCTCTCAGGGAGATATCTGTACACTGAGTGGTGTCTCTCAGTGCCTCTCTCGCAGGGAGATATCTGTACACTGACTGGTGTCTCTCAGTCCCTGTCTCTCAGGCAGATATCTGTACAGTGACTGGTGTCTCTCAGTCCCTCTCTCTCAGGGAGATATCTGTACACTGACTGGTGTCTCACAGTCCCTCTCTCTCAGAGAGATATCTGTACACTGACTGGTGTCTCTCAGTCCCTCTCTCTCAGGGAGATATCTGTACACTGAGTGGTGTCTCTCAGTCCCTCTCTCTCAAGGAGATATCTGTACACTGAGTGGTGTCTCTCAGTCCCTGTCTCTCAGGGAGATATATGTACACTGACTGGTGTCTCTCAGTCCCTCTCTCTCAGGGAGGTATCTGTACACTGACTGGTGTCTCTCAGTCCCTGTCTCTCAGGGAGATATCTGTACACTGAGTGGTGTCTCTCAGTCCCTGTCTCTCAGGGAGATATCTGAACACTGAGTGGTGTCTCTCAGTCCCTCTCTCTCAGGGAGATATATGTACACTGACTGGTGCCTCTCAGTCCCTCTCTCTCAGGGAGGTATCTGTACACTGAGTGGTGTCTCTCAGTCCCTGTCTCTCAGGGAGATATATGTACACTGACTGGTGTCTCTCAGTCCCTCTCTCTCAGGGAGATATCTGTACACTGACTGGTGTCTCTCAGTCCCTCTCTCTCAGGGAGATATCTGTACACTGAGTGGTGTCTCACACCCCCTGTCTCTCAGGGAGATATCTGTACACTGACTGGTTTCTCTCAGTCCCTGTCTGTCAGGGAGATATCTATACACTGAGTGGTGTCTCTCAGTCCCTCTCTCTCAGGGAGATATCTGTACACTGAGTGGTGTCTCTCAGTCCCTGTCTCTCAGGGAGATATCTGTACACTGAGTGGTGTCTCACAGTCCCTCTCTCTCAGGGAGATATCTGTACACTGACTGGTGTCTCTCAGTCCCTCTCTCTCAGGGAGATATCTGTACACTGACTGGTGTCTCTCAGTCCCTCTCTCTCAGGGAGATATCTGTGCACTGAGTGGTGTCTCTCAGTCCCTCTCTCTCAGGGAGATATCTGTACACTGACTGGTGTCTCTCAGTCCCTGTCTCTCAGGGAGATATATGTACACTGACTGGTGTCTCTCAGTCCCTCTCTCTCAGGGAGGTATCTGTTCACTGAGTGGTGTCTCTCATTCCCTGTCTCTCAGGGAGATATATGTACACTGACTGGTGTCTCTCAGTCCCTGTCTCTCAGGGAGATATCTGTGCACTGAGTGGTGTCTCTCAGTCCCTCTCTCTCAGGGAGATATCTGTACACTGACTGGTGTCTCACAGTCCCTCTCTCTCAGAGAGATATCTGTACACTGACTGGTGTCTCTCAGTCCCTCTCTCTCAGGGAGATATCTGTACACTGAGTGGTGTCTCTCAGTCCCTCTCTCTCAGGGAGATATCTGTACACTGAGTGGTGTCTCTCAGTCCCTGTCTCTCAGGGAGATATCTGTACACTCAGTGGTGTCTCTCAGTCCCTCTCTCTCAGGGAGATATCTGAACACTGAGTGGTGTCTCTCAGTCCCTCTCTCACAGGGAGATATATGTACACTGACTGGTGCCTCTCAGTCCCTCTCTCTCAGGGAGGTATCTGTACACTGAGTGGTGTCTCTCAGTCCCTGTCTCTCAGGGAGATATTTGTGCACTGACTGGTGTCTCTCAGTCCCTCTATCTCAGGGAGATATCTGTACACTGACTGGTGTCTCTCAGTCCCTCTCTCTCAGGGAGATATCTGTACACTGAGTGGTGTCTCACAACCCCTGTCTCTCAGGGAGATATCTGTACACTGACTGGTGTCTCTCAGTCCCTGTCTGTCAGGGAGATATCTATACACTGAGTGGTGTCTCTCAGTCCCTCTCTCTCAGGGAGATATCTGTACACTGACTGGTGTCTCTCAGTCCCTCTCTCTCAGGGAGATATCTGTACACTGACTGGTGTCTCTCAGTCCCTCTCTCTCAGGGAGGTATCTGTACACTGAGTGGTGTCTCTCAGTCCCTCTCTCTCAGGGAGATATCTGTACACTGACTGGTGTCTCTCAGTCCCTCTCTCTCAAGAAGATATCTGTACACTGAGTGGTGTCTCACAGCCCCTGTCTCTCAGGGAGATATCTGTACACTGACTGGTGTCTCTCAGTCCCTGTCTCTCAGGGAGATATCTGTGCACTGAGTGGTGTCTCACAGTCCCTCTCTCTCAGGGAGATATCTGTACACTGACTGGTGTCTCTCAGTCCCTGTCTCTCAGGGAGATATCTGCACACTGAGTGGTGTCTGTCAGTCCCTCTCTCTCAGGGAGATATCTGTACACTGACTGGTGTCTCTCAGTCCCTCTCTCTCAGGGAGATATCTGTACACTGAGTGGTGTCTCTCAGTCCCTCTCTCTCAGGGAGATATCGGTACACTGAGTGGTGTCTCTCAGTCCCTCTCTCTCAGGGAGATATCTGTACACTGAGTGGTTTCTCTCAGTCCCTGTCTCTCAGGGAGATATCTGTACACTGAGTGGTGTCTCTCAGTCCCTGTCTCTCAGGGAGATATCTATACACTGAGTGGTGTCTCTCAGTGCCTCTCTCGCAGGGAGATATCTGTACACTGACTGGTGTCTCTCAGTCCCTGTCTCTCAGGCAGATATCTGTACAGTGACTGGTGTCTCTCAGTCCCTCTCTCTCAGGGAGATATCTGTACACTGACTGGTGTCTCACAG
The DNA here is from genome assembly GCF_036365525.1 of Heterodontus francisci. NCBI lineage: Eukaryota > Metazoa > Chordata > Chondrichthyes > Heterodontiformes > Heterodontidae > Heterodontus > Heterodontus francisci. The sequence continues at coordinate 1,267,361 of NC_090403.1, forward strand.
TCCCTCTCTCTCAGAGAGATATCTGTACACTGACTGGTGTCTCTCAGTCCCTCTCTCTCAGGGAGATATCTGTACACTGAGTGGTGTCTCTCAGTCCCTCTCTCTCAAGGAGATATCTGTACACTGAGTGGTGTCTCTCAGTCCCTGTCTCTCAGGGAGATATATGTACACTGACTGGTGTCTCTCAGTCCCTCTCTCTCAGGGAGGTATCTGTACACTGACTGGTGTCTCTCAGTCCCTGTCTCTCAGGGAGATATCTGTACACTGAGTGGTGTCTCTCAGTCCCTGTCTCTCAGGGAGATATCTGAACACTGAGTGGTGTCTCTCAGTCCCTCTCTCTCAGGGAGATATATGTACACTGACTGGTGCCTCTCAGTCCCTCTCTCTCAGGGAGGTATCTGTACACTGAGTGGTGTCTCTCAGTCCCTGTCTCTCAGGGAGATATATGTACACTGACTGGTGTCTCTCAGTCCCTCTCTCTCAGGGAGATATCTGTACACTGACTGGTGTCTCTCAGTCCCTCTCTCTCAGGGAGATATCTGTACACTGAGTGGTGTCTCACACCCCCTGTCTCTCAGGGAGATATCTGTACACTGACTGGTTTCTCTCAGTCCCTGTCTGTCAGGGAGATATCTATACACTGAGTGGTGTCTCTCAGTCCCTCTCTCTCAGGGAGATATCTGTACACTGAGTGGTGTCTCTCAGTCCCTGTCTCTCAGGGAGATATCTGTACACTGAGTGGTGTCTCACAGTCCCTCTCTCTCAGGGAGATATCTGTACACTGACTGGTGTCTCTCAGTCCCTCTCTCTCAGTGAGATATCTGTACACTGACTGGTGTCTCTCAGTCCCTCTCTCTCAGGGAGATATCTGTGCACTGAGTGGTGTCTCTCAGTCCCTCTCTCTCAGGGAGATATCTGTACACTGACTGGTGTCTCTCAGTCCCTGTCTCTCAGGGAGATATATGTACACTGACTGGTGTCTCTCAGTCCCTCTCTCTCAGGGAGGTATCTGTTCACTGAGTGGTGTCTCTCATTCCCTGTCTCTCAGGGAGATATATGTACACTGACTGGTGTCTCTCAGTCCCTGTCTCTCAGGGAGATATCTGTGCACTGAGTGGTGTCTCTCAGTCCCTCTCTCTCAGGGAGATATCTGTACACTGACTGGTGTCTCACAGTCCCTCTCTCTCAGAGAGATATCTGTACACTGACTGGTGTCTCTCAGTCCCTCTCTCTCAGGGAGATATCTGTACACTGAGTGGTGTCTCTCAGTCCCTCTCTCTCAGGGAGATATCTGTACACTGAGTGGTGTCTCTCAGTCCCTGTCTCTCAGGGAGATATCTGTACACTCAGTGGTGTCTCTCAGTCCCTCTCTCTCAGGGAGATATCTGAACACTGAGTGGTGTCTCTCAGTCCCTCTCTCACAGGGAGATATATGTACACTGACTGGTGCCTCTCAGTCCCTCTCTCTCAGGGAGGTATCTGTACACTGAGTGGTGTCTCTCAGTCCCTGTCTCTCAGGGAGATATTTGTGCACTGACTGGTGTCTCTCAGTCCCTCTATCTCAGGGAGATATCTGTACACTGACTGGTGTCTCTCAGTCCCTCTCTCTCAGGGAGATATCTGTACACTGAGTGGTGTCTCACAACCCCTGTCTCTCAGGGAGATATCTGTACACTGACTGGTGTCTCTCAGTCCCTGTCTGTCAGGGAGATATCTATACACTGAGTGGTGTCTCTCAGTCCCTCTCTCTCAGGGAGATATCTGTACACTGACTGGTGTCTCTCAGTCCCTCTCTCTCAGGGAGATATCTGTACACTGACTGGTGTCTCTCAGTCCCTCTCTCTCAGGGAGGTATCTGTACACTGAGTGGTGTCTCTCTGTCCCTGTCTCTCAGGGAGATATATGTGCACTGACTGGTGTCTCTCAGTCCCTCTCTCTCAGTGAGATATCTGTACTCTGAGTGGTGTCTCTCAGTCCCTCTCTCTCAGGGAGATATCTGTACAATGAGTGTTGTCTCTCAGTCCCTGTCTCTCAGGGAGATATCTGTACAGTGAGTGGTGTCTCTCAGTCCCTCTCTCTCAGGGAGATATCTGTACTCTGACTGGTGTCTCTCAGTCCCTGTCTCTCAGGGAGATATCTGTACACTGAGTGGGGTCTCTCAGTCCCTCTCTCTCAGGGAGATATCTGTACACTGACTGGTGTCTCTCAGTCCCTCTCTCTCAGGGAGGTATCTGTACACTGAGTGGTATCTCTCAGTCCCTGTCTCTCAGGGAGATATCTGTACACTGACTGGTGTTTCTCAGTCCCTGTCTCTCAGTGAGCTTTATGTACACTGACTGGTGTCTCTCAGGGAGATATCTGTACACTGAGTGGTGTCTCCTAGTCCCTCTCTCTCAGGGAGATATCTGTACACTGACTGGTGTCTCTCAGCCCCTCTCTCTCAGGGAGATATCTGTACACTGAGTGGTGTCTCTCAGTCCCTCTCTCTCAGGGAGATATCTGTACACTGACTGGTGTCTCTCAGTCCCTCTCTCTCAGGGAGATATCTGTACACTGAGTGGTGTCTCTCAGTCCCTCTCTCTCAGGGAGATATCTGTACACTGACTGGTGTCTCTCAGTCCCTGTCTCTCAGGGAGATATCTGTACACTGACTGGTGTCTCTCAGTCCCTGTCTCTCAGTGAGCTTTATGTACACTGACTGGTGTCTCTCAGGGAGATATCTGTACACTGAGTGGTGTCTCCTAGTCCCTCTCTCTCAGGGAGATATCTGTACACTGACTGGTATCTCTCAGTCCTGTCTCTGAGGGAGATATCTGTACACTGAGTGGTGTCTCTCAGTCCCTCTCTCTCAGGGAGATATCTGTACACTGACTGGTGTCTCTCAGTCCCTCTCTCTCAGGGAGATATCTGTACACTGAGTGGTGTCTCTCATTCCCTGTCTCTCAGGGAGATATATGTACACTGACTGGTGTCTCTCAGTCCCTGTCTCTCAGGGAGATATCTGTGCACTTAGTGGTGTCTCTCAGTCCCTCTCTCTCAGGGAGATATTTGCACACTGACTGGTGTCTCACAGTCCCTCTCTCTCAGAGAGATATCTGTACACTGACTGGTGTCTCTCAGTCCCTCTCTCTCAGGGAGATATCTGTACACTGACTGGTGTCTCTCAGTCCCTCTCTCTCAGGGAGATATCTGTACACTGAGTGGTGTCTCTCAGTCCCTCTCTCTCAGGGAGATATCTGTACACTGAGTGGTGTCTCTCAGTCCCTGTCTCTCAGGGAGATATATGTACACTGACTGGTGTCTCTCAGTCCCTCTCTCTCAGGGAGATATCTGTACACTGACTGGTGTCTCTCAGTCCCTCTCTCTCAGGGAGATATCTGTACACTGAGTGGTGTCTCACAGCCCCTGTCTCTCAGGGAGATATCTGTACACTGTCTGGTGTCTCTCAGTCCCTGTCTGTCAGGGAGATATCTATACACTGAGTGGTGTCTCTCAGTCCCTCTCTCTCAGGGAGATATCTGTACACTGACTGGTGTCTCACAGTCCCTCTCTCTCAGGGAGATATCTGTACACTGACTGGTGTCTCTCAGTCCCTGTCTCTCAGGGAGCTTTATGTACACTGAGTGCTGTCTCTCAGGGAGATATCTGTACACTGACTGGTGTCTCTCAGTCCCTGTCTCTCAGGGTGATATCTATACACTGAGTGGTGTCTCTCAGTCCCTCTCTCTCAGGGAGATATCTGTACACTGACTGGTGTCTCACAGTCCCTCTCTCTCAGGGAGATATCTGTACACTGACTGGTGTCTTTCAGTCCCTGTCTCTCAGGGAGCTTTATGTACACTGAGTGGTGTCTCTCAGGGAGATATCTGTACACTGACTGGTGTCTCTCAGTCCCTGTCTCTCAGGGAGCTTTATGTACACTGAGTGGTGTCTCTCAGTCCCTCTCTCTCAGGGAGATATCTGTACACTGACTGGTGTCTCTCAGTCCCTGTCTCTCAGGGAGATATCTGTACACTGAGTGGTGTCTCTCAGTCCCTCTCTCTCAGGGAGATATCTGTACACTGACTGGTGTCTCTCAGTCCCTGTCTCTCAGGGAGATATCTGTACACTGAGTGGTGTCTCTCAGTCCCTCTCTCTCAAGGAGATATCTGTACACTGAGTGGTGTCTCTCAGTCCCTGTCTCTCAGGGAGATATATGTACACTGACTGGTGTCTCTCAGTCCCTCTCTCTCAGGGAGGTATCTGTACACTGAGTGGTGTCTCTCTGTCCCTGTCTCTCAGGGAGATATATGTACACTGACTGGTGTCTCTCAGTCCCTGTCTCTCAGGGAGATATCTGTACACTGAGTGGTGTCTCTCAGTCCCTCTCTCTCAGGGAGATATCTGTACAATGAGTGGTGTCTCTCAGTCCCTGTCTCTCAGGGAGATGTCTGTACAGTGAGTGGTGTCTCTCAGTCCCTCTCTCTCAGGGAGATATCTGTACTCTGACTGGTGTCTCTCAGTCCCTCTCTCTCAGGGAGATATCTGTACACTGACCGGTGTCTCTCAGTCCCTCTCTCTCAGGGAGGTATCTGTACACTGAATGGTGTCTCCAGTCCCTGTCTCTCAGGGGGATATCTGTACACTGACTGGTGTCTCTCAGTCCCTGTCTCTCAGTGAGCTTCATGTACACTGAGTGGTGTCTCTCAGTCCCTCTCTCTCAGGGAGATATCTGTAATCTGACTGGTGTCTCTCAGTCCCTGTCTCTCAGGGAGATATCTGTACACTGAGTGGTGTCTCTCAGTCCCTCTCTCTCAGGGAGATATCTGTACTCTGACTGGTGTCTCTCAGTCCCTGTCTCTGAGGGAGATATCTGTACACTGAGTGGTGTCTCTCAGTCCCTCTCTCTCAGGGAGATATCTGTACACTGACTGGTGTCTCTCAGTCCCTCTCTCTCAGGGAGCTTTATGTACACTGAGTGGTGTCTCTCAGGGAGATATCTGTACACTGACTGGTGTCTCTCAGTCCCTGTCTCTCAGGGTGATATCTATACACTGAGTGGTGTCTCTCAGTCCCTCTCTCTCAGGGAGATATCTGTACACTGACTGGTGTCTCACAGTCCCTCTCTCTCAGGGAGATATCTGTACACTGACTGGTGTCTCTCAGTCCCTGTCTCTCAGGGAGCTTTATGTACACTGAGTGGTGTCTCTCAGGGAGATATCTGTACACAGACTGGTGTCTCTCAGTCCCTGTCTCTCAGGGAGCTTTATGTACACTGAGTGGTGTCTCTCAGTCCCTCTCTCTCAGGGAGATATCTGTACACTGACTGGTGTCTCTCAGTCCCTGTCTCTCAGGGAGATATCTGTACACTGAGTGGTGTCTCTCAGTCCCTCTCTCTCAGGGAGATATCTGTACACTGACTGGTGTCTCTCAGTCCCTGTCTCTCAGGGAGATATCTGTACACTGAGTGGTGTCTCTCAGTCCCTCTCTCTCAAGGAGATATCTGTGCACTGACTGGTCTCTCTCAGTCCCTGTCTGTCAGGGAGATATCTATACACTGAGTGGTGTCTCTCAGTCCCTCTCTCTCAGGGAGATATCTGTACACTGACTGGTGTCTCTCAGTCCCTCTCTCTCAGGGAGATATATGTACACTGACTGGTGTCTCTCAGTCCCTCTCTCTCAGGGAGGTATATGTACACTGACTGGTGTCTCTCAGTCCCTATTCTCAGGGAGATATCTGTACACTGAGTTGTGTCTCTCAGTCCCTCTCTCTCAGGGAGATATATGTACACTGACTGGTGTCTCTGAGTCCCTCTCTCTTAGGGAGGTATCTGTACACTGAGTTGTGTCTCTCATTCCCTGTCTCTCAGGGAGATATATGTACACTGACTGGTATCTCTCAGTCCCTGTCTCTCAGGGAGATATCTGTACACTGAGTGGTGTCTCTCAGTCCCTCTCTCTCAGGGAGATATCTGTACACTGACTGGTGTCTCACAGTCCCTGTCTCTCAGGGAGATATATGTACACTGACTGGTGTCTCTCAGTCCCTGTCTGTCAGGGAGATATATGTACACTGACTGGTGTCTCTCGGTCCCTCTCTCGCAGGGAGGTATCTGTACACTGAGTGGTGTCTCTCAGTCCCTGTCTCTCAGGGAGATATATGTACACTGACTGGTGTCTCTCAGTCCCTGTCTCTCAGGGAGATATCTGTACACTGAGTGGTGTCTCTCAGTCCCTCTCTCTCAAGGAGATATCTGTACACTGAGTGGTGTCCTTCAGTCCCTGTCTCTCAGGGAGATATATGTACACTGACTGGTATCTCTCAGTCCCTCTCTCTCAGGGAGGTATCTGTACACTGACTGGTGTCTCTCAGTCCCTGTCTCTCAGGGAGATATCTGTACAATGAGTGGTGTCTCTCAGTCCCTGTCTCTCAGGGAGATGTCTGTACAGTGAGTGGTGTCTCTCAGTCCCTCTCTCTCAGGGAGATATCTGTACTCTGACTGGTGTCTCTCAGTCCCTGTATCTCAGGGAGATATCTGTACACTGAGTGGTGTCTCTCAGTCCCTCTCTCTCAGGGAGATATCTGTACACTGACCGGTGTCTCTCAGTCCCTCTCTCTCAGGGAGGTATCTGTACACTGAATGGTGTCTCCAGTCCCTGTCTCTCAGGGGGATATCTGTACACTGACTGGTGTCTCTCAGTCCCTGTCTCTCAGTGAGCTTTACGTACACTGAGTGGTGTCTCTCAGTCCCTCTCTCTCAGGGAGATATCTGTAATCTGACTGGTGTCTCTCAGTCCCTGTCTCTCAGGGAGATATCTGTACACTGAGTGGTGTCTCTCAGTCCCTCTCTCTCAGGGAGATATCTGTACTCTGACTGGTGTCTCTCAGTCCCTCTCTCTCAGGGAGCTTGATGTACACTGAGTGGTGTCTCTCAGGGAGATATCTGTACACTGACTGGTGTCTCTCAGTCCCTGTCTCTCAGGGTGATATCTATACACTGAGTGGTGTCTCTCAGTCCCTCTCTCTCAGGGAGATATCTGTACACTGACTGGTGTCTCACAGTCCCTCTCTCTCAGGGAGATATCTGTACACTGACTGGTGTCTCTCAGTCCCTGTCTCTCAGGGAGCTTTATGTACACTGAGTGGTGTCTCTCAGGGAGATATCTGTACACTGACTGGTGTCTCTCAGTCCCTGTCTCTCAGGGAGCTTTATGTACACTGAGTGGTGTCTCTCAGTCCCTCTCTCTCAGGGAGATATCTGTACACTGACTGGTGTCTCTCAGTCCCTGTCTCTCAGGGAGATATCTGTACACTGAGTGGTGTCTCTCAGTCCCTCTCTCTCAGGGAGATATCTGTACACTGACTGGTGTCTCTCAGTCCCTGTCTCCAGGGAGATATCTGTACACTGAGTGGTGTCTCTCAGTCCCTCTCTCTCAAGGAGATATCTGTGCACTGACTGGTGTCTCTCAGTCCCTGTCTGTCAGGGAGATATCTATACACTGAGTGGTGTCTCTCAGTCCCTCTCTCTCAGGGAGATATCTGTACACTGACTCGTGTCTCTCAGTCCCTCTCTCTCAGGGAGATATCTGTACACTGACTGGTGTCTCTCAGTCCCTCTCTCTCAGGGAGATATATGTACACTGACTGGTGTCTCTCAGTCCCTCTCTCTCAGGGAGGTATATGTACACTGACTGGTGTCTCTCAGTCCCTATTCTCAGGGAGATATCTGTACACAGAGTGGTGTCTCTCAGTCCCTCTCTCTCAGGGAGATATATGTACACTGACTGGTGTCTCTGAGTCCCTCTCTCTCAGGGAGGTATCTGTACACTGAGTGGTGTCTCTCATTCCCTGTCTCTCAGGGAGATATATGTACACTGACTGGTATCTCTCAGTCCCTGTCTCTCAGGGAGATATCTGTACACTGAGTGGTGTCTCTCAGTCCCTCTCTCTCAGGGAGATATCTGTACACTGACTGGTGTCTCACAGTCCCTGTCTCTCAGGGAGATATATGTACACTGACTGGTGTCTCTCAGTCCCTGTCTGTCAGGGAGATATATGTACACTGACTGGTGTCTCTCAGTCCCTCTCTCTCAGGGAGGTATCTGTACACTGAGTGGTGTCTCTCAGTCCCTGTCTCTCAGGGAGATATATGTACACTGACTGGTGTCTCTCAGTCCCTGTCTCTCAGGGAGATATCTGTACACTGAGTGGTGTCTCTCAGTCCCTCTCTCTCAAGGAGATATCTGTACACTGAGTGGTGTCCCTCAGTCCCTGTCTCTCAGGGAGATATATGTACACTGACTGGTATCTCTCAGTCCCTCTCTCTCAGGGAGGTATCTGTACACTGACTGGTGTCTCTCAGTCCCTGTCTCTCAGGGAGATATCTGTACACTGAGTGGTGTCTCTCAGTCCCTCTCTCTCAGGGAGATATCTGAACACTGAGTGGTGTCTCTCAGTCCCTCTCTCTCAGGGAGATATATGTACACTGACTGGTGTCTCTCAGTCCCTGACTCTCAGGGAGCTTTATGTACACTGAGTGGTGTCTCTCAGGGAGATATCTGTACACTGACTGGTGTCTCTCAGTCCCTGTCTCTCAGGGAGCTTTATGTACACTGACTGGTGTCTCTCAGTCCCTCTCTCTCAGGGAGGTATCTGTACACTGACTGGTGTCTCTCTGTCCCTGTCTGTCAGGGAGATATCTGTACACTGACTGGTGTCTCACAGTCCCTCTCTCTCAGGGAGATATATGTACATTGACTGGTGTCTCTCAGTCCCTCTCTCTCAGGGAGGTATCTGTACACTGAGTGGTGTCTCTTGTTCCCTGTCTCTCAGGGAGATATATGTACACTGACTGGTGTCTCTCAGTCCCTGTCTCTCAGGGAGATATCTGTACACTGACTGGTGTCTCTCAGTCCCTCTCTCTCTGGGAGGTATCTGTACACTGACTGGTGTCTCTCAGTCCCTGTCTCTCAGGGAGATATCTGTACACTGAGTGGTGTCTCTCAGTCACTCTCTCTCAGGGAGATATCTGAACACTGAGTGGTGTCTCTCAGTCCCTCTCTCTCAGGGAGATATTTGTACACTGACTGGTGCCTCTCAGTCCCTCTCTCTCAGGGAGGTATCTGTACACTGAGTGGTGTCTCTCAGTCCCTGTCTCTCAGGGAGATATATGTACACTGACTGGTGTCTCTCAGTCCCTCTCTCTCAGGGAGATATCTGTACACTGACTGGTGTCTCTCAGTCCCTCTCTCTCAGGGAGATATCTGTGCACTGAATGGTGTCTCACAGCCCCTGTCTCTCAGGGAGATATCTGTACACTGTTGGTGTCTCTCAGTCCCTGTCTGTCAGGGAGATATCTATACACTGAGTGGTGTCTCTCAGTCCCTCTCTCTCAGGGAGATATCTGTACACTGACTGGTGTCTCTCAGTCCCTCTCTCTCAGGGAGATATATGTACACTGACTGGTGTCTCTCAGTCCCTCTCTCTCAGGGAGGTATCTGTACACTGAGTGGTGTCTCTCTGTCCCTGTCTCTCAGGGAGATATATGTACACTGACTGGTGTCTCTCAGTCCCTGTCTCTCAGGGAGATATCTGTACACTGAGTGGTGTCTCTCAGTCCCTCTCTCTCAGGGAGATATCTGTACAATGAGTGGTGTCTCTCAGTCCCTGTCTCTCAGGGAGATGTCTGTACAGTGAGTGGTGTCTCTCAGTCCCTCTCTCTCAGGGAGATATCTGTACTCTGACTGGTGTCTCTCAGTCCCTGTCTCTCAGGGAGATATCTGTAAACTGAGTGGTGTCTCTCAGTCCCTCTCTCTCAGGGAGATATCTGTACACTGACCGGTGTCTCTCAGTCCCTCTCTCTCAGGGAGGTATCTGTACACTGAATGGTGTCTCCAGTCCCTGTCTCTCAGGGGGATATCTGTACACTGACTGGTGTCTCTCAGTCCCTGTCTCTCAGTGAGCTTTATGTACACTGACTGGTGTCTCTCAGTCCCTGTCTCTCAGGGAGATATCTGTACACTGAGTGGTGTCTCTCAGTCCCTCTCTCTCAGGGAGATATCTGTACACTGACTGGTGTCTCTCAGTCCCTCTCTCTCAGGGAGCTTTATGTACACTGAGTGGTGTCTCTCAGGGAGATATCTGTACACTGACTGGTGTCTCTCAGTCCCTGTCTCTCAGGGGGATATCTATACACTGAGTGGTGTCTCTCAGTCCCTCTCTCTCAGGGAGATATCTGTACACTGACTGGTGTCTCACAGTCCCTCTCTCTCAGGGAGATATCTGTACACTGACTGGTGTCTCTCAGTCCCTGTCTCTCAGGGAGCTTTATGTACACTGAGTGGTGTCTCTCAGGGAGATATCTGTACACTGACTGGTGTCTCTCAGTCCCTGTCTCTCAGGGAGCTTTATGTACACTGAGTGGTGTCTCTCAGTCCCTCTCTCTCAGGGAGATATCTGTACACTGACTGGTGTCTCTCAGTCCCTGTCTCTCAGGGAGATATCTGTACACTGAGTGGTGTCTCTCAGTCCCTCTCTCTCAGGGAGATATCTGTACACTGACTGGTGTCTCTCAGTCCCTCTCTCTCATGGAGATATCTGTACACTGAGTGGTGTCTCTCAGTCCCTCTCTCTCAAGGAGATATCTGTGCACTGACTGGTGTCTCTCAGTCCCTGTCTGTCAGGGAGATATCTATACACTGAGTGGTGTCTCTCAGTCCCTCTCTCTCAGGGAGATATCTGTACACTGACTGGTGTCTCTCAGTCCCTCTCTCTCAGGGAGATATCTGTACACTGACTGGTGTCTCTCAGTCCCTCTCTCTCAGGGAGATATATGTACACTGACTGGTGTCTCTCAGTCCCTGTCTGTCAGGGAGATATATGTACACTGACTGGTGTCTCTCAGTCCCTCTCTCTCAGGGAGGTATCTGTACACTGAGTGGTGTCTCTCAGTCCCTGTCTCTCAGGGAGATATATGTACACTGACTGGTGTCTCTCAGTCCCTGTCTCTCAGGGAGATATCTGTACACTGAGTGGTGTCTCTCAGTCCCTCTCTCTCAAGGAGATATCTGTACACTGAGTGGTGTCCCTCAGTCCCTGTCTCTCAGGGAGATATATGTACACTGACTGGTATCTCTCAGTCCCTCTCTCTCAGGGAGGTATCTGTACACTGACTGGTGTCTCTCAGTCCCTGTCTCTCAGGGAGATATCTGTACAATGAGTGGTGTCTCTCAGTCCCTGTCTCTCAGGGAGATGTCTGTACAGTGAGTGGTGTCTCTCAGTCCCTCTCTCTCAGGGAGATATCTGTACTCTGACTGGTGTCTCTCAGTCCCTGTATCTCAGGGAGATATCTGTACACTGAGTGGTGTCTCTCAGTCCCTCTCTCTCAGGGAGATATCTGTACACTGACCGGTGTCTCTCAGTCCCTCTCTCTCAGGGAGGTATCTGTACACTGAATGGTGTCTCCAGTCCCTGTCTCTCAGGGGGATATCTGTACACTGACTGGTGTCTCTCAGTCCCTGTCTCTCAGTGAGCTTTATGTACACTGAGTGGTGTCTCTCAGTCCCTCTCTCTCAGGGAGATATCTGTAATCTGACTGGTGTCTCTCAGTCCCTGTCTCTCAGGGAGATATCTGTACACTGAGTGGTGTCTCTCAGTCCCTCTCTCTCAGGGAGATATCTGTACTCTGACTGGTGTCTCTCAGTCCCTGTCTCTGAGGGAGATATCTGTACACTGAGTGGTGTCTCTCAGTCCCTCTCTCTCAGAGAGATATCTGTACACTGACTGGTGTCTCTCAGTCCCTCTCTCTCAGGGAGATATCTGTACACTGAGTGGTGTCTCTCAGTCCCTCTCTCTCAGGGAGATATCTGTACACTGAGTGGTGTCTCTCAGTCCCTGTCTCTCAGGGAGATATATGTACACTGACTGGTGTCTCTCAGTCCCTCTCTTTCTGGGAGGTATCTGTACACTGACTGGTGTCTCTCAGTCCCTGTCTCTCAGGGAGATATCTGTACACTGAGTGGTGTCTCTCAGTCCCTCTCTCTCAGGGAGATATCTGAACACTGAGTGGTGTCTCTCAGTCCCTCTCTCTCAGGGAGATATTTGTACACTGACTGGTGCCTCTCAGTCCCTCTCTCTCAGGGAGGTATCTGTACACTGAGTGCTGTCTCTCAGTCCCTGTCTCTCAGGGAGATATATGTACACTGACTGGTGTCTCTCAGTCCCTCTCTCTCAGGGAGATATCTGTACACTGACTGGTGTCTCTCAGTCCCTCTCTCTCAGGGAGATATCTGTGCACTGAATGGTGTCTCACAGCCCCTGTCTCTCAGGGAGATATCTGTACACTGACTGGTGTCTCTCAGTCCCTGTCTGTCAGGGAGATATCTATACACTGAGTGGTGTCTCTCAGTCCCTCTCTCTCAGGGAGATATCTGTACACTGACTGGTGTCTCTCAGTCCCTCTCTCTCAGGGAGATATATGTACACTGACAGGTGTCTCTCAGTCCCTCTCTCTCAGGGAGGTATCTGTACACTGAGTGGTGTCTCTCTGTCCCTGTCTCTCAGGGAGATATATGTACACTGACTGGTGTCTCTCAGTCCCTGTCTCTCAGGGAGATATCTGTACACTGAGTGGTGTCTCTCAGTCCCTCTCTCTCAGGGAGATATCTGTACACTGACTGGTGTCTCTCAGTCCCTCTCTCTCAGGGAGATATCTGTACACTGACTGGTGTCTCTCAGTCCCTCTCTCTCAGGGAGATATATGTACACTGACTGGTGTCTCTCAGTCCCTGTCTGTCAGGGAGATATATGTACACTGACTGGTGTCTCTCAGTCCCTCTCTCTCAGGGAGGTATCTGTACACTGAGTGGTGTCTCTCAGTCCCTGTCTCTCAGGGAGATATATGTACACTGACTGGTGTCTCTCAGTCCCTGTCTCCCAGGGAGATATCTGTACACTGAGTGGTGTCTCTCAGTCCCTCTCTCTCAAGGAGATATCTGTACACTGAGTGGTGTCCCTCAGTCCCTGTCTCTCAGGGAGATATATGTACACTGACTGGTATCTCTCAGTCCCTCTCTCTCAGGGAGGTATCTGTACACTGACTGGTGTCTCTCAGTCCCTGTCTCTCAGGGAGATATCTGTACAATGAGTGGTGTCTCTCAGTCCCTGTCTCTCAGGGAGATGTCTGTACAGTGAGTGGTGTCTCTCAGTCCCTCTCTCTCAGGGAGATATCTGTACTCTGACTGGTGTCTCTCAGTCCCTGTATCTCAGGGAGATATCTGTACACTGAGTGGTGTCTCTCAGTCCCTCTCTCTCAGGGAGATATCTGTACACTGACCGGTGTCTCTCAGTCCCTCTCTCTCAGGGAGGTATCTGTACACTGAATGGTGTCTCCAGTCCCTGTCTCTCAGGGGGATATCTGTACACTGACTGGTGTCTCTCAGTCCCTGTCTCTCAGTGAGCTTTATGTACACTGAGTGGTGTCTCTCAGTCCCTCTCTCTCAGGGAGATATCTGTAATCTGACTGGTGTCTCTCAGTCCCTGTCTCTCAGGGAGATATCTGTACACTGAGTGGTGTCTCTCAGTCCCTCTCTCTCAGGGAGATATCTGTACTCTGACTGGTGTCTCTCAGTCCCTGTCTCTGAGGGAGATATCTGTACACTGAGTGGTGTCTCTCAGTCCCTCTCTCTCAGAGAGATATCTGTACACTGACTGGTGTCTCTCAGTCCCTCTCTCTCAGGGAGATATCTGTACACTGAGTGGTGTCTCTCAGTCCCTCTCTCTCAGGGAGATATCTGTACACTGAGTGGTGTCTCTCAGTCCCTGTCTCTCAGGGAGATATATGTACACTGACTGGTGTCTCTCAGTCCCTCTCTTTCTGGGAGGTATCTGTACACTGACTGGTGTCTCTCAGTCCCTGTCTCTCAGGGAGATATCTGTACACTGAGTGGTGTCTCTCAGTCCCTCTCTCTCAGGGAGATATCTGAACACTGAGTGGTGTCTCTCAGTCCCTCTCTCTCAGGGAGATATTTGTACACTGACTGGTGCCTCTCAGTCCCTCTCTCTCAGGGAGGTATCTGTACACTGAGTGGTGTCTCTCAGTCCCTGTCTCTCAGGGAGATATATGTACACTGACTGGTGTCTCTCAGTCCCTCTCTCTCAGGGAGATATCTGTACACTTACTGGTGTCTCTCAGTCCCTCTCTCTCAGGGAGATATCTGTGCACTGAATGGTGTCTCACAGCCCCTGTCTCTCAGGGAGATATCTGTACACTGACTGGTGTCTCTCAGTCCCTGTCTGTCAGGGAGATATCTATACACTGAGTGGTGTCTCTCAGTCCCTCTCTCTCAGGGAGATATCTGTACACTGACTGGTGTCTCTCAGTCCCTCTCTCTCAGGGAGATATATGTACACTGACTGGTGTCTCTCAGTCCCTCTCTCTCAGGGAGGTATCTGTACACTGAGTGGTGTCTCTCTGTCCCTGTCTCTCAGGGAGATATATGTACACTGACTGGTGTCTCTCAGTCCCTGTCTCTCAGGGAGATATCTGTACACTGAGTGGTGTCTCTCAGTCCCTCTCTCTCAGGGAGATATCTGTACAATGAGTGGTGTCTCTCAGTCCCTGTCTCTCAGGGAGATGTCTGTACAGTGAGTGGTGTCTCTCAGTCCCTCTCTCTCAGGGAGATATCTGTACTCTGACTGGTGTCTCTCAGTCCCTGTCTCTCAGGGAGATATCTGTACACTGAGTGGTGTCTCTCAGTCCCTCTCTCTCAGGGAGATATCTGTACACTGACCGGTGACTCTCAGTCCCTCTCTCTCAGGGAGGTATCTGTACACTGAATGGTGTCTCCAGTCCCTGTCTCTCAGGGGGATATCTGTACACTGACTGGTGTCTCTCAGTCCCTGTCTCTCAGTGAGCTTTATGTACACTGATTGGTGTCTCTCAGTCCCTCTCTCTCAGGGAGATATCTGTACTCTGACTGGTGTCTCTCAGTCCCTGTCTCTCAGGGAGATATCTGTACACTGAGTGGTGTCTCTCAGTCCCTCTCTCTCAGGGAGATATCTGTACACTGACTGGTGTCTCTCAGTCCCTCTCTCTCAGGGAGCTTTATGTACACTGAGTGGTGTCTCTCAGGGAGATATCTGTACACTGACTGGTGTCTCTCAGTCCCTGTCTCTCAGGGTGATATCAATACACTGAGTGGTGTCTCTCAGTCCCTCTCTCTCAGGGAGATATCTGTACACTGACTGGTGTCTCACAGTCCCTCTCTCTCAGGGAGATATCTGTACACTGACTGGTGTCTCTCAGTCCCTGTCTCTCAGGGAGATTTATGTACACTGAGTGGTGTCTCTCAGGGAGATATCTGTACACTGACTGGTGTCTCTCAGTCCCTGTCTCTCAGGGAGCTTTATGTACACTGAGTGGTGTCTCTCAGTCCCTCTCTCTCAGGGAGATATCTGTACACTGACTGGTGTCTCTCAATCCCTGTCTCTCAGGGAGATATCTGTACACTGAGTGGTGTCTCTCAGTCCCTCTCTCTCAGGGAGATATCTGTACACTGACTGGTGTCTCTCAGTCCCTCTCTCTCAGGGAGATATCTGTACACTGAGTGGTGTCTCTCAGTCCCTCTCTCTCAAGGAGATATCTGTGCACTGACTGGTGTCTCTCAGTCCCTGTCTGTCAGGGAGATATCTATACACTGAGTGGTGTCTCTCAGTCCCTCTCTCTCAGGGAGATATCTGTACACTGACTGGTGTCTCTCAGTCCCTCTCTCTCAGGGAGATATCTGTACACTGACTGGTGTCTCTCAGTCCCTCTCTCTCAGGGAGATATATGTACACTGACTGGTGTCTCTCAGTCCCTCTCTCTCAGGGAGATATCTGTACACTGACTGGTGTCTCTCAGTCCCTCTCTCTCAGGGAGATATATGTACACTGACTGGTGTCTCTCAGTCCCTGTCTCTCAGGGAGATATCTGTACAATGAGTGGTGTCTCTCAGTCCCTGTCTCTCAGGGAGATGTCTATACAGTGAGTGGTGTCTCTCAGTCCCTCTCTCTCAGGGAGATATCTGTACTCTGACTGGTGTCTCTCAGTCCCTGTATCTCAGGGAGATATCTGTACACTGAGTGGTGTCTCTCAGTCCCTCTCTCTCAGGGAGATATCTGTACACTGACCGGTGTCTCTCAGTCCCTCTCTCTCAGGGAGGTATCTGTACACTGAATGGTGTCTCCAGTCCCTGTCTCTCAGGGGGATATCTGTACACTGACTGGTGTCTCTCAGTCCCTGTCTCTCAGTGAGCTTTATGTACACTGAGTGGTGTCTCTCAGTCCCTCTCTCTCAGGGAGATATCTGTAATCTGACTGGTGTCTCTCAGTCCCTGTCTCTCAGGGAGATATCAGTACACTGAGTGGTGTCTCTCAGTCCCTCTCTCTCAGGGAGATATCTGTACTCTGACTGGTGTCTCTCAGTCCCTGTCTCTGAGGGAGATAACTGTACACTGAGTGGTGTCTCTCAGTCCCTCTCTCTCAGGGAGATATCAGTACACTGACTGGTGTCTCTCAGTCCCTCTCTCTCAGGGAGCTTTATGTACACTGAGTGGTGTCTCTCAGGGAGATATCTGTACACTGACTGGTGTCTCTCAGTCCCTGTCTCTCAGGGTGATATCTATACACTGAGTGGTGTCTCTCAGTCCCTCTCTCTCAGGGAGATATCTGTACACTGACTGGTGTCTCACAGTCCCTCTCTCTCAGGGAGATATCTGTACACTGACTGGTGTCTCTCAGTCCCTGTCTCTCAGGGAGCTTTATGTACACTGAGTGGTGTCTCTCAGGGAGATATCTGTACACTGACTGGTGTCTCTCAGTCCCTGTCTCTCAGGGAGCTTTATGTACACTGAGTGGTGTCTCTCAGTCCCTCTCTCTCAGGGAGATATCTGTACACTGACTGGTGTCTCTCAGTCCCTGTCTCTCAGGGAGATATCTGTACACTGAGTGGTGTCTCTCAGTCCCATCTCTCAGGGAGATATCTGTACACTGACTGGTGTCTCTCAGTCCCTGTCTCTCAGGGAGATATCTGTACACTGAGTGGTGTCTCTCAGTCCCTCTCTCTCAAGGAGATATCTGTGCACTGACTGGTGTCTCTCAGTCCCTGTCTGTCAGGGAGATATCTATACACTGAGTGATGTCTCTCAGTCCCTCTCTCTCAGGGAGATATCTGTACACTGACTCGTGTCTCTCAGTCCCTCTCCCTCAGGGAGATATATGTACACTGACTGGTGTCTCTCAGTCCCTCTCTCTCAGGGAGGTATATGTACACTGACTGGTGTCTCTCAGTCCCTATTCTCAGGGAGATATCTGTACACTGAGTGGTGTCTCTCAGTCCCTCTCTCTCAGGGAGATATATGTACACTGACTGGTGTCTCTGAGTCCCTCTCTCTCAGGGAGGTATCTGTACACTGAGTGGTGTCTCTCATTCCCTGTCTCTCAGGGAGATATATGTACACTGACTGGTATCTCTCAGTCCCTGTCTCTCAGGGAGATATCTGTACACTGAGTGGTGTCTCTCAGTCCCTCTCTCTCAGGGAGATATCTGTACACTGACTGGTGTCTCACAGTCCCTGTCTCTCAGGGAGATATATGTACACTGACTGGTGTCTCTCAGTCCCTGTCTGTCAGGGAGATATATG
This sequence comes from Heterodontus francisci, assembly GCF_036365525.1. Lineage (NCBI taxonomy): Eukaryota > Metazoa > Chordata > Chondrichthyes > Heterodontiformes > Heterodontidae > Heterodontus > Heterodontus francisci. The sequence goes on from NC_090403.1 coordinate 1,285,022, forward strand.
TACACTGACTGGTGTCTCTCAGTCCCTCTCTCTCAGGGAGGTATCTGTACACTGAGTGGTGTCTCTCAGTCCCTGTCTCTCAGGGAGATATCTGTACACTGAGTGGTGTCCCTCAGTCCCTGTCTCTCAGGGAGATATATGTACACTGACTGGTATCTCTCAGTCCCTCTCTCTCAGGGAGGTATCTGTACACTGACTGGTGTCTCTCAGTCCCTGTCTCTCAGGGAGATATCTGTACACTGAGTGGTGTCTCTCAGTCCCTCTCTCTCAGGGAGATATCTGAACACTGAGTGGTGTCTCTCAGTCCCTCTCTCTCAGGGAGATATATGTACACTGACTGGTGTCTCTCAGTCCCTGACTCTCAGGGAGCTTTATGTACACTGAGTGGTGTCTCTCAGGGAGATATCTGTACACTGACTGGTGTCTCTCAGTCCCTGTCTCTCAGGGAGCTTTATGTACACTGACTGGTGTCTCTCAGTCCCTCTCTCTCAGGGAGGTATCTGTACACTGACTGATGTCTCTCTGTCCCTGTCTGTCAGGGAGATATCTGTACACTGACTGGTGTCTCACAGTCCCTCTCTCTCAGGGAGATATATGTACATTGACTGGTGTCTCTCAGTCCCTCTCTCTCAGGGAGGTATCTGTACACTGAGTGGTGTCTCTCATTCCCTGTCTCTCAGGGAGATATATGTACACTGACTGGTGTCTCTCAGTCCCTGTCTCTCAGGGAGATATCTGTACACTGAGTGGTGTCTCTCAGTCCCTCTCTCTCAGAGAGATATCTGTACACTGACTGGTGTCTCTCAGTCCCTCTCTCTCAGGGAGATATCTGTACACTGAGTGGTGTCTCTCAGTCCCTCTCTCTCAGGGAGATATCTGTACACTGAGTGGTGTCTCTCAGTCCCTGTCTCTCAGGGAGATATATGTACACTGACTGGTGTCTCTCAGTCCCTCTCTCTCTGGGAGGTATCTGTACACTGACTGGTGTCTCTCAGTCCCTGTCTCTCAGGGAGATATCTGTACACTGAGTGGTGTCTCTCAGTCCCTCTCTCTCAGGGAGATATCTGAACACTGAGTGGTGTCTCTCAGTCCCTCTCTCTCAGGGAGATATTTGTACACTGACTGGTGCCTCTCAGTCCCTCTCTCTCAGGGAGGTATCTGTACACTGAGTGGTGTCTCTCAGTCCCTGTCTCTCAGGGAGATATATGTACACTGACTGGTGTCTCTCAGTCCCTCTCTCTCAGGGAGATATCTGTACACTGACTAGTGTCTCTCAGTCCCTCTCTCTCAGGGAGATATCTGTGCACTGAATGGTGTCTCACAGCCCCTGTCTCTCAGGGAGATATCTGTACACTGACTGGTGTCTCTCAGTCCCTGTCTGTCAGGGAGATATCTATACACTGAGTGGTGTCTCTCAGTCCCTCTCTCTCAGGGAGATATCTGTACACTGACTGGTGTCTCTCAGTCCCTCTCTCTCAGGGAGATATATGTACACTGACTGGTGTCTCTCAGTCCCTCTCTCTCAGGGAGGTATCTGTACACTGAGTGGTGTCTCTCTGTCCCTGTCTCTCAGGGAGATATATGTACACTGACTGGTGTCTCTCAGTCCCTGTCTCTCAGGGAGATATCTGTACACTGACTGGTGTCTCTCAGTCCCTGTCTCTCCGGGAGATATCTGTACACTGAGTGGTGTCTCTCAGTCCCTCTCTCTCAGGGAGATATCTGTACAATGAGTGGTGTCTCTCAGTCCCTGTCTCTCAGGGAGATGTCTGTACAGTGAGTGGTGTCTCTCAGTCCCTCTCTCTCAGGGAGATATCTGTACTCTGACTGGTGTCTCTCAGTCCCTGTCTCTCAGGGAGATATCTGTACACTGAGAGGTGTCTCTCAGTCCCTCTCTCTCAGGGAGATATCTGTACACTGACCGGTGTCTCTCAGTCCCTCTCTCTCAGGGAGGTATCTGTACACTGAATGGTGTCTCCAGTCCCTGTCTCTCAGGGGGATATCTGTACACTGACTGGTGTCTCTCAGTCCCTGTCTCTCAGTGAGCTTTATGTACACTGATTGGTGTCTCTCAGTCCCTCTCTATCAGGGAGATATCTGTACTCTGACTGGTGTCTCTCAGTCCCTGTCTCTCAGGGAGATATCTGTACACTGAGTGGTGTCTCTCAGTCCCTCTCTCTCAGGGAGATATCTGTACACTGACTGGTGTCTCTCAGTCCCTCTCTCTCAGGGAGCTTTATGTACACTGAGTGGTGTCTCTCAGGGAGATATCTGTACACTGACTGGTGTCTCTCAGTCCCTGTCTCTCAGGGTGATATCTATACACTGAGTGGTGTCTCTCAGTCCCTCTCTCTCAGGGAGATATCTGTACACTGACTGGTGTCTCACAGTCCCTCTCTCTCAGGGAGATATCTGTACACTGACTGGTGTCTCTCAGTCCCTGTCTCTCAGGGAGCTTTATGTACACTGAGTGGTGTCTCTCAGGGAGATATCTGTACACTGACTGGTGTCTCTCAGTCCCTGTCTCTCAGGGAGCTTTATGTACACTGAGTGGTGTCTCTCAGTCCCTCTCTCTCAGGGAGATATCTGTACACTGACTGGTGTCTCTCAATCCCTGTCTCTCAGGGAGATATCTGTACACTGAGTGGTGTCTCTCAGTCCCTCTCTCTCAGGGAGATATCTGTACACTGACTGGTGTCTCTCAGTCCCTCTCTCTCAGGGAGATATCTGTACACTGAGTGGTGTCTCTCAGTCCCTCTCTCTCAAGGAGATATCTGTGCACTGACTGGTGTCTCTCAGTCCCAGTCTGTCAGGGAGATATCTATACACTGAGTGGTGTCTCTCAGTCCCTCTCTCTCAGGGAGATATCTGTACACTGACTGGTGTCTCTCAGTCCCTCTCTCTCAGGGAGATATCTGTACACTGACTGGTGTCTCTCAGTCCCTCTCTCTCAGGGAGATATATGTACACTGACTGGTGTCTCTCAGTCCCTCTCTCTCAGGGAGATATCTGTACACTGACTGGTGTCTCTCAGTCCCTCTCTCTCAGGGAGATATATGTACACTGACTGGTGTCTCTCAGTCCCTGTCTGTCAGGGAGATATATGTACACTGACTGGTGTCTCTCAGTCCCTCTCTCTCAGGGAGGTATCTGTACACTGAGTGGTGTCTCTCAGTCCCTGTCTCTCAGGGAGGTATCTGTACACTGACTGGTGTCTCTCAGTCCCTGTCTCTCAGGGAGATATCTGTACAATGAGTGGTGTCTCTCAGTCCCTGTCTCTCAGGGAGATGTCTGTACAGTGAGTGGTGTCTCTCAGTCCCTCTCTCTCAGGGAGATATCTGTACTCTGACTGGTGTCTCTCAGTCCCTGTATCTCAGGGAGATATCTGTACACTGAGTGGTGTCTCTCAGTCCCTCTCTCTCAGGGAGATATCTGTACACTGACCGGTGTCTCTCAGTCCCTCTCTCTCAGGGAGGTATCTGTACACTGAATGGTGTCTCCAGTCCCTGTCTCTCAGGGGGATATCTGTACACTGACTGGTGTCTCTCAGTCCCTGTCTCTCAGTGAGCTTTATGTACACTGAGTGGTGTCTCTCAGTCCCTCTCTCTCAGGGAGATATCTGTAATCTGACTGGTGTCTCTCAGTCCCTGTCTCTCAGGGAGATATCAGTACACTGAGTGGTGTCTCTCAGTCCCTCTCTCTCAGGGAGATATCTGTACTCTGACTGGTGTCTCTCAGTCCCTGTCTCTGAGGGAGATAACTGTACACTGAGTGGTGTCTCTCAGTCCCTCTCTCTCAGGGAGATATCAGTACACTGACTGGTGTCTCTCAGTCCCTCTCTCTCAGGGAGCTTTATGTACACTGAGTGGTGTCTCTCAGGGAGATATCTGTACACTGACTGGTGTCTCTCAGTCCCTGTCTCTCAGGGTGATATCTATACACTGAGTGGTGTCTCTCAGTCCCTCTCTCTCAGGGAGATATCTGTACACTGACTGGTGTCTCACAGTCCCTCTCTCTCAGGGAGATATCTGTACACTGACTGGTGTCTCTCAGTCCCTGTCTCTCAGGGAGCTTTATGTACACTGAGTGGTGTCTCTCAGGGAGATATCTGTACACTGACTGGTGTCTCTCAGTCCCTGTCTCTCAGGGAGCTTTATGTACACTGAGTGGTGTCTCTCAGTCCCTCTCTCTCAGGGAGATATCTGTACACTGACTGGTGTCTCTCAGTCCCTGTCTCTCAGGGAGATATCTGTACACTGAGTGGTGTCTCTCAGTCCCATCTCTCAGGGAGATATCTGTACACTGACTGGTGTCTCTCAGTCCCTGTCTCTCAGGGAGATATCTGTACACTGAGTGCTGTCTCTCAGTCCCTCTCTCTCAAGGAGATATCTGTGCACTGACTGGTGTCTCTCAGTCCCTGTCTGTCAGGGAGATATCTATACACTGAGTGGTGTCTCTCAGTCCCTCTCTCTCAGGGAGATATCTGTACACTGACTCGTGTCTCTCAGTCCCTCTCTCTCAGGGAGATATATGTACACTGACTGGTGTCTCTCAGTCCCTCTCTCTCAGGGAGGTATATGTACACTGACTGGTGTCTCTCAGTCCCTATTCTCAGGGAGATATCTGTACACTGAGTGGTGTCTCTCAGTCCCTCTCTCTCAGGGAGATATATGTACACTGACTGGTGTCTCTGAGTCCCTCTCTCTCAGGGAGGTATCTGTACACTGAGTGGTGTCTCTCATTCCCTGTCTCTCAGGGAGATATATGTACACTGACTGGTATCTCTCAGTCCCTGTCTCTCAGGGAGATATCTGTACACTGAGTGTTGTCTCTCAGTCCCTCTCTCTCAGGGAGATATCTGTACACTGACTGGTGTCTCACAGTCCCTGTCTCTCAGGGAGATATATGTACACTGACTGGTGTCTCTCAGTCCCTGTCTCTCAGGGAGATATATGTACACTGACTGGTATCTCTCAGTCCCTCTCTCTCAGGGAGGTATCTGTACACTGACTGGTGTCTCTCAGTCCCTGTCTCTCAGGGAGATATCTGTACACTGAGTGGTGTCTCTCAGTCCCTCTCTCTCAGGGAGATATCTGAACACTGAGTGGTGTCTCTCAGTCCCTCTCTCTCAGGGAGATATATGTACACTGACTGGTGTCTCTCAGTCCCTGACTCTCAGGGAGCTTTATGTACACTGAGTGGTGTCTCTCAGGGAGATATCTGTACACTGACTGGTGTCTCTCAGTCCCTGTCTCTCAGGGAGCTTTATGTACACTGACTGGTGTCTCTCAGTCCCTCTCTCTCAGGGAGGTATCTGTACACTGACTGATGTCTCTCTGTCCCTGTCTGTCAGGGATATATCTGTACACTGACTGGTGTCTCACAGTCCCTCTCTCTCAGGGAGATATATGTACATTGACTGGTGTCTCTCAGTCCCTCTCTCTCAGGGAGGTATCTGTACACTGAGTGGTGTCTCTCATTCCCTGTCTCTCAGGGAGATATATGTACACTGACTGGTGTCTCTCAGTCCCTGTCTCTCAGGGAGATATCTGTACACTGAGTGGTGTCTCTCAGTCCCTCTCTCTCAGAGAGATATCTGTACACTGACTGGTGTCTCTCAGTCCCTCTCTCTCAGGGAGATATCTGTACACTGAGTGGTGTCTCTCAGTCCCTCTCTCTCAGGGAGATATCTGTACACTGAGTGGTGTCTCTCAGTCCCTGTCTCTCAGGGAGATATATGTACACTGACTGGTGTCTCTCAGTCCCTCTCTCTCTGGGAGGTATCTGTACACTGACTGGTGTCTCTCAGTCCCTGTCTCTCAGGGAGATATCTGTACACTGAGTGGTGTCTCTCAGTCCCTCTCTCTCAGGGAGATATCTGAACACTGAGTGGTGTCTCTCAGTCCCTCTCTCTCAGGGAGATATTTGTACACTGACTGGTGCCTCTCAGTCCCTCTCTCTCAGGGAGGTATCTGTACACTGAGTGGTGTCTCTCAGTCCCTGTCTCTCAGGGAGATATATGTACACTGACTGGTGTCTCTCAGTCCCTCTCTCTCAGGGAGATATCTGTACACTGACTGGTGTCTCTCAGTCCCTCTCTCTCAGGGAGATATCTGTGCACTGAATGGTGTCTCACAGCCCCTGTCTCTCAGGGAGATATCTGTACACTGACTGGTGTCTCTCAGTCCCTGTCTGTCAGGGAGATATCTATACACTGAGTGGTGTCTCTCAGTCCCTCTCTCTCAGGGAGATATCTGTACACTGACTGGTGTCTCTCAGTCCCTCTCTCTCAGGGAGATATATGTACACTGACTGGTGTCTCTCAGTCCCTCTCTCTCAGGGAGGTATCTGTACACTGAGTGGTGTCTCTCTGTCCCTGTCTCTCAGGGAGATATATGTACACTGACTGGTGTCTCTCAGTCCCTGTCTCTCAGGGAGATATCTGTACACTGAGTGGTGTCTCTCAGTCCCTCTCTCTCAGGGAGATATCTGTACAATGAGTGGTGTCTCTCAGTCCCTGTCTCTCAGGGAGATGTCTGTACAGTGAGTGGTGTCTCTCAGTCCCTCTCTCTCAGGGAGATATCTGTACTCTGACTGGTGTCTCTCAGTCCCTGTCTCTCAGGGAGATATCTGTACACTGAGTGGTGTCTCTCAGTCCCTCTCTCTCAGGGAGATATCTGTACACTGACCGGTGTCTCTCAGTCCCTCTCTCTCAGGGAGGTATCTGTACACTGAATGGTGTCTCCAGTCCCTGTCTCTCAGGGGGATATCTGTACACTGACTGGTGTCACTCAGTCCCTGTCTCTCAGTGAGCTTTATGTACACTGAGTGGTGTCTCTCAGTCCCTCTCTCTCAGGGAGATATCTGTACTCTGACTGGTGTCTCTCAGTCCCTGTCTCTCAGGGAGATATCTGTACACTGAGTGGTGTCTCTCAGTCCCTCTCTCTCAGGGAGATATCTGTACACTGACTGGTGTCTCTCAGTCCCTCTCTCTCAGGGAGCTTTATGTACACTGACTGGTGTCTCTCAGGGAGATATCTGTACACTGACTGGTGTCTCTCAGTCCCTGTCTCTCAGGGTGATATCTATACACTGAGTGGTGTCTCTCAGTCCCTCTCTCTCAGGGAGATATCTGTACACTGACTGGTGTCTCACAGTCCCTCTCTCTCAGGGAGATATCTGTACACTGACTGGTGTCTCTCAGTCCCTGTCTCTCAGGGAGCTTTATGTACACTGAGTGGTGTCTCTCAGGGAGATATCTGTACACTGACTGGTGTCTCTCAGTCCCTGTCTCTCAGGGAGCTTTATGTACACTGAGTGGTGTCTCTCAGTCCCTCTCTCTCAGGGAGATATCTGTACACTGACTGGTGTCTTCAGTCCCTGTCTCTCAGGGAGATATCTGTACACTGAGTGGTGTCTCTCAGTCCCTCTCTCTCAGGGAGATATCTGTACACTGACTGGTGTCTCTCAGTCCCTCTCTCTCAGGGAGATATCTGTACACTGAGTGGTGTCTCTCAGTCCCTCTCTCTCAAGGAGATATCTGTGCACTGACTGGTGTCTCTCAGTCCCTGTCTGTCAGGGAGATATCTATACACTGAGTGGTGTCTCTCAGTCCCTCTCTCTCAGGGAGATATCTGTACACTGACTGGTGTCTCTCAGTCCCTCTCTCTCAGGGAGATATCTGTACACTGACTGGTGTCTCTCAGTCCCTCTCTCTCAGGGAGATATATGTACACTGACTGGTGTCTCTCAGTCCCTCTCTCTCAGGGAGGTATATGTACACTGACTGGTCTCTCTCAGTCCCTATCTCTCAGGGAGATATCTGTACACTGAGTGGTGTCTCTCAGTCCCTCTCTCTCAGGGAGATATATGTACACTGACTGGTGTCTCTGAGTCCCTCTCTCTCAGGGAGGTATCTGTACACTGAGTGGTGTCTCTCATTCCCTGTCTCTCAGGGAGATATATGTACACTGACTGGTGTCTCTCAGTCCCTGTCTCTCAGGGAGATAACTGTACACTGACTGGTGTCTCTCAGTCCCTCTCTCTCAGGGAGGTATCTGTACACTGAGTGGTGTCTCTCAGTCCCTGTCTCTCAGGGAGATATATGTACACTGACTGGTGTCTCTCAGTCCCTGTCTCTCAGGGAGATATCTGTACACTGAGTGGTGTCTCTCAGTCCCTCTCTCTCAAGGAGATATCTGTACACTGAGTGGTGTCTCTCAGTCCCTGTCTCTCAGGGAGATATATGTACACTGACTGGTATCTCTCAGTCCCTCTCTCTCAGGGAGGTATCTGTACACTGACTGGTGTCTCTCAGTCCCTGTCTCTCAGGGAGATATCTGTACACTGAGTGGTGTCTCTCAGTCCCTCTCTCTCTGGGAGATATCTGAACACTGAGTGGTGTCTCTCAGTCCCTCTCTCTCAGGGAGATATATGTACACTGACTGGTGCCTCACACTCCCTCTCTCTCAGGGAGGTATCTGTACACTGAGTGGTGTCTCTCAGTCCCTGTCTCTCAGGGAGATATATGTACACTGACTGGTGTCTCTCAGTCCCTCTCTCTCAGGGAGATATCTGTACACTGACTGGTGTCTCTCAGTCCCTCTCTCTCAGGGAGATATCTGTACACTGAGTGGTGTCTCACAGCCGCTGTCTCTCAGGGATATATCTGTACACTAACTGGTGTCTCTCAGTCCCTCTCTCTCAGGGAGATATATGTACACTGACTGGTGTCTCTCAGTCCCTCTCTCTCAGGGAGGTATATGTACACTGACTGGTGTCTCTCAGTCCCTATCTCTCAGGGAGATATCTGTACACTGAGTGGTGTCTCTCAGTCCCTCTCTCTCAGGGAGATATATGTACACTGACTGGTGTCTCTGAGTCCCTCTCTCTCAGGGAGGTATCTGTACACTGAGTGGTGTCTCTCAGTCCCTGTCTCTCAGGGAGATATATGTACACTGACTGGTGTCTCTCAGTCCCTGTCTCTCAGGGAGACATCTGTACACTGAGTGGTGTCTCTCAGTCCCTCTCTCTCAGGGAGATATCTGTACACTGACTGGTGTCTCACAGTCCCTGTCTCTCAGGGAGATATATGTACACTGACTGGTGTCTCTCAGTCCCTCTCTCTCAGGGAGGTATCTGTACACTGAGTGGTGTCTCTCAGTCCCTGTCTCTCAGGGAGATATATGTACACTGACTGGTGTCTCTCAGTCCCTGTCTCTCAGTTAGATATCTGTACACTGAGTGGTGTCTCTCAGTCCCTCTCTCTCAAGGAGATATCTGTACACTGAGTGGTGTCTCTCAGTCCCTGTCTCTCAGGGAGATATATGTACACTGACTGGTATCTCTCAGTCCCTCTCTCTCAGGGAGGTATCTGTACACTGACTGGTGTCTCTCAGTCCCTGTCTCTCAGGGAGATATCTGTACACTGAGTGGTGTCTCTCAGTCCCTCTCTCTCAGGGAGATATCTGAACACTGAGTGGTGTCTCTCAGTCCCTCTCTCTCAGGGAGATATATGTACACTGACTGGTGCCTCACAGTCCCTCTCTCTCAGGGAGGTATCTGTACACTGAGTGGTGTCTCTCAGTCCCTGTCTCTCAGGGAGATATATGTACACTGACTGGTGTCTCTCAGTCCCTCTCTCTCAGGGAGATATCTGTACACTGACTGGTGTCTCTCAGTCCCTCTCTCTCAGGGAGATATCTGTACACTGAGTGGTGTCTCACAGCCGCTGTCTCTCAGGGAGATTTCTGTACACTGTCTGGTGTCTCTCAGTCCCTGTCTGTCAGGGAGATATCTGTACACTGAGTGGTGTCTCTCAGTCCCTCTCTCTCAGGGAGATATCTGTACACTGACTGGTGTCTCTCAGTCCCTCTCTCTCAGGGAGATATCTGTACACTGACTGGTGTCTCTCAGTCCCTGTCTCTCAGGGAGCTTTATGTACACTGAGTGGTGTCTCTCAGGGAGATATCTGTACACTGACTGGTGTCTCTCAGTCCCTGTCTCTCAGGGTGATATCTATACACTGAGTGGTGTCTCTCAGTCCCTCTCTCTCAGGGAGATATCTGTACACTGACTGGTGTCTCACAGTCCCACTCTCTCAGGGAGATATCTGTACACTGACTGGTGTCTCTCAGTCCCTGTCTCTCAGGGAGCTTTATGTACACTGAGTGGTGTCTCTGAGGGAGATATCTGTACACTGACTGGTGTCTCTCAGTCCCTGTCTCTCAGGGAGCTTTATGTACACTGAGTGGTGTCTCTCAGTCCCTCTCTCTCAGGGAGATATCTGTACACTGACTGGTGTCTCTCAGTCCCTGTCTCTCAGGGAGATATCTGTACACTGAGTGGTGTCTCTCAGTCCCTCTCTCTCAGGGAGATATCTGTACACTGACTGGTGTCTCTCAGTCCCTGTCTCTCAGGGAGATATCTGTACACCGAGTGGTGTCTCTCAGTCCCTCTCTCTCAGGGAGATATCTGTACACTGACTGGTGTCTCTCAGTCCCTCTCTCTCAGGGAGCTTTATGTACACTGAGTGGTGTCTCTCAGGGAGATATCTGTACACTGACTGGTGTCTCTCAGTCCCTGTCTCTCAGGGAGCTTTATGTACACTGAGTGGTGTCTCTCAGTCCCTCTCTCTCAGGGAGATATCTGTACACTGACTGGTGTCTCACAGTCCCTCTCTCTCAGGGAGATATCTGTACACTGACTGGTGTCTCTCAGTCCCTGTCTCTCAGGGAGCTTTATGTACACTGAGTGGTGTCTCTCAGGGAGATATCTGTACACTGACTGGTGTCTCTCAGTCCCTGTCACTCAGGGAGCTTTATGTACACTGAGTGGTGTCTCTCAGGCCCTCTCTCTCTCAGGGAGATATCTGTACACTGACTGGTGTCTCTCAGTCCCTTTCTCTCAGGGAGATATCTGTACACTGAGTGGTGTCTCTCAGTCCCTGTCTGTCAGGGAGATATATGTACACTGAGTGGTGTCTCTCAGTCCCTCTCTCTCAGGGAGATATCTGTACACTGACAGGTGTCTCTCAGTCCCTCTCTCTCTCAGGGAGATATCTGTACACTGACTGGTGTCTCTCAGTCCCTCTCTCTCAGGGAGATATATGTACACTGACTGGTGTCTCTCAGTCCCTCTCTCTCAGGGAGGTATATGTACACTGACTGGTGTCTCTCAGTCCCTGTCTCTCAGGGAGATATCTGTACACTGAGTGGTGTCTCTCAGTCCCTCTCTCTCAGGGAGATATATGTACACTGACTGGTGTCTCTGAGTCCCTCTCGCTCAGGGAGGTATCTGTACACTGAGTGGTGTCTCTCATTCCCTGTCTCTCAGGGAGATATATGTACACTGACTGGTGTCTCTCAGTCCCTGTCTCTCAGGGAGATATCTGTACACTGAGTGGTGTCTCTCAGTCCCTCTCTCTCAGGGAGATATCTGTACACTGACTGGTGTCTCACAGTCCCTGTCTCTCAGGGAGAAATATGTACACTGACTGGTGTCTCTCAGTCCCTGTCTGTCAGGGAGATATCTATACACTGAGTGGTGTCTCTCAGTCCCTCTCTCTCAGGGAGATATCTGTACACTGACTGGTGTCTCTCAGTCCCTCTCTCTCAGGGAGATATATGTACACTGACTGGTGTCTCTCAGTCCCTCTCTCTCAGAGAGGTATCTGTACACTGAGTGGTGTCTCTCAGTCCCTGTCTCTCAGGGAGAAATATGTACACTGACTGGTGTCTCTCAGTCCCTGTCTCTCAGGGAGATATCTGTACACTGAGTGGTGTCTCTCAGTCCCTCTCTCTCAAGGAGATATCTGTACACTGAGTGGTGTCTCTCAGTCCCTGTCTCTCAGGGAGATATATGTACACTGACTGGTGTCTCTCAGTCCCTCTCTCTCAGGGAGGTATCTGTACACTGACTGGTGTCTCTCAGTCCCTGTCTCTCAGGGAGATATCTGTACACTGAGTGGTGTCTCTCAGTCCCTCTCTCTCAGGGAGATATCTGAACACTGGGTGGTGTCTCTCAGTCCCTCTCTCTCAGGGAGATATATGTACACTGACTGGTGCCTCACAGTCCCTCTCTCTCAGGGAGGTATCTGTACACTGAGTGGTGTCTCTCAGTCCCTGTCTCTCAGGGAGATATATGTACACTGACTGGTGTCTCTCAGTCCCTCTCTCTCAGGGAGATATCTGTACACTGACTGGTGTCTCTCAGTCCCTCTCTCTCAGGGAGATATCTGTACACTGAGTGGTGTCTCACAGCCCCTGTCTCTCAGGGAGATTTCTGTACACTGACTGGTGTCTCTCAGTCCGTGTCTGTCAGGGAGATATCTGTACACTGAGTGGTGTCTCTCAGTCCCTGTCTCTCAGGGAGATATATGTACACTGACTGGTGTCTCTCAGTCCCTCTCTCTCAGGGAGGTATCTGTACACTGACTGGTGTCTCTCAGTCCCTCTCTCTCAGGGAGATATCTGTACACTGAGTGGTGTCTCTCAGTCCCTCTCTCTCAGGGAGATATCTGAACACTGAGTGGTGTCTCTCAGTCCCTCTCTCTCAGGGACATCTATGTACACTGACTGGTGCCTCACAGCCCCTGTCTCTCAGGGAGATATCTGCACACTGACTGGTGTCTCTCAGTCACTGTCTGTCAGGGAGATATCTATACACTGAGTGGTGTCTCTCAGTCCCTCACTCTCAGGGAGATATCTGTACACTGACTGGTGTCTCTCAGTCCCTCTCTCTCAGGGAGATATATGTACACTGACTGGTGTCTCTCAGTCCCTCTCTCTCAGGGAGGTATCTGTACACTGAGTGGTGTCTCTCAGTCCCTGTCTCTCAGGGAGATATATGAACACTGACTGGTGTCTCTCAGTCCCTGTCTCTCAGGGAGATATCTGCACACTGAGTGGTGTCTCTCAGTCCCTCTCTCTCAGGGAGATATCTGTACAATGAGTGATGTCTCTCAGTCCCTATCACTCAGGGAGATATCTGTACAGTGAGTGGTGTCTCTCAGTCTCTCTCTCTCAGGGAGATATCTGTACTCTGACTGGTGTCTCTCAGTCCCTGTCTCTCAGGGAGATATATGTACACTGACTGGTGTCTCTCAGTCCCTCTCTCTCAGGGAGGTATCTGTACACTGAGTGGTGTCTCTCAGTCCCTGTCTCTCAGGGAGATATATGTACACTGACTGGTGTCTCTCAGTACCTGTCTCTCAGGGAGATATCTGTACACTGAGTGGTGTCTCTCAGTCCCTCTCTCTCAAGGAGATATCTGTACACTGAGTGGTGTCTCTCAGTCCCTGTCTCTCAGGGAGATATATGTACACTGACTGGTATCTCTCAGTCCCTCTCTCTCAGGGAGGTATCTGTACACTGACTGGTGTCTCTCAGTCCCTGTCTCTCAGGGAGATATCTGTACACTGAGTGGTGTCTCTCAGTCCCTCTCTCTCAGGGAGATATCTGAACACTGAGTGGTGTCTCTCAGTCCCTCTCTCTCAGGGAGATATATGTACACTGACTGGTGCCTCACAGTCCCTCTCTCTCAAGGAGGTATCTGTACACTGAGTGGTGTCTCACAGTCCCTGTCTCTCAGGGAGATATATGTACACTGACTGGTGTCTCTCAGTCCCTCTCTCTCAGGGAGATATCTGTACACTGACTGGTGTCTCTCAGTCCCTCTCTCTCAGGGAGATATCTGTACACTGAGTGGTGTCTCACAGCCGCTGTCTCTCAGGGAGATTTCTGTACACTGTCTGGTGTCTCTCAGTCCCTGTCTGTCAGGGAGATATCTATACACTGAGTGGTGTCTCTCAGTCCCTCTCTCTCAGGGAGATATCTGTACACTGACTGGTGTCTCTCAGTCCCTCTCTCTCAGGGAGATATCTGTACACTGACTGGTGGCTCTCAGTCCCTGTCTCTCAGGGAGCTTTATGTACACTGAGTGGTGTCTCTCAGGGAGATATCTGTACACTGACTGGTGTCTCTCAGTCCCTGTCTCTCAGGGTGAAATCTAAACACTGATTGGTGTCTCTCAGTCCCTCTCTCTCAGGGAGATATCTGTACACTGACTGGTGTCTCACAGTCCCACTCTCTCAGGGAGATATCTGTACACTGACTGGTGTCTCTCAGTCCCTGTCTCTCAGGGAGATATCTGTACACTGAGTGGTGTCTCTCAGTCCCTGTCTCTCAAGGAGATATCTGTACACTGACTGGTGTCTCTCAGTCCCTGTCTGTCAGGGAGATATCTATACACTGAGTGGTGTCTCTCAGTCCCTCTCTCTCAGGGAGATATCTGTACACTGAGTGGTGTCTCTCAGTCCCTCTCTCTCAGGGAGATATCTGTACACTGACTGGTGTCTCTCAGTCCCTCTCTCTCAGGGAGATATATGTACACTGACTGGTGTCTCTCAGTCCCTCTCTCTCAGGGAGGTATATGTACACTGACTGGAGTCTCTCAGTCCCTGTCTCTCAGGGAGATATCTGTACACTGAGTGGTGTCTCTCAGTCCCTCTCTCTCAGGGAGATATATGTACACTGACTGGTGTCTCTGAGTCCCTCTCTCTCAGGGAGGTATCTGTAAACTGAGTGGTGTCTCTCATTCCCTGTCTCTCAGGGAGATATATGTACACTGACTGGTGTCTCTCAGTCCCTGTCTCTCAGGGAGATATCTGTACACTGAGTGGTGTCTCTCAGTCCCTCTCTCTCAGGGAGATATCTGTACACTGACTGGTGTCTCACAGTCCCTGTCTCTCAGGGAGATATATGTACACTGACTGGTGTCTCTCAGTCCCTGTCTGTCAGGGAGATATCTATACACTGAGTGGTGTCTCTCAGTCCCTCTCTCTCAGGGAGATATCTGTACACTGACTGGTGTCTCTCAGTCACTCTCTCTCAGGGAGATATCTGTACACTGAGTGGTGTCTCTCAGTCCCTGTCTCTCAGGGAGATATATGTACACTGACTGGTGTCTGTCAGTCCCTCTCTCTCAGGGAGGTATCTGTACACTGACTGGTGTCTCTCAGTCCCTGTCTCTCAGGGAGATATCTGTACACTGAGTGGTGTCTCTCAGTCCCTCTCTCTCAGGGAGATATCTGAACACTGGGTGGTGTCTCTCAGTCCCTCTGTCTCAGGGAGATATATGTACACTGACTGGTGCCTCACAGTCCCTCTCTCTCAGGGAGGTATCTGTACACTGAGTGGTGTCTCTCAGTCCCTGTCTCTCAGGGAGATATATGTACACTGACTGGTGTCTCGCAGTCCCTCTCTCTCAGGGAGATATCTGTACACTGACTGGTGTCCCTCAGTCCCTCTCTCTCAGGGAGATATCTGTACACTGAGTGGTGTCTCACAGCCCCTCTCTCTCAGGGAGATTTCTGTACACTGACTGGTGTCTCTCAGTCCCTCTCTCTCAGGGAGATATATGTACACTGACTGGTGTCTCTCAGTCCCTCTCTCTCAGGGAGGTATCGGTACACTGAGTGGTGTCTCTCAGTCCCTGTCTCTCAGGGAGATATATGTACACTGACTGGTGTCTCTCAGTCCCTGTCTCTCAGGGAGATATCTGCACACAGAGTGGTGTCTCTCAGTCCCTCTCTCTCAGGGAGATATCTGTACAATGAGTGGTGTCTCTCAGTCCCTGTCTCTCAGGGAGATATCTGTACAGTGAGTGGTGTCTCTCAGTCCCTCTCTCTCAGGGAGATATCTGTACTCTGACTGGTGTCTCTCAGTCCCTGTCTCTCAGGGAGATATATGTACACTGACTGGTGTCTCTCAGTCCCTCTCTCTCAGGGAGGTATCTGTACACTGAGTGGTGTCTCTCAGTCCCTGTCTCTCAGGGAGATATATGTACACTGACTGGTGTCTCTCAGTCCCTGTCTCTCAGGGAGATATCTGTACACTGAGTGGTGTCTCTCAGTCCCTCTCTCTCAAGGAGATATCTGTACACTGAGTGGTGTCTCTCAGTCCCTGACTCTCAGGGAGATATATGTACACTGACTGGTGTCTCTCAGTCCCTCTCTCTCAGGGAGATATATGTACACTGACTGGTGCCTCACAGTCCCTCTCTCTCAGGGAGGTATCTGTACACTGAGTGGTGTCTCTCAGTCCCTGTCTCTCAGGGAGATATATGTACACTGACTGGTGTCTCTCAGTCCCTGTCTCTCAGGGAGATATCTGTACACTGAGTGGTGTCTCTCAGTCCCTCTCTCTCAGGGAGATATCTGTACACTGTCTGCTGTCTCTCAGTCCCTGTCTGTCAGGGAGATATCTATACACTGAGTGGTGTCTCTCAGTCCCTCACTCTCAGGGAGATATCTGTACACTGACTGGTGTCTCTCAGTCCCTCTCTCTCAGGGAGATATCTGTACACTGACTGGTGTCTCTCAGTCCCTGTCTCTCAGGGAGCGTTATGTACACTGAGTGGTGTCTCTCAGGGAGATATCTGTACACTGACTGGTGTCTCTCAGTCCCTGTCTCTCAGGGTGATATCTATAGACTGAGTGGTGTCTCTCCGTCCCTCTCTCTCAGGGAGATATCTGTACACTGACTGTTGTCTCACAGTCCCACTCTCTCAGGGAGATATCTGTACACTGACTGGTGTCTCTCAGTCCCTGTCTCTCAGGGAGCTTTATGTACACTGAGTGGTGTCTCTCAGTGAGATATCTGTACACTGACTGGTGTCTCTCAGTCCCTGTCTCTCAGGGAGCTTTATGTACACTGAGTGGTGTCTTTCAGTCCCTCTCTCTCAGGGAGATATCTGTACACTGACTGGTGTCTCTCAGTCCCTGTCTCTCAGGGAGATATCTGTACACTGAGTGGTGTCTCTCAGTCCCTCTCTCTCAGGGAGATATCTGTACACTGACTGGTGTCTCTCAGTCCCTGTCTCTCAGGGAGATATCTGTACACTGAGTGGTGTCTCTCAGTCCCTGTCTCTCAAGGAGATATCTGTACACTGACTGGTGTCTCTCAGTCCCTGTCTGTCAGGGAGATATCTATAGACTGAGTGGTGTCTCTCAGTCCCTCTCTCTCAGGGAGATATCTGTACACTGACTGGTGTCTCTCAGTCCCTCTCTCTCAGGGAGATATCTGTACACTGACTGGTGTCTCTCAGTCCCTCTCTCTCAGGGAGATATATGTACACTGACTGGTGTCTCTCAGTCCCTCTCTCTCAGGGAGGTATATGTACACTGACTGGTGTCTCTCAGTCCCTGTCTCTCAGGGAGATATCTGTACACTGAGTGGTGTCTCTCAGTCCCTCTCTCTCAGGGAGATATATGTACACTGACTGGTGTCTCTGAGTCCCTCTCTCTCAGGGAGGTATCTGTACACTGAGTGGTGTCTCTCATTCCCTGTCTCTCAGGGAGATATATGTACACTGACTAGTGTCTCTCAGTCCCTGTCTCTCAGGGAGATATCTGTACACTGAGTGGTGTCTCTCAGTCCCTCTCTCTCAGGGAGATATCTGTACACTGACTGGTGTCTCACAGTCCCTGTCTCTCAGGGAGATATATGTACACTGACTGGTGTCTCTCAGTCCCTGTCTGTCAGGGAGATATCTATACACTGAGTGGTGTCTCTCAGTCCCTCTCTCTCAGGGAGATATCTGTACACTGACTGGTGTCTCTCAGTCCCTCTCTCTCAGGGAGATATATGTACACTGACTGGTGTCTCTCAGTCCCTCTCTCTCAGGGAGGTATCTGTACACTGAGTGGTGTCTCTCAGTCCCTGTCTCTCAGGGAGAAATATGTACACTGACTGGTGTCTCTCAGTCCCTGTCTCTCAGGGAGATATCTGTACACTGAGTGGTGTCTCTCAGTCCCTCTCTCTCAAGGAGATATCTGTACACTGAGTGGTGTCTCTCAGTCCCTGTCTCTCAGGGAGATATATGTACACTGACTGGTGTCTCTCAGTCCCTCTCTCTCAGGGAGGTATCTGTACACTGAGTGGTGTCTCTCAGTCCCTGTCTCTCAGGGAGATATCTGTACACTGAGTGGTGTCTCTCAGTCCCTCTCTCTCAGGGAGATATCTGTACACTGACTGGTGTCTCTCAGTCCCTCTCTCTCAGGGAGATATCTGTACACTGAGTGGTGTCTCTCATTCCCAGTCTCTCAGGGAGATATCTGTACACTGACTGGTGTATCTGAGTCCCTCTCTCTCAGGGAGGTATCTGTACACTGAGTGGTGTCTCTCATTCCCTGTCTCTCAGGGAGATATCTGTACACTGACTGGTGTCTCTCAGTCCCTCTCTCTCAGGGAGATATCTGTACACTGACTGGTGTCTCACTGTCCCTCTCTCTCAGAGAGATATCTGTACACTGACTGGTGTCTCTCAGTCCCTCTCTCTCAGGGAGATATCTGTACACTGAATGGTGTCTCTCAGTCCCTCTCTCTCAGGGAGGTATCTGTACACTGACTGGTGTCTCTCAGTCCCTGTCTCTCAGGGAGATATCTGTACACTGAGTGGTGTCTCTCAGTCCCTCTCTCTCAGGGAGATATCTGAACACTGAGTGGTGTCTCTCAGTCCCTCTCTCTCAGGGACATCTATGTACACTGACAGGTGCCTCTCAGTCCCTCTCTCTCAGGGAGGTATCTGTACACTGAGTGGTGTCTCTCAGTCCCTGTCTCTCAGGGAGATATTTGTACACTGACTGGTGTCTCTCAGTCCCTCTCTCTCAGGGAGATATCTGTACACTGACTGGTGTCTCTCAGTCCCTGTCTCTCAGGGAGATATCTGTACACTGAGTGGTGCCTCACAGCCCCTGTCTCTCAGGGAGATATCTGTACACTGACTGGTGTCTCTCAGTCACTGTCTGTCAGGGAGATATCTATACACTGAGTGGTGTCTCTCAGTCCCTCTCTCTCAGGGAGATATCTGTACACTGACTGGTGTCTCTCAGTCCCTCTCTCTCAGGGAGATATCTGTACACTGAGTGGTGTCTCTCAGTCCCTGTCTCTCAGGGAGATATATGTACACTGACTGGTGTCTCTCAGTCCCTGTCTCTCAGGGAGATATCTGCACACTGAGTGGTGTCTCTCAGTCCCTCTCTCTCAGGGAGATATCTGTACAATGAGTGGTGTCTCTCAGTCCCTGTCTCTCAGGGAGATATCTGTACAGTGAGTGGTGTCTCTCAGTCCCTCTCTCTCAGGGAGATATCTGTACTCTGACTGGTGTCTCTCAGTCCCTGTCTCTCAGGGAGATATCTGTACACTGAGTGGTGTCTCTCAGTCCCTCTCTCTCAGGGAGATATCTGTACACTGACTGGTGTTTCTCAGTCCCTCTCTCTCAGTGAGGTATCTGTACACTGAGTGGTGTCTCTCAGTCCCTGTCTCTCAGTGAGCTTTATGTACACTGAGTGGTGTCTCTCAGGGAGATATCTGTACACTGAGTGGTGTCTCTCAGTCCCTCTCTCTCAGGGAGATATCTGTACACTGACTGGTGTCTCTCAGCCCCTCTCTCTCAGGGAGATATCTGTGCACTGAGTGGTGTCTCACAGTCCCTCTCTCTCAGGTAGATATCTGTACACTGACTGGTGTCTCTCAGTCCCTGTCTCTCAGGGAGATATCTGTACACTGAGTGGTGTCTCTCAGTCCCTCTCTCTCAGGGAGATATCTGTACTGTGACTGGTATCTCTCAGTCCCTGTCTCCGAGGGAGATATCTGTACACTGAGTGGTGTCTCTCAGTCCCTCTCTCTCAGGGAGATATCTGTACACTGACTGGTGTCTCTCAGTCCCTCTCTCTCAGGGAGATATCTGTACACTGAGTGGTGTCTCTCAGTCCCTCTCTCTCAGGGAGATATCTGTACACTGAGTGGTGTCTCTCAGTCCCTGTCTCTCAGGGAGATATATGTACACTGACTGGTGTCTCTCAGTCCCTCTCTCTCAGGGAGATATCTGTACACTGAGTGGTGTCTCTCAGTCCCTCTCTCTCAGGGAGATATATGTACACTGACTGGTGTCTCTCATTCCCTCTCTCTCAGGGAGGTATCTGTACACTGAGTGGTGTCTCTCAGTCCCTCTCTCTCAGGGAGATATATGTACACTGACTGGTGTCTCTCATTCCCTCTCTCTCATGGAGGTATCTGTACACTGAGTGGTGTCTCTCAGTCCCTCTCTCTCAGGGAGATATCTGTACTCTGACTGGTGTCTCTCAGTCCCTGTCTCTCAGGGAGATATCTGTACACTGACTGGTGTCTCTCAGTCCCTCTCTCTCAGCGAGATATCTGTACACTGAGTGGTGTCTCACAGCCCCTGTCTCTCAGGGAGATATCTGTACACTGTCTGGTGTCTCTCAGTCCCTGTCTGTCAGGGAGATATCTATACACTGAGTGGTGTCTCTCAGTCCCTCTCTCTCAGGGAGATATCTGTACACTGACTGGTGTCTCACAGTCCCTCTCTCTCAGGGAGATATCTGTACACTGACTGGTGTCTCTCAGTCCCTGTCTCTCAGGGAGCTTTATGTACACTGAGTGGTGCCTCTCAGGGAGATATCTGTACACTGACTGGTGTCTCTCAGTCCCTGTCTCTCAGGGAGCTTTATGTACACTGAGTGGTGTCTCACAGTCCCTCTCTCTCAGGGAGATATCTGTACACTGACTGTCTCTCAGTCCCTGTCTCTCAGGGAGATATCTGTACACTGACTGGTGTCTCTCAGCCCCTCTCTCTCAGGGGGATATCTGTGCACTGAGTGGTGTCTCACAGTCCCTCTCTCTCAGGTAGATATCTGTACACTGACTGGTGTCTCTCAGTCCCTGTCTCTCAAGGAGATATCTGTACACTGAGTGGTGTCTCTCAGTCCCTCTCTCTCAGGGAGATATCTGTACTGTGACTGGTATCTCTCAGTCCCTGTCTCCGAGGGAGATATCTGTACACTGAGTGGTGTCTCTCAGTCCCTCTCTCTCAGGGAGATATCTGTACACTGACTGGTGTCTCTCAGTCCCTCTCTCTCAGGGAGATATCTGTACACTGAGTGGTGTCTCTCAGTCCCTCTCTCTCAGGGAGATATCTGTACACTGAGTGGTGTCTCTCAGTCCCTGTCTCTCAGGGAGATATATGTACACTGACTGGTGTCTCTCAGTCCCTCTCTCTCAGGGAGATATCTGTACACTGAGTGGTGTCTCTCAGTCCCTCTCTCTCAGGGAGATATATGTACACTGACTGGTGTCTCTCATTCCCTCTCTCTCAGGGAGGTATCTGTACACTGAGTGGTGTCTCTCAGTCCCTCTCTCTCAGGGAGATATATGTACACTGACTGGTGTCTCTCATTCCCTCTCTCTCATGGAGGTATCTGTACACTGAGTGGTGTCTCTCAGTCCCTCTCTCTCAGGGAGATATCTGTACTCTGACTGGTGTCTCTCAGTCCCTGTCTCTCAGGGAGATATCTGTACACTGACTGGTGTCTCTCAGTCCCTCTCTCTCAGCGAGATATCTGTACACTGAGTGGTGTCTCACAGCCCCTGTCTCTCAGGGAGATATCTGTACACTGTCTGGTGTCTCTCAGTCCCTGTCTGTCAGGGAGATATCTGTACACTGACTGGTGTCTCTCAGTCCTTCTCTCTCAGGGAGATATCTGTACACTGACTGGTGTCTCACAGTCCCTCTCTCTCAGGGAGATATCTGTACACTGACTGGTGTCTCTCAGTCCCTGTCTCTCAGGGAGCTTTATGTACACTGAGTGGTGTCTCTCAGGGAGATATCTGTACACTGACTGGTGTCTCTCAGTCCCTGTCTCTCAGGGAGCTTTATGTACACTGAGTGGTGTCTCACAGTCCCTCTCTCTCAGGGAGATATCTGTACACTGACTGTCTCTCAGTCGCTGTCTCTCAGGTAGATATATGTACACTGACTGGTGTCTCTCAGTCCTTGTCTCTCAGTGAGATATCTGTACACTGAGTGGTGTCTTTCAGTCCCTCTCTCTCAGGCAGATATCTGTACACAGAGTGGTGTCTCTCAGTTCCTGTCTCTCAGGGAGATATCTGTACACTGAATGGTGTCTCTCAGTCCCTCTCTCTCAGGGAGATATCTGTACTCTGACTGGTGTCTCTCAGTCCCTGTCTCTCAGGGAGATATCTGTGCACTGAGTGGTGTCTCTCAGTCCCTCTCTCTCAGGGAGATATCTGTACACTGACTGGTGTCTCTCAGTCCCTCTCTCTCAGGGAGCTATCTGTACACTGAGTGGTGTCTCACAGTCCCTGTCTCTCAGGGACATATATGTACACTGACTGGTGTCTCTCAGTCCCTCTCTCTCAATGAGATATCTGTACACTGACTGGTGTCTCTCAGTCCCTCTCTCTCAGGGAGATATCTGTACACTGAGTGGTGTCTCACAGCCCCTGTCTCTCAGGGAGATATCTGTACACTGAGTGGTGTCTCTCAGTCCCTCTCTCTCAGGGAGATATCTGTACACTGACTGGTGTCTCTCAGTCCCTGTCTCTCAGGGAGATATCTGTACACTGACTGGTGTCTCTCAGTGCCTCTCTCTCAGGGAGATATCTGTACACTGACTGGTGTGTCTCAGTCCCTGTCTCTCAGGGAGATATCTGTACACTGAGTGGTGTCTCTCAGTCCCTCTCTCTCAGGGAGATATCTGTACACTGACTGGTGTCTCTCAGGGAGATATCTGTACACTGAGTGGTGTCTCACAGTCCCTCTCTCTGAGGGAGATATCTGGACACTGAGTGGTGTCTCTCAGTCCCTCTCTCTCAGGGAGATATCTGTACACTGACTGGTGTCTCTCAGTCCCTCTCTCTCAGGGAGATATCTGTACACTGAGTGGTGTCTCTCAGTCCCTGTCTCTCAGGGAGATATATGTACACTGACTGGTGTCTCTCAGTCCCTCTCTCTCAGGGAGATATCTGTACACTGACTGGTGTCTCTCAGTCCCTCTCTCTCAGGGAGATATCTGTACACTGAGTGGTGTCTCACAGCCCCTGTCTCTCAGGGAGATATCTGTACACTGTCTGGTGTCTCTCAGTCCCTGTCTGTCAGGGAGATATCTATACACTGAGTGGTGTCTCTCAGTCCCTGTCTCTCAAGGAGCTTTATGTACACTGAGTGGTGTCTCTCAGGGAGATATCTGTACACTGACTGGTGTCTCTCAGTCCCTGTCTCTCAGGGAGCTTTATGTACACTGAGTGGTGTCTCTCAGTCCCTCTCTCTCAGGGAGATATTTGTACACTGACTGATGTCTCTCAGTCCCTGTCTCTCAGGGAGATATCTGTACACTGAGTGGTGTCTCTCAGTCCCTCTCTCTCAGGGAGATATCTGTACACTGACTGGCGTCTCTCAGTCCCTGTCTCTCAGGGAGATATCTGTACACTGAGTGGTGTCTCACAGTCCCTCTCTCTCAGGGAGACATCTGTACACTGACTTGTGTCTCTCAGTCCCTCTCTCTCAGGGAGATATCTGTACACTGACTGGTGTCTCTCAGTCCCTCTCTCTCAGGGAGATATCTGTACACTGAGTGGTGTCTCTCAGTCCCTCTCTCTCAGGGAGATATCTGTACACTGAGTGGTGTCTCTCAGTCACTGTCTCTCAGGGAGTTATATGTACACTGACTGGTGTCTCTCAGTCCCTCTCTCTCAGGGAGATATCTGTACACTGACTGGTGTCTCTCAGTCCCTCTCTCTCAGGGAGATATCTGTACACTGAGTGGTGTCTCACAGCCCCTGTATCTCAGGGAGATATCTGTACACTGTCTGGTGTCTCTCAGTCCCTGTCTGTCAGGGAGATATCTATACACTGAGTGGTGTCTCTCAGTCCCTGTCTCTCAGGGAGCTTTATGTACACTGAGTGGTGTCTCTCAGGGAGATATCTGTACACTGATTTTTGTCTCTCAGTCCCTGTCTCTCAGGGAGCTTTATGTGCACTGAGTGGTGTCTCTCACTCCCTCTCTCTCAGGGAGATATTTGTACACTGACTGGTGTCTCTCAGTCCCTGTCTCTCAGGGAGATATCTGTACACTGAGTGGTGTCTCTCAGTCCCTCTCTCTCAGGGAGATATCTGTACACTGACTGGTGTCTCTCAGTCCCAGTCTCTCAGGGAGATATCTGCACACTGAGTGGTGTCTCACAGTCCCTCTCTCTCAGGGAGACATCTGGACACTGACTGGTGTCTCTCAGTCCCTGTCTCTCAGGGAGATATCTGTACACTGAGTGGTGTCTCTCAGTCCCTGTCTCTCAGGGAGCTTTATGTACACTGAGTGGTGCCTCTCAGGGAGATATCTGTACACTGACTGGTGTCTCTCAGTCCCTCTCTCTCAGGGAGATATCTGTACTGTGACTGGTATCTCTCAGTCCCTGTCTCCGAGGGAGATATCTGTACACTGAGTGGTGTCTCTCAGTCCCTCTCTCTCAGGGAGATATCTGTACACTGACTGGTGTCTCTCAGTCCCTCTCTCTCAGGGAGATATCTGTACACTGAGTGGTGTCTCTCAGTCCCTCTCTCTCAGGGAGATATCTGTACACTGAGTGGTGTCTCTCAGTCCCTGTCTCTCAGGGAGATATCTGTACACTGAGTGGTGTCTCTCAGTCCCTCTCTCTCAGGGAGATATATGTACACTGACTGGTGTCTCTCATTCCCTCTCTCTCAGGGAGGTATCTGTACACTGAGTGGTGTCTCTCAGTCCCTCTCTCACAGGGAGATATATGTACACTGACTGGTGTCTCTCATTCCCTCTCTCTCAGGGAGGTATCTGTACACTGAGTGGTGTCTCTCAGTCCCTCTCTCTCAGGGAGATATCTGTACTCTGACTGGTGTCTCTCAGTCCCTGTCTCTCAGGGAGATATCTGTACACTGAGTGGTGTCTCTCAGTCCCTCTCTCTCAGGGAGATATCTGTACACTGACTGGTGTTTCTCAGTCCCTCTCTCTCAGGGAGGTATCTGTACACTGAGTGGTGTCTCTCAGTCCCTGTCTCTCAGGGAGATATATGTACACTGACTGGTGTCTCTCAGTCCCTCTCTCTCAGGGAGGTATCTGTACACTGACTGGTGTCTCTCAGTCCCTCTCTCTCAGGGAGATATCTGTACACTGAGTGGTGTCTCTCAGTCCCTCTCTCTCAGGGAGATATCTGAACACTGAGTGGTGTCTCTCAGTCCCTCTCTCTCAGGGACATCTATGTACACTGACTGGTGCCTCACAGCCCCTGTCTCTCAGGGAGATATCTGCACACTGACTGGTGTCTCTCAGTCACTGTCTGTCAGGGAGATATCTATACACTGAGTGGTGTCTCTCAGTCCCTCACTCTCAGGGAGATATCTGTACACTGACTGGTGTCTCTCAGTCCCTCTCTCTCAGGGAGATATATGTACACTGACTGGTGTCTCTCAGTCCCTCTCTATCAGGGAGGTATCTGTACACTGAGTGGTGTCTCTCAGTCCCTGTCTCTCAGGGAGATATATGAACACTGACTGGTGTCTCTCAGTCCCTGTCTCTCAGGGAGATATCTGCACACTGAGTGGTGTCTCTCAGTCCCTCTCTCTCAGGGAGATATCTGTACAATGAGTGATGTCTCTCAGTCCCTATCACTCAGGGAGATATCTGTACAGTGAGTGGTGTCTCTCAGTCTCTCTCTCTCAGGGAGATATCTGTACTCTGACTGGTGTCTCTCAGTCCCTGTCTCTCAGGGAGATATATGTACACTGACTGGTGTCTCTCAGTCCCTCTCTCTCAGGGAGGTATCTGTACACTGAGTGGTGTCTCTCAGTCCCTGTCTCTCAGGGAGATATATGTACACTGACTGGTGTCTCTCAGTACCTGTCTCTCAGGGAGATATCTGTACACTGAGTGGTGTCTCTCAGTCCCTCTCTCTCAAGGAGATATCTGTACACTGAGTGGTGTCTCTCAGTCCCTGTCTCTCAGGGAGATATATGTACACTGACTGGTATCTCTCAGTCCCTCTCTCTCAGGGAGGTATCTGTACACTGACTGGTGTCTCTCAGTCCCTGTCTCTCAGGGAGATATCTGTACACTGAGTGGTGTCTCTCAGTCCCTCTCTCTCAGGGAGATATCTGAACACTGAGTGGTGTCTCTCAGTCCCTCTCTCTCAGGGAGATATATGTACACTGACTGGTGCCTCACAGTCCCTCTCTCTCAAGGAGGTATCTGTACACTGAGTGGTGTCTCACAGTCCCTGTCTCTCAGGGAGATATATGTACACTGACTGGTGTCTCTCAGTCCCTCTCTCTCAGGGAGATATCTGTACACTGACTGGTGTCTCTCAGTCCCTCTCTCTCAGGGAGATATCTGTACACTGAGTGGTGTCTCACAGCCGCTGTCTCTCAGGGAGATTTCTGTACACTGTCTGGTGTCTCTCAGTCCCTGTCTGTCAGGGAGATATCTATACACTGAGTGGTGTCTCTCAGTCCCTCTCTCTCAGGGAGATATCTGTACACTGACTGGTGTCTCTCAGTCCCTCTCTCTCAGGGAGATATCTGTACACTGACTGGTGGCTCTCAGTCCCTGTCTCTCAGGGAGCTTTATGTACACTGAGTGGTGTCTCTCAGGGAGATATCTGTACACTGACTGGTGTCTCTCAGTCCCTGTCTCTCAGGGTGAAATCTAAACACTGATTGGTGTCTCTCAGTCCCTCTCTCTCAGGGAGATATCTGTACACTGACTGGTGTCTCACAGTCCCACTCTCTCAGGGAGATATCTGTACACTGACTGGTGTCTCTCAGTCCCTGTCTCTCAGGGAGATATCTGTACACTGAGTGGTGTCTCTCAGTCCCTGTCTCTCAAGGAGATATCTGTACACTGACTGGTGTCTCTCAGTCCCTGTCTGTCAGGGAGATATCTATACACTGAGTGGTGTCTCTCAGTCCCTCTCTCTCAGGGAGATATCTGTACACTGAGTGGTGTCTCTCAGTCCCTCTCTCTCAGGGAGATATCTGTACACTGACTGGTGTCTCTCAGTCCCTCTCTCTCAGGGAGATATATGTACACTGACTGGTGTCTCTCAGTCCCTCTCTCTCAGGGAGGTATATGTACACTGACTGGAGTCTCTCAGTCCCTGTCTCTCAGGGAGATATCTGTACACTGAGTGGTGTCTCTCAGTCCCTCTCTCTCAGGGAGATATATGTACACTGACTGGTGACTCTGAGTCCCTCTCTCTCAGGGAGGTATCTGTAAACTGAGTGGTGTCTCTCATTCCCTGTCTCTCAGGGAGATATATGTACACTGACTGGTGTCTCTCAGTCCCTGTCTCTCAGGGAGATATCTGTACACTGAGTGGTGTCTCTCAGTCCCTCTCTCTCAGGGAGATATCTGTACACTGACTGGTGTCTCACAGTCCCTGTCTCTCAGGGAGATATATGTACACTGACTGGTGTCTCTCAGTCCCTGTCTGTCAGGGAGATATCTATACACTGAGTGGTGTCTCTCAGTCCCTCTCTCTCAGGGAGATATCTGTACACTGACTGGTGTCTCTCAGTCACTCTCTCTCAGGGAGATATCTGTACACTGAGTGGTGTCTCTCAGTCCCTGTCTCTCAGGGAGATATATGTACACTGACTGGTGTCTGTCAGTCCCTCTCTCTCAGGGAGGTATCTGTACACTGACTGGTGTCTCTCAGTCCCTGTCTCTCAGGGAGATATCTGTACACTGAGTGGTGTCTCTCAGTCCCTCTCTCTCAGGGAGATATCTGAACACTGGGTGGTGTCTCTCAGTCCCTCTCTCTCAGGGAGATATATGTACACTGACTGGTGCCTCACAGTCCCTCTCTCTCAGGGAGGTATCTGTACACTGAGTGGTGTCTCTCAGTCCCTGTCTCTCAGGGAGATATATGTACACTGACTGGTGTCTCGCAGTCCCTCTCTCTCAGGGAGATATCTGTACACTGACTGGTGTCCCTCAGTCCCTCTCTCTCAGGGAGATATCTGTACACTGAGTGGTGTCTCACAGCCCCTCTCTCTCAGGGAGATTTCTGTACACTGACTGGTGTCTCTCAGTCCCTCTCTCTCAGGGAGATATATGTACACTGACTGGTGTCTCTCAGTCCCTCTCTCTCAGGGAGGTATCGGTACACTGAGTGGTGTCTCTCAGTCCCTGTCTCTCAGGGAGATATATGTACACTGACTGGTGTCTCTCAGTCCCTGTCTCTCAGGGAGATATCTGCACACTGAGTGGTGTCTCTCAGTCCCTCTCTCTCAGGGAGATATCTGTACAATGAGTGGTGTCTCTCAGTCCCTGTCTCTCAGGGAGATATCTGTACAGTGAGTGGTGTCTCTCAGTCCCTCTCTCTCAGGGAGATATCTGTACTCTGACTGGTGTCTCTCAGTCCCTGTCTCTCAGGGAGATATATGTACACTGACTGGTGTCTCTCAGTCCCTCTCTCTCAGGGAGGTATCTGTACACTGAGTGGTGTCTCTCAGTCCCTGTCTCTCAGGGAGATATATGTACACTGACTGGTGTCTCTCAGTCCCTGTCTCTCAGGGAGATATCTGTACACTGAGTGGTGTCTCTCAGTCCCTCTCTCTCAAGGAGATATCTGTACACTGAGTGGTGTCTCTCAGTCCCTGACTCTCAGGGAGATATATGTACACTGACTGGTGTCTCTCAGTCCCTCTCTCTCAGGGAGATATATGTACACTGACTGGTGCCTCACAGTCCCTCTCTCTCAGGGAGGTATCTGTACACTGAGTGGTGTCTCTCAGTCCCTGTCTCTCAGGGAGATATATGTACACTGACTGGTGTCTCTCAGTCCCTGTCTCTCAGGGAGATATCTGTACACTGAGTGGTGTCTCTCAGTCCCTCTCTCTCAGGGAGATATCTGTACACTGTCTGCTGTCTCTCAGTCCCTGTCTGTCAGGGAGATATCTATACACTGAGTGGTGTCTCTCAGTCCCTCACTCTCAGGGAGATATCTGTACACTGACTGGTGTCTCTCAGTCCCTCTCTCTCAGGGAGATATCTGTACACTGACTGGTGTCTCTCAGTCCCTGTCTCTCAGGGAGCGTTATGTACACTGAGTGGTGTCTCTCAGGGAGATATCTGTACACTGACTGGTGTCTCTCAGTCCCTGTCTCTCAGGGTGATATCTATAGACTGAGTGGTGTCTCTCAGTCCCTCTCTCTCAGGGAGATATCTGTACACTGACTGGTGTCTCACAGTCCCACTCTCTCAGGGAGATATCTGTACACTGACTGGTGTCTCTCAGTCCCTGTCTCTCAGGGAGCTTTATGTACACTGAGTGGTGTCTCTCAGTGAGATATCTGTACACTGACTGGTGTCTCTCAGTCCCTGTCTCTCAGGGAGCTTTATGTACACTGAGTGGTGTCTTTCAGTCCCTCTCTCTCAGGGAGATATCTGTACACTGACTGGTGTCTCTCAGTCCCTGTCTCTCAGGGAGATATCTGTACACTGAGTGGTGTCTCTCAGTCCCTCTCTCTCAGGGAGATATCTGTACACTGACTGGTGTCTCTCAGTCCCTGTCTCTCAGGGAGATATCTGTACACTGAGTGGTGTCTCTCAGTCCCTGTCTCTCAAGGAGATATCTGTACACTGACTGGTGTCTCTCAGTCCCTGTCTGTCAGGGAGATATCTATAGACTGAGTGGTGTCTCTCAGTCCCTCTCTCTCAGGGAGATATCTGTACACTGACTGGTGTCTCTCAGTCCCTCTCTCTCAGGGAGATATCTGTACACTGACTGGTGTCTCTCAGTCCCTCTCTCTCAGGGAGATATATGTACACTGACTGGTGTCTCTCAGTCCCTCTCTCTCAGGGAGGTATATGTACACTGACTGGTGTCTCTCAGTCCCTGTCTCTCAGGGAGATATCTGTACACTGAGTGGTGTCTCTCAGTCCCTCTCTCTCAGGGAGATATATGTACACTGACTGGTGTCTCTGAGTCCCTCTCTCTCAGGGAGGTATCTGTACACTGAGTGGTGTCTCTCATTCCCTGTCTCTCAGGGAGATATATGTACACTGACTAGTGTCTCTCAGTCCCTGTCTCTCAGGGAGATATCTGTACACTGAGTGGTGTCTCTCAGTCCCTCTCTCTCAGGGAGATATCTGTACACTGACTGGTGTCTCACAGTCCCTGTCTCTCAGGGAGATATATGTACACTGACTGGTGTCTCTCAGTCCCTGTCTGTCAGGGAGATATCTATACACTGAGTGGTGTCTCTCAGTCCCTCTCTCTCAGGGAGATATCTGTACACTGACTGGTGTCTCTCAGTCCCTCTCTCTCAGGGAGATATATGTACACTGACTGGTGTCTCTCAGTCCCTCTCTCTCAGGGAGGTATCTGTACACTGAGTGGTGTCTCTCAGTCCCTGTCTCTCAGGGAGAAATATGTACACTGACTGGTGTCTCTCAGTCCCTGTCTCTCAGGGAGATATCTGTACACTGAGTGGTGTCTCTCAGTCCCTCTCTCTCAAGGAGATATCTGTACACTGAGTGGTGTCTCTCAGTCCCAGTCTCTCAGGGAGATATATGTACACTGACTGGTGTCTCTCAGTCCCTCTCTCTCAGGGAGGTATCTGTACACTGAGTGGTGTCTCTCAGTCCCTGTCTCTCAGGGAGATATCTGTACACTGAGTGGTGTCTCTCAGTCCCTCTCTCTCAGGGAGATATCTGTACACTGACTGGTGTCTCTCAGTCCCTCTCTCTCAGGGAGATATCTGTACACTGAGTGGTGTCTCTCATTCCCAGTCTCTCAGGGAGATATCTGTACACTGACTGGTGTATCTGAGTCCCTCTCTCTCAGGGAGGTATCTGTACACTGAGTGGTGTCTCTCATTCCCTGTCTCTCAGGGAGATATCTGTACACTGACTGGTGTCTCTCAGTCCCTCTCTCTCAGGGAGATATCTGTACACTGACTGGTGTCTCACTGTCCCTCTCTCTCAGAGAGATATCTGTACACTGACTGGTGTCTCTCAGTCCCTCTCTCTCAGGGAGATATCTGTACACTGAATGGTGTCTCTCAGTCCCTCTCTCTCAGGGAGGTATCTGTACACTGACTGGTGTCTCTCAGTCCCTGTCTCTCAGGGAGATATCTGTACACTGAGTGGTGTCTCTCAGTCCCTGTCTCTCAGGGAGATATCTGAACACTGAGTGGTGTCTCTCAGTCCCTCTCTCTCAGGGACATCTATGTACACTGACAGGTGCCTCTCAGTCCCTCTCTCTCTGGGAGGTATCTGTACACTGAGTGGTGTCTCTCAGTCCCTGTCTCTCAGGGAGATATTTGTACACTGACTGGTGTCTCTCAGTCCCTCTCTCTCAGGGAGATATCTGTACACTGACTGGTGTCTCTCAGTCCCTGTCTCTCAGGGAGATATCTGTACACTGAGTGGTGCCTCACAGCCCCTGTCTCTCAGGGAGATATCTGTACACTGACTGGTGTCTCTCAGTCACTGTCTGTCAGGGAGATATCTATACACTGAGTGGTGTCTCTCAGTCCCTCTCTCTCAGGGAGATATCTGTACACTGACTGGTGTCTCTCAGTCCCTCTCTCTCAGGGAGATATCTGTACACTGAGTGGTGTCTCTCAGTCCCTGTCTCTCAGGGAGATATATGTACACTGACTGGTGTCTCTCAGTCCCTGTCTCTCAGGGAGATATCTGCACACTGAGTGGTGTCTCTCAGTCCCTCTCTCTCAGGGAGATATCTGTACAATGAGTGGTGTCTCTCAGTCCCTGTCTCTCAGGGAGATATCTGTACAGTGAGTGGTGTCTCTCAGTCCCTCTCTCTCAGGGAGATATCTGTACTCTGACTGGTGTCTCTCAGTCCCTGTCTCTCAGGGAGATATCTGTACACTGAGTGGTGTCTCTCAGTCCCTCTCTCTCAGGGAGATATCTGTACACTGACTGGTGTTTCTCAGTCCCTCTCTCTCAGTGAGGTATCTGTACACTGAGTGGTGTCTCTCAGTCCCTGTCTCTCAGTGAGCTTTATGTACACTGAGTGGTGTCTCTCAGGGAGATATCTGTACACTGAGTGGTGTCTCTCAGTCCCTCTCTCTCAGGGAGATATCTGTACACTGACTGGTGTCTCTCAGCCCCTCTCTCTCAGGGAGATATCTGTGCACTGAGTGGTGTCTCACAGTCCCTCTCTCTCAGGTAGATATCTGTACACTGACTGGTGTCTCTCAGTCCCTGTCTCTCAGGGAGATATCTGTACACTGAGTGGTGTCTCTCAGTCCCTCTCTCTCAGGGAGATATCTGTACTGTGACTGGTATCTCTCTGTCCCTGTCTCCGAGGGAGATATCTGTACACTGAGTGGTGTCTCTCAGTCCCTCTCTCTCAGGGAGATATCTGTACACTGACTGGTGTCTCTCAGTCCCTCTCTCTCAGGGAGATATCTGTACACTGAGTGGTGTCTCTCAGTCCCTCTCTCTCAGGGAGATATCTGTACACTGAGTGGTGTCTCTCAGTCCCTGTCTCTCAGGGAGATATATGTACACTGACTGGTGTCTCTCAGTCCCTCTCTCTCAGGGAGATATCTGTACACTGAGTGGTGTCTCTCAGTCCCTCTCTCTCAGGGAGATATATGTACACTGACTGGTGTCTCTCATTCCCTCTCTCTCAGGGAGGTATCTGTACACTGAGTGGTGTCTCTCAGTCCCTCTCTCTCAGGGAGATATATGTACACTGACTGGTGTCTCTCATTCCCTCTCTCTCATGGAGGTATCTGTACACTGAGTGGTGTCTCTCAGTCCCTCTCTCTCAGGGAGATATCTGTACTCTGACTGGTGTCTCTCAGTCCCTGTCTCTCAGGGAGATATCTGTACACTGACTGGTGTCTCTCAGTCCCTCTCTCTCAGCGAGATATCTGTACACTGAGTGGTGTCTCACAGCCCCTGTCTCTCAGGGAGATATCTGTACACTGTCTGGTGTCTCTCAGTCCCTGTCTGTCAGGGAGATATCTATACACTGAGTGGTGTCTCTCAGTCCCTCTCTCTCAGGGAGATATCTGTACACTGACTGGTGTCTCACAGTCCCTCTCTCTCAGGGAGATATCTGTACACTGACTGGTGTCTCTCAGTCCCTGTCTCTCAGGGAGCTTTATGTACACTGAGTGGTGCCTCTCAGGGAGATATCTGTACACTGACTGGTGTCTCTCAGTCCCTGTCTCTCAGGGAGCTTTATGTACACTGAGTGGTGTCTCACAGTCCCTCTCTCTCAGGGAGATATCTGTACACTGACTGTCTCTCAGTCCCTGTCTCTCAGGGAGATATCTGTACACTGACTGGTGTCTCTCAGCCCCTCTCTCTCAGGGAGATATCTGTGCACTGAGTAGTGTCTCACAGTCCCTCTCTCTCAGGTAGATATCTGTACACTGACTGGTGTCTCTCAGTCCCTGTCTCTCAAGGAGATATCTGTACACTGAGTGGTGTCTCTCAGTCCCTCTCTCTCAGGGAGATATCTGTACTGTGACTGGTATCTCTCAGTCCCTGTCTCCGAGGGAGATATCTGTACACTGAGTGGTGTCTCTCAGTCCCTCTCTCTCAGGGAGATATCTGTACACTGACTGGTGTCTCTCAGTCCCTCTCTCTCAGGGAGATATCTGTACACTGAGTGGTGTCTCTCAGTCCCTCTCTCTCAGGGAGATATCTGTACACTGAGTGGTGTCTCTCAGTCCCTGTCTCTCAGGGAGATATATGTACACTGACTGGTGTCTCTCAGTCCCTCTCTCTCAGGGAGATATCTGTACACTGAGTGGTGTCTCTCAGTCCCTCTCTCTCAGGGAGATATATGTACACTGACTGGTGTCTCTCATTCCCTCTCTCTCAGGGAGGTATCTGTACACTGAGTGGTGTCTCTCAGTCCCTCTCTCTCAGGGAGATATATGTACACTGACTGGTGTCTCTCATTCCCTCGCTCTCATGGAGGTATCTGTACACTGAGTGGTGTCTCTCAGTCCCTCTCTCTCAGGGAGATATCTGTACTCTGACTGGTGTCTCTCAGTCCCTGTCTCTCAGGGAGATATCTGTACACTGACTGGTGTCTCTCAGTCCCTCTCTCTCAGCGAGATATCTGTACACTGAGTGGTGTCTCACAGCCCCTGTCTCTCAGGGAGATATCTGTACACTGTCTGGTGTCTCTCAGTCCCTGTCTGTCAGGGAGATATCTGTACACTGACTGGTGTCTCTCAGTCCTTCTCTCTCAGGGAGATATCTGTACACTGACTGGTGTCTCACAGTCCCTCTCTCTCAGGGAGATATCTGTACACTGACTGGTGTCTCTCAGTCCCTGTCTCTCAGGGAGCTTTATGTACACTGAGTGGTGTCTCTCAGGGAGATATCTGTACACTGACTGGTGTCTCTCAGTCCCTGTCTCTCAGGGAGCTTTATGTACACTGAGTGGTGTCTCACAGTCCCTCTCTCTCAGGGAGATATCTGTACACTGACTGTCTCTCAGTCGCTGTCTCTCAGGTAGATATATGTACACTGACTGGTGTCTCTCAGTCCTTGTCTCTCAGTGAGATATCTGTACACTGAGTGGTGTCTTTCAGTCCCTCTCTCTCAGGCAGATATCTGTACACAGAGTGGTGTCTCTCAGTTCCTGTCTCTCAGGGAGATATCTGTACACTGAATGGTGTCTCTCAGTCCCTCTCTCTCAGGGAGATATCTGTACTCTGACTGGTGTCTCTCAGTCCCTGTCTCTCAGGGAGATATCTGTGCACTGAGTGGTGTCTCTCAGTCCCTCTCTCTCAGGGAGATATCTGTACACTGACTGGTGTCTCTCAGTCCCTCTCTCTCAGGGAGCTATCTGTACACTGAGTGGTGTCTCACAGTCCCTGTCTCTCAGGGACATATATGTACACTGACTGGTGTCTCTCAGTCCCTCTCTCTCAATGAGATATCTGTACACTGACTGGTGTCTCTCAGTCCCTCTCTCTCAGGGAGATATCTGTACACTGAGTGGTGTCTCACAGCCCCTGTCTCTCAGGGAGATATCTGTACACTGAGTGGTGTCTCTCAGTCCCTCTCTCTCAGGGAGATATCTGTACACTGACTGGTGTCTCTCAGTCCCTGTCTCTCAGGGAGATATCTGTACACTGACTGGTGTCTCTCAGTGCCTCTCTCTCAGGGAGATATCTGTACACTGACTGGTGTGTCTCAGTCCCTGTCTCTCAGGGAGATATCTGTACACTGAGTGGTGTCTCTCAGTCCCTCTCTCTCAGGGAGATATCTGTACACTGACTGGTGTCTCTCAGGGAGATATCTGTACACTGAGTGGTGTCTCACAGTCCCTCTCTCTGAGGGAGATATCTGGACACTGAGTGGTGTCTCTCAGTCCCTCTCTCTCAGGGAGATATCTGTACACTGACTGGTGTCTCTCAGTCCCTCTCTCTCAGGGAGATATCTGTACACTGAGTGGTGTCTCTCAGTCCCTGTCTCTCAGGGAGATATATGTACACTGACTGGTGTCTCTCAGTCCCTCTCTCTCAGGGAGATATCTGTACACTGACTGGTGTCTCTCAGTCCCTCTCTCTCAGGGAGATATCTGTACACTGAGTGGTGTCTCACAGCCCCTGTCTCTCAGGGAGATATCTGTACACTGTCTGGTGTCTCTCAGTCCCTGTCTGTCAGGGAGATATCTATACACTGAGTGGTGTCTCTCAGTCCCTGTCTCTCAAGGAGCTTTATGTACACTGAGTGGTGTCTCTCAGGGAGATATCTGTACACTGACTGGTGTCTCTCAGTCCCTGTCTCTCAGGGAGCTTTATGTACACTGAGTGGTGTCTCTCAGTCCCTCTCTCTCAGGGAGATATTTGTACACTGACTGATGTCTCTCAGTCCCTGTCTCTCAGGGAGATATCTGTACACTGAGTGGTGTCTCTCAGTCCCTCTCTCTCAGGGAGATATCTGTACACTGACTGGTGTCTCTCAGTCCCTGTCTCTCAGGGAGATATCTGTACACTGAGTGGTGTCTCACAGTCCCTCTCTCTCAGGGAGACATCTGTACACTGACTTGTGTCTCTCAGTCCCTCTCTCTCAGGGAGATATCTGTACACAGACTGGTGTCTCTCAGTCCCTCTCTCTCAGGGAGATATCTGAACACTGACTGGTGTCTCTCTGTCCCTGTCTCTCAGGGAGCTTTATGTACACTGAGTGGTGTCTCTCAGGGAGAAATCTGTACACTGAGTGTAGTCTCTCAGTCCCTCTCTCTCAGGGAGATATCTGTACACTGACTGGTGTCTCTCAGCCCCTCTCTCTCAGGGAGATATCTGTGCACTGAGTGGTGTCTCACAGTCCCTCTCTCTGGGAGATATCTGTACACTGACTGGTGTCTCTCAGTCCCTGTCTCTCAGGGAGATATCTGTACACTGAGTGGTGTCTCTCAGTCCCTCTCTCTCAGGGAGATATCTGTACTCTGACTGGTGTCTCTCAGTCCCTGTCTCTGAGGGAGAAATCTGTACAATGAGTGGTGTCTCTCAGTCCCTCTCTCTCAGGGAGATATCTGTACACTGACTGGTGTCTCTCAGTCCCTCTCTCTCAGGGAGATATCTGTACACTGAGTGGTGTCTCTCAGTCCCTCTCTCTCAGGGAGATATCTGTACACTGAGTGGTGTCTCTCAGTCACTGTCTCTCAGGGAGTTATATGTACACTGACTGGTGTCTCTCAGTCCCTCTCTCTCAGGGAGATATCTGTACACTGACTGGTGTCTCTCAGTCCCTCTCTCTCAGGGAGATATCTGTACACTGAGTGGTGTCTCACAGCCCCTGTATCTCAGGGAGATATCTGTACACTGTCTGGTGTCTCTCAGTCCCTGTCTGTCAGGGAGATATCTATACACTGAGTGGTGTCTCTCAGTCCCTGTCTCTCAGGGAGCTTTATGTACACTGAGTGGTGTCTCTCAGGGAGATATCTGTACACTGATTTTTGTCTCTCAGTCCCTGTCTCTCAGGGAGCTTTATGTGCACTGAGTGGTGTCTCTCACTCCCTCTCTCTCAGGGAGATATTTGTACACTGACTGGTGTCTCTCAGTCCCTGTCTCTCAGGGAGATATCTGTACACTGAGTGGTGTCTCTCAGTCCCTCTCTCTCAGGGAGATATCTGTACACTGACTGGTGTCTCTCAGTCCCAGTCTCTCAGGGAGATATCTGCACACTGAGTGGTGTCTCACAGTCCCTCTCTCTCAGGGAGACATCTGGACACTGACTGGTGTCTCTCAGTCCCTGTCTCTCAGGGAGATATCTGTACACTGAGTGGTGTCTCTCAGTCCCTGTCTCTCAGGGAGCTTTATGTACACTGAGTGGTGCCTCTCAGGGAGATATCTGTACACTGACTGGTGTCTCTCAGTCCCTCTCTCTCAGGGAGATATCTGTACTGTGACTGGTATCTCTCAGTCCCTGTCTCCGAGGGAGATATCTGTACACTGAGTGGTGTCTCTGAGTCCCTCTCTCTCAGGGAGATATCTGTACACTGACTGGTGTCTCTCAGTCCCTCTCTCTCAGGGAGATATCTGTACACTGAGTGGTGTCTCTCAGTCCCTCTCTCTCAGGGAGATATCTGTACACTGAGTGGTGTCTCTCAGTCCCTGTCTCTCAGGGAGATATCTGTACACTGAGTGGTGTCTCTCAGTCCCTCTCTCTCAGGGAGATATATGTACACTGACTGGTGTCTCTCATTCCCTCTCTCTCAGGGAGGTATCTGTACACTGAGTGGTGTCTCTCAGTCCCTCTCTCACAGGGAGATATATGTACACTGACTGGTGTCTCTCATTCCCTCTCTCTCAGGGAGGTATCTGTACACTGAGTGGTGTCTCTCAGTCCCTCTCTCTCAGGGAGATATCTGTACTCTGACTGGTGTCTCTCAGTCCCTGTCTCTCAGGGAGATATCTGTACACTGAGTGGTGTCTCTCAGTCCCTCTCTCTCAGGGAGATATCTGTACACTGACTGGTGTTTCTCAGTCCCTCTCTCTCAGGGAGGTATCTGTACACTGAGTGGTGTCTCTCAGTCCCTGTCTCTCAGTGAGCTTTATGTACACTGAGTGGTGTCTCTCAGGGAGATATCTGTACACTGAGTGGTGTCTCTCAGTCCCTCTCTCTCAGGGAGATATCTGTACACTGACTGGTGTCTCTCAGCCCCTCTCTCTCAGGGAGATATCTGTGCACTGAGTGGTGTCTCACAGTCCCTCTCTCTCAGGTAGATATCTGTACACTGACTGGTGTCTCTCAGTCCCTGTCTCTCAGGGAGATATCTGTACACTGAGTGGTGTCTCTCAGTCCCTCTCTCTCAGGGAGATATCTGTACTGTGACTGGTATCTCTCAGTCCCTGTCTCTGAGGGAGATATCTGTACACTGAGTGGTGTCTCTCAGTCCCTCTCTCTCAGGGAGATATCTGTACACTGACTGGTGTCTCTCAGTCCCTCTCTCTCAGGGAGATATCTGTACACTGAGTGGTGTCTCTCAGTCCCTCTCTCTCAGTGAGATATCTGTACACTGAGTGGTGTCTCTCAGTCCCTGTCTCTCAGGGAGATATATGTACACTGACTGGTGTCTCTCATTCCCTCTCTCTCAGGGAGGTATCTGTACACTGAGTGGTGTCTCTCAGTCCCTGTCTCTCAGGGAGATATATGTACACTGACTGGTGTCTCTCAGTCCCTGTCTCTCAGTGAGATATCTGTACACTGAGTGGTGTCTCTCAGTCCCTGTCTCTCAGGGAGATATCTGTCCAATGAGTGGTTTCTCTCAGTCCCTGTCACTCAGGGAGATATCTGTGCAGCGAGTGGTGTCTCTCAGTCCCTCTTTCTCAGGGAGATATCTGTACACTGACTGGTGTCTCTCAGTCCCTCTCTCTCGGGGAGGTATCTGTACACTGAGTGGTGTCTCTCAGTCCCTGTCTCTCAGTGAGCTTTATGTACACTGAGTGGTGTCTCTCAGGGAGATATCTGTACACTGAGTGGTGTCTCTCAGTCCCTCTCTCTCAGGGAGATATCTGTACACTGATTGGTGTCTCTCAGCCCCTCTCTCTCAGGGAGATATCTGTGCACTGAGTGGTGTCTCACAGTCCCTCTCTCTCAGGGAGATATCTGTACACTGACTGGTGTCTCTCAGTCCCTGTCTCTCAAGGAGATATCTGTACACTGAGTGGTGTCTCTCAGTCCCTCTCTCTCAGGGAGATATCTGTACTGTGACTGGTGTCTCCCAGTCCCTGTCTCTGAGGGAGATATCTGTTCACTGAGTGGTGTCTCTCAGTCCCTCTCTCTCAGGGAGATATCTGCACACTGACTGGTGTCTCTCAGTCCCTCTCTCTCAGGGAGATATCTGTACACTGAGTGGTGTCTCTCAGTCCCTCTCTCTCAGGGAGATATCTGTACACTGAGTGGTGTCTCTCAGTCCCTGTCTCTCAGGGAGATATATGTACACTGACTGGTGTCTCTCAGTCCCTCTCTCTCAGGGAGATATCTGTACACTGACTGGTGTCTCTCAGTCCCTCTCTCTCAGCGAGATATCTGTACACTGAGTGGTGTCTCACAGCCCCTGTCTCTCAGGGAGATATCTGTACACTGACTGGTGTCTCTCAGTCACTGTCTGTCAGGGAGATATCTATACACTGAGTGGTGTCTCTCAGTCCCTCTCTCTCAGGGAGATATCTGTACACTGACTGGTGTCTCTCAGTCCCTCTCTCTCAGGGAGATATCTGTACACTGAGTGGTGTCTCTCAGTCCCTGTCTCTCAGGGAGATATATGTACACTGACTGGTGTCTCTCAGTCCCTGTCTCTCAGGGAGATATCTGCACACTGAGTGGTGTCTCTCAGTCCCTCTCTCTCAGGGAGATATCTGTACAATGAGTGGTGTCTCTCAGTCCCTGTCTCTCAGGGAGATATCTGTACAGTGAGTGGTGTCTCTCAGTCACTCTCTCTCAGGGAGATATCTGTACTCTGACTGGTGTCTCTCAGTCCCTGTCTCTCAGGGAGATATCTGTACACTGTGTGGTGTCTCTCAGTCCCTCTCTCTCAGGGAGATATCTGTACACTGACTGGTGTTTCTCAGTCCCTCTCTCTCAGGGAGGTATCTGTACACTGAGTGGTGTCTCTCAGTCCCTGTCTCTCAGTGAGCTTTATGTACACTGAGTGGTGTCTCTCAGGGAGATATCTGTACACTGAGTGGTGTCTCTCAGTCCCTCTCTCTCAGGGAGATATCTGTACACTGACTGGTGTCTCTCAGCCCCTCTCTCTCAGGGAGATATCTGTGCACTGAGTGGTGTCTCACAGTCCCTCTCTCTCAGGTAGATATCTGTACACTGACTGGTGTCTCTCAGTCCCTGTCTCTCAGGGAGATATCTGTACACTGAGTGGTGTCTCTCAGTCCCTCTCTCTCAGGGAGATATCTGTACTGTGACTGGTATCTCTCAGTCCCTGTCTCCGAGGGAGATATCTGTACACTGAGTGGTGTCTCTCAGTCCCTCTCTCTCAGGGAGATATCTGTACACTGACTGGTGTCTCTCAGTCCCTCTCTCTCAGGGAGATATCTGTACACTGAGTGTTGTCTCTCAGTCCCTCTCTCTCAGGGAGATATCTGTACACTGAGTGGTGTCTCTCAGTCCCTGTCTCTCAGGGAGATATATGTACACTGACTGGTGTCTCTCAGTCCCTCTCTCTCAGGGAGATATCTGTACACTGAGTGGTGTCTCTCAGTCCCTCTCTCTCAGGGAGATATATGTACACTGACTGGTGTCTCTCATTCCCTCTCTCTCAGGGAGGTATCTGTACACTGAGTGGTGTCTCTCAGTCCCTCTCTCTCAGGGAGATATATGTACACTGACTGGTGTCTCTCATTCCCTCTCTCTCAGGGAGATATCTGTACACTGAGTGGTGTCTCTCAGTCCCTCTCTCTCAGGGAGATATCTGTACACTGACTGGTGTTTCTCAGTCCCTCTCTCTCAGGGAGGTATCTGTACACTGAGTGGTGTCTCTCAGTCCCTGTCTCTCAGTGAGCTTTATGTACACTGAGTGGTGTCTCTCAGGGAGATATCTGTACACTGAGTGGTGTCTCTCAGTCCCTCTCTCTCAGGGAGATATCTGTACACTGAGTGGTGTCTCTCAGTCCCTCTCTCTCAGGGAGATATTTGTACACTGACTGGTGTCTCTCAGTCCCTGTCTCTCAGGGAGATATCTGTACACTGAGTGGTGTCTCTCAGTCCCTCTCTCTCAGGGAGATATCTGTACACTGACTGGTGTCT
Source organism: Heterodontus francisci (assembly GCF_036365525.1). Classification (NCBI taxonomy): domain Eukaryota; kingdom Metazoa; phylum Chordata; class Chondrichthyes; order Heterodontiformes; family Heterodontidae; genus Heterodontus; species Heterodontus francisci. Next base: position 1,326,147 of record NC_090403.1, read on the forward strand.
CTCAGTCCCAGTCTCTCAGGGAGATATCTGTACACTGAGTGGTGTCTCACAGTCCCTCTCTCTCAGGGAGACATCTGGACACTGACTGGTGTCTCTCAGTCCCTGTCTCTCAGGGAGATATCTGTACACTGAGTGGTGTCTCTCAGTCCCTGTCTCTCAGGGAGCTTTATGTACACTGAGTGTTGCCTCTCAGGGAGATATCTGTACACTGACTGGTGTCTCTCAGTCCCTGTCTCTCAGGGAGCTTTATATACGCTGAGTGGTGTCTCTCAGTCCCTCTCTCTCAGGGAGATATTTGTACACTGACTGATGTCTCTCAGTCCCTGTCTCTCAGGGAGATATCTGTACACTGAGTGGTGTCTCTCAGTCCCTCTCTCTCAGGGAGATATCTGTACACTGAGTGGTGTCTCACAGTCCCTCTCTCTCAGGTAGATATCTGTACACTGACTGGTGTCTCTCAGTCCCTGTCTCTCAGGGAGATATCTGTACACTGAGTGGCGTCTCTCAGTCCCTCTCTCTCAGGGAGATATCTGTACTGTGACTGGTATCTCTCAGTCCCTGTCTCCGAGGGAGATATCTGTACACTGAGTGGTGTCTCTCAGTCCCTCTCTCTCAGGGAGATATCTGTACACTGACTGGTGTCTCTCAGTCCCTCTCTCTCAGGGAGATATCTGTACACTGAGTGTTGTCTCTCAGTCCCTCTCTCTCAGGGAGATATCTGTACACTGAGTGGTGTCTCTCAGTCCCTGTCTCTCAGGGAGATATATGTACACTGACTGGTGTCTCTCAGTCCCTCTCTCTCAGGGAGATATCTGTACACTGAGTGGTGTCTCTCAGTCCCTCTCTCTCAGGGAGATATATGTACACTGACTGGTGTCTCTCATTCCCTCTCTCTCAGGGAGGTATCTGTACACTGAGTGGTGTCTCTCAGTCCCTCTCTCTCAGGGAGATATATGTACACTGACTGGTGTCTCTCATTCCCTCTCTCTCAGGGAGATATCTGTACACTGAGTGGTGTCTCTCAGTCCCTCTCTCTCAGGGAGATATCTGTACACTGACTGGTGTTTCTCAGTCCCTCTCTCTCAGGGAGGTATCTGTACACTGAGTGGTGTCTCTCAGTCCCTGTCTCTCAGTGAGCTTTATGTACACTGAGTGGTGTCTCTCAGGGAGATATCTGTACACTGAGTGGTGTCTCTCAGTCCCTCTCTCTCAGGGAGATATCTGTACACTGACTGGTGTCTCTCAGTCCCAGTCTCTCAGGGAGATATCTGTACACTGAGTGGTGTCTCACAGTCCCTCTCTCTCAGGGAGACATCTGGACACTGACTGGTGTCTCTCAGTCCCTGTCTCTCAGGGAGATATCTGTACACTGAGTGTTGTCTCTCAGTCCCTGTCTCTCAGGGAGCTTTATGTACACTGAGTGGTGCCTCTCAGGGAGATATCTGTACACTGACTGGTGTCTCTCAGTCCCTGTCTCTCAGGGAGCTTTATGTACGCTGAGTGGTGTCTCTCAGTCCCTCTCTCTCAGGGAGATATTTGTACACTGACTGATGTCTCTCAGTCCCTGTCTCTCAGGGAGATATCTGTACACTGAGTGGTGTCTCTCAGTCCCTCTCTCTCAGGGAGATATCTGTACACTGACTGGTGTCTCTCAGTCCCTGTCTCTCAGGGAGATATCTGTACACTGAGTGGTGTCTCACAGTCCCTCTCTCTCAGGGAGACATCTGTACACTGAGTGGTGTCTCTCAGTCCCTCTCTCTCAGGGAGATATCTGTACTGTGACTGGTGTCTCCCAGTCCCTGTCTCTGAGGGAGATATCTGTTCACTGAGTGGTGTCTCTCAGTCCCTCTCTCTCAGGGAGATATCTGCACACTGACTGGTGTCTCTCAGTCCCTCTCTCTCAGGGAGATATCTGTACACTGAGTGGTGTCTCTCAGTCCCTCTCTCTCAGGGAGATATCTGTACACTGAGTGGTGTCTCTCAGTCCCTGTCTCTCAGGGAGATATATGTACACTGACTGGTGTCTCTCAGTCCCTCTCTCTCAGGGAGATATCTGTACACTGACTGGTGTCTCTCAGTCCCTCTCTCTCAGCGAGATATCTGTACACTGAGTGTTGTCTCACAGCCCCTGTCTCTCAGGGAGATATCTGTACACTGTCTGGTGTCTCTCAGTCCCTGTCTGTCAGGGAGATATCTATACACTGAGTGGTGTCTCTCAGTCCCTCTCTCTCAGGGAGATATCTGTACACTGACTGGTGTCTCACAGTCCCTCTCTCTCAGGGAGATATCTGTACACTGACTGGTGTCTCTCAGTCCCTGTCTCTCAGGGAGCTTTATGTACACTGAGTGGTGTCTCTCAGGGAGATATCTGTACACTGACTGGTGTCTCTCAGTCCCTGTCTCTCAGGGAGCTTTATGTACACTGAGTGGTGTCTCACAGTCCCTCTCTCTCAGGGAGATATCTGTACACTGACTGTCTCTCAGTCCCTGTCTCTCAGGGAGATATATGTACACTGACTGGTGTCTCTCAGTCCTTGTCTCTCAGTGAGATATCTGTACACTGAGTGGTGTCTTTCAGTCCCTCTCTCTCAGGCAGATATCTGTACACTGAATGGTGTCTCTCAGTCCCTCTCTCTCAGGGAGATATCTGTACTCTGACTGGTGTCTCTCAGTCCCTGTCTCTCAGGAAGATATCTGTGCACTGAGTGGTGTCTCTCAGTCCCTCTCTCTCAGGGAGATATCTGTACACTGACTGGTTTCTCTCAGTCCCTCTCTCTCAGGGAGATATCTGTACACTGACTGGTGTCTCTCAGTCCCTCTCTCTCAGGGAGATATCTGTACACTGAGTGGTGTCTCACAGCCCCTGTCTCTCAGGGAGATATCTGTACACTGAGTGGTGTCTCTCAGTCCCTCTCTCTCAGGGAGATATCTGTACACTGACTGGTGTCTCTCAGTCCCTGTCTCTCAGGGAGATATCTGTACACTGACTGGTGTCTCTCAGTCCCTCTCTCTCAGGGAGATATCTGTACACTGACTGGTGTGTCTCAGTCCCTGTCTCTCAGGGAGATATCTGTACACTGAGTGGTGTCTCTCAGTCCCTCTCTCTCAGGGAGATATCTGTACACTGACTGGTGTCTCTCAGGGAGATATCTGTACACTGAGTGGTGTCTCACAGTCCCTCTCTCTGAGGGAGATATCTGGACACTGAGTGGTGTCTCTCAGTCCCTCTCTCTCAGGGAGATATCTGTACACTGACTGGTGTCTCTCAGTCCCTCTCTCTCAGGGAGATATCTGTACACTGAGTGGTGTCTCTCAGTCCCTCTCTCTCAGGGAGATATCTGTACACTGAGTGGTGTCTCTCAGTCCCTGTCTCTCAGGGAGATATATGTACACTGACTGGTGTCTCTCAGTCCCTCTCTCTCAGGGAGATATCTGTACACTGACTGGTATCTCTCAGTCCCTCTCTCTCAGGGAGATATCTGTACACTGAGTGGTGTCTCACAGCCCCTGTCTCTCAGGGAGATATCTGTACACTGTCTGGTGTCTCTCAGTCCCTGTCTGTCAGGGAGATATCTATACACTGAGTGGTGTCTCTCAGTCCCTGTCTCTCAGGGAGCTTTATGTACACTGAATGGTGTCTCTCAGGGAGATATCTGTACACTGACTGGTGTCTCTCAGTCCCTGTCTCTCAGGGAGCTTTATGTACACTGAGTGGTGTCTCTCAGTCCCTCTCTCTCAGGGAGATATTTGTACACTGACTGATGTCTCTCAGTCCCTGTCTCTCAGGGAGATATCTGTACACTGAGTGGTGTCTCTCAGTCCCTCTCTCTCAGGGAGATATCTGTACACTGACTGGTGTCTCTCAGTCCCTGTCTCTCAGGGAGATATCTGTACACTGAGTGGTGTCTCACAGTCCCTCTCTCTCAGGGAGACATCTGTACACTGACTGGTGTCTCTCAGTCCCTCTCTCTCAGGGAGATATCTGTACACAGACTGGTGTCTCTCAGTCCCTCTCTCTCAGGGTGGTATCTGTACACTGAGTGGTGTCTCTCAGTCCCTGTCTCTCAGGGACATATCTGAACACTGACTGGTGTCTCTCAGTCCCTGTCTCTCAGGGAGCTTTATGTACACTGAGTGGTGTCTCTCAGGGAGAAATCTGTACACTGAGTGTTGTCTCTCAGTCCCTCTCTCTCAGGGAGATATCTGTACACTGACTGGTGTCTCTCAGCCCCTCTCTCTCAGGGAGATATCTGTGCACTGAGTGGTGTCTCACAGTCCCTCTCTCTGGGAGATATCTGTACACTGACTGGTGTCTCTCAGTCCCTGTCTCACAGGGAGATATCTGTACACTGAGTGGTGTCTCTCAGTCCCTCTCTCTCAGGGAGATATCTGTACTCTGACTGGTGTCTCTCAGTCCCTGACTCTGAGGGAGATATCTGTACAATGAGTGGTGTCCCTCAGTCCCTCTCTCTCAGGGAGATATCTGTACACTGACTGGTGTCTCTCAGTCCCTGTCTCTCAGGGAGATATCTGTACACTGAGTGGTGTCTCTCAGTCACTGTCTCTCAGGGAGTTGTATGTACACTGACTGGTGTCTCTCAGTCCCTCTCTCTCAGGGAGATATCTGTACACTGACTGGTGTCTCTCAGTCCCTCTCTCTCAGGGAGATATCTGTACACTGAGTGGTGTCTCACAGCCCCTGTCTCTCAGGGAGATATCTGTACACTGTCTGGTGTCTCTCAGTCCCTGTCTGTCAGGGAGATATCTATACACTGAGTGGTGTCTCTCAGTCCCTGTCTCTCAGGGAGCTTTATGTACACTGAGTGGTGTCTCTCAGGGAGATATCTGTACACTGACTGGTGTCTCTCAGTCCCTGTCTCTCAGGGAGCTTTATGTACACTGAGTGGTGTCTCTCAGTCCCTGTCTCTCAGTGAGCTTTATGTACACTGAGTGGTGTCTCTCAGGGAGATATCTGTACACTGAGTGGTGTCTCTCAGTCCCTCTCTCTCAGGGAGATATCTGTACACTGATTGGTGTCTCTCAGCCCCTCTCTCTCAGGGAGATATCTGTGCACTGAGTGGTGTCTCTCAGTCCCTCTCTCTCAGGGAGATATCTGTACACTGACTGGTGTCTCTCAGTCCCAGTCTCTCAGGGAGATATATGTACACTGACTGGTGTCTCTCAGTCCCTCTCTCTCAGGGAGATATCTGTACACTGAGTGGTGTCTCTCAGTCCCTCTCTCTCAGGGAGATATATGTACACTGACTGGTGTCTCTCATTCCCTCTCTCTCAGGGAGGTATCTGTACACTGAGTGGTGTCTCTCAGTCCCTCTCTCACAGGGAGATATATGTACACTGACTGGTGTCTCTCATTCCCTCTCTCTCAGGGAGGTATCTGTACACTGAGTGGTGTCTCTCAGTCCCTCTCTCTCAGGGAGATATCTGTACACTGAGTGGTGTCTCTCAGTCCCTCTCTCTCAGGGAGATATCTGTACACTGACTGGTGTTTCTCAGTCCCTCTCTCTCAGGGAGGTATCTGTACACTGAGTGGTGTCTCTCAGTCCCTGTCTCTCAGTGAGCTTTATGTACACTGAGTGGTGTCTCTCAGGGAGATATCTGTACACTGAGTGGTGTCTCTGAGTCCCTCTCTCTCAGGGAGATATCTGTACACTGACTGGTGTCTCTCAGCCCCTCTCTCTCAGGGAGATATCTGTGCACTGAGTGGTGTCTCACAGTCCCTCTCTCTCAGGCAGATATCTGTACACTGACTGGTGTCTCTCAGTCCCTGTCTCTCAGGGAGATATCTGTACACTGAGTGGTGTCTCTCAGTCCCTCTCTCTCAGGGAGATATCTGTACTGTGACTGGCATCTCTCAGTCCCTGTCTCTGAGGGAGATATCTGTACACTGAGTGGTGTCTCTCAGTCCCTCTCTCTCAGGGAGATATCTGTACACTGACTGGTGTCTCTCAGTCCCTCTCTCTCAGGGAGATATCTGTACACTGAGTGGTGTCTCTCAGTCCATCTCTCTCTGGGAGATATCTGTACACTGAGTGGTGTCTCTCAGTCCCTGTCTCTCAGGGAGATATATGTACACTGACTGGTGTCTCTCAGTCCCTCTCTCTCAGGGAGATATCTGTACACTGAGTGGTGTCTCTCAGTCCCTCTCTCTCAGGGAGATATATGTACACTGACTGGTGTCTCTCATTCCCTCTCTCTCAGGGAGGTATCTGTACACTGAGTGGTGTCTCTCAGTCCCTTTCTCTCAGGGAGATATATGTACACTGACTGGTGTCTCTCAGTCCCTGTCTCTCAGTGAGATATCTGTACACTGAGTGGTGTCTCTCAGTCCCTGTCTCTCAGGGAGATATCTGTCCAATGAGTGGTGTCTCTCAGTCCCTGTCACTCAGGGAGATATCTGTGCAGCGAGTGGTGTCTCTCAGTCCCTCTTTCTCAGGGAGATATCTGTACACTGACTGGTGTCTCTCAGTCCCTCTCTCTCGGGGAGGTATCTGTACACTGAGTGGTGTCTCTCAGTCCCTGTCTCTCAGTGAGCTTTATGTACACTGAGTTGTGTCTCTCAGGGAGATATCTGTACACTGAGTGGTGTCTCTCAGTCCCTCTCTCTCAGGGAGATATCTGTACACTGATTGGTGTCTCTCAGCCCCTCTATCTCAGGGAGATATCTGTGCACTGAGTGGTGTCTCACAGTCCCTCTCTCTCAGGGAGATATCTGTACACTGACTGGTGTCTCTCAGTCCCTGTCTCTCAGGGAGATATCTGTACACTGAGTGGTGTCTCTCAGTCCCTCTCTCTCAGGGAGATATCTGTACTGTGACTGGTGTCTCCCAGTCCCTGTCTCTGAGGGAGATATCTGTTCACTGAGTGGTGTCTCTCAGTCCCTCTCTCTCAGGGAGATATCTGCACTCTGACTGGTGTCTCTCAGTCCCTCTCTCTCAGGGAGATATCTGTACACTGAGTGGTGTCTCTCAGTCCCTCTCTCTCAGGGAGATATCTGTACACTGAGTGGTGTCTCTCAGTCCCTGTCTCTCAGGGAGATATATGTACACTGACTGGTGTCTCTCAGTCCCTCTCATCTCAGGGAGATATCTGTACACTGACTGGTGTCTCTCAGTCCCTCTCTCTCAGCGAGATATCTGTACACTGAGTGGTGTCTCACAGCCCCTGTCTCTCAGGGAGATATCTGTACACTGACTGGTGTCTCTCAGTCACTGTCTGTCAGGGAGATATCTATACACTGAGTGGTGTCTCTCAGTCCCTCTCTCTCAGGGAGATATCTGTACACTGACTGGTGTCTCTCAGTCCCTCTCTCTCAGGGAGATATCTGTACACTGAGTGGTGTCTCTCAGTCCCTGTCTCTCAGGGAGATATATGTACACTGACTGGTGTCTCTCAGTCCCTGTCTCTCAGGGAGATATCTGCACACTGAGTGGTGTCTCTCAGTCCCTCTCTCTCAGGGAGATATCTGTACAATGAGTGGTGTCTCTCAGTCCCTGTCTCTCAGGGAGATATCTGTACAGTGAGTTGTGTCTCTCAGTCCCTCTCTCTCAGGGAGATATCTGTACTCTGACTGGTGTCTCTCAGTCCCTGTCTCTCAGGGAGATATCTGTACACTGAGTGGTGTCTCTCAGTCCCTCTCTCTCAGGGAGATATCTGTACACTGACTGGTGTTTCTCAGTCCCTCTCTCTCAGGGAGGTATCTGTACACTGAGTGGTGTCTCTCAGTCCCTGTCTCTCAGTGAGCTTTATGTACACTGAGTGGTGTCTCTCAGGGAGATATCTGTACACTGAGTGGTGTCTCTCAGTCCCTCTCTCTCAGGGAGATATCTGTACACTGACTGGTGTCTCTCAGCCCCTCTCTCTCAGGGAGATATCTGTGCACTGAGTGGTGTCTCACAGTCCCTCTCTCTCAGGTAGATATCTGTACACTGACTGGTGTCTCTCAGTCCCTGTCTCTCAGGGAGATATCTGTACACTGAGTGGTGTCTCTCAGTCCCTCTCTCTCAGGGAGATATCTGTACTGTGACTGGTATCTCTCAGTCCCTGTCTCCGAGGGAGATATCTGTACACTGAGTGGTGTCTCTCAGTCCCTCTCTCTCAGGGAGATATCTGTACACTGACTGGTGTCTCTCAGTCCCTCTCTCTCAGGGAGATATCTGTACACTGAGTGTTGTCTCTCAGTCCCTCTCTCTCAGGGAGATATCTGTACACTGAGTGGTGTCTCTCAGTCCCTGTCTCTCAGGGAGATATATGTACACTGACTGGTGTCTCTCAGTCCCACTCTCTCAGGGAGATATCTGTACACTGAGTGGTGTCTCTCAGTCCCTCTCTCTCAGGGAGATATATGTACACAGACTGGTGTCTCTCATTCCCTCTCTCTCAGGGAGGTATCTGTACACTGAGTGGTGTCTCTCAGACCCTCTCTCTCAGCGAGATATATGTACACTGACTGGTGTCTCTCATTCCCTCTCTCTCAGGGAGATATCTGTACACTGAGTGGTGTCTCTCAGTCCCTCTCTCTCAGGGAGATATCTGTACACTGACTGGTGTTTCTCAGTCCCTCTCTCTCAGGGAGGTATCTGTACACTGAGTGGTGTCTCTCAGTCCCTGTCTCTCAGTGAGCTTTATGTACACTGAGTGGTGTCTCTGAGGGAGATATCTGTACACTGAGTGGTGTCTCTCAGTCCCTCTCTCTCAGGGAGATATCTGTACACTGAGTGGTGTCTCTCAGTCCCTCTCTCTCAGGGAGATATTTGTACACTGACTGGTGTCTCTCAGTCCCTGTCTCTCAGGGAGATATCTGTACACTGAGTGGTGTCTCTCAGTCCCTGTCTCTCAGGGAGATATATGTACACTGACTGGTGTCTCTCAGTCCCTGTCTCTCATTGAGATATCTGTACACTGAGTGGTGTCTCTCAGTCCCTGTCTCTCAGGGAGATATCTGTCCAATGAGTGGTGTCTCTCAGTCCCTGTCACTCAGGGAGATATCTGTGCAGCGAGTGGTGTCTCTCAGTCCCTCTTTCTCAGGGAGATATCTGTACACTGACTGGTGTCTCTCAGTCCCTCTCTCTCGGGGAGGTATCTGTACACTGAGTGGTGTCTCTCAGTCCCTGTCTCTCAGTGAGCTTTATGTACACTGAGTGGTGTCTCTCAGGGAGATATCTGTACACTGAGTGGTGTCTCTCAGTCCCTCTCTCTCAGGGAGATATCTGTACACTGATTGGTGTCTCTCAGCCCCTCTCTCTCAGGGAGATATCTGTGCACTGAGTGGTGTCTCACAGTCCCTCTCTCTCAGGGAGATATCTGTACACTGACTGGTGTCTCTCAGTCCCTGTCTCTCAGGGAGATATCTGTACACTGAGTGGTGTCTCTCAGTCCCTCTCTCTCAGGGAGATATCTGTACTGTGACTGGTGTCTCCCAGTCCCTGTCTCTGAGGGAGATATCTGTTCACTGAGTGGTGTCTCTCAGTCCCTCTCTCTCAGGGAGATATCTGCACACTGACTGGTGTCTCTCAGTCCCTCTCTCTCAGGGAGATATCTGTACACTGAGTGGTGTCTCTCAGTCCCTCTCTCTCAGGGAGATATCTGTACACTGAGTGGTGTCTCTCAGTCCCTGTCTCTCAGGGAGATATATGTACACTGACTGGTGTCTCTCAGTCCCTCTCTCTCAGGGAGATATCTGTACACTGACTGGTGTCTCTCAGTCCCTCTCTCTCAGCGAGATATCTGTACACTGAGTGGTGTCTCACAGCCCCTGTCTCTCAGGGAGATATCTGTACACTGACTGGTGTCTCTCAGTCACTGTCTCTCAGGGAGATATCTATACACTGAGTGGTGTCTCTCAGTCCCTCTCTCTCAGGGAGATATCTGTACACTGACTGGTGTCTCTCAGTCCCTCTCTCTCAGGGAGATATCTGTACACTGAGTGGTGTCTCTCAGTCCCTGTCTCTCAGGGAGATATATGTACACTGACTGGTGTCTCTCAGTCCCTGTCTCTCAGGGAGATATCTGCACACTGGGTGGTGTCTCTCAGTCCCTCTCTCTCAGGGAGATATCTGTACAATGAGTGGTGTCTCTCAGTCCCTGTCTCTCAGGGAGATATCTGTACAGTGAGTGGTGTCTCTCAGTCCCTCTCTCTCAGGGAGATATCTGTACTCTGACTGGTGTCTCTCAGTCCCTGTCTCTCAGGGAGATATCTGTACACTGAGTGGTGTCTCTCAGTCCCTCTCTCTCAGGGAGATATCTGTACACTGACTGGTGTTTCTCAGTCCCTCTCTCTCAGGGACGTATCTGTACACTGAGTGGTGTCTCTCAGTCCCTGTCTCTCAGTGAGCTTTATGTACACTGAGTGGTGTCTCTCAGGGAGATATCTGTACACTGAGTGGTGTCTCTCAGTCCCTCTCTCTCAGGGAGATATCTGTACACTGACTGGTGTCTCTCAGCCCCTCTCTCTCAGGGAGATATCTGTGCACTGAGTGGTGTCTCACAGTCCCTCTCTCTCAGGTAGATATCTGTACACTGACTGGTGTCTCTCAGTCCCTGTCTCTCAGGGAGATATCTGTACACTGAGTGGTGTCTCTCAGTCCCTCTCTCTCAGGGAGATATCTGTACTGTGACTGGTATCTCTTAGTCCCTGTCTCCGAGGGAGATATCTGTACACTGAGTGGTGTCTCTCAGTCCCTCTCTCTCAGGGAGATATCTGTACACTGACTGGTGTCTCTCAGTCCCTCTCTCTCAGGGAGATATCTGTACACTGAGTGTTGTCTCTCAGTCCCTCTCTCTCAGGGAGATATCTGTACACTGAGTGGTGTCTCTCAGTCCCTGTCTCTCAGGGAGATATATGTACACTGACTGGTGTCTCTCAGTCCCTCTCTCTCAGGGAGATATCTGTACACTGAGTGGTGTCTCTCAGTCCCTCTCTCTCAGGGAGATATATGTACACTGACTGGTGTCTCTCATTCCCTCTCTCTCAGGGAGGTATCTGTACACTGAGTGGTGTCTCTCAGTCCCTCTCTCTCAGGGAGATATATGTACACTGACTGGTGTCTCTCATTCCCTCTCTCTCAGGGAGATATCTGTACACTGAGTGGTGTCTCTCAGTCCCTCTCTCTCAGGGAGATATCTGTACACTGACTGGTGTTTCTCAGTCCCTCTCTCTCAGGGAGGTATCTGTACACTGAGTGGTGTCTCTCAGTCCCTGTCTCTCAGTGAGCTTTATGTACACTGAGTGGTGTCTCTCAGGGAGATATCTGTACACTGAGTGGTGTCTCTCAGTCCCTGTCTCTCAGGGAGATATCTGTACACTGAGTGGTGTCTCTCAGTCCCTCTCTCTCAGGGAGATATCTGTACACTGACTGGTGTCTCTCAGTCCCAGTCTCTCAGGGAGATATCTGTACACTGAGTGGTGTCTCACAGTCCCTCTCTCTCAGGGAGACATCTGGACACTGACTGGTGTCTCTCAGTCCCTGTCTCTCAGGGAGATATCTGTACACTGAGTGGTGTCTCTCAGTCCCTGTTTCTCAGGGAGCTTTATGTACACTGAGTGATGCCTCTCAGGGAGATATCTGTACACTGACTGGTGTCTCTCAGTCCCTGTCTCTCAGGGAGCTTTATGTACACTGAGTGGTGTCTCTCAGTCCCTCTCTCTCAGGGAGATATTTGTACACTGACTGATGTCTCTCAGTCCCTGTCTCTCAGGGAGATATCTGTACACTGAGTGGTGTCTCTCAGTCCCTCTCTCTCAGGGAGATATCTGTACACTGACTGGTGTCTCTCAGTCCCTGTCTCTCAGGGAGATATCTGTACACTGAGTGGTGTCTCACAGTCCCTCTCTCTCAGGGAGACATCTGTACACTGAGTGGTGTCTCTCAGTCCCTCTCTCTCAGGGAGATATCTGTACTGTGACTTGTGTCTCCCAGTCCCTGTCTCTGAGGGAGATATCTGTTCACTGAGTGGTGTCTCTCAGTCCCTCTCTCTCAGGGAGATATCTGCACACTGACTGGTGTCTCTCAGTCCCTCTCTCTCAGGGAGATATCTGTACACTGACTGGTGTCTCTCAGTCCCTCTCTCTCAGCGAGATATCTGTACACTGAGTGGTGTCTCACAGCCCCTGTCTCTCAGGGAGATATCTGTACACTGACTGGTGTCTCTCAGTCACTGTCTCTCAGGGAGATATCTATACACTGAGTGGTGTCTCTCAGTCCCTCTCTCTCAGGGAGATATCTGTACACTGACTGGTGTCTCTCAGTCCCTCTCTCTCAGGGAGATATCTGTACACTGAGTGGTGTCTCTCAGTCCCTGTCTCTCAGGGAGATATATGTACACTGACTGGTGTCTCTCAGTCCCTGTCTCTCAGGGAGATATCTGCACACTGGGTGGTGTCTCTCAGTCCCTCTCTCTCAGGGAGATATCTGTACAATGAGTGGTGTCTCTCAGTCCCTGTCTCTCAGGGAGATATCTGTACAGTGAGTGGTGTCTCTCAGTCCCTCTCTCTCAGGGAGATATCTGTACTCTGACTGGTGTCTCTCAGTCCCTGTCTCTCAGGGAGATATCTGTACACTGAGTGGTGTCTCTCAGTCCCTCTCTCTCAGGGAGATATCTGTACACTGACTGGTGTTTCTCAGTCCCTCTCTCTCAGGGACGTATCTGTACACTGAGTGGTGTCTCTCAGTCCCTGTCTCTCAGTGAGCTTTATGTACACTGAGTGGTGTCTCTCAGGGAGATATCTGTACACTGAGTGGTGTCTCTCAGTCCCTCTCTCTCAGGGAGATATCTGTACACTGACTGGTGTCTCTCAGCCCCTCTCTCTCAGGGAGATATCTGTGCACTGAGTGGTGTCTCACAGTCCCTCTCTCTCAGGTAGATATCTGTACACTGACTGGTGTCTCTCAGTCCCTGTCTCTCAGGGAGATATCTGTACACTGAGTGGTGTCTCTCAGTCCCTCTCTCTCAGGGAGATATCTGTACTGTGACTGGTATCTCTTAGTCCCTGTCTCCGAGGGAGATATCTGTACACTGAGTGGTGTCTCTCAGTCCCTCTCTCTCAGGGAGATATCTGTACACTGACTGGTGTCTCTCAGTCCCTCTCTCTCAGGGAGATATCTGTACACTGAGTGTTGTCTCTCAGTCCCTCTCTCTCAGGGAGATATCTGTACACTGAGTGGTGTCTCTCAGTCCCTGTCTCTCAGGGAGATATATGTACACTGACTGGTGTCTCTCAGTCCCTCTCTCTCAGGGAGATATCTGTACACTGAGTGGTGTCTCTCAGTCCCTCTCTCTCAGGGAGATATATGTACACTGACTGGTGTCTCTCATTCCCTCTCTCTCAGGGAGGTATCTGTACACTGAGTGGTGTCTCTCAGTCCCTCTCTCTCAGGGAGATATATGTACACTGACTGGTGTCTCTCATTCCCTCTCTCTCAGGGAGATATCTGTACACTGAGTGGTGTCTCTCAGTCCCTCTCTCTCAGGGAGATATCTGTACACTGACTGGTGTTTCTCAGTCCCTCTCTCTCAGGGAGGTATCTGTACACTGAGTGGTGTCTCTCAGTCCCTGTCTCTCAGTGAGCTTTATGTACACTGAGTGGTGTCTCTCAGGGAGATATCTGTACACTGAGTGGTGTCTCTCAGTCCCTGTCTCTCAGGGAGATATCTGTACACTGAGTGGTGTCTCTCAGTCCCTCTCTCTCAGGGAGATATCTGTACACTGACTGGTGTCTCTCAGTCCCAGTCTCTCAGGGAGATATCTGTACACTGAGTGGTGTCTCACAGTCCCTCTCTCTCAGGGAGACATCTGGACACTGACTGGTGTCTCTCAGTCCCTGTCTCTCAGGGAGATATCTGTACACTGAGTGGTGTCTCTCAGTCCCTGTTTCTCAGGGAGCTTTATGTACACTGAGTGATGCCTCTCAGGGAGATATCTGTACACTGACTGGTGTCTCTCAGTCCCTGTCTCTCAGGGAGCTTTATGTACACTGAGTGGTGTCTCTCAGTCCCTCTCTCTCAGGGAGATATTTGTACACTGACTGATGTCTCTCAGTCCCTGTCTCTCAGGGAGATATCTGTACACTGAGTGGTGTCTCTCAGTCCCTCTCTCTCAGGGAGATATCTGTACACTGACTGGTGTCTCTCAGTCCCTGTCTCTCAGGGAGATATCTGTACACTGAGTGGTGTCTCACAGTCCCTCTCTCTCAGGGAGACATCTGTACACTGAGTGGTGTCTCTCAGTCCCTCTCTCTCAGGGAGATATCTGTACTGTGACTTGTGTCTCCCAGTCCCTGTCTCTGAGGGAGATATCTGTTCACTGAGTGGTGTCTCTCAGTCCCTCTCTCTCAGGGAGATATCTGCACACTGACTGGTGTCTCTCAGTCCCTCTCTCTCAGGGAGATATCTGTACACTGAGTGGTGTCTCTCAGTCCCTCTCTCTCAGGGAGAAATCTGTACACTGAGTGGTGTCTCTCAGTCCCTGTCTCTCAGGGAGATATATGTACACTGTCTGGTGTCTCTCAGTCCCTCTCTCTCAGGGAGATATCTGTACACTGACTGGTGTCTCTCAGTCCCTCTCTCTCAGCGAGATATCTGTACACTGAGTGGTGTCTCACAGCCCCTGTCTCTCAGGGAGATATCTGTACACTGTCTGGTGTCTCTCAGTCCCTGTCTGTCAGGGAGATATCTATACACTGAGTGGTGTCTCTCAGTCCCTCTCTCTCAGGGAGATATCTGTACACTGACTGGTGTCTCACAGTCCCTCTCTCTCAGGGAGATATCTGTACACTGACTGGTGTCTCTCAGTCCCTGTCTCTCAGGGAGCTTTATGTACACTGAGTGGTGTCTCTCAGGGAGATATCTGTACACTGACTGGTGTCTCTCAGTCCCTGTCTCTCAGGGAGCTTTATGTACACTGAGTGGTGTCTCACAGTCCCTCTCTCTCAGGGAGATATCTGTACACTGACTGTCTCTCAGTCCCTGTCTCTCAGGGAGATATATGTACACTGACTGGTGTCTCTCAGTCCTTGTCTCTGAGTGAGATATCTGTACACTGAGTGGTGTCTTTCAGTCCCTCTCTCTCAGGCAGATATCTGTACACTGAGTGGTGTCTCTCAGTTCCTGTCTCTCAGGGAGATATCTGTACACTGAATGGTGTCTCTCAGTCCCTCTCTCTCAGGGAGATGTCTGTACTCTGACTGGTGTCTCTCAGTCCCTGTCTCTCAGGAAGATATCTGTGCACTGAGTGGTGTCTCTCAGTCCCTCTCTCTCAGGGAGATATCTGTACACTGACTGGTGTCTCTCAGTCCCTCTCTCTCAGGGAGATATCTGTACACTGACTGGTGTCTCTCAGTACCTCTCTCTCAGGGAGATATCTGTACACTGAGTGGTGTCTCACAGCCCCTGTCTCTCAGGGAGATATCTGTACACTGAGTGGTGTCTCTCAGTCACTCTCTCTCAGGGAGATATCTGTACACTGACTGGTGTCTCGCAGTCCCTGTCTCTCAGGGAGATATCTGTACACTGACTGGTGTCTCTCAGTCCCTCTCTCTCAGGGAGATATCTGTACACTGACTGGTGTGTCTCAGTCCCTGTCTCTCAGGGAGATATCTGTACACTGAGTGGTGTCTCTCAGTCCCTCTCTCTCAGGGAGATATCTGTACACTGACTGGTGTCTCTCAGGGAGATATCTGTACACTGAGTGGTGTCTCACAGTCCCTCTCTCTGAGGGAGATATCTGGACACTGAGTGGTGTCTCTCAGTCCCTCTCTCTCAGGGAGATATCTGTACACTGACTGGTGTCTCTCAGTCCCTCTCTCTCAGGGAGATATCTGTACACTGAGTGGTGTCTCTCAGTCCCTCTCTCTCAGGGAGATATCTGTACACTGAGTGGTGTGTCTCAGTCCCTGTCTCTCAGGGAGATATATGTACACTGACTGGTGTCTCTCAGTCCCTCTCTCTCAGGGAGATATCTGTACACTGACTGGTGTCTCTCAGTCCCTCTCTCTCAGGGAGATATCTGTACACTGAGTGGTGTCTCACAGCCCCTGTCTCTCAGGGAGATATCTGTACACTGTCTGGTGTCTCTCAGTCCCTGTCTGTCAGGGAGATATCTATACACTGAGTGGTGTCTCTCAGTCCCTGTCTCTCAGGGAGCTTTATGTACACTGAGTGGTGTCTCTCAGGGTGATATCTGTACACTGACTGGTGTCTCTCAGTCCCTGTCTCTCAGGGAGCTTTATGTACACTGAGTGGTGTCTCTCAGTCCCTCTCTCTCAGGGAGATATTTGTACACTGACTGATGTCTCTCAGTCCCTGTCTCTCAGGGAGATATCTGTACACTGAGTGGTGTCTCTCAGTCCCCCTCTCTCAGGGAGATATCTGTACACTGACTGGTGTCTCTCAGTCCCTGTCTCTCAGGGAGATATCTGTACACTGAGTGGTGTCTCACAGTCCCTCTCTCTCAGGGAGACATCTGTACACTGACTGGTGTCTCTCAGTCCCTCTCTCTCAGGGAGATATCTGTACACAGACTGGTGTCTCTCAGTCCCTCTCTCTCAGGGTGGTATCTGTACACTGAGTGGTGTCTCTCAGTCCCTGTCTCTCAGGGAGATATCTGAACACTGACTGGTGTCTCTCAGTCCCTGTCTCTCAGGGAGCTTTATGTACACTGAGTGGTGTCTCTCAGGGAGAAATCTGTACACTGAGTGTTGTCTCTCAGTCCCTCTCTCTCAGGGAGATATCTGTACACTGACTGGTGTCTCTCAGCCCCTCTCTCTCAGGGAGATATCTGTGCACTGAGTGGTGTCTCACAGTCCCTCTCTCTGGGAGATATCTGTACACTGACTGGTGTCTCTCAGTCCCTGTCTCTCAGGGAGATATCTGTACACTGAGTGGTGTCTCTCAGTCCCTCTCTCTCAGGGAGATATCTGTACTCTGACTGGTGTCTCTCAGTCCCTGACTCTGAGGGAGATATCTGTACAATGAGTGGTGTCTCTCAGTCCCTCTCTCTCAGGGAGATATCTGTACACAGACTGGTGTCTCTCAGTCCCTCTCTCTCAGGGAGATATCTGTACACCGAGTGGTGTCTCTCAGTCCCTCTCTCTCAGGGAGATATCTGTACACTGAGTGGTGTCTCTCAGTCACTGTCTCTCAGGGAGTTATATGTACACTGACTGGTGTCTCTCAGTCCCTCTCTCTCAGGGAGATATCTGTACACTGACTGGTGTCTCTCAGACCCTCTCTCTCAGGGAGATATCTGTACACTGAGTGGTGTCTCACAGCACCTGTCTCTCAGGGAGATATCTGTACACTGTCTGGTGTCTCTCAGTCCCTGTCTGTCAGGGAGATATCTATACACTGAGTGGTGTCTCTCAGTCCCTGTCTCTCAGGGAGCTTTATGTACACTGAGTGGTGTCTCTCAGTCCCTCTCTCTCAGGGAGATATTTGTACACTGACTGGTGTCTCTCAGTCCCTGTCTCTCAGGGAGATATCTGTACACTGAGTGGTGTCTCTCAGTCCCTCTCTCTCAGGGAGATATCTGTACACTGACTGGTGTCTCTCAGTCCCAGTCTCTCAGGGAGATATCTGTACACTGAGTGGTGTCTCACAGTCCCTCTCTCTCAGGGAGACATCTGGACACTGACTGGTGTCTCTCAGTCCCTGTCTCTCAGGGAGATATCTGTACACTGAGTGGTGTCTCTCAGTCCCTGTCTCTCAGGGAGCTTTATGTACACTGAGTGGTGCCTCTCAGGGAGATATCTGTACACTGACTGGTGTCTCTCAGTCCCTGTCTCTCAGGGAGCTTTATGTACACTGAGTGGTGTCTCTCAGTCCCTCTCTCTCAGGGAGATATTTGTACACTGACTGATGTCTCTCAGTCCCTGTCTCTCAGGGAGATATCTGTACACTGAGTGGTGTCTCTCAGTCCCTCTCTCTCAGGGAGATATCTGTACACTGACTGGTGTCTCTCAGTCCCTGTCTCTCAGGGAGATATCTGTACACTGAGTGGTGTCTCACAGTCCCTCTCTCTCAGGGAGACATCTGTACACTGACTGGTGTCTCTCAGTCCCTCTCTCTCAGGGAGATATCTGTACACTGACTGGTGTCTCTCAGTCCCTCTCTCTCAGGGTGGTATCTGTACACTGAGTGGTGTCTCTCAGTCCCTGTCTCTCAGGGAGATATCTGTACACTGACTGGTGTCTCTCAGTCCATGTCTCTCAGGGAGCTTTATGTACACTGAGTGGTGTCTCTCAGGGAGAAATCTGTACACTGAGTGTTGTCTCTCAGTCCCTCTCTCTCAGGGAGATATCTGTACACTGACTGGTGTCTCTCAGCCCCTCTCTCTCAGGGAGATATCTGTGCACTGAGTGGTGTCTCACAGTCCCTCTCTCTGGGAGATATCTGTACACTGACTGGTGTCTCTCAGTCCCTGTCTCTCAGGGAGATATCTGTACACTGAGTGGTGTCTCTCAGTCCCTCTCTCTCAGGGAGATATCTGTACTCTGACTGGTGTCTCTCAGTCCCTGTCTCTGAGGGAGATATCTGTACACTGACTGGTGTCTCTCAGTCCCTCTCTCTCAGGGAGATATCTGTACACTGACTGGTGTCTCTCAGTCCCTCTCTCTCAGGGAGATATCTGTACACTGAGTGGTGTCTCTCAGTCCCTCTCTCTCAGGGAGATATCTGTACACTGAGTGGTGTCTCTCAGTCCATGTCTCTCAGGGAGATATATGTACACTGACTGGTGTCTCTCAGTCCCTCTCTCTCAGGGAGATATCTGTACACTGACTGGTGTCTCTCAGTCCCTCTCTCTCAGGGAGATATCTGTACACTGAGTGGTGTCTCACAGCCCCTGTCTCTCAGGGAGATATCTGTCCACTGTCTGGTGTCTCTCAGTCCCTGTCTGTCAGGGAGATATCTATACACTGAGTGGTGTCTCTCAGTCCCTGTCTCTCAGGGAGCTTTATGTACACTGAGTGGTGTCTCTCAGGGAGATATCTGTACACTGACTGGTGTCTCTCAGTCCCTGTCTCTCAGGGAGCTTTATGTACACTGAGTGGTGTCTCTCAGTCCCTCTCTCTCAGGGAGATATTTGTACACTGACTGGTGTCTCTCAGTCCCTGTCTCTCAGGGAGATATCTGTACGTTGAGTGGTGTCTCTCAGTCCCTCTCTCTCAGGGAGATATCTGTACACTGACTGGTGTCTCTCAGTCCCTGTCTCTCAGGGAGATATCTATACACTGAGTGGTGTCTCTCAGTCCCTGTCTCTCAGCGAGATATCTGTACACTGACTGGTGTCTCTCAGTCCCTCTCTCTCAGGGAGATATCTGAACGCTGACTAGTGTCTCTCAGTCCCTCTCTCTCAGGGAGATATCTGTACACTGAGTGGTGTCTCTCAGTCCCTCTCTCTCAGGGAGATATCTGTACACTGACTGGTGTCTCTCAGTCCCTGTCTCTCAGGGAGATATATGTACACTGACTGGTGTCTCTCAGTCCCTCTCTCAGGGAGGTATCTGTACACTGAGTGGTGTCTCTCAGTCCCCGTCTCTCAGGGAGATATATGTACACTGACTGGTGTCTCTCAGTCCTTGTCTCTCAGGGAGATATCTGTTCACTGAGTGGTGTCTCTCAGTCCCTCTCTCTCAGGGAGATATCTGTACACTGAGTGGTGTCTCTCAGTTCCTGTCTCTCAGGGAGATATCTGTACACTGAATGGTGTCTCTCAGTCCCTCTCTCTCAGGGAGATATCTGTACACTGACTGGTGTCTCTCAGTCCCTCTCTCTCAGGGAGATATCTGTACGCTGACTGGTGTCTCTCAGTCCCTCTCTCTCAGGGAGATATCTGTACACTGAGTGGTGTCTCACAGTCCCTGTCTCTCAGGGAGATATAAGTACACTGACTGGTGTCTCTCAGTCCCACTCTCTCAGGGAGGTATCTGCACACTGAGTGGTGTCTCTCAGTCCCTGTGTCTCAGGGAGATATATGTGCACTGACTGGTGTCTCTCAGTCCCTCTCTCTCAGGGAGATATCTGTACACTGAGTGGTGTCTCTCAGTCCCTCTCTCTCAGGGAGATATCTGTACACTGAGTGGGGTCTCTCAGTCCCTGTCTCTCAGGGAGATATCTGTACACTGAGTGGTTCTCACAGTCCCTGTCTCTCAGGGAGATATCTGTACACTGACCGGTGTCTCTCAGTCCTTGTCTCTCAGCGAGATATCTGTACACTGACTGGTGTCTCTCAGTCCCTCTCTCTCAGGGAGCTTTATGTACACTGAGTGGTGTCTCTCAGGGAGATATCTGTACACTGACTGCAGTCTCTCAGTCCCTGTCTCTCAGGGAGCTTTATGTACACCGAGTGGTGTCTCTCAGGGAGAAATCTGTGCACTGAGTGTTGTCCCTCAGTCCCTCTCTCTCAGGGAGATATCTGTACACTGACTGGTGTCTCTCAGCCCCTCTTTCTCAGGGAGATATCTGTGCACTGAGTGGTGTCTCACAGTCCCTCTCTCTGGGAGATATCTGTACACTGACTGGTGTCTCTCAATCCCTGTCTCTCAGGGAGATATCTGTACACTGAGTCGTGTCTCTCAGTCCCTCTCTCTCAGGGAGATATCTGCACACTGACTGGTGTCTCTCAGTCCCTGTCTCTGAGGGAGATATCTGTACACTGAGTGGTGTCTCTCAGTCCCTCTCTCTCAGGGAGATATTTGTACACTGACTGGTGTCTCTCAGTCCCTGTCTCTCAGGGAGATATCTGTACACTGAGTGGTGTCTCTCAGTCCCTCTCTCTCAGGGAGATATCTGTACAATGAGTGGTGTCTCTCAGTCCCTCTCTCTCAGGGAGATATCTGTACAGTGAGTGGTGTCTCTCAGTCCCTCTCTCTCAGGGAGATATCTGTACTATGACTGGTGTCTCTCAGTCCCTGTCTCTCAGGGAGATATCAGTACACTGAGTGGTGTCTCTCAGTCCCTCTCTCTCAGGGAGATATCTGTACACTGACTGGTGTCTCTCAGTCCCTCTCTCTCAGGGTGGTATCTGTACACTGAGTGGTGTCTCTCAGTCCCTGTCTCTCAGGGAGATATCTGTACACTGACTGGTGTCTCTCAGTCCCTCTCTCTCAGGGAGATATCTGTACACTGAGTGGTGTCTCTCAGTCCCTCTCTCTCAGGGAGATATCTGTACACTGAGTGGTGTCTCTCAGTCCATGTCTCTCAGGGAGATATATGTACACTGACTGGTGTCTCTCAGTCCCTCTCTCTCAGGGAGATATCTGTACACTGACTGGTGTCTCTCAGTCCCTCTCTCTCAGGGAGATATCTGTACACTGAGTGGTGTCTCACAGCCCCTGTCTCTCAGGGAGATATCTGTCCACTGTCTGGTGTCTCTCAGTCCCTGTCTGTCAGGGAGATATCTATACACTGAGTGGTGTCTCTCAGTCCCTGTCTCTCAGGGAGCTTTATGTACACTGAGTGGTGTCTCTCAGGGAGATATCTGTACACTGACTGGTGTCTCTCAGTCCCTGTCTCTCAGGGAGCTTTATGTACACTGAGTGGTGTCTCTCAGTCCCTCTCTCTCAGGGAGATATTTGTACACTGACTGGTGTCTCTCAGTCCCTGTCTCTCAGGGAGATATCTGTACGTTGAGTGGTGTCTCTCAGTCCCTCTCTCTCAGGGAGATATCTGTACACTGACTGGTGTCTCTCAGTCCCTGTCTCTCAGGGAGATATCTATACACTGAGTGGGGTCTCTCAGTCCCTGTCTCTCAGGGAGATATCTGTACACTGAGTGGTTCTCACAGTCCCTGTCTCTCAGGGAGATATCTGTACACTGACCGGTGTCTCTCAGTCCTTGTCTCTCAGCGAGATATCTGTACACTGACTGGTGTCTCTCAGTCCCTCTCTCTCAGGGAGCTTTATGTACACTGAGTGGTGTCTCTCAGGGAGATATCTGTACACTGACTGCAGTCTCTCAGTCCCTGTCTCTCAGGGAGCTTTATGTACACCGAGTGGTGTCTCTCAGGGAGAAATCTGTGCACTGAGTGTTGTCCCTCAGTCCCTCTCTCTCAGGGAGATATCTGTACACTGACTGGTGTCTCTCAGCCCCTCTTTCTCAGGGAGATATCTGTGCACTGAGTGGTGTCTCACAGTCCCTCTCTCTGGGAGATATCTGTACACTGACTGGTGTCTCTCAATCCCTGTCTCTCAGGGAGATATCTGTACACTGAGTCGTGTCTCTCAGTCCCTCTCTCTCAGGGAGATATCTGCACACTGACTGGTGTCTCTCAGTCCCTGTCTCTGAGGGAGATATCTGTACACTGAGTGGTGTCTCTCAGTCCCTCTCTCTCAGGGAGATATTTGTACACTGACTGGTGTCTCTCAGTCCCTGTCTCTCAGGGAGATATCTGTACACTGAGTGGTGTCTCTCAGTCCCTCTCTCTCAGGGAGATATCTGTACAATGAGTGGTGTCTCTCAGTCCCTCTCTCTCAGGGAGATATCTGTACAGTGAGTGGTGTCTCTCAGTCCCTCTCTCTCAGGGAGATATCTGTACTATGACTGGTGTCTCTCAGTCCCTGTCTCTCAGGGAGATATCAGTACACTGAGTGGTGTCTCTCAGTCCCTCTCTCTCAGGGAGATATCTGTACACTGACTGGTGTCTCTCAGTCCCTCTCTCTCAGGGTGGTATCTGTACACTGAGTGGTGTCTCTCAGTCCCTGTCTCTCAGGGAGATATCTGTACACTGACTGGTGTCTCTCAGTCCCTCTCTCTCAGGGAGATATCTGTACACTGAGTGGTGTCTCTCAGTCCCTCTCTCTCAGGGAGATATCTGTACACTGAGTGGTGTCTCTCAGTCCATGTCTCTCAGGGAGATATATGTACACTGACTGGTGTCTCTCAGTCCCTCTCTCTCAGGGAGATATCTGTACACTGACTGGTGTCTCTCAGTCCCTCTCTCTCAGGGAGATATCTGTACACTGAGTGGTGTCTCACAGCCCCTGTCTCTCAGGGAGATATCTGTCCACTGTCTGGTGTCTCTCAGTCCCTGTCTGTCAGGGAGATATCTATACACTGAGTGGTGTCTCTCAGTCCCTGTCTCTCAGGGAGCTTTATGTACACTGAGTGGTGTCTCTCAGGGAGATATCTGTACACTGACTGGTGTCTCTCAGTCCCTGTCTCTCAGGGAGCTTTATGTACACTGAGTGGTGTCTCTCAGTCCCTCTCTCTCAGGGAGATATTTGTACACTGACTGGTGTCTCTCAGTCCCTGTCTCTCAGGGAGATATCTGTACGTTGAGTGGTGTCTCTCAGTCCCTCTCTCTCAGGGAGATATCTGTACACTGACTGGTGTCTCTCAGTCCCTGTCTCTCAGGGAGATATCTATACACTGAGTGGTGTCTCTCAGTCCCTGTCTCTCAGCGAGATATCTGTACACTGACTGGTGTCTCTCAGTCCCTCTCTCTCAGGGAGATATCTGAACGCTGACTAGTGTCTCTCAGTCCCTCTCTCTCAGGGAGATATCTGTACACTGAGTGGTGTCTCTCAGTCCCTCTCTCTCAGGGAGATATCTGTACACTGACTGGTGTCTCTCAGTCCCTGTCTCTCAGGGAGATATATGTACACTGACTGGTGTCTCTCAGTCCCTCTCTCAGGGAGGTATCTGTACACTGAGTGGTGTCTCTCAGTCCCCGTCTCTCAGGGAGATATATGTACACTGACTGGTGTCTCTCAGTCCTTGTCTCTCAGGGAGATATCTGTTCACTGAGTGGTGTCTCTCAGTCCCTCTCTCTCAGGGAGATATCTGTACACTGAGTGGTGTCTCTCAGTTCCTGTCTCTCAGGGAGATATCTGTACACTGAATGGTGTCTCTCAGTCCCTCTCTCTCAGGGAGATATCTGTACACTGACTGGTGTCTCTCAGTCCCTCTCTCTCAGGGAGATATCTGTACGCTGACTGGTGTCTCTCAGTCCCTCTCTCTCAGGGAGATATCTGTACACTGAGTGGTGTCTCACAGTCCCTGTCTCTCAGGGAGATATAAGTACACTGACTGGTGTCTCTCAGTCCCACTCTCTCAGGGAGGTATCTGCACACTGAGTGGTGTCTCTCAGTCCCTGTGTCTCAGGGAGATATATGTGCACTGACTGGTGTCTCTCAGTCCCTCTCTCTCAGGGAGATATCTGTACACTGAGTGGTGTCTCTCAGTCCCTCTCTCTCAGGGAGATATCTGTACACTGAGTGGGGTCTCTCAGTCCCTGTCTCTCAGGGAGATATCTGTACACTGAGTGGTTCTCACAGTCCCTGTCTCTCAGGGAGATATCTGTACACTGACCGGTGTCTCTCAGTCCTTGTCTCTCAGCGAGATATCTGTACACTGACTGGTGTCTCTCAGTCCCTCTCTCTCAGGGAGCTTTATGTACACTGAGTGGTGTCTCTC
Source organism: Heterodontus francisci (assembly GCF_036365525.1). Taxonomy (NCBI): domain Eukaryota; kingdom Metazoa; phylum Chordata; class Chondrichthyes; order Heterodontiformes; family Heterodontidae; genus Heterodontus; species Heterodontus francisci. Next base: position 1,350,576 of record NC_090403.1, read on the forward strand.
AGGGAGATATCTGTACACTGACTGCAGTCTCTCAGTCCCTGTCTCTCAGGGAGCTTTATGTACACCGAGTGGTGTCTCTCAGGGAGAAATCTGTGCACTGAGTGTTGTCCCTCAGTCCCTCTCTCTCAGGGAGATATCTGTACACTGACTGGTGTCTCTCAGCCCCTCTTTCTCAGGGAGATATCTGTGCACTGAGTGGTGTCTCACAGTCCCTCTCTCTGGGAGATATCTGTACACTGACTGGTGTCTCTCAATCCCTGTCTCTCAGGGAGATATCTGTACACTGAGTCGTGTCTCTCAGTCCCTCTCTCTCAGGGAGATATCTGCACACTGACTGGTGTCTCTCAGTCCCTGTCTCTGAGGGAGATATCTGTACACTGAGTGGTGTCTCTCAGTCCCTCTCTCTCAGGGAGATATTTGTACACTGACTGGTGTCTCTCAGTCCCTGTCTCTCAGGGAGATATCTGTACACTGAGTGGTGTCTCTCAGTCCCTCTCTCTCAGGGAGATATCTGTACAATGAGTGGTGTCTCTCAGTCCCTCTCTCTCAGGGAGATATCTGTACAGTGAGTGGTGTCTCTCAGTCCCTCTCTCTCAGGGAGATATCTGTACTATGACTGGTGTCTCTCAGTCCCTGTCTCTCAGGGAGATATCAGTACACTGAGTGGTGTCTCTCAGTCCCTCTCTCTCAGGGAGATATCTGTACACTGACTGGTGTCTCTCAGTCCCTCTCTCTCAGGGTGGTATCTGTACACTGAGTGGTGTCTCTCAGTCCCTGTCTCTCAGGGAGATATCTGTACACTGACTGGTGTCTCTCAGTCCCTGTCTCTCAGGGAGCTTTATGTACACTGAGTGGTGTCTCTCAGGGAGAAATCTGTACACTGAGTGTTGTCTCTCAGTCCCTCTCTCTCAGGGAGATATCTGTACACTGACTGGTGTCTCTCAGCCCCTCTCTCTCAGGGAGATATCTGTGCACTGAGTGGTGTCTCACAGTCCCTCTCTCTGGGAGATATCTGTACACTGACTGGTGTCTCTCAGTCCCTGTCTCTCAGGGAGATATCTGTACACTGAGTGGTGTCTCTCAGTCCCTCTCTCTCAGGGAGATATCTGCACACTGACTGGTGTCTCTCAGTCCCTGTCTCTGAGGGAGATATCTGTACACTGAGTGGTGTCTCTCAGTCCCTCTCTCTCAGGGAGATATCTGTACACTGAGTGGTGTCTCTCAGTTCCTGTCTCTCAGGGAGATATCTGTACACTGAATGGTGTCTCTCAGTCCCTCTCTCTCAGGGAGATATCTGTACACTGACTGGTGTCTCTCAGTCCCTCTCTCTCAGGGAGATATCTGTACGCTGACTGGTGTCTCTCAGTCCCTCTCTCTCATGGAGATATCTGTACACTGAGTGGTGTCTCTCAGTCCCTATCTCTCAGGGAGATATCTGTACACTGAGTGGTGTCTCACAGTCCCTGTATCTCAGGGAGATATATGTACACTGACTGGTGTCTCTCAGTCCCACTCTCTCAGGGAGGTATCTGCACACTGAGTGGTGTCTCTCAGTCCCTGTCTCTCAGGGAGATATATGTGCACTGACTAGTGTCTCTCAGTCCCTCTCTCTCAGGGAGATATCTGTACACTGAGTGGTGTCTCTCAGTCCCTCTCTCTCAGGGAGATATCTGTACACTGAGTGGTGTCTCTCAGTCCCTGTCTCTCAGGGAGATATCTGTACACTGAGTGGTGTCTCTCAGTCCCTGTCTCTCAGGGAGATATCTGTACACTGAGTGGTGTCTCTCAGTACCTCTCTCTCACGGAGATATCTGTACACTGACTGGTGTCTCTCAGTCCTTGTCTCTCAGGGAGATATCTGTACACTGACTGGTGTCTCTCAGTCCCTCTCTCTCAGGGAGCTTTATGTACACTGAGTGGTGTCTCTCAGGGAGATATCTGTACACTGACTGGTGTCTCTCAGTCCCTGTCTCTCAGGGAGCTTTATGTACACTGAGTGGTGTCTCACAGTCCCTCTCTCTCAGGGAGATATCTGTACACTGACTGGTGTCCCTCAGTCCCTGTCTCTCAGGGAGATATCTGTACACTGAGTGGTGACTCTCAATCCCTCTCTGTCAGGGAGATATCTGTACACTGACTGGTGTCTCTCAGTCCCTGTCTCTCAGGGAGATATCTATACACTGAGTGGTGTCTCTCAGTCCCTGTCTCTCAGGGAGATATCTGTACACTGATTGGTGTCTCTCAGTCCCTCTCTCTCAGGGAGACATCTGTACGCTGACTATTGTCTCTCAGTCCCTCTCTCTCAGGGAGATATCTGTACACTGAGTGGTGTCTCTCAGTCCCTCTCTCTCAGGGAGATATCTGTACACTGACTGGTGTCTCTCAGTCCCTGTCTCTCAGGGAGATATATGTACACTGACTGGTGTCTCTCAGTCCCTCTCTCAGGGAGGTATCTGTACACTGAGTGGTGTCTCTCAGTCCCTGTCTCTCAGGGAGATATATGTACACTGACTGGTGTCTCTCAGTCCTTGTCTCTCAGGGAGATATCTGTACACTGAGTGGTGTCTTTCAGTCCCTCTCTCTCAGGGAGATATCTGTACACTGAGTGGTGTCTCTCAGTTCCTGTCTCTCAGGGAGATATCTGTCCACTGAATGGTGTCTCTCAGTCCCTCTCTCTCAGGGAGATATCTGTACTCTGACTGGTGTCTCTCAGTCCCTGTCTCTCAGGGAGATATCTGTGCACTGAGTGGTGTCTCTCAGTCCCTCTCTCTCAGGGAGATATCTGTACACTGACTGGTGTCTCTCAGTCCCTCTCTCTCAAGGAGATATCTGTACACTGAGTGGTGTCTCACAGCCCCTGTCTCTCAGGGAGATATCTGTACACTGACTGGTGTCTCTCAGTCCCTGTCTCTCAGGGAGAAATCTGTACACTGAGTGGTGTCTCTCAATCCCTCTCTCTCAGGGAGATATCTGTACACTGACTGGTGTCTCTCAGTCCCTGTCTCTCAGGGAGATATCTGTACACTCAGTGGTGTCTCACAGTCCCTCTCTCGCAGGGAGATATCTGTACACTGACTGGTGTCTCTCAGTCCCTCTCTCTCAGGGAGATATCTCTACACTGACTGGTGTCTCTCAGTCCCTCTCTCTCAGGGAGATATCTGTACACTGACTGGTGTCTCTCAGTCCCTGTCTCTCAGGGAGATATCTGTACACTGAGTGGTGTCTCACAGTCCCTCTCTCTCAGGGAGATATCTGTACACTGACTGGTGTCTCTCTGTCCCTCTCTCTCAGGGAGATATCTGTACACTGAGTGGTGTCTCTCAGTCCCTCTCTCTCAGGGAGATATATGTACACTGACTGGTGTCTCTCAGTCCCTCTCTCTCAGGGAGGTATCTGTACACTGAGTGGTGTCTCTCAGTCCCTGTCTCTCAGGGAGATATATGCACACTGACTGGTGTCTCTCAGTCCCTGTCTCTCAGGGAGATATCTGTACACTGAGTGGTGTCTCTCAGTCCCTCTCTCTCAGGGAGATATCTGTACAATGAGTGGTGTCTCTCAGTCCCTGTCTCTCAGGGAGATATCTGTACAGTGAGTGGTGTCTCTCAGTCCCTCTCTCTCAGGGAGATATCTGTACTATGACTGGTGTCTCTCAGTCCCTGTCTCTCAGGGAGATATCAGTACACTGAGTGGTGTCTCTCAGTCCCTCTCTCTCAGGGAGATATCTGTACACTGACTGGTGTCTCTCAGTCCCTCTCTCTCAGGGTGGTATCTGTACACTGAGTGGTGTCTCTCAGGGAGAAATCTGTGCACTGAGTGTTGTCTCTCAGTCCCTCTCTCTCAGGGAGATATCTGTACACTGACTGGTGTCTCTCAGCCCCTCTTTCTCAGGGAGATATCTGTGCACTGAGTGGTGTCTCACAGTCCCTCTCTCTGGGAGATATCTGTACACTGACTGGTGTCTCTCAATCCCTGTCCCTCAGGGAGATATCTGTACACTGAGTGGTGTCTCTCAGTCCCTCTCTCTCAGGGAGATATCTGCACACTGACTGGTGTCTCTCAGTCCCTGTGTCTGAGGGAGATATCTGTACACTGAGTGGTGTCTCTCAGTCCCTGTCTCTCAGGGAGATATCTGTACACTGAGTGGTGTCTCTCAGTCCCTCTCTCTCAGGGATATATTTGTACACTGACTGGTGTCTCTCAGTCCCTGTCTCTCAGGGAGATTACTGTACATTGAGTGGTGTCTCACAGTCCCTCTCTCTCAGGGAGACATCTGTACACTGACTGGTGTCTCTCAGTCCCTCTCTCTCAGGGAGATATCTGTACACTGAGTGGTGTCTCTCAGTCCCTCTCTTTCAGGGAGATATCTGTACACTGAGTGGTGTCTCTCAGTCCCTGTCTCTCAGGGAGATATATGTACACTGACTGGTGTCTCTCAGTCCCTCTCTCTCATGGAGATATCTGTACACTGACTGGTGTCTCTCAGTCCCTCTCTCTCAGGGAGATATCTGTACACTGAGTGGTGTCTCACAGCCCCTGTCTCTCAGGGAGATATCTGTACACTGAGTGGTGTCTCTCAGTACCTCTCTCTCACGGAGATATCTGTACACTGACTGGTGTCTCTCAGTCCTTGTCTCTCAGGGAGATATCTGTACACTGACTGGTGTCTCTCAGTCCCTCTCTCTCAGGGAGCTTTATGTACACTGAGTGGTGTCTCTCAGGGAGATATCTGTACACTGACTGGTGTCTCTCAGTCCCTGTCTCTCAGGGAGCTTTATGTACACTGAGTGGTGTCTCACAGTCCCTCTCTCTCAGGGAGATATCTGTACACTGACTGGTGTCCCTCAGTCCCTGTCTCTCAGGGAGATATCTGTACACTGAGTGGTGACTCTCAATCCCTCTCTGTCAGGGAGATATCTGTACACTGACTGGTGTCTCTCAGTCCCTGTCTCTCAGGGAGATATCTATACACTGAGTGGTGTCTCTCAGTCCCTGTCTCTCAGGGAGATATCTGTACACTGATTGGTGTCTCTCAGTCCCTCTCTCTCAGGGAGACATCTGTACGCTGACTATTGTCTCTCAGTCCCTCTCTCTCAGGGAGATATCTGTACACTGAGTGGTGTCTCTCAGTCCCTCTCTCTCAGGGAGATATCTGTACACTGACTGGTGTCTCTCAGTCCCTGTCTCTCAGGGAGATATATGTACACTGACTGGTGTCTCTCAGTCCCTCTCTCAGGGAGGTATCTGTACACTGAGTGGTGTCTCTCAGTCCCTGTCTCTCAGGGAGATATATGTACACTGACTGGTGTCTCTCAGTCCTTGTCTCTCAGGGAGATATCTGTACACTGAGTGGTGTCTTTCAGTCCCTCTCTCTCAGGGAGATATCTGTACACTGAGTGGTGTCTCTCAGTTCCTGTCTCTCAGGGAGATATCTGTCCACTGAATGGTGTCTCTCAGTCCCTCTCTCTCAGGGAGATATCTGTACTCTGACTGGTGTCTCTCAGTCCCTGTCTCTCAGGGAGATATCTGTGCACTGAGTGGTGTCTCTCAGTCCCTCTCTCTCAGGGAGATATCTGTACACTGACTGGTGTCTCTCAGTCCCTCTCTCTCAAGGAGATATCTGTACACTGAGTGGTGTCTCACAGCCCCTGTCTCTCAGGGAGATATCTGTACACTGACTGGTGTCTCTCAGTCCCTGTCTCTCAGGGAGAAATCTGTACACTGAGTGGTGTCTCTCAATCCCTCTCTCTCAGGGAGATATCTGTACACTGACTGGTGTCTCTCAGTCCCTGTCTCTCAGGGAGATATCTGTACACTCAGTGGTGTCTCACAGTCCCTCTCTCGCAGGGAGATATCTGTACACTGACTGGTGTCTCTCAGTCCCTCTCTCTCAGGGAGATATCTCTACACTGACTGGTGTCTCTCAGTCCCTCTCTCTCAGGGAGATATCTGTACACTGACTGGTGTCTCTCAGTCCCTGTCTCTCAGGGAGATATCTGTACACTGAGTGGTGTCTCACAGTCCCTCTCTCTCAGGGAGATATCTGTACACTGACTGGTGTCTCTCTGTCCCTCTCTCTCAGGGAGATATCTGTACACTGAGTGGTGTCTCTCAGTCCCTCTCTCTCAGGGAGATATATGTACACTGACTGGTGTCTCTCAGTCCCTCTCTCTCAGGGAGGTATCTGTACACTGAGTGGTGTCTCTCAGTCCCTGTCTCTCAGGGAGATATATGCACACTGACTGGTGTCTCTCAGTCCCTGTCTCTCAGGGAGATATCTGTACACTGAGTGGTGTCTCTCAGTCCCTCTCTCTCAGGGAGATATCTGTACAATGAGTGGTGTCTCTCAGTCCCTGTCTCTCAGGGAGATATCTGTACAGTGAGTGGTGTCTCTCAGTCCCTCTCTCTCAGGGAGATATCTGTACTATGACTGGTGTCTCTCAGTCCCTGTCTCTCAGGGAGATATCAGTACACTGAGTGGTGTCTCTCAGTCCCTCTCTCTCAGGGAGATATCTGTACACTGACTGGTGTCTCTCAGTCCCTCTCTCTCAGGGTGGTATCTGTACACTGAGTGGTGTCTCTCAGGGAGAAATCTGTGCACTGAGTGTTGTCTCTCAGTCCCTCTCTCTCAGGGAGATATCTGTACACTGACTGGTGTCTCTCAGCCCCTCTTTCTCAGGGAGATATCTGTGCACTGAGTGGTGTCTCACAGTCCCTCTCTCTGGGAGATATCTGTACACTGACTGGTGTCTCTCAATCCCTGTCCCTCAGGGAGATATCTGTACACTGAGTGGTGTCTCTCAGTCCCTCTCTCTCAGGGAGATATCTGCACACTGACTGGTGTCTCTCAGTCCCTGTGTCTGAGGGAGATATCTGTACACTGAGTGGTGTCTCTCAGTCCCTGTCTCTCAGGGAGATATCTGTACACTGAGTGGTGTCTCTCAGTCCCTCTCTCTCAGGGATATATTTGTACACTGACTGGTGTCTCTCAGTCCCTGTCTCTCAGGGAGATTACTGTACATTGAGTGGTGTCTCACAGTCCCTCTCTCTCAGGGAGACATCTGTACACTGACTGGTGTCTCTCAGTCCCTCTCTCTCAGGGAGATATCTGTACACTGAGTGGTGTCTCTCAGTCCCTCTCTTTCAGGGAGATATCTGTACACTGAGTGGTGTCTCTCAGTCCCTGTCTCTCAGGGAGATATATGTACACTGACTGGTGTCTCTCAGTCCCTCTCTCTCATGGAGATATCTGTACACTGACTGGTGTCTCTCAGTCCCTCTCTCTCAGGGAGATATCTGTACACTGAGTGGTGTCTCACAGCCCCTGTCTCTCAGGGAGATATCTGTACACTGTCTGGTGTCTCTCAGTCCCTGTCTGTCAGGGAGATATCTATACACTGAGTGGTGTCTCTCAGTCCCTGTCTCTCAGGGAGCTTTATGTACACTGAGTGGTGTCTCTCAGGGAGATATCTGTACACTGACTGGTGTCTCTCAGTCCCTGTCTCTCAGGGAGCTTTATGTACACTGAGTGGTGTCTCTCAGTCCCTCTCTCTCAGGGAGATATTTGTACACTGACTGGTGTCTCTCAGTCCCTGTCTCTCAGGGAGATATCTGCACACTGAGTGGTGTCTCTCAGTCCCTCTCTCTCAGGGAGATATCTGTACACTGACTGGTGTCTCTCAGTCCCAGTCTCTCAGGGAGATATCTGTACACTGAGTGGTGTCTCACAGTCCCTCTCTCTCAGGGAGACATCTGTACACTGACTGGTGTCTCTCAGTCCCTGTCTCTCAGGGAGATATCTGTACACTGAGTGGTGTCTCTCAGTCCCTCTCTCTCAGGGAGATATCTGTACACTGACTGGTGTCTCTCAGTCCCTGTCTCTCAGGGAGATATCTATACACTGAGTGGTGTCTCTCAGTCCCTGTCTCTCAGGGAGATATCTGTACACTGACTGGTGTCTCTCAGTCCCTCTCTCTCAGGGAGATATCTGAACGCTGACTAGTGTCTCTCAGTCCCTCTCTCTCAGGGAGATATCTGTACACTGAGTGGTGTCTCACAGTCCCTCTCTCGCAGGGAGATATCTGTACACTGACTGGTGTCTCTCAGTCCCTCTCTCTCAGGGAGATATGTGTACACTGACTGGTGTCTCTCAGTCCCTGTCTCTCAGGGAGATATCTGTACACTGAGTGGTGTCTCTCAGTCCCTGTCTCTCAGGGAGATATCTGTACACTGACTGGTGTCTCTCAGTCCCTGTCTCTCAGGGAGATATCTGTACACTGAGTGGTGTCTCACAGTCCCTCTCTCTCAGGGAGATATCTGTACACTGACTGGTGTCTCTCTGTCCCTCTCTCTCAGGGAGATATCTGTACGCTGAGTGGTGTCTCTCAGTCCCTCTCTCTCAGGGAGATATATGTACACTGACTGGTGTCTCTCAGTCCCTCTCTCTCAGGGAGGTATCTGTACACTGAGTGGTGTCTCTCAGTCCCTGTCTCTCAGGGAGATATATGTACACTGACTGGTGTCTCTCAGTCCCTGTCTCTCAGGGAGATATCTGTACACTGAGTGGTGTCTCTCAGTCCCTCTCTCTCAGGGAGATATCTGTACAATGAGTGGTGTCTCTCAGTCCCTGTCTCTCAGGGAGATATCTGTACAGTGAGTGGTGTCTCTCAGTCCCTCTCTCTCAGGGAGATATCTGTACTATGACTGGTGTCTCTCAGTCCCTGTCTCTCAGGGAGATATCAGTACACTGAGTGGTGTCTCTCAGTCCCTCTCTCTCAGGGAGATATCTGTACACTGACTGGTGTCTCTCAGTCCCTCTCTCTCAGGGTGGTATCTGTACACTGAGTGGTGTCTCTCAGTCCCTGTCTCTCAGGGAGATATCTGTACACTGACTGGTGTCTCTCAGTCCCTGTCTCTCAGGGAGCTTTATGTACACTGAGTGGTGTCTCTCAGGGAGAAATCTGTACACTGAGTGTTGTCTCTCAGTCCCTCTCTCTCAGGGAGATATCTGTACACTGACTGGTGTCTCTCAGCCCCTCTCTCTCAGGGAGATCTCTTTGCACTGAGTGGTGTCTCACAGTCCCTCTCTCTGGGAGATATCTGTACACTGACTGGTGTCTCTCAGTCCCTGTCTCTCAGGGAGATATCTGTACACTGAGTGGTGTCTCTCAGTCCCTCTCTCTCAGGGAGATATCTGCACACTGACTGGTGTCTCTCAGTCCCTGTCTCTGAGGGAGATATCTGTACACTGAGTGGTGTCTCTCAGTCCCTCTCTCTCAGGGAGATATTTGTACACTGACTGGTGTCTCTCAGTCCCTGTCTCTCAGGGAGATATCTGTACATTGAGTGGTGTCTCACAGTCCCTCTCTCTCAGGGAGACATCTGTACACTGACTGGTGTCTCTCAGTCCCTCTCTCTCAGGGAGATATCTGTACACTGAGTGGTGTCTCTCAGTCCCTCTCTCTCAGGGAGATATCTGTACACTGAGTGGTGTCTCTCAGTCCCTGTCTCTCAGGGAGATATATGTACACTGAGTGGTGTCTCTCAGTCCCTCTCTCTCAGGGAGATATCTGCACACTGACTGGTGTCTCTCAGTCCCTGTCTCTGAGGGAGATATCTGTACACTGAGTGGTGTCTCTCAGTCCCTCTCTCTCAGGGAGATATTTGTACACTGACTGGTGTCTCTCAGTCCCTGTCTCTCAGGGAGATATCTGTACATTGAGTGGTGTCTCACAGTCCCTCTCTCTCAGGGAGACATCTGTACACTGACTGGTGTCTCTCAGTCCCTCTCTCTCAGGGAGATATCTGTACACTGAGTGGTGTCTCTCAGTCCCTCTCTCTCAGGGAGATATCTGTACACTGAGTGGTGTCTCTCAGTCCCTGTCTCTCAGGGAGATATATGTACACTGACTGGTGTCTCTCAGTCCCTCTCTCTCAGGGAGATATCTGTACACTGACTGGTGTCTCTCAGTCCCTCTCTCTCAGGGAGATATCTGTACACTGAGTGGTGTCTCACAGCCCCTGTCTCTCAGGGAGATATCTGTACACTGTCTGGTGTCTCTCAGTCCCTGTCTGTCAGGGAGATATCTATACACTGAGTGGTGTCTCTCAGTCCCTGTCTCTCAGGGAGCTTTATGTACACTGAGTGGTGTCTCTCAGGGAGATATCTGTACACTGACTGGTGTCTCTCAGTCCCTGTCTCTCAGGGAGCTTTATGTACACTGAGTGGTGTCTCTCAGTCCCTCTCTCTCAGGGAGATATTTGTACACTGACTGGTGTCTCTCAGTCCCTGTCTCTCAGGGAGATATCTGCACACTGAGTGGTGTCTCTCAGTCCCTCTCTCTCAGGGAGATATCTGTACACTGACTGGTGTCTCTCAGTCCCAGTCTCTCAGGGAGATATCTGTACACTGAGTGGTGTCTCACAGTCCCTCTCTCTCAGGGAGACATCTGTACACTGACTGGTGTCTCTCAGTCCCTGTCTCTCAGGGAGATATCTGTACACTGAGTGGTGTCTCTCAGTCCCTCTCTCTCAGGGAGATATCTGTACACTGACTGGTGACTCTCAGTCCCTGTCTCTCAGGGAGATATCTATACACTGAGTGGTGTCTCTCAGTCCCTGTCTCTCAGGGAGATATCTGTACACTGACTGGTGTCTCTCAGTCCCTCTCTCTCAGGGAGATATCTGAACGCTGACTAGTGTCTCTCAGTCCCTCTCTCTCAGGGAGATATCTGTACACTGAGTGGTGTCTCTCAGTCCCTCTCTCTCAGGGAGATATCTGTACACTGACTGGTGTCTCACAGTCCCTCTCTCTCAGGGAGATATCTGTACACTGACTGGTGTCTCTCAGTCCCTCTCCCTCAGGGAGATATCTGTACACTGAGTGGTGTCTCTCAGTCCCTCTCTCTCAGGGAGATATATGTACACTGACTGGTGTCTCTCAGTCCCTCTCTCTCAGGGAGGTATCTGTACACTGAGTGGTGTCTCTCAGTCCCTGTCTCTCAGGGAGATATATGTACACTGACTGGTGTCTCTCAGTCCCTGTCTCTCAGGGAGATAGAACATAGAACATAGAACATACAGCACAGAACAGGCCCTTCGGCCCACAATATTGTGCCGATGCTTTGTCCTCTGTCAAGGACAATTTAATCTATACCCCATCATTCTCCTTTATCCATATACCTATCCAAAAGCCTTTTGAAAGTCCCTAAAGTTTCTGACTCAACAACTTCCCCGGGCAAGGCATTCCATGCCTCGACCACTCTCTGGGTAAAGAACCTTCCCCTGACATCCCCCTTATATCTCCCACCCTTCACCTTAAATTTATGACCCCTTGTAACGCTTTGCTCCACCCGGGGAAAAAGTTTCTGACTGTCTACCCTATCTATTCCCCTGATCATCTTATAAACCTCTATCATGTCACCCCTCATCCTTCTCCTTTCTAATGAGAAGAGGCCTAGAATGTTCAGCCTTTCCTCGTAAGACTTATTCTCCATTCCAGGCAACATCCTGGTAAATCTCCTCTGCACCCTCTCCAAGGCTTCCACATCCTTCCTAAAATGAGGCGACCAGAACTGCACACAGTACTCCAAATGAGGCCTTACCAAGGTCCTGTACAGCTGCATCATCACCTCACGGCTCTTAAATTCAATCCCTCTGCTAATGAACGCTAACACCCCATATGCCTTCTTCACAGCCCCTCTCACAGTCCCTCTCTCTCAGGGAGACATCTGTACACTGACTGGTGTCTCTCAGTCCCTGTCTCTCAGGGAGATATCTGTACACTGAGTGGTGTCTCTCAGTCCCTCTCTCTCAGGGAGATATCTGTACACTGACTGGTGACTCTCAGTCCCTGTCTCTCAGGGAGATATCTATACACTGAGTGGTGTCTCTCAGTCCCTGTCTCTCAGGGAGATATCTGTACACTGACTGGTGTCTCTCAGTCCCTCTCTCTCAGGGTGGTATCTGTACACTGAGTGGTGTCTCTCAGTCCCTGTCTCTCAGGGAGATATCTGTACACTGACTGGTGTCTCTCAGTCCCTGTCTCTCAGGGAGCTTTATGTACACTGAGTGGTGTCTCTCAGGGAGAAATCTGTACACTGAGTGTTGTCTCTCAGTCCCTCTCTCTCAGGGAGATATCTGTACACTGACTGGTGTCTCTCAGCCCCTCTCTCTCAGGGAGATATCTGTGCACTGAGTGGTGTCTCACAGTCCCTCTCTCTGGGAGATATCTGTACACTGACTGGTGTCTCTCAGTCCCTGTCTCTCAGGGAGATATCTGTACACTGAGTGGTGTCTCTCAGTCCCTCTCTCTCAGGGAGATATCTGTACTCTGACTGGTGTCTCTCAGTCCCTGTCTCTGAGGGAGATATCTGTACACTGAGTGGTGTCTCTCAGTCCCTCTCTCTCAGGGAGATATCTGTACACTGACTGGTGTCTCTCATTCCCTCTCTCTCAGGGAGATATCTGAACGCTGACTAGTGTCTCTCAGTCCCTCTCTCTCAGGGAGATATCTGTACACTGAGTGGTGTCTCTCAGTCCCTCTCTCTCAGGGAGATATCTGTACACTGACTGGTGTCTCTCAGTCCCTGTCTCTCAGGGAGATATATGTACACTGACTGGTGTCTCTCAGTCCCTCTCTCAGGGAGGTATGTGTACACTGAGTGGTGTCTCTCAGTCCCCGTCTCTCAGGGAGATATATGTACACTGACTGGTGTCTCTCAGTCCTTGTCTCTCAGGGAGATATCTGTTCACTGAGTGGTGTCTCTCAGTCCCTCTCTCTCAGGGAGATATCTGTACACTGAGTGGTGTCTCTCAGTTCCTGTCTCTCAGGGAGATATCTGTACACTGAATGGTGTCTCTCAGTCCCTCTCTCTCAGGGAGCTATCTGTACACTGACTGGTGTCTCTCAGTCCCTCTCTCTCAGGGAGATATCTGTACGCTGACTGGTGTCTCTCAGTCCCTCTCTCTCATGGAGATATCTGTACACTGAGTGGTGTCTCTCAGTCCCTCTCTCTCAGGGAGATATCTGTACACTGAGTGGTGTCTCACAGCCCCTGTCTCTCAGGGAGATATCTGTACACTGACTGGTGTCTCTCAGTCCCTGTCTCTCAGGGAGAAATCTGTACACTGAGTGGTGTCTCTCAATCCCTCTCTCTCAGGGAGATATCTGTACACTGACTGGTGTCTCTCAGTCCCTGTCTCTCAGGGAGATATCTGTACACTGAGTGGTGTCTCTCAGTCCCTGTCTCTCAGGGAGATATATGTACACTGACTGGTGTCTCTCAGTCCCTCTCTCTCAGGGAGATATCTGTACACTGACTGGTGTCTCTCAGTCCCTCTCTCTCAGGGAGATATCTGTACACTGAGTGGTGTCTCACAGCCCCTGTCTCTCAGGGAGATATCTGTCCACTGTCTGGTGTCTCTCAGTCCCTGTCTGTCAGGGAGATATCTATACACTGAGTGGTGTCTCTCAGTCCCTGTCTCTCAGGGAGCTTTATGTACACTGAGTGGTGTCTCTCAGGGAGACATCTGTACACTGACTGGTGTCTCTCAGTCCCTGTCTCTCAGGAGATATCTGTACACTGAGTGGTGTCTCTCAGTCCCTCTCTCTCAGTGAGATATCTGTACACTGACTGGTGTCTCTCAATCCCTCTCTCTCAGGGAGATATCTGTACTCTGACTGGTGTCTCTCAGTCCCTGTCTCTGAGGGAGATATCTGTACACTGACTGGTGTCTCTCAGTCCCTGTCTCTCAGGGAGATATCTATACACTGAGTGGTGTCTCTCAGTCCCTGTCTCTCAGGGAGATATCTGTACACTGACTGGTGTCTCTCAGTCCCTCTCTCTCAGGGTGGTATCTGTACACTGAGTGGTGTCTCTCAGTCCCTGTCTCTCAGGGAGATATCTGTACACTGACTGGTGTCTCTCAGTCCCTGTCTCTCAGGGAGCTTTATGTACACTGAGTGGTGTCTCTCAGGGAGAAATCTGTACACTGAGTGTTGTCTCTCAGTCCCTCTCTCTCAGGGAGATATCTGTACACTGACTGGTGTCTCTCAGCCCCTCTCTCTCAGGGAGATATCTGTGCACTGAGTGGTGTCTCACAGTCCCTCTCTCTGGGAGATATCTGTACACTGACTGGTGTCTCTCAGTCCCTGTCTCTCAGGGAGATATCTGTACACTGAGTGGTGTCTCTCAGTCCCTCTCTCTCAGGGAGATATCTGTACTCTGACTGGTGTCTCTCAGTCCCTGTCTCTGAGGGAGATATCTGTACACTGAGTGGTGTCTCTCAGTCCCTCTCTCTCAGGGAGATATCTGTACACTGACTGGTGTCTCTCATTCCCTCTCTCTCAGGGAGATATCTGAACGCTGACTAGTGTCTCTCAGTCCCTCTCTCTCAGGGAGATATCTGTACACTGAGTGGTGTCTCTCAGTCCCTCTCTCTCAGGGAGATATCTGTACACTGACTGGTGTCTCTCAGTCCCTGTCTCTCAGGGAGATATATGTACACTGACTGGTGTCTCTCAGTCCCTCTCTCAGGGAGGTATGTGTACACTGAGTGGTGTCTCTCAGTCCCCGTCTCTCAGGGAGATATATGTACACTGACTGGTGTCTCTCAGTCCTTGTCTCTCAGGGAGATATCTGTTCACTGAGTGGTGTCTCTCAGTCCCTCTCTCTCAGGGAGATATCTGTACACTGAGTGGTGTCTCTCAGTTCCTGTCTCTCAGGGAGATATCTGTACACTGAATGGTGTCTCTCAGTCCCTCTCTCTCAGGGAGCTATCTGTACACTGACTGGTGTCTCTCAGTCCCTCTCTCTCAGGGAGATATCTGTACGCTGACTGGTGTCTCTCAGTCCCTCTCTCTCATGGAGATATCTGTACACTGAGTGGTGTCTCTCAGTCCCTCTCTCTCAGGGAGATATCTGTACACTGAGTGGTGTCTCACAGCCCCTGTCTCTCAGGGAGATATCTGTACACTGACTGGTGTCTCTCAGTCCCTGTCTCTCAGGGAGAAATCTGTACACTGAGTGGTGTCTCTCAATCCCTCTCTCTCAGGGAGATATCTGTACACTGACTGGTGTCTCTCAGTCCCTGTCTCTCAGGGAGATATCTGTACACTGAGTGGTGTCTCTCAGTCCCTGTCTCTCAGGGAGATATATGTACACTGACTGGTGTCTCTCAGTCCCTCTCTCTCAGGGAGATATCTGTACACTGACTGGTGTCTCTCAGTCCCTCTCTCTCAGGGAGATATCTGTACACTGAGTGGTGTCTCACAGCCCCTGTCTCTCAGGGAGATATCTGTACACTGTCTGGTGTCTCTCAGTCCCTGTCTGTCAGGGAGATATCTATACACTGAGTGGTGTCTCTCAGTCCCTGTCTCTCAGGGAGCTTTATGTACACTGAGTGGTGTCTCTCAGGGAGATATCTGTACACTGACTGGTGTCTCTCAGTCCCTGTCTCTCAGGGAGCTTTATGTACACTGAGTGGTGTCTCTCAGTCCCTCTCTCTCAGGGAGATATTTGTACACTGACTGGTGTCTCTCAGTCCCTGTCTCTCAGGGAGATATCTGCACACTGAGTGGTGTCTCTCAGTCACTCTCTCTCAGGGAGATATCTGTACACTGACAGGTGTCTCTCAGTCCCAGTCTCTCAGGGAGATATCTGTACACTGAGTGGTGTCTCACAGTCCCTCTCTCTCAGGGAGACATCTGTACACTGACTGGTGTCTCTCAGTCCCTGTCTCTCAGGGAGATATCTGTACACTGAGTGGTGTCTCTCAGTCCCTCTCTCTCAGGGAGATATCTGTACACTGACTGGTGTCTCTCAGTCCCTGTCTCTCAGGGAGATATCTATACACTGAGTGGTGTCTCTCAGTCCCTGTCTCTCAGGGAGATATCTGTACACTGACTGTTGTCTCTCAGTCCCTCTCTCTCAGGGAGATATCTGAACGCTGACTAGTGTCTCTCAGTCCCTCTCTCTCAGGGAGATATCTGTACACTGAGTGGTGTCTCACAGTCCCTCTCTCGCAGGGAGATATCTGTACACTGACTGGTGTCTCTCAGTCCCTCTCTCTCAGGGAGATATCTGTACACTGACTGGTGTCTCTCAGTCCCTGTCTCTCAGGGAGATATCTGTACACTGAGTGGTGTCTCTCAGTCCCTGTCTCTCAGGGAGATATCTGTACACTGACTGGTGTCTCTCAGTCCCTGTCTCTCAGGGAGATATCTGTACACTGAGTGGTTTCTCACAGTCCCTCTCTCTCAGGGAGATATCTGTACACTGACTGGTGTCTCTCTGTCCCTCTCTCTCAGGGAGATATCTGTACACTGAGTGGTGTCTCTCAGTCCCTCTCTCTCAGGGAGATATATGTACACTGACTGGTGTCTCTCAGTCCCTCTCTCTCAGGGAGGTATCTGTACACTGAGTGGTGTCTCTCAGTCCCTGTCTCTCAGGGAGATATATGTACACTGACTGGTGTCTCTCAGTCCCTGTCTCTCAGGGAGATATCTGTACACTGAGTGGTGTCTCTCAGTCCCTCTCTCTCAGGGAGATATCTGTACAATGAGTGGTGTCTCTCAGTCCCTGTCTCTCAGGGAGATATCTGTACAGTGAGTGGTGTCTCTCAGTCCCTCTCTCTCAGGGAGATATCTGTACTATGACTGGTGTCTCTCAGTCCCTCTCCCTCAGGGAGATATCTGTACACTGAGTGTTGTCTCTCAGTCCCTCTCTCTCAGGGAGATATATGTACACTGACTGGTGTCTCTCAGTCCCTCTCTCTCAGGGAGGTATCTGTACACTGAGTGGTGTCTCTCAGTCCCTGTCTCTCAGGGAGATATATGTACACTGACTGGTGTCTCTCAGTCCCTGTCTCTCAGGGAGATAGAACATAGAACATAGAACATACAGCACAGAACAGGCCCTTCGGCCCACAATGTTGTGCCGATGCTTTGTCCTCTGTCAAGGACAATTTAATCTATACCCCATCATTCTCCTTTATCCATATACCTATCCAAAAGCCTTTTGAAAGTCCCTAAAGTTTCTGACTCAACAACTTCCCCGGGCAAGGCATTCCATGCCTCGACCACTCTCTGGGTAAAGAACCTTCCCCTGACATCCCCCTTATATCTCCCACCCTTCACCTTAAATTTATGACCCCTTGTAACGCTTTGCTCCACCCGGGGAAAAAGTTTCTGACTGTCTACCCTATCTATTCCCCTGATCATCTTATAAACCTCTATCATGTCACCCCTCATCCTTCTCCTTTCTAATGAGAAGAGGCCTAGAATGTTCAGCCTTTCCTCGTAAGACTTATTCTCCATTCCAGGCAACATCCTGGTAAATCTCCTCTGCACCCTCTCCAAGGCTTCCACATCCTTCCTAAAATGAGGCGACCAGAACTGCACACAGTACTCCAAATGAGGCCTTACCAAGGTCCTGTACAGCTGCATCATCACCTCACGGCTCTTAAATTCAATCCCTCTGCTAATGAACGCTAACACCCCATATGCCTTCTTCACAGCCCCTCTCACAGTCCCTCTCTCTCAGGGAGACATCTGTACACTGACTGGTGTCTCTCAGTCCCTGTCTCTCAGGGAGATATCTGTACACTGAGTGGTGTCTCTCAGTCCCTCTCTCTCAGGGAGATATCTGTACACTGACTGGTGACTCTCAGTCCCTGTCTCTCAGGGAGATATCTATACACTGAGTGGTGTCTCTCAGTCCCTGTCTCTCAGGGAGATATCTGTACACTGACTGGTGTCTCTCAGTCCCTCTCTCTCAGGGTGGTATCTGTACACTGAGTGGTGTCTCTCAGTCCCTGTCTCTCAGGGAGATATCTGTACACTGACTGGTGTCTCTCAGTCCCTGTCTCTCAGGGAGCTTTATGTACACTGAGTGGTGTCTCTCAGGGAGAAATCTGTACACTGAGTGTTGTCTCTCAGTCCCTCTCTCTCAGGGAGATATCTGTACACTGACTGGTGTCTCTCAGCCCCTCTCTCTCAGGGAGATATCTGTGCACTGAGTGGTGTCTCACAGTCCCTCTCTCTGGGAGATATCTGTACACTGACTGGTGTCTCTCAGTCCCTGTCTCTCAGGGAGATATCTGTACACTGAGTGGTGTCTCTCAGTCCCTCTCTCTCAGGGAGATATCTGTACTCTGACTGGTGTCTCTCAGTCCCTGTCTCTGAGGGAGATATCTGTACACTGAGTGGTGTCTCTCAGTCCCTCTCTCTCAGGGAGATATCTGTACACTGACTGGTGTCTCTCAGTCCCTCTCTCTCAGGGAGATATCTGAACGCTGACTAGTGTCTCTCAGTCCCTCTCTCTCAGGGAGATATCTGTACACTGAGTGGTGTCTCTCAGTCCCTCTCTCTCAGGCAGATATCTGTACACTGACTGGTGTCTCTCAGTCCCTGTCTCTCAGGGAGATATATGTACACTGACTGGTGTCTCTCAGTCCCTCTCTCAGGGAGGTATGTGTACACTGAGTGGTGTCTCTCAGTCCCCGTCTCTCAGGGAGATATATGTACACTGACTGGTGTCTCTCAGTCCTTGTCTCTCAGGGAGATATCTGTTCACTGAGTGGTGTCTCTCAGTCCCTCTCTCTCAGGGAGATATCTGTACACTGAGTGGTGTCTCTCAGTTCCTGTCTCTCAGGGAGATATCTGTACACTGAATGGTGTCTCTCAGTCCCTCTCTCTCAGGGAGCTATCTGTACACTGACTGGTGTCTCTCAGTCCCTCTCTCTCAGGGAGATATCTGTACGCTGACTGGTGTCTCTCAGTCCCTCTCTCTCATGGAGATATCTGTACACTGAGTGGTGTCTCTCAGTCCCTCTCTCTCAGGGAGATATCTGTACACTGAGTGGTGTCTCACAGCCCCTGTCTCTCAGGGAGATATCTGTACACTGACTGGTGTCTCTCAGTCCCTGTCTCTCAGGGAGAAATCTGTACACTGAGTGGTGTCTCTCAATCCCTCTCTCTCAGGGAGATATCTGTACACTGACTGGTGTCTCTCAGTCCCTGTCTCTCAGGGAGATATCTGTACACTGACTGGTGTCTCTCAGTCCCTGTCTCTCAGGGAGATATATGTACACTGACTGGTGTCTCTCAGTCCCTCTCTCTCAGGGAGATATCTGTACACTGACTGGTGTCTCTCAGTCCCTCTCTCTCAGGGAGATATCTGTACACTGAGTGGTGTCTCACAGCCCCTGTCTCTCAGGGAGATATCTGTACACTGTCTGGTGTCTCTCAGTCCCTGTCTGTCAGGGAGATATCTATACACTGAGTGGTGTCTCTCAGTCCCTGTCTCTCAGGGAGCTTTATGTACACTGAGTGGTGTCTCTCAGGGAGATATCTGTACACTGACTGGTGTCTCTCAGTCCCTGTCTCTCAGGGAGCTTTATGTACACTGAGTGGTGTCTCTCAGTCCCTCTCTCTCAGGGAGATATTTGTACACTGACTGGTGTCTCTCAGTCCCTGTCTCTCAGGGAGATATCTGCACACTGAGTGGTGTCTCTCAGTCCCTCTCTCTCAGGGAGATATCTGTACACTGACTGGTGTCTCTCAGTCCCAGTCTCTCAGGGAGATATCTGTACACTGAGTGGTGTCTCACAGTCCCTCTCTCTCAGGGAGACATCTGTACACTGACTGGTGTCTCTCAGTCCCTGTCTCTCAGGGAGATATCTGTACACTGAGTGGTGTCTCTCAGTCCCTCTCTCTCAGGGAGATATCTGTACACTGACTGGTGTCTCTCAGTCCCTGTCTCTCAGGGAGATATCTATACACTGAGTGGTGTCTCTCAGTCCCTGTCTCTCAGGGAGATATCTGTACACTGACTGGTGTCTCTCAGTCCCTCTCTCTCAGGGAGATATCTGAACGCTGACTAGTGTCTCTCAGTCCCTCTCTCTCAGGGAGATATCTGTACACTGAGTGGTGTCTCACAGTCCCTCCTCGCAGGGAGATATCTGTACACTGACTGGTGTCTCTCAGTCCCTCTCTCTCAGGGAGATATCTGTACACTGACTGGTGTCTCTCAGTCCCTGTCTCTCAGGGAGATATCTGTACACTGAGTGGTGTCTCTCAGTCCCTGTCTCTCAGGGAGATATCTGTACACTGACTGGTGTCTCTCAGTCCCTGTCTCTCAGGGAGATATCTGTACACTGAGTGGTGTCTCACAGTCCCTCTCTCTCAGGGAGATATCTGTACACTGACTGGTGTCTCTCTGTCCCTCTCTCTCAGGGAGATATCTGTACACTGAGTGGTGTCTCTCAGTCCCTCTCTCTCAGGGAGATATATGTACACTGACTGGTGTCTCTCAGTCCCTCTCTCTCAGGGAGGTATCTGTACACTGAGTGGTGTCTCTCAGTCCCTGTCTCTCAGGGAGATATATGTACACTGACTGGTGTCTCTCAGTCCCTGTCTCTCAGGGAGATATCTGTACACTGAGTGGTGTCTCTCAGTCCCTCTCTCTCAGGGAGATATCTGTACAATGAGTGGTGTCTCTCAGTCCCTGTCTCTCAGGGAGATATCTGTACAGTGAGTGGTGTCTCTCAGTCCCTCTCTCTCAGGGAGATATCTGTACTATGACTGGTGTCTCTCAGTCCCTGTCTCTCAGGGAGATATCAGTACACTGAGTGGTGTCTCTCAGTCCCTCTCTCTCAGGGAGATATCTGTACACTGACTGGTGTCTCTCAGTCCCTCTCTCTCAGGGTGGTATCTGTACACTGAGTGGTGTCTCTCAGTCCCTGTCTCTCAGGGAGATATCTGTACACTGACTGGTGACTCTCAGTCCCTGTCTCTAAGGGAGCTTTATGTACACTGAGTGGTGTCTCTCAGGGAGAAATCTGTACACTGAGTGTTGTCTCTCAGTCCCTCTCTCTCAGGGATATATCTGTACACTGACTGGTGTCTCTCAGCCCCTCTCTCTCAGGGAGATATCTTTGCACTGAGTGGTGTCTCACAGTCCCTCTCTCTGGGAGATATCTGTACACTGACTGGTGTCTCTCAGTCCCTGTCTCTCAGGGAGATATCTGTACACTGAGTGGTGTCTCTCAGTCCCTCTCTCTCAGGGAGATATCTGCACACTGACTGGTGTCTCTCAGTCCCTGTCTCTGAGGGAGATATCTGTACACTGAGTGGTGTCTCTCAGTCCCTCTCTCTCAGGGAGATATTTGTACACTGACTGGTGTCTCTCAGTCCCTGTATCTCAGGGAGATATCTGTACATTGAGTGGTGTCTCACAGTCCCTCTCTCTCAGGGAGACATCTGTACACTGACTGGTGTCTCTCAGTCCCTCTCTCTCAGGGAGATATCTGTACACTGAGTGGTGTCTCTCAGTCCCTCTCTCTCAGGGAGATATCTGTACACTGAGTGGTGTCTCTCAGTCCCTGTCTCTCAGGGAGATATATGTACACTGACTGGTGTCTCTCAGTCCCTCTCTCTCAGGGAGATATCTGTACACTGACTGGTGTCTCTCAGTCCCTCTCTCTCAGGGAGATATCTGTACACTGAGTGGTGTCTCACAGCCCCTGTCTCTCAGGGAGATATCTGTACACTGTCTGGTGTCTCTCAGTCCCTGTCTCTCAGGGAGCTTTATGTACACTGAGTGGTGTCTCTCAGGGAGATATCTGTACACTGACTGGTGTCTCTCAGTCCCTGTCTCTCAGGGAGCTTTATGTACACTGAGTGGTGCCTCTCAGTCCCTCTCTCTCAGGGAGATATTTGTACACTGACTGGTGTCTCTCAGTCCCTGTCTCTCAGGGAGATATCTGCACACTGAGTGGTGTCTCTCAGTCCCTCTCTCTCAGGGAGATATCTGTACACTGACTGGTGTCTCTCAGTCCCAGTCTCTCAGGGAGATATCTGTACACTGAGTGGTGTCTCACAGTCCCTCTCTCTCAGGGAGACATCTGTACACTGACTGGTGTCTCTCAGTCCCTGTCTCTCAGGGAGATATCTGTACACTGAGTGGTGTCTCTCAGTCCCTCTCTCTCAGGGAGATATCTGTACACTGACTGGTGACTCTCA
This sequence comes from Heterodontus francisci, assembly GCF_036365525.1. Lineage (NCBI taxonomy): Eukaryota > Metazoa > Chordata > Chondrichthyes > Heterodontiformes > Heterodontidae > Heterodontus > Heterodontus francisci. The sequence continues at coordinate 1,372,597 of NC_090403.1, forward strand.
GTCCCTGTCTCTCAGGGAGATATCTATACACTGAGTGGTGTCTCTCAGTCCCTGTCTCTCAGGGAGATATCTGTACACTGACTGGTGTCTCTCAGTCCCTCTCTCTCAGGGAGATATCTGAACGCTGACTAGTGTCTCTCAGTCCCTCTCTCTCAGGGAGATATCTGTACACTGAGTGGTGTCTCTCAGTCCCTCTCTCTCAGGGAGATATCTGTGCACTGACTGGTGTCTCACAGTCCCTCTCTCTCAGGGAGATATCTGTACACTGACTGGTGTCTCTCAGTCCCTCTCCCTCAGGGAGATATCTGTACACTGAGTGGTGTCTCTCAGCCCCTCTCTCTCAGGGAGATATATGTACACTGACTGGTGTCTCTCAGTCCCTCTCTCTCAGGGAGGTATCTGTACACTGACTGGTGTCTCTCAGTCCCTGTCTCTCAGGGAGATAGAACATAGAACATAGAACATAGAACATACAGCACAGAACAGGCCCTTCGGCCCACAATGTTGTGCCGATGCTTTGTCCTCTGTCAAGGACAATTTAATCTATACCCCATCATTCTCCTTTATCCATATACCTATCCAAAAGCCTTTTGAAAGTCCCTAAAGTTTCTGACTCAACAACTTCCCCGGGCAAGGCATTCCATGCCTCGACCACTCTCTGGGTAAAGAACCTTCCCCTGACATCCCCCTTATATCTCCCACCCTTCACCTTAAATTTATGACCCCTTGTAACGCTTTGCTCCACCCGGGGAAAAAGTTTCTGACTGTCTACCCTATCTATTCCCCTGATCATCTTATAAACCTCTATCATGTCACCCCTCATCCTTCTCCTTTCTAATGAGAAGAGGCCTAGAATGTTCAGCCTTTCCTCGTAAGACTTATTCTCCATTCCAGGCAACATCCTGGTAAATCTCCTCTGCACCCTCTCCAAGGCTTCCACATCCTTCCTAAAATGAGGCGACCAGAACTGCACACAGTACTCCAAATGAGGCCTTACCAAGGTCCTGTACAGCTGCATCATCACCTCACGGCTCTTAAATTCAATCCCTCTGCTAATGAACGCTAACACCCCATATGCCTTCTTCACAGCCCCTCTCACAGTCCCTCTCTCTCAGGGAGACATCTGTACACTGACTGGTGTCTCTCAGTCCCTGTCTCTCAGGGAGATATCTGTACACTGAGTGGTGTCTCTCAGTCCCTCTCTCTCAGGGAGATATCTGTACACTGACTGGTGACTCTCAGTCCCTGTCTCTCAGGGAGATATCTATACACTGAGTGGTGTCTCTCAGTCCCTGTCTCTCAGGGAGATATCTGTACACTGACTGGTGTCTCTCAGTCCCTCTCTCTCAGGGTGGTATCTGTACACTGAGTGGTGTCTCTCAGTCCCTGTCTCTCAGGGAGATATCTGTACACTGACTGGTGTCTCTCAGTCCCTGTCTCTCAGGGAGCTTTATGTACACTGAGTGGTGTCTCTCAGGGAGAAATCTGTACACTGAGTGTTGTCTCTCAGTCCCTCTCTCTCAGGGAGATATCTGTACACTGACTGGTGTCTCTCAGCCCCTCTCTCTCAGGGAGATATCTGTGCACTGAGTGGTGTCTCACAGTCCCTCTCTCTGGGAGATATCTGTACACTGACTGGTGTCTCTCAGTCCCTGTCTCTCAGGGAGATATCTGTACACTGAGTGGTGTCTCTCAGTCCCTCTCTCTCAGGGAGATATCTGTACTCTGACTGGTGTCTCTCAGTCCCTGTCTCTGAGGGAGATATCTGTACACTGAGTGGTGTCTCTCAGTCCCTCTCTCTCAGGGAGATATCTGTACACTGACTGGTGTCTCTCAGTCCCTCTCTCTCAGGGAGATATCTGAACGCTGACTAGTGTCTCTCAGTCCCTCTCTCTCAGGGAGATATCTGTACACTGAGTGGTGTCTCTCAGTCCCTCTCTCTCAGGGAGATATCTGTACACTGACTGGTGTCTCTCAGTCCCTGTCTCTCAGGGAGATATATGTACACTGACTGGTGTCTCTCAGTCCCTCTCTCAGGGAGGTATGTGTACACTGAGTGGTGTCTCTCAGTCCCCGTCTCTCAGGGAGATATATGTACACTGACTGGTGTCTCTCAGTCCTTGTCTCTCAGGGAGATATCTGTTCACTGAGTGGTGTCTCTCAGTCCCTCTCTCTCAGGGAGATATCTGTACACTGAGTGGTGTCTCTCAGTTCCTGTCTCTCAGGGAGATATCTGTACACTGAATGGTGTCTCTCAGTCCCTCTCTCTCAGGGAGCTATCTGTACACTGACTGGTGTCTCTCAGTCCCTCTCTCTCAGGGAGATATCTGTACGCTGACTGGTGTCTCTCAGTCCCTCTCTCTCATGGAGATATCTGTACACTGAGTGGTGTCTCTCAGTCCCTCTCTCTCAGGGAGATATCTGTACACTGAGTGGTGTCTCACAGTCCCTGTCTCTCAGGGAGATATATGTACACTGACTGGTGTCTCTCAGTCCCACTCTCTCAGGGAGGTATCTGCACACTGAGTGGTGTCTCTCAGTCCCTGTCTCTCAGGGAGATATATGTGCACTGACTGGTGTCTCTCAGTCCCTCCCTCTCAGGGAGATATCTGTACACTGAGTGGTGTCTCTCAGTCCCTCTCTCTCAGGGAGATATCTGTACAATGAGTGGTGTCTCTCAGTCCCTGTCTCTCAGGGAGATATCTGTACACTGAGTGGTGTCTCTCAGTCCCTGTCTCTCAGGGAGATATCTGTACACTGAGTGGTGTCTCTCAGTACCTCTCTCTCACGGAGATATCTGTACACTGACTGGTGTCTCTCAGTCCTTGTCTCTCAGGGAGATATCTGTACACTGACTGGTGTCTCTCAGTCCCTGTCTCTCAGGGAGCTTTATGTACACTGAGTGGTGTCTCACAGTCCCTCTCTCTCAGGGAGATATCTGTACACTGACTGGTGTCTCTCAGTCCCTGTCTCTCAGGGAGATATCTGTACACTGAGTGGTGTCTCTCAATCCCTCTCTGTCAGGGAGATATCTGTACACTGACTGGTGTCTCTCAGTCCCTGTCTCTCAGGGAGATATCTATACACTGAGTGGTGTCTCTCAGTCCCTGTCTCTCAGGGAGATATCTGTACACTGACTGGTGTCTCTCAGTCCCTCTCTCTCAGGGAGACATCTGTACGCTGACTAGTGTCTCTCAGTCCCTCTCTCTCAGGGAGATATCTGTACACTGAGTGGTGTCTCTCAGTCCCTCTCTCTCAGGGAGATATCTGTACACTGACTGGTGTCTCTCAGTCCCTGTCTCTCAGGGAGATATATGTACACTGACTGGTGTCTCTCAGTCCCTCTCTCAGGGAGGTATCTGTACACTGAGTGGTGTCTCTCAGTCCCTGTCTCTCAGGGAGATATATGTACACTGACTGGTGTCTCTCAGTCCTTGTCTCTCAGGGAGATATCTGTACACTGAGTGGTGTCTTTCAGTCCCTCTCTCTCAGGGAGATATCTGTACACTGAGTGGCGTCTCTCAGTTCCTGTCTCTCAGGGAGATATCTGTCCACTGAATGGTGTCTCTCAGTCCCTCTCTCTCAGGGAGATATCTGTACTCTGACTGGTGTCTCTCAGTCCCTGTCTCTCAGGGAGATATCTGTGCACTGAGTGGTGTCTCTCAGTCCCTCTCTCTCAGGGAGATATCTGTACACTGACTGGTGTCTCTCAGTCCCTCTCTCTCAGGGAGATATCTGTACACTGAGTGGTGTCTCACAGCCCCTGTCTCTCAGGGAGATATCTGTACACTGACTGGTGTCTCTCAGTCCCTGTCTCTCAGGGAGAAATCTGTACACTGAGTGGTGTCTCTCAATCCCTCTCTCTCAGGGAGATATCTGTACACTGACTGGTGTCTCTCAGTCCCTGTCTCTCAGGGAGATATCTGTACACTGAGTGGTGTCTCACAGTCCCTCTCTCGCAGGGAGATATCTGTACACTGACTGGTGTCTCTCAGTCCCTCTCTCTCAGGGAGATATCTCTACACTGACTGGTGTCTCTCAGTCCCTGTCTCTCAGGGAGATATCTGTACACTGAGTGGTGTCTCTCAGTCCCTCTCTCTCAGGGAGATATCTGTACACTGACTGGTGTCTCTCAGTCCCTGTCTCTCAGGGAGATATCTGTACACTGAGTGGTGTCTCACAGTCCCTCTCTCTCAGGGAGATATCTGTACCCTGACTGGTGTCTCTCTGTCCCTCTCTCTCAGGGAGATATCTGTACACTGAGTGGTGTCTCTCAGTCCCTCTCTCTCAGGGAGATATATGTACACTGACTGGTGTCTCTCAGTCCCTCTCTCTCAGGGAGGTATCTGTACACTGAGTGGTGTCTCTCAGTCCCTGTCTCTCAGGGAGATATATGCACACTGACTGGTGTCTCTCAGTCCCTGTCTCTCAGGGAGATATCTGTACACTGAGTGGTGTCTCTCAGTCCCTCTCTCTCAGGGAGATATCTGTACAATGAGTGGTGTCTCTCAGTCCCTGTCTCTCAGGGAGATATCTGTACAGTGAGTGGTGTCTCTCAGTCCCTCTCTCTCAGGGAGATATCTGTACTATGACTGGTGTCTCTCAGTCCCTGTCTCTCAGGGAGATATCAGTACAATGAGTGGTGTCTCTCAGTCCCTCTCTCTCAGGGAGATATCTGTACACTGACTGGTGTCTCTCAGTCCCTCTCTCTCAGGGTGGTATCTGTACACTGAGTGGTGTCTCTCAGTCCCTGTCTCTCAGGGAGATATCTGTACACTGACTGGTGTCTCTCAGTCCCTGTCTCTCAGGGAGCTTTATGTACACTCAGTGGTGTCTCTCAGGGAGAAATCTGTGCACTGAGTGTTGTCTCTCAGTCCCTCTCTCTGAGGGAGATATCTGTACACTGACTGGTGTCTCTCAGCCCCTCTTTCTCAGGGAGATATCTGTGCACTGAGTGGTGTCTCAAAGTCCCTCTCTCTGGGAGATATCTGTACACTGACTGGTGTCTCTCAATCCCTGTATCTCAGGGAGATATCTGTACACTGAGTGGTGTCTCTCAGTCCCTCTCTCTCAGGGAGATATCTGCACACTGACCGGTGTCTCTCAGTCCCTGTCTCTGAGGGAGATATCTGTACACTGAGTGGTGTCTCTCAGTCCCTCTCTCTCAGGGAGATATTTGTACACTGACTGGTGTCTCTCAGTCCCTGTCTCTCAGGGAGATATCTGTACACTGAGTGGTGTCTCTCAGTCCCTCTCTCTCAGGGAGATATTTGTACACTGACTGGTGTCTCTCAGTCCCTGTCTCTCAGGGAGATATCTGTACATTGAGTGGTGTCTCACAGTCCCTCTCTCTCAGGGAGACATCTGTACACTGACTGGTGTCTCTCAGTCCCTCTCTCTCAGGGAGATATCTGTACACTGAGTGGTGTCTCTCAGTCCCTCTCTCTCAGGGAGATATCTGTACACTGAGTGGTGTCTCTCAGTCCCTGTCTCTCAGGGAGATATCTGTACACTGACTGGTGTCTCTCAGTCCCTCTCTCTCAGGGAGATATCTGTACACTGACTGGTGTCTCTCAGTCCCTCTCTCTCAGGGAGATATCTGTACACTGAGTGGTGTCTCACAGCCCCTGTCTCTCAGGGAGATATCTGTACACTGTCTGGTGTCTCTCAGTCCCTGTCTGTCAGGGAGATATCTATACACTGAGTGGTGTCTCTCAGTCCCTGTCTCTCAGGGAGCTTTATGTACACTGAGTGGTGTCTCTCAGTCCCTCTCTCTCAGGGAGATATTTGTACACTGACTGGTGTCTCTCAGTCCCTGTCTCTCAGGGAGATATCTGCACACTGAGTGGTGTCTCTCAGTCCCTCTCTCTCAGGGAGATATCTGTACACTGACTGGTGTCTCTCAGTCCCAGTCTCTCAGGGAGATATCTGTACACTGAGTGGTGTCTCACAGTCCCTCTCTCTCAGGGAGACATCTGTACACTGACTGGTGTCTCTCAGTCCCTGTCTCTCAGGGAGATATCTGTACACTGAGTGGTGTCTCTCAGTCCCTCTCTCTCAGGGAGATATCTGTACACTGACTGGTGTCTCTCAGTCCCTGTCTCTCAGGGAGATATCTATACACTGAGTGGTGTCTCTCAGTCCCTGTCTCTCAGGGAGATATCTGTACACTGACTGGTGTCTCTCAGTCCCTCTCTCTCAGGGAGATATCTGAACGCTGACTAGTGTCTCTCAGTCCCTCTCTCTCAGGGAGATATCTGTACACTGAGTGGTGTATCACAATCCCTCTCTCGCAGGGAGATATCTGTACACTGACTGGTGTCTCTCAGTCCCTCTCTCTCAGGGAGATATCTGTACACTGACTGGTGTCTCTCAGTCCCTGTCTCTCAGGGAGATATCTGTACACTGAGTGGTGTCTCTCAGTCCCTGTCTCTCAGGGAGATATCTGTACACTGACTGGTGTCTCTCAGTCCCTGTCTCTCAGGGAGATATCTGTACACTGAGTGGTGTCTCACAGTCCCTCTCTCTCAGGGAGATATCTGTACACTGACTGGTGTCTCTCTGTCCCTCTCTCTCAGGGAGATATCTGTACACTGAGTGGTGTCTCTCAGTCCCTCTCTCTCAGGGAGATATATGTACACTGACTGGTGTCTCTCAGTCCCTCTCTCTCAGGGAGGTATCTGTACACTGAGTGGTGTCTCTCAGTCCCTGTCTCTCAGGGAGATATATGTACACTGACTGGTGTCTCTCAGTCCCTGTCTCTCAGGGAGATATCTGTACACTGAGTGGTGTCTCTCAGTCCCTCTCTCTCAGGGAGATATCTGTACAATGAGTGGTGTCTCTCAGTCCCTGACTCTCAGGGAGATATCTGTACAGTGAGTGGTGTCTCTCAGTCCCTCTCTCTCAGGGAGATATCTGTACTATGACTGGTGTCTCTCAGTCCCTGTCTCTCAGGGAGATATCAGTACACTGAGTGGTGTCTCTCAGTCCCTCTCTCTCAGGGAGATATCTGTACACTGACTGGTGTCTCTCAGTCCCTCTCTCTCAGGGTGGTATCTGTACACTGAGTGGTGTCTCTCAGTCCCTGTCTCTCAGGGAGATATCTGTACACTGACTGGTGTCTCTCAGTCCCTGTCTCTCAGGGAGCTTTATGTACACTGAGTGGTGTCTCTCAGGGAGAAATCTGTACACTGAGTGTTGTCTCTCAGTCCCTCTCTCTCAGGGAGATATCTGTACACTGACTGGTGTCTCTCAGCCCCTCTCTCTCAGGGAGATATCTGTGCACTGAGTGGTGTCTCACAGTCCCTCTCTCTGGGAGATATCTGTACACTGACTGGTGTCTCTCAGTCCCTGTCTCTCAGGGAGGTATCTGTACACTGAGTGGTGTCTCTCAGTCCCTCTCTCTCAGGGAGATATCTGCACACTGACTGGTGTCTCTCAGTCCCTGTCTCTGAGGGAGATATCTGTACACTGAGTGGTGTCTCTCAGTCCCTCTCTCTCAGGGAGATATTTGTACACTGACTGGTGTCTCTCAGTCCCTGTCTCTCAGGGAGATATCTGTACACTGAGTGGTGTCTCTCAGTCCCTCTCTCTCAGGGAGATATTTGTACACTGACTGGTGTCTCTCAGTCCCTGTCACTCAGGGAGATATCTGTACATTGAGTGGTGTCTCACAGTCCCTCTCTCTCAGGGAGACATCTGTACACTGACTGTTGTCTCTCAGTCCCTCTCTCTCAGGGAGATATCTGTACACTGAGTGGTGTCTCTCAGTCCCTCTCTCTCAGGGAGATATCTGTACACTGAGTGGTGTCTCTCAGTCCCTGTCTCTCAGGGAGATATATGTACACTGACTGGTGTCTCTCAGTCCCTCTCTCTCAGGGAGATATCTGTACACTGACTGGTGTCTCTCAGTCCCTCTCTCTCAGGGAGATATCTGTACACTGAGTGGTGTCTCACAGCCCCTGTCTCTCAGGGAGATATCTGTACACTGTCTGGTGTCTCTCAGTCCCTGTCTGTCAGGGAGATATCTATACACTGAGTGGTGTCTCTCAGTCCCTGCCTCTCAGGGAGCTTTATGTACACTGAGTGGTGTCTCTCAGGGAGATATCTGTACACTGACTGGTGTCTCTCAGTCCCTGTCTCTCAGGGAGCTTTATGTACACTGAGTGGTGTCTCTCAGTCCCTCTCTCTCAGGGAGATATTTGTACACTGACTGGTGTCTCTCAGTCCCTGTCTCTCAGGGAGATATCTGCACACTGAGTGGTGTCTCTCAGTCCCTCTCTCTCAGGGAGATATCTGTACACTGACTGGTGTCTCTCAGTCCCAGTCTCTCAGGGAGATATCTGTACACTGAGTGGTGTCTCACAGTCCCTCTCTCTCAGGGAGACATCTGTACACTGACTGGTGTCTCTCAGTCCATGTCTCTCAGGGAGATATCTGTACACTGAGTGGTGTCTCTCAGTCCCTCTCTCTCAGGGAGATATCTGTACACTGACTGGTGACTCTCAGTCCCTGTCTCTCAGGGAGATATCTATACACTGAGTGGTGTCTCTCAGTCCCTGTCTCTCAGGGAGATATCTGTACACTGACTGGTGTCTCTCAGTCCCTCTCTCTCAGGGAGATATCTGAACGCTGACTAGTGTCTCTCAGTCCCTCTCTCTCAGGGAGATATCTGTACTCTGAGTGGTGTCTCTCAGTCCCTCTCTCTCAGGGAGATATCTGTACACTGACTGGTGTCTCACAGTCCCTCTCTCTCAGGGAGATATCTGTACACTGACTGGTAACTCTCAGTCCCTCTCCCTCAGGGAGATATCTGTACACTGAGTGGTGTCTCTCAGTCCCTCTCTCTCAGGGAGATATATGTACACTGACTGGTGTCTCTCAGTCCCTCTCTCTCAGGGAGGTATTTGTACACTGACTGGTGTCTCTCAGTCCCTGTCTCTCAGGGAGATATCTGTACATTGAGTGGTGTCTCACAGTCCCTCTCTCTCAGGGAGACATCTGTACACTGACTGGTGTCTCTCAGTCCCTCTCTCTCAGGGAGATATCTGTACACTGAGTGGTGTCTCTCAGTCCCTCTCTCTCAGGGAGATATATGTACACTGAGTGGTGTCTCTCAGTCCCTCTCTCTCAGGGAGATATTTGTACACTGACTGGTGTCTCTCAGTCCCTGTCTCTCAGGGAGATATCTGTACATTGAGTGGTGTCTCACAGTCCCTCTCTCTCAGGGAGACATCTGTACACTGACTGGTGTCTCTCAGTCCCTCTCTCTCAGGGAGATATCTGTACACTGAGTGGTGTCTCTCAGTCCCTCTCTCTCAGGGAGATATCTGTACACTGAGTGGTGTCTCTCAGTCCCTGTCTCTCAGGGAGATATATGTACACTGACTGGTGTCTCTCAGTCCCTCTCTCTCAGGGAGATATCTGTACACTGACTGGTGTCTCTCAGTCCCTCTCTCTCAGGGAGATATCTGTACACTGAGTGGTGTCTCACAGCCCCTGTCTCTCAGGGAGATATCTGTACACTGTCTGGTGTCTCTCAGTCCCTGTCTGTCAGGGAGATATCTATACACTGAGTGGTGTCTCTCAGTCCCTGCCTCTCAGGGAGCTTTATGTACACTGAGTGGTGTCTCTCAGGGAGATATCTGTACACTGACTGGTGTCTCTCAGTCCCTGTCTCTCAGGGAGCTTTATGTACACTGAGTTGTGTCTCTCAGTCCCTCTCTCTCAGGGAGATATTTGTACACTGACTGGTGTCTCTCAGTCCCTGTCTCTCAGGGAGATATCTGCACACTGAGTGGTGTCTCTCAGTCCCTCTCTCTCAGGGAGATATCTGTACACTGACTGGTGTCTCTCAGTCCCAGTCTCTCAGGGAGATATCTGTACACTGAGTGGTGTCTCACAGTCCCTCTCTCTCAGGGAGACATCTGTACACTGACTGGTGTCTCTCAGTCCATGTCTCTCAGGGAGATATCTGTACACTGAGTGGTGTCTCTCAGTCCCTCTCTCTCAGGGAGATATCTGTACACTGACTGGTGACTCTCAGTCCCTGTCTCTCAGGGAGATATCTATACACTGAGTGGTGTCTCTCAGTCCCTGTCTCTCAGGGAGATATCTGTACACTGACTGGTGTCTCTCAGTCCCTCTCTCTCAGGGAGATATCTGAACGCTGACTAGTGTCTCTCAGTCCCTCTCTCTCAGGGAGATATCTGTACACTGAGTGGTGTCTCTCAGTCCCTCTCTCTCAGGGAGATATCTGTACACTGACTGGTGTCTCACAGTCCCTCTCTCTCAGGGAGATATCTGTACACTGACTGGTGTCTCTCAGTCCCTCTCCCTCAGGGAGATATCTGTACACTGAGTGGTGTCTCTCAGTCCCTCTCTCTCAGGGAGATATATGTACACTGAGTGGTGTCTCTCAGTCCCTCTCTCTCAGGGAGGTATCTGTACACTGAGTGGTGTCTCTCAGTCCCTGTCTCTCAGGGAGATATCTGTACACTGACTGGTGTCTCTCAGTCCCAGTCTCTCAGGGAGATATCTGTACACTGAGTGGTGTCTCACAGTCCCACTCTCTCAGGGAGACATCTGTACACTGACTGGTGTCTCTCAGTCCATGTCTCTCAGGGAGATATCTGTACACTGAGTGGTGTCTCTCAGTCCCTCTCTCTCAGGGAGATATCTGTACACTGACTGGTGACTCTCAGTCCCTGTCTCTCAGGGAGATATCTATACACTGAGTGGTGTCTCTCAGTCCCTGTCTCTCAGGGAGATATCTGTACACTGACTGGTGTCTCACAGTCCCTCTCTCTCAGGGAGATATCTGAACGCTGACTAGTGTCTCTCAGTCCCTCTCTCTCAGGGAGATATCTGTACACTGAGTGGTGTCTCTCAGTCCCTCTCTCTCAGGGAGATATCTGTACACTGACTGGTGTCTCACAGTCCCTCTCTCTCAGGGAGATATCTGTACACTGACTGGTGTCTCTCAGTCCCTCTCCCTCAGGGAGATATCTGTACACTGAGTGGTGTCTCTCAGTCCCTCTCTCTCAGGGAGATATATGTACACTGACTGGTGTCTCTCAGTCCCTCTCTCTCAGGGAGGTATCTGTACACTGAGTGGTGTCTCTCAGTCCCTGTCTCTCAGGGAGATATATGTACACTGACTGGTGTCTCTCAGTCCCTGTCTCTCAGGGAGATATCTGTACACTGAGTGGTGTCTCTCAGTCCCTCTCTCTCAGGGAGATATCTGTACAATGAGTGGTGTCTCTCAGTCCCTGTCTCTCAGGGAGATATCTGTACAGTGAGTGGTGTCTCTCAGTCCCTCTCTCTCAGGGAGATATCTGTACTATGACTGGTGTCTCTCAGTCCCTGTCTCTCAGGGAGATATCAGTACACTGAGTGGTGTCTCTCAGTCCCTCTCTCTCAGGGAGATATCTGTACACTGACTGGTGTCTCTCAGTCCCTCTCTCTCAGGGTGGTATCTGTACACTGAGTGGTGTCTCTCAGTCCCTGTCTCTCAGGGAGATATCTGTACACTGACTGGTGTCTCTCAGTCCCTGTCTCTCAGGGAGCTTTATGTACACTGAGTGGTGTCTCTCAGGGAGAAATCTGTACACTGAGTGTTGTCTCTCAGTCCCTCTCTCTCAGGGAGATATCTGTACACTGACTGGTGTCTCTCAGCCCCTCTCTCTCAGGGAGATATCTGTGCACTGAGTGGTGTCTCACAGTCCCTCTCTCTGGGAGATATCTGTACACTGACTGGTGTCTCTCAGTCCCTGTCTCTCAGGGAGATATCTGTACACTGAGTGGTGTCTCTCAGTCCCTCTCTCTCAGGGAGATATCTGTACTCTGACTGGTGTCTCTCAGTCCCTGTCTCTGAGGGAGATATCTGTACACTGAGTGGTGTCTCTCAGTCCCTCTCTCTCAGGGAGACATCTGTACACTGACTGGTGTCTCTCAGTCCATGTCTCTCAGGGAGATATCTGTACACTGAGTGGTGTCTCTCAGTCCCTCTCTCTCAGGGAGATATCTGTACACTGACTGGTGACTCTCAGTCCCTGTCTCTCAGGGAGATATCTATACACTGAGTGGTGTCTCTCAGTCCCTGTCTCTCAGGGAGATATCTGTACACTGACTGGTGTCTCTCAGTCCCTCTCTCTCAGGGAGATATCTGAACGCTGACTAGTGTCTCTCAGTCCCTCTCTCTCAGGGAGATATCTGTACACTGAGTGGTGTCTCTCAGTCCCTCTCTCTCAGGGAGATATCTGTACACTGACTGGTGTCTCACAGTCCCTCTCTCTCAGGGAGATATCTGTACACTGACTGGTGTCTCTCAGTCCCTCTCCCTCAGGGAGATATCTGTACACTGAGTGGTGTCTCTCAGTCCCTCTCTCTCAGGGAGATATATGTACACTGACTGGTGTCTCTCAGTCCCTCTCTCTCAGGGAGGTATCTGTACACTGAGTGGTGTCTCTCAGTCCCTGTCTCTCAGGGAGATATATGTACACTGACTGGTGTCTCTCAGTCCCTGTCTCTCAGGGAGATATCTGTACACTGAGTGGTGTCTCTCAGTCCCTCTCTCTCAGGGAGATATCTGTACAATGAGTGGTGTCTCTCAGTCCCTGTCTCTCAGGGAGATATCTGTACAGTGAGTGGTGTCTCTCAGTCCCTCTCTCTCAGGGAGATATCTGTACTATGACTGGTGTCTCTCAGTCCCTGTCTCTCAGGGAGATATCAGTACACTGAGTGGTGTCTCTCAGCCCCTCTCTCTCAGGGAGATATCTGTACACTGACTGGTGTCTCTCAGTCCCTCTCTCTCAGGGTGGTATCTGTACACTGAGTGGTGTCTCTCAGTCCCTGTCTCTCAGGGAGATATCTGTACACTGACTGGTGTCTCTCAGTCCCTGTCTCTCAGGGAGCTTTATGTACACTGAGTGGTGTCTCTCAGGGAGAAATCTGTACACTGAGTGTTGTCTCTCAGTCCCTCTCTCTCAGGGAGATATCTGTACACTGACTGGTGTCTCTCAGCCCCTCTCTCTCAGGGAGATATCTGTGCACTGAGTGGTGTCTCACAGTCCCTCTCTCTGGGAGATATCTGTACACTGACTGGTGTCTCTCAGTCCCTGTCTCTCAGGGAGATATCTGTACACTGAGTGGTGTCTCTCAGTCCCTCTCTCTCAGGGAGATATCTGTACTCTGACTGGTGTCTCTCAGTCCCTGTCTCTGAGGGAGATATCTGTACACTGAGTGGTGTCTCTCAGTCCCTCTCTCTCAGGGAGATATCTGTACACTGACTGGTGTCTCACAGTCCCTCTCTCTCAGGGAGATATCTGTACACTGACTGGTGTCTCTCAGTCCCTCTCTCTCAGGGAGATATCTGTACACTGACTGGTGTCTCTCAGTCCCTCTCTCTCAGGGAGATATCTGTACACTGAGTGGTGTCTCTCAGTCCCTCTCTCTCAGGGAGATATCTGTACAGTGAGTGGTGTCTCTCAGTCCCTCTCTCTCAGGGAGATATCTGTACTATGACTGGTGTCTCTCAGTCCCTGTCTCTCAGGGAGATATCAGTACACTGAGTGGTGTCTCTCAGTCCCTCTCTCTCAGGAAGATATCTGGACACTGACTGGTGTCTCTCAGTCCCTCTCTCTCAGGGTGGTATCTGTACACTGAGTGGTGTCTCTCAGTCCCTGTCTCTCAGGGAGATATCTGTACACTGACTGGTGTCTCTCAGTCCCTGTCTCTCAGGGAGCTTTATGTACACTGAGTGGTGTCTCTCAGGGAGAAATCTGTACACTGAGTGTTGTCTCTCAGTCCCTCTCTCTCAGGGAGATATCTGGACACTGACTGGTGTCTCTCAGCCCCTCTCTCTCAGGGAGATATCTGTGCACTGAGTGGTGTCTCACAGTCCCTCTCTCTGGGAGATATCTGTACACTGACTGGTGTCTCTCAGTCCCTGTCTCTCAGGGAGCTTTATGTACACTGAGTGGTGTCTCTCAGTCCCTCTCTCTTAGGGAGATATTTGTACACTGACTGGTGTCTCTCAGTCCCTGTCTCTCAGGGAGATATCTGTACACTGAGTGGTGTCTCTCAGTCCCTCTCTCTCAGGGAGATATCTGTACACTGACTGGTGTCTCTCAGTCCCTGTCTCTCAGGGAGATATCTGTACATTGAGTGGTGTCTCACAGTCCCTCTCTCTCAGGGAGACATCTGTACACTGACTGGTGTCTCTCAGTCCCTCTCTCTCAGGGAGATATCTGTACACTGAGTGGTGTCTCTCAGTCCCTCTCTCTCAGGGAGATATCTGTACACTGAGTGGTGTCTCTCAGTCCCTGTCTCTCAGGGAGATATATGTACACTGACTGGTGTCTCTCAGTCCCTCTCTCTCAGGAAGATATCTGTACACTGACTGGTGTCTCTCAGTCCCTCTCTCTCAGGGAGATATCTGTACACTGAGTGGTGTCTCACAGCCCCTGTCTCTCAGGGAGATATCTGTACACTGTCTGGTGTCTCTCAGTCCCTGTCTGTCAGGGAGATATCTATACACTGAGTGGTGTCTCTCAGTCCCTGTCTCTCAGGGAGCTTTATGTACACTGAGTGGTGTCTCTCAGGGAGATATCTGTACACTGACTGGTGTCTCTCAGTCCCTGTCTCTCAGGGCGAAATCTGTACACTGAGTGGTGTCTCTCAGTCCCTCTCTCTCAGGGAGATATCTGTACACTGACTGGTGTCTCTCAGTCCCTGTCTCTCAGGGAGATATCTGTACACTGAGTGGTGTCTCACAGTCCCTCTCTCTCAGGGAGATATCTGTACACTGACTGGTGTCTCTCAGTCCCTCTCTCTCAGGGAGATATCTGTACAATGACTGGTGTCTCTCAGTCCCTGTCTCTCAGGGAGATATATGTACACTGACTGGTGTCTCTCAGTCCCTCTCTCAGGGAGGTATCTGTGCACTGAGTGGTGTCTCTCAGTCCCTCTCTCTCAGGGAGATATCTGTACACTGAGTGGTGTCTCTCAGTCCCTGTCTCTCAGGGAGATATATGTACACTGACTGGTGTCTCTCAGTCCCTCTCTCTCAGGGAGGTATCTGTACACTGAGTGGTGTCTCTCAGTCCCTGTCTCTCAGGGAGATATATGTACACTGACTGGTGTCTCTCAGTCCCTCTCTCTCAGGGAGATATCTGTACACTGACTGGTGTCTCTCAGTCCCTGTCTCTCAGGGAGATATCTGTACACTGAGTGGTGTCTCACAGCCCCTGTCTCTCAGGCAGATATCTGTACACTGACTGGTGTCTCTCAGTCCCTGTCTCTCAGGGAGATATCTGTACACTGAGTGGTGTCTCACAGTCCCTCTCTCTCAGGGAGATATCTGTACACTGACTGGTGTCTCTCAGTCCCTGTCTCTCAGGGAGATATCTGTACAATGACTGGTGTCTCTCAGTCCCTGTCTCTCAGGGAGATATCTGTACACTGACTGGTGTCTCTCAGTCCCTCTCTCTCAGGGAGATATCTGTACACTGACTGGTGTCTCTCAGTCCCTGTCTCTCAGGGAGATATCTGTACACTGAGTGGTGTCTCACAGTCGCTCTCTCTCAGGGAGATATCTGTACACTGAGTGGTGTCTCTCAGTTCCTCTCTCTCAGGGAGATATCTGTACGCTGACTGGTGTCTCTCAGTCCCACTCTCTCAGGGAGATATATGTACACTGACTGGTGTCTCTGAGTCCGTCTCTCTCAGGGAGGTATCTGTACACAGAGTGGTGTCTCTCAGTCCCTGTCTCTCAGGGAGATATATGTACACTGACTGGTGTCTCTCAGTCCCTCTCTCTCAGGGAGATATCTGTACACTGAGTGGTGTCTCTCAGTCCCTCTCTCTCAGGGAGATATCTGTACACTGAGTGGTGTCTCTCAGTCCCTGTCTCTCAGGGAGATATCTGTACACTGACTGGTGTCTCTCAGTCCCTCTCTCTCAGGGAGGTATCTGTACACTGAGTGGTGTCTCTCAGTCCCTGTCTCTCAGGGAGATATATGTACACAGACTGGTGTTTCTCAGTCCCTGTCTCTCAGGGAGATATCTGTACACTGAGTGGTGTCTCTCAGTCCCTCTCTCTCAGGGAGATATATGTACACTGACTGGTGTCTCTCAGTCCCTCTCTCTCAGGGAGGTATCTGTACACTGAGTGGTGTCTCTCATTCCCTGTCTCTCAGGGAGACATATGTACACTGACTGGTGTCTCTCAGTCCCTGTCTCTCAGGGAGATATCTGTACACTGAGTGGTGTCTCTCAGTCCCTCTCTCTCAGGGAGATATCTGTACACTGACTGGTGTCTCACAGTCCCTCTCTCTCAGAGAGATATCTGTACACTGACTGTTGTCTCTCAGTCCCTCTCTTTCAGGGAGATATCTGTACACTGAGTGGTGTCTCTCAGTCCCTCTCTCTCAGGGAGATATCTGTACACTGAGTGGTGTCTCTCAGTCCCTGTCTCTCAGGGAGATATATGTACACTGACTGGTGTCTCTCAGTCCCTCTCTCTCAGGGAGGTATCTGTACACTGACTGGTGTCTCTCAGTCCCTGTCTCTCAGGGAGATATCTGTACACTGAGTGGTGTCTCTCAGTCCCTCTCTCTCAGGGAGATATCTGAACACTGAGTGGTGTCTCTCAGTCCCTCTCTCTCAGGGAGATATATGTACACTGACTGGTGCCTCTCAGTCCCTCTCTCTCAGGGAGGTATCTGTACACTGAGTGGTGTCTCTCAGTCCCTGTCTCTCAGGGAGATATTTGTACACTGACTGGTGTCTCTCAGTGCCTCTCTCTCTGGGAGATATCTGTACACTGAGTGGTGTCTCACAGCCCCTGTCTCTCAGGGAGATATCTGTACACTGACTGGTGTCTCTCAGTCCCTGTCTGTCAGGGAGATATCTATACACTGAGTGGTGTCTCTCAGTCCCTCTCTCTCAGGGAGATATCTGTACACTGACTGGTGTCTCTCAGTCCCTCTCTCTCAGGGAGATATATGTACACTGACTGGTGTCTCTCAGTCCCTCTCTCTCAGGGAGGTATCTGTACACTGAGTGGTGTCTCTCAGTCCCTGTCTCTCAGGGAGATATATGTACACTGACTGGTGTCTCTCAGTCTCTGTCTCTCAGGGATATATCTGTACACTGAGTGGTGTCTCTCAGTCCCTCTCTCTCAGGGAGATATCTGTACAATGAGTGGTGTCTCTCAGTCCCTGTCTCTCAGGGAGATATCTGTACAGTGAGTGGTGTCTCTCAGTCCCTCTCTCTCAGGGAGATATCTGTACTCTGACTGGTGTCTCTCAGTCCCTGTCTCTCAGGGAGATATCTGTACACTGAGTGGTGTCTCTCAGTCCCTGTCTCTCAGGGAGATATCTGTACACTGAGTGGTGTCTCTCAGTCCCTCTCTCTCAGGGAGGTATCTGTACACTGAGTGGTGTCTCTCAGTCCCTGTCTCTCAGGGAGATATCTGTACACTGACTGGTGTCTCTCAGTCCCTGTCTCTCAGTGAGCTTTATGTACACTGAGTGGTGTCTCTCAGGGAGATATCTGTACACTGACTGGTGTCTCTCAGTCCCTCTCTCTCAGGGAGATATCTGTACACTGACTGGTGTCTCACAGTCCCTCTCTCTCAGAGAGATATCTGTACACTGACTGGTGTCTCTCAGTCCCTCTCTCTCAGGGAGATATGTGTACACTGAGTGGTGTCTCTCAGTCCCTCTCTCTCAGGGAGATATCTGTACACTGAGTGGTGTCTCTCAGTCCCTGTCTCTCAGGGAGATATATGTACACTGACTGGTGTCTCTCAGTCCCTCTCTCTCAGGGAGGTATCTGGACACTGACTGGTGTCTCTCAGTCCCTGTCTCTCAGGGAGATATCTGTAAACTGAGTGGTGTCTCAGAGTCCCTCTCACTCAGGGAGCTATCTGAACACTGAGTGGCGTCTCTCAGTCCCTGTGTCTCAGGGAGATATATGTACACTGACTGGTGTCTCTCAGTCCCTCTCTCTCAGGGAGGTATCTGTACACTGAATGCTGTCTCTCAGTCCCTGTCTCTCAGGGAGATATATGTACACTGACTGGTGTCTCTCAGTCCCTCTCTCTCAGGGAGATATCTGTACACTGACTGGTGTCTCTCAGTCCCTCTCTCTCAGGGAGATATCTGTACACTGAGTGGTGTCTCACAGCCCCTGTCTCTCAGGGAGATATCTGTACACTGACTGGTGTCTCTCAGTCCCTGTCTGTCAGGGAGATATCTATACACTGAGTGGTGTCTCTCAGTCCCTCTCTCTCAGGGAGATATCTGTACACTGACTGGTGTCTCTCAGTCCCTCTCTCTCAGGGAGATATCTGTACACTGAGTGGTTTCTCTCAGTCCCTGTCTCTCAGGGAGATATCTGCACACTGAGTGGTGTCTCTCAGTCCCTGTCTCTCAGGGAGATATCTGTACACTGAGTGGTGTCTCTCAGTCCCTCTCTCTCAGGGAGATATCTGTACAATGAGTGGTGTCTCTCAGTCCCTGTCTCTCAGGGAGATATCTGTACAGTGAGTGGTGTCTCTCAGTCCCTCTATCTCAGGGAGATATCTGTACTCTCACTGGTGTCTCTCAGTCCCTGTCTCTCAGGGAGATATCTGTACACTGAGTGGTGTCTCTCAGCCCCTGTCTCTCAGGGAGATATCTGTACACTGAGTGGTGTCTCTCAGTCCCTCTTTCTCAGGGAGGTATCTGTACACTGAGTGGTGTCTCTCAGTCCCTGTCTCTCAGGGAGTTATCTGTACACTGACTGGTGTCTCTCAGTCCCTGTCTCTCAGTGAGCTTTATGTACACTGAGTGGTGTCTCTCAGGGAGATATCTGTACACTGACTGGTGTCTCTCAGTCCCTCTCTCTCAGGGAGATATCTGTACACTGACTGGTGTCTCACAGTCCCTCTCTCTCAGATAGATATCTGTACACTGACTGGTGTCTCTCAGTCCCTCTCTCTCAGGGAGATATCTGTACACTGAGTGGTATCTCTCAGTCCCTCTCTCTCAGGGAGATATCTGTACACTGAGTGGTGTCTCTCAGTCCCTGTCTCTCAGGGAGATATATGTACACTGACTGGTGTCTCTCAGTCCCTCTCTCTCAGGGAGGTATCTGTACACTGACTGGTGTCTCTCAGTCCCTGTCTCTCAGGGAGATATCTGTACACTGAGTGGTGTCTCAGAGTCCCTCTCACTCAGGGAGCTATCTGAACACTGACTGGTGTCTCTCAGTCCCTCTCTCTCAGGGAGATATCTGTACACTGAGTGGTGTCTCACAGCCCCTGACTCTCAGGGATATATCTGTACACTGACTGGTGTCTCTCAGTCCCTGTCTCTCAGGGAGAAATCTGTGCACAGAGTGGTGTCTCTCAGTCCCTCTCTCTCAGGGAGATATCTGTACACTGACTGGTGTCTCTCAGTCCCTGTCTCTCAGGGAGATATCTGTACACTGAGTGGTGTCTCACAGTCCCTCTCTCTCAGGGAGATATCTGTACACTGACTGGTGTCCCTCAGTCCCTCTCTCTCAGGGAGATATCTGTACACTGACTGGTGTCTCTCAGTCCCTGTCTCTCAGCGAGATATCTGTACACTGAGTGGTGTCTCTCAGTCCCTCTCTCTCAGGGAGATATCTGTACACTGACTGGTGTCTCTCAGTCCCTGTCTCTCAGGGAGATATCTGTACACTGAGTGGTGTCTCACAGTCCCTCTCTCTCAGGGAGATATCTGTACACTGACTGGTGTCTCTCAGTCCCTCTCTCTCAGGGAGATATCTGTACACTGAGTGGTGTCTCTCAGTCCCTCTCTCTCAGGGAGATATCTGTACACTGACTGGTGTCTCTCAGTCCCACTCTCTCAGGGAGATATATGTACACTGACTGGTGTCTCTCAGTCCCTCTCTCTCAGGGAGGTATCTGTACACTGAGTGGTGTCTCTCAGTCCCTGTCTCTCAGGGAGATATATGTACACTGACTGGTGTCTCTCAGTCTCTGTCTCTCAGGGAGATATCTGTACACTGAGTGGTGTCTCTCAGTCCCTCTCTCTCAGGGAGATATCTGTACAATGAGTGGTGTCTCTCAGACCCTGTCTCTCAGGGAGATATCTGTACAGTGAGTGGTGTCTCTCAGTCCCTCTCTCTCAGGGAGATATCTGTACTCTGACTGGTGTCTCTCAGTCCCTGTCTCTCAGGGAGATATCTGAACACTGAGTGGTGTCTCTCAGTCCCTGTCTCTCAGGGAGATATCTGTACACTGAGTGGTGTCTCTCAGTCCCTCTCTCTCAGGGAGGTATCTGTACACTGAGTGGTGTCTCTCAGTCCCTGTCTCTCAGGGAGATATCTGTACACTGACTGGTGTCTCTCAGTCCCTGTATCTCAGTGAGCTTTATGTACACTGAGTGGTGTCTCTCAGGGAGATATCTGTACACTGACTGGTGTCTCTCAGTCCCTGTCTCTCAGGGAGATATCTGTATACTGAGTGGTGTCTCTCAGTCCCTGTCTCTCAGGGAGATATCTGTACACTGAGTGGTGTCTCTCAGTCCCTCTCTCTCAGGGAGGTATCTGTACACTGAGTGGTGTCTCTCAGTCCCTGTCTCTCAGGGAGATATCTGTACACTGACTGGTGTCTCTCAGTCCCTGTCTCTCAGTGAACTTTATGTACACTGAGTGGTGTCTCTCAGGGAGATATCTGTACACTGACTGGTGTCTCTCAGTCCCTCTCTCTCAGGGAGATATCTGTACACTGACTGGTGTCTCACAGTCCCTCTCTCTCAGAGAGATATCTGTACACTGACTGGGGTCTCTCAGTCCCTCTCTCTCAGGGAGATATGTGTACACTGAGTGGTGTCTCTCAGTCCCTCTCTCTCAGGGAGATATCTGTACACTGAGTGGTGTCTCTCAGTCCCTGTCTCTCAGGGAGATATATGTACACTGACTGGTGTCTCTCAGTCCCTCTCTCTCAGGCAGGTATCTGTACACTGACTGGTGTCTCTCAGTCCCTGTCTCTCAGGGAGATATCTGTAAACTGAGTGGTGTCTCAGAGTCCCTCTCACTCAGGGAGCTATCTGAACACTGAGTGGTGTCTCTCAGTCCCTGTCTCTCAGGGAGATATATGTACACTGACTGGTGTCTCTCAGTCCCTCTCTCTCAGGGAGGTATCTGTACACTGAATGCTGTCTCTCAGTCCCTGTCTCTCAGGGAGATATATGTACACTGACTGGTGTCTCTCAGTCCCTCTCTCTCAGGGAGATATCTGTACACTGACTGGTGTCTCTCAGTCCCTCTCTCTCAGGGAGATATCTGTACACTGAGTGGTGTCTCACAGCCCCTGTCTCTCAGGGAGATATCTGTACACTGACTGGTGTCTCTCAGTCCCTGTCTGTCAGGGAGATATCTATACACTGAGTGGTGTCTCTCAGTCCCTCTTTCTCAGGGAGATATCTGTACACTGAGTGGTGTCTCTCAGTCCCTGTCTCTCAGGGAGATATATGTACACTGACTGGTGTCTCTCAGTCCCTCTCTCTCAGGGAGATATCTGTACACTGACTGGTGTCTCTCAGTCCCTCTCTCTCAGGGAGATATCTGTACAGTGAGTGGTGTCTCACAGCCCCTGTCTCTCAGGGAGATATCTGTACACTGACTTGTGTCTCTCAGTCCCTGTCTGTCAGGGAGATATCTATACACTGAGTGGTGTCTCTCAGTCCCTCTTTCTCAGGGAGATATCTGTACACTGAGTGGTGTCTCTCAGTCCCTGTCTCTCAGGGAGATATATGTACACTGACTGGTGTCTCTCAGTCCCTCTCTCTCAGGGAGGTATCTGGACACTGACTGGTGTCTCTCAGTCCCTGTCTCTCAGGGAGATATCTGTAAACTGAGTGGTGTCTCAGAGTCCCTCTCACTCAGGGAGCTATCTGAACACTGAGTGGTGTCTCTCAGTCCCTGTGTCTCAGGGAGATATATGTACACTGACTGGTGTCTCTCAGTCCCTCTCTCTCAGGGAGGTATCTGTACACTGAATGCTGTCTCTCAGTCCCTGTCTCTCAGGGAGATATATGTACACTGACTGGTGTCTCTCAGTCCCTCTCTCTCAGGGAGATATCTGTACACTGACTGGTGTCTCTCAGTCCCTCTCTCTCAGGGAGATATCTGTACACTGAGTGGTGTCTCACAGCCCCTGTCTCTCAGGGAGATATCTGTACACTGACTGGTGTCTCTCAGTCCCTGTCTGTCAGGGAGATATCTATACACTGAGTGGTGTCTCTCAGTCCCTCTCTCTCAGGGAGATATCTGTACACTGACTGGTGTCTCTCAGTCCCTCTCTCTCAGGGAGATATCTGTACACTGAGTGGTTTCTCTCAGTCCCTGTCTCTCAGGGAGATATCTGCACACTGAGTGGTGTCTCTCAGTCCCTGTCTCTCAGGGAGATATCTGTACAATGAGTGGTGTCTCTCAGTCCCTGTCTCTCAGGGAGATATCTGTACAGTGAGTGGTGTCTCTCAGTCCCTCTCTCTCAGGGAGATATCTGTACTCTCACTGGTGTCTCTCAGTCCCTGTCTCTCAGGGAGATATCTGTACACTGAGTGGTGTCTCTCAGCCCCTGTCTCTC
The DNA here is from genome assembly GCF_036365525.1 of Heterodontus francisci. Lineage (NCBI taxonomy): Eukaryota > Metazoa > Chordata > Chondrichthyes > Heterodontiformes > Heterodontidae > Heterodontus > Heterodontus francisci. The sequence goes on from NC_090403.1 coordinate 1,395,224, forward strand.
AGGGAGATATCTGTACACTGACTGGTGTCTCTCAGTCCCTCTCTCTCAGGGAGATATCTGTACACTGAGTGGTGTCTCTCAGTCCCTCTCTCTCAGGGAGGTATCTGTACACTGAGTGGTGTCTCTCAGTCCCTGTCTCTCAGGGAGATATCTGTACACTGACTGGTGTCTCTCAGTCCCTGTCTCTCAGTGTGCTTTATGTACACTGTGTGGTGTCTCTCAGGGAGATATCTGTACACTGACTGGTGTCTCTCAGTCCCTGTCTCTCAGGGAGATATCTGTAAACTGAGTGGTGTCTCAGAGTCCCTCTCACTCAGGGAGCTATCTGAACACTGAGTGGAGTCTCTCAGTCCCTGTGTCTCAGGGAGATATATGTACACTGACTGGTGTCTCTCAGTCCCTCTCTCTCAGGGAGGTATCTGTACACTGAATGCTGTCTCTCAGTCCCTGTCTCTCAGGGAGATATATGTACACTGACTGGTGTCTCTCAGTCCCTCTCTCTCAGGGAGATATCTGTACACTGACTGGTGTCTCTCAGTCCCTCTCTCTCAGGGAGATATCTGTACACTGAGTGGTGTCTCACAGCCCCTGTCTCTCAGGGAGATATCTGTACACTGACTGGTGTCTCTCAGTCCCTGTCTGTCAGGGAGATATCTATACACTGAGTGGTGTCTCTCAGTCCCTCTTTCTCAGGGAGATATCTGTACACTGAGTGGTGTCTCTCAGTCCCTGTCTCTCAGGGAGATATATGTACACTGACTGGTGTCTCTCAGTCCCTCTCTCTCAGGGAGGTATCTGTACACTGACTGGTGTCTCTCAGTCCCTGTCTCTCAGGGAGATATCTGTAAACTGAGTGGTGTCTCAGAGTCCCTCTCACTCAGGGAGCTATCTGAACACTGAGTGGTGTCTCTCAGTCCCTGTGTCTCAGGGAGATATATGTACACTGACTGGTGTCTCTCAGTCCCTCTCTCTCAGGGAGGTATCTGTACACTGAATGCTGTCTCTCAGTCCCTCTCTCTCAGGGAGATATATGTACACTGACTGGTGTCTCTCAGTCCCTCTCTCTCAGGGAGATATCTGTACACTGACTGGTGTCTCTCAGTCCCTCTCTCTCAGGGAGATATCTGTACACTGAGTGGTGTCTCACAGCCCCTGTCTCTCAGGGAGATATCTGTACACTGACTGGTGTCTCTCAGTCCCTGTCTGTCAGGGAGATATCTATACACTGAGTGGTGTCTCTCAGTCCCTCTCTCTCAGGGAGATATCTGTACACTGACTGGTGTCTCTCAGTCCCTCTCTCTCAGGGAGATATCTGTACACTGATTGGTTTCTCTCAGTCCCTGTCTCTCAGGGAGATATCTGCACACTGAGTGGTGTCTCTCAGTCCCTGTCTCTCAAGGAGATATCTGTACAATGAGTGGTGTCTCTCAGTCCCTGTCTCTCAGGGAGATATCTGTACAGTGAGTGGTGTCTCTCAGTCCCTCTCTCTCAGGGAGATATCTGTACTCTCACTGGTGTCTCTCAGTCCCTGTCTCTCAGGGAGATATCTGTACACAGAGTGGTGTCTCTCAGCCCCTGTCTCTCAGGGAGATATCTGTACACTGAGTGGTGTCTCTCAGTCCCTCTCTCTCAGGGAGGTATCTGTACACTGAGTGGTGTCTCTCAGTCCCTGTCTCTCAGGGAGATATCTGTACACTGACTGGTGTCTCTCAGTCCCTCTCTCTCAGGGAGATATCTGTACACTGACTGGTGTCTCACAGTCCCTCTCTCTCAGAGAGATATCTGTACACTGACTGGTGTCTCACAGTCCCTCTCTCTCAGGGAGATATCTGTACACTGAGTGGTGTCTCTCAGTCCCTCTCTCTCAGGGAGATATCTGTACACTGAGTGGTGTCTCTCAGTCCCTGTCTCTCAGGGAGATATATGTACACTGACTGGTGTCTCTCAGTCCCTCTCTCTCAGGGAGGTATCTGTACACTGACTGGTGTCTCTCAGTCCCTGTCTCTCAGGGAGATATCTGTACACTGAGTGGTGTCTCAGAGTCCCTCTCACTCAGGGAGCTATCTGAACACTGAGTGGTGTCTCTCAGTCCCTGTGTCTCAGTGAGATATATGTACACTGACTGGTGTCTCTCAGTCCCTCTCTCTCAGGGAGGTATCTGTACACTGAATGCTGTCTCTCAGTCCCTGTCTCACAGGGAGATATATGTACACTGACTGGTGTCTCTCAGTCCCTCTCTCTCAGGGAGATATCTGTACACTGACTGGTGTCTCTCAGTCCCTGTCTCTCAGGGAGATATATGTACACTGACTGGTGTCTCTCAGTCCCTCTCTCAGGGAGGTATCTGTACACTGAGTGGTGTCTCTCAGTCCCTGTCTCTCAGGGAGATATATGTACACTGACTGGTGTCTCTCAGACCTTGTCTCTCAGGGAGATATCTGTACACTGAGTGGTGTCTTTCAGTCCCTCTCTCTCAGGGAGATATCTGTACACTGAGTGGTGTCTCTCAGTTCCTGTCTCTCAGGGAGATATCTGTACACTGAGTGGTGTCTCACAGTCCCTCTCTCTCAGGGAGATATCTGTACACTGACTGGTGTCTCTCAGTCCCTCTCTCTCAGGGAGATATCTGTACACTGACTGGTGTCTCTCAGTCCCACTCTCTCAGGGAGATATCTGTACACTGACTGGTGTCTCACAGTCCCTCTCTCTCAGAGAGATATCTGTACACTGACTGGTGTCTCTCAGTCCCTCTCTCTCAGGGAGATATGTGTACACTGAGTGGTGTCTCTCAGTCCCTCTCTCTCAGGGAGATATCTGTACACTGAGTGGTGTCTCTCAGTCCCTGTCTCTCAGGGAGATATATGTACACTGACTGGTGTCTCTCAGTCCCTCTCTCTCAGGGAGGTATCTGTACACTGACTGGTGTCTCTCAGTCACTGTCTCTCAGGGAGATATCTGTAAACTGAGTGGTGTCTCAGAGTCCCTCTCACTCAGGGAGCTATCTGAACACTGAGTGGTGTCTCTCAGTCCCTGTGTCTCAGGGAGATATATGTACACTGACTGGTGTCTCTCAGTCCCTCTCTCTCAGGGAGGTATCTGTACACTGAATGCTGTCTCTCTGTCCCTGTCTCTCAGGGAGATATATGTACACTGACTGGTGTCTCTCAGTCCCTCTCTCTCAGGGAGATATCTGTACACTGACTGGTGTCTCTCAGTCCCTCTCTCTCAGGGAGATATCTGTACACTGAGTGGTGTCTCACAGCCCCTGTCTATCAGGGAGATATCTGTACACTGACTGGTGTCTCTCAGTCCCTGTCTGTCTGGGAGATATCTATACACTGAGTGGTGTCTCTCAGTCCCTCTTTCTCAGGGAGATATCTGTACACTGAGTGGTGTCTCTCAGTCCCTGTCTCTCAGGGAGATATATGTACACTGACTGGTGTCTCTCAGTCCCTCTCTCTCAGGGAGGTATCTGTACACTGACTGGTGTCTCTCAGCCCCTGTCTCTCAGGGAGATATCTGTAAACTGAGTGGTGTCTCTCAGTCCCTCTCTCTCAGGGAGATATCTGTACAATGAGTGGTGTCTCTCAGTCCCTGTCTCTCAGGGAGATATCTGTACAGTGAGTGGTGTCTCTCAGTCCCTCTCTCTCAGGGAGATATCTGTACTCTCACTGGTGTCTCTCAGTCCCTGTCTCTCAGGGAGATATCTGTACACTGAGTGGTGTCTCTCAGCCCCTGTCTCTCAGGGAGATATCTGTACACTGAGTGGTGTCTCTCAGTCCCTCTCTCTCAGGGAGGTATCTGTACACTGAGTGGTGTCTCTCAGTCCCTGTCTCTCAGGGAGATATCTGTACACTGACTGGTGTCTCTCAGTCCCTGTCTCTCAGTGAGCTTTATGTACACTGAGTGGTGTCTCTCAGGGAGATATCTGTACACTGACTGGTGTCTCTCAGTCCCTCTCTCTCAGGGAGATATCTGTACACTGACTGGTGTCTCACAGTCCCTCTCTCTCAGAGAGATATCTGTACACTGACTGGTGTCTCTCAGTCCCTCTCTCTCAGGGAGATATCTGTACACTGAGTGGTGTCTCTCAGTCCCTCTCTCTCAGGGAGATATCTGTACACTGAGTGGTGTCTCTCAGTCCCTGTCTCTCAGGGAGATATATGTACACTGACTGGTGTCTCTCAGTCCCTCTCTCTCAGGGAGGTATCTGTACACTGACTGGTGTCTCTCAGTCCCTGTCTCTCAGGGAGATATCTGTACACTGAGTGGTGTCTCAGAGTCCCTCTCACTCAGGGAGCTATCTGAACACTGAGTGGTGTCTCTCAGTCCCTGTGTCTCAGTGAGATATATGTACACTGACTGGTGTCTCTCAGTCCCTCTCTCTCAGGGAGGTATCTGTACACTGAATGCTGTCTCTCAGTCCCTGTCTCACAGGGAGATATATGTACTCTGACTGGTGTCTCTCAGTCCCTCTCTCTCAGGGAGATATCTGTACACTGACTGGTGTCTCTCAGTCCCTGTCTCTCAGGGAGATATATGTACACTGACTGGTGTCTCTCAGTCCCTCTCTCAGGGAGGCATCTGTACACTGAGTGGTGTCTCTCAGTCCCTGTCTCTCAGGGAGATATATGTACACTGACTGGTGTCTCTCAGACCTTGTCTCTCAGGGAGATATCTGTACACTGAGTGGTGTCTTTCAGTCCCTCTCTCTCAGGGAGATATCTGTACACTGAGTGGTGTCTCTCAGTTCCTGTCTCTCAGGGAGATATCTGTACACTGAATGGTGTCTCTCAGTCCCTCTCTCTCAGGGAGATATCTGTACTCTGACTGGTGTCTCTCAGTCCCTGTCTCTCAGGGAGATATCTGTGCACTGAGTGGTGTCTCTCAGTCCCTCTCTCAGGGAGATATATGTACACTGACTGGTGTCTCTCAGTCCCTCTCTCTCAGGGAGGTATCTGCACACTGAGTGGTGTCTCTCAGTCCCTGTCTCTCAGGGACATATATGTACACTGACTGGTGTCTCTCAGTCCCTCTCTCTCAGGGAGATATCTGTACACTGACTGGTGTCTCTCAGTCCCTCTCTCTCAGGGAGATATATGTACACTGACTGGTGTCTCTCAGTCCCTGTCTCTCAGCGAGATATCTGTACACTGAGTGGTGTCTCTCAGTCCCTCTCTCTCAGGGAGATATCTGTACACTGACTGGTGTCTCTCAGTCCCTGTCTCTCAGGGAGATATCTGTACACTGAGTGGTGTCTCACAGTCCCTCTCTCTCATGGAGATATCTGTACTCTGACTGGTGTCTCTCAGTCCCTCTCTCTCAGGGAGATATCTGTACACTGAGTGGTGTCTCTCAGTCCCTCTCTCTCAGGGAGATATCTGTACACTGACTGGTGTCTCTCAGTCCCTCTCTCTCAGGGAGATATATGTACACTGACTGGTGTCTCTCAGTCCCTCTCTCTCAGGGAGGTATCTGTACACTGAGTGGTGTCTCTCAGTCCCTGTCTCTCAGGGAGATAAATGTACACTGACTGGTGTCTCTCAGTCTCTGTCTCTCAGGGAGATATCTGTACACTGACTGGTGTCTCTCACTCCCTGTCTCTCAGGGAGATATATGTACACTGACTGGTGTCCCTCAGTCCCTCTCTCAGGGAGGTATCTGTACACTGAGTGGTGTCTCTCAGTCCCTGTCTCTCAGGGAGATATATGTACACTGACTGGTGTCTCTCAGACCTTGTCTCTCAGGGAGATATCTGTACACTGAGTGGTGTCTCTCAGTCCCTCTCTCTCAGGGAGATATCTGTACACTGACTGGTGTCTCTCAGCCCCTCTCTCTCAGGGAGATATCTGTGCACTGAGTGGTGTCTCACAGTCCCTCTCTCTCAGGGAGATATCTGTACACTGACTGGTGTCTCTCAGTCCCTGTCTCTCAGGGAGATATCTGTACACTGAGTGGTGTCTCTCAGTCCCTCTCTCTCGGGGAGATATCTGTACTCTGACTGGTGTCTCAATCCCTGTCTCTGAGGGAGATATCTGTACACTGAGTGGTGTCTCTCAGTCCCTCTCTCTCAGGGAGATATCTGTACACTGACTGGTGTCTCTCAGTCCCTCTCTCTCAGGGAGATATCTGTACACTGAGTGGTGTCTCTCAGTCCCTCTCTCTCAGGGAGATATCTGTACACTGAGTGGTGTCTCTCAGTCCCTGTCTCTCAGGGAGATATATGTACACTGACTGGTGTCTCTCAGTCCCTGTGTCTCAGGGAGATATCTGTTCACTGACTGGTGTCTCTCAGTCCCTCTCTCAGGGAGGTATCTGTACACTGAGTGGTGTCTCTCAGTCCCTGTCTCTCAGGGAGATATATGTACACTGACTGGTGTCTCTCAGTCCCTCTCTCTCAGGGAGATATCTGTACACTGACTGGTGTCTCTCAGTCCCTCTCTCTCAAGGAGATATCTGTACACTGAGTGGTGTCTCTCAGTCCCTCTCTCTCAGGGAGATATATGTACACTGACTGGTGTCTCTCAGTCCCTCTCTCTCAGGGAGGTATCTGTACATTGAGTGGTGTCTCTCAGTCCCTGTCTCTCAGGGAGATATATGTACACTGACTGGTGTCTCTCAGTCCCTGTCTCTCAGGGAGATATCTGTACACTGAGTGGTGTCTCTCAGTCCCTCTCTCTCAGGGAGATATCTGTACAATGAGTGGTGTCTCTCAGTCCCTGTCTCTCAGGGAGATATCTGTACAGTGAGTGGTGTCTCTCAGTCCCTCTCTCTCAGGGAGATATCTGTACTCTGACTGGTGTCTCCCAGTCCCTGTCTCTCAGGGAGATATCAGTACACTGACTGGTGTCTCTCAGTCCCTCTCTCTCAGGGAGATATCTGTACACTGAGTGGTGTCTCAGAGTCCCTCTCACTCAGGGAGCTATCTGAACACTGAGTGGTGTCTCTCAGTCCCTGTGTCTCAGGGAGAAATATGTACACTGACTGGTGTCTCTCAGTCCCTCTCTCTCAGGGAGATATCTGTACACTGACTGGTGTCTTTCAGTCCCTCTCTCTCAGGGAGGTATCTGTACACTGAGTGGTGTCTCACAGTCCCTCTCTCTCAGAGAGATATCTGTACACTGACTGGTGTCTCTCAGTCCCTCTCTCTCAGGGAGATATCTGTACACTGAGTGGTGTCTCTCAGTCCCTCTCTCTCAGGGAGATATCTGTACACTGAGTGGTGTCTCTCAGTCCCTGTCTCTCAGGGAGATATATGTACACTGAGTGGTGTCTCACAGTCCCTCTCTCTCAGGGAGATATCTGTACACTGACTGGTGTCTTTCAGTCCCTCTCTCTCAGGGAGGTATCTGTACACTGAGTGGTGTCTCACAGTCCCTCTCTCTCAGAGAGATATCTGTACACTGACTGGTGTCTCTCAGTCCCTCTCTCTCAGGGAGATATCTGTACACTGAGTGGTGTCTCTCAGTCCCTCTCTCTCAGGGAAGTATCTGTACACTGACTGGTGTCTCTCAGTCCCTCTCTCTCAGGGTGGTATCTGTACAATGAGTGGTGTCTCTCAGTCCCTGTCTCTCAGGGAGATATCTGTACAGTGAGTGGTGTCTCTCAGTCCCTCTCTCTCAGGGAGATATCTGTATTCTGACTGGTGTCTCTCAGTCCCTGTCTCTCAGGGAGATATCAGTACACTGAGAGGTGTCTCTCAGTCCCTCTCTCTCAGGGAGATATCTGTACACTGACTGGTGTCTCTCAGTCCCTCTCTCTCAGGGTGGTATCTGTACACTGAGTGGTGTCTCTCAGTCCCTGTCTCTGAGGGAGATATCTGTACACTGACTGGTGTCTCTCAGTCCCTGTCTCTCAGGGAGCTTTATGTACACTGAGTGGTGTCTCTCAGGGAGATATCTGTACACTGAGTGTTGTCTCTCAGTCCCTCTCTCTCAGGGAGATATCTGTACACTGACTGGTGTCTCTCAGCCCCTCTCTCTCAGGGAGATATCTGTGCACTGAGTGGTGTCTCACAGTCCCTCTCTCTCAGGGAGGTATCTGCACACTGAGTGGTGTCTCTCAGTCCCTGTCTCTCAGGGAGATATATGTACACTGACTTGTGTCTCTCAGTCCCTGTCTCTCAGGGAGATATATGTACACTGACTGGTGTCTCTCAGTCCCTCTCTCGGGGAGGTATCTGTACACTGAGTGGTGTCTCTCAGTCCCTGTCTCTCAGGGAGATATATGTACACTGACTGGTGTCTCTCAGTCCCTGTCTCTCAGGGAGATATCTGTACACTGAGTGGTGTCTCACAGCCCCTGTCTCTCAGGGAGATATATGTACACTGACTGGTGTCTCTCAGTCCCTGTCTCTCAGGGAGATATCTGTACACTGAGTGGTGTCTCTCAGTCCCTCTCTCTCAGGGAGATATCTGAACACTGAGTGGTGTCTCTCAGTCCCTGTGTCTCAGGGAGATATATGTACACTGACTGGTGTCTCTCAGTCCCTCTCTCTCAGGGAGATATCTGTACACTGACTGGTGTCTCTCAGTCCCTCTCTCTCAGGGAGATATCTGTACACTGAGTGGTGTCTCTCAGTCCCTGTCTCTCAGGGAGATATCTGTACACTGACTGGTGTCTCTCAGTCCCTCTCTCTCAGGGAGATATCTGTACACTGACTGGTGTCGCTCAGTCCCTTTCTCTCAGGGAGATATCTGTACACTGAGTGGTGTCTACCAGTCCCTCTCTCTCAGGGAGACATCTGTACACTGACTGGTGTCTCTCAGTCCCTGTCTCTCAGGGAGATATCTGTACACTGAGTGGTGTCTCTCAGTCCCTCTCTCTCAGGGAGATATCTGTACACTGACTGGTGTCTCTCAGTCCCTGTCTCTCAGGGAGATATCTATACACTGAGTGGTGTCTCTCAGTCCCTGTCTGTCAGGGAGATATCTGTACACTGACTGGTGTCTCTCAGTCCCTCTCTCTCAGGGAGATATCTGAACGCTGACTAGTGTCTCTCAGTCCCTCTCTCTCAGGGAGATATCTGTACACTGAGTGGTGTCTCTAAGTCACTATCTCTCAGGGAGATATCTGTACACTGACTGGTGTCTCTCAGTCCCTGTCTCTCAGGGAGATATATGTACACTGAGTGGTGTCTCTCAGTCCCTCTCTCTCAGGGAGATATCCGTACACTGAGTGGTGTCTCTCAGTCCCTCTCTCTCAGGGAGATATCTGTACACTGAGTGGTGTCTCTCAGTCCCTCTCTCTCAGGGAGATATCTGTACACTGAGTGGTGGCTCTCAGTACCTCTCTCTCACGGAGATATCTGTACACTGACTGGTGTCTCTCAGTCCCTGTCTCTCAGGGAGATATCTGTACACTGATTGGTGTCTCTCAGTCCCTCTCTCTCAGGGAGATATCTGTACACTGACTGGTGTCTCTCAGTCCCTCTCTCTCAGGGAGATATCTGTACACTGAGTGGTGTCTCTCAGTCCCTGTCTCTCAGGGAGATATCTGTACACTGAGTGGTGTCTCTCAGTCCCTGTCTCTCAGGGAGATAACTGAACACTGAGTGGTGTCTCTCAGTCCCTGTGTCTCAGGGAGATATCTGTCCACTGACTGGTGTCTATCAGTCCCTGTCTCTCAGGGAGATATATGTACACTGTCTGGTGTATCTCAGTCCCTCTCTCTCAGGGAGGTATCTGTACACTGAGTGGTGTGTCTCAGTCCCCGTCTCTCAGGGAGATATATGTACACTGACTGGTGTCTCTCAGTCCCTCTCTCTCAGCGAGGTATCTGTACACTGAGTGGTGTCTCTCAGTCCCTGTCTCTCAGGGAGATATATGTACACTGACTGGTGTCTCTCAGTCCCTCTCTCTCACGGAGATATCTGTACACTGAGTGGTGTCTCTCAGTCCCTCTCTCTCAGGGAGATATCTGTTCACTGAGTGGTGTCTCTCAGTCCCTGTCTCTCAGGGAGATATCTGTACACTGAGTGGTGTCTCTCAGTCCCTGTCTCTCAGGGAGATATCTGTACACTGAGTGGTGTCTCTCAGTACCTCTCTCTCACGGAGATATCTGTACACTGACTGGTGTCTCTTAGTCCCTGTCTCTCAGGGAGATATCTGTACACTGACTGGTGTCTCTCAGTCCCTCTCTCTCAGGGAGATATCTGTACACTGACTGGTGTCTCTCAGTCCCTCTCTCTCAGAGAGATATCTGTACACTGACTGGTGTCTCTCAGTCCCTCTCTCTCAGGGAGATATCTGTACACTGAGTGGTGTCTCTCAGTCCCTCTCTCTCAGGGAGATATATGTACACTGATTGGTGTCTCTCAGTCCCTCTCTCTCAGGGAGATATCTGTACACTGACTGGTGTCTCTCAGTCCCTCTCTCTCAGGGAGATATCTGTACACTGACTGGTGTCTCTCAGTCCCTCTCTCTCAGGGAGATATCTGTACACTGAGTGGTGTCTCTCAGTCCCTGTCTCTCAGGGAGATATATATACACTGATTGGTGTCTCTCAGTCCCTCTCTCTCAGGGAGATATCTGTACACTGACTGGTGTCTCTCAGTCCCTCTCTCTCAGGGAGATATCTGTACACTGAGTGGTGTCTCTCAGTCCCTGTCTCTCAGGGAGATATCTGTACACTGAGTGGTGTCTCTCAGTCCCTCTCTCTCAGGGAGATATCTGAACACTGAGTGGTGTCTCTCAGTCCCTGTGTCTCAGGGAGATATATGTACACTGACTGGTGTCTCTCAGTCCCTCTCTCTCAGGGAGATATCTGTACACTGACTGGTGTCTCTCAGTCCCTCTCTCTCAGGGAGATATCTGTACACTGAGTGGTGTCTCACAGCCCCTGTCTCTCAGGGAGATATCTGTACACTGACTGGTGTCTCTCAGTCCCTGTCTGTCAGGGAGATATCTATACACTGAGTGGTGTCTCTCAGTCCCTGTCTCTCAGGGAGCTTTATGTACACTGAGTGGTGTCTCACAGTCCCTCTCTCTCAGGGAGATATCTGTACACTGACTGGTGTCTCTCAGTCCCTGTCTCTCAGGGAGATATCTGTACACTGAGTGGTGTCTCTCAGTCCCTCTCTCTCAGGGAGATATCTGTACACTGACTGGTGTCTCTCAGTCCCTCTCTCTCAGGGAGATATCTGTACACTGACTGGTGTCTCTCAGTCCCTCTCTCTCCGGGAGATATATGTACACTGACTGGTGTCTCTCAGTCCCTCTCTCTCCGGGAGATATATGTACACTGACTGGTGTCTCTCAGTCCCTCTCTCTCAGGGAGGTATCTGTACACTGTGTGGTGTCTCTCAGTCCCTGTCTCTCAGGGAGATATATGTACACTGACTGGTGTCTCTCAGTCCCTCTCTCTCAGGGAGATATCTGTACAATGAGTGGTGTCTCTCAGTCCCTCTCTCTCAGGGAGATATCTGTACTCTGACTGGTGTCTCTCAGTCCCTGTCTCTCAGGGAGATATCTGTACACTGAGTGGTGTCTCTCAGTCCCTCTCTCTCAGGGAGATATCTGTACACTGACTGGTGTCTCTCAGTCCCTCTCTCTCAGGGAGGTATCTGTACACTGAGTGGTGTCTCTCAGTCCCTGTCTCTCAGGGAGATATCTGTACACTGACTGGTGTCTCTCAGTCCCTGTCTCTCAGTGAGCTTTATGTACACTGACTGGTGTCTCTCAGTCCCTGTCTGTCAGGGAGATATCTATACACTGAGTGGTGTCTCTCAGTCCCTCTCTCTCAGGGAGATATCTATACACTGACTGGTGTCTCACAGTCCCTCTCTCGCAGGGAGATATCTGTACACTGACTGGTGTCTCTCAGTCCCTGTCTCTCAGGGAGCTTTATGGACACTGAGTGGTGTCTCTCAGGGAGATATCTGTACACTGACTGGTGTTTCTCAGTCCCTGTCTCTGAGGGAGCTTTATGTACACTGACTGGTGTCTCTCAGTCCCTGTCTCTCAGGGAGATATCTGTACACTGAGTGGTGTCTCACAGTCCCTCTCTCTCAGGGAGATATCTGTACACTGACTGGTGTCTCTTAGTCCCTCTCTCTCAGGGAGATATCTGTACACTGACTGGTGTCTCTCAGTCCCTGTCTCTCAGGGAGATATCTGTACACTGAGTGGTGTCTCTCAGTCCCTCTCTCTCAGGGAGATATCTTTACACTGACTGGTGTCTCTCAGTCCCTGTCTCTCAGGGAGATATCTGTACACTGAGTGGTGTCTCACAGTCCCTCTCTCTCAGGGAGATATCTGTACACTGACTGGTGTCTCTCAGTCCCTCTCTCTCAGGGAGATATCTGTACACTGAGTGGTGTCTCTCAGTCCCTGTCTCTCAGGGAGATATATGTACACTGACTGGTGTCTCTCAGTCCCTCTCTCTCAGGGAGATATCTGTACACTGACTGGTGTCTCTCAGTCCCTCTCTCTCCGGGAGATATATGTACACTGACTGGTGTCTCTCAGTCCCTCTCTCTCCGGGAGATATATGTACACTGACTGGTGTCTCTCAGTCCCTCTCTCTCAGGGAGGTATCTGTACACTGTGTGGTGTCTCTCAGTCCCTGTCTCTCAGGGAGATATATGTACACTGACTGGTGTCTCTCAGTCCCTCTCTCTCAGGGAGATATCTGTACAATGAGTGGTGTCTCTCAGTCCCTCTCTCTCAGGGAGATATCTGTACTCTGACTGGTGTCTCTCAGTCCCTGTCTCTCAGGGAGATATCTGTACACTGAGTGGTGTCTCTCAGTCCCTCTCTCTCAGGGAGATATCTGTACACTGACTGGTGTCTCTCAGTCCCTCTCTCTCAGGGAGGTATCTGTACACTGAGTGGTGTCTCTCAGTCCCTGTCTCTCAGGGAGATATCTGTACACTGACTGGTGTCTCTCAGTCCCTGTCTCTCAGTGAGCTTTATGTACACTGACTGGTGTCTCTCAGTCCCTGTCTCTCAGGGAGATATCTGTACACTGAGTGGTGTCTCTCAGTCCCTCTCTCTCAGGGAGATATCTGAACACTGAGTGGTGTCTCTCAGTCCCTGTGTCTCAGGGAGATATATGTACACTGACTGGTGTCTCTCAGTCCCTCTCTCTCAGGGAGATATCTGTACACTGACTGGTGTCTCTCAGTCCCTCTCTCTCAGGGAGATATCTGTACACTGAGTGGTGTCTCACAGCCCCTGTCTCTCAGGGAGATATCTGTACACTGACTGGTGTCTCTCAGTCCCTGTCTGTCAGGGAGATATCTATACACTGAGTGGTGTCTCTCAGTCCCTGTCTCTCAGGGAGCTTTATGTACACTGAGTGGTGTCTCACAGTCCCTCTCTCTCAGGGAGATATCTGTACACTGACTGGTGTCTCTCAGTCCCTGTCTCTCAGGGAGATATCTGTACACTGAGTGGTGTCTCTCAGTCCCTCTCTCTCAGGGAGATATCTGTACACTGACTGGTGTCTCTCAGTCCCTCTCTCTCAGGGAGATATCTGTACACTGACTGGTGTCTCTCAGTCCCTCTCTCTCCGGGAGATATATGTACACTGACTGGTGTCTCTCAGTCCCTCTCTCTCCGGGAGATATATGTACACTGACTGGTGTCTCTCAGTCCCTCTCTCTCAGGGAGGTATCTGTACACTGTGTGGTGTCTCTCAGTCCCTGTCTCTCAGGGAGATATATGTACACTGACTGGTGTCTCTCAGTCCCTCTCTCTCAGGGAGATATCTGTACAATGAGTGGTGTCTCTCAGTCCCTCTCTCTCAGGGAGATATCTGTACTCTGACTGGTGTCTCTCAGTCCCTGTCTCTCAGGGAGATATCTGTACACTGAGTGGTGTCTCTCAGTCCCTCTCTCTCAGGGAGATATCTGTACACTGACTGGTGTCTCTCAGTCCCTCTCTCTCAGGGAGGTATCTGTACACTGAGTGGTGTCTCTCAGTCCCTGTCTCTCAGGGAGATATCTGTACACTGACTGGTGTCTCTCAGTCCCTGTCTCTCAGTGAGCTTTATGTACACTGACTGGTGTCTCTCAGTCCCTGTCTGTCAGGGAGATATCTATACACTGAGTGGTGTCTCTCAGTCCCTCTCTCTCAGGGAGATATCTATACACTGACTGGTGTCTCACAGTCCCTCTCTCGCAGGGAGATATCTGTACACTGACTGGTGTCTCTCAGTCCCTGTCTCTCAGGGAGCTTTATGGACACTGAGTGGTGTCTCTCAGGGAGATATCTGTACACTGACTGGTGTTTCTCAGTCCCTGTCTCTGAGGGAGCTTTATGTACACTGACTGGTGTCTCTCAGTCCCTGTCTCTCAGGGAGATATCTGTACACTGAGTGGTGTCTCACAGTCCCTCTCTCTCAGGGAGATATCTGTACACTGACTGGTGTCTCTTAGTCCCTCTCTCTCAGGGAGATATCTGTACACTGACTGGTGTCTCTCAGTCCCTGTCTCTCAGGGAGATATCTGTACACTGAGTGGTGTCTCTCAGTCCCTCTCTCTCAGGGAGATATCTTTACACTGACTGGTGTCTCTCAGTCCCTGTCTCTCAGGGAGATATCTGTACACTGAGTGGTGTCTCACAGTCCCTCTCTCTCAGGGAGATATCTGTACACTGACTGGTGTCTCTCAGTCCCTCTCTCTCAGGGAGATATCTGTACACTGAGTGGTGTCTCTCAGTCCCTGTCTCTCAGGGAGATATATGTACACTGACTGGTGTCTCTCAGTCCCTCTCTCTCAGGGAGATATCTGTACACTGACTGGTGTCTCTCAGTCCCTCTCTCTCCGGGAGATATATGTACACTGACTGGTGTCTCTCAGTCCCTCTCTCTCCGGGAGATATATGTACACTGACTGGTGTCTCTCAGTCCCTCTCTCTCAGGGAGGTATCTGTACACTGTGTGGTGTCTCTCAGTCCCTGTCTCTCAGGGAGATATATGTACACTGACTGGTGTCTCTCAGTCCCTCTCTCTCAGGGAGATATCTGTACAATGAGTGGTGTCTCTCAGTCCCTCTCTCTCAGGGAGATATCTGTACTCTGACTGGTGTCTCTCAGTCCCTGTCTCTCAGGGAGATATCTGTACACTGAGTGGTGTCTCTCAGTCCCTCTCTCTCAGGGAGATATCTGTACACTGACTGGTGTCTCTCAGTCCCTCTCTCTCAGGGAGGTATCTGTACACTGAGTGGTGTCTCTCAGTCCCTGTCTCTCAGGGAGATATCTGTACACTGACTGGTGTCTCTCAGTCCCTGTCTCTCAGTGAGCTTTATGTACACTGACTGGTGTCTCTCAGTCCCTGTCTGTCAGGGAGATATCTATACACTGAGTGGTGTCTCTCAGTCCCTCTCTCTCAGGGAGATATCTATACACTGACTGGTGTCTCACAGTCCCTCTCTCTCAGGGAGATATCTGTACACTGACTGGTGTCTCTCAGTCCCTGTCTCTCAGGGAGCTTTATGGACACTGAGTGGTGTCTCTCAGGGAGATATCTGTACACTGACTGGTGTTTCTCAGTCCCTGTCTCTGAGGGAGCTTTATGTACACTGACTGGTGTCTCTCAGTCCCTGTCTCTCAGGGAGATATCTGTACACTGAGTGGTGTCTCACAGTCCCTCTCTCTCAGGGAGATATCTGTACACTGACTGGTGTCTCTTAGTCCCTCTCTCTCAGGGAGATATCTGTACACTGACTGGTGTCTCTCAGTCCCTGTCTCTCAGGGAGATATCTGTACACTGAGTGGTGTCTCTCAGTCCCTCTCTCTCAGGGAGATATCTTTACACTGACTGGTGTCTCTCAGTCCCTGTCTCTCAGGGAGATATCTGTACACTGAGTGGTGTCTCACAGTCCCTCTCTCTCAGGGAGATATCTGTACACTGACTGGTGTCTCTCAGTCCCTCTCTCTCAGGGAGATATCTGTACACTGAGTGGTGTCTCTCAGTCCCTCTCTCTCAGGGAGATATATGTACACTGACTGGTGTCTCTCAGTCCCTCTCTCTCAGGGAGGTATCTGTACACTGAGAAGTGTCTCTCAGTCCCTCTCTCTCAGGGAGATATCTGTACAATGAGTGGTGTCTCTCAGTCCCTGTCTCTCAGGGAGATATCTGTACAGTGAGTGGTGTCTCTCAGTCCCTCTCTCTCAGGGAGATATCTGTACTCTGACTGGTGTCTCTCAGTCCCTGTCTCTCAGGGAGATATCAGTACACTGAGTGGTGTCTCTCAGTCCCTCTCTCTCAGGGAGATATCTGAACACTGACTGGTGTCTCTCAGCCCCTCTCTCTCAGGGTGGTATGTGTACACTGACTGGTGTCTCTCAGTCCCTCTCTCTCCGGGAGATATATGTACACTGACTGGTGTCTCTCAGTCCCTCTCTCTCAGGGAGGTATCTGTACACTGTGTGTTGTCTCTCAGTCCCTGTCTCTCAGGGAGATATATGTACACTGACTGGTGTCTCTCAGTCCCTGTCTCTCAGGGAGATATCTGTACACTGATTGGTGTCTCTCAGTCCCTCTCTCTCAGGGAGATATCTGTCCAATGACTGGTGTCTCTCAGTCCCTGTCTCTCAGGGAGATATCTGTACAGTGAGTGGTGTCTCTCAGTCCCTCTCTCTCAGGGAGATATCTGTACTCTGACTGGTGTCTCTCAGTCCCTGTCTCTCAGGGAGATATCTGTACACTGAGTGGTGTCTCTCAGTCCCTCACTCTCAGGGAGATATCTGAACACAGACTGGTGTCTCTCAGTCCCTCTCTCTCAGGGAGGTATCTGTACACTGAGTGGTGTCTCTCAGTCCCTGTCTCTCAGGGAGATATCTGTACACTGACTGGTGTCTCTCAGTCCCTGTCTCTCAGTGAGATATATGTACACTGACTGGTGTCTCTCAGGGAGATATCTGTACACTGAGTGGTGTCTCTCAGTCCCTCTCTCTCAGGGAGATATCTGTACACTGACTGGTGTCTCTCAGCCCGTCTCTCAGGGAGATATCTGTGCACTGAGTGGTGTCTCACAGTCCCTCTCTCTCAGGGAGATATCTGTACACTGACTGGTGTCTCTCAGTCCCTGTCTCTCAGGGAGATATCTGTACACTGAGTGGTGTCTCTCAGTCCCTCTCTCTCAGGGAGATATCTGTACTCTGACTGGTGTCTCTCAGTCCCTGTCTCTGAGGGAGATATCTGTACACTGAGTGGTGTCTCTCAGTCCCTCTCTCTCAGGGAGATATCTGTACACTGACTGGTGTCTCTCAGTCCCTCTCTCTCAGGGAGATATCTGTACACTGAGTGGTGTCTCTCAGTCCCTCTCTCTCGGGGAGATATCTGTACACTGACTGGTGTCTCTCAGTCCCTGCCTCTCAGGGAGATATCTATACACTGAGTGGTGTCTCTCAGTCCCTGTCTCTCAGGGAGATATCTGTACACTGACTGGTGTCTCTCAGTCCCTCTCTCTCAGGGAGATATCTGTACGCTGACTCGTGTCTCTCAGTCCCTCTCTCTCAGGCTGATATCTGTACACTGAGTGGTGTCTCTCAGTCCCTCTCTCTCAGGGAGATATCTGTACACTGAGTGGTGTCTTTCAGTCCCTCTCTCTCAGGGAGATATCTGTACGCTGAGTGATGTCTCTCAGTTCCTGTCTCTCAGGGAGATATCTGTGCACTGAATGGTGTCTCTCAGTCCCTCTCTCTCAGGGAGATATCTGTACTCTGACTGGTGTCTCTCAGTCCCTGTCTCTCAGGGAGATATCTGTGCACTGAGTGGTGTCTCTCAGTCCCTCTCTCTCAGGGAGATATCTGTACACTGACTGGTGTCTCTCAGTCCCTCGCTCTCAGGGAGGTATCTGTACACTGAGTGGTGTCTCTCAGTCCCTGTCTCTCAGGGACATATATGTACACTGACTGGTGTCTCTCAGTCCCTCTCTCTCAGGGAGATATCTGTACACTGACTGGTGTCTCTCAGTCCCTCTCTCTCAGGGAGATATCTGTCCACTGAGTGGTGTCTCACAGCCCCTGTCTCTCAGGGAGATATCTGTACACTGACTGGTGTCTCTCAGTCCCTGTCTCTCAGGGAGAAATCTGAACACTGAGTGGTGTCTCTCAGTCCCTGTCTCTCAGCGAGATATCTGTACAGTGAGTGGTGTCTCTCAGTCCCTCTCTCTCAGGGAGATATCTGTACTCTGACTGGTGTCTCTCAGTCCCCGTCTCTCAGGGAGATATCTGTACACTGAGTGGTGTCTCTCAGTCCCTCTCTCTCAGGGAGATATCTGTACACTGACTGGTGTCTCTCAGTCCCTCTCTCTCAGGGAGGTATCTGTACACTGAGTGGTGTCTCTCAGTCCCTGTCTCTCAGGGAGATATCTGTACACTGACTGGTGTCTCTCAGTCCCTCTCTCTCAGTGAGCTTTATGTACACTGACTGGTGTCTCTCAGTCCCTGTCTGTCAGGGAGATATCTATACACTGAGTGGTGTCTCTCAGTCCCTCTCTCTCAGGGAGATATCTGTACACTGACTGGTGTCTCTCAGTCCCTCTCTCTCAGGGAGATATCTGTACACTGACTGGTGTCTCTCAGTCCCTGTCTCTCAGGGAGCTTTATGTACACTGAGTGGTGTCTCTCAGGGAGATATCTGTACACTGACTGGTGTCTCTCAGTCCCTGTCTCTGAGGGAGCTTTATGTACACTCAGTGGTGTCTCACAGTCACTCTCTCTCAGGGAGCTATCTGCACACAGACTGGTGTCTCTCAGTCCCTGTCTCTCAGGGAGATATCTGTACACTGAGTGTTGTCTCTCAGTCCCTCTCTCTCAGGGAGATATCTGTACCCTGAGTGGTGTCTCTCAGTCCCTCTGTCTCAGGGAGATATCTGTACACTGACTGGTGTCTCTCAGTCCCTGTCTCTCAGGGAGAAATCTGAACACTGAGTGGTGTCTCTCAGTCCCTCTCTCTCAGGGAGATATCTGTACACTGACTGGTGTCTCTCAGTCCCTGTCTCTCAGGGAGATATCTGTACACTGAGTGGTGTCTCACAGTCCCTCTCTCTCAGGGAGATATCTGTACACTGACTGGTGTCTCTTAGTCCCTCTCTCTCAGGGAGATATCTGTACACTGAGTGGTGTCTCACAGTCCCTCTCTCTGAGGGAGATATCTGTACGCTGAGTGGTGTCTCACAGTCTCTCTCTCTCAGGGAGATATCTGTACACTGACTGGTGTCTCTCAGTCCCTCTCTCTCAGGGAGATATCTGTGCACTGACTGGTGTCTCTCAGTCCCTGTCTCTCAGGGAGATATTTGTGCACTGAGTGGTGTCTCTCAGTCCCTCTCTCTCAGGGAGATATCTGTACACTGACTGGTGTCTCTCAGTCCCTCTCTCTCAGGGATGTATCTGTACACTGAGTGGTGTCTCTCAGTCCCTGTCTCTCAGGGACATATATGTACACTGACTGGTGTCTCTCAGTCCCTCTCTCTCAGGGAGATATCTGTACACTGACTGGTGTCTCTCAGTCCCTCTCTCTCAGGGAGATATCTGTCCACTGAGTGGTGTCTCACAGCCCCTGTCCTCAGGGAGATATCTGTACACTGACTGGTGTCTCTCAGTCCCTGTCTCTCAGGGAGAAATCTGAACACTGAGTGGTGTCTCTCAGTCCCTGTCTCTCAGGGAGATATCTGTACACTGAGTGGTGTCTCACAGTCCCTCTCTCTCAGGGAGATATCTGTACACTGACTGGTGTCTCTTAGTCCCTCTCTCTCAGGGAGATATCTGTACACTGACTGGTGTCTCTTAGTCCCTCTCTCTCAGGGAGATATCTGTACACTGACTGGTGTCTCTCAGTCCCTGTCTCTCAGGGAGATATATGTACACTGACTGGTGTCTCTCAGTCCCTGTCTGTCAGGGAGATATCTGTGCACTGAGTGGTGTCTCTCAGGGAGATATCTGTACACTGACTGGTGTCTCTCAGTCCCTCTCTCTCAGGGAGGTATCTGTGCACTGAGTGGTGTCTCTCAGTCCCTGTCTCTCAGGGACATATATGTACACTGACTGGTGTCTCTCAGTCCCTCTCTCTCAGGGAGATATCTGTACACTGACTGGTGTCTCTCAGTCCCTCTCTCTCAGGGAGATATCTGTCCACTGAGTGGTGTCTCACAGCCCATGTCTCTTAGGGAGATATCTGTACACTGACTGGTGTCTCTCAGTCCCTGTCTCTCAGGGAGAAATCTGAACACTGAGTGGTGTCTCTCAGTCCCTCTCTCTCAGGGAGATATCTGTACACTGACTGGTGTCTCTCAGTCCCTGTCTCTCAGGGAGATATCTGACACTGAGTGGTGTCTCACAGTCCCTCTCTCTCAGGGAGATATCTGTACACTGACTGGTGTCTCTGAGTCCCTCTCTCTCAGGGAGATATCTGTACACTGAGTGGTGTCTCTCAGTCCCTGTCTCTCAGGGAGATATCTGTACACTGAGTGGTGTCTCTCAGTCCCTCTCTCTCAGGGAGATATCTGTACACTGACTGGTGTCTCTCAGTCCCTGTCTCTCAGGGAGATATCTGTACACTGAGTGGTGTCTCACATTCCCTCTCTCTCAGGGAGATATCTGTACACTGACTGGTGTCTCTCAGTCCCTCTCTCTCAGGGAGATATCTGTACAGTGAGTGGTGTCTCTCAGTCCCTCTCTCAGGGAGATATCTGTACTCTGACTGGTGTCTCTCAGTCCTTGTCTCTCAGGGAGATATCAGTACACTGAGTGTTGTCTCTCAGTCCCTGTCTCTCAGGGAGATATCTGTACACTGACTGGTGTCTCTCAGTCCCTGTCTCTCAGGGAGCTTTATGTACACTGAGTGGTGTCTCTCAGGGAGATATCTGTACACTGAGTGTTGTCTCTCAGTCCCTCTCTCTCAGGGAGATATCTGTACACTGACTGGTGTCTCTCAGTCCCTGTCTCTGAGGGAGATATCTGTACACTGAGTGGTGTATCTCAGTCCCTCTCTCTCAGGGAGATATCTGTACACTGACTGGTGTCTCTCAGTCCCTCACTCTCAGGGAGATATCTGTACACTGACTGGTGTCTCTCAGTCCCTCTCTCTCAGGGAGATATCTGTGCACTGACTGGTGTCTCTCAGTCCCTGTCTCTCAGGGAGATATTTGTGCACTGAGTGGTGTCTCTCAGTCCCTCTCTCTCAGGGAGATATCTGTACACTGACTGGTGTCTCTCAGTCCCTCTCTCTCAGGGATGTATCTGTACACTGAGTGGTGTCTCTCAGTCCCTGTCTCTCAGGGACATATATGTACACTGACTGGTGTCTCTCAGTCCCTCTCTCTCAGGGAGATATCTGTACACTGACTGGTGTCTCTCAGTCCCTCTCTCTCAGGGAGATATCTGTCCACTGAGTGGTGTCTCACAGCCCCTGTCCTCAGGGAGATATCTGTACACTGACTGGTGTCTCTCAGTCCCTGTCTCTCAGGGAGAAATCTGAACACTGAGTGGTGTCTCTCAGTCCCTGTCTCTCAGGGAGATATCTGTACACTGAGTGGTGTCTCACAGTCCCTCTCTCTCAGGGAGATATCTGTACACTGACTGGTGTCTCTTAGTCCCTCTCTCTCAGGGAGATATCTGTACACTGACTGGTGTCTCTTAGTCCCTCTCTCTCAGGGAGATATCTGTACACTGACTGGTGTCTCTCAGTCCCTGTCTCTCAGGGAGATATATGTACACTGACTGGTGTCTCTCAGTCCCTGTCTGTCAGGGAGATATCTGTGCACTGAGTGGTGTCTCTCAGGGAGATATCTGTACACTGACTGGTGTCTCTCAGTCCCTCTCTCTCAGGGAGGTATCTGTGCACTGAGTGGTGTCTCTCAGTCCCTGTCTCTCAGGGACATATATGTACACTGACTGGTGTCTCTCAGTCCCTCTCTCTCAGGGAGATATCTGTACACTGACTGGTGTCTCTCAGTCCCTCTCTCTCAGGGAGATATCTGTCCACTGAGTGGTGTCTCACAGCCCATGTCTCTTAGGGAGATATCTGTACACTGACTGGTGTCTCTCAGTCCCTGTCTCTCAGGGAGAAATCTGAACACTGAGTGGTGTCTCTCAGTCCCTCTCTCTCAGGGAGATATCTGTACACTGACTGGTGTCTCTCAGTCCCTGTCTCTCAGGGAGATATCTGACACTGAGTGGTGTCTCACAGTCCCTCTCTCTCAGGGAGATATCTGTACACTGACTGGTGTCTCTGAGTCCCTCTCTCTCAGGGAGATATCTGTACACTGAGTGGTGTCTCTCAGTCCCTGTCTCTCAGGGAGATATCTGTACACTGAGTGGTGTCTCTCAGTCCCTCTCTCTCAGGGAGATATCTGTACACTGACTGGTGTCTCTCAGTCCCTGTCTCTCAGGGAGATATCTGTACACTGAGTGGTGTCTCACATTCCCTCTCTCTCAGGGAGATATCTGTACACTGACTGGTGTCTCTCAGTCCCTCTCTCTCAGGGAGATATCTGTACAGTGAGTGGTGTCTCTCAGTCCCTCTCTCAGGGAGATATCTGTACTCTGACTGGTGTCTCTCAGTCCTTGTCTCTCAGGGAGATATCAGTACACTGAGTGTTGTCTCTCAGTCCCTGTCTCTCAGGGAGATATCTGTACACTGACTGGTGTCTCTCAGTCCCTGTCTCTCAGGGAGCTTTATGTACACTGAGTGGTGTCTCTCAGGGAGATATCTGTACACTGAGTGTTGTCTCTCAGTCCCTCTCTCTCAGGGAGATATCTGTACACTGACTGGTGTCTCTCAGTCCCTGTCTCTGAGGGAGATATCTGTACACTGAGTGGTGTATCTCAGTCCCTCTCTCTCAGGGAGATATCTGTACACTGACTGGTGTCTCTCAGTCCCTCACTCTCAGGGAGATATCTGTACACTGAGTGGTGTCTCTCAGTCCCTCTCTCTCAGGGAGATATCTGTACACTGAGTGGTGTCTCTCAGTCCCTGTCTCTCAGGGAGATATATGTACACTGACTGGTGTCTCTCAGTCCCTCTCTCTCAGGGAGATATCTGTACACTGACTGGTGTCTCTCAGTCCGTCTCTCTCAGGGAGATATCTGTACACTGAGAGGTGTCTCACAGCCCCTGTCTCTCAGGGAGATATCTGTACACTGTCTGGTGTCTCTCAGTCCCTGTCTGTCAGGGAGATATCTATACACTGAGTGGTGTCTCTCAGTCCCTCTCTCTCAGGGAGATATCTGTACACTGACTGGTGTCTCACAGTCCCTCTCTCTCAGGGAGATATCTGTACACTGACTGGTGTCTCTCAGTCCCTGTCTCTCAGGGAGCTTTATGTACACTGAGTGGTGTCTCTCAGGGAGATATCTGTACACTGACTGGTGTCTCTCAGTCCCTGTCTCTCAGGGAGATATCTGTACACTGAGTGGTGTCTCACAGTCCCTCTCTCTCAGGGAGATATCTGTACACTGACTGGTGTCTCTCAGTCCCTCTCTCTCAGGGAGATATATGTACACTGACTGGTGTCTCTCAGTCCCTCTCTCTCAGGGAGGTATCTGTACACTGAGTGGTGTCTCTCAGTCCCTGTCTCTCAGGGAGATATATGTACACTGACTGGTGTCTCTCAGTCCCTGTCTGTCAGGTAGATATCTGTGCACTGAGTGGTGTCTCTCAGGGAGATATCTGTACACTGACTGGTGTCTCTCAGTCCCTCTCTCTCAGGGAGGTATCTGTGCACTGAGTGGTGTATCTCAGTCCCTGTCTCTCAGGGACATATATGTACACTGACTGGTGTCTCTCAGTCCCTCTCTCTCAGGGAGATATCTGTACACTGACTGGTGTCTCTCAGTCCCTCTCTCTCAGGGAGATATCTGTCCACTGAGTGGTGTCTCACAGCCCATGTCTCTCAGGGAGATATCTGTACACTGACTGGTGTCTCTCAGTCCCTGTCTCTCAGGGAGAAATCTGAACACTGAGTGGTGTCTCTCAGTCCCTCTCTCTCAGGGAGATATCTGTACACTGACTGGTGTCTCTCAGTCCCTGTCTCTCAGGGAGATATCTGGACACTGAGTGGTGTCTCACAGTCCCTCTCTCTCAGGGAGATATCTGTACACTGACTGGTGTCTCTGAGTCCCTCTCTCTCAGGGAGATATCTGTACACTGAGTGGTGTCTCTCAGTCCCTGTCTCTCAGGGAGATATCTGTACACTGAGTGGTGTCTCTCAGTCCCTCTCTCTCAGGGAGATATCTGTACACTGACTGGTGTCACTCAGTCCCTGTCTCTCAGGGAGATATCTGTACACTGAGTGGTGTCTCACAGTCCCTCTCTCTCAGGGAGATATCTGTACACTGACTGGTGTCTCTCAGTCCCTCTCCCTCAGGGAGATATCTGTACAGTGAGTGGTGTCTCTCAGTCCCTCTCTCAGGGAGATATCTGTACTCTGACTGGTGTCTCTCAGTCCTTGTCTCTCAGGGAGATATCAGTACACTGAGTGGTGTCTCTCAGTCCCTGTCTCTCAGGGAGATATCTGTACACTGACTGGTGTCTCTCAGTCCCTGTCCCTCAGGGAGCTTTATGTACACTGAGTGGTGTCTCTCAGGGAGATATCTGTACACTGAGTGTTGTCTCTCAGTCCCTCTCTCTCAGGGAGATATCTGTACACTGACTGGTGTCTCTCAGTCCCTGTCTCTGAGGGAGATATCTGTACACTGAGTGGTGTATCTCAGTCCCTCTCTCTCAGGGAGATATCTGTACACTGACTGGTGTCTCTCAGTCCCTCACTCTCAGGGAGATATCTGTACACTGAGTGGTGTCTCTCAGTCCCTCTCTCTCAGGGAGATATCTGTACACTGAGTGGTGTCTCTCAGTCCCTGTCTCTCAGGGAGATATATGTACACTGACTGGTGTCTCTCAGTCCCTCTCTCTCAGGGAGATATCTGTACACTGACTGGTGTCTCTCAGTACCTCTCTCTCAGGGAGATATCTGTACACTGACAGATGTCTCACAGCCCCTGTCTCTCAGGGAGATATCTGTACACTGTCTGGTGTCTCTCAGTCCCTGTCTGTCAGGGAGATATCTATACACTGAGTGGTGTCTCTCAGTCCCTCTCTCTCAGGGAGATATCTGTACACTGACTGGTGTCTCACAGTCCCTCTCTCTCAGGGAGATATCTGTACACTGACTGGTGTCTCTCAGTCCCTGTCTCTCAGGGAGCTTTATGTACACTGAGTGGTGTCTCTCAGGGAGATATCTGTACACTGACTGGTGTCTCTCAGTCCCTGTCTCTGAGGGAGCTTTATGTACACTGAGTGGTGTCTCACAGTCCCTCTCTCTCAGGGAGATATCTGTACACTGAGTGGTGTCTCTCAGACCCTGTCTCTCAGGGAGAAATCTGAACACTGAGTGGTGTCTCTCAGTCCCTCTCTCTCAGGGAGATATCTGTACACTGACTGGTGTCTCTCAGTCCCTGTCTCTCAGGGAGATATCTGGACACTGAGTGGTGTCTCACAGTCCCTCTCTCTCAGGGAGATATCTGTACACTGACTGGTGTCTCTGAGTCCCTCTCTCTCAGGGAGATATCTGTACACTGAGTGGTGTCTCTCAGTCCCTGTCTCTCAGGGAGATATCTGTACACTGAGTGGTGTCTCTCAGCCCCTCTCTCTCAGGGAGATATCTGTACACTGACTGGTGTCTCTTAGTCCCTGTCTCTCAGGGAGATATCTGTACACTGAGTGGTGTCTCACAGTCCCTCTCTCTCAGGGAGATATCTGTACACTGACTAGTGTCTCTCAGTCCCTCTCTCTCAGGGAGATATCTGTACAGTGAGTGGTGTCTCTCAGTCCCTCTCTCAGGGAGATATCTGTACTCTGACTGGTGTCTCTCAGTCCCTGTCTCTCAGGGAGATATCAGTACACTGAGTGGTGTCTCTCAGTCCCTGTCTCTCAGGGAGATATCTGTACACTGACTGGTGTCTCTCAGTCCCTGTCTCTCAGGGAGCTTTATGTACACTGAGTGGTGTCTCTCAGGGAGATATCTGTACACTGAGTGTTGTCTCTCAGTCCCTCTCTCTCAGGGAGATATCTGTACACTGACTGGTGTCTCTCAGTCCCTGTCTCTGAGGGAGATATCTGTACACTGAGTGGTGAATCTCAGTCCCTCTCTCTCAGGGAGATATCTGTACACTGACTGGTGTCTCTCAGTCCCTCTCTCTCAGGGAGATATCTGTACACTGAGTGGTGTCTCTCAGTCCCTGTCTCTCAGGGAGATATCTGTACACTGACTGGTGTCTCTCAGTCCCTCTCTCTCAGGGAGATATCTGTACACTGACTGGTGTCTCTCAGTCCCTCTCTCTCCGGGAGATATATGTACACTGACTGGTGTCTCTCAGTCCATCTCTCTCAGGGAGGTATCTGTACACTGAGTGGTGTCTCTCAGTCCCTGTCTCTCAGGGAGATATATGTACACTGACTGGTGTCTCTCAGTCCCTGTCTCTCAGGGAGATATCTGTACACTGAGTGGTGTCTCTCAGTCCCTCTCTCTCAGGGAGATATCTGTACAATGAGTGGTGTCTTTCAGTCCCTCTCTCTCAGGGAGATATCTGTACTCTGACTGGTGTCTCTCAGTCCCTGTCTCTCAGGGAGATATCTGTACACTGAGTGGTGTCTCTCAGTCCCTCTCTCTCAGGGAGATATCTGTACACTGACTGGTGTCTCTCAGTCCCTCTCTCTCAGGGAGGTATCTGTACACTGAGTGGTGTCTCTCAGTCCCTGTCTCTCAGGGAGATATCTGTACACTGACTGGTGTCTCTCAGTCCCTGTCTCTCAGTGAGCTTTATGTACACTGACTGGTGTCTCTCAGTCCCTGTCTGTCAGGGAGATATCTATACACTGACTGGTGTCTCACAGTCCCTCTCTCTCAGGGAGATATCTGTACACTGACTGGTGTCTCTCAGTCCCTGTCTCTCAGGGAGCTTTATGTACACTGAGTGGTGTCTCTCAGGGAGATATCTGTACACTGACTGGTGTCTCTCAGTCCCTGTCTCTGAGGGAGCTTTATGTACACTGAGTGGTGTCTCACAGTCCCTCTCTCTCAGGGAGATATCTGTACACTGACTGGTGTCTCTCAGTCCCTGTCTCTCAGGGAGATATCTGTACACTGAGTGGTGTCTCTCAGTCCCTCTCTCTCAGGGAGATATCTGTACACTGAGTGGTGTCTATCAGTCCCTCTGTCTCAGGGAGATATCTGTACACTGACTGGTGTCTCTCAGTCCCTGTCTCTCAGGGAGAAATCTGAACACTGAGTGATGTCTCTCAGTCCCTCTCTCTCAGGGAGAGATCTGTACACTGACTGGTGTCTCTCAGTCCCTGTCTCTCAGGGAGATATCTGTACACTGAGTGGTGTCTCACAGTCCCTCTCTCTCAGGGAGATATCTGTACAATGACTGGTGTCTCTTAGTCCCTCTCTCTCAGGGAGATATCTGTACACTGACTGGTGTCTCTCAGTCCCTGTCTCTCAGGGAGATATCTGTACACTGAGTGGTGTCTCTCAGTCCCTCTCTCTCAGGGAGATATCTTTACACTGACTGGTGTCTCTCAGTCCCTGTCTCTCAGGGAGATATCTGTACACTGAGTGGTGTCTCTCAGTCCCTCTCTCTCAGGGAGATATCTGTACACTGACTGGTGTCTCTCAGTCCCTCTCTCTCAGGGAGATATCTGTACACTGAGTGGTGTCTCTCAGTCCCTCTCTCTCAGGGAGATATATGTACACTGACTGGTGTCTCTCAGTCCCTCTCTCTCAGGGAGGTATCTGTACACTGAGTGGTGTCTCTCAGTCCCTGTCTCTCAGGGAGATATATGTACACTGACTGGTGTCTCTCAGTCCCTGTCTCTCAGGGAGATATCTGTACACTGAGAGGTGTCTCTCAGTCCCTCTCTCTCAGGGAGATATCTGTACAATGAGTGGTGTCTCTCAGTCCCTGTCTCTCAGGGAGATATCTGTACAGTGAGTGGTGTCTCTCAGTCCCTCTCTCT
The DNA here is from genome assembly GCF_036365525.1 of Heterodontus francisci. Lineage (NCBI taxonomy): Eukaryota > Metazoa > Chordata > Chondrichthyes > Heterodontiformes > Heterodontidae > Heterodontus > Heterodontus francisci. The sequence continues at coordinate 1,423,190 of NC_090403.1, forward strand.
CAGGGAGATATCTGTACACTGACTGGTGTCTCTCAGTCCCTGTCTCTCAGGGAGATATCAGTACACTGAGTGGTGTCTCTCAGTCCCTGTCTCTCAGGGAGATATCTGAACACTGACTGGTGTCTCTCAGCCCCTCTCTCTCAGGGTGGTATCTGTACACTGAGTGGTGTCTCTCAGTCCCTGTCTCTCAGGGAGATATCTGTACACTGACTGGTGTCTCTCAGTCCCTGTCTCTCAGGGAGCTTTATGTACACTGAGTGGTGTCTCTCGGGGAGATATCTGTACTCTGACTGGTGTCTCTCAGTCCCTGTCTCTCAGGGAGATATCTGTACACTGAGTGGTGTCTCTCAGTCCCTCACTCTCAGGGAGATATCTGAACACTGATTGGTGTCTCTCAGTCCCTCTCTCTCAGGGTGGTATCTGTACACTGAGTGGTGTCTCTCAGTCCCTGTCTCTCAGGGAGATATCTGTACACTGACTGGTGTCTCTCAGTCCCTGTCTCTCAGTGAGCTTTATGTACACTGAGTGGTGTCTCTCAGGGAGATATCTGTACACTGAGTGGTGTCTCTCAGTCCCTCTCTCTCAGGGAGATATCTGTACACTGACTGGTGTCTCTCAGCCCCTCTCTCAGGGAGATATCTGTGCACTGAGTGGTGTCTCACAGTCCCTCTCTCTCAGGGAGATATCTGTACACTGACTGGTGTCTCTCAGTCCCTGTCTCTCAGGGAGATATCTGTACACTGAGTGGTGTCTCTCAGTCCCTCTCTCTCAGGGAGATATCTGTACTCTGACTGGTGTCTCTCAGTCCCTGTCTCTCAGGGAGCTTTATGTACACTGAGTGGTGTCTCACAGTCCCTCTCTCTCAGGGAGATATCTGTACACTGAGTGGTGTCTCTCAGTCCCTCTCTCTCAGGGAGATATCTGTACACTGACTGGTGTCTCTCAGTCCCTCTCTCTCAGGGAGATATCTGTACATTGAGTGGTGTCTCTCAGTCCCTCTCTCTCGGGGAGATATCTGTACACTGACTGGTGTCTCTCAGACCCTGTCTCTCAGGGAGGTATCTATACACTGAGTGGTGTCTCTCAGTCCCTGTCTCTCAGGGAGATATCTGTACACTGACTGGTGTCTCTCAGTCCCTCTCTCTCAGGGAGATATCTGTACGCTGACTAGTGTCTCTCAGTCCCTCTCTCTCAGGGAGATATCTGTACACTGAGTGGTGTCTCTCAGTCCCTCTCTCTCAGGGAGATATCTGTACACTGACTGGTGTCTCTCAGTCCCTCTCTCTCAGGGAGATATCTGTACACTGAGTGGTGTCTCTCAGTCCCTCTCTCTGGGGGATATATCTGTACACTGACTGGTGTCTCTCAGTCCCTGTCTCTCAGGGAGGTATCTATACACTGAGTGGTGTCTCTCAGTCCCTGTCTCTCAGGGAGATATCTGTACACTGACTGGTGTCTCTCAGTCCCTCTCTCTCAGGGAGATATCTGTACGCTGACTAGTGTCTCTCAGTCCCTCTCTCTCAGGCAGATATCTGTACACTGAGTGGTGTCTCTCAGTCCCTCTCTCTCAGGGAGATATCTGTACACTGAGTGGTGTCTTTCAGTCCCTCTCTCTCAGGGAGATATCTGTACACTGAGTGGTGTCTCTCAGTTCCTGTCTCTCAGGGAGATATCTGTGCACTGAATGGTGTCTCTCAGTCCCTCTCTCTCAGGGAGATATCTGTACTCTGACTGGTGTCTCTCAGTCCCTGTCTCTCAGGGAGATATCTGTGCACTGAGTGGTATCTCTCAGTCCCTCTCTCTCAGGGAGATATCTGTACACTGACTGGTGTCTCTCAGTCCCTCTCTCTCAGGGAGGTATCTGTACACTGAGTGGTGTCTCTCAGTCCCTGTCCCTCAGGGACATATATGTACACTGACTGGTGTCTCTCAGTCCCTCTCTCTCAGGGAGATATCTGTACACTGACTGGTGTCTCTCAGTCCCTCTCTCTCAGGGAGATATCTGTCCACTGAGTGGTGTCTCACAGCCCCTGTCTCTCAGGGAGATATCTGTACACTGACTGGTGTCTCTCAGTCCCTGTCTCTCAGGGAGAAATCTGAACACTGAGTGGTGTCACTCAGTCCCTCTCTCTCAGGGAGATATCTGTACACTGACTGGTGTCTCTCAGTCCCTGTCTCTCAGGGAGGTATCTGTACACTGAGTGGTGTCTCTCAGTCCCTGTCTCTCAGGGAGATATCAGTACACTGAGTGGTGTCTCTCAGTCCCTGTCTCTCAGGGAGATATCTGTACACTGACTGGTGTCTCTCAGTCCCTGTCTCTCAGGGAGCTTTATGTACACTGAGTGGGGTCTCTCAGGGAGATATCTGTACACTGAGTGTTGTCTCTCAGTCCCTCTCTCTCAGGGAGATATCTGTACACTGAGTGGTGTCTCTCAGTCCCTCTCTCTCAGGGAGATATCTGTACACTGACTGGTGTCTCTCAGTCCCTCTCTCTCAGGGAGATATCTGTACACTGAGTGGTGTCTCTCAGTCCCTCTCTCTCGGGGAGATATCTGTACACTGACTGGTGTCTCTCAGTCCCTGTCTCTCAGGGAGGTATCTATACACTGAGTGGTGTCTCTCAGTCCCTGTCTCTCAGGGAGATATCTGTACACTGACTGGTGTCTCTCAGTCCCTCTCTCTCAGGGAGATATCTGTACGATGACTAGTGTCTCTCAGTCCCTCTCTCTCAGGCAGATATCTGTACACTGAGTGGTGTCTCTCAGTCCCTCTCTCTCAGGGAGATATCTGTACACTGAGTGGTGTCTTTCAGTCCCTCTCTCTCAGGGAGATATCTGTACACTGAGTGGTGTCTCTCAGTTCCTGTCTCTCAGGGAGATATCTGTGCACTGAATGGTGTCTCTCAGTCCCTCTCTCTCAGGGAGATATCTGTACTCTGACTGGTGTCTCTCAGTCCCTGTCTCTCAGGGAGATATCTGTGCACTGAGTGGTATCTCTCAGTCCCTCTCTCTCAGGGAGATATCTGTACACTGACTGGTGTCTCTCAGTCCCTCTCTCTCAGGGAGGTATCTGTACACTGAGTGGTGTCTCTCAGTCCCTGTCTCTCAGGGACATATATGTACACTGACTGGTGTCTCTCAGTCCCTCTCTCTCAGGGAGATATCTGTACACTGACTGGTGTCTCTCAGTCCCTCTCTCTCAGGGAGATATCTGTCCACTGAGTGGTGTCTCACAGCCCCTGTCTCTCAGGGAGATATCTGTACACTGACTGGTGTCTCTCAGTCCCTGTCTCTCAGGGAGAAATCTGAACACTGAGTGGTGTCACTCAGTCCCTCTCTCTCAGGGAGATATCTGTACACTGACTGGTGTCTCTCAGTCCCTGTCTCTCAGGGAGGTATCTGTACACTGAGTGGTGTCTCTCAGTCCCTGTCTCTCAGGGAGATATCAGTACACTGAGTGGTGTCTCTCAGTCCCTGTCTCTCAGGGAGATATCTGTACACTGACTGGTGTCTCTCAGTCCCTGTCTCTCAGGGAGCTTTATGTACACTGAGTGGGGTCTCTCAGGGAGATATCTGTACACTGAGTGTTGTCTCTCAGTCCCTCTCTCTCAGGGAGATTTCTGTACACTGACTGGTGTCTCTCAGTCCTTGTCTCTGAGGGAGATATCTGTACACTGAGTGGTGTATCTCAGTCCCTCTCTCTCAGGGAGATATCTGTACACTGACTGGTGTCTCTCAGTCCCTCTCTCTCAGGGAGATATCAGTACACTGAGTGGTGTCTCTCAGTCCCTCTCTCTCAGGGAGATATCTGTACACTGAGTGGTGTCTCTCAGTCCCTGTCTCTCAGGGAGATATATGTACACTGACTGGTGTCTCTCAGTCCCTCTCTCTCAGGCAGATATCTGTACACTGACTGGTGTCTCTCAGTCCCTCTCTCTCAGGGAGATATCTGTACACTGAGTGGTGTCTCACAGCCCCTGTCTCTCAGGGAGATATCTGTACACTGTCTGGTGTCTCTCAGTCCCTGTCTGTCAGGGAGATATCTATACACTGAGTGGTGTCTCTCAGTCCCTCTCTCTCAGGGAGATATCTGTACACTGACTGGTGTCTCACAGTCCCTCTCTCTCAGGGAGATATCTGTACACTGACTGGTGTCTCTCAGTCCCTGTCTCTCAGGGAGCTTTATGTACACTGAGTGGTGTCTCTCAGGGAGATATCTGTACACTGACTGGTGTCTCTCAGTCCCTGTCTCTCAGGGAGCTTTATGTACACTGAGTGGTGTCTCACAGTCCCTCTCTCTCAGGGAGATATCTGTACACTGACTGGTGTCTCTCAGTCCCTGTCTCTCAGGGAGATATCTGTACACTGAGTGGTGTCTCTCAGTCCCTCTCTCTCAGGGAGATATCTGTACACTGACTGGTGTCTCTCAGTCCCTGTCTCTCAGGGAGATATCTATACACTGAGTGGTGTCTCTCAGTCCCTGTCTCTCAGGGAGATATCTGTACACTGACTGGTGTCTCTAAGTCCCTCTCTCTCAGGGAGATATCTGTACACTGAGTGGTGTCTCACAGCCCCTGTCTCTCAGGGAGATATCTGTACACTGACTGGTGTCTCTCAGTCCCTCTCTCTCAGGGAGATATCTGTACACTGACTGGTGTCTCTCAGTCCCTCTCTCTCAGGGAGATATCTGTACACTGAGTGGTGTCTCACAGCCCCTGTCTCTCAGGGAGATATCTGTACACTGACTGGTGTCTCACAGTCCCTCTCTCTCAGGGAGATATCTGTACACTGACTGGTGTCTCTCAGTCCCTGTCTCTCAGGGAGCTTTATGTACACTGAGTGGTGTCTCTCAGGGAGATATCTGTACACTGACTGGTGTCTCTCAGTCCCTGTCTCTCAGGGAGCTTTATGTACACTGAGTGGTGTCTCACAGTCCCTCTCTCTCAGGGAGATATCTGTACACTGACTGGTGTCTCTCAGTCCCTGTCTCTCAGGGAGATATCTGTACACTGAGTGGTGTCTCTCAGTCCCTCTCTCTCAGGGAGATATCTGTACACTGACTGGTGTCTCTCAGTCCCTGTCTCTCAGGGAGATATCTATACACTGAGTGGTGTCTCTCAGTCCCTGTCTCTCAGGGAGATATCTGTACACTGACTGGTGTCTCTAAGTCCCTCTCTCTCAGGGAGATATCTGTACACTGAGTGGTGTCTCACAGCCCCTGTCTCTCAGGGAGATATCTGTACACTGACTGGTGTCTCTCAGTCCCTCTCTCTCAGGGAGATATCTGTACACTGACTGGTGTCTCTCAGTCCCTCTCTCTCAGGGAGATATCTGTACACTGAGTGGTGTCTCACAGCCCCTGTCTCTCAGGGAGATATCTGTACACTGACTGGTGTCTCTCAGTCCCTGTCTGTCAGGGAGATATCTATACACTGAGTGGTGTCTCTCAGTCCCTGTCTCTCAGGGAGCTTTATGTGCACTGAGTGGTGTCTCACAGTCCCTCTCTCTCAGGGAGATAGCTGTACACTGACTGGTGTCTCTCAGTCCCTGTCTCTCAGGGAGATATCTGTACACTGAGTGGTGTCTCTCAGTCCCTCTCTCTCAGGGAGATATCTGTACACTGACTGGTGTCTCTCAGTCCCTCTCTCTCAGGGAGATATCTGTACACTGACTGGTGTCTCTCAGTCCCTCTCTCTCCGGGAGATATATGTACACTGACTGGTGTCTCTCAGTCCCTCTCTCTCAGGGAGGTATCTGTACACTGAGTGGTGTCTCTCAGTCCCTGTCTCTCAGGGAGATATATGTACACTGACTGGTGTCTCTCAGTCCCTGTCTCTCAGGGAGATATCTGTACACTGACTGGTGTCTCTCAGTCCCTGTCTCTCAGGGAGATATCTGTCCACTGAGTGGTGTCTCTCAGTCCCTCTCTCTCAGGGAGATATCTGTACAATGAGTGGTGTCTCTCAGTCCCTGTCTCTCAGGAAGATATCTGTACAGTGAGTGGTGTCTCTCAGTCCCTCTCTCTCAGGGAGATATCTGTACTCTGACTGGTGTCTCTCAGTCCCTGTCTCTCAGGGAGATATCTGTACACTGAGTGGTGTCTCTCAGTCCCTCACTCTCAGGGAGATATCTGAACACTGACTGGTGTCTCTCAGTCCCTCTCTCTCAGGGAGGTATCTGTACACTGAGTGGTGTCTCTCAGTCCCTGTCTCTCAGGGAGATATCTGTACACTGACTGGTGTCTCTCAGTCCCTGTCTCTCAGTGAGCTTTATGTACACTGAGTGGTGTCTCTCAGGGAGATATCTGTACACTGACTGGTGTCTCTCAGTCCCTGTCTCTCAGGGAGATATCTGTACACTGAGTGGTGTCTCTCAGTCCCTGTCTCTCAGGGAGATATCTGTACTCTGACTGGTGTCTCTCAGTCCCTGTCTCTGAGGGAGATATCTGTACACTGAGTGGTGTCTCTCAGTCCCTCTCTCTCAGGGAGATATCTGTACACTGACTCGTGTCTCTCAGTCCCTCTCTCTCAGGGAGATATCTGTACACTGAGTGGTGTCTCTCAGTCCCTCTCTCTCGGGGAGATATCTGTACACTGACTGGTGTCTCTCAGTCCCTGTCTCTCAGGGAGATATCTATACACTTGAGTGGTGTCTCTCAGTCCCTGTCTCTCAGGGAGATATCTGTACACTGACTGGTGTCTCTCAGTCCCTCTCTCTCAGGGAGATATCTGTACGCTGACTAGTGTCTCTCAGTCCCTCTCTCTCAGGCAGATATCTGTACACTGAGTGGTGTCTCTCAGTCCCTCTCTCTCAGGGAGATATCTGTACACTGAGTGGTGTCTTTCAGTCCCTCTCTCTCAGGGAGATATCTGTACACTGAGTGGTGTCTCTCAGTTCCTGTCTCTCAGGGAGATATCTGTGCACTGAATGGTGTCTCTCAGTCCCTCTCTCTCAGGGAGATATCTGTACTCTGACTGGTGTCTCTCAGTCCCTGTCTCTCAGGGAGATATCTGTGCACTGAGTGGTATCTCTCAGTCCCTCTCTCTCAGGGAGATATCTGTACACTGACTGGTGTCTCTCAGTCCCTCTCTCTCAGGGAGGTATCTGTACACTGAGTGGTGTCTCTCAGTCCCTGTCTCTCAGGGACATATATGTACACTGACTGGTGTCTCTCAGTCCCTCTCTCTCAGGGAGATATCTGTACACTGACTGGTGTCTCTCAGTCCCTCTCTCTCAGGGAGATATCTGTCCACTGAGTGGTGTCTCACAGCCCCTGTCTCTCAGGGAGATATCTGTACACTGACTGGTGTCTCTCAGTCCCTGTCTCTCAGGGAGAAATCTGAACACTGAGTGGTGTCTCTCAGTCCCTCTCTCTCAGGGAGATATCTGTACACTGACTGGTGTCTCTCAGTCCCTCTCTCTCAGGGAGGTATCTGTACACTGAGTGGTGTCTCTCAGTCCCTGTCTCTCAGGGAGATATCAGTACACTGAGTGGTGTCTCTCAGTCCCTGTCTCTCAGGGAGATATCTGTACACTGACTGGTGTCTCTCAGTCCCTGTCTCTCAGGGAGCTTTATGTACACTGAGTGGTGTCTCTCAGGGAGATATCTGTACACTGATTGGTGTCTCTCAGTCCCTCTCTCTCAGGGAGATATCTGGACACTGACTGGTGTCTCTCAGTCCCTCTCTCTCAGGGAGATATCTGTACACTGAGTGGTGTCTCTCAGTCCCTGTCTCTCAGGGAGATATCTGTACACTGAGTGGTGTCTCTCAGTCCCTCTCTCTCAGGGAGATATCTGAACACTGAGTGGTGTCTCTCAGTCCCTGTGTCTCAGGGAGATATCTGTACACTGAGTGGTGTCTCTCAGTCCCTCTCTCTCAGGGAGATATCTGTACACTGACTGGTGTCTCTCAGTCCCTCTCTCTCAGGGAGATATATGTACACTGACTGGTGTCTCTCAGTCCCTCTCTCTCAGGGAGATATCTGTACACTGACTGGTGTCTCTCAGTCCCTCTCTCTCAGGGAGATATCTGTACACTGAGTGGTGTCTCTCAGTCCCTGTCTCTCAGGGAGATATCTGTACACTGAGTGGTGTCTCTCAGTCCCTGTCTCTCAGGGAGATATCTGTACACTGAGTGTTGTCTCTCAGTACCTCTCTCTCACGGAGATATCTGTACACTGACTGGTGTCTCTCAGTCCCTGTCTCTCAGGGAGATATCTGTGCACTGACTGGTGTCTCTCAGTCCCTCTCTCTCAGGGAGATATCTGTACACTGACTGGTGTCTCACAGTCCCTCTCTCTCAGAGAGATATCTGTACACTGACTGGTGTCTCTCAGTCCCTCTCTCTCAGGGAGATATCTGTACACTGAGTGGTGTCTCTCAGTCCCTCTCTCTCAGGGAGATATCTGTACACTGAGTGGTGTCTCTCAGTACTGTCTCTCAGGGAGATATATGTACACTGACTGGTGTCTCTCAGTCCCTCTCTCTCAGGGAGGTATCTGTACACTGACTGGTGTCTCTCAGTCCCTGTCTCTCAGGGAGATATCTGTACACTGACTGGTGTCTCTCAGTCCCTCTCTCTCAGGGACATATCTGAACACTGAGTGGTGTCTCTCAGTCCCTGTGTCTCAGGGAGATATATGTACACTGACTGGTGTCTCTCAGTCCCTCTCTCTCAGGGAGGTATCTGTACACTGAGTGGTGTCTCTCAGTCCCTGTCTCTCAGGCAGATATATGTACACTGACTGGTGTCTCTCAGTCCCTCTCTCTCAGGGAGATATCTGTACACTGACTGGTGTCTCTCAGTCCCTGTCTCTCAGGGAGATATCTGTACACTGAGTGGTGTCTCTCAGTCCCTGTCTCTCAGGGAGATATCTGTACACTGAGTGGTGTCTCTCAGTACCTCTCTCTCACGGAGATATCTGTACACTGACTGGTGTCTCTCAGTCCCTGTCTCTCAGGGAGATATCTGAGCACTGACTGGTGTCTCTCAGTCCCTCTCTCTCAGGGAGATATCTGTACACTGACTGGTGTCTCACAGTCCCTCTCTCTCAGAGAGATATCTGTACACTGACTGGTGTCTCTCAGTCCCTCTCTCTCAGGGAGATATCTGTACACTGAGTGGTGTCTCTCAGTCCCTCTCTCTCAGGGAGATATCTGTACACTGAGTGGTGTCTCTCAGTCCCTGTCTCTCAGGGAGATATATGTACACTGACTGGTGTCACTCAGTCCCTCTCTCTCAGGGAGGTATCTGTACACTGACTGGTGTCTCTCAGTCCCTGTCTCTCAGGGAGATATCTGTACACTGACTGGTGTCTCTCAGTCCCTCTCTCTCAGGGACATATCTGAACACTGAGTGGTGTCTCTCAGTCCCTGTGTCTCAGGGAGATATATGTACACTGACTGGTGTCTCTCAGTCCCTCTCTCTCAGGGAGGTATCTGTACACTGAGTGGTGTCTCTCAGTCCCTGTCTCTCAGGGAGATATATGTACACTGACTGGTGTCTCTCAGTCCCTCTCTCTCAGGGAGATATCTGTACACTGACTGGTGTCTCTCAGTCCCTCTCTCTCAGGGAGATATCTGTACACTGAGTGGTGTCTCTCAGTCCCTGTCTCTCAGGGAGGTATCTGTACACTGACTGGTGTCTCTCAGTCCCTCTCTCTCAGGGAGGTATCTGTACACTGACTGGTGTCTCTCAGTCCCTCTCTCTCAGGGAGATATCTGTACACTGAGTGGTGTCTCTCAGTCCCTGTCTCTCAGGGAGATATCTGTACACTGAGTGGTGTCTCTCAGTCCCTGTCTCTCAGGGAGATATCTGTACACTGAGTGGTGTCTCTCAGTCCCTCTCTCTCAGGGAGATATCTGTACACTGAGTGGTGTCTCACAGTCCCTCTCTCTCAGGGAGATATCTGTACACTGAGTGCTGTCTCTCAGTACCTCTCTCTCAGGGAGATATCTGTACACTGATTGGTGTCTCTCAGTCCCTGTCTCTCAGGGAGATATCTGTACACTGATTGGTGTCTCTCAGTCCCTCTCTCTCAGGGAGATATATGTACACTGACTGGTGTCTCTCAGTCCCTCTCTCTCAGGGAGATATCTGTACACTGAGTGGTGTCTCTCAGTCCCTGTCTCTCAGGGAGATATCTGTACACTGAGTGGTGTCTCTCAGTCCCTCTCTCTCAGGGAGATATCTGAACACTGAGTGGTGTCTCTCAGTCCCTGTGTCTCAGGGAGATATCTGTACACTGACTGGTGTCTATCAGTCCCTGTCTCTCAGGGAGATGTATGTACACTGACTGGTGTCTCTCAGTCCCTCTCTCTCAGGGAGGTATCTGTACACTGAGTGGTGTCTCTCAGTCCCTGTCTCTCAGGGAGATATATGTACACTGACTGGTGTCTCTCAGTCCCTCTCTCTCAGCGAGGTATCTGTACACTGAGTGGTGTCTCTCAGTCCCTGTCTCTCAGGGAGATATATGTACACTGACTGGTGTCTCTCAGTCCCTCTCTCTCAGGGAGATATCTGTACACTGACTGGTGTCTCTCAGTCCCTCTCTCTCAGGGAGATATCTGTACACTGAGTGGTGTCTCTCAGTCCCTGTCTATAAGGGAGATATCTGTACACTGAGTGGTGTCTCTCAGTCCCTGTCTCTCAGGGAGATATCTGTACACTGAGTGGTGTCTCTCAGTACCTCACTCTCACGGAGATATCTGTACACTGACTGGTGTCTCTCATTCCCTGTCTCTCAGGGAGATATCTGTACACTGACTGGTGTCTCTCAGTCCCTGTCTCTCAGGGAGATATCTGTACACTGACTGGTGTCTCACAGTCCCTCTCTCTCAGAGAGATATCTGTACACTGACTGGTGTCTCTCAGTCCCTCTCTCTCAGGGAGATATCTGTACACTGAGTGGTGTCTCTCAGTCCCTCTCTCTCAGGGAGATATCTGTACACTGAGTGGTGTCTCTCAGTCCCTCTCTCTCAGGGACATATCTGAACACTGAGTGGTGTCTCTCAGTCCCTGTGTCTCAGGGAGATATATGTACACTGACTGGTGTCTCTCAGTCCATCTCTCTCAGGGAGGTATCTGTACACTGAGTGGTGTCTCTCAGTCCCTGTCTCTCATTGAGATATATGTACACTGACTGGTGTCTCTCAGTCCCTCTCTCTCAGCGAGATATCTGTACACTGAGTGGTGTCTCTCAGTCCCTGTCTCTCAGGGAGATATCTGTACACTGAGTGGTGTCTCTCAGTCCCTCTCTCTCAGGGAGATATCTGAACACTGAGTGGTGTCTCTCAGTCCCAGTCTCTCAGGGAGATATATGTACACTGACTGGTGTCTCTCAGTCCCTCTCTCTCAGGGAGATATCTGTACACTGACTGGTGTCTCTCAGTCCCTCTCTCTCAGGGAGATATCTGTACACTGAGTGGTGTCTCTCAGTCCCTGTCTCTCAGGGAGATATCTGTACACTGACTGGTGTCTCTCAGTCCCTCTCTCTCAGGGAGATATCTGTACGCTGACTAGTGTCTCACAGTCCCTCTCTCTCAGGGAGATATCTGTACACTGAGTGGTGTCTCTCAGTCCCTCTCTCTCAGGGAGATATCTGTACACTGACTGGTGTCTCTCAGTCCCTGTCTCTCATGGAGATATATGTACACAGACTGGTGTCTCTCAGTCCCTCTCTCAGGAAGGTATCTGTACACTGAGTGGTGTCTCTCAGTCCCTGTCTCTCAGGGAGATATATGTACACTGACTGGTGTCTCTCAGTCCTTGTCTCTCAGGGAGATATCTGTACGCTGAGTGGTGTCTCTCAGTCCATGTCTCTCAGGGAGATATATGTACACTGACTGGTGTCTCTCAGTCCCTCTCTCTCAGGGAGATATTTGTACACTGACTGGTGTCTCTCAGTCCCTGTCTCTCAGGGAGATATCTGTACACTGAGTGGTGTCTCTCAGTCCCTCTCTCTCAGGGAGATATCTGTACACTGACTGGTGTCTCTCAGTCCCTTTCTCTCAGGGAGATATCTGGTCACCGAGTGGTGTCTCACAGTCCCTCTCTCTCAGGGAGACATCTGTACACTGAGTGGTGTCTCTCAGTCCCTCTCTCTCAGGGAGATATCTGTACAATGACTGGTGTCTCTCAGTCCCTCTCTCTCAGGGAGATATCTGGACACTGAGTGGTGTCTCACAGTCCCTCTCTCTCAGGGAGACATCTGTACACTGACTGGTGTCTCTCAGTCCCTGTCTCTCAGGGAGATATCTATACACTGAGTGGTGTCTCTCAGTCCCTGTCTGTCAGGGAGATATCTGTACACTGAGTGGTGTCTCTCAGTCCCTCTCTCTCAGGGAGATATCTGAACGCTGACTAGTGTCTCTCAGTCCCTCTCTCTCAGGGAGATATCTGTACACTGAGTGGTGTCTCTCAGTCACTCTCTCTCAGGGAGATATCTGTACACTGACTGGTGTCTCTCAGTCCCTGTCTCTCAGGGAGATATATGGACACTGACTGGTGTCTCTCAGTCCTTGTCTCTCGGGGAGGTATCTGCACACTGAGTGGTGTCTCCAGTCCCTCTCTCTCAGGGAGATATCTGTACACTGAGTGGCGTCTCTCAGTTCCTGTCTCTCAGGGAGATATCTGTACACTGAATGGTGTCTCTCAGTCCCTCTCTCTCAGGGAGATATCTGTACTCTGACTGGTGTCTCTCAGTCCCTCTCTCTCAGGGAGGTATCTGTCCACTGAGTGGTGTCTCTCAGTCCCTCTCTCTCAGCGAGGTATCTGTACACTGAGTGGTGTCTCTCAGTCCCTGTCTCTCAGGGAGATATATGTACACTGACTGGTGTCTCTCAGTCCCTCTCTCTCAGGGAGATATCTGTACACTGACTGGTGTCTCTCAGTTCCTCTCTCTCAGGGAGATATCTGTACACTGAGTGGTGTCTCTCAGTCCCTGTCTATAAGGGAGATATCTGTACACTGAGTGGTGTCTCTCAGTCCCTGTCTCTCAGGGAGATATCTGTACACTGAGTGGTGTCTCTCAGTACCTCTCTCTCACGGAGATATCTGTACACTGACTGGTGTCTCTCAGTCCCTGTCTCTCAGGGAGATATCTGTACACTGACTGGTGTCTCTCAGTCCCTCTCTCTCAGGGAGATATCTGTACACTGACTGGTGTCTCACAGTCCCTCTCTCTCAGAGAGATATCTGTACACTGACTGGTGTCTCTCAGTCCCTCTCTCTCAGGGAGATATCTGTACACTGAGTGGTGTCTCTCAGTCCCTCTCTCTCAGGGAGATATCTGTACACTGAGTGGTGTCTCTCAGTCCCTGTCTCTCATGGAGATATATGTACACTGACTGGTGTCTCTCAGTCCCTCTCTCTCAGGGAGGTATCTGTACACTGACTGGTGTCTCTCAGTCCCTGTCTCTCAGGGAGATATCTGTACACTGACTGGTGTCTCTCAGTCCCTCTCTCTCAGGGACATATCTGAACACTGAGTGGTGTCTCTCAGTCCCTGTGTCTCAGGGAGATATATGTACACTGACTGGTGTCTCTCAGTCCATCTCTCTCAGGGAGGTATCTGTACACTGAGTGGTGTCTCTCAGTCCCTGTCTCTGAGGGAGATATATGTACACTGACTGGTGTCTCTCAGTCCCTCTCTCTCAGCGAGATATCTGTACACTGAGTGGTGTCTCTCAGTCCCTGTCTCTCAGGGAGATATCTGTACACTGAGTGGTGTCTCTCAGTCCCTCTCTCTCAGGGAGATATCTGAACACTGAGTGGTGTCTCTCAGTCCCTGTCTCTCAGGGAGATATATGTACACTGACTGGTGTCTCTCAGTCCCTCTCTCTCAGGGAGATATCTGTACACTGACTGGTGTCTCTCAGTCCCTCTCTCTCAGGGAGATATCTGTACACTGAGTGGTGTCTCTCAGTCCCTGTCTCTCAGGGAGATATCTGTACACTGACTGGTGTCTCTCAGTCCCTCTCTCTCAGGGAGATATCTGTACGCTGACTAGTGTCTCACAGTCCCTCTCTCTCAGGGAGATATCTGTACACTGAGTGGTGTCTCTCAGTCCCTCTCTCTCAGGGAGATATCTGTACACTGACTGGTGTCTCTCAGTCCCTGTCTCTCATGGAGATATATGTACAAAGACTGGTGTCTCTCAGTCCCTCTCTCAGGAAGGTATCTGTACACTGAGTGGTGTCTCTCAGTCCCTGTCTCTCAGGGAGATATATGTACACTGACTGGTGTCTCTCAGTCCTTGTCTCTCAGGGAGATATCTGTACGCTGAGTGGTGTCTCTCAGTCCCTCTCTCTCAGGGAGATATTTGTACACTGACTGGTTTCTCTCAGTCCCTCTCTCTCAGGGAGATATCTGTACACTGACTGGTGTCTCTCAGTCCCTCTCTCTCAGGGAGATATCTGGACACTGAGTGGTGTCTCTCAGTCCCTCTCTCTCAGGGAGACATCTGTACACTGACTGGTGTCTCTCAGTCCTTGTCTCTCAGGGAGATATCTATACACTGAGTGGTGTCTCTCAGTCCCTGTCTGTCAGGGAGATATCTGTACACTGAGTGGTGTCTCTCAGTCCCTCTCTCTCAGGGAGATATCTGAACGCTGACTAGTGTCTCTCAGTCCCTCTCTCTCAGGGAGATATCTGTACACTGAGTGGTGTCTCTCAGTCACTCTCTCTCAGGGAGATATCTGTACACTGACTGGTGTCTCTCAGTCCCTGTCTCTCAGGGAGATATATGGACACTGACTGGTGTCTCTCAGTCCTTGTCTCTCGGGGAGGTATCTGCACACTGAGTGGTGTCTCCAGTCCCTCTCTCTCAGGGAGATATCTGTACACTGAGTGGCGTCTCTCAGTTCCTGTCTCTCAGGGAGATATCTGTACACTGAATGGTGTCTCTCAGTCCCTCTCTCTCAGGGAGATATCTGTACTCTGACTGGTGTCTCTCAGTCCCTCTCTCTCAGGGAGGTATCTGTCCACTGAGTGGTGTCTCTCAGTCCCTGTCTCTCAGGGACATATATGTACACTGACTGGTGTCTCTCAGTCCCTCTCTCTCAGGGAGATATCTGTACACTGACTGGTGTCTCTCAGTCCCTCTCTCTCAGGGAGATATCTGTACACTGAGTGGTGTCTCACAGCCCCTGTCTCTCAGGGAGATATCTGTACACTGACTGGTGTCTCTCAGTCCCTCTCTCTCAGGGAGATATCTGTACACTGAGTGGTGTCTCTCAGTCCCTCTCTCTCAGGGAGATATCTGTACACTGAGTGGTGTCTCTCAGTCCCTGTCTCTCAGGGAGATATCTGTACATTGAGTGGTGTCTCTCAGTCCCTGTCTCTCAGGGAGATATCTGTACACTGAGTAGTGTCTCTCAGTCCCTGTCTCTCAGGGAGATATCTGTACACTGAGTGGTGTCTCTCAGTACCTCTCTCTCACGGAGATATCTGTACACTGACTGGTGTCTCTCAGTCCCTGTCTCTCAGGGAGATATCTGTACACTGATTGGTGTCTCTCAGTCCCTCTCTCTCAGGGAGATATCTGTACACTGACTGGTGTCTCTCAGTCGCTCTCTCTCAGGGAGATATCTGTACACAGAGTGGTGTCTCTCAGTCCCTGTCTCTCAGGGAGATATCTGTACACTGAGTGGTGTCTCTCAGTCCCTCTCTCTCAGGGAGATATCTGAACACTGAGTGGTGTCTCTCAGTCCCTGTGTCTCAGGGAGATATCTGTACACTGACTGGTGTCTCTCAGTCCCTGTCTCTCAGGGAGATATATGTACACTGACTGGTGTCTCTCAGTCCCTCTCTCTCAGGGAGGTATCTGTACACTGAGTGGTGTCTCTCAGTCCCTGTCTCTCAGGGAGATATATGTACACTGACTGGTGTCTCTCAGTCCTTGTCTCTCGGGGAGGTATCTGCACACAAAGTGGTGTCTCTCAGTCCCTCTCTCTCAGGGAGATATCTGTACACTGAGTGGCGTCTCTCAGTTCCTGTCTCTCAGGGAGATATCTGTACACTGAATGGTGTCTCTCAGTCCCTCTCTCTCAGGGAGATATCTGTACTCTGACTGGTGTCTCTCAGTCCCTCTCTCTCAGGGAGGTATCTGTCCACTGAGTGTTGTCTCTCAGTCCCTGTCTCTCAGGGACATATATGTACACTGACTGGTGTCTCTCAGTCCCTCTCTCTCAGGGAGATATCTGTACACTGACTGGTGTCTCTCAGTCCCTCTCTCTCAGGGAGATATCTGTACACTGAGTGGTGTCTCACAGCCCCTGTCTCTCAGGGAGATATCTGTACACTGACTGGTGTCTCTCAGTCCCTCTCTCTCAGGGAGATATCTGTACACTGAGTGGTGTCTCTCAGTCCCTCTCTCTCAGCGAGATATCTGTACACTGAGTGGTGTCTCTCAGTCCCTGTCTCTCAGGGAGATATCCGTACATTGAGTGGTGTCTCTCAGTCCCTGTCTCACAGGGAGATATCTGTACACTGAGTAGTGTCTCTCAGTCCCTGTCTCTCAGGGAGATATCTGTACACTGAGTGGTGTCTCTCAGTACCTCTCTCTCACGGAGATATCTGTACACTGACTGGTGTCTCTCAGTCCCTGTCTCTCAGGGAGATATCTGTACAGTGATTGGTGTCTCTCAGTCCCTCTCTCTCAGGGAGATATCTGTACACTGACTGGTGTCTCTCAGTCGCTCTCTCTCAGGGAGATATCTGTACACAGAGTGGTGTCTCTCAGTCCCTGTCTCTCAGGGAGATATCTGTACACTGAGTGGTGTCTCTCAGTCCCTCTCTCTCAGGGAGATATCTGAACACTGAGTGGTGTCTCTCAGTCCCTGTGTCTCAGGGAGATATCTGTACACTGACTGGTGTCTATCAGTCCCTGTCTCTCAGGGAGATATATGTACACTGACTGGTGTCTCTCAGTCCCTCTCTCTCAGGGAGGTATCTGTACACTGAGTGGTGTCTCTCAGTCCCTGTCTCTCAGGGAGATATATGTACACTGATTGGTGTCTCTCAGTCCCTCTCTCTCAGCGAGGTATCTGTACACTGAGTGGTGTCTCTCAGTCCCTGTCTCTCAGGGAGATATCTGTACACTGAGTGGTGTCTCTCAGTACCTCTCTCTCACGGAGATATCTGTACACTGACTGGTGTCTCTCAGTCCCTCTCTCTCAGGGAGATATCTGTACACTGACTGGTGTCTCACAGCCCCTGTCTCTCAGGGAGATATCTGTACACTGACTGGTGTCTCTCAGTCCCTGTCTGTCAGGGAGATATATTTTCACTGAGTGGTGTCTCTCAGTCCCTGTCTCTCAGGGAGCTTTATGTACACTGAGTGGTGTCTCTCAGGGAGATATCTGTACACTGACTGGTGTCTCTCAGTCCCTGTCTCTCAGGGAGCTTTATGTACACTGAGTGGTGTCTCACAGTCCCTCTCTCTCAGGGAGATATCTGTACACTGACTGGTGTCTCTCAGTCCCTGTCTCTCAGGGAGATATCTGTGCAATGAGTGGTGTCTCTCAGTCCCTCTCTCTCAGGGAGATATCTGTACACTGAGTGGTGTCTCTCAGTCCCTCTGTCTCAGGGAGATATCTGTACACTGACTGGTGTCTCTCAGTCCCTGTCTCTCAGGGAGATATATGTACACTGACTGCTGTCTCTCAGTCCCTCTCTCAGGGAGGTATCTGTACACTGAGTGGTGTCTCTCAGTCCCTGTCTCTCAGGGAGATATCTGTACACTGAGTAGTGTCTCTCAGTCCCTGTCTCTCAGGGAGATATCTGTACACTGAGTGGTTTCTCTCAGTACCTCTCTCTCACGGAGATATCTGTACACTGACTGGTGTCTCTCAGTCCCTCTCTCTCAGGGAGATATCTGTACACTGACTGGTGTCTATCAGTCCCTGTCTCTCAGGGAGATATATGTACACTGACTGGTGTCTCTCAGTCCCTCTCTCTCAGGGAGGTATCTGTACACTGAGTGGTGTCTCTCAGTCCCTGTCTCTCAGGGAGATATATGTACACTGATTGGTGTCTCTCAGTCCCTCTCTCTCAGCGAGGTATCTGTACACTGAGTGGTGTCTCTCAGTCCCTGTCTCTCAGGGAGATATCTGTACACTGAGTGGTGTCTCTCAGTACCTCTCTCTCACGGAGATATCTGTACACTGACTGGTGTCTCTCAGTCCCTCTCTCTCAGGGAGATATCTGTACACTGACTGGTGTCTCACAGCCCCTGTCTCTCAGGGAGATATCTGTACACTGACTGGTGTCTCTCAGTCCCTGTCTGTCAGGGAGATATATTTTCACTGAGTGGTGTCTCTCAGTCCCTGTCTCTCAGGGAGCTTTATGTACACTGAGTGGTGTCTCTCAGGGAGATATCTGTACACTGACTGGTGTCTCTCAGTCCCTGTCTCTCAGGGAGCTTTATGTACACTGAGTGGTGTCTCACAGTCCCTCTCTCTCAGGGAGATATCTGTACACTGACTGGTGTCTCTCAGTCCCTGTCTCTCAGGGAGATATCTGTGCAATGAGTGGTGTCTCTCAGTCCCTCTCTCTCAGGGAGATATCTGTACACTGAGTGGTGTCTCTCAGTCCCTCTGTCTCAGGGAGATATCTGTACACTGACTGGTGTCTCTCAGTCCCTGTCTCTCAGGGAGATATATGTACACTGACTGGTGTCTCTCAGTCCCTCTCTCAGGGAGGTATCTGTACACTGAGTGGTGTCTCTCAGTCCCTGTCTCTCAGGGAGATATCTGTACACTGAGTAGTGTCTCTCAGTCCCTGTCTCTCAGGGAGATATCTGTACACTGAGTGGTTTCTCTCAGTACCTCTCTCTCACGGAGATATCTGTACACTGACTGGTGTCTCTCAGTCCCTCTCTCTCAGGGAGATATCTGTACACTGAGTGGTGTCTCACAGCCCCTGTCTCTCAGGGAGATATCTGTACACTGACTGGTGTCTCTCAGTCCCTCTCTCTCAGGGAGATATCTGTACACTGAGTGGTGTCTCTCAGTCCCTCTCTCTCAGGGAGATATCTGTACACTGAGCTGTGTCTCTCAGTCCCTCTCTCTCAGCGAGGTATCTGTACACTGAGTGGTGTCTCTCAGTCCCTGTCTCTCAGGGAGATATCTGTACACTGAGTGGTGTCTCTCAGTACCTCTCTCTCACGGAGATATCTGTACACTGACTGGTGTCTCTCAGTCCCTCTCTCTCAGGGAGATATCTGTACACTGACTGGTGTCTCACAGCCCCTGTCTCTCAGGGAGATATCTGTACACTGACTGGTGTCTCTCAGTCCCTGTCTGTCAGGGAGATATATTTTCACTGAGTGGTGTCTCTCAGTCCCTGTCTCTCAGGGAGCTTTATGTACACTGAGTGGTGTCTCTCAGGGAGATATCTGTACACTGACTGGTGTCTCTCAGTCCCTGTCTCTCAGGGAGCTTTATGTACACTGAGTGGTGTCTCACAGTCCCTCTCTCTCAGGGAGATATCTGTACACTGACTGGTGTCTCTCAGTCCCTGTCTCTCAGGGAGATATCTGTGCAATGAGTGGTGTCTCTCAGTCCCTCTCTCTCAGGGAGATATCTGTACACTGAGTGGTGTCTCTCAGTCCCTCTGTCTCAGGGAGATATCTGTACACTGACTGGTGTCTCTCAGTCCCTGTCTCTCAGGGAGATATATGTACACTGACTGGTGTCTCTCAGTCCCTCTCTCAGGGAGGTATCTGTACACTGAGTGGTGTCTCTCAGTCCCTGTCTCTCAGGGAGATATCTGTACACTGAGTAGTGTCTCTCAGTCCCTGTCTCTCAGGGAGATATCTGTACACTGAGTGGTGTCTCTCAGTACCTCTCTCTCACGGAGATATCTGTACACTGACTGGTGTCTCTCAGTCCCTCTCTCTCAGGGAGATATCTGTACACTGAGTGGTGTCTCACAGCCCCTGTCTCTCAGGGAGATATCTGTACACTGACTGGTGTCTCTCAGTCCCTCTCTCTCAGGGAGATATCTGTACACTGAGTGGTGTCTCTCAGTCCCTCTCTCTCAGGGAGATATCTGTACACAGACTGGTGTCTCTCAGTCCCTGTCTCTCAGGGAGATATCTGTACATTGAGTGGTGTCTCTCAGTCCCTGTCTCTCAGGGAGATATCTGTACACTGAGTAGTGTCTCTCAGTCCCTGTCTCTCAGGGAGATATCTGTACACTGAGTGGTGTCTCTCAGTACCTCTCTCTCACGGAGATATCTGTACACTGACTGGTGTCTCTCAGTCCCTGTCTCTCAGGGAGATATCTGTACACTGATTGGTGTCTCTCAGTCCCTCTCTCTCAGGGAGATATCTGTACACTGACTGGTGTCTCTCAGTCGCTCTCTCTCAGGGAGATATCTGTACACAGAGTGGTGTCTCTCAGTCCCTGTCTCTCAGGGAGATATCTGTACACTGAGTGGTGTCTCTCAGTCCCTCTCTCTCGGAGATATCTGAACACTGAGTGGTGTCTCTCAGTCCCTGTGTCTCAGGGAGATATCTGTACACTGACTGGTGTCTATCAGTCCCTGTCTCTCAGGGAGATATATGTACACTGACTGGTGTCTCTCAGTCCCTCTCTCTCAGGGAGGTATCTGTACACTGAGTGGTGTCTCTCAGTCCCTGTCTCTCAGGGAGATATATGTACACTGACTGGTGTCTCTCAGTCCTTGTCTCTCGGGGAGGTATCTGCACACAAAGTGGTGTCTCTCAGTCCCTCTCTCTCAGGGAGATATCTGTACACTGAGTGGCGTCTCTCAGTTCCTGTCTCTCAGGGAGATATCTGTACACTGAATGGTGTCTCTCAGTCCCTCTCTCTCAGGGAGATATCTGTACTCTGACTGGTGTCTCTCAGTCCCTCTCTCTCAGGGAGGTATCTGTCCACTGAGTGGTGTCTCTCAGTCCCTGTCTCTCAGGGACATATATGTACACTGACTGGTGTCTCTCAGTCCCTCTCTCTCAGGGAGATATCTGTACACTGACTGGTGTCTCTCAGTCCCTCTCTCTCAGGGAGATATCTGTACACTGAGTGGTGTCTCACAGCCCCTGTCTCTCAGGGAGATATCTGTACACTGACTGGTGTCTCTCAGTCCCTCTCTCTCAGGGAGATATCTGTACACTGAGTGGTGTCTCTCAGTCCCTCTCTCTCAGCGAGATATCTGTACACTGAGTGGTGTCTCTCAGTCCCTGTCTCTCAGGGAGATATCTGTACATTGAGTGGTGTCTCTCAGTCCCTGTCTCTCAGGGAGATATCTGTACACTGAGTAGTGTCTCTCAGTCCCTGTCTCTCAGGGAGATATCTGTACACTGAGTGGTGTCTCTCAGTACCTCTCTCTCACGGAGATATCTGTACACTGACTGGTGTCTCTCAGTCCCTGTCTCTCAGGGAGATATCTGTACAGTGATTGGTGTCTCTCAGTCCCTCTCTCTCAGGGAGATATCTGTACACTGACTGGTGTCTCTCAGTCGCTCTCTCTCAGGGAGATATCTGTACACAGAGTGGTGTCTCTCAGTCCCTGTCTCTCAGGGAGATATCTGTACACTGAGTGGTGTCTCTCAGTCCCTCTCTCTCAGGGAGATATCTGAACACTGAGTGGTGTCTCTCAGTCCCTGTCTCTCAGGGAGATATCTGTACACTGACTGGTGTCTATCAGTCCCTGTCTCTCAGGGAGATATATGTACACTGACTGGTGTCTCTCAGTCCCTCTCTCTCAGGGAGGTATCTGTACACTGAGTGGTGTCTCTCAGTCCCTGTCTCTCAGGGAGATATATGTACACTGACTGGTGTCTCTCAGTCCCTCTCTCTCAGCGAGGTATCTGTACACTGAGTGGTGTCTCTCAGTCCCTGTCTCTCAGGGAGATATCTGTACACTGAGTGGTGTCTCTCAGTACCTCTCTCTCACGGAGATATCTGTACACTGACTGGTGTCTCTCAGTCCCTCTCTCTCAGGGAGATATCTGTACACTGACTGGTGTCTCACAGCCCCTGTCTCTCAGGGAGATATCTGTACACTGACTGGTGTCTCTCAGTCCCGGTCTGTCAGGGAGATATATTTTCACTGAGTGGTGTCTCTCAGTCCCTGTCTCTCAGGGAGCTTTATGTACACTGAGTGGTGTCTCTCAGGGAGATATCTGTACACTGACTGGTGTCTCTCAGTCCCTGTCTCTCAGGGAGCTTTATGTACACTGAGTGGTGTCTCACAGTCCCTCTCTCTCAGGGAGATATCTGTACACTGACTGGTGTCTCTCAGTCCCTGTCTCTCAGGGAGATATCTGTGCAATGAGTGGTGTCTCTCAGTCCCTCTCTCTCAGGGAGATATATGTACACTGAGTGGTGTCTCTCAGTCCCTCTGTCTCAGGGAGATATCTGTACACTGACTGGTGTCTCTCAATCCCTGTCTCTCAGGGAGATATATGTACACTGACTGGTGTCTCTCAGTCCCTCTCTCAGGGAGGTATCTGTACACTGAGTGGTGTCTCTCAGTCCCTGTCTCTCAGGGAGATATATGTGCACTGACTGGTGTCTCTCAGTCCTTGTCTCTCAGGGAGATATCTGTACACTGAGTGGTGTCTTTCAGTCCCTCTCTCTCAGGGAGATATCTGTACACTGAGTGGTGTCTCTCAGTTCCTGTCTCTCAGGGAGATGTCTGTACACTGAATGGTGTGTCTCAGTCCCTCTCTCTCAGGGAGATATCTGTACTCTGACTGGTGTCTCTCAGTCCCTGTCTCTCAGGGAGATATCTGTACACTGACTGGTGTCTCTCAGTCCCTCTCTCTCAGGGAGGTATCTGTACACTGAGTGGTGTCTCTCAGTCCCTCTCTCTCAGGGACATATATGTACACTGACTGGTGTCTCTCTGTCCCTCTCTCTCAGGGAGATATCTGTACACTGACTGGTGTCTCTCAGTCCCTCTCTCTCAGGGAGATATCTGTACACTGAGTGGTGTCTCACAGCCCCTGTCTCTCAGGGAGATATCTGTACACTGACTGGTGTCTCTCAGTCCCTCTCTCTCAGGGAGGTATCTGTACACTGAGTGGTGTCTCTCAGTCCCTCTCTCTCAGGGAGATATCTGTACACTGACTGGTGTCTCTCAGTCCCTCTCTCTCAGGGAGATATCTGTACACTGAGTGGTGTCTCTCAGTCCCTGTCTCTCAGGGAGATATATGTACACTGACTGGTGTCTCTCAGTCCCTCTCTCTCAGGGAGATATCTGTACACTGACTGGTGTCTCTCAGTCCTTCTCTCTCAGGGAGATATCTGTACACTGAGTGGTGTCTCACAGCCCCTGTCTCTCAGGGAGATATCTGTACACTGTCTGGTGTCTCTCAGTCCCTGTCTGTCAGGGACATATCTACACACTGAGTGGTGTCTCTCAGTCCCTGTCTCTCAGGGAGCTTTATGTACACTGAGTGGTGTCTCTCAGGGAAATATCTGTACACTGACTGGTGTCTCTCAGTCCCTGTCTCTCAGGGAGCTTTATGTACACTAAGTGGTGTCCCTCAGTCCCTCTCTCTCAGGGAGATATTTGTGCACTGACTGGTGTCTCTCAGTCCCTGTCTCTCAGGGAGATATCTGTACACTGAGTGGTGTCTCTCAGTCCCTCTCTCTCAGGGAGACATCTGTACACTGACTGGTGTCTCTCAGTCCCTCTCTCTCAGGGAGATATCTGTACACTGACTGGTGTCTCTCAGTCCCTGTCTCTCAGGGAGATATCTATACACTGAGTGGTGTCGCTCAGTCCCTGTCTGTCAGGGAGATATCTGTACACTGACTGGTGTCTCTCAGTCCCTCTCTCTCAGGGAGATATCTGAACGCTGACTAGTGTCTCTCAGTCCCTCTCTCTCAGGGAGATATCTGTACACTGAGTGGTGTCTCTCAGTCCCTGTCTCTCAGGGAGATATATGGACACTGACTGGTGTCTCTCAGTCCCTCTCTCTCAGGGAGATATCTGAACGCTGACTAGTGTCTCTCAGTCCCTCTCTCTCAGGGAGATATCTGTACACTGAGTGGCGTCTCTCAGTTCCTGTCTCTCAGGGAGATATCTGTACACTGAATGGTGTCTCTCAGTCCCTCTCTCTCAGGGAGATATCTGTACTCTGACTGGTGTCTCTCAGTCCCTCTCTCTCAGGGAGATATCTGAACACTGAGTGGTGTCTCTCAGTCCCTGTCTCTCAGGGAGATATCTGTACACTGACTGGTGTCTATCAGTCCCTGTCTCTCAGGGAGATATATGTACACTGACTGGTGTCTCTCAGTCCCTCTCTCTCAGGGAGGTATCTGTACACTGAGTGGTGTCTCTCAGTCCCTGTCTCTCAGGGAGATATATGTACACTGACTGGTGTCTCTCAGTCCCTCTCTCTCAGCGAGGTATCTGTACACTGAGTGGTGTCTCTCAGTCCCTGTCTCTCAGGGAGATATCTGTACACTGAGTGGTGTCTCTCAGTACCTCTCTCTCACGGAGATATCTGTACACTGACTGGTGTCTCTCAGTCCCTCTCTCTCAGGGAGATATCTGTACACTGACTGGTGTCTCACAGCCCCTGTCTCTCAGGGAGATATCTGTACACTGACTGGTGTCTCTCAGTCCCGGTCTGTCAGGGAGATATATTTTCACTGAGTGGTGTCTCTCAGTCCCTGTCTCTCAGGGAGCTTTATGTACACTGAGTGGTGTCTCTCAGGGAGATATCTGTACACTGACTGGTGTCTCTCAGTCCCTGTCTCTCAGGGAGCTTTATGTACACTGAGTGGTGTCTCACAGTCCCTCTCTCTCAGGGAGATATCTGTACACTGACTGGTGTCTCTCAGTCCCTGTCTCTCAGGGAGATATCTGTGCAATGAGTGGTGTCTCTCAGTCCCTCTCTCTCAGGGAGATATATGTACACTGAGTGGTGTCTCTCAGTCCCTCTGTCTCAGGGAGATATCTGTACACTGACTGGTGTCTCTCAATCCCTGTCTCTCAGGGAGATATATGTACACTGACTGGTGTCTCTCAGTCCTTGTCTCTCAGGGAGGTATCTGTACACTGAGTGGTGTCTCTCAGTCCCTCTCTCTCAGGGACATATATGTACACTGACTGGTGTCTCTCTGTCCCTCTCTCTCAGGGAGATATCTGTACACTGACTGGTGTCTCTCAGTCCCTCTCTCTCAGGGAGATATCTGTACACTGAGTGGTGTCTCACAGCCCCTGTCTCTCAGGGAGATATCTGTACACTGACTGGTGTCTCTCAGTCCCTCTCTCTCAGGGAGGTATCTGTACACTGAGTGGTGTCTCTCAGTCCCTCTCTCTCAGGGAGATATCTGTACACTGACTGGTGTCTCTCAGTCCCTCTCTCTCAGGGAGATATCTGTACACTGAGTGGTGTCTCTCAGTCCCTGTCTCTCAGGGAGATATATGTACACTGACTGGTGTCTCTCAGTCCCTCTCTCTCAGGGAGATATCTGTACACTGACTGGTGTCTCTCAGTCCTTCTCTCTCAGGGAGATATCTGTACACTGAGTGGTGTCTCACAGCCCCTGTCTCTCAGGGAGATATCTGTACACTGTCTGGTGTCTCTCAGTCCCTGTCTGTCAGGGACATATCTACACACTGAGTGGTGTCTCTCAGTCCCTGTCTCTCAGGGAGCTTTATGTACACTGAGTGGTGTCTCTCAGGGAAATATCTGTACACTGACTGGTGTCTCTCAGTCCCTGTCTCTCAGGGAGCTTTATGTACACTAAGTGGTGTCCCTCAGTCCCTCTCTCTCAGGGAGATATTTGTGCACTGACTGGTGTCTCTCAGTCCCTGTCTCTCAGGGAGATATCTGTACACTGAGTGGTGTCTCTCAGTCCCTCTCTCTCAGGGAGATATCTGTACACTGACTGGTGTCTCTCAGTCCCTCTCTCTCAGGGAGATATCTGTACACTGAGTGGTGTCTCACAGTCCCTCTCTCTCAGGGAGACATCTGTACACTGACTGGTGTCTCTCAGTCCCTCTCTCTCAGGGAGATATCTGTACACTGACTGGTGTCTCTCAGTCCCTGTCTCTCAGGGAGATATCTATACACTGAGTGGTGTCGCTCAGTCCCTGTCTGTCAGGGAGATATCTGTACACTGACTGGTGTCTCTCAGTCCCTCTCTCTCAGGGAGATATCTGAACGCTGACTAGTGTCTCTCAGTCCCTCTCTCTCAGGGAGATATCTGTACACTGAGTGGTGTCTCTCAGTCCCTGTCTCTCAGGGAGATATATGGACACTGACTGGTGTCTCTCAGTCCCTCTCTCTCAGGGAGATATCTGAACGCTGACTAGTGTCTCTCAGTCCCTCTCTCTCAGGGAGATATCTGTACACTGAGTGGCGTCTCTCAGTTCCTGTCTCTCAGGGAGATATCTGTACACTGAATGGTGTCTCTCAGTCCCTCTCTCTCAGGGAGATATCTGTACTCTGACTGGTGTCTCTCAGTCCCTGTCTCTCAGGGAGATATCTGTGCACTGAGTGGTGTCTCTCAGTCCCTCTCTCTCAGGGAGATATCTGTACACTGACTGGTGTCTCTCAGTCCCTCTCTCTCAGGGAGGTATCTGTCCACTGAGTGGTGTCTCTCAGTCCCTGTCTCTCAGGGACATATATGTACACTGACTGGTGTCTCTCAGTCCCTCTCTCTCAGGGAGATATCTGTACACTGAGTGGTGTCTCTCAGTACCTCTCTCTCACGGAGATATCTGTACACTGACTGGTGTCTCTCAGTCCCTGTCTCTCAGGGAGATATCTGTACACTGATTGGTGTCTCTCAGTCCCTCTCTCTCAGGGAGATATCTGTACACTGACTGGTGTCTCTCAGTCGCTCTCTCTCAGGGAGATATCTGTACACAGAGTGGTGTCTCTCAGTCCCAGTCTCTCAGGGAGATATCTGTACACTGAGTGGTGTCTCTCAGTCCCTCTCTCTCAGGGAGATATCTGAACACTGAGTGGTGTCTCTCAGTCCCTGTGTCTCAGGGAGATATCTGTACACTGACTGGTGTCTATCAGTCCCTGTCTCTCAGGTAGATATATGTACACTGACTGGTGTCTCACAGTCCCTCTCTCTCAGGGAGGTATCTGTACACTGAGTGGTGTCTCTCAGTCCCTGTCTCTCAGGGAGATATATGTACACTGACTGGTGTCTCTCAGTCCCTCTCTCTCAGCGAGGTATCTGTACACTGAGTGGTGTCTCTCAGTCCCTGTCTCTCAGGGAGATATCTGTACACTGACTGGTGTCTCTCAGCCCCTCTCTCTCAGGGAGCTATCTGTACACTGAGTGGTGTCTCTCAGTCACTCTCTGTCAGGGAGATATCTGTACACTGAGTGGTGTCTCTCAGTCCCTGTCTCTCAGGGAGATATCTGTACACTGAGTGGTGTCTCTCAGTCCCTGTCTCAGGGAGATATCTGTACACTGAGTGGTGTCTCTCAGTACCTCTCTCTCACGGAGATATCTGTACACTGACTGGTGTCTCTCAGTCCCTCTCTCTCAGGGAGATATCTGTACACTGAGTGGTGTCTCACAGCCCCTGTCTCTCAGGGAGATATCTGTACACTGACTGGTGTCTCTCAGTCCCTGTCTGTCAGGGAGATATCTTTTCACTGAGTGGTGTCTCTCAGTCCCTGTCTCTCAGGGAGCTTTATGTACACTGAGTGGTGTCTCACAGTCCCTCTCTCTCAGGGAGATATCTGTACACTGACTGGTGTCTCTCAGTCCCTGTCTCTCAGGGAGATATCTGTACACTGAGTGGTGTCTCTCAGTCCCTCTCTCTCAGGGAGATATCTGTACACTGACTGGTGTCTCTCAGTCCCTCTCTCTCAGGGAGATATCTGTACACTGACTGGTGTCTCTCAGTCCCTCTCTCTCCGGGAGATATATGTACACTGACTGGTGTCTCTCAGTCCCTCTCTCTCAGGGAGGTATCTGTACACTGACTGGTGTCTCTCAGCCCCTGTCTCTCAGGGAGATATCTGTACACTGACTGGTGTCTCTCAGTCCCTGTCTCTCAGGGAGATATCTGTACACTGACTGGTGTCTCTCAGTCCCTGTCTCTCAGTGAGCTTTATGGACACTGAGTGGGGTCTCTCAGGGAGATATCTGTACACTGAGTGGTGTCTCTCAGTCCCTCTCTCTCAGGGAGATATCTGTACACTGACTGGTGTCTCTCAGCCCCTCTCTCTCAGGGAGATATCTGTGCACTGAGTGGTGTCTCACAGTCCCTCTCTCTCAGGGAGATATCTGTACACTGACTGGTGTCTCTCAGTCCCTGTCTCTCAGGGAGATATCTGTACACTGAGTGGTGTCTCTCAGTCCCTCTCTCTCAGGGAGATATCTGTACTCTGACTGGTGTCTCTCAGTCCCTGTCTCTGAGGGAGATATCTGTACACTGAGTGGTGTCTCTCAGTCCCTCTCTCTCAGGGAGATATCTGTACACTGACTGGTGTCTCTCAGTCCCTCTCTCTCAGGGAGATATCTGTACACTGAGTGGTGTCTCTCAGTCCCTCTCTCTCAGGGAGATATCTGTACACTGACTGGTGTCTCTCAGTCCCTCTCTCTCAGGGAGATATCTGTACACTGACTGGTGTCTCTCAGTCCCTCTCTCTCAGGGAGATATCTGTACACTGAGTGGTGTCTCACAGCCCCTGTCTCTCAGGGAGATATCTGGACACTGTCTGGTGTCTCTCAGTCCCTGTCTGTCAGGGAGATATCTATACACTGAGTGGTGTCTCTCAGTCCCTCTCTCTCAGGGAGATATCTGTACACTGACTGGTGTCTCTCAGTCCCTGTCTCTCAGGGAGCTTTATGTACACTGAGTGGTGTCTCTCAGGGAGATATCTGTACACTGACTGGTGTCTCTCAGTCCCTGTCTCTCAGGGAGCTTTATGTACACTGAGTGGTGTCTCACAGTCCCTCTCTCTCAGGGGGATATCTGTACACTGACTGGTGTCTCTCAGTCCCTGTCTCTCAGGGAGATATCTGTGCACTGAGTGGTGTCTCTCAGTCCCTCTCTCTCAGGGAGATATCTGTACACTGTGTGGTGTCTCTCAGTCCCTGTCTCTCAGGGAGATATCTGTACACTGAGTGGTGTCTCTCAGTCCCTGTCTCAGGGAGATATCTGTACACTGAGTGGTGTCTCTCAGTACCTCTCTCTCACGGAGATATCTGTACACTGACTGGTGTCTCTCAGTCCCTCTCTCTCAGGGAGATATCTGTACACTGAGTGGTGTCTCACAGCCCCTGTCTCTCAGGGAGATATCTGTACACTGACTGGTGTCTCTCAGTCCCTGTCTGTCAGGGAGATATCTTTTCACTGAGTGGTGTCTCTCAGTCCCTGTCTCTCAGGGAGCTTTATGTACACTGAGTGGTGTCTCACAGTCCCTCTCTCTCAGGGAGATATCTGTACACTGACTGGTGTCTCTCAGTCCCTGTCTCTCAGGGAGATATCTGTACACTGAGTGGTGTCTCTCAGTCCCTCTCTCTCAGGGAGATATCTGTACACTGACTGGTGTCTCTCAGTCCCTCTCTCTCAGGGAGATATCTGTACACTGACTGGTGTCTCTCAGTCCCTCTCTCTCCGGGAGATATATGTACACTGACTGGTGTCTCTCAGTCCCTCTCTCTCAGGGAGGTATCTGTACACTGACTGGTGTCTCTCAGCCCCTGTCTCTCAGGGAGATATCTGTACACTGACTGGTGTCTCTCAGTCCCTGTCTCTCAGGGAGATATCTGTACACTGACTGGTGTCTCTCAGTCCCTGTCTCTCAGTGAGCTTTATGGACACTGAGTGGGGTCTCTCAGGGAGATATCTGTACACTGAGTGGTGTCTCTCAGTCCCTCTCTCTCAGGGAGATATCTGTACACTGACTGGTGTCTCTCAGCCCCTCTCTCTCAGGGAGATATCTGTGCACTGAGTGGTGTCTCACAGTCCCTCTCTCTCAGGGAGATATCTGTACACTGACTGGTGTCTCTCAGTCCCTGTCTCTCAGGGAGATATCTGTACACTGAGTGGTGTCTCTCAGTCCCTCTCTCTCAGGGAGATATCTGTACTCTGACTGGTGTCTCTCAGTCCCTGTCTCTGAGGGAGATATCTGTACACTGAGTGGTGTCTCTCAGTCCCTCTCTCTCAGGGAGATATCTGTACACTGACTGGTGTCTCTCAGTCCCTCTCTCTCAGGGAGATATCTGTACACTGACTGGTGTCTCTCAGTCCCTCTCTCTCAGGGAGATATCTGTACACTGACTGGTGTCTCTCAGTCCCTCTCTCTCAGGGAGATATCTGTACACTGAGTGGTGTCTCACAGCCCCTGTCTCTCAGGGAGATATCTGGACACTGTCTGGTGTCTCTCAGTCCCTGTCTGTCAGGGAGATATCTATACACTGAGTGGTGTCTCTCAGTCCCTCTCTCTCAGGGAGATATCTGTACACTGACTGGTGTCTCTCAGTCCCTGTCTCTCAGGGAGCTTTATGTACACTGAGTGGTGTCTCTCAGGGAGATATCTGTACACTGACTGGTGTCTCTCAGTCCCTGTCTCTCAGGGAGCTTTATGTACACTGAGTGGTGTCTCACAGTCCCTCTCTCTCAGGGGGATATCTGTACACTGACTGGTGTCTCTCAGTCCCTGTCTCTCAGGGAGATATCTGTGCACTGAGTGGTGTCTCTCAGTCCCTCTCTCTCAGGGAGATATCTGTACACTGAGTGGTGTCTCTCAGTCCCTCTGTCTCAGGGAGATATCTGTACACTGACTGGTGTCTCTCAGTCCCTCTGTCTCAGGGAGATATCTGTACACTGACTGGTGTCTCTCAGTCCTTGTCTCTCAGGGAGATATCTGTACACTGAGTGGTGTCTTTCAGTCCCTCTCTCTCAGGGAGATATCTGTACACTGAGTGGTGTCTCTCAGTTCCTGTCTCTCAGGGAGATATCTGTACACTGAATGGTGTGTCTCAGTCCCTCTCTTTCAGGGAGATATCTGTACTCTGACTGGTGTCTCTCAGTCCCTGTCTCTCAGGGAGATATCTGTACACTGACTGGTGTCTCTCAGTCCCTCTCTCTCAGGGAGGTATCTGTACACTGAGTGGTGTCTCTCAGTCCCTGTCTCTCAGGGACATATATGTACACTGACTGGTGTCTCTCAGTCCCTCTCTCTCAGGGAGATATCTGTACACTGACTGGTGTCTCTCAGTCCCTCTCTCTCAGGGAGATATCTGTACACTGAGTGGTGTCTCACAGCCCCTGTCTCTCAGGGAGATATCTGTACACTGACTGGTGTCTCTCAGTCCCTCTCTCTCAGGGAGGTATCTGTACACTGAGTGGTGTCTCTCAGTCCCTCTCTCTCAGGGAGATATCTGTACACTGAGTGGTGTCTCTCAGTCCCTCTCTCTCAGGGAGATATCTGTACACTGAGTGGTGTCTCTCAGTCCCTGTCTCTCAGGGAGATATATGTACACTGACTGGTGTCTCTCAGTCCCTCTCTCTCAGGGAGATATCTGTACACTGAGTGGTGTCTCACAGCCCCTGTCTCTCAGGGAGATATCAGTACACTGTCTGGTGTCTCTCAGTCCCTGTCTGTCAGGGAGATATCTACACACTGAGTGGTGTCTCTCAGTCCCTGTCTCTCAGGGAGCTTTATGTACACTGAGTGGTGTCTCTCAGGGAAATATCTGTACACTGACTGGTGTCTCTCAGTCCCTCTCTCTCAGGGAGATATCTGAACGCTGACTATTGTCTCTCAGTCCCTCTCTCTCAGGGAGATATCTGTACACTGAGTGGTGTCTCTCAGTCCCTGTCTCTCAGGGAGATATATGGACACTGACTGGTGTCTCTCAGTCCCTCTCTCTCAGGGAGATATCTGAACGCTGACTAGTGTCTCTCAGTCCCTCTCTCTCAGGGAGATATCTGTACACTGAGTGGCGTCTCTCAGTTCCTGTCTCTCAGGGAGATATCTGTACACTGAATGGTGTCTCTCAGTCCCTCTCTCTCAGGGAGATATCTGTACTCTGACTGGTGTCTCTCAGTCCCTGTCTCTCAGGGAGATATCTGTGCACTGAGTGGTGTCTCTCAGTCCCTCTCTCTCAGGGAGATATCTGTACACTGACTGGTGTCTCTCAGTCCCTCTCTCTCAGGGAGGTATCTGTCCACTGAGTGGTGTCTCTCAGTCCCTGTCTCTCAGGGACATATATGTACACTGACTGGTGTCTCTCAGTCCCTCTCTCTCAGGGAGATATCTGTACACTGAGTGGTGTCTCTCAGTACCTCTCTCTCACGGAGATATCTGTACACTGACTGGTGTCTCTCAGTCCCTGTCTCTCAGGGAGATATCTGTACACTGATTGGTGTCTCTCAGTCCCTCTCTCTCAGGGAGATATCTGTACACTGACTGGTGTCTCTCAGTCGCTCTCTCTCAGGGAGATATCTGTACACAGAGTGGTGTCTCTCAGTCCCAGTCTCTCAGGGAGATATCTGTACACTGAGTGGTGTCTCTCAGTCCCTCTCTCTCAGGGAGATATCTGAACACTGAGTGGTGTCTCTCAGTCCCTGTGTCTCAGGGAGATATCTGTACACTGACTGGTGTCTATCAGTCCCTGTCTCTCAGGTAGATATATGTACACTGACTGGTGTCTCTCAGTCCCTCTCTCTCAGGGAGGTATCTGTACACTGAGTGGTGTCTCTCAGTCCCTGTCTCTCAGGGAGATATATGTACACTGACTGGTGTCTCTCAGTCCCTCTCTCTCAGCGAGGTATCTGTACACTGAGTGGTGTCTCTCAGTCCCTGTCTCTCAGGGAGATATCTGTACACTGACTGGTGTCTCTCAGTCCCTCTCTCTCAGGGAGCTATCTGTACACTGAGTGGTGTCTCTCAGTCCCTCTCTCTCAGGGAGATATCTGTACACTGAGTGGTGTCTCTCAGTCCCTGTCTCTCAGGGAGATATCTGTACACTGAGTGGTGTCTCTCAGTCCCTGTCTCAGGGAGATATCTGTACACTGAGTGGTGTCTCTCAGTACCTC
This sequence comes from Heterodontus francisci, assembly GCF_036365525.1. Taxonomy (NCBI): domain Eukaryota; kingdom Metazoa; phylum Chordata; class Chondrichthyes; order Heterodontiformes; family Heterodontidae; genus Heterodontus; species Heterodontus francisci. The sequence continues at coordinate 1,456,204 of NC_090403.1, forward strand.
TCTCTCACGGAGATATCTGTACACTGACTGGTGTCTCTCAGTCCCTCTCTCTCAGGGTGATATCTGTACACTGAGTGGTGTCTCACAGCCCCTGTCTCTCAGGGAGATATCTGTACACTGACTGGTGTCTCTCAGTCCCTGTCTGTCAGGGAGATATCTTTTCACTGAGTGGTGTCTCTCAGTCCCTGTCTCTCAGGGAGCTTTATGTACACTGAGTGGTGTCTCACAGTCCCTCTCTCTCAGGGAGATATCTGTACACTGACTGGTGTCTCTCAGTCCCTGTCTCTCAGGGAGATATCTGTACACTGAGTGGTGTCTCTCAGTCCCTCTCTCTCAGGGAGATATCTGTACACTGACTGGTGTCTCTCAGTCCCTCTCTCTCAGGGAGATATCTGTACACTGACTGGTGTCTCTCAGTCCCTCTCTCTCCGGGAGATATATGTACACTGACTGGTGTCTCTCAGTCCCTCTCTCTCAGGGAGGTATCTGTACACTGACTGGTGTCTCTCAGCCCCTGTCTCTCAGGGAGATATCTGTACACTGACTGGTGTCTCTCAGTCCCTGTCTCTCAGGGAGATATCTGTACACTGACTGGTGTCTCTCAGTCCCTGTCTCTCAGTGAGCTTTATGTACACTGAGTGGGGTCTCTCAGGGAGATATCTGTACACTGAGTGGTGTCTCTCAGTCCCTCTCTCTCAGGGAGATATCTGTACACTGACTGGTGTCTCTCAGCCCCTCTCTCTCAGGGAGATATCTGTGCACTGAGTGGTGTCTCACAGTCCCTCTCTCTCAGGGAGATATCTGTACACTGACTGGTGTCTCTCAGTCCCTGTCTCTCAGGGAGATATCTGTACACTGAGTGGTGTCTCTCAGTCCCTCTCTCTCAGGGAGATATCTGTACTCTGACTGGTGTCTCTCAGTCCCTGTCTCTGAGGGAGATATCTGTACACTGAGTGGTGTCTCTCAGTCCCTCTCTCTCAGGGAGATATCTGTACACTGAGTGGTGTCTCTCAGTCCCTCTCTCTCAGGGAGATATCTGTACACTGACTGGTGTCTCTCAGTCCCTCTCTCTCAGGGAGATATCTGTACACTGACTGGTGTCTCTCAGTCCCTCTCTCTCAGGGAGATATCTGTACACTGAGTGGTGTCTCACAGCCCCTGTCTCTCAGGGAGATATCTGGACACTGTCTGGTGTCTCTCAGTCCCTGTCTGTCAGGGAGATATCTATACACTGAGTGGTGTCTCTCAGTCCCTCTCTCTCAGGGAGATATCTGTACACTGACTGGTGTCTCTCAGTCCCTGTCTCTCAGGGAGCTTTATGTACACTGAGTGGTGTCTCTCAGGGAGATATCTGTACACTGACTGGTGTCTCTCAGTCCCTGTCTCTCAGGGAGCTTTATGTACACTGAGTGGTGTCTCACAGTCCCTCTCTCTCAGGGAGATATCTGTACACTGACTGGTGTCTCTCAGTCCCTGTCTCTCAGGGAGATATCTGTGCACTGAGTGGTGTCTCTCAGTTCCTGTCTCTCAGGGAGATATCTGTACACTGAATGGTGTGTCTCAGTCCCTCTCTCTCAGGGAGATATCTGTACTCTGACTGGTGTCTCTCAGTCCCTGTCTCTCAGGGAGATATCTGTACACTGACTGGTGTCTCTCAGTCCCTCTCTCTCAGGGAGGTATCTGTACACTGAGTGGTGTCTCTCAGTCCCTGTCTCTCAGGGACATATATGTACACTGACTGGTGTCTCTCAGTCCCTCTCTCTCAGGGAGATATCTGTACACTGACTGGTGTCTCTCAGTCCCTCTCTCTCAGGGAGATATCTGTACACTGAGTGGTGTCTCACAGCCCCTGTCTCTCAGGGAGATATCTGTAAACTGACTGGTGTCTCTCAGTCCCTCTCTCTCAGGGAGGTATCTATACACTGAGTGGTGTCTCTCAGTCCCTCTCTCTCAGGGAGATATCTGTACACTGAGTGGTGTCTCTCAGTCCCTCTCTCTCAGGGAGATATCTGTACACTGAGTGGTGTCTCTCAGTCCCTGTCTCTCAGGGAGATATATGTACACTGACTGGTGTCTCTCAGTCCCTCTCTCTCAGGGAGATATCTGTACACTGACTGGTGTCTCTCAGTCCCTCTCTCTCAGGGAGATATCTGTACACTGAGTGGTGTCTCACAGCCCCTGTCTCTCAGGGAGATATCTGTACACTGTCTGGTGTCTCTCAGTCCGTGTCTGTCAGGGAGATATCTACACACTGAGTGGTGTCTCTCAGTCCCTGTCTCTCAGGGAGCTTTATGTACACTGAGTGGTGTCTCTCAGGGAAATATCTGTACACTGACTGGTGTCTCTCAGTCCCTGTCTCTCAGGGAGCTTTATGTACACTAAGTGGTGTCTCTCAGTCCCTCTCTCTCAGGGAGATATTTGTACACTGACTGGTGTCTCTCAGTCCCTGTCTCTCAGGGAGATATCTGTACACTGAGTGGTGTCTCTCAGTCCCTCTCTCTCAGGGAGGTATCTGTACACTGACTGGTGTCTCTCAGTCCCTTTCTCTCAGGGAGATATCTGTACACTGAGTGGTGTCTCACAGTCCCTCTCTCTCAGGGAGACATCTGTACACTGACTGGTGTCTCTCAGTCCCTGTCTCTCAGGGAGATATCTGTACACTGAGTGGTGTCTCTCAGTCCCTCTCTCTCAGGGAGATATCTGTACACTGACTGGTGTCTCTCAGTCCCTGTCTCTCAGGGAGATATCTATACACTGAGTGGTGTCGCTCAGTCCCTGTCTGTCAGGGAGATATCTGAACACTGACTGGTGTCTCTCAGTCCCTCTCTCTCAGGGAGATATCTGAACGCTGACTAGTGTCTCTCAGTCCCTCTCTCTCAGGGAGATATCTGTACACTGAGTGGTGTCTCTCAGTCACTCTCTCTCAGGGAGATATCTGTACACTGACTGGTGTCTCTCAGTCCCTGTCTCTCAGGGAGATAGATGTACACTGACTGGTGTCTCTCAGTCCCTCTCTCGGGGAGGTATCTGTACACTGAGTGGTGTCTCTCAGTCCCTGTCTCTCAGGGAGATATATGGACACTGACTGGTGTCTCTCAGTCCTTGTCTCTCAGGGAGATATCTGCACACTGAGTGGTGTCTCTCAGTCCCTCTCTCTCAGGGAAATATCTGTACACTGAGTGGCGTCTCTCAGTTCCTGTCTCTCAGGGAGATATCTGTACACTGAATGGTGTCTCTCAGTCCCTCTCTCTCAGGGAGATATCTGTACTCTGACTGGTGTCTCTCAGTCCCTGTCTCTCAGGGAGATATCTGTGCACTGAGTGGTGTCTCTCAGTCCCTCTCTCTCAGGGAGATATCTGTACACTGACTGGTGTCTCTCAGTCCCTCTCTCTCAGGGAGGTATCTGTCCACTGAGTGGTGTCTCTCAGTCCCTGTCTCTCAGGGACATATATGTACACTGACTGGTGTCTCTCAGTCCCTCTCTCTCAGGGAGATATCTGTACACTGACTGGTGTCTCTCAGTCCCTCTCTCTCAGGGAGATATCTGTACACTGAGTGGTGTCTCACAGCCCCTGTCTCTCAGGGAGATATCTGTACACTGACTGGTGTCTCTCAGTCCCTCTCTCTCAGGGAGATATCTGTACACTGAGTGGTGTCTCTCAGTCCCTGTCTCTCAGGGAGATATCTGTACACTGAGTGGTGTCTCTCAGTCCCTGTCTCTCAGGGAGATATCTGTACATTGAGTGGTGTCTCACAGTCCCTCTCTCTCAGGGAGATATCTGTACACTGACTGGTGTCTCTCAGTCCCTCTCTCTCAGGGAGATATCTGTACACTGAGTGGTGTCTCTCAGTCCCTCTCTCTCAGGGAGATATCTGTACTCTGACTGGTGTCTCTCAGTCCCTGTCTCTGAGGGAGATATCTGTACACTGAGTGGTGTCTCTCAGTCCCTCTCTCTCAGGGAGATATCTGTACACTGACTGGTGTCTCTCAGTCCCTCTCTCTCAGGGAGATATCTGTACACTGAGTGGTGTCTCTCAGTCCCTCTCTCTCAGGGAGATATCTGTACACTGGTGTCTCTCAGTCCCTCTCTCTCAGGGAGATATCTGTACACTGACTGGTGTCTCTCAGTCCCTGTCTCTCAGGGAGCTTTATGTACACTAAGTGGTGTCTCTCAGTCCCTCTCTCTCAGGGAGATATTTGTGCACTGACTGGTGTCTCTCAGTCCCTGTCTCTCAGGGAGATATCTGTACACTGAGTGGTGTCTCTCAGTCCCTCTCTCTCAGGGAGATATCTGTACACTGACTGGTGTCTCTCAGTCCCTTTCTCTCAGGGAGATATCTGTACACTGAGTGGTGTCTCACAGTCGCTCTCTCTCAGGGAGACATCTGTACACTGACTGGTGTCTCTCAGTCCCTGTCTCTCAGGGAGATATCTGTACACTGAGTGGTGTCTCTCAGTCCCTCTCTCTCAGGGAGATATCTGTACACTGACTGGTGTCCCTCAGTCCCTGTCTCTCAGGGAGATATCTATACACTGAGTGGTGTCGCTCAGTCCCTGTCTGTCAGGGAGATATCTGTACACTGACTGGTGTCTCTCAGTCCCTCTCTCTCAGGGAGATATCTGAACGCTGACTAGTGTCTCTCAGTCCCTCTCTCTCAGGGAGATATCTGTACACTGAGTGGTGTCTCTCAGTCCCTGTCTCTCAGGGAGATATATGGACACTGACTGGTGTCTCTCAGTCCCTCTCTCTCAGGGAGATATCTGTACACTGAGTGGCGTCTCTCAGTTCCTGTCTCTCAGGGAGATATCTGTACACTGAATGGTGTCTCTCAGTCCCTCTCTCTCAGGGAGATATCTGTACTCTGACTGGTGTCTCTCAGTCCCTGTCTCTCAGGGAGATATCTGTGCACTGAGTGGTGTCTCTCAGTCCCTCTCTCTCAGGGAGATATCTGTACACTGACTGGTGTCTCTCAGTCCCTCTCTCTCAGGGAGGTATCTGTCCACTGAGTGATGTCTCTCAGTCCCTGTCTCTCAGGGACATATATGTACACTGACTGGTGTCTCTCAGTCCCTCTCTCTCAGGGAGATATCTGTACACTGAGTGGTGTCTCTCAGTACCTCTCTCTCACGGAGATATCTGTACACTGACTGGTGTCTCTCAGTCCCTGTCTCTCAGGGAGATATCTGTACACTGATTGGTGTCTCTCAGTCCCTCTCTCTCAGGGAGATATCTGTACACTGACTGGTGTCTCTCAGTCGCTCTCTCTCAGGGAGATATCTGTACACAGAGTGGTGTCTCTCAGTCCCAGTCTCTCAGGGAGATATCTGTACACTGAGTGGTGTCTCTCAGTCCCTCTCTCTCAGGGAGATATCTGAACACTGAGTGGTGTCTCTCAGTCCCTGTGTCTCAGGGAGATATCTGTACACTGACTGGTGTCTATCAGTCCCTGTCTCTCAGGTAGATATATGTACACTGACTGGTGTCTCTCAGTCCCTCTCTCTCAATGAGGTATCTGTACACTGAGTGGTGTCTCTCAGTCCCTGTCTCTCAGGGAGATATATGTACACTGACTGGTGTCTCTCAGTCCCTCTCTCTCAGCGAGGTATCTGTACACTGAGTGGTGTCTCTCAGTCCCTGTCTCTCAGGGAGATATCTGTACACTGACTGGTGTCTCTCAGTCCCTCTCTCTCAGGGAGCTATCTGTACACTGAGTAGTGTCTCTCAGTCCCTCTCTCTCAGGGAGATATCTGTACACTGAGTGGTGTCTCTCAGTCCCTGTCTCTCAGGGAGATATCTGTACACTGAGTGGTGTCTCTCAGTCCCTGTCTCAGGGAGATATCTGTACAATGAGTGGTGTCTCTCAGTACCTCTCTCTCACGGAGATATCTGTACACTGACTGGTGTCTCTCAGTCCCTCTCTCTCAGGGAGATATCTGTACACTGAGTGGTGTCTCACAGCCCCTGTCTCTCAGGGAGATATCTGTACACTGACTGGTGTCTCTCAGTCCCTGTCTGTCAGGGAGATATCTTTTCACTGAGTGGTGTCTCTCAGTCCCTGTCTCTCAGGGAGCTTTATGTACACTGAGTGGTGTCTCACAGTCCCTCTCTCTCAGGGAGATATCTGTACACTGACTGGTGTCTCTCAGTCCCTGTCTCTCAGGGAGATATCTGTACACTGAGTGGTGTCTCTCAGTCCCTCTCTCTCAGGGAGATATCTGTACACTGACTGGTGTCTCTCAGTCCCTCTCTCTCAGGGAGATATCTGTACACTGACTGGTGTCTCTCAGTCCCTTCTCTCCGGGAGATATATGTACACTGACTGGTGTCTCTCAGTCCCTCTCTCTCAGGGAGGTATCTGTACACTGACTGGTGTCTCTCAGCCCCTGTCTCTCAGGGAGATATCTGTACACTGACTGGTGTCTCTCAGTCCCTGTCTCTCAGGGAGATATCTGTACACTGACTGGTGTCTCTCAGTCCCTGTCTCTCAGTGAGCTTTATGTACACTGAGTGGGGTCTCTCAGGGAGATATCTGTACACTGAGTGGTGTCTCTCAGTCCCTCTCTCTCAGGGAGATATCTGTACACTGACTGGTGTCTCTCAGCCCCTCTCTCTCAGGGAGATATCTGTGCACTGAGTGGTGTCTCACAGTCCCTCTCTCTCAGGGAGATATCTGTACACTGACTGGTGTCTCTCAGTCCCTGTCTCTCAGGGAGATATCTGTACACTGAGTGGTGTCTCTCAGTCCCTCTCTCTCAGGGAGATATCTGTACTCTGACTGGTGTCTCTCAGTCCCTGTCTCTGAGGGAGATATCTGTACACTGAGTGGTGTCTCTCAGTCCCTCTCTCTCAGGGAGATATCTGTACATTGACTGGTGTCTCTCAGTCCCTCTCTCTCAGGGAGATATCTGTACACTGAGTGGTGTCTCTCAGTCCCTCTCTCTCAGGGAGATATCTGTACACTGACTGGTGTCTCTCAGTCCCTCTCTCTCAGGGAGATATCTGTACACTGACTGGTGTCTCTCAGTCCCTCTCTCTCAGGGAGATATCTGTACACTGAGTGGTGTCTCACAGCCCCTGTCTCTCAGGGAGATATCTGGACACTGTCTGGTGTCTCTCAGTCCCTGTCTGTCAGGGAGATATCTATACACTGAGTGGTGTCTCTCAGTCCCTCTCTCTCAGGGAGATATCTGTACACTGACTGGTGTCTCTCAGTCCCTGTCTCTCAGGGAGCTTTATGTACACTGAGTGGTGTCTCTCAGGGAGATATCTGTACACTGACTGGTGTCTCTCAGTCCCTGTCTCTCAGGGAGCTTTATGTACACTGAGTGGTGTCTCACAGTCCCTCTCTCTCAGGGAGATATCTGTACACTGACTAGTGTCTCTCAGTCCCTGTCTCTCAGGGAGATATCTGTGCACTGAGTGGTGTCTCTCAGTCCCTCTCTCTCAGGGAGATATCTGTACACTGAGTGGTGTCTCTCAGTCCCTCTGTCTCAGGGAGATATCTGTACACTGACTGGTGTCTCTCAGTCCCTGTCTCTCAGGGAGATATATGTACACTGACTGGTGTCTCTCAGTCCTTGTCTCTCAGGGAGATATCTGTACACTGAGTGGTGTCTTTCAGTCCCTCTCTCTCAGGGAGATATCTGTACACTGAGTGGTGTCTCTCAGTTCCTGTCTCTCAGGGAGATATCTGTACACTGAATGGTGTGTCTCAGTCCCTCTCTCTCAGGGAGATATCTGTACTCTGACTGGTGTCTCTCAGTCCCTGTCTCTCAGGGAGATATCTGTACACTGACTGGTGTCTCTCAGTCCCTCTCTCTCAGGGAGGTATCTGTACACTGAGTGGTGTCTCTCAGTCCCTGTCTCTCAGGGACATATATGTACACTGACTGGTGTCTCTCAGTCCCTCTCTCTCAGGGAGATATCTGTACACTGACTGGTGTCTCTCAGTCCCTCTCTCTCAGGGAGATATCTGTACACTGAGTGGTGTCTCACAGCCCCTGTCTCTCAGGGAGATATCTGTACACTGAGTGGTGTCTCTCAGTCCCTCTCTCTCAGGGAGGTATCTGTACACTGAGTGGTGTCTCTCAGTCCCTCTCTCTCAGGGAGATATCTGTACACTGAGTGGTGTCTCTCAGTCCCTCTCTCTCAGGGAGATATCTGTACACTGAGTGGTGTCTCTCAGTCCCTGTCTCTCAGGGAGATATATGTACACTGACTGGTGTCTCTCAGTCCCTCTCTCTCAGGGAGATATCTGTACACTGACTGGTGTCTCTCAGTCCCTCTCTCTCAGGGAGATATCTGTACACTGAGTGGTGTCTCACAGCCCCTGTCTCTCAGGGAGATATCTGTACACTGTCTGGTGTCTCTCAGTCCCTGTCTGTCAGGGAGATATCTACACACTGAGTGGTGTCTCTCAGTCCCTGTCTCTCAGGGAGCTTTATGTACACTGAGTGGTGTCTCTCAGGGAAATATCTGTACACTGACTGGTGTCTCTCAGTCCCTGTCTCTCAGGGAGCTTTATGTACACTAAGTGGTGTCTCTCAGTCCCTCTCTCTCAGGGAGATATTTGTACACTGACTGGTGTCTCTCAGTCCCTGTCCCTCAGGGAGCTATCTGTACACTGAGTGGTGTCTCTCAGTCCCTCTCTCTCAGGGAGATATCTGTACACTGACTGGTGTCTCTCAGTCCCTTTCTCTCAGGGAGATATCTGTACACTGAGTGGTGTCTCACAGTCTCTCTCTCTCAGGGAGACATCTGTATACAACTGGTGTCTCTCAGTCCCTGTCTCTCAGGGAGATATCTGTACACTGAGTGGTGTCTCTCAGTCCCTCTCTCTCAGGGAGATATCTGTACACTGACTGGTGTCTCTCAGTCCCTGTCTCTCAGGGAGATATCTATACACTGAGTGGTGTCGCTCAGTCCCTATCTGTCAGGGAGATATCTGTACACTGACTGGTGTCTCTCAGTCCCTCTCTCTCAGGGAGATATCTGAACGCTGACTAGTGTCTCTCAGTCCCTCTCTCTCAGGGAGATATCTGTACACTGAGTGGTGTCTCTCAGTCTCTCTCTCTCAGGGAGATATCTGTACACTGACTGGTGTCTCTCAGTCCCTGTCTCTCAGGGAGATAGATGTACACTGACTGGTGTCTCTCAGTCCCTCTCTCGGGGAGTTATCTGTACACTGAGTGGTGTCTCTCAGTCCCTGTCTCTCAGGGAGATATATGGACACTGACTGGTGTCTCTCAGTCCTTGTCTCTCAGGGAGATATCTGCACACTGAGTGGTGTCTCTCAGTCCCTCTCTCTCAGGGAGATATCTGTACACTGAGTGGCGTCTCTCAGTTCCTGTCTCTCAGGGAGATATCTGTACACTGAATGGTGTCTCTCAGTCCCTCTCTCTCAGGGAGATATCTGTACTCTGACTGGTGTCTCTCAGTCCCTGTCTCTCAGGGAGATATCTGTGCACTGAGTGGTGTCTCTCAGTCCCTCTCTCTCAGGGAGATATCTGTACACTGACTGGTGTCTCTCAGTCCCTCTCTCTCAGGGAGGTATCTGTCCACTGAGTGGTGTCTCTCAGTCCCTGTCTCTCAGGGACATATATGTACACTGACTGGTGTCTCTCAGTCCCTCTCTCTCAGGGAGATATCTGTACACTGACTGGTGTCTCTCAGTCCCTCTCTCTCAGGGAGATATCTGTACACTGAGTGGTGTCTCACAGCCCCTGTCTCTCAGGGAGATATCTGTACACTGACTGGTGTCTCTCAGTCCCTCTCTCTCAGGGAGATATCTGTACACTGAGTGGTGTCTCTCAGTCCCTGTCTCTCAGGGAGATATCTGTACACTGAGTGGTGTCTCTCAGTCCCTGTCTCTCAGGGAGATATCTGTACATTGAGTGGTGTCTCACAGTCCCTCTCTCTCAGGGAGATATCTGTACACTGACTGGTGTCTCTCAGTCCCTGTCTCTCAGGGAGATATCTGTACACTGAGGGGTGTCTCTCAGTCCCTCTCTCTCAGGGAGATATCTGTACTCTGACTGGTGTCTCTCAGTCCCTGTCTCTGAGGGAGATATCTGTACACTGAGTGGTGTCTCTCAGTCCCTCTCTCTCAGGGAGATATCTGTACACTGACTGGTGTCTCTCAGTCCCTCTCTCTCAGGGAGATATCTGTACACTGAGTGGTGTCTCTCAGTCCCTCTCTCTCAGGGAGATATCTGTACACTGGTGTCTCTCAGTCCCTCTCTCTCAGGGAGATATCTGTACACTGACTGGTGTCTCTCAGTCCCTCTCTCTCAGAGAGATATCTGTACACTGAGTGGTGTCTCACAGCCCCTGTCTCTCAGGGAGATATCTGGACACTGTCTGGTGTCTCTCAGTCCCTGTCTGTCAGGGAGATATCTATACAATGAGTGGTGTCTCTCAGTCCCTCTCTCTCAGGGAGATATCTGTACACTGACTGGTGTCTCTCAGTCCCTGTCTCTCAGGGAGCTTTATGTACACTGAGTGGTGTCTCTCAGGGAGATATCTGTACACTGACTGGTGTCTCTCAGTCCCTGTCTCTCAGGGAGCTTTATGTACACTGAGTGGTGTCTCACAGTCCCTCTCTCTCAGGGAGATATCTGTACACTGACTGGTGTCTCTCAGTCCCTCTGTCTCAGGGAGATATCTGTACACTGACTGGTGTCTCTAAGTCCCTGTCTCTCAGGGAGATATATGTACACTGACTGGTGTCTCTCAGTCCCTCTCTCAGGGAGGTAACTGTACACTGAGTGGTGTCTCACAGTCCCTGTCTCTCAGGGAGATATATGTGCACTGACTGGTGTCTCTCAGTCCTTGTCTCTCAGGGAGATATCTGTACACTGAGTGGTGTCTTTCAGTCCCTCTCTCTCAGGGAGATATCTGTACACTGAGTGGTGTCTCTCAGTTCCTGTCTCTCAGGGAGATATCTGTACACTGAATGGTGTGTCTCAGTCCCTCTCTCTCAGGGAGATATCTGTACTCTGACTGGTGTCTCTCAGTCCCTGTCTCTCAGGGAGATATCTGTACACTGACTGGTGTCTCTCAGTCCCTCTCTCTCAGGGAGGTATCTGTACACTGAGTGGTGTCTCTCAGTCCCTGTCTCTCAGGGACATATATGTACACTGACTGGTGTCTCTCAGTCCCTCTCTCTCAGGGAGATATCTGTACACTGAATGGTGTGTCTCAGTCCCTCTCTCTCAGGGAGATATCTGTACTCTGACTGGTGTCTCTCAGTCCCTGTCTCTCAGGGAGATATCTGTACACTGACTGGTGTCTCTCAGTCCCTCTCTCTCAGGGAGGTATCTGTACACTGAGTGGTGTCTCTCAGTCCCTGTCTCTCAGGGACATATATGTACACTGACTGGTGTCTCTCAGTCCCTCTCTCTCAGGGAGATATCTGTACACTGACTGGTGTCTCTCAGTCCCTCTCTCTCAGGGAGATATCTGTACACTGAGTGGTGTCTCACAGCCCCTGTCTCTCAGGGAGATATCTGTACACTGACTGGTGTCTCTCAGTCCCTCTCTCTCAGGGAGGTATCTGTACACTGACTGGTGTCTCTCAGTCCCTCTCTCTCAGGGAGATATCTGTACACTGACTGGTGTCTCTCAGTCCCTCTCTCTCAGGGAGATATCTGTACACTGAGTGGTATCTCACAGCCCCTCTCTCTCAGGGAGATATCTGTACACTGTCTGGTGTCTCTCAGTCCCTGTCTGTCAGGGAGCTTTATGTACACTGAGTGGTGTCTCTCAGGGAAATATCTGTACACTGACTGGTGTCTCTCAGTCCCTGTCTCTCAGGGAGCTTTATGTACACTAAGTGGTGTCTCTCAGTCCCTCTCTCTCAGGGAGATATTTGTACACTGACTGGTGTCTCTCAGTCCCTGTCTCTCAGGGAGATATCTGTACACTGAGTGGTGTCTCTCAGTCCCTCTCTCTCAGGGAGATATCTGTACACTGACTGGTGTCTCTCAGTCCCTTTCTCTCAGGGAGATATCTGTACACTGAGTGGTGTCTCACAGTCCCTCTCTCTCAGGGAGACATCTGTACACTGACTGGTGTCTCTCAGTCCCTGTCTCTCAGGGAGATATCTGTACACTGAGTGGTGTCTCTCAGTCCCTCTCTCTCAGGGAGATATCTGTACACTGACTGGTGTCTCTCAGTCCCTGTCTCTCAGGGAGATATCTGTGCACTGAGTGGTGTCTCTCAGTCCCTCTCCCTCAGGGAGATATCTGTACACTGAGTGGTGTCTCTCAGTCCCTCTGTCTCAGGGAGATATCTGTACACTGACTGGTGTCTCTCAGTCCCTCTCTCGGGGAGGTATCTGTACACTGAGTGGTGTCTCTCAGTCCCTGTCTCTCAGGGAGATATATGGACACTGACTGGTGTCTCTCAGTCCTTGTCTCGCAGGGAGATATCTGCACACTGAGTGGTGTCTCTCAGTCCCTCTCTCTCAGGGAGATATCTGTACACTGAGTGGTGTCTCTCAGTCCCTCTCTCTCAGGGAGATATCTGTACACTGACTGGTGTCTCTCAGTCCCTGTCTCTCAGGGAGATATCTATACACTGAGTGGTGTCGCTCAGTCCCTGTCTGTCAGGGAGATATCTGTACACTGACTGGTGTCTCTCAGTCCCTCTCTCTCAGGGAGATATCTGAACGCTGACTAGTGTCTCTCAGTCCCTCTCTCTCAGGGAGATATCTGTACACTGAGTGGTGTCTCTCAGTCACTCTCTCTCAGGGAGATATCTGTACACTGACTGGTGTCTCTCAGTCCCTGTCTCTCAGGGAGATATATGTACACTGACTGGTGTCTCTCAGTCCCTCTCTCGGGGAGGTATCTGTACACTGAGTGGTGTCTCTCAGTCCCTGTCTCTCAGGGAGATATATGGACACTGACTGGTGTCTCTCAGTCCTTGTCTCTCAGGGAGATATCTGCACACTGAGTGGTGTCTCTCAGTCCCTCTCTCTCAGGGAGATATCTGTACACTGAGTGGCGTCTCTCAGTTCCTGTCTCTCAGGGAGATATCTGTACACTGAATGGTGTCTCTCAGTCCCTCTCTCTCAGGGAGATATCTGTACTCTGACTGGTGTCTCTCAGTCACTGTCTCTCAGTGAGATATCTGTGCACTGAGTGGTGTCTCTCAGTCCCTCTCTCTCAGGGAGATATCTGTACACTGACTGGTGTCTCTCAGTCCCTCTCTCTCAGGGTGGTATCTGTCCACTGAGTGGTGTCTCTCAGTCCCTGTCTCTCAGGGACATATATGTACACTGACTGGTGTCTCTCAGTCCCTCTCTCTCAGGGAGATATCTGTACACTGAATGGTGTCTCTCAGTCCCTCTCTCTCAGGGAGATATCTGTACACTGAGTGGTGTCTCACAGCCCCTGTCTCTCAGGGAGATATCTGTACACTGACTGGTGTCTCTCAGTCCCTCTCTCTCAGGGAGATATCTGTACACTGAGTGGTGTCTCTCAGTCCCTCTCTCTCAGGGAGATATCTGTACACTGAGTGGTGTCTCTCAGTCCCTGTCTCTCAGGGAGATATCTGTACATTGAGTGGTGTCTCACAGTCACTCTCTCTCAGGGAGATATCTGTACACTGACTGGTGTCTCTCAGTCCCTGTCTCTCAGGGAGATATCTGTACACTGAGTGGTGTCTCTCAGTCCCTCTCTCTCAGGGAGATATCTGTACTCTGACTGGTGTCTCTCAGTCCCTGTCTCTGAGGGAGATATCTGTACACTGAGTGGTGTCTCTCAGTCTCTCTCTCTCAGGGAGATATCTGTACACTGACTGGTGTCTCTCAGTCCCTCTCTCTCAGGGAGATATCTGTACACTGAGTGGTGTCTCTCAGTCCCTCTCTCTCAGGGAGATATCTGTACACTGACTGGTGTCTCTCAGTCCCTCTCTCTCAGGGAGATATCTGTACACTGACTGGTGTCTCTCAGTCCCTCTCTCTCAGGGAGATATCTGTACACTGAGTGGTGTCTCACAGCCCCTGTCTCTCAGGGAGATATCTGGACACTGTCTGGTGTCTCTCAGTCCCTCTCTCTCAGGGAGATATCTATACACTGAGTGGTGTCTCTCAGTCCCTCTCTCTCAGGGAGATATCTGTACACTGACTGGTGTCTCTCAGTCCCTGTCTCTCAGGGAGCTTTATGTACACTGAGTGGTGTCTCACAGTCCCTCTCTCTCAGGGAGATATCTGTACACTGACTGGTGTCTCTCAGTCCCTGTCTCTCAGGGAGATATCTATACACTGAGTGGTGTCGCTCAGTCCCTGTCTGTCAGGGAGATATCTGTACACTGACTGGTGTCTCTCAGTCCCTCTCTCTCAGGGAGATATCTGAACGCTGACTAGTGTCTCTCAGTCCCTCTCTCTCAGGGAGATATCTGTACACTGAGTGGTGTCTCTCAGTCACTCTCTCTCAGGGAGGTATCTGTACACTGACTGGTGTCTCTCAGTCCCTGTCTCTCAGGGAGATATATGTACACTGACTGGTGTCTCTCAGTCCCTCTCTCGGGGAGGTATCTGTACACTGAGTGGTGTCTCTCAGTCCCTGTCTCTCAGGGAGATATATGGACACTGACTGGTGTCTCTCAGTCCTTGTCTCTCAGGGAGATATCTGCACACTGAGTGGTGTCTCTCAGTCCCTCTCTCTCAGGGAGATATCTGTACACTGAGTGGCGTCTCTCAGTTCCTGTCTCTCAGGGAGATATCTGTACACTGAATGGTGTCTCTCAGTCCCTCTCTCTCAGGGAGATATCTGTACTCTGACTGGTGTCTCTCAGTCCCTGTCTCTCAGTGAGATATCTGTGCACTGAGTGGTGTCTCTCAGTCCCTCTCTCTCAGGGAGATATCTGTACACTGACTGGTGTCTCTCAGTCCCTCTCTCTCAGGGTGGTATCTGTCCACTGAGTGGTGTCTCTCAGTCCCTGTCTCTCAGGGACATATATGTACACTGACTGGTGTCTCTCAGTCCCTCTCTCTCAGGGAGATATCTGTACACTGACTGGTGTCTCTCAGTCCCTCTCTCTCAGGGAGATATCTGTACACTGAGTGGTGTCTCACAGCCCCTGTCTCTCAGGGAGATATCTGTACACTGACTGGTGTCTCTCAGTCCCTCTCTCTCAGGGAGATATCTGTACACTGAGTGGTGTCTCTCAGTCCCTCTCTCTCAGGGAGATATCTGTACACTGAGTGGTGTCTCTCAGTCCCTGTCTCTCAGGGAGATATCTGTACATTGAGTGGTGTCTCACAGTCACTCTCTCTCAGGGAGATATCTGTACACTGACTGGTGTCTCTCAGTCCCTGTCTCTCAGGGAGATATCTGTACACTGAGTGGTGTCTCTCAGTCCCTCTCTCTCAGGGAGATATCTGTACTCTGACTGGTGTCTCTCAGTCCCTGTCTCTGAGGGAGATATCTGTACACTGAGTGGTGTCTCTCAGTCTCTCTCTCTCAGGGAGATATCTGTACACTGACTGGTGTCTCTCAGTCCCTCTCTCTCAGGGAGATATCTGTACACTGAGTGGTGTCTCTCAGTCCCTCTCTCTCAGGGAGATATCTGTACACTGACTGGTGTCTCTCAGTCCCTCTCTCTCAGGGAGATATCTGTACACTGACTGGTGTCTCTCAGTCCCTCTCTCTCAGGGAGATATCTGTACACTGAGTGGTGTCTCACAGCCCCTGTCTCTCAGGGAGATATCTGGACACTGTCTGGTGTCTCTCAGTCCCTCTCTCTCAGGGAGATATCTATACACTGAGTGGTGTCTCTCAGTCCCTCTCTCTCAGGGAGATATCTGTACACTGACTGGTGTCTCTCAGTCCCTGTCTCTCAGGGAGCTTTATGTACACTGAGTGGTGTCTCACAGTCCCTCTCTCTCAGGGAGATATCTGTACACTGACTGGTGTCTCTCAGTCCCTGTCTCTCAGGGAGATATCTGTGCACTGAGTGGTGTCTCTCAGTCCCTCTCCCTCAGGGAGATATCTGTACACTGAGTGGTGTCTCTCAGTCCCTCTGTCTCAGGGAGATATCTGTACACTGACTGGTGTCTCTCAGTCCCTGTCTCTCAGGGAGATATATGGACACTGACTGGTGTCTCTCAGTCCCTCTCTCAGGGAGGTATCTGTACACTGAGTGGTGTCTCTCAGTCCCTGTCTCTCAGGGAGATATATGTGCACTGACTGGTGTCTCTCAGTCCTTGTCTCTCAGGGAGATATCTGTACACTGAGTGGTGTCTTTCAGTCCCTCTCTCTCAGGGAGATATCTGTACCCTGACTGGTGTCTCTCAGTCCCTGTCTCTCAGGGAGATATCTGTACACTGACTGGTGTCTCTCAGTCCCTCTCTCTCAGGGAGGTATCTGTACACTGAGTGGTGTCTCTCAGTCCCTGTCTCTCAGGGACATATATGTACACTGACTGGTGTCTCTCAGTCCCTCTCTCTCAGGGAGATATCTGTACACTGACTGGTGTCTCTCAGTCCCTCTCTCTCAGGGAGGTATCTGTACACTGAGTGGTGTCTCTCAGTCCCTCTCTCTCAGGGAGATATCTGTACACTGAGTGGTGTCTCTCAGTCCCTCTCTCTCAGGGAGATATCTGTACACTGAGTGGTGTCTCTCAGTCCCTGTCTCTCAGGGAGATATATGTACACTGACTGGTGTCTCTCAGTCCCTCTCTCTCAGGGAGATTTCTGTACACTGACTGGTGTCTCTCAGTCCCTCTCTCTCAGGGAGATATCTGTACACTGAGTGGTGTCTCACAGCCCCTGTCTCTCAGGGAGATATCTTTACACTGTCTGGTGTCTCTCAGTCCCTGTCTGTCAGGGAGATATCTACACACTGAGTGGTGTCTCTCAGTCCCCGTCTCTCAGGGAGCTTTATGTACACTGAGTGGTGTCTCTCAGGGAAATATCTGTACACTGACTGGTGTCTCTCAGTCCCTGTCTCTCAGGGAGCTTTATGTACACTAAGTGGTGTCTCTCAGTCCCTCTCTCTCAGGGAGGTATCTGTACACTGAGTGGTGTCTCTCAGTCCCTGTCTCTCAGGGACATATATGTACACTGACTGGTGTCTCTCAGTCCCTCTCTCTCAGGGAGATATCTGTACACTGACTGGTGTCTCTCAGTCCCTCTCTCTCAGGGAGGTATCTGTACACTGAGTGGTGTCTCTCAGTCCCTCTCTCTCAGGGAGATATCTGTACACTGAGTGGTGTCTCTCAGTCCCTCTCTCTCAGGGAGATATCTGTACACTGAGTGGTGTCTCTCAGTCCCTGTCTCTCAGGGAGATATATGTACACTGACTGGTGTCTCTCAGTCCCTCTCTCTCAGGGAGATTTCTGTACACTGACTGGTGTCTCTCAGTCCCTCTCTCTCAGGGAGATATCTGTACACTGAGTGGTGTCTCACAGCCCCTGTCTCTCAGGGAGATATCTTTACACTGTCTGGTGTCTCTCAGTCCCTGTCTGTCAGGGAGATATCTACACACTGAGTGGTGTCTCTCAGTCCCCGTCTCTCAGGGAGCTTTATGTACACTGAGTGGTGTCTCTCAGGGAAATATCTGTACACTGACTGGTGTCTCTCAGTCCCTGTCTCTCAGGGAGCTTTATGTACACTAAGTGGTGTCTCTCAGTCCCTCTCTCTCAGGGAGATATTTGTACACTGACTGGTGTCTCTCAGTCCCTGTCTCTCAGGGAGATATCTGTACACTGAGTGGTGTCTCTCAGTCCCTCTCTCTCAGGGAGATATCTGTACACTGACTGGTGTCTCTCAGTCCCTTTCTCTCAGGGAGATATCTGTACACTGAGTGGTGTCTCACAGTCCCTCTCTCTCAGGGAGACATCTGTACACTGACTGGTGTCTCTCAGTCCCTGTCTCTCAGGGAGATATCTGTACACTGAGTGGTGTCTCTCAGTCCCTCTCTCTCAGGGAGATATCTGTACACTGACTGGTGTCTCTCAGTCCCTGTCTCTCAGGGAGATATCTATACACTGAGTGGTGTCGCTCAGTCCCTGTCTGTCAGGGAGATATCTGTACACTGACTGGTGTCTCTCAGTCCCTCTCTCTAAGGAAGATATCTGAACGCTGACTAGTGTCTCTCAGTCCCTCTCTCTCAGGGAGATATCTGTACACTGAGTGGTGTCTCTCAGTCACTCTCTCTCAGGGAGATATCTGTACACTGACTGGTGTCTCTCAGTCCCTGTCTCTCAGGGAGATATATGTACACTGACTGGTGTCTCTCAGTCCCTCTCTCGGGGAGGTATCTGTACACTGAGTGGTGTCTCTCAGTCCCTGTCTCTCAGGGAGATATATGGACACTGACTGGTGTCTCTCAGTCCTTGTCTCTCAGGGAGATATCTGCACACTCAGTGGTGTCTCTCAGTCCCTCTCTCTCAGGGAGATATCTGTACACTGAGTGGCGTCTCTCAGTTCCTGTCTCTCAGGGAGATATCTGTACACTGAATGGTGTCTCTCAGTCCCTCTCTCTCAGGGAGATATCTGTACTCTGACTGGTGTCTCTCAGTCCCTGTCTCTCAGGGAGATATCTGTGCACTGAGTGGTGTCTCTCAGTCCCTCTCTCTCAGGGAGATATCTGTACACTGACTGGTGTCTCTCAGTCCCTCTCTCTCAGGGAGGTATCTGTCCACTGAGTGGTGTCTCTCAGTCCCTGTCTCTCAGGGACATATATGTACACTGACTGGTGTCTCTCAGTCCCTCTCTCTCAGGGAGATATCTGTACACTGACTGGTGTCTCTCAGTCCCTCTCTCTCAGGGAGATATCTGTACACTGAGTGGTGTCTCACAGCCCCTGTCTCTCAGGGAGATATCTGTACACTGACTGGTGTCTCTCAGTCCCTCTCTCTCAGGGAGATATCTGTACACTGAGTGGTGTCTCTCAGTCCCTCTCTCTCAGGGAGATATCTGTACACTGAGTGGAGTCTCTCAGTCCCTGTCTCTCAGGGAGATATCTGTACATTGAGTGGTGTCTCACAGTCCCTCTCTCTCAGGGAGATATCTGTACACTGACTGGTGTCTCTCAGTCCCTGTCTCTCAGGGAGATATCTGTACACTGAGTGGTGTCTCTCAGTCCCTCTCTCTCAGGGAGATATCTGTACTCTGACTGGTGTCTCTCAGTCCCTGTCTCTGAGGGAGATATCTGTACACTGAGTGGTGTCTCTCAGTCCCTCTCTCTCAGGGAGATATCTGTACACTGACTGGTGTCTCTCAGTCCCTCTCTCTCAGGGAGATATCTGTACACTGAGTGGTGTCTCTCAGTCCCTCTCTCTCAGGGAGATATCTGTACACTGACTGGTGTCTCTCAGTCCCTCTCTCTCAGGGAGATATCTGTACACTGACTGGTGTCTCTCAGTCCCTCTCTCTCAGGGAGATATCGGTACACTGAGTGGTGTCTCACAGCCCCTGTCTCTCAGGGAGATATCTGGACACTGTCTGGTGTCTCTCAGTCCCTGTCTGTCAGGGAGATATCTATACACTGAGTGGTGTCTCTCAGTCCCTCTCTCTCAGGGAGATATCTGTACACTGACTGGTGTCTCTCAGTCCCTGTCTCTCGGGGAGCTTTATGTACACTGAGTGGTGTCTCTCAGGGAGATATCTGTACACTGACTGGTGTCTCTCAGTCCCTGTCTCTCAGGGAGCTTTATGTACACTGAGTGGTGTCTCACAGTCCCTCTCTCTCAGGGAGATATCTGTACACTGACTGGTGTCTCTCAGTCCCTGTCTCTCAGGGAGATATCTGTGCACTTAGTGGTGTCTCTCAGTCCCTCTCTCTCTGGGAGATATCTGTACACTGAGTGGTGTCTCTCAGTCCCTCTGTCTCAGGGAGATATCTGTACACTGACTGGTGTCTCTCAGTCCCTGTCTCTCAGGGAGATATATGTACACTGACTGGTGTCTCTCAGTCCCTCTCTCAGGGAGGTATCTGTACACTGAGTGGTGTCTCTCAGTCCCTGTCTCTCAGGGAGATATATGTGCACTGACTGGTGTCTCTCAGTCCTTGTCGCTCAGGGAGATATCTGTACACTGAGTGGTGTCTTTCAGTCCCTCTCTCTCAGGGAGATATCTGTACACTGAGTGGTGTCTCTCAGTTCCTGTCTCTCAGGGAGATATCTGTACACTGAATGGTGTGTCTCAGTCCCTCTCTCTCAGGGAGATATCTGTACTCTGACTGGTGTCTCTCAGTCCCTGTCTCTCAGGGAGATATCTGTACACTGACTGGTGTCTCTCAGTCCCTCTTTCTCAGGGAGGTATCTGTACACTGAGTGGTGTCTCTCAGTCCCTGTCTCTCAGGGACATATATGTACACTGACTGGTGTCTCTCAGTCCCTCTCTCTCAGGGAGATATCTGTACACTGACTGGTGTCTCTCAGTCCCTCTCTCTCAGGGAGATATCTGTACACTGAGTGGTGTCTCACAGCCCCTGTCTCTCAGGGAGATATCTGTACACTGACTGGTGTCTCTCAGTCCCTCTCTCTCAGGGAGGTATCTGTACACTGAATGGTGTCTCTCAGTCCCTCTCTCTCAGGGAGATATCTGTACACTGAGTGGTGTCTCTCAGTCCCTCTCTCTCAGGGAGATATCTGTACACTGAGTGGTGTCTCTCAGTCCCTGTCTCTCAGGGAGATATATGTACACTGACTGGTGTCTCTCAGTCCCTCTCTCTCAGGGAGATATCTGTACACTGACTGGTGTCTCTCAGTCGCTCTCTCTCAGGGAGATATCTGTACACTGAGTGGTGTCTCACAGCCCCTGTCTCTCAGGGAGATATCTGTACACTGTCTGGTGTCTCTCAGTCCCTGTCTGTCAGGGAGATATCTACACACTGAGTGGTGTCTCTCAGTCCCTGTCTCTCAAGGAGCTTTATGTACACTGAGTGGTGTCTCTCAGGGAAATATCTGTACACTGACTGGTGTCTCTCAGTCCCTGTCTCTCAGGGAGCTTTATGTACACTAAGTGGTGTCTCTCAGTCCCTCTCTCTCAGGGAGATATTTGTACACTGACTGGTGTCTCTCAGTCCCTGTCTCTCAGGGAGATATCTGTACACTGACTGGTGTCTCTCAGTCCCTCTCTCTCAGGGAGATATCTGTACACTGACTGGTGTCTCTCAGTCCCTTTCTCTCAGGGAGATATCCGTACACTGAGTGGTGTCTCACAGTCCCTCTCTCTCAGGGAGACATCTGTACACTGACTGGTGTCTCTCAGTCCCTGTCTCTCAGGGAGATATCTGTACACTGAGTGGTGTCTCTCAGTCCCTCTCTCTCAGGGAGATATCTGTACACTGACTGGTGTCTCTCAGTCCCTCTCTCTCAGGGAGATATCTGAACGCTGACTAGTGTCTCTCAGTCCCTCTCTCTCAGGGAGACATCTGTACACTGACTGGTGTCTCTCAGTCCCTGTCTCTCAGGGAGATATCTGTACACTGAGTGGTGTCTCTCAGTCCCTATCTGTCAGGGAGATATCTGTACACTGACTGGTGTCTCTCAGTCCCTCTCTCTCAGGGAGATATCTGAACGCTGACTAGTGTCTCTCAGTCCCTCTCTCTCAGGGAGATATCTGTACACTGAGTGGTGTCTCTCAGTCACTCTCTGTCAGGGAGATATCTGTACATTGACTGGTGTCTCTCAGTCCCTGTCTCTCAGGGAGATATATGGACACTGACTGGTGTCTCTCAGTCCTTGTCTCTCAGGGAGATATCTGCACACTGAGTGGTGTCTTTCAGTCCCTCTCTCTCAGGGAGATATCTGTACACTGAGTGGCGTCTCTCAGTTCCTGTCTCTCAGGGAGATATCTGTACACTGAATGGTGTCTCTCAGTCCCTCTCTCTCAGGGAGATATCTGTGCACTGAGTGGTGTCTCTCAGTCCCTCTCTCTCAGGGAGATATCTGTACACTGACTGGTGTCTCTCAGTCCCTCTCTCTCAGGGAGGTATCTGTCCACTGAGTGGTGTCTCTCAGTCCCTGTCTCTCAGGGACATATATGTACACTGA
Organism: Heterodontus francisci; assembly: GCF_036365525.1. Taxonomy (NCBI): domain Eukaryota; kingdom Metazoa; phylum Chordata; class Chondrichthyes; order Heterodontiformes; family Heterodontidae; genus Heterodontus; species Heterodontus francisci. The sequence continues at coordinate 1,478,217 of NC_090403.1, forward strand.
CTGGTGTCTCTCAGTCCCTCTCTCTCAGGGAGATATCTGTACACTGACTGGTGTCTCTCAGTCCCTCTCTCTCAGGGAGATATCTGTACACTGAGTGGTGTCTCACAGCCCCTGTCTCTCAGGGAGATATCTGTACACTGACTGGTGTCTCTCAGTCCCTCTCTCTCAGGGAGATATCTGTACACTGAGTGGTGTCTCTCAGTCCCTGTCTCTCAGGGAGATATCTGTACATAGAGTGGTGTCTCTCAGTCCCTGTCTCTCAGGGAGATATCTGTACACTGAGTGGTGTCTCTCAGTCCCTGTCTCTCAGGGAGATATCTGTACACTGAGTGGTGTCTCTCAGTACCTCTCTCTCACGGAGATATCTGTACACTGACTGGTGTCTCTCAGTCCCTGTGTCTCAGGGAGATATCTGTACACTGATTGGTGTCTCTCAGTCCCTGTCTCTCAGGGAGATATATGTACACTGATTGGTGCCTCTCAGTCCCTCTCTCTCAGGGAGGTATCTGTACACTGAGTGGTGTCTCTCAGTCCCTGTCTCTCAGGGAGATATATGTACACTGACTGGTGTCTCTCAGTCCCTCTCTCTCAGCGAGGTATCTGTACACTGAGTGGTGTCTCTCAGTCCCTGTCTCTCAGGGAGATATATGTACACTGACTGGTGTCTCTCAGTCCCTCTCTCTCAGCGAGGTATCTGTACACTGAGTGGTGTCTCTCAGTCCCTGTCTCTCAGGGAGATATATGTACACTGATTGGTGCCTCTCAGTCCCTCTCTCTCAGGGAGGTATCTGTACACTGAGTGGTGTCTCTCAGTCCCTGTCTCTCAGGGAGATATATGTACACTGACTGGTGTCTCTCAGTCCCTCTCTCTCAGCGAGGTATCTGTACACTGACTGGTTTCTCTCAGTCCCTCTCTCTCAGGGAGATATCTGTACACTGACTGGTGTCGCTCAGTCCCTCTCTCTCAGGGAGATATCTGTACACTGAGTGGCGTCTCTCAGTTCCTGTCTCTCAGGGAGATATCTGTACACTGAATGGTGTCTCTCAGTCCCTCTCTCTCAGGGAGATATCTGTACTCTGACTGGTGTCTCTCAGTCCCTCTCTCTCAGGGAGATATCTGTGCACTGAGTGGTGTCTCTCAGTCCCTCTCTCTCAGGGAGATATCTGTACACTGACTGGTGTCTCTCAGTCCCTCTCTCTCAGGGAGGTATCTGTCCACTGAGTGGTGTCTCTCAGTCCCTGTCTCTCAGGGACATATATGTACACTGACTGGTGTCTCTCAGTCCCTCTCTCTCAGGGAGATATCTGTACACTGACTGGTGTCTCTCAGTCCCTCTCTCTCAGGGAGATATCTGTACACTGAGTGGTGTCTCACAGCCCCTGTCTCTCAGGGAGATATCTGTACACTGACTGGTGTCTCTCAGTCCCTCTCTCTCAGGGAGATATCTGTACACTGAGTGGTGTCTCTCAGTCCCTGTCTCTCAGGGAGATATCTGTACATTGAGTGGTGTCTCTCAGTCCCTGTCTCTCAGGGAGATATCTGTACACTGAGTGGTGTCTCTCAGTACCTCTCTCTCACGGAGATATCTGTACACTGACTGGTGTCTCTCAGTCCCTGTGTCTCAGGGAGATATCTGTACACTGATTGGTGTCTCTCAGTCCCTGTCTCTCAGGGAGATATATGTACACTGATTGGTGCCTCTCAGTCCCTCTCTCTCAGGGAGGTATCTGTACACTGAGTGGTGTCTCTCAGTCCCTGTCTCTCAGGGAGATATATGTACACTGACTGGTGTCTCTCAGTCCCTCTCTCTCAGCGAGGTATCTGTACACTGAGTGGTGTCTCTCAGTCCCTGTCTCTCAGGGAGATATATGTACACTGACTGGTGTCTCTCAGTCCCTCTCTCTCAGCGAGGTATCTGTACACTGAGTGGTGTCTCTCAGTCCCTGTCTCTCAGGGAGATATCTGGACACTGAGTGGTGTCTGTCAGTCCCTCTCTCTCAGGGAGATATCTGTACACTGAGTGGTGTCTCTCAGTCCCTCTCTCTCAGGGAGCTTTATGTACACTGAGTGGTGTCTCTCAGGGAGATATCTGTACACTGACTGGTGTCTCTCAGTCCCTGTCTCTCAGGGAGCTTTATGTACACTGAGTGGTGTCTCACAGTCCCTCTCTCTCAGGGAGATATCTGTACACTGACTGGTGTCTCTCAGTCCCTGTCTCTCAGGGAGATATCTGTACACTGAGTGGTGTCTCTCAGTCCCTCTCTCTCAGGCAGATATCTGTACACTGAGTGGTGTCTCAGTCCCTCTGTCTCAGGGAGATATCTGTACACTGACTGGTGTCTCTCAGTCCCTGTCTCTCAGGGAGATATATGTACACTGACTGGTGTCTCTCAGTCCCTCTCTCAGGGAGGTATCTGTACACTGAGTGGTGTCTCTCAGTCCCTGTCTCTCAGGGAGATATATGTGCACTGACTGGTGTCTCTCAGTCCTTGTCTCTCAGGGAGATATCTGTACACTGAGTGGTGTCTTTCAGTCCCTCTCTCTCAGGGAGATATCTGTACACTGAGTGGTGTCTCTCAGTTCCTGTCTCTCAGGGAGATATCTGTACACTGAATGGTGTCTCTCAGTCCCTCTCTCTCAGGGAGATATCTGTACTCTGACTGGTGTCTCTCAGTCCCTGTCTCTCAGGGAGATATCTGTACACTGACTGGTGTCTCTCAGTCCCTCTCTCTCAGGGAGGTATCTGTACACTGAGTGGTGTCTCTCAGTCCCTGTCTCTCAGGGACATATATGTACACTGACTGGTGTCTCTCAGTCCCTCTCTCTCAGGGAGATATCTGTACACTGACTGGTGTCTCTCAGTCCCTCTCTCTCAGGGAGATATCTGTACACTGACTGGTGTCTCTCAGTCCCTCTCTCTCAGGGAGATATCTGTACACAGAGTGGCGTCTCTCAGTCCCTGTCTCTCAGGGAGATATCTGTACACTGACTGATGTCTCTCAGTCCCTCTCTCTCAGGGAGATATCTGTACACTGACTGGTGTCTCACAGTCCCTCTCTCTCAGAGAGATATCTGTACACTGACTGGTGTCTCTCAGTCCCTCTCTCTCAGGGAGATATCTGTACACTGAGTGGTGTCTCTCAGTCCCTCTCTCTCAGGGAGATATCTGTACACTGAGTTGTGTCTCTCAGTCCCTGTCTCTCAGGGAGATATCTGTACACTGACTGGTGTCTCTCAGTCCCTCTCTCTCAGGGAGATATCTGTACACTGACTGGTGTCTCTCAGTCCCTGTCTCTCAGGGAGATATCTTTACACTGAGTGGTGTCTCTCAGTCCCTGTCTCTCAGGGAGATATATGTACACTGACTGGTGTCTCTCAGTCCCTCTCTCTCAGGGAGATATCTGTACACTGAGTGGTGTCTCTCAGTCCCTCTCTCTCAGGGAGATATCTGTACACTGAGTGGTGTCTCTCAGTCCCTGTCTCTCAGGGAGATATCTGGACACTGAGTCGTGTCTCTCAGTCCCTGTCTCTCAGGGAGATATCTGTACACTGAGTGGTGTCTCTCAGTACCTCTCTCTCACGGAGATATCTGTACACTGACTGGTGTCTCTCAGTCCCTCTCTCTCAGGGAGATATCTGTACACTGAGTGGTGTCTCACAGCCCCTGTCTCTCAGGGAGATATCTGTACACTGTCTGGTGTCTCTCAGTCCCTGTCTGTCAGGGAGATATCTACACACTGAGTGGTGTCTCTCAGTCCCTGTCTCTCAGGGAGATATCTGTACACTGAGTGGTGTCTCTCAGTCCCTCTCTCTCAGGGAGATACCTGTACACTGACTGGTGTCTCTCAGTCCCTTTCTCTCAGGGAGATATCTGTACACTGAGTGGTGTCTCACAGTCCTTCTCTCTCAGGGAGACATCTGTACACTGACTGGTGTCTCTCAGTCCCTGTCTCTCAGGGAGATATCTGTACACTGAGTGGTGTCTCTCAGTCCCTCTCTCTCAGGCAGATATCTGTACACTGACTGGTGTCTCTCAGTCCCTGTCTCTCAGGGAGATATCTATACACTGAGTGGTGTCTCTCAGTCCCTGTCTGTCAGGGAGATATCTGTACACTGACTGGTGTCTCTCAGTCCCTCTCTCTCAGGGAGATATCTGAATGCTGACTAGTGTCTCTCAGTCCCTCTCTCTCAGGGAGATATCTGTACACTGAATGGTGTCTCTCAGTCACTCTCTCTCAGGGAGATATCTGTACACTGACTGGTGTCTCTCAGTCACTCTCTCTCAGGGAGATATATGTACACTGACTGGTGTCTCTCAGTCCCTCTCTCGGGGAGGTATCAGTACACTGAGTGGTGTCTCTCAGTCCCTGTCTCTCAGGGAGATATATGGACACTGACTGGTGTCTCTCAGTCCTTGTCTCTCAGGGAGATATCTGCACACTGAGTGGTGTCTCTCAGTCCCTCTCTCTCAGGGAGATATCTGTACACTGAGTGGCGTCTCTCAGTTCCTGTCTCTCAGGGAGATATCTGTACACTGAATGGTGTCTCTCAGTCCCTCTCTCTCAGGGAGATATCTGTACTCTGACTGGTGTCTCTCAGTCCCTGTCTCTCAGGTAGATGTCTGTGCACTGAGTGGTGTCTCTCAGGCCCTCTCTCTCAGGGAGATATCTGTACACTGTGTGGTGTCTCTCAGTCCCTCTCACTCAGGGAGGTATCTGTCCACTGAGTGGTGTCTCTCAGTCCCAGTCTCTCAGGGACATATATGTACACTGACTGGTGTCTCTCAGTCCCTCTCTCTCACGGAGATATCTGTACACTGACTGGTGTCTCTCAGTCCCTCTCTCTCAGGGTGATATCTGTACACTGAGTGGTGTCTCACAGCCCCTGTCTCTCAGGGAGATATCTGTACACTGACTGGTGTCTCTCAGTCCCTCTCTCTCAGGGAGATATCTGTACACTGAGTGGTGTCTCTCAGTCCCTCTCTCTCAGGGAGATATCTGTACACTGAGTGGTGTCTCTCAGTCCCTGTCTCTCAGGGAGATATCTGTACACTGAGTGGTGTCTCTCAGTACCTCTCTCTCACGGAGATATCTGTACACTGACTGGTGTCTCTCAGTCCCTGTCTCTCAGGGAGATATCTGTACACTGACTGGTGTCTCTCAGTCCCTCTCTCTCAGGGAGGTATCTGTACACTGAGTGGTGTCTCTCAGTCCCTCTCTCTCAGGGAGATATCTGTACACTGAGTGGTGTCTCTCAGTCCCTGTCTCTCAGGGAGATATCTGTACACTGAGTGGTGTCTCTCAGTCCCTCTCTCTCAGGGAGATATCTGTACACTGAGTGGTGTCTCTCAGTCCCTGTCTCTCAGGGAGATATCTGTACACTGACTGGTGTCTCTCAGTCCCTCTCTCTCAGGGAGATATCTGTACACTGAGTGGTGTCTCTCAGTCCCTGTCTCTCAGGGAGATATCTGTACACTGAGTGGTGTCTCTCAGTACCTCTCTCTCACGGAGATATCTGTACACTGACTGGTGTCTCTCAGTCCCTGTCTCTCAGGGAGATATCTGTACACTGACTGGTGTCTCTCAGTCCCTCTCTCTCAGGGAGGTATCTGTACACTGAGTGGTGTCTCTCAGTCCCTGTCTCTCAGGGACATATATGTACACTGACTGGTGTCTCTCAGTCCCTCTCTCTCAGGGAGATATCTGTACACTGACTGGTGTCTCTCAGTCCCTCTCTCTCAGGGAGATATCTGTACACTGACTGGTGTCTCTCAGTCCCTCTCTCTCAGGGAGATATCTGTACACAGAGTGGCGTCTCTCAGTCCCTGTCTCTCAGGGAGATATCTGTACACTGACTGATGTCTCTCAGTCCCTCTCTCTCAGGGAGATATCTGTACACTGACTGGTGTCTCACAGTCCCTCTCTCTCAGAGAGATATCTGTACACTGACTGGTGTCTCTCAGTCCCTCTCTCTCAGGGAGATATCTGTACACTGAGTGGTGTCTCTCAGTCCCTCTCTCTCAGGGAGATATCTGTACACTGAGTGGTGTCTCTCAGTCCCTGTCTCTCAGGGAGATATCTGTACACTGACTGGTGTCTCTCAGTCCCTCTCTCTCAGGGAGATATCTGTACACTGACTGGTGTCTCTCAGTCCCTGTATCTCAGGGAGATATCTTTACACTGAGTGGTGTCTCTCAGTCCCTGTCTCTCAGGGAGATATATGTACACTGACTGGTGTCTCTCAGTCCCTCTCTCTCAGGGAGATATCTGTACACTGAGTGGTGTCTCTCAGTCCCTCTCTCTCAGGGAGATATCTGTACACTGAGTGGTGTCTCTCAGTCCCTGTCTCTCAGGGAGATATCTGGACACTGAGTCGTGTCTCTCAGTCCCTGTCTCTCAGGGAGACATCTGTACACTGAGTGGTGTCTCTCAGTACCTCTCTCTCACGGAGATATCTGTACACTGACTGGTGTCTCTCAGTCCCTCTCTCTCAGGGAGATATCTGTACACTGAGTGGTGTCTCACAGCCCCTGTCTCTCAGGGAGATATCTGTACACTGTCTGGTGACTCTCAGTCCCTGTCTGTCAGGGAGATATCTACACACTGAGTGGTGTCTCTCAGTCCCTGTCTCTCAGGGAGATATCTGTACACTGAGTGGTGTCTCTCAGTCCCTCTCTCTCAGGGAGATATCTGTACACTGACTGGTGTCTCTCAGTCCCTTTCTCTCAGGGAGATATCTGTACACTGAGTGGTGTCTCACAGTCCTTCTCTCTCAGGGAGACATCTGTACACTGACTGGTGTCTCTCAGTCCCTGTCTCTCAGGGAGATATCTGTACACTGAGTGGTGTCTCTCAGTCCCTCTCTCTCAGGCAGATATCTGTACACTGACTGGTGTCTCTCAGTCCCTGTCTCTCAGGGAGATATCTATACACTGAGTGGTGTCTCTCAGTCCCTGTCTGTCAGGGAGATATCTGTACACTGACTGGTGTCTCTCAGTCCCTCTCTCTCAGGGAGATATCTGAACGCTGACTAATGTCTCTCAGTCCCTCTCTCTCAGGGAGATATCTGTACACTGAGTGGTGTCTCTCAGTCACTCTCTCTCAGGGAGATATCTGTACACTGACTGGTGTCTCTCAGTCACTCTCTCTCAGGGAGATATATGTACACTGACTGGTGTCTCTCAGTCCCTCTCTCGGGGAGGTATCTGTACACTGAGTGGTGTCTCTCAGTCCCTGTCTCTCAGGGAGATATATGGACACTGACTGGTGTCTCTCAGTCCTTGTCTCTCAGGGAGATATCTGCACACTGAGTGGTGTCTCTCAGTCCCTCTCTCTCAGGGAGATATCTGTACACTGAGTGGCGTCTCTCAGTTCCTGTCTCTCAGGGAGATATCTGTACACTGAATGGTGTCTCTCAGTCCCTCTCTCTCAGGGAGATATCTGTACTCTGACTGGTGTCTCTCAGTCCCTGTCTCTCAGGTAGATGTCTGTGCACTGAGTGGTGTCTCTCAGTCCCTCTCTCTCAGGGAGATATCTGTACACTGAGTGGTGTCTCTCAGTCCCTCTCACTCAGGGAGGTATCTGTCCACTGAGTGGTGTCTCTCAGTCCCAGTCTCTCAGGGACATATATGTACACTGACTGGTGTCTCTCAGTCCCTCTCTCTCAGGGAGATATCTGTACACTGACTGGTGCCTCTCAGTCCCTCTCTCTCAGGGAGATATCTGTACACTGAGTGGTGTCTCACAGCCCCTGTCTCTCAGGGAGATATCTGTACACTGACTGGTGTCTCTCAGTCCCTCTCTCTCAGGGAGATATCTGTACACTGAGTGGTGTCTCTCAGTCCCTCTCTCTCAGGGAGATATCTGTACAATGAGTGGTGTCTCTCAGTCCCTGTCTCTCAGGGAGATATCTGTACATTGAGTGGTGTCTCTCAGTCCCTGTCTCTCAGGGAGATATCTGTACACTGAGTGGTGTCTCTCAGTCCCTGTCTCTCAGGGAGATATCTGTACACTGAGTGGTGTCTCTCAGTACCTCTCTCTCACGGAGATATCTGTACACTGACTGGTGTCTCTCAGTCCCTGTCTCTCAGGGAGATATCTGTACACTGATTGGTGTCTCTCAGTCCCTCTCTCTCAGGGAGATATCTGTACACTGACTGGTGTCTCTCAGTCCCTCTCTCTCAGGGAGATATCTGTACACAGAGTGGCGTCTCTCAGTCCCTGTCTCTCAGGGAGATATATGTACACTGAGTGGTGTCTCTCAGTCCCTCTCTCTCAGGGAGATATCTGAACACTGAGTGGTGTCTCTCAGTCCCTGTGTCTCAGGGAGATATCTGTACACTGACTGGTGTCTATCAGTCCCTCTCTCTCAGGGAGATATATGTACACTGACTGGTGTCTCTCAGTCCCTCTCTCTCAGGGAGGTATCTGTACACTGAGTGGTGTCTCTCAGTCCCTGTCTCTCAGGGAGATATATGTACACTGACTGGTGTCTCTCAGTCCCTCTCTCTCAGCGAGGTATCTGTACACTGACTGGTGTCTCTCAGTCCCTGTCTCTCAGGGAGATATATGTACACTGACTGGTGTCTCTCAGTCCCTCTCTTTCAGGGAGATATCTGTACACTGAGTGGTGTCTCTCAGTCCCTCTCTCTCAGGGAGATATCTGTACACTGAGTGGTGTCTCTCAGTCCCTGTCTCTCAGGGAGATATCTGTACACTGAGTGGTGTCTCTCAGTCCCTGTCTCTCAGGGAGATATCTGTACACTGAGTGTTGTCTCTCAGTACCTCTCTCTCACGGAGATATCTGTACACTGACTGATGTCTCTCAGTACCTCTCTCTCACGGAGATATCTGTACACTGACTGCTGTCTCTCAGTCCCTCACTCTCAGGGAGATATCTGTACACTGACTGGTGTCTCACAGTCCCTCTCTCTCAGAGAGATATCTGTACACTGACTGGTGTCTCTCAGTCCCTCTCTCTCAGGGAGATATCTGTACACTGAGTGGTGTCTCTCAGTCCCTCTCTCTCAGGGAGCTTTATGTACACTGAGTGGTGTCTCTCAGGGAGATATCTGTACACTGACTGGTGTCTCTCAGTCCCTGTCTCTCAGGGAGCTTTATGTACACTGAGTGGTGTCTCACAGTCCCTCTCTCTCAGGGAGATATCTGTACACTGACTGGTGTCTCTCAGTCCCTGTCTCTCAGGGAGATATCTGTACACTGAGTGGTGTCTCTCAGTCCCTCTCTCTCAGGGAGATATCTGTACACTGAGTGGTGTCTCAGTCCCTCTGTCTCAGGGAGATATCTGTACACTGACTGGTGTCTCTCAGTCCCTGTCTCTCAGGGAGATATATGTACACTGACTGGTGTCTCTCAGTCCCTCTCTCAGGGAGGTATCTGTACACTGAGTGGTGTCTCTCAGTCCCTGTCTCTCAGGGAGACATCTGTACATTGAGTGGTGTCTCTCAGTCCCTGTCTCTCAGGGAGATATCTGTACACTGAGTGGTGTCTCTCAGTCCCTGTCTCTCAGGGAGATATCTGTACACTGAGTGGTGTCTCTCAGTACCTCTCTCTCACGGAGATATCTGTACACTGACTGGTGTCTCTCAGTCCCTGTCTCTCAGGGAGATATCTGTACACTGATTGGTGTCTCTCAGTCCCTCTCTCTCAGGGAGATATCTGTACACTGACTGGTGTCTCTCAGTCCCTCTCTCTCAGGGAGATATCTGTACACAGAGTGGCGTCTCTCAGTCCCTGTCTCTCAGGGAGATATCTGTACACTGAGTGGTGTCTCTCAGTCCCTCTCTCTCAGGGAGATATCTGAACACTGAGTGGTGTCTGTCAGTCCCTGTGTCTCAGGGAGATATCTGTACACTGACTGGTGTCTATCAGTCCCTCTCTCTCAGGGAGATATATGTACACTGACTGGTGTCTCTCAGTCCCTCTCTCTCAGGGAGGTATCTGTACACTGAGTGGTGTCTCTCAGTCCCTGTCTCTCAGGGAGATCTATGTACACTGACTGGTGTCTCTCAGTCCCTCTCTCTCAGCGAGGTATCTGTACACTGACTGGTGTCTCTCAGTCCCTGTCTCTCAGGGAGATATATGTACACTGACTGGTGTCTCTCAGTCCCTCTCTTTCAGGGAGATATCTGTACACTGAGTGGTGTCTCTCAGTCCCTCTCTTTCAGGGAGATATCTGTACACTGAGTGGTGTCTCTCAGTCCCTGTCTCTCAGGGAGATATCTGTACACTGAGTGGTGTCTCTCAGTCCCTGTCTCTCAGGGAGATATCTGTACACTGAGTGGTGTCTCTCAGTACCTCTCTCTCACGGAGATAACTGTACACTGACTGATGTCTCTCAGTACCTCTCTCTCACGGAGATATCTGTACACTGACTGCTGTCTCTCAGTCCCTCACTCTCAGGGAGATATCTGTACACTGACTGGTGTCTCACAGTCCCTCTCTCTCAGAGAGATATCTGTACACTGACTGGTGTCTCTCAGTCCCTCTCTCTCAGGGAGATATCTGTACACTGACTGGTGTCTCTCAGTCCCTGTCTCTCAGGGAGATATATGTACACTGACTGGTGTCTCTCAGTCCCTCTCTTTCAGGGAGATATCTGTACACTGAGTGGTGTCTCTCAGTCCCTCTCTTTCAGGGAGATATCTGTACACTGAGTGGTGTCTCTCAGGGAGATATCTGTACACTGACTGGTGTCTCTCAGTCCCTGTCTCTCAGGGAGCTTTATGTACACTGAGTGGTGTCTCACAGTCCCTCTCTCTCAGGGAGATATCTGTACACTGACTGGTGTCTCTCAGTCCCTGTCTCTCAGGGAGATATCTGTACACTGAGTGGTGTCTCTCAGTCCCTCTCTCTCAGGGAGATATCTGTACACTGAGTGGTGTCTCAGTCCCTCTGTCTCAGGGAGATATCTGTACACTGACTGGTGTCTCTCAGTCCCTGTCTCTCAGGGAGATATATGTACACTGACTGGTGTCTCTCAGTCCCTCTCTCAGGGAGGTATCTGTACACTGAGTGGTGTCTCTCAGTCCCTGTCTCTCAGGGAGATATATGTGCACTGACTGGTGTCTCTCAGTCCTTGTCTCTCAGGGAGATATCTGTACACTGAGTGGTGTCTTTCAGTCCCTCTCTCTCAGGGAGATATCTGTACACTGAGTGGTGTCTCTCAGTTCCTGTCTCTCAGGGAGATATCTGTACACTGAATGGTGTCTCTCAGTCCCTCTCTCTCAGGGAGATATCTGTACTCTGAATGGTGTCTCTCAGTCCCTGTCTCTCAGGGAGATATCTGTACACTGACTGGTGTCTCTCAGTCCCTCTCTCTCAGGGAGGTATCTGTACACTGAGTGGTGTCTCTCAGTCCCTGTCTCTCAGGGACATATATGTACACTGACTGGTGTCTCTCAGTCCCTCTCTCTCAGGGAGATATCTGTACACTGACTGGTGTCTCTCAGTCCCTCTCTCTCAGGGAGATATCTGTACACTGACTGGTGTCTCTCAGTCCCTCTCTCTCAGTGAGATATCTGTACACAGAGTGGCGTCTCTCAGTCCCTGTCTCTCAGGGAGATATCTGTACACTGACTGATGTCTCTCAGTCCCTCTCTCTCAGGGAGATATCTGTACACTGACTGGTGTCTCACAGTCCCTCTCTCTCAGAGAGATATCTGTACACTGACTGGTGTCTCTCAGTCCCTCTCTCTCAGGGAGATATCTGTACACTGAGTGGTGTCTCTCAGTCCCTCTCTCTCAGGGAGATATCTGTACACTGAGTGGTGTCTCTCAGTCCCTGTCTCTCAGGGAGATATCTGTACACTGACTGGTGTCTCTCAGTCCCTCTCTCTCAGGGAGGTATCTGTACACTGACTGGTGTCTCTCAGTCCCTGTCTCTCAGGGAGATATCTGTACACTGACTGGTGTCTCTCAGTCCCTCTCTCTCAGGGAGATATCTGAACACTGAGTGGTGTCTCTCAGTCCCTGTGTCTCAGGGAGATATATGTACACTGACTGGTGTCTCTCAGTCCCTCTCTCTCAGGGAGGTATCTGTACACTGAGTGGTGTCTCTCAGTCCCTGTCTCTCAGGGAGATATATGTACACTGATTGGTGTCTCTCAGTCCCTCTCTCTCAGGGAGATATCTGTACACTGACTGGTGTCTCTCAGTCCCTCTCTCTCAGGGAGATATCTGTACACTGAGTGGTGTCTCTCAGTCCCTCTCTCTCAGGGAGATATATGTACACTGACTGGTGTCTCTCAGTCCCTCTCTCTCAGGGAGGTATCTGTACACTGAGTGGTGTCTCTCAGTCCCTGTCTCTCATGGAGATATATGTACACTGACTGGTGTCTCTCAGTCCCTGTCTCTCAGGGAGATATCTGTACACTGAGTGGTGTCTCTCAGTCCCTCTCTCTCAGGGAGATATCTGTACAATGAGTGGTGTCTCTCAGTCCCTGTCTCTCAGGGAGATATCTGTACACTGACTGGTGTCTCTCAGGGAGATATCTGTACACTGAGTGTTGTCTCTCAGTCCCTCTCTCTCAGGGAGATATCTGTACACTGACTGGTGTCTCTCAGCCCCTCTCTCTCAGGGAGATATCTGTGCACTGAGTGGTGTCTCACAGTCCCTCTATCTCAGGGAGATATCTGTACACTGACTGGTGTCTCTCAGTCCCTGTCTCTCAGCGAGATATCTGTACACTGAGTGGTGTCTCTCAGTCCCTCTCTCTCAGGGAGATATCTGTACACTGAGTGGTGTCTCTCAGTCCCTCTCTCTCAGGGAGATATCTGTACACTGAGTGGTGTCTCTCAGTCCCTGTCTCTCAGGGAGATATATGTACACTGAGTGGTGTCTCACAGCCCCTGTCTCTCAGGGAGATATCTGTACACTGACTGGTGTCTCTCAGTCCCTCTCTCTCAGGGAGGTATCTGTACACTGAGTGGTGTCTCTCAGTCCCTCTCTCTCAGGGAGATATCTGAACACTGAGTGGTGTCTCTCAGTCCCTCTCTCTCAGGGAGATATCTGTACACTGAGTGGTGTCTCTCAGTCCCTCTCTCTCAGGGAGATATCTGTACACTGACTGGTGTCTCTCAGTCCCTGTCTCTCAGGGAGATATCTGTACACTGACTGGTGTCTGTCAGTCCCACTCTCTCAGGGAGATATCTGTACACTGAGTGGTGTCTCACAGCCCCTGTCTCTCAGGGAGATATCTGTACACTGTCTGGTGTCTCTCAGTCCCTGTCTGTCAGGGAGATATCTACACACTGAGTGGTGTCTCTCAGTCCCTGTCTCTCAGGGAGCTTTATGTACACTGAGTGGTGTCTCTCAGGGAAATATCTGTACACTGACTGGTGTCTCTCAGTCCCTGTCTGTCAGGGAGCTTTATGTACACTAAGTGGTGTCTCTCAGTCCCTCTCTCTCAGGGAGATATTTGTACACTGACTGGTGTCTCTCAGTCCCTGTCTCTCAGGGAGATATCTGTACACTGAGTGGTGTCTCTCAGTCCCTCTCTCTCAGGGAGATATCTGTACACTGACTGGTGTCTCTCAGTCCCTTTCTCTCAGGGAGATATCTGTACACTGAGTGGTGTCTCACAGTCCCTCTCTCTCAGGGAGACATCTGTACACTGACTGGTGTCTCTCAGTCCCTGTCTCTCAGGGAGATATCTGTACACTGAGTGGTGTCTCTCAGTCCCTCTCTCTCAGGGAGATATCTGTACACTGACTGGTGTCTCTCAGTCCCTGTCTCTCAGGGAGATATCTATACACTGAGTGGTGTCGCGCAGTCCCTATCTGTCAGGGAGATATCTGTACACTGACTGGTGTCTCTCAGTCCCTCTCTCTCAGGGAGATATCTGAACGCTGACTAGTGTCTCTCAGTCCCTCTCTCTCAGGGAGATATCTGTACACTGAGTGTTGTCTCTCAGTCACTCTCTCTCAGGGAGATATCTGTACACTGACTGGTGTCTCTCAGTCCCTGTCTCTCAGGGAGATATATGTACACTGACTGGTGTCTGTCAGTCCCTCTCTCGGGGAGGTATCTGTACACTGAGTGGTGTCTCTCAGTCCCTGTCACTCAGGGAGATATATGGACACTGACTGGTGTCTCTCAGTCCTTGTCTCTCAGGGAGATATCTGCACACTGAGTGGTGTCTCTCAGTCCCTCTCTCTCAGGGAGATATCTGTACACTGAGTGGCGTCTCTCAGTTCCTGTCTCTCAGGGAGATATCTGTACACTGAATGGTGTCTCTCAGTCCCTCTCTCTCAGGGAGATATCTGTACTCTGACTGGTGTCTCTCAGTCCCTGTCTCTCAGGGAGATATCTGTGCACTGAGTGGTGTCTCTCAGTCCCTCTCTCTCAGGGAGATATCTGTACACTGACTGGTGTCTCTCAGTCCCTCTCTCTCAGGGAGGTATCTGTCCACTGAGTGGTGTCTCTCAGTCCCTGTCTCTCAGGGACATATATGTACACTGACTGGTGTCTCTCAGTCCCTCTCTCTCAGGGAGATATCTGTACACTGAGTGGTGTCTCACAGCCCCTGTCTCTCAGGGAGATATCTGTACACTGACTGGTGTCTCTCAGTCCCTCTCTCTCAGGGAGATATCTGTACACTGAGTGGTGTCTCTCAGTCCCTCTCTCTCAGGGAGATATCTGTCCACTGAGTGGTGTCTCTCAGTCCCTGTCTCTCAGGGAGATATCTGTACATTGAGTGGTGTCTCTCAGTCCCTGTCTCTGAGGGAGATATCTGTACACTGAGTGGTGTCTCTCAGTCCCTGTCTCTCAGGGAGATATCTGTACACTGAGTGGTGTCTCTCAGTACCTCTCTCTCACGGAGATATCTGTACACTGACTGGTGTCTCTCAGTCCCTGTCTCTCAGGGAGATATCTGTACACTGATTGGTGTCTCTCAGTCCCTCTCTCTCAGGGAGATATCTGTACACTGACTGGTGTCTCTCAGTCCCTCTCTCTCAGGGAGATATCTGTACACAGAGTGGTGTCTCTCAGTCCCTGTCTCTCAGGGAGATATCTGTACACTGAGTGGTGTCTCTCAGTCCCTCTCTCTCAGGGAGATATCTGAACACTGAGTGGTGTCTCTCAGTCCCTCTCTCTCAGGGAGATATCTGTACACTGACTGGTGTCTATCAGTCCCTGTCTCTCAGGGAGATATATGTACACTGACTGGTGTCTCTCAGTCCCTCTCTCTCAGGGAGGTATCTGTACACTGAGTGGTGTCTCTCAGTCCCTGTCTCTCAGGGAGATATATGTACACTGACTGGTGTCTCTCAGTCCCTCTCTCTCAGCGAGGTATCTGTACACTGTGTGGTGTCTCTCAGTCCCTGTCTCTCAGGGAGATATATGTACACTGACTGGTGTCTCTCAGTCCCTCTCTCTCAGCGAGGTATCTGTACACTGAGTGGTGTCTCTCAGTCCCTGTCTCTCAGGGAGATAGATGTACACTGTCTGGTGTCTCTCAGTCCCTCTCTCTCAGGGAGATATCTGTACACTGAGTGGTGTCTCTCAGTCCCTGTCTCTCAGGGAGATATCTGGACACTGAGTGGTGTCTCTCAGTCCCTGTCTCTCAGGGAGATATCTGTACACTGAGTGGTGTCTCTCAGTACCTCTCTCTCACGGAGATATCTGTACACTGACTGGTGTCTCTCAGTCCCTCTCTCTCAGGGAGATATCTGTACACTGAGTGGTGTCTCACAGCCCCTGTCTCTCAGGGAGATATCTGTACACTGTCTGGTGTCTCTCAGTCCCTGTCTGTCAGGGAGATATCTACACACTGAGTGGTGTCTCTCAGTCCCTGTCTCTCAGGGAGCTTTATGTACACTGAGTGGTGTCTCTCAGGGAAATATCTGTACACTGACTGGTGTCTCTCAGTCCCTTTCTCTCAGGGAGATATCTGTACACTGAGTGGTGTCTCACAGTCCTTCTCTCTCAGGGAGACATCTGTACACTGACTGGTGTCTCTCAGTCCCTGTCTCTCAGGGAGATATCTGTACACTGAGTGGTGTCTCTCAGTCCCTCTCTCTCAGGCAGATATCTGTACACTGACTGGTGTCTCTCAGTCCCTGTCTCTCAGGGAGATATCTATACACTGAGTGGTGTCTCTCAGTCCCTGTCTGTCAGGGAGATATCTGTACACTGACTGGTGTCTCTCAGTCCCTCTCTCTCAGGGAGATATCTGAGCGCTGACTAGTGTCTCTCAGTCCCTCTCTCTCAGGGAGATATCTGTACACTCAGTGGTGTCTCTCAGTCACTCTCTCTCAGGGAGATATCTGTACACTGACTGGTGTCTCTCAGTCCCTGTCTCTCAGGGAGATATATGTACACTGACTGGTGTCTCTCAGTCCCTCTCTCGGGGAGGTATCTGTACACTGAGTGGTGTCTCTCAGTCCCTGTCTCTCAGGGAGATATATGGACACTGACTGGTGTCTCTCAGTCCTTCTCTCTCAGGGAGATATCTGTACGCTGACTGGTGTCTCTCAGTCCCTGTCTCTCAGGGAGATGTCTGTGCACTGAGTGGTGTCTCTCAGTCCCTCTCTCTCAGGGATATATCTGTACACTGAGTGGTGTCTCTCAGTCCCTCTCTCTCAGGGAGGTATCTGTCCACTGAGTGGTGTCTCTCAGTCCCTGTCTCTCAGGGACATATATGTGCACTGACTGGGGTCTCTCAGTCCCTCTCTCTCAGGGAGATATCTGTACAATGACTGGTGTCTCTCAGTCCCTCTCTCTCAGGGAGATATCTGTACACTGAGTGGTGTCTCACAGCCCCTGTCTCTCAGGGAGATATCTGTACACTGAGTGGTGTCTCTCAGTCCCTGTCTCTCAGGGAGATATCTGTACACTGACTGGTGTCTCTCAGTCCCTGTCTGTCAGGGAGATATCTTTTCACTGAGTGGTGTCTCTCAGTCCCTGTCTCTCAGGGAGCTTTATGTACACTGAGTGGTGTCTCACAGTCCCTCTCTCTCAGGGAGATATCTGTACACTGACTGGTGTCTCTCAGTCCCTGTCTCTCAGGGAGATATCTGTACACTGAGTGGTGTCTCTCAGTCCCTCTCTCTCAGGGAGATATCTGTACACTGACTGGTGTCTCTCAGTCCCTCTCTCTCAGGGAGATATCTGTACACTGACTGGTGTCTCTCAGTCCCTCTCTCTCCGGGAGATATATGTACACTGACTGGTGTCTCTCAGTCCCTCTCTCTCAGGGAGGTATCTGTACACTGACTGGTGTCTCTCAGCCCCTGTCTCTCAGGGAGGTAACTGTACACTGACTGGTGTCTCTCAGTCCCTGTCTCTCAGGGAGATATCTGTACACTGACTGGTGTCTCTGAGTCCCTGTCTCTCAGTGAGCTTTATGTACACTGAGTGGTGTCTCTCAGGGAGATATCTGTACACTGAGTGGTGTCTCTCAGACCCTCTCTCTCAGGGAGATATCTGTACACTGACTGGTGTCTCTCAGCCCCTCTCTCTCAGGGAGATATCTGTGCAATGAGTGGTGTCTCACAGTCCCTCTCTCTCAGGGAGATATCTGTACACTGACTGGTGTCTCTCAGTCCCTGTCTCTCAGGGAGATATCTGTACACTGTGTGGTGTCTCTCAGTCCCTCTCTCTCAGGGAGATATCTGTACTCTGACTGGTGTCTCTCAGTCCCTGTCTCTCAGGGAGATATATGTACACTGACTGGTGTCTCTCAGTCCCTCTCTCTCAGGGAGATATCTGTACACTGACTGGTGTCTCTCAGTCCCTCTCTCTCAGGGAGATATCTGTACACTGAGTGGTGTCTCTCAGTCCCTGTCTCTCAGGGAGATATCTGTACACTGAGTGGTGTCTCTCAGTCCCTGTCTCTCAGGGAGATATATGTACACTGACTGGTGTCTCTCAGTCCCTCTCTCTCAGGGAGATATCTGTACACTGACTGGTGTCTCTCAGTCCCTCTCTCTCAGGGAGATATCTGTACACTGAGTGGTGTCTCACAGCCCCTGTCTCTCAGGGAGATATCTGGACACTGTCTGGTGTCTCTCAGTCCCTCTCTCTCAGGGAGATATCTGTACACTGACTGGTGTCTCACAGTCCCTCTCTCTCAGGGAGATATCTGTACACTGACTGGTGTCTCTCAGTCCCTGTCTCTCAGGGAGCTTTATGTACACTGAGTGGTGTCTCTCAGGGAGATATCTGTACACTGACTGGTGTCTCTCAGTCCCTGTCTCTCAGGGAGCTTTATGTACACTGAGTGGTGTCTCACAGTCCCTCTCTCTCAGGGAGATATCTGTACACTGACTGGTGTCTCTCAGTCCCTGTCTCTCAGGGAGATATCTGTACACTGAGTGGTGTCTCTCAGTCCCTCTCTCTCAGGGAGATATCTGTACACTGAGTGGTGTCTCTCAGTCCCTCTGTCTCAGGGAGAAATCTTTACACTGACTGGTGTCTCTCAGTCCCTGTCTCTCAGGGAGATATCTGTACACTGACTGGTGTCTCTCAGTCCCTCTCTCAGGGAGGTATCTGTACACTGAGTGGTGTCTCTCAGTCCCTGTCTCTCAGGGAGATATATGTGCACTGACTGGTGTCTCTCAGTCCTTGTCTCTCAGGGAGATATCTGTACACTGAGTGGTTTCTTTCAGTCCCTCTCTCTCAGGGAGATATCTGTACACTGAGTGGTGTCTCTCAGTTCCTGTCTCTCAGGGAGATATCTGTACACTGACTGGTGTCTCTCAGTCCCTCTCTCTCAGGGAGATATCTGTACACTGACTGGTGTCTCTCAGTCCCTCTCTCTCAGGGAGATATCTGTACACTGAGTGGTGTCTCACAGCCCCTGTCTCTCAGGGAGATATCTGTACACTGAGTGGTGTCTCTCAGTCCCTCTCTCTCAGGGAGATATCTGTACACTGACTGGTGTCTATCAGTCCCTGTCTCTCAGGGAGATATATGTACACTGACTGGTGTCTCTCAGTCCCTCTCTCTCAGGGAGGTATCTGTACACTGAGTGGTGTCTCTCAGTCCCTGTCTCTCAGGGAGATATATGTACACTGACTGGTGTCTCTCAGTCCCTCTCTTTCAGGGAGATATCTGTACACTGAGTGGTGTCTCTCAGTCCCTCTCTCTCAGGGAGATATCTGTACACTGAGTGGTGTCTCTCAGTCCCTGTCTCTCAGGGAGATATCTGTACACTGAGTGGTGTCTCTCAGTCCCTGTCTCTCAGGGAGATATCTGTACACTGAGTGGTGTCTCTCAGTACCTCTCTCTCACGGAGATATATGTACACTGACTGGTGTCTCTCAGTCCATCTCTCTCAGCGAGGTATCTGTACACTGAGTGGTGTCTCTCAGTCCCTGTCTCTCAGGGAGATATATGTACACTGACTGGTGTCTCTCAGTCCCTCTCTCTCAGGGAGATATCTGTACACTGAGTGGTGTCTCGCAGTCCCTGTCTCTCAGGGAGATATCTGGACACTGAGTGGTGTCTCTCAGTCCCTGTCTCTCAGGGAGATATCTGTACACTGAGTGGTGTCTCTCAGTACCTCTCTCTCACGGAGATATCTGTACACTGACTGGTGTCTCTCAGTCCCTCTCTCTCAGGGAGATATCTGTACACTGAGTGGTGTCTCACAGCCCCTGTCTCTCAGGGAGATATCTGTACACTGTCTGGTGTCTCTCAGTCCCTGTCTGTCAGGGAGATATCTACACACTGAGTGGTGTCTCTCAGTCCCTGTCTCTCAGGGAGCTTTATGTACACTGAGTGGTGTCTCTCAGGGAAATATCTGTACACTGACTGGTGTCTCTCAGTCCCTGTCTCTCAGGGAGCTTTATGTACACTGAGTGGTGTCTCTCAGTCCCTCTCTCTCAGGGAGATATTTGTACACTGACTGGTGTCTCTCAGTCCCTGTCTCTCAGGGAGATATCTGTACACTGACTGGTGTCTCTCAGTCCCTCTCTCTCAGGGAGATATCTGTACACTGACTGGTGTCTCTCAGTCCCTTTCTCTCAGGGAGATATCTGTACACTGAGTGGTGTCTCACAGTCCTTCTCTCTCAGGGAGACATCTGTACACTAACTGGTGTCTCTCAGTCCCTGTCTCTCAGGGAGATATCTGTACACTGAGTGGTGTCTCTCAGTCCCTCTCTCTCAGGCAGATATCTGTACACTGACTGGTGTCTCTCAGTCCCTGTCTCTCAGGGAGATATCTATACACTGAGTGGTGTCTCTCAGTCCCTGTCTGTCAGGGAGATATCTGTACACTGACTGGTGTCTCTCAGTCCCTCTCTCTCAGGGAGATATCTGAGCGCTGACTAGTGTCTCTCAGTCCCTCTCTCTCAGGGAGATATCTGTACACTCAGTGGTGTCTCTCAGTCACTCTCTCTCAGGGAGATATCTGTACACTGACTGGTGCCTCTCAGTCCCTGTCTCTCAGGGAGATATATGTACACTGACTGGTGTCTCTCAGTCCCTCTCTCGGGGAGGTATCTGTACACTGAGTGGTGTCTCTCAGTCCCTGACTCTCAGGGAGATATATGGACACTGACTGGTGTCTCTCAGTCCTTCTCTCTCAGGGAGATATCTGTACTCTGAATGGTGTCTCTCAGTCCCTGTCTCTCAGGGAGATGTCTGTGCACTGAGTGGTGTCTCTCAGTCCCTCTCTCTCAGGGATATATCTGTACACTGAGTGGTGTCTCTCAGTCCCTCTCTCTCAGGGAGGTATCTGTCCACTGAGTGGTGTCTCTCAGTCCCTGTCTCTCAGGGACATATATGTGCACTGACTGGTGTCTCTCAGTCCCTCTCTCTCAGGGAGATATCTGTACAATGACTGGTGTCTCTCAGTCCCTCTCTCTCAGGGAGATATCTGCACACTGAGTGGTGTCTCATAGCCCCTGTCTCTCAGGGAGATATCTGTACACTGACTGGTGTCTCTCAGTCCCTCTCTCTCAGGGAGATATCTGTACACTGACTGGTGTCTCTCAGTCCCTCTCTCTCAGGGAGATATCTGTACACTGACTGGTGTCTCTCAGTCCCTCTCTCTCCGGGAGATATATGTACACTGACTGGTGTCTCTCAGTCCCTCTCTCTCAGGGAGGTATCTGTACACTGACTGGTGTCTCTCAGCCCCTGTCTCTCAGGGAGGTATCTGTACACTGACTGGTGTCTCTCAGTCCCTGTCTCTCAGGGAGATATCTGTACACTGACTGGTGTCTCTCAGTCCCTGTCTCTCAGTGAGCTTTATGTACACTGAGTGGTGTCTCTCAGGGAGATATCTGTACACTGAGTGGTGTCTCTCAGACCCTCTCTCTCAGTGATTTATCTGTACACTGACTGGTGTCTCTCAGCCCCTCTCTCTCAGGGAGATATCTGTGCACTGAGTGGTGTCTCACAGTCCCTCTCTCTCAGGGAGATATCTGTACACTGACTGGTGTCTCTCAGTCCCTGTCTCTCAGGGAGATATCTGTACACTGAGTGGTGTCTCTCAGTCCCTCTCTCTCAGGGAGATATCTGTACTCTGACTGGTGTCTCTCAGTCCCTGTCTCTGAGGGAGATATCTGTACACTGAGTGGTGTCTCTCAGTCCCTCTCTCTCAGGGAGATATCTGTACACTGACTGGTGTCTCTCAGTCCCTCTCTCTCAGGGAGATATCTGTACACTGAGTGGTGTCTCTCAGTCCCTCTCTCTCAGGGAGATATCTGTACACTGAGTGGTGTCTCTCAGTCCCTGTCTCTCAGGGAGATATATGTACACTGACTGGTGTCTCTCAGTCCCTCTCTCTCAGGGAGATATCTGTACACTGACTGGTGTCTCTCAGTCCCTCTCTCTCAGGGAGATAACTGTACACTGAGTGGTGTCTCACAGCCCCTGTCTCTCAGGGAGATATCTGGACACTCTCTGGTGTCTCTCAGTCCCTCTCTCTCAGGGAGATATCTGTACACTGACTGGTGTCTCACAGTCCCTCTCTCTCAGGGAGATATCTGTACACTGACTGGTGTCTCTCAGTCCCTGTCTTTCAGGGAGCTTTATGTACACTGAGTGGTGTCTCTCAGGGAGATATCTGTACACTGACTGGTGTCTCTCAGTCCCTGTTTCTCAGGGAGATATCTGTACACTGAGTGGTGTCTCTCAGTCCCTCACTCTCAGGGAGATATCTGTACACTGAGTGGTGTCTCTCAGTCCCTCTGTCTCAGGGAGATATCTGTACACTGACTGGTGTCTCTCAGTCCCTGTCTCTCAGGGAGATATCTGTACACTGACTGGTGTCTCTCAGTCCCTCTCTCAGGGAGGTATCTGTACACTGAGTGGTGTCTCTCAGTCCCTGTCTCTCAGGGAGATATATGTGCACTGACTGGTGTCTCTCAGTCCTTGTCTCTCAGGGAGATATCTGTACACTGAGTGGTGTCTTTCAGTCCCTCTCTCTCAGGGAGATATCTGTACACTGAGTGGTGTCTCTCAGTTCCTGTCTCTCAGGGAGATATCTGTACACTGACTGGTGTCTCTCAGTCCCTCTCTCTCAGGGAGATATCTGTACACTGACTGGTGTCTCTCAGTCCCTCTCTCTCAGGGAGATATCTGTACACTGAGTGGTGTCTCACAGCCCCTGTCTCTCAGGGAGATATCTGTACACTGACTGGTGTCTCTCAGTCCCTCTCTCTCAGGGAGATATCTGTACACTGAGTGGTGTCTCTCAGTCCCTCTCTCTCAGGGAGATATCTGTACACTGAGTGGTGTCTCTCAGTCCCTGTCTCTCAGGGAGATATCTGTACATTGAGTGGTGTCTCTCAGTCCCTGTCTCTCAGGGAGATATCTGTACACTGAGTGGTGTCTCTCATTCCCTGTCTCTCAGGGAGATATCTGTACACTGAGTGGTGTCTCTCAGTACCTCTCTCTCAGGGAGATATCTGTACACTGACTGGTGTCTCTCAGTCCCTCTCTCTCAGGGAGATATCTGTACACAGAGTGGTGTCTCTCAGTCCCTGTCTCTCAGGGAGATATCTGTACACTGAGTGGTGTCTCTCAGTCCCTCTCTCTCAGGGAGATATCTGAACACTGAGTGGTGTCTCTCAGTCCCTGTGTCTCAGGGAGATATCTGTACACTGACTGGTGTCTATCAGTCCCTGTCTCTCAGGGAGATATATGTACACAGACTGGTGTCTCTCAGTCCCTCTCTCTCAGGGAGGTATCTGTACACTGAGTGGTGTCTCTCAGTCCCTGTCTCTCAGGGAGATATATGTACACTGACTGGTGTCTCTCAGTCCCTCTCTTTCAGGGAGATATCTGTACACTGAGTGGTGTCTCTCAGTCCCTCTCTCTCAGGGAGATATCTGTACACTGAGTGGTGTCTATCAGTCCCTGTCTCTCAGGGAGATATCTGTACACTGAGTGGTGTCTCTCAGTCCCTGTCTCTCAGGGAGATATCTGTACACTGAGTGGTGTCTCTCAGTACCTCTCTCTCACGGAGATATCTGTACACTGACTGGAGTCTCTCAGTCCCTCTCTCTCAGGGAGATATCTGTACACTGACTGGTGTCTCACAGCCCTTGTCTCTCAGGGAGATATCTGTACACTGACTGGTGTCTCTCAGTCCCTGTCTGTCAGGGAGATATCTTTTCACTGAGTGGTGTCTCTCAGTCCCTGTCTCTCAGGGAGCTTTATGTACACTGAGTGGTGTCTCACAGTCCCTCTCTCTCAGGGAGATATCTGTACACTGACTGGTGTCTCTCAGTCCCTCTCTCTCAGGGAGATATCTGTACACTGACTGGTGTCTCTCAGTCCCTCTCTCTCAGGGAGATATCTGTACACTGAGTGGTGTCTCACAGCCCCTGTCTCTCAGGGAGATATCTACACACTGAGTGGTGTCTCTCAGTCCCTGTCTCTCAGGGAGCTTTATGTACACTGAGTGGTGTCTCTCAGGGAAATATCTGTACACTGACTGGTGTCTCTCAGTCCCTGTCTCTCAGGGAGCTTTATGTACACTGAGTGGTGTCTCTCAGTCCCTCTCTCTCAGGGAGATATTTGTACACTGACTGGTGTCTCTCAGTCCCTGTCTCTCAGGGAGATATCTGTACACTGAGTGGTGTCTCTCAGTCCCTCTCTCTCAGGGAGATATTTGTACACTGACTGGTGTCTCTCAGTCCCTGTCTCTCAGGGAGATATCTGTACACTGAGTGGTGTCTCTCAGTCCCTCTCTCTCAGGGAGATATCTGTACACTGACTGGTGTCTCTCAGTCCCTTTCTCTCAGGGAGATATCTGTACACTGAGTGGTGTCTCACAGTCCTTCTCTCTCAGGGAGACATCTGTACACTGACTGGTGTCTCTCAGTCCCTGTCTCTCAGGGAGATATCTGTACACTGAGTGGTGTCTCTCAGTCCCTCTCTCTCAGGCAGATATCTGTACACTGACTGGTGTCTCTCAGTCCCTGTCTCTCAGGGAGATATCTATACACTGAGTGGTGTCTCTCAGTCCCTGTCTGTCAGGGAGATATCTGTACACTGACTGGTGTCTCTCAGTCCCTCTCTCTCAGGGAGATATCTGAACGCTGACTAGTGTCTCTCAGTCCCTCTCTCTCAGGGAGATATCTGTACACTGAGTGGTGTCTCTCAGTCACTCTCTCTCAGGGAGATATCTGTACACTGACTGGTGTCTCTCAGTCCCTGTCTCTCAGGGAGATATATGTACACTGACTGGTGTCTCTCAGTCCCTCTCTCGGGGAGGTATCTGTACACTGAGTGGTGTCTCTCAGTCCCTGTCTCTCAGGGAGATGTCTGTGCACTGAGTGGTGTCTCTCAGTCCCTCTCTCTCAGGGATATATCTGTACACTGAGTGGTGTCTCTCAGTCCCTCTCTCTCAGTGAGGTATCTGTCCACTGAGTGGTGTCTCTCAGTCCCTGTCTCTCAGGGACATATATGTGCACTGACTGGTGTCTCTCAGTCCCTCTCTCTCAGGGAGATATCTGTACACTGACTGGTGTCTCTCAGTCTCTCTCTCTCAGGGAGATATCTGCACACTGAGTGGTGTCTCACAGCCCCTGTCTCTCAGGGAGATATCTGTACACTGACTGGTGTCTCTCAGTCCCTGTCTGTCAGGGAGATATCATTTCACTGAGTGGTGTCTCTCAGTCCCTGTCTCTCAGGGAGCTTTATGTACACTGAGTGGTGTCTCACAGTCCCTCTCTCTCAGGGAGATATCTGTACACTGACTGGTGTCTCTCAGTCCCTGTCTCTCAGGGAGATATCTGTACACTGAGTGGTGTCTCTCAGTCCCTCTCTCTCAGGGAGATATCTGTACACTGACTGGTGTCTCTCAGTCCCTCTCTCTCAGGGAGATATCTGTACACTGACTGGTGTCTCTCAGTCCCTCTCTCTCCAGGAGATATATGTACACTGACTGGTGTCTCTCAGTCCCTCTCTCTCAGGGAGGTATCTGTACACTGACTGGTGTCTCTCAGCCCCTGTCTCTCAGGGAGGTATCTGTACACTGACTGGTGTCTCTCAGTCCCTGTCTCTCAGGGAGATATCTGTACACTGACTGGTGTCTCTCAGTCCCTGTCTCTCAGTGAGCTTTATGTACACTGAGTGGTGTCTCTCAGGGAGATATCTGTACACTGAGTGGTGTCTCTCAGTCCCTCTCTCTCAGGGAGATATCTGTACACTGACTGGTGTCTCTCAGCCCCCCTCTCTCAGGGAGATATCTGTGCACTGAGTGGTGTCTCACAGTCCCTCTCTCTCAGGGAGATATCTGTACACTGACTGGTGTCTCTCAGTCCCTGTCTCTCAGGGAGATATCTGTACACTGAGTGGTGTCTCTCAGTCCCTCTCTCTCAGGGAGATATCTGTACACTGAGTGGTGTCTCACAGCCCCTGTCTCTCAGGGAGATATCTGTACACTGACTGGTGTCTCTCAGTCCCTCTCTCTCAGGGAGATATCTGTACACTGAGTGGTGTCTCTCAGTCCCTCTCTCTCAGGGAGATATCTGTACACTGAGTGGTGTCTCTCAGTCCCTGTCTCTCAGGGAGATATCTGTACATTGAGTGGTGTCTCTCAGTCCCTGTCTCTCAGGGAGATATCTGTACACTCAGTGGTGTCTCTCAGTACCTCTCTCTCACGGAGATATCTGTACACTGACTGGTGTCTCTCAGTCCCTGTCTGTCAGGGAGATATCTTTTCACTGAGTGGTGTCTCTCAGTCCCTGTCTCTCAGGGAGCTTTATGTACACTGAGTGGTGTCTCACAGTCCCTCTCTCTCAGGGAGATATCTGTACACTGACTGGTGTCTCTCAGTCCCTGTCTCTCAGGGAGATATCTGTACACTGAGTGGTGTCTCTCAGTCCCTCTCTCTCAGGGAGATATCTGTACACTGACTGGTGTCTCTCAGTCCCTCTCTCTCAGGGAGATATCTGTACATTGACTGGTGTCTCTCAGTCCCTCTCTCTCCGGGAGATATATGTACACAGACTGGTGTCTCTCAGTCCCTCTCTCTCAGGGAGGTATCTGTACACTGACTGGTGTCTCTCAGCCCCTGTCTCTCAGGGAGGTATCTGTACACTGACTGGTGTCTCTCAGTCCCTGTCTCTCAGGGAGATATCTGTACACTGACTGGTGTCTCTCAGTCCCTGTCTCTCAGTGAGCTTTATGTACACTGAGTGGTGTCTCTCAGGGAGATATCTGTACACTGAGTGGTGTCTCTCAGTCCCTCTCTCTCAGGGAGATATCTGTACACTGACTGGTGTCTCTCAGCCCCTCTCTCTCAGGCAGATATCTGTACACTGACTGGTGTCTCTCAGTCCCTGTCTCTCAGGGAGATATCTATACACTGAGTGGTGTCTCTCAGTCCCTGTCTGTCAGGGAGATATCTGTACACTGACTGGTGTCTCTCAGTCCCTCTCTCTCAGGGAGATATCTGAACGCTGACTAGTGTCTCTCAGTCCCTCTCTCTCAGGGAGATATCTGTACACTGAGTGGTGTCTCTCAGTCACTCTCTCTCAGGGAGATATCTGTACACTGACTGGTGTCTCTCAGTCCCTGTCTCTCAGGGAGATATATGTACACTGACTGGTGTCTCTCAGTCCCTCTCTCGGGGAGGTATCTGTACACTGAGTGGTGTCTCTCAGTCCCTGTCTCTCAGGGAGATGTCTGTGCACTGAGTGGTGTCTCTCAGTCCCTCTCTCTCAGGGATATATCTGTACACTGAGTGGTGTCTCTCAGTCCCTCTCTCTCAGTGAGGTATCTGTCCACTGAGTGGTGTCTCTCAGTCCCTGTCTCTCAGGGACATATATGTGCACTGACTGGTGTCTCTCAGTCCCTCTCTCTCAGGGAGATATCTGTACACTGACTGGTGTCTCTCAGTCTCTCTCTCTCAGGGAGATATCTGCACACTGAGTGGTGTCTCACAGCCCCTGTCTCTCAGGGAGATATCTGTACACTGACTGGTGTCTCTCAGTCCCTGTCTGTCAGGGAGATATCATTTCACTGAGTGGTGTCTCTCAGTCCCTGTCTCTCAGGGAGCTTTATGTACACTGAGTGGTGTCTCACAGTCCCTCTCTCTCAGGGAGATATCTGTACACTGACTGGTGTCTCTCAGTCCCTGTCTCTCAGGGAGATATCTGTACACTGAGTGGTGTCTCTCAGTCCCTCTCTCTCAGGGAGATATCTGTACACTGACTGGTGTCTCTCAGTCCCTCTCTCTCAGGGAGATATCTGTACACTGACTGGTGTCTCTCAGTCCCTCTCTCTCCAGGAGATATATGTACACTGACTGGTGTCTCTCAGTCCCTCTCTCTCAGGGAGGTATCTGTACACTGACTGGTGTCTCTCAGCCCCTGTCTCTCAGGGAGGTATCTGTACACTGACTGGTGTCTCTCAGTCCCTGTCTCTCAGGGAGATATCTGTACACTGACTGGTGTCTCTCAGTCCCTGTCTCTCAGTGAGCTTTATGTACACTGAGTGGTGTCTCTCAGGGAGATATCTGTACACTGAGTGGTGTCTCTCAGTCCCTCTCTCTCAGGGAGATATCTGTACACTGACTGGTGTCTCTCAGCCCCCCTCTCTCAGGGAGATATCTGTGCACTGAGTGGTGTCTCACAGTCCCTCTCTCTCAGGGAGATATCTGTACACTGACTGGTGTCTCACAGCCCCTGTCTCTCAGGGAGATATCTGTACACTGACTGGTGTCTCTCAGTCCCTCTCTCTCAGGGAGATATCTGTACACTGAGTGGTGTCTCTCAGTCCCTCTCTCTCAGGGAGATATCTGTACACTGAGTGGTGTCTCTCAGTCCCTGTCTCTCAGGGAGATATCTGTACATTGAGTGGTGTCTCTCAGTCCCTGTCTCTCAGGGAGATATCTGTACACTCAGTGGTGTCTCTCAGTACCTCTCTCTCACGGAGATATCTGTACACTGACTGGTGTCTCTCAGTCCCTGTCTGTCAGGGAGATATCTTTTCACTGAGTGGTGTCTCTCAGTCCCTGTCTCTCAGGGAGCTTTATGTACACTGAGTGGTGTCTCACAGTCCCTCTCTCTCAGGGAGATATCTGTACACTGACTGGTGTCTCTCAGTCCCTGTCTCTCAGGGAGATATCTGTACACTGAGTGGTGTCTCTCAGTCCCTCTCTCTCAGGGAGATATCTGTACACTGACTGGTGTCTCTCAGTCCCTCTCTCTCAGGGAGATATCTGTACATTGACTGGTGTCTCTCAGTCCCTCTCTCTCCGGGAGATATATGTACACAGACTGGTGTCTCTCAGTCCCTCTCTCTCAGGGAGGTATCTGTACACTGACTGGTGTCTCTCAGCCCCTGTCTCTCAGGGAGGTATCTGTACACTGACTGGTGTCTCTCAGTCCCTGTCTCTCAGGGAGATATCTGTACACTGACTGGTGTCTCTCAGTCCCTGTCTCTCAGTGAGCTTTATG
This sequence comes from Heterodontus francisci, assembly GCF_036365525.1. Taxonomy (NCBI): domain Eukaryota; kingdom Metazoa; phylum Chordata; class Chondrichthyes; order Heterodontiformes; family Heterodontidae; genus Heterodontus; species Heterodontus francisci. Next base: position 1,507,109 of record NC_090403.1, read on the forward strand.
TACACTGAGTGGTGTCTCTCAGGGAGATATCTGTACACTGAGTGGTGTCTCTCAGTCCCTCTCTCTCAGGGAGATATCTGTACACTGACTGGTGTCTCTCAGCCCCTCTCTCTCAGGGAGATATCTGTGCACTGAGTGGTGTCTCACAGTCCCTCTCTCTCAGGGAGATATCTGTACACTGACTGGTGTCTCTCAGTCCCTGTCTCTCAGGGAGATATCTGTACACTGAGTGGTGTCTCTCAGTCCCTCTCTCTCAGGGAGATATCTGTACTCTGACTGGTGTCTCTCAGTCACTCTCTCTCAGGGAGATATCTGTACTCTGACTGGTGTCGCTCAGTCCCTGTCTCTCAGGGAGATGTCTGTGCACTGAGTGGTGTCTCTCAGTCCCTGTCTCTCAGGGATATATCTGTACACTGAGTGGTGTCTCTCAGTCCCTCTCTCTCAGGGAGGTATCTGTCCACTGAGTGGTGTCTCTCAGTCCCTGTCTCTCAGGGACATATATGTGCACTGACTGGTGTCTCTCAGTCCCTCTCTCTCAGGGAGATATCTGTACACTGACTGGTGTCTCTCAGTCCCTCTCTCTCAGGGAGATATCTGTACACTGAGTGGTGTCTCACAGCCCCTGTCTCTCAGGGAGATATCTGTACACTGACTGGTGTCTCTCAGTCCCTGTCTGTCAGGGAGATATCATTTCACTGAGTGGTGTCTCTCAGTCCCTGTCTCTCAGGGAGCTTTATGTACACTGAGTGGTGTCTCACAGTCCCTCTCTCTCAGGGAGATATCTGTACACTGACTGGTGTCTCTCAGTCCCTGTCTCTCAGGGAGATATCTGTACACTGAGTGGTGTCTCTCAGTCCCTCTCTCTCAGGGAGATATCTGTACACTGACTGGTGTCTCTCAGTCCCTCTCTCTCAGGGAGATATCTGTACACTGACTGGTGTCTCTCAGTCCCTCTCTCTCAGGGAGATATCTGTACACTGACTGGTGTCTCTCAGTCCCTCTCTCTCCAGGAGATATATGTACACTGACTGGTGTCTCTCAGTCCCTCTCTCTCAGGGAGGTATCTGTACACTGACTGGTGTCTCTCAGCCCCTGTCTCTCAGGGAGGTATATGTACACTGACTGGTGTCTCTCAGTCCCTGTCTCTCAGGGAGATATCTGTACACTGACTGGTGTCTCTCAGTCCCTGTCTCTCAGTGAGCTTTATGTACACTGAGTGGTGTCTCTCAGGGAGATATCTGTACACTGAGTGGTGTCTCTCAGTCCCTCTCTCTCAGGGAGATATCTGTACAATGACTGGTGTCTCTCAGCCCCTCTCTCTCAGGGAGATATCTGTGCACTGAGTGGTGTCTCACAGTCCCTCTCTCTCAGGGAGATATCTGTACACTGACTGGTGTCTCTCAGTCCCTGTCTCTCAGGGAGATATCTGTACACTGAGTGGTGTCTCTCAGTTCCTCTCTCTCAGGGAGATATCTGTACACTGAGTGGTGTCTCGCAGCCCCTGTCTCTCAGGGAGATATCTGTACACTGACTGGTGTCTCTCAGTCCCTCTCTCTCAGTGAGATATCTGTACACTGAGTGGTGTCTCTCAGTCCCTCTCTCTCAGGGAGATATCTGTACACTGAGTGGTGTCTCTCAGTCCCTGTCTCTCAGGGAGATATCTGTACATTGAGTGGTGTCTCTCAGTCCCTGTCTCTCAGGGAGATATCTGTACACTCAGTGGTGTCTCTCAGTACCTCTCTCTCACGGAGATATCTGTACACTGACTGGTGTCTCTCAGTCCCTGTCTGTCAGGGAGATATCTTTTCACTGAGTGGTGTCTCTCAGTCCCTGTCTCTCAGGGAGCTTTATGTACACTGAGTGGTGTCTCACAGTCCCTCTCTCTCAGGGAGATATCTGTACACTGACTGGTGTCTCTCAGTCCCTGTCTCTCAGGGAGATATCTGTACACTGAGTGGTGTCTCTCAGTCCCTCTCTCTCAGGGAGATATCTGTACACTGACTGGTGTCTCTCAGTCCCTCTCTCTCAGGGAGATATCTGTACATTGACTGGTGTCTCTCAGTCCCTCTCTCTCCAGGAGATATATGTACACTGACTGGTGTCTCTCAGTCCCTCTCTCTCCAGGAGATATATGTACACTGACTGGTGTCTCTCAGTCCCTCTCTCTCAGGGAGGTATCTGTACACTGACTGGTGTCTCTCAGCCCCTGTCTCTCAGGGAGGTATATGTACACTGACTGGTGTCTCTCAGTCCCTGTCTCTCAGGGAGATATCTGTACACTGACTGGTGTCTCTCAGTCCCTGTCTCTCAGTGAGCTTTATGTACACTGAGTGGTGTCTCTCAGGGAGATATCTGTACACTGAGTGGTGTCTCTCAGTCCCTCTCTCTCAGGGAGATATCTGTACACTGACTGGTGTCTCTCAGCCCCTCTCTCTCAGGGAGATATCTGTGCACTGAGTGGTGTCTCACAGTCCCTCTCTCTCAGGGAGATATCTGTACACTGACTGGTGTCTCTCAGTCCCTGTCTCTCAGGGAGATATCTGTACACTGAGTGGTGTCTCTCAGTTCCTCTCTCTCAGGGAGATATCTGTACACTGAGTGGTGTCTCACAGCCCCTGTCTCTCAGGGAGATATCTGTACACTGACTGGTGTCTCTCAGTCCCTCTCTCTCAGGGAGATATCTGTACACTGAGTGGTGTCTCTCAGTCCCTCTCTCTCAGGGAGATATCTGTACACTGAGTGGTGTCTCTCAGTCCCTGTCTCTCAGGGAGATATCTGTACATTGAGTGGTGTCTCTCAGTCCCTGTCTCTCAGGGAGATATCTGTACACTCAGTGGTGTCTCTCAGTACCTCTCTCTCACCGAGATATCTGTACACTGACTGGTGTCTCTCAGTCCCTGTCTGTCAGGGAGATATCTTTTCACTGAGTGGTGTCTCTCAGTCCCTGTCTCTCAGGGAGCTTTATGTACACTGAGTGGTGTCTCACAGTCCCTCTCTCTCAGGGAGATATCTGTACACTGACTGGTGTCTCTCAGTCCCTGTCTCTCAGGGAGATATCTGTACACTGAGTGGTGTCTCTCAGTCCCTCTCTCTCAGGGAGATATCTGTACACTGACTGGTGTCTCTCAGTCCCTCTCTCTCAGGGAGATATCTGTACATTGACTGGTGTCTCTCAGTCCCTCTCTCTCCGGGAGATATATGTACACAGACTGGTGTCTCTCAGTCCCTCTCTCTCAGGGAGGTATCTGTACACTGACTGGTGTCTCTCAGCCCCTGTCTCTCAGGGAGGTATCTGTACACTGACTGGTGTCTCTCAGTCCCTGTCTCTCAGGGAGATATCTGTACACTGACTGGTGTCTCTCAGTCCCTGTCTCTCAGTGAGCTTTATGTACACTGAGTGGTGTCTCTCAGGGAGATATCTGTACACTGAGTGGTGTCTCTCAGTCCCTCTCTCTCAGGGAGATATCTGTACACTGACTGGTGTCTCTCAGCCCCTCTCTCTCAGGGAGATATCTGTGCACTGAGTGGTGTCTCACAGTCCCTCTCTCTCAGGGAGATATCTGTACACTGACTGGTGTCTCTCAGTCCCTGTCTCTCAGGGAGATATCTGTACACTGAGTGGTGTCTCTCAGTCCCTCTCTCTCAGGGAGATATCTGTACTCTGACTGGTGTCTCTCAGTCCCTGTCTCTGAGGGAGATATCTGTACACTGAGTGGTGTCTCTCAGTCCCTCTCTCTCAGGGAGATATCTGTACACTGACTGGTGTCTCTCAGTCCCTCTCTCTCAGGGAGATATCTGTACACTGAGTGGTGTCTCTCAGTCCCTCTCTCTCAGGGAGATATCTGTACACTGAGTGGTGTCTCTCAGTCCCTGTCTCTCAGGGAGATATATGTACACTGACTGGTGTCTCTCAGTCCCTCTCTCTCAGGGAGATATCTGTACACTGACTGGTGTCTCTCAGTCCCTCTCTCTCAGGGAGATATCTGTACACTGAGTGGTGTCTCACAGCCCCTGTCTCTCAGGGAGATATCTGGACACTGTCTGGTGTCTCTCAGTCCCTCTCTCTCAGGGAGATATCTGTACACTGACTGGTGTCTCACAGTCCCTCTCTCTCAGGGAGATATCTGTACACTGACTGGTGTCTCTCAGTCCCTGTCTCTCAGGGAGCTTTATGTACACTGAGTGGTGTCTCTCAGGGAGATATCTGTACACTGACTGGTGTCTCTCAGTCCCTGTCTCTCAGGGAGCTTTATGTACACTGAGTGGTGTCTCACAGTCCCTCTCTCTCAGGGAGATATCTGTACACTGACTGGTGTCTCTCAGTCCCTGTCTCTCAGGGAGATATCTGTACACTGAGTGGTGTCTCTCAGTCCCTCTGTCTCAGGGAGATATCTGTACACTGACTGGTGTCTCTCAGTCCCTGTCTCTCAGGGAGATATCTGTACACTGACTGGTGTCTCTCAGTCCCTCTCTCAGGGAGATATCTGTACACTCAGTGGTGTCTCTCAGTACCTCTCTCTCACGGAGATATCTGTACACTGACTGGTGTCTCTCAGTCCCTGTCTGTCAGGGAGATATCTTTTCACTGAGTGGTGTCTCTCAGTCCCTGTCTCTCAGGGAGCTTTATGTACACTGAGTGGTGTCTCACAGTCCCTCTCTCTCAGGGAGATATCTGTACACTGACTGGTGTCTCTCAGTCCCTGTCTCTCAGGGAGATATCTGTACACTGAGTGGTGTCTCTCAGTCCCTCTCTCTCAGGGAGATATCTGTACACTGACTGGTGTCTCTCAGTCCCTCTCTCTCAGGGAGATATCTGTACATTGACTGGTGTCTCTCAGTCCCTCTCTCTCCAGGAGATATATGTACACTGACTGGTGTCTCTCAGTCCCTCTCTCTCCAGGAGATATATGTACACTGACTGGTGTCTCTCAGTCCCTCTCTCTCAGGGAGGTATCTGTACACTGACTGGTGTCTCTCAGCCCCTGTCTCTCAGGGAGGTATATGTACACTGACTGGTGTCTCTCAGTCCCTGTCTCTCAGGGAGATATCTGTACACTGACTGGTGTCTCTCAGTCCCTGTCTCTCAGTGAGCTTTATGTACACTGAGTGGTGTCTCTCAGGGAGATATCTGTACACTGAGTGGTGTCTCTCAGTCCCTCTCTCTCAGGGAGATATCTGTACACTGACTGGTGTCTCTCAGCCCCTCTCTCTCAGGGAGATATCTGTGCACTGAGTGGTGTCTCACAGTCCCTCTCTCTCAGGGAGATATCTGTACACTGACTGGTGTCTCTCAGTCCCTGTCTCTCAGGGAGATATCTGTACACTGAGTGGTGTCTCTCAGTTCCTCTCTCTCAGGGAGATATCTGTACACTGAGTGGTGTCTCACAGCCCCTGTCTCTCAGGGAGATATCTGTACACTGACTGGTGTCTCTCAGTCCCTCTCTCTCAGGGAGATATCTGTACACTGAGTGGTGTCTCTCAGTCCCTCTCTCTCAGGGAGATATCTGTACACTGAGTGGTGTCTCTCAGTCCCTGTCTCTCAGGGAGATATCTGTACATTGAGTGGTGTCTCTCAGTCCCTGTCTCTCAGGGAGATATCTGTACACTCAGTGGTGTCTCTCAGTACCTCTCTCTCACCGAGATATCTGTACACTGACTGGTGTCTCTCAGTCCCTGTCTGTCAGGGAGATATCTTTTCACTGAGTGGTGTCTCTCAGTCCCTGTCTCTCAGGGAGCTTTATGTACACTGAGTGGTGTCTCACAGTCCCTCTCTCTCAGGGAGATATCTGTACACTGACTGGTGTCTCTCAGTCCCTGTCTCTCAGGGAGATATCTGTACACTGAGTGGTGTCTCTCAGTCCCTCTCTCTCAGGGAGATATCTGTACACTGACTGGTGTCTCTCAGTCCCTCTCTCTCAGGGAGATATCTGTACATTGACTGGTGTCTCTCAGTCCCTCTCTCTCCGGGAGATATATGTACACAGACTGGTGTCTCTCAGTCCCTCTCTCTCAGGGAGGTATCTGTACACTGACTGGTGTCTCTCAGCCCCTGTCTCTCAGGGAGGTATCTGTACACTGACTGGTGTCTCTCAGTCCCTGTCTCTCAGGGAGATATCTGTACACTGACTGGTGTCTCTCAGTCCCTGTCTCTCAGTGAGCTTTATGTACACTGAGTGGTGTCTCTCAGGGAGATATCTGTACACTGAGTGGTGTCTCTCAGTCCCTCTCTCTCAGGGAGATATCTGTACACTGACTGGTGTCTCTCAGCCCCTCTCTCTCAGGGAGATATCTGTGCACTGAGTGGTGTCTCACAGTCCCTCTCTCTCAGGGAGATATCTGTACACTGACTGGTGTCTCTCAGTCCCTGTCTCTCAGGGAGATATCTGTACACTGAGTGGTGTCTCTCAGTCCCTCTCTCTCAGGGAGATATCTGTACTCTGACTGGTGTCTCTCAGTCCCTGTCTCTGAGGGAGATATCTGTACACTGAGTGGTGTCTCTCAGTCCCTCTCTCTCAGGGAGATATCTGTACACTGACTGGTGTCTCTCAGTCCCTCTCTCTCAGGGAGATATCTGTACACTGAGTGGTGTCTCTCAGTCCCTCTCTCTCAGGGAGATATCTGTACACTGAGTGGTGTCTCTCAGTCCCTGTCTCTCAGGGAGATATATGTACACTGACTGGTGTCTCTCAGTCCCTCTCTCTCAGGGAGATATCTGTACACTGACTGGTGTCTCTCAGTCCCTCTCTCTCAGGGAGATATCTGTACACTGAGTGGTGTCTCACAGCCCCTGTCTCTCAGGGAGATATCTGGACACTGTCTGGTGTCTCTCAGTCCCTCTCTCTCAGGGAGATATCTGTACACTGACTGGTGTCTCACAGTCCCTCTCTCTCAGGGAGATATCTGTACACTGACTGGTGTCTCTCAGTCCCTGTCTCTCAGGGAGCTTTATGTACACTGAGTGGTGTCTCTCAGGGAGATATCTGTACACTGACTGGTGTCTCTCAGTCCCTGTCTCTCAGGGAGCTTTATGTACACTGAGTGGTGTCTCACAGTCCCTCTCTCTCAGGGAGATATCTGTACACTGACTGGTGTCTCTCAGTCCCTGTCTCTCAGGGAGATATCTGTACACTGAGTGGTGTCTCTCAGTCCCTCTGTCTCAGGGAGATATCTGTACACTGACTGGTGTCTCTCAGTCCCTGTCTCTCAGGGAGATATCTGTACACTGACTGGTGTCTCTCAGTCCCTCTCTCAGGGAGGTATCTGTACACTGAGTGGTGTCTCTCAGTCCCTGTCTCTCAGGGAGATATATGTGCACTGACTGGTGTCTCTCAGTCCTTGTCTCTCAGGGAGATATCTGTACACTGAGTGGTGTCTTTCACTCCCTCTCTCTCAGGGAGATATCTGTACACTGAGTGGTGTCTCTCAGTTCCTGTCTCTCAGGGAGATATCTGTACACTGACTGGTGTCTCTCAGTCCCTCTCTCTCAGGGAGATATCTGTACACTGACTGGTGTCTCTCAGTCCCTCTCTCTCAGGGAGATATCTGTACACTGAGTGGTGTCTCACAGCCCCTGTCTCTCAGGGAGATATCTGTACACTGACTGGTGTCTCTCAGTCCCTCTCTCTCAGGGAGATATCTGTACACTGAGTGGTGTCTCTCAGTCCCTCTCTCTCAGGGAGATATCTGTACACTGAGTGGTGTCTCTCAGTCCCTGTCTCTCAGGGAGATATCTGTACATTGAGTGGTGTCTCTCAGTCCCTGTCTCTCAGGGAGATATCTGTACACTGAGTGGTGTCTCTCAGTCCCTGTCTCTCAGGGAGATATCTGTACACTGAGTGGTGTCTCTCAGTACCTCTCTCTCAGGGAGATATCTGTACACTGACTGGTGTCTCTCAGTCCCTCTCTCTCAGGGAGATATCTGTACACAGAGTGGTGTCTCTCAGTCCCTGTCTCTCAGGGAGATATCTGAACACTGAGTGGTGTCTCTCAGTCCCTCTCTCTCAGGGAGATATCTGTACACTGAGTGGTGTCTCTCAGTCCCTGTCTCTCAGGGAGATATCTGTACACTGACTGGTGTCTCTCAGTCCCTGTCTCTCAGGGAGCTTTATGTACACTGAGTGGTGTCTCTCAGGGAGATATCTGTACACTGACTGGTGTCTCTCAGTCCCTGTCTCTCAGGGAGCTTTATGTACACTGAGTGGTGTCTCACAGTCCCTCTCTCTCAGGGAGATATCTGTACACTGACTGGTGTCTCTCAGTCCCTGTCTCTCAGGGAGATATCTGTACACTGAGTGGTGTCTCTCAGTCCCTCTGTCTCAGGGAGATATCTGTACACTGACTGGTGTCTCTCAGTCCCTGTCTCTCAGGGAGATATCTGTACACTGACTGGTGTCTCTCAGTCCCTCTCTCTCAGGGAGGTATCTGTACACTGAGTGGTGTCTCTCAGTCCCTGTCTCTCAGGGAGATATATGTGCACTGACTGGTGTCTCTCAGTCCTTGTCTCTCAGGGAGATATCTGTACACTGAGTGGTGTCTCTCAGTCCCTGTCTCTCAGGGAGATATCTGTACACTGAGTGGTGTCTCTCAGTACCTCTCTCTCAGGGAGATATCTGTACACTGACTGGTGTCTCTCAGTCCCTCTCTCTCAGGGAGATATCTGTACACAGAGTGGTGTCTCTCAGTCCCTGTCTCTCAGGGAGATATCTGAACACTGAGTGGTGTCTCTCAGTCCCTCTCTCTCAGGGAGATATCTGAACACTGAGTGGTGTCTCTCAGTCCCTGTGTCTCAGGGAGATATCTGTACACTGACTGGTGTCTATCAGTCCCTGTCTCTCAGGGAGATATATGTACACTGACTGGTGTCTCTCAGTCCCTCTCTCTCAGGGAGGTATCTGTACACTGAGTGGTATCTCTCAGTCCCTGTCTCTCAGGGAGATATATGTACACTGACTGGTGTCTCTCAGTCCCTCTCTCTCAGCGAGGTATCTGGACACTGAGTGGTGTCTCTCAGTCCCTGTCTCTCAGGGAGATATATGTACACTGACTGGTGTCTCTCAGTCCCTCTCTCTCAGGGAGATATCTGTACACTGAGTGGTGTCTCTCAGTCCCTCTCTCTCAGGGAGATATCTGTACACTGAGTGGTGTCTCTCAGTCCCTGTCTCTAAGGGAGATATCTGTACACTGAGTGGTGTCTCTCAGTCCCTGTCTCTCAGGGAGATATCTGTACACTGAGTGGTGTCTCTCAGTACCTCTCTCTCACGGAGATATCTGTACACTGACTGGAGTCTCTCAGTCCCTCTCTCTCAGGGAGATATCTGTACACTGAGCGGTGTCTCACAGCCCCTGTCTCTCAGGGAGATATCTGTACACTGACTGGTGTCTCTCAGTCCCTGTCTGTCAGGGAGATATCTTTTCACTGAGTGGTGTCTCTCAGTCCCTGTCTCTCAGGGAGCTTTATGTACACTGAGTGGTGTCTCACAGTCCCTCTCTCTCAGGGAGATATCTGTACACTGACTGGTGTCTCTCAGTCCCTGTCTCTCAGGGAGATATCTGTACACTGAGTGGTGTCTCTCAGTCCCTCTCTCTCAGGGAGATATCTGTACACTGACTGGTGTCTCTCAGTCCCTCTCTCTCAGGGAGATATCTGTACACTGACTGGTGTCTCTCAGTCCCTCTCTCTCCGGGAGATATATGTACACTGACTGGTGTCTCTCAGTCCCTCTCTCTCAGGGAGGTATCTGTACACTGACTGGTGTCTCTCAGCCCCTGTCTCTCAGGGAGGTATCTGTACACTGACTGGTGTCTCTCAGTCCCTGTCTCTCAGGGAGATATCTGTACACTGACTGGTGTCTCTCAGTCCCTGTCTCTCAGTGAGCTTTATGTACACTGAGTGGTGTCTCTCAGGGAGATATCTGTACACTGAGTGGTGTCTCTCAGTCCCTCTCTCTCAGGGAGATATCTGTACACTGACTGGTGTCTCTCAGCCCCTCTCTCTCAGGGAGATATCTGTGCACTGAAAGGAGTCTCACAGTCCCTCTCTCTCAGGGAGATATCTGAACACTGACTGGTGTCTCTCAGTCCCTGTCTCTCAGGGAGATATCTGTAAACTGAGTGGAGTCTCTCAGTCCCTCTCTCTCAGGGAGATATCTGTACTCTGACTGGTGTCTCTCAGTCCCTGTCTCCGAGGGAGATATCTGTACACTGAGTGGTGTCTCTCAGTCCCTCTCTCTCAGGGAGATATCTGTACACTGACTGGTGTCTCTCAGTCCCTCTCTCTCAGGGAGATATCTGTACACTGAGTGGTGTCTCTCAGTCCCTCTCTCTCAGGGAGATATCTGTACACAGAGTGGTGTCTCTCAGTCCCTGTCTCTCAGGGAGATATATGTACACTGACTGGTGTCTCTCAGTCCCTCTCTCTCAGGGAGATATCTGTACACTGACTGGTGTCTCTCAGTCCCTCTCTCTCAGGGAGATATCTGTACACTGAGTGGTGTCTCACAGCCCCTGTCTCTCAGGGAGATATCTGGACACTGTCTGGTGTCTCTCAGTCCCTCTCTCTCAGGGAGATATCTGTACACTGACTGGTGTCTCACAGTCCCTCTCTCTCAGGGAGATATCTGTACACTGACTGGTGTCTCTCAGTCCCTGTCTCTCAGGGAGCTTTATGTACACTGAGTGGTGTCTCTCAGGGAGATATCTGTACACTGACTGGTGTCTCTCAGTCCCTGTCTCTCAGGGAGCTTTATGTACACTGAGTGGTGTCTCACAGTCCCTCTCTCTCAGGGAGATATCTGTACACTGACTGGTGTCTCTCAGTCCCTGTCTCTCAGGGAGATATCTGTACACTGAGTGGTGTCTCTCAGTCCCTCTCTCTCAGGGAGATATCTGCACACTGAGTGGTGTCTCTCAGTCCCTCTGTCTCAGGGAGATATCTGTACACTGACTGGTGTCTCTCAGTCCCTGTCTCTCAGGGAGATATATGTACACTGACTGGTGTCTCTCAGTCCCTCTCTCAGGGAGGTATCTGTACACTGAGAGGTGTCTCTCAGTCCCTGTCTCTCAGGGAGATATATGTGCACTGACTGGTGTCTCTCAGTCCTTGTCTCTCAGGGAGATATCTGTACACTGAGTGGTGTCTTTCAGTCCCTCTCTCTCAGGGAGATATCTGTACACTGAGTGGTGTCTCTCAGTTCCTGTCTCTCAGGGAGATATCTGTACACTGAATGGTGTGTCTCAGTCCCTCTCTCTCAGGGAGATATCTGTACTCTGACTGGGGTCTCTCAGTCCCTGTCTCTCAGGGAGATATCTGTACACTGACTGGTGTCTCTCAGTCCCTCTCTCTCAGGGAGGTATCTGTACACTGAGTGGTGTCTCTCAGTCCCTGTCTCTCAGGGACATATATGTACACTGACTGGTGTCTCTCAGTCCCTCTCTGTCAGGGAGATATCTGTACACTGACTGGTGTCTCTCAGTCCCTCTCTCTCAGGGAGATATCTGTACACTGAGTGGTGTCTCTCAGTCCCTCTCTCTCAGGGAGATATCTGTACACAGAGTGGTGTCTCTCAGTCCCTGTCTCTCAGGGAGATATATGTACACTGACTGGTGTCTCTCAGTCCCTCTCTCTCAGGGAGATATCTGTACACTGACTGGTGTCTCTCAGTCCCTCTCTCTCAGGGAGATATCTGTACACTGAGTGGTGTCTCACAGCCCCTGTCTCTCAGGGAGATATCTGGACACTGTCTGGTGTCTCTCAGTCCCTCTCTCTCAGGGAGATATCTGTACACTGACTGGTGTCTCACAGTCCCTCTCTCTCAGGGAGATATCTGTACACTGACTGGTGTCTCTCAGTCCCTGTCTCTCAGGGAGCTTTATGTACACTGAGTGGTGTCTCTCAGGGAGATATCTGTACACTGACTGGTGTCTCTCAGTCCCTGTCTCTCAGGGAGCTTTATGTACACTGAGTGGTGTCTCACAGTCCCTCTCTCTCAGGGAGATATCTGTACACTGACTGGTGTCTCTCAGTCCCTGTCTCTCAGGGAGATATCTGTACACTGAGTGGTGTCTCTCAGTCCCTCTCTCTCAGGGAGATATCTGCACACTGAGTGGTGTCTCTCAGTCCCTCTGTCTCAGGGAGATATCTGTACACTGACTGGTGTCTCTCAGTCCCTGTCTCTCAGGGAGATATATGTACACTGACTGGTGTCTCTCAGTCCCTCTCTCAGGGAGGTATCTGTACACTGAGTGGTGTCTCTCAGTCCCTGTCTCTCAGGGAGATATATGTGCACTGACTGGTGTCTCTCAGTCCTTGTCTCTCAGGGAGATATCTGTACACTGAGTGGTGTCTTTCAGTCCCTCTCTCTCAGGGAGATATCTGTACACTGAGTGGTGTCTCTCAGTTCCTGTCTCTCAGGGAGATATCTGTACACTGAATGGTGTGTCTCAGTCCCTCTCTCTCAGGGAGATATCAGTACTCTGACTGGTGTCTCTCAGTCCCTGTCTCTCAGGGAGATATCTGTACACTGACTGGTGTCTCTCAGTCCCTCTCTCTCAGGGAGGTATCTGTACACTGAGTGGTGTCTCTCAGTCCCTGTCTCTCAGGGACATATATGTACACTGACTGGTGTCTCTCAGTCCCTCTCTGTCAGGGAGATATCTGTACACTGACTGGTGTCTCTCAGTCCCTCTCTCTCAGGGAGATATCTGTACACTGAGTGGTGTCTCACAGCCTCTGTCTCTCAGGGAGATATCTGTACACTGACTGGTGTCTCTCAGTCCCTCTCTCTCAGGGAGGTATCTGTACACTGAGTGGTGTCTCTCAGTCCCTCTCTCTCAGGGAGATATCTGTACACTGATTGGTGTCTCTCAGTCCCTCTCTCTCAGGGAGATATCTGTACACTGAGTGGTGTCTCTCAGTCCCTGTCTCTCAGGGAGATATATGTACACTGACTGGTGTCTCTCAGTCCCTCTCTCTCAGGGAGATATCTGTACACTGAGTGGTGTCTCACAGCCCCTGTCTCTCAGGGAGATATCTGTACACTGCCTGGTGTCTCTCAGTCCCTGTCTGTCAGGGAGATATCTACACACTGAGTGGTGTCTCTCAGTCCCTGTCTCTCAGGGAGCTTTATGTACACTGAGTGGTGTCTCTCAGGGAAATATCTGTACACTGACTGGTGTCTCTCAGTCCCTGTCTCTCAGGGAGCTTTATGTACACTGAGTGGTGTCTCTCAGTCCCTCTCTCTCAGGGAGATATTTGTACACTGACTGGTGTCTCTCAGTCCCTTTCTCTCAGGGAGATATCTGTACACTGAGTGGTGTCTCACAGTCCCTCTCTCTCAGGGAGACATCTGTACACTGACTGGTGTCTCTCAGTCCCTGTCTCTCAGGGAGATATCTGTACACTGAGTGGTGTCTCTCAGTCCCTCTCTCTCAGGGAGAGATCTGTACACTGACTGGTGTCTCTCAGTCCCTGTCTCTCAGGGAGATATCTATACACTGAGTGGTGTCTCTCAGTCCCTGTCTGTCAGGGAGATATCTGTACACTGACTGGTGTCTCTCAGTCCCTCTCTCTCAGGGAGATATCTGAATGCTGACGAGTGTCTCTCAGTCCCTCTCTCTCAGGGAGATATCTGTACACTGAGTTGTGTCTCTCAGTCACTCTCTCTGAGGGAGATATCTGTACACTGACTGGTGTCTCTCAGTCCCTGTCTCTCAGGGAGATATATGTACACTGACTGGTGTCTCTCAGTCCCTCTCTCGGGGAGGTATCTGTACATTGAGTGGTGTCTCTCAGTCCCTGTCTCTCAGGGAGATATATGGACACTGACTGGTGTCTCTCAGTCCTTGTCTCTCAGGGAGATATCTGCACACTGAGTGGTGTCTCTCAGTCCCTGTCTCTCAGGGAGATATCTGTACATTGAGTGGTGTCTCTCAGTCCCTGTCTCTCAGGGAGATATCTGTACACTGAGTGGTGTCTCTCAGTCCCTCTCTCTCAGGGAGATATCTGTACACTGAGTGGTGTCTCTCAGTACCTCTCTCTCACGGAGATATCTGTACACTGACTGGTGTCTCTCAGTCCCTGTCTCTCAGGGAGATATCTGTACACTGATTGGTGTCTCTCAGTCCCTCTCTCTCAGGGAGATATCTGTACACTGACTGGTGTCTCTCAGTCCCTCTCTCTCAGGGAGATATCTGTACACAGAGTGGTGTCTCTCAGTCCCTGTCTCTCAGGGAGATATCTGTACACTGAGTGGTGTCTCTCAGTCCCTCTCCCTCAGGGAGATATCTGAACACTGAGTGGTGTCTCTCAGTCCCTGTCTCTCAGGGAGATATATGTACACTGACTGGTGTCTCTCAGTCCCTCTCTCTCAGGGAGGTATCTGTACACTGAGTGGTGTCTCTCAGTCCCTGTCTCTCAGGGAGATATATGTACACTGACTGGTGTCTCTCAGTCCCTCTCTCTCAGCGAGGTATCTGTACACTGAGTGGTGTCTCTCAGTCCCTGTCTCTCAGGGAGATATATGTACACTGAGTGGTGTCTCTCAGTCCCTGTCTCTCAGGGAGATATCTGTACACTGAGTGGTGTCTCTCAGTACCTCTCTCTCACGGAGATATCTGTACACTGACTGGTGTCTCTCAGTCCCTCTCTCTTAGGGAGATATCTGTACACTGAGTGGTGCCTCACAGCCCCTGTCTCTCAGGGAGATATCTGTACACTGTCTGGTGTCTCTCAGTCCCTGTCTGTCAGGGAGATATCTACACACTGAGTGGTGTCTCTCAGTCCCTGTCTCTCAGGGAGCTTTATGTACACTGAGTGGTGTCTCTCAGGGAAATATCTGTACACTGACTGGTGTCTCTCAGTCCCTGTCTCTCAGGGAGCTTTATGTACACTGAGTGGTGTCTCTCAGTCCCTCTCTCTCAGGGAGATATTTGTACACTGACTGGTGTCTCTCAGTCCCTGTCTCTCAGGGAGATATCTGTACACTGAGTGGTGTCTCTCAGTCCCTCCCTCTCAGGGAGATATCTGTACACTGACTGGTGTCTCTCAGTCCCTTTCTCTCAGGGAGATATCTGTACACTGAGTGGTGTCTCACAGTCCCTCTCTCTCGGAGACATCTGTACACTGACTGGTGTCTCTCAGTCCCTGTCTCTCAGGGAGATATCTGTGCACTGAGTGGTGTCTCTCAGTCCCTATCTCTCAGGGAGATATCAGTACACTGACTGGTGTCTCTCAGTCCCTGTCTCTGAGGGAGATATCTATACACTGAGTGGTGTCTCTCAGTCCCTCTCTCTCAGGGAGATATCTGAACGCTGACTAGTGTCTCTCAGTCCCTCTCTCTCAGGGAGATATCTGTACACTGAGTGGTTTCTCTCAGTCACTCTCTCTCAGGGAGATATCTGTACACTGACTGGTGTCTCTCAGTCCCTGTCTCTCAGGGTGATATATGTACACTGACTGGTGTCTCTCAGTCCCTCTCTCGGGGAGGTATCTGTACACTGAGTGGTGTCTCTCAGTCCCTGTCTCTCAGGGAGATATATGGACACTGACTGGTGTCTCTCAGTCCTTGTCTCTCAGGGAGATATCTGCACACTGAGTGGTGTCTCTCAGTCCCTCTCTCTCAGGGAGATATCTGTGCACTGAGTGGCGTCACTCAGTTCCTGTCTCTCTGGGAGATATCTGTACACTGAATGGTGTCTCTCAGTCCCTCTCTCTCAGGGAGATATCTGTACTCTGACTGGTGTCTCTCAGTCCCTGTCTCTCAGGGAGATATCTGTGCACTGAGTGGTGTCTCTCAGTCCCTCTCTCTCAGGGAGATATCTGTACACTGACTGGTGTCTCTCAGTCCCTCTCTCTCAGGGAGGTATCTGTCCACTGAGTGGTGTCTCTCAGTCCCTGTCTCTCAGGGACATATATGTACACTGACTGGTGTCTCTCAGTCCCTCTCTCTCAGGGAGATATCTGTACACTGACTGGTGTCTCTCAGTCCCTCTCTCTCAGGGAGATATCTGTACACTGAGTGGTGTCTCACAGCCCCTGTCTCTCAAGGAGATATCTGTACACTGACTGGTGTCTCTCAGTCCCTCTCTCTCAGGGAGATATCTGTACACTGAGTGGTGTCTCTCAGTCCCTCTCTCTCAGGGAGATATCTGTACACTGAGTGGTGTCTCTCAGTCCCTGTCTCTCAGGGAGATATCTGTACATTGAGTGGTGTCTCTCAGTCCCTGTCTCTCAGGGAGATATCTGTACACTGAGTGGTGTCTCTCAGTCCCTGTCTCTCAGGGAGATATCTGTACACTGAGTGGTGTCTCTCAGTACCTCTCTCTCACGGAGATATCTGTACACTGACTGGTGTCTCTCAGTCCCTCTCTCTCAGGGAGATATCTGTACACAGAGTGGTGTCTCTCAGTCCCTGTCTCTCAGGGAGATATCTGTACACTGAGTGGTGTCTCTCAGTCCCTCTGTCTCAGGGAGATATCTGAACACTGAGTGGTGTCTCTCAGTCCCTGTGTCTCAGGGAGATATCTGTACACTGACTGGTGTCTATCAGTCCCTGTCTCTCAGGGAGATATATGTACACTGACTGGTGTCTCTCAGTCCCTCTCTCTCAGGGAGGTATCTGTACACTGAGTGGTGTCTCTCAGTCCCTGTCTCTCAGGGAGATATATGTACACTGACTGGTGTCTCTCAGTCCCTCTCTCTCAGCGAGGTATCTGTACACTGAGTGGTGTCTCTCAGTCCCTGTCTCTCAGGGAGATATATGTACACTGACTGGTGTCTCTCAGTCCCTCTCTTTCAGGGAGATATCTGTACACTGAGTGGTGTCTCTCAGTCCCTCTCTCTCAGGGAGATATCTGTACACTGAGTGGTGTCTCTCAGTCCCTGTCTCTCAGGGAGATATCTGTACACTGAGTGGTGTCTCTCAGTCCCTGTCTCTCAGGGAGATATCTGTACACTGAGTGGTGTCTCTCAGTACCTCTCTCTCACGGAGATATCTGTACACTGACTGGTGTCTCTCAGTACCTCTCTCTCACGGAGATATCTGTACACTGACTGGTGTCTCTCAGTCCCTCACTCTCAGGGAGATATCTGTACACTGACTGGTGTCTCACAGTCCCTCTCTCTCAGAGAGATATCTGTACACTGACTGGTGTCTCTCAGTACCTCTCTCTCACGGAGATATCTGTACACTGACTGGTGTCTCTCAGTCCCTCACTCTCAGGGAGATATATGGACACTGACTGGTGTCTCTCAGTCCTTGTCTCTCAGGGAGATATCTGCACACTGAGTGGTGTCTCTCAGTCCCTCTCTCTCAGGGAGATATCTGTGCACTGAGTGGCGTCACTCAGTTCCTGTCTCTCTGGGAGATATCTGTACACTGAATGGTGTCTCTCAGTCCCTCTCTCTCAGGGAGATATCTGTACTCTGACTGGTGTCTCTCAGTCCCTGTCTCTCAGGGAGATATCTGTGCACTGAGTGGTGTCTCTCAGTCCCTCTCTCTCAGGGAGATATCTGTACACTGACTGGTGTCTCTCAGTCCCTCTCTCTCAGGGAGGTATCTGTCCACTGAGTGGTGTCTCTCAGTCCCTGTCTCTCAGGGACATATATGTACACTGACTGGTGTCTCTCAGTCCCTCTCTCTCAGGGAGATATCTGTACACTGACTGGTGTCTCTCAGTCCCTCTCTCTCAGGGAGATATCTGTACACTGAGTGGTGTCTCACAGCCCCTGTCTCTCAAGGAGATATCTGTACACTGACTGGTGTCTCTCAGTCCCTCTCTCTCAGGGAGATATCTGTACACTGAGTGGTGTCTCTCAGTCCCTCTCTCTCAGGGAGATATCTGTACACTGAGTGGTGTCTCTCAGTCCCTGTCTCTCAGGGAGATATCTGTACATTGAGTGGTGTCTCTCAGTCCCTGTCTCTCAGGGAGATATCTGTACACTGAGTGGTGTCTCTCAGTCCCTGTCTCTCAGGGAGATATCTGTACACTGAGTGGTGTCTCTCAGTACCTCTCTCTCACGGAGATATCTGTACACTGACTGGTGTCTCTCAGTCCCTCTCTCTCAGGGAGATATCTGTACACAGAGTGGTGTCTCTCAGTCCCTGTCTCTCAGGGAGATATCTGTACACTGAGTGGTGTCTCTCAGTCCCTCTGTCTCAGGGAGATATCTGAACACTGAGTGGTGTCTCTCAGTCCCTGTGTCTCAGGGAGATATCTGTACACTGACTGGTGTCTATCAGTCCCTGTCTCTCAGGGAGATATATGTACACTGACTGGTGTCTCTCAGTCCCTCTCTCTCAGGGAGGTATCTGTACACTGAGTGGTGTCTCTCAGTCCCTGTCTCTCAGGGAGATATATGTACACTGACTGGTGTCTCTCAGTCCCTCTCTCTCAGCGAGGTATCTGTACACTGAGTGGTGTCTCTCAGTCCCTGTCTCTCAGGGAGATATATGTACACTGACTGGTGTCTCTCAGTCCCTCTCTTTCAGGGAGATATCTGTACACTGAGTGGTGTCTCTCAGTCCCTCTCTCTCAGGGAGATATCTGTACACTGAGTGGTGTCTCTCAGTCCCTGTCTCTCAGGGAGATATCTGTACACTGAGTGGTGTCTCTCAGTCCCTGTCTCTCAGGGAGATATCTGTACACTGAGTGGTGTCTCTCAGTACCTCTCTCTCACGGAGATATCTGTACACTGACTGGTGTCTCTCAGTACCTCTCTCTCACGGAGATATCTGTACACTGACTGGTGTCTCTCAGTCCCTCACTCTCAGGGAGATATCTGTACACTGACTGGTGTCTCACAGTCCCTCTCTCTCAGAGAGATATCTGTACACTGACTGGTGTCTCTCAGTCCCTCTCTCTCAGGGAGATATCTGTACACTGAGTGGTGTCTCTCAGTCCCTCTCTCTCAGGGAGCTTTATGTACACTGAGTGGTGTCTCTCAGGGAGATATCTGTACACTGACTGGTGTCTCTCAGTCCCTGTCTCTCAGGGAGCGTTATGTACACTGAGTGGTGTCTCACAGTCCCTCTCTCTCAGGGAGATATCTGTACACTGACTGGTGTCTCTCAGTCCCTGTCTCTCAGGGAGATATCTGTACACTGAGTGGTGTCTCTCAGTCCCTCTCTCTCAGGGAGATATCTGTACACTGAGTGGTGTCTCTCAGTCCCTCTGTCTCAGGGAGATATCTGTACACTGACTGGTGTCTCTCAGTCCCTGTCTCTCAGGGAGATATATGTACACTGACTGGTGTCTCTCAGTCCCTCTCTCAGGGAGGTATCTGTACACTGAGTGGTGTCTCTCAGTCCCTGTCTCTCAGGGAGATATATGTGCACTGACTGGTGTCTCTCAGTCCTTGTCTCTCAGGGAGATATCTGTACAGTGAGTGGTGTCTTTCAGTCCCTCTCTGTCAGGGAGATATCTGTACACTGAGTGGTGTCTCTCAGTTCCTGTCTCTCAGGGAGATATCTGTACACTGAATGGTGTCTCTCAGTCCCTCTCTCTCAGGGAGATATCTGTACTCTGACTGGTGTCTCTCAGTCCCTGTCTCTCAGGGAGATATCTGTACACTGACTGGTGTCTCTCAGTACCTCTCTCTCACAGAGATATCTGTACACTGACTGGTGTCTCTCAGTCCCTCTCTCTCAGGGAGATATCTATACACTGAGTGGTGTCTCACAGCCCCTGTCTCTCAGGGAGATATCTGTACACTGTCTGGTGTCTCTCAGTCCCTGTCTGTCAGGGAGATATCTACACACTGAGTGGTGTCTCTCAGTCCCTGTCTCTCAGGGAGCTTTATGTACACTGAGTGGTGTCTCTCAGTCCCTCTCTCTCAGGGAGATATTTGTACACTGACTGGTGTCTCTCAGTCCCTGTCTCTCAGGGAGATATCTGTACACTGAGTGGTGTCTCTCAGTCCCTCTCTCTCAGGGAGATATCTGTACACTGACTGGTGTCTCTCAGTCCCTTTCTCTCAGGGAGATATCTGTACACTGAGTGGTGTCTCACAGTCCCTCTCTCTCAGGGAGACATCTGTACACTGACTGGTGTCTCTCAGTCCCTGTCTCTCAGGGAGATATATGTACACTGACTGGTGTCTCTCAGTCCCTCTCTCGGGCAGGTATCTGTACACTGAGTGGTGTCTCTCAGTCCCTGTCTCTCAGGGAGATATATGGACACTGACTGGTGTCTCTCAGTCCTTGTCTCTCAGGGAGATATCTGTACATTGAGTGGCGTCACTCAGTTCCTGTCTCTCTGGGAGATATCTGTACACTGAATGGTGTCTCTCAGTCCCTCTCTCTCAGGGAGATATCTGTACTCTGACTGGTGTCTCTCAGTCCCTGTCTCTCAGGGAGATATCTGTGCACTGAGTGGTGTCTCTCAGTCCCTCTCTCTCAGGGAGATATCTGTACACTGACTGGTGTCTCTCAGTCCCTCTCTCTCAGGGAGGTATTTGTCCACTGAGTGGTGTCTCTCAGTCCCTGTCTCTCAGGGACATATATGTACACTGACTGCTGTCTCTCAGTCCCTCTCTCTAAGGGAGATATCTGTACACTGACTGGTGTCTCTCAGTCCCTCTCTCTCAGGGAGATATCTGTACACTGAGTGGTGTCTCACAGCCCCTGTCTCTCAGGGAGATATCTGTACACTGACTGGTGTCTCTCAGTCCCTCTCTCTCAGGGAGATATCTGTACACTGAGTGGTGTCTCTCAGTCCCTGTCTCTCAGGGAGATATCTGTACATTGAGTGGTGTCTCTCAATCCCTGTCTCTCAGGGAGATATCTGTACACTGAGTGGTGTCTCTCAGTCCCTGTCTCTCAGGGAGATATCTGTACACTGAGTGGTGTCTCTCAGTACCTCTCTCTCACGGAGATATCTGTACACTGACTGGTGTCTCTCAGTCCCTGTCTCTCAGGGAGATATCTGTACACTGATTGGTGTCTCTCAGTCCCTGTCTCTCAGGGAGATATCTGTACATTGAGTGGTGTCTCTCAGTCCCTGTCTCTCAGGGAGATATCTGTACACTGAGTGGTGTCTCTCAGTCCCTGTCTCTCAGGGAGATATCTGTACACTGAGTGGTGTCTCTCAGTACCTCTCTCTCACGGAGATATCTGTACACTGACTGGTGTCTCTCAGTCCCTCTCTCTCAGGGAGATATCTGTACACAGAGTGGTGTCTCTCAGTCCCTGTCTCTCAGGGAGATATCTGTACACTGAGTGGTGTCTCTCAGTCCCTCTGTCTCAGGGAGATATCTGAACACTGAGTGGTGTCTCTCAGTCCCTGTGTCTCAGGGAGATATCTGTACACTGACTGGTGTCTATCAGTCCCTGTCTCTCAGGGAGATATATGTACACTGACTGGTGTCTCTCAGTCCCTCTCTCTCAGGGAGGTATCTGTACACTGAGTGGTGTCTCTCAGTCCCTGTCTCTCAGGGAGATATATGTACACTGACTGGTGTCTCTCAGTCCCTCTCTCTCAGCGAGGTATCTGTACACTGAGTGGTGTCTCTCAGTCCCTGTCTCTCAGGGAGATATATGTACACTGACTGGTGTCTCTCAGTCCCTCTCTTTCAGGGAGATATCTGTACACTGAGTGGTGTCTCTCAGTCCCTCTCTCTCAGGGAGATATCTGTACACTGAGTGGTGTCTCTCAGTCCCTGTCTCTCAGGGAGATATCTGTACACTGAGTGGTGTCTCTCAGTCCCTGTCTCTCAGGCAGATATCTGTACACTGAGTGGTGTCTCTCAGTACCTCTCTCTCACGGAGATATCTGTACACTGACTGGTGTCTCTCAGTACCTCTCTCTCACGGAGATATCTGTACACTGACTGGTGTCTCTCAGTCCCTCACTCTCAGGGAGATATCTGTACACTGACTGGTGTCTCACAGTCCCTCTCTCTCAGAGAGATATCTGTACACTGACTGGTGTCTCTCAGTCCCTCTCTCTCAGGGAGATATCTGTACACTGAGTGGTGTCTCTCAGTCCCTCTCTCTCAGGGAGCTTTATGTACACTGAGTGGTGTCTCTCAGTCCCTCTCTCTCAGGGAGATATTTGTACACTGACTGGTGTCTCTCAGTCCCTGTCTCTCAGGGAGATATCTGTACACTGAGTGGTGTCTCTCAGTCCCTCTCTCTCAGGGAGATATCTGTACACTGACTGGTGTCTCTCTGTCCCTTTCTCTCAGGGAGATATCTGTACACTGAGTGGTGTCTCACAGTCCCTCTCTCTCAGGGAGACATCTGTACACTGACTGGTGTCTCTCAGTCCCTGTCTCTCAGGGAGATATCTGTGCACTGACTGGTGTCTCTCAGTCCCTCTCTCTCAGGGAGATATCTGTACACTGACTGGTGTCTCTCAGTCCCTGTCTCTCAGGGAGATATCTATACACTGAGTGGTGTCTCTCAGTCCCTGTCTGTCAGGGAGATATCTGTACACTGACTGGTGTCTCTCAGTCCCTGTCTCTCAGGGAGATATCTATACACTGAGTGGTGTCTCTCAGTCCCTCTCTCTCAGGGAGATATCTGAACGCTGACTAGTGTCTCTCAGTCCCTCTCTCTCAGGGAGATATCTGTACACTGAGTGGTGTCTCTCAGTCACTCTCTCTCAGGGAGATATCTGTACACTGACTGGTGTCTCTCAGTCCCTGTCTCTCAGGGAGATATATGTACACTGACTGGTGTCTCTCAGTCCCTCTCTCGGGCAGGTATCTGTACACTGAGTGGTGTCTCTCAGTCCCTGTCTCTCAGGGAGATATATGGACACTGACTGGTGTCTCTCAGTCCTTGTCTCTCAGGGAGATATCTGCACACTGAGTGGTGTCTCTCAGTCCCTCTCTCTCAGGGAGATATCTGTACATTGAGTGGCGTCACTCAGTTCCTGTCTGTCTGGGAGATATCTGTACACTGAATGTTGTCTCTCAGTCCCTCTCTCTCAGGGAGATATCTGTACTCTGACTGGTGTCTCTCAGTCCCTGTCTCTCAGGGAGATATCTGTGCACTGAGTGGTGTCTCTCAGTCCCTCTCTCTCAGGGAGATATCTGTACACTGACTGGTGTCTCTCAGTCCCTCTCTCTCAGGGAGGTATTTGTCCACTGAGTGGTGTCTCTCAGTCCCTGTCTCTCAGGGACATATATGTACACTGACTGGTGTCTCTCAGTCCCTCTCTCTCAGGGAGATATCTGTACACTGACTGGTGTCTCTCAGTCCCTCTTTCTCAGGGAGATATCTGTACACTGAGTGGTGTCTCACAGCCCCTGTCTCTCAGGGAGATATCTGTACACTGACTGGTGTCTCTCAGTCCCTCTCTCTCAGGGAGATATCTGTACACTGAGTGGTGTCTCTCAGTCCCTCTCTCTCAGGGAGATATCTGTACACTGAGTGGTGTCTCTCAGTCCCTGTCTCTCAGGGAGATATCTGTACATTGAGTGGTGTCTCTCAATCCCTGTCTCTCAGGGAGATATCTGTACACTGAGTGGTGTCTCTCAGTCCCTGTCTCTCAGGGAGATATCTGTACACTGAGTGGTGTCTCTCAGTACCTCTCTCTCACGGAGATATCTGTACACTGACTGGTGTCTCTCAGTCCCTGTCTCTCAGGGAGATATCTGTACACTGATTGGTGTCTCTCAGTCCCTCACTCTCAGGGAGATATCTGTACACTGACTGGTGTCTCTCAGTCCCTCTCTCTCAGGGAGATATCTGTACACTGAGTGGTGTCTCTCAGTCCCTCTCTCTCAGGGAGCTTCATGTACACTGAGTGGTGTCTCTCAGGGAGATATCTGTACACTGACTGGTGTCTCTCAGTCCCTGTCTCTCAGGGAGCTTTATGTACACTGAGTGGTGTCTCACAGTCCCTCTCTCTCAGGGAGATATCTGTACACTGACTGGTGTCTCTCAGTCCCTGTCTCTCAGGGAGATATCTGTCCACTGAGTTTTGTCTCTCAGTCCCTCTCTCTCAGGGAGATATCTGTACACTGAGTGGTGTCTCTCAGTCCCTCTGTCTCAGGGAGATATCTGTACACTGAGTGGTGTCTCTCAGTCCCTGTCTCTCAGGGAGATATATGTGCACTGACTGGTGTCTCTCAGTCCCTCTCTCAGGGAGATATCTGTACACTGAGTGGTGTCTTTCAGTCCCTCTCTCTCAGGGAGATATCTGTACACTGAGTGGTGTCTCTCAGTTCCTGTCTCTCAGGGAGATATCTGTACACTGAATGGTGTCTCTCAGTCCCTCTCTCTCAGGGAGATATCTGTACTCTGACTGGTGTCTCTCAGTCCCTGTCTCTCAGGGAGATATCTGTACACTGACTGGTGTCTCCCAATCCCTCTCTCTCAGGGAGGTATCTGTACACTGAGTGGTGTCTCTCAGTCCCTGTCTCTCAGGGACATATATGTACACTGACTGGTGTCTCTCAGTCCCTCTCTCTCAGGGAGATATCTGTACACTGACTGGTGTCTCTCAGTCCCTGTCTCTCAGGGAGATATCTGTACATTGAGTGGTGTCTCTCAGTCCCTGTCTCTCAGGGAGATATCTGTACACTGAGTGGTGTCTCTCAGTACCTCTCTCTCACGGAGATATCTGTACACTGACTGGTGTCTCTCAGTCCCTCTCTCTCAGGGAGATATCTGTACACTGAGTGGTGTCTCACAGCCCCTGTCTCTCAGGGAGATATCTGTACACTGTCTGGTGTCTCTCAGTCCCTGTCTGTCAGGGAGATATCTACACACTGAGTGGTGTCTCTCAGTCCCTGTCTCTCAGGGAGCTTTATGTACACTGAGTGGTGTCTCTCAGGGAAATATCTGTACACTGACTGGTGTCTCTCAGTCCCTGTCTCTCAGGGAGCTTTATGTACACTGAGTGGTGTCTCTCAGTCCCTCTCTCTCAGGGAGATATTTGTACACTGACTGGTGTCTCTCAGTCCCTCTCTCTCAGGGAGATATCTGTACACTGACTAATGTCTCTCAGTCCCTGTCTCTCAGGGAGATATCTGTACACTGAATGGTGTCTCTCAGTCCCTCTCTCTCAGGCAGATATCTGTACACTGACTGGTGTCTCTCAGTCCCTGTCTCTCAGGGAGATATCTATACACTGAGTGGTGTCTCTCAGTCCCTGTCTGTCAGGGAGATATTTGTACACTGACTGGTGTCTCTCAGTCCCTCTCTCTCAGGGAGATATCTGAACGCTGACTAGTGTCTCTCAGTCCCTGTCTCTCAGGGAGATATCTGTACACTGACTGGTGTCTCTCAGTCCCTGTCTCTCAGGGAGATATATGTACACTGACTGGTGTCTCTCAGTCCCTCTCTCGGGGAGGTATCTGTACACTGAGTGGTGTCTCTCAGTCCCTGTCTCTCAGGGAGATATATGGACACTGACTGGTGTCTCTCAGTCCTTGTCTCTCAGGGAGATATCTGCACACTGAGTGGTGTCTCTCAGTCCCTCTCTCTCAGGGAGATATCTGTACACTGAGTGGCGTCTCTCAGTTCCTGTCTCTCAGGGAGATATCTGTACACTGAATGGTGTCTCTCAGTCCCTCTCTCTCAGGGAGATATCTGTACTCTGACTGGTGTCTCTCAGTCCCTGTCTCTCAGGGAGATGTCTGTGCACTGAGTGGTGTCTCTCAGTCCCTCTCTCTCAGGGAGATATCTGTACACTGAGTGGTGTCTCTCAGTCCCTCTCTCTCAGGGAGGTATCTGTCCACTGAATGGTGTCTCTCAGTCCCTGTCTCTCAGGGACATATATGTACACTGACTGGTGTCTCTCAGTCCCTCTCTCTCAGGGAGATATATGTGCACTGACTGGTGTCTCTCAGTCCTTGTCTCTCAGGGAGATATCTGTACACTGTGTGGTGTCTTTCAGTCCCTCTCTCTCAGGGAGATATCTGTACACTGAGTGGTGTCTCTCAGTTCCTGTCTCTCAGGGAGATATCTGTACACTGAATGGTGTCTCTCAGTCCCTCTCTCTCAGGGAGATATCTGTACTCTGACTGGTGTCTCTCAGTCCCTGTCTCTCAGGGAGATATCTGTACACTGACTGGTGTCTCTCAGTCCCTCTCTCTCAGGGAGGTATCTGTACACTGAGTGGTGTCTCTCAGTCCCTGTCCCTCAGGGACATATATGTACACTGACTGGTGTCTCTCAGTCCCTCTCTCTCAGGGAGATATCTGTACACTGACTGGTGTCTCTCAGTCCCTCTCTCTCAGGGAGATATCTGTACACTGACTGGTGTCTCTCAGTCCCTCTCTCTCAGGGAGATATCTGTACACAGAGTGGCGTCTCTCAGTCCCTGTCTCTCAGGGAGATATCTGTACACTGACTGATGTCTCTCAGTCCCTCTCTCTCAGGGAGATATCTGTACACTGACTGGTGTCTCACAGTCCCTCTCTCTCAGAGAGATATCTGTACACTGACTGGTGTCTCTCATTCCCTCTCTCTCAGGGAGATATCTGTACACTGAGTGGTGTCTCTCAGTCCCTCTCTCTCAGGGAGATATCTGTACACTGAGTGGTGTCTCTCAGTCCCTGTCTCTCAGGGAGATATCTGTACACTGACTGGTGTCTCTCAGTTCCTCTCTCTCAGGGAGGTATCTGTACACTGACTGGTGTCTCTCAGTCCCTGTCTCTCAGGGAGATATCTGTACACTGACTGGTGTCTCTCAGTCCCTCTCTCTCAGGGAGATATCTGAACACTGAGTGGTGTCTCTCAGTCCCTGTGTCTCAGGGAGATATATGTACACTGACTGGTGTCTCTCAGTCCCTCTCTCTCAGGGAGGTATCTGTACACTGAGTGGTGTCTCTCAGTCCCTGTCTCTCAGGGAGATATATGTACACTGATTGGTGTCTCTCAGTCCCTCTCTCTCAGGGAGATATCTGTACACTGACTGGTGTCTCTCAGTCCCTCTCTCTCAGGGAGATATCTGTACACTGAGTGGTGTCTCTCAGTCCCTCTCTCTCAGGGAGATATATGTACACTGACTGGTGTCTCTCAGTCCCTCTCTCTCAGGGAGGTATCTGTACACTGAGTGGTGTCTCTCAGTCCCTGTCTCTCATGGAGATATATGTACACTGACTGGTGTCTCTCAGTCCCTGTCTCTCAGGGAGATATCTGTACACTGAGTGGTGTCTCTCAGTCCCTCTCTCTCAGGGAGATATCTGTACAATGAGTGGTGTCTCTCAGTCCCTGTCTCTCAGGGAGATATCTGTACACTGACTGGTGTCTCTCAGGGAGATATCTGTACACTGAGTGTTGTCTCTCAGTCCCTCTCTCTCAGGGAGATATCTGTACACTGACTGGTGTCTCTCAGCCCCTCTCTCTCAGGGAGATATCTGTGCACTGAGTGGTGTCTCACAGTCCCTCTATCTCAGGGAGATATCTGTACACTGACTGGTGTCTCTCAGTCCGTCTCTCAGGGAGATATCTGTACACTGAGTGGTGTCTCTCAGTCCCTCTCTCTCAGGGAGATATCTGTACACTGAGTGGTGTCTCTCAGTCCCTCTCTCTCAGGGAGATATCTGTACACTGAGTGGTGTCTCTCAGTCCCTGTCTCTCAGGGAGATATATGTACACTGACTGGTGTCTCTCAGTCCCTCTCTCTCAGGGAGATATCTGTACACTGACTGGTGTCTCTCAGTCCCTCTCTCTCAGGGAGGTATCTGTACACTGAGTGGTGTCTCTCAGTCCCTGTCTCTCAGGGAGATATATGTACACTGACTGGTGTCTCACAGCCCCTGTCTCTCAGGGAGATATCTGTACACTGACTGGTGTCTCACAGTCCCTCTCTCTCAGAGAGATATCTGTACACTGACTGGTGTCTCTCAGTCCCTCTCTCTCAGGGAGATATCTGTACACTGAGTGGTGTCTCTCAGTCCCTCTCTCTCAGGGAGATATCTGTACACTGAGTGGTGTCTCTCAGTCCCTGTCTCTCAGGGAGATATCTGTACACTGACTGGTGTCTCTCAGTCCCTCTCTCTAAGGGAGGTATCTGTACACTGACTGGTGTCTCTCAGTCCCTGTCTCTCAGGGAGATATCTGTACACTGACTGGTGTCTCTCAGTCCCTCTCTCTCAGGGAGATATCTGAACACTGAGTGGTGTCTCTCAGTCCCTGTGTCTCAGGGAGATATATGTACACTGACTGGTGTCTCTCAGTCCCTCTCTCTCAGGGAGGTATCTGTACACTGAGTGGTGTCTCTCAGTCCCTGTCTCTCAGGGAGATATATGTACACTGATTGGTGTCTCTCAGTCCCTCTCTCTCAGGGAGATATCTGTACACTGACTGGTGTCTCTCAGTCCCTCTCTCTCAGGGAGATATCTGTACACTGAGTGGTGTCTCTCAGTCCCTCTCTCTCAGGGAGATATATGTACACTGACTGGTGTCTCTCAGTCCCTCTCTCTCAGGGAGGTATCTGGACACTGAGTGGTGTCTCTCAGTCCCTGTCTCTCATGGAGATATATGTACACTGACTGGTGTCTCTCAGTCCCTGTCTCTCAGGGAGATATCTGTACACTGAGTGGTGTCTCTCAGCCCTCTCTCTCAGGGAGATATCTGTACAATGAGTGGTGTCTCTCAGTCCCTGTCTCTCAGGGAGATATCTGTACACTGACTGGTGTCTCTCAGGGAGATATCTGTACACTGAGTGTTGTCTCTCAGTCCCTCTCTCTCAGGGAGATATCTGTACACTGACTGGTGTCTCTCAGCCCCTCTCTCTCAGGGAGATATCTGTGCACTGAGTGGTGTCTCACAGTCCCTCTATCTCAGGGAGATATCTGTACACTGACTGGTGTCTCTCAGTCCCTGTCTCTCAGGGAGATATCTGTACACTGAGTGGTGTCTCTCAGTCCCTCTCTCTCAGGGAGATATCTGTACACTGAGTGGTGTCTCTCAGTCCCTCTCTCTCAGGGAGATATCTGTACACTGAGTGGTGTCTCTCAGTCCCTGTCTCTCAGGGAGATATATGTACACTGACTGGTGTCTCTCAGTCCCTCTCTCTCAGGGAGATATCTGTACACTGACTGGTGTCTCTCAGTCCCTCTCTCTCAGGGAGGTATCTGTACACTGAGTGGTGTCTCTCAGTCCCTCTCTCTCAGGGAGATATCTGTACACTGAGTGGTGTCTCTCAGTCCCTCTCTCTCAGGGAGATATCTGTACACTGAGTGGTGTCTCTCAGTCCCTGTCTCTCAGGGAGATATATGTACACTGACTGGTGTCTCTCAGTCCCTCTCTCTCAGGGAGATATCTGTACACTGACTGGTGTCTCTCAGTCCCTCTCTCTCAGGGAGATATCTGTACACTGAGTGGTGTCTCACAGCCCCTGTCTCTCAGGGAGATATCTGTACACTGTCTGGTGTCTCTCAGTCCCTGTCTGTCAGGGAGGAATCTACACACTGAGTGGTGTCTCTCAGTCCCTGTCTCTCAGGGAGCTTTATGGACACTGAGTGGTGTCTCTCAGGGAAATATCTGTACACTGACTGGTGTCTCTCAGTCCCTGTCTCTCAGGGAGCTTTATGTACACTAAGTGGTGTCTCTCAGTCCCTCTCTCTCAGGGAGATATTTGTACACTGACTGGTGTCTCTCAGTCCCTGTCTCTCAGGGAGATATCTGTACACTGAGTGGTGTCTCTCAGTCCCTCTCTCTCAGGGAGATATCTGTACACTGACTGGTGTCTCTCAGTCCCTTTCTCTCAGGGAGATATCTGTACACTGAGTGGTGTCTCACAGTCCCTCTCTCTCAGGGAGACATCTGTACACTGACTGGTGTCTCTCAGTCCCTGTCTCTCAGGGAGATATCTGTACACTGAGTGGTGTCTCTCAGTCCCTCTCTCTCAGGGAGATATCTGTACACTGACTGGTGTCTCTCAGTCCCTGTCTCTCAGGGAGATATCTATACACTGAGTGGTGTCGCTCAGTCCCTGTCTGTCAGGGAGATATCTGTACACTGACTGGTGTCTCTCAGTCCCTCTCTCTCAGGGAGATATCTGAACGCTGACTAGTGTCTCTCAGTCCCTCTCTCTCAGGGAGATATCTGTACACTGAGTGGTGTCTCTCAGTCACTCTCTCTCAGGGAGATATCTGTACACTGACTGGTGTCTCTCAGTCCCTGTCTCTCAGGGAGATATATGTACACTGACTAGTGTCTCTCAGTCCCTCTCTCGGGGAGGTATCTGTACACTGAGTGGTGTCTCTCAGTCCCTGTCTCTCAGGGAGATATATTGACACTGACTGGTGTCTCTCAGTCCTTGTCTCTCAGGGAGATTTCTGCACACTGAGTGGTGTCTCTCAGTCCCTCTCTCTCAGGGAGATATCTGTACACTGAGTGGCGTCTCTCAGTTCCTGTCTCTCAGGGAGATATCTGTACACTGAATGGTGTCTCTCAGTCCCTCTCTCTCAGGGAGATATCTGTACTCTGACTGGTGTCTCTCAGTCCCTGTCTCTCAGGGAGATATATGTACACTGACTGGTGTCTCTCAGTCCCTCTCTCAGGGAGGTATCTGTACACTGAGTGGTGTCTCTCAGTCCCTGTCTCTCAGGGAGATATATGTGCACTGACTGGTGTCTCTCAGTCCTTGTCTCTCAGGGAGATTTCTGTACACTGAGTGGTGTCTTTCAGTCCCTCTCTCTCAGGGAGATATCTGTACACTGAGTGGTGTCTCTCAGTTCCTGTCTCTCAGGGAGATATCTGTACACTGAATGGTGTCTCTCAGTCCCTCTCTCTCAGGGAGATATCTGTACTCTGACTGGTGTCTCTCAGTCCCTGTCTCTCAGGGAGATATCTGTACACTGACTGGTGTCTCTCAGTCCCTCTCTCTCAGGGAGGTATCTGTACACTGAGTGGTGTCTCTCAGTCCCTGTCTCTCAGGGACATATATGTACACTGACTGGTGTCTCTCAGTCCCTCTCTCTCAGGGAGATATCTGTACACTGACTGGTGTCTCTCAGTCCCTCTCTCTCAGGGAGATATCTGTACACTGACTGGTGTCTCTCAGTCCCTCTCTCTCAGGGAGATATCTGTACACAGAGTGGCGTCTCTCAGTCCCTGTCTCTCAGGGAGATATCTGTACACTGACTGATGTCTCTCAGTCCCTCTCTCTCAAGGAGATATCTGTACACTGACTGGTGTCTCACAGTCCCTCTCTCTCAGAGAGATATCTGTACACTGACTGGTGTCTCTCAGTCCCTCGCTCTCAGGGAGATATCTGTACACTGAGTGGTGTCTCTCAGTCCCTCTCTCTCAGGGAGATATCTGTACACTGAGTGGTGT
The DNA here is from genome assembly GCF_036365525.1 of Heterodontus francisci. Classification (NCBI taxonomy): domain Eukaryota; kingdom Metazoa; phylum Chordata; class Chondrichthyes; order Heterodontiformes; family Heterodontidae; genus Heterodontus; species Heterodontus francisci. Next base: position 1,538,350 of record NC_090403.1, read on the forward strand.
CTCTCAGTCCCTGTCTCTCTGGGAGATATATGTACACTGACTGGTGTCTCTCAGTCCCTCTCTCTCAGGGAGGTATCTGTACACTGACTGGTGTCTCTCAGTCCCTGTCTCTCAGGGAGATATCTGTACACTGACTGGTGTCTCTCAGTCCCTCTCTCTCAGGGAGATATCTGAACACTGAGTGGTGTCTCTCAGTCCCTGTCTCTCAGGGAGATATATGTACACTGACTGGTGTCTCTCAGTCCCTCTCTCTCAGGGAGGTATCTGTACACTGAGTGGTGTCTCTCAGTCCCTGTCTCTCAGGGAGATATATGTACACTGATTGGTGTCTCTCAGTCCCTCTCTCTCAGGGAGATATCTGTACACTGACTGGTGTCTCTCAGTCCCTCTCTCTCAGGGAGATATCTGTACACTGAGTGGTGTCTCTCAGTCCCTCTCTCTCAGGGAGATATATGTACACTGACTGGTGTCTCTCAGTCCCTCTCTCTCAGGGAGGTATCTGTACACTGAGTGGTGTCTCTCAGTCCCTGTCTCTCATGGAGATATATGTACACTGACTGGTGTCTCTCAGTCCCTGTCTCTCAGGGAGATATCTGTACACTGAGTGGTGTCTCTCAGTCCCTCTCTCTCAGGGAGATATCTGTACAATGAGTGGTGCCTCTCAGTCCCTGTCTCTCATGGAGATATATGTACACTGACTGGTGTCTCTCAGTCCCTCTCTCTCAGGGAGATATCTGAACACTGAGTGGTGTCTCTCAGTCCCTGTCTCTCAGGGAGATATATGTACACTGACTGGTGTCTCTCAGTCCCTCTCTCTCAGGGAGGTATCTGTACACTGAGTGGTGTCTCTCAGTCCCTGTCTCTCAGGGAGATATATGTACACTGATTGGTGTCTCTCAGTCCCTCTCTCTCAGGGAGATATCTGTACACTGACTGGTGTCTCTCAGTCCCTCTCTCTCAGGGAGATATCTGTACACTGAGTGGTGTCTCTCAGTCCCTCTCTCTCAGGGAGATATATGTACACTGACTGGTGTCTCTCAGTCCCTCTCTCTCAGGGAGGTATCTGTACACTGAGTGGTGTCTCTCAGTCCCTGTCTCTCATGGAGATATATGTACACTGACTGGTGTCTCTCAGTCCCTGTCTCTCAGGGAGATATCTGTACACTGAGTGGTGTCTCTCAGTCCCTCTCTCTCAGGGAGATATCTGTACAATGAGTGGTGCCTCTCAGTCCCTGTCTCTCAGGGAGATATCTGTACACTGACTGGTGTCTCTCAGGGAGATATCTGTACACTGAGTGTTGTCTCTCAGTCCCTCTCTCTCAGGGAGATATCTGTACACTGACTGGTGTCTCTCAGCCCCTCTCTCTCAGGGAGATATCTGTGCACTGAGTGGTGTCTCACAGTCCCTCTATCTCAGGGAGATATCTGTACACTGACTGGTGTCTCTCAGTCCCTGTCTCTCAGGGAGATATCTGTACACTGAGTGGTGTCTCTCAGTCCCTCTCTCTCAGGGAGATATCTGTACACTGACTGGTGTCTCTCAGTCCCTGTCTCTCAGGGAGATATATGTACACTGAGTGGTGTCTCACAGCCCCTGTCTCTCAGGGAGATATCTGTACACTGACTGGTGTCTCTCAGTCCCTCTCTCTCAGGGAGATATCTGTACACAGAGTGGCGTCTCTCAGTCCCTGTCTCTCAGGGAGATATCTGTACACTGACTGATGTCTCTCAGTCCCTCTCTCTCAGGGAGATATCTGTACACTGACTGGTGTCTCACAGTTCCTCTCTCTCAGAGAGATATCTGTACACTGACTGGTGTCTCTCAGTCCCTGTCTCTCAGGGAGATATCTGTACACTGAGTGGTGTCTCTCAGTCCCTCTCTCTCAGGGAGATATCTGTACACTGAGTGGTGTCTCTCAGTCCCTGTCTCTCAGGGAGATATCTGTACACTGACTGGTGTCTCTCAGTCCCTCTCTCTCAGGGAGGTATCTGTACACTGACTGGTGTCTCTCAGTCCCTGTCTCTCAGGGAGATATCTGTACACTGATTGGTGTCTCTCAGTCCCTCTCTCTCAGGGAGATATCTGTACACTGACTGGTGTCTCTCAATCCCTCTCTCTCCGGGAGATATCTGTACACTGAGTGGTGTCTCTCAGTCCCTCTCTCTCAGGGAGATATATGTACACTGACTGGTGTCTCTCAGTCCCTCTCTCTCAGGGAGGTATCTGTACACTGAGTGGTGTCTCTCAGTCCCTGTCTCTCATGGAGATATATGTACACTGACTGGTGTCTCTCAGTCCCTGTCTCTCAGGGAGATATCTGTACACTGACTGGTGTCTCTCAGGGAGATATCTGTACACTGAGTGTTGTCTCTCAGTCCCTCTCTCTCAGGGAGATATCTGTACACTGACTGGTGTCTCTCAGCCCCTCTCTCTCAGGGAGATATCTGTGCACTGAGTGGTGTCTCACAGTCCCTCTATCTCAGGGAGATATCTGTACACTGACTGGTGTCTCTCAGTCCCTGTCTCTCAGGGAGATATCTGTACACTGAGTGGTGTCTCTCAGTCCCTCTCTCTCAGGGAGATATCTGTACACTGACTGGTGTCTCTCAGTCCCTGTCTCTCAGGGAGATATATGTACACTGAGTGGTGTCTCACAGCCCCTGTCTCTCAGGGAGATATCTGTACTCTGACTGGTGTCTCTCAGTCCCTCTCTCTCAGGGAGATATCTGTACACAGAGTGGCGTCTCTCAGTCCCTGTCTCTCAGGGAGATATCTGTACACTGACTGATGTCTCTCAGTCCCTCTCTCTCAGGGAGATATCTGTACACTGACTGGTGTCTCACAGTCCCTCTCTCTCAGAGAGGTATCTGTACACTGACTGGTGTCTCTCAGTCCCTCTCTCTCAGGGAGATATCTGTACACTGAGTGGTGTCTCTCAGTCCCTCTCTCTCAGGGAGATATCTGTACACTGAGTGGTGTCTCTCAGTCCCTGTCTCTCAGGGAGATATCTGTACACTGACTGGTGTCTCTCAGTCCCTCTCTCTCAGGGAGGTATCTGTACACTGACTGGTGTCTCTCAGTCCCTGTCTCTCAGGGAGATATCTGTACACTGATTGGTGTCTCTCAGTCCCTCTCTCTCAGGGAGATATCTGTACACTGACTGGTGTCTCTCAGTCCCTCTCTCTCCGGGAGATATCTGTACACTGAGTGGTGTCTCTCAGTCCCTCTCTCTCAGGGAGATATATGTACACTGACTGGTGTCTCTCAGTCCCTGTCTCTCAGGGAGATATCTGTACACTGACTGGTGTCTCTCAGTCCCTCTCTCTCCGGGAGATATCTGTACACTGAGTGGTGTCTCTCAGTCCCTCTCTCTCATGGAGATATATGTACACTGACTGGTGTCTCTCAGTCCCTGTCTCTCAGGGAGATATCTGTACACTGAGTGGTGTCTCTCTGTCCCTCTCTCTCAGGGAGATATCTGTACAATGAGTGGTGTCTCTCAGTCCCTGTCTCTCAGGGAGATATCTGTACACTGACTGGTGTCTCTCCGGGAGATATCTGTACACTGAGTGTTGTCTCTCAGTCCCTCTCTCTCAGGGAGATATCTGTACACTGACTGGTGTCTCTCAGCCCCTCTCTCTCAGGGAGATATCGGTGCACTGAGTGGTGTCTCACAGTCCCTCTATCTCAGGGAGATATCTGTACACTGACTGGTGTCTCTCAGTCCCTGTCTCTCAGGGAGATATCTGTACACTGAGTGGTGTCTCTCAGTCCCTCTCTCTCAGGGAGATATCTGTACACTGAGTGGTGTCTCTCAGTCCCTCTCTCTCAGGGAGATATCTGTACACTGAGTGGTGTCTCTCAGTCCCTGTCTCTCAGGGAGATATATGTACACTGACTGGTGTCTCTCAGTCCCTCTCTCTCAGGGAGATATCTGTACACTGACTGGTGTCTCTCAGTCCCTCTCTCTCAGGGAGGTATCTGTACAATGAGTGGTGTCTCTCAGTCCCTGTCTCTCAGGGAGATATATGTACACTGAGTGGTGTCTCACAGCCCCTGTCTCTCAGGGAGATATCTGTACACTGACTGGTGTCTCTCAGTCCCTCTCTCTCAGGGAGGTATCTGTACACTGAGTGGTGTCTCTCAGTCCCTCTCTCTCAGGGAGATATCTGTACACTGAGTGGTGTCTCTCAGTCCCTCTCTCTCAGGGAGATATCTGTACACTGAGTGGTGTCTCTCAGTCCCTGTCTCTCAGGGAGATATATGTACACTGACTGGTGTCTCTCAGTCCCTCTCTCTCAGGGAGATATCTGTACACTGACTGGTGTCTCTCAGTCCCTCTCTCTCAGGGAGATATCTGTACACTGAGTGGTGTCTCACAGCCCCTGTCTCTCAGGGAGATATCTGTACACTGTCTGGTGTCTCTCAGTCCCTGTCTGTCAGGGAGAAATCTACACACTGAGTGGTGTCTCTCAGTCCCTGTTTCTCAGGGAGCTTTATGGACACTGAGTGGTGTCTCTCAGGGAAATATCTGTACACTGACTGGTGTCTCTCAGTCCCTGTCTCTCAGGGAGCTTTATGTACACTAAGTGGTGTCTCTCAGTCCCTCTCTCTCAGGGAGATATTTGTACACTGACTGGTGTCTCTCAGTCCCTGTCTCTCAGGGAGATATCTGTACACTGAGTGGTGTCTCTCAGTCCCTCTCTCTCAGGGAGATATCTGTACACTGACTGGTGTCTCTCAGTCCCTTTCTCTCAGGGAGATATCTGTACACTGAGTGGTGTCTCACAGTCCCTCTCTCTCAGGGAGACATCTGTACACTGACTGGTGTCTCTCAGTCCCTGTCTCTCAGGGAGATATCTGTACTCTGACTGGTGTCTTCAGTCCCTGTCTCTCAGGGAGATATCTGTGCACTGAGTGGTGTCTGTCTGTCCCTCTCTCTCAGGGAGATATCTGTACACTGACTGGTGTCTCTCAGTCCCTCTCTCTCAGGCAGGTATCTGTACACTGAGTGGTGTCTCTCAGTCCCTCTCTCTCAGGGAGATATCTGTACACTGAGTGGTGTCTCACAGCCCCTGTCTCTCAGGGAGATATCTGTACACTGTCTGGTGTCTCTCAGTCCCTGTCTGTCAGGGAGATATCTATACACTGAGTGTTGTCTCTCAGTCCCTCTCTCTCAGGGAGATATCTGTACACTGACTGGCGTCTCTCAGTCCCTGTCTCTCAGGGAGATATATGTACACTGACTGGTGTCTCTCAGTCCCTCTCACAGGGAGGTATCTGTGCACTGAGTGGTGTCTCTCAGTGCCTCTCTCTCAGGGAGATATCTGTACACTGACTGGTGTCTCTCAGTCCCTGTCTCTCAGGGAGATATCTATACACTGAGTGGTGTCGCTCAGTCCCTGTCTCTCAGGGAGCTTTATGTACACTGAGTGGTGTCTCTCAGGGAGATATCTGTACACTGACTGGTGTCTCTCAGTCCCTGTCTCTCAGGGAGCTTTATGTACACTGAGTGGTGTCTCTCAGTCCCTGTCTGTCAGGGAGATATCTATACACTGAGTGGTGTCTCTCAGTCTCTCTCTCTCAGGGAGATATCTGTACACTGACTGGTGTCTCTCAGTCCCTGTCTCTCAGGGAGATATCTATACACTGAGTGGTGTCTCTCAGTCCCTGTCTCTCAGGGAGATATCTGTACACTGACTGGTGTCTCTCAGTCCCTCTCTCTCAGGGAGATATCTGTACGCTGACTAGTGTCTCTCAGTACCTCTCTCTCAGCGAGATATCTGTACACTGAGTGGTGTCTCTCAGTCCCTCTCTCTCAGGGAGATATCTGTACACTGACTGGCGTCTCTCAGTCCCTGTCTCTCAGGGAGATATATGTACACTGACTGGTGTCTCTCAGTCCCTCTCACAGGGAGGTATCTGTGCACTGAGTGGTGTCTCTCAGTCCCTCTCTCTCAGGGAGATATCTGTACACTGACTGGTGTCTCTCAGTCCCTGTCTCTCAGGGAGATATCTATACACTGAGTGGTGTCGCTCAGTCCCTGTCTGTCAGGGAGATATCTGTACACTGACTGGTGTCTCTCAGTCCCTCTCTCTCAGGGAGATATCTGAACGCTGACTAGTGTCTCTCAGTCCCTGTCTCTCAGGGAGATATCTGTACACTGAGTGGTGTCTCTCAGTCACTCTCTCTCAGGGAGATATCTGTACACTGACTGGTGTCTCTCAGTCCCTCTCTCGGGGAGGTATCTGTACACTGAGTGGTGTCTCTCAGTCCCTGTCTCTCAGGGAGATATATGGACACTGACTGGTGTCTCTCAGTCCCTGTCTCTCAGGGAGATATCTGCACACTGAGTGGTGTCTCTCAGTCCCTCTCTCTCAGGGAGATATCTGTACACTGAGTGGCGTCTCTCAGTTCCTGTCTCTCTGGGAGATATCTGTACACTGAATGGTGTCTCTCAGTCCCTCTCTCTCAGGGAGATATCTGTACTCTGACTGGTGTCTCTCAGTCCCTGTCTCTCAGGGAGATATCTGTACACTGAGTGGTGTCTCTCAGTCCCTCTCTCTCAGGGAGATATCTGTACACTGACTGGTGTCTCTCAGTCCCTCTCTCTCAGGGAGGTATCTGTCCACTGAGTGGTGTCTCTCAGTCCCTGTCTCTCAGGGACATATATGTACACTGACTGGTGTCTCTCAGTCCCTCTCTCTCAGGGAGATATCTGTACACTGACTGGTGTCTCTCAGTCCCTCTCTCTCAGGGAGATATCTGTACACTGAGTGGCGTCTCTCAGTTCCTGTCTCTCAGGGAGATATCTGTACACTGAATGGTGTCTTTCAGTCCCTCTCTCTCAGGGAGATATCTGTACTCTGACTGGTGTCTCTCAGTCCCTGTCTCTCAGGGAGATATCTGTACACTGACTGGTGTCTCTCAGTCCCTCTCTCTCAGGGAGATATCTGTACACTGACTGGTGTCTCTCAGTCCCTCTCTCTCAGGGAGATATCTGTACACTGAGTGGTGTCTCACAGCCCCTGTCTCTCAGGGAGATATCTGTACACTGACTGGTGTCTCTCAGTCCCTCTCTCTCAGGGAGATATCTGTACACTGAGTGGTGTCTCTCAGTCCCTCTCTCTCAGGGAGATATCTGTACACTGAGTGGTGTCTCTCAGTCCCTGTCTCTCAGGGAGATATCTGTACATTGAGTGGTGTCTCTCAGTCCCTGTCTCTCAGGGAGATATCTGTACACTGAGTGGTGTCTCTCAGTCCCTGTCTCTCAGGGAGATATCTGTACACTGAGTGGTGACTCTCAGTACCTCTCTCTCACGGAGATATCTGTACACTGACTGGTGTCTCTCAGTCCCTGTCTCTCAGGGAGATATCTGTACACTGATTGGTGTCTCTTAGTCCCTCTCTCTCAGGGAGATATATGTACACTGACTGGTGTCTCTCAGTCCCTCTCTCTCAGGGAGATATCTGTACACTGACTGGTGTCTCTCAGTCCCTCTCTCTCAGGGAGATATCTGTACACTGAGTGGTGTCTCACAGCCCCTGTCTCTCAGGGAGATATCTGTACAATGTCTGGTGTCTCTCAGTCCCTGTCTGTCAGGGAGATATCTACACACTGAGTGGTGTCTCTCAGTTACTGTCTCTCAGGGAGCTTTATGTACACTGAGTGGTGTCTCTCAGGGAAATATCTGTACACTGACTGGTGTCTCTCAGTCCCTCTCTCTCAGGGAGATATCTGTACACAGAGTGGTGTCTCTCAGTCCCTGTCTGTCAGGGAGATATCTGCACACTGAGTGGTGTCTCTCAGTCCCTGTCTCTCAGGGAGCTTTATGTACACTGAGTGGTGTCTCTCAGGGAAATATCTGTACACTGACTGGTGTCTCTCAGTCCCTCTCTCTCAGGGAGATATCTGTACACAGAGTGGTGTCTCTCAGTCCCTGTCTCTCAGGGAGATATCTGTACACTGAGTGGTGTCTCTCAGTCCCTGTGTCTCAGGGAGATATCTGTACACTGTCTGGTGTCTCTCAGTCCCTGTCTGTCAGGGAGATATCTATACACTGAGTGGTGTCTCTCAGTCCCTCTCTCTCAGGGAGTTATCTGTACACTGACTGGTGTCTCACAGTCCGTCTCTCTCAGGGAGATACCTGTACACTGACTGGTGTCTCTCAGTCCCTGTCTCTCAGGGAGCTTTATGTACACTGAGTGGTGTCTCTCAGGGAGATATCTGTACACTGACTGGTGTCTCTCAGTCCCTGTCTCTCAGGGAGCTTTATGTACACTGACTGGTGTCTCACAGTCCCTCTCTCTCAGGGAGATATCTGTACACTGACTGGTGTCTCTCAGTCCCTGTCTCTCAGGGAGATATCTGTACACTGAGTGGTGTCTCTCAGTCCCTCTCTCTCAGGGAGATATCTGTACACTGACTGGTGTCTCTCAGTCCCTGTCTCTCACGGAGATATCTATACACTGAGTGGTGTCTCTCAGTCCCTGTCTCTCAGGGAGATATCTGTACACTGACTGGTGTCTCTCAGTCCCTCTCTCTCAGGGAGATATCTGTACGCTGACTAGTGGCTCTCAGTCCCTCTCTCTCAGGGAGATATCTGTACACTGAGTGGTGTCTCTCAGTCCCTCTCTCTCAGGGAGATATCTGTACACTGACTGGTGTCTCTCAGTCCCTGTCTCTCAGGGAGATATATGTGCACTGACTGGTGTCTCTCAGTCCCTCTCACAGGGAGGTATCTGTGCACTGAGTGGTGTCTCTCAGTCCCTGTCTCTCAAGGAGATATATGTACACTGACTGGTGTCTCTCAGTCCTTGTCTCTCAGGGAGATATCTGTACACAGAGTGGTGTCTCTCAGTCCCTCTCTCTCAGGGAGATATCTGTACACTGAGTGGTGTCTCTCAGTTCCTGTCTCTCAGGGAGATATCTGTACACTGAATGGTTTCTCTCAGTCCCTCTCTCTCAGGGAGATATCTGTACTCTGACTGGTGTCTTCAGTCCCTGTCTCTCAGGGAGATATCTGTGCACTGAGTGGTGTCTGTCTGTCCCTCTCTCTCAGGGAGATATCTGTACACTGACTGGTGTCTCTCAGTCCCTCTCTCTCAGGCAGGTATCTGTACACTGAGTGGTGTCTCTCAGTCCCTCTCTCTCAGGGAGATATCTGTACACTGAGTGGTGTCTCACAGCCCCTGTCTCTCAGGGAGATATCTGTACACTGTCTGGTGTCTCTCAGTCCCTGTCTGTCAGGGAGATATCTATAAACTGAGTGGTGTCTCTCAGTCCCTCTCTCTCAGGGAGCTTTATGTACACTGAGTGGTGTCTCTCAGGGAGATATCTGTACACTGACTGGTGTCTCTCAGTCCCTGTCTCTCAGGGAGCTTTATGTACACTGAGTGGTGTCTCTCAGTCCCTGTCTGTCAGGGAGATATCTATACACTGAGTGGTGTCTCTCAGTCCCTCTCTCTCAGGGAGATATCTGTACACTGACTGGTGTCTCTCAGTCCCTGTCTCTCAGGGAGATATCTATACACTGAGTGGTGTCTCTCAGTCCCTGTCTCTCAGGGAGATATCTGTACACTGACTGGTGTCTCTCAGTCCCTCTCTCTCAGGGAGATATCTGTACGCTGACTAGTGTCTCTCAGTCCCTCTCTCTCAGCGAGATATCTGTACACTGAGTGGTGTCTCTCAGTCCCTCTCTCTCAGGGAGATATCTGTACACTGACTGGCGTCTCTCAGTCCCTTTCTCTCAGGGAAATATATGTACACTGACTGGTGTCTCTCAGTCCCTCTCACAGGGAGGTATCTGTGCACTGAGTGGTGTCTCTCAGTCCCTGTCTCTCAGGGAGATATATGTACACTGACTGGTGTCTCTCAGTCCTTGTCTCTCAGGGAGATATCTGTACACTGAGTGGTGTCTCTCAGTCCCTCTCTCTCAGGGAGATATCTGTACACTGAGTGGTGTCTCTCAGTTCCTGTCTCTCAGGGAGATATCTGTACACTGAATGGTGTCTCTCAGTCCCTCTCTCTCAGGGAGATATCTGTACTCTGACTGGTGTCTCTCAGTCCCTGTCTCTCAGGGAGATATCTTTGCACTGAGTGGTGTCTCTCAGTCCCTCTCTCTCAGGGAGGTATCTGTACACTGAGTGGTGTCTCTCAGTCCCTGTCTCTCAGGGACATATATGTACACTGACTGGTGTCTCTCAGTCCCTCTCTCTCAGGGAGATATCTGTACACTGACTGGTGTCTCTCAGTCCCTCTCTCTCAGGGAGATATCAGTACACTGAGTGGTGTATCACAGCCCCTGTCTCTCAGGGAGATATCTGTACACTGACTGGTGTCTCTCAGTCCCTGTCTCTCAGGGAAATATCTATACACTGACTGGTGTCTCTCAGTCCCTCTCTCTCAGGGAGATATCTGTACACTGACTGTTGTCTCTCAGTCCCTGTCTCTCAGGGAGATATCTGTCCACTGAGTGGTGTCTCTCAGTACCTCTCTCTCAGGGAGATATCTGTACACTGACTGGTGTCTCTCAGTCCCTGTCTCTCAGGGAGATATCTGCACACTGACTGGTGTCTCTCAGTCCCTCTCTCTCAGGGAGATGTCTGTACACTGAGTGGTGTCTCTCAGTCCCTCTCTCTCAGGGAGATATCTGTACACTGAGTGGTGTCTCTCAGTCCCTGTCTCTCAGGGAGATATATGTACACTGACTGGTGTCTCTCAGTCCCTCTCTCTCAGGGAGGTATCTGTACACTGACTGGTGTATCTCAGTCCCTGTCTCTCAGGGAGATATCTGTACACTGAGTGGTGTCTCTCAGTCCCTCTCTCTCAGGGAGATATCTGAACACTGAGTGGTGTCTCTCAGTCCCTCTCTCTCAGGGAGATATATGTACACTGACTGGTGCCTCTCAGTCCCTCTCTCTCAGGGAGATATCTGTACACTGAGTGGTGTCTCACAGCCCCTGTCTCTCAGGGAGATATCTGTCCACTGACTGGTGTCTCTCAGTCCCTCTCTCTCAGGGAGATATCTATACACTGAGTGGTGTCTCTCAGTCCCTCTCGCTCAGGGAGATATCTGTACACTGACTGGTGTCTCTCAGTCCCACTCTCTCAGGGAGATATATGTACACTGACTGGTGTCTCTCAGTCCCTCTCTCTCAGGGAGGTATCTGTACACTGAGTGGTGTCTCTCAGTCCCTGTCTCTCAGGGAGATATATGTACACTGACTGGTGTCTCTCAGTCCATGTCTCTCAGGGAGATATCTGTACACTGAGTGGTGTCTCTCAGTCCCTCTCTCTCAGGGAGATATCTGTACTCTGACTGGTGTCTCTCATTCCCTGTCTCTGAGGGAGATATCTGTACACTGAGTGGTGTCTCTCAATCCCTCTCTCTCAGGGAGATATCTGTACACTGACTGGTGTCTCTCAGTCCCTCTCTCTCAGGGAGATATCTGTACACTGAGTGGTGTCTCTCAGTCCCTCTCTCTCAGGGAGATATCTGTACTCTGTCTGGTGTCTCTCAGTCCCTGTCTGTCAGGGAGATATCTATACACTGAGTGGTGTCACTCAGTCCCTCTCTCTCAGGGAGATATCTGTACAATGACTGGTGTCTCACAGTCCCTCTCTCTCAGGGAGATATCTGTACACTGACTGGTGTCTCTCAGTCCCTGTCTCTCAGGGAGCTTTATGTCCACTGAGTGGTGTCTCTCAGGGAGATATCTGTACACTGACTGGTGTCTCTCAGTCCCTGTCTCTCAGGGAGCTTTATGTACACTGAGTGGTGTCTCTCAGTCCCTGTCTCTCAGGGAGATATCTGCACACTGAGTGGTGTCTCTCAGTCCCTGTCTCTCAGGGAGCTTTATGTACACTGAGTGGTGTCTCTCAGGGAGATATCTGTACACTGACTGGTGTCTCTCAGTCCCTGTCTCTCAGGGAGATATCTGTACACTGAGTGGTGTCTCTCAGTCCCTCTCTCTCAGGGAGATATCTGTACACTGACTGGTGTCTCTCAGTCCCTGTCTCTCAGGGAGATATCTGTACACTGAGTGGTGTCTCACAGTCCCTCTCTCTCAGGGAGATATCTGTACACTGACTGGTGTCTCTCAGTCCCTCTCTCTCAGGGAGATACCTGTACACTGACTGGTGTCTCTCAGTCCCTCTGTCTCAGGGAGATATATGTACACTGACTGGTGTCTCTCAGTCCCTCTCTCTCAGGGAGGTATCTGTACACTGAGTGGTGTCTCTCAGTCCCTGTCTCTCAGGGAGATATATGTACACTGACTGGTGTCTCTCAGTCCCTGTCTCTCAGGGAGATATCTGTACACTGAGTGGTGTCTCTCAGTCCCTCTCTCTCAGGGAGATATAGGTACACTGACTGGTGTCTCTCAGTCCCTCTCTCTCAGGGAGGTATCTGTACACTGAGTGGTGTCTCTCATTCCCTGTCTCTCAGGGAGATATATGTACACTGACTGGTGTCTCTCAGTCCCTGTCTCTCAGGGAGATATCTGTACACTGAGTGGTGTCTCTCAGTCCCTCTCTCTCAGGGAGATATCTGTACACTGACTGGTGTCTCACAGTCCCTCTCTCTCAGAGAGATATCTGTACACTGACTGGTGTCTCTCAGTCCCTCTCTCTCAGGGAGATATCTGTACACTGAGTGGTGTCTCTTAGTCCCTCTCTCTCAGGGAGATATTTGTACACTGAGTGGTGTCTCTCAGTCCCTGTCTCTCAGGGAGATATATGTACACTGACTGGTGTCTCTCAGTCCCTCTCTCTCAGGGAGGTATCTGTACACTGACTGGTGTCTCTCAGTCCCTGTCTCTCAGGGAGATATCTGTACACTGAGTGGTGTCTCTCAGTCCCTCTCTCTCAGGGAGATATCTGAACACTGAGTGGTGTCTCTCAGTCCCTCTCTCTCAGGGACATATATGTACACTGACTGGTGCATCTCAGTCCCTCTCTCTCAGGGAGGTATCTGTACACTGAGTGGTGTCTCTCAGTCCCTGTCTCTCAGGGAGATATTTGTACACTGACTGGTGTCTCTCAGTCCCTCTCTCTCAGGAAGATATCTGTAGACTGACTGGTGTCTCTCAGTCCCTCGCTCTCAGGGAGATATCTGTACACTGACTGGTGTCTCACAGCCCCTGTCTCTCAGGGAGATATCTGTACACTGACTGGTGTCTCTCAGTCCCTGTCTGTCAGGGAGATATCTATACACTGAGTGGTGTCTCTCAGTCCCTCTCTCTCAGGGAGATATCTGTACACTGACTGGTGTCTCTCAGTCCCTCTCTCTCAGGGAGATATATGTACACTGACTGGTGTCTCTCACTCCCTCTCTCTCAGGGAGGTATCTGTACACTGAGTGGTGTCTCTCAGTCCCTGTCTCTCAGGGAGATATATGCGCACTGACTGGTGTCTCTCAGTCCCTGTCTCTCAGGGAGATATCTGTACAGTGATTGGTGTCTCTCAGTCCCTCTCTCTCAGGGAGATATCTGTACTCTGACTGGTGTCTCTCAGTCCCTGTCTCTCAGGGAGATATCTGTACACTGAGTGGTGTCTCTCAGTCCCTCTCTCTCAGGGTGATATCTGTACACTGACTGGTGTCTCTCAGTCCCTCACTCTAAGGGAGGTATCTGGACACTGAGTGGTTTCTCTCAGTCCCTGTCTCTCAGGGAGATATCTGTACACTGACTGGTGTCTCTCAGTCCCTGTCTCTCAGTGAGCTTTATGTACACTGAGTGGTGTCTCTCAGGGAGATATCTGTACACTGAGTGGTGTCTCTCAGTCCCTCTCTCTCAGGGAGATATCTGTACACTGACTGGTGTCTCTCAGCCCCTCTCTCTCAGGGAGATATTTGTGCACTGAGTGGTGTCTCACAGTCCCTCTCTCTCAGGGAGATATCTGTACACTGAGTGGTGTCTCTCAGTCCCTCTCTCTCAGGGAGATATCTGTACTCTGACTGGTGTCTCTCAGTCCCTGTCTCTGAGGGAGATATCTGTACACTGAGTGGTGTCTCTCAGTCCCTCTCTCTCAGGGAGATATCTGTACACTGACTGGTGTCTCTCAGTCCCTCTCTCTCAGGGAGATATCTGTACACTGAGTGGTGTCTCTCAGTCCCTCTCTCTCAGGGAGGTATCAGTACACTGAGTGGTGTCTCTCAGTCCCTGTCTCTCAGGGAGATATTTGTACACTGACTGGTGTCTCTCAGTCCCTCTCTCTCAGGGAGATATCTGTACACTGACTGGTGTCTCTCAGTCCCTCGCTCTCAGGGAGATATCTGTACACTGACTGGTGTCTCACAGCCCCTGTCTCTCAGGGAGATATCTGTACACTGAGTGGTGTCTCTCAGTCCCTGTCTGTCAGGGAGATATCTATACACTGAGTGGTGTCTCTCAGTCCCTCTCTCTCAGGGAGATATCTGTACACTGACTGGTGTCTCTCAGTCCCTCTCTCTCAGGGAGATATATGTACACAGACTGGTGTCTCTCAGTCCCTCTCTCTCAGGGAGGTATCTGTACACTGACTGGTGTCTCTCAGTCCCCGTCTCTCAGGGAGATATCTGTACAGTGATTGGTGCCTCTCAGTCCCTCTCTCTCAGGGAGATATCTGTACTCTGACTGGTGTCTCTCAGTGCCTGTCTCTCAGGGAGATATCTGTACACTGAGTGGTGTCTCTCAGTCCCTCTCTCTCAGGGAGATATCTGTACACTGACTGGTGTCTCTCAGTCCCTCCCTCTAAGGGAGGTATTTGTACACTGAGTGGTGTCTCACAGTCCCTGTCTCTCAGGGAGATATCTGTACACTGACTGGTGTCTCTCAGTCCCTGTCTCTCAGTGAGCTTTATGTACACTGAGTGGTGTCTCTCAGGGAGATATCTGTACACTGAGTGGTGTCTCTCAGTCCCTCTCTCTCAGGGAGATATCTGTACACTGACTGGTGTCTCTCAGCCCCTCTCTCTCAGGGAGATATCTGTGTACTGAGTGGTGTCTCACAGTCCCTCTCTCTCAGGGAGATATCTGTACACTGAGTGGTGTCTCTCAGTCCCTCTCTCTCAGGGAGATATCTGTACTCTGACTGGTGTCTCTCAGTCCCTGTCTCTGAGGGAGATATCTGTACACTGAGTGGTGTCTCTCAGTCCCTCTCTCTCAGGGAGATATCTGTACACTGACTGGTGTCTCTCAGTCCCTCTCTCTCAGGGAGATATCTGTACACTGAGTGGTGTCTCTCAGTCCCTCTCTCTCAGGGAGATATCTGTACACTGAGTGGTGTCTCTCAGTCCCTCTCTCTCAGGGAGATATATGTACACTGACTGGTGTCTCTCAGTCCCTCTCTCTCAGGGAGATATCTGTACACTGAGTGGTGTCTCAAAGCCCCTGTCTCTCAGGGAGATATCTGTACACTGTCTGGTGTCTCTCAGTCCCTGTCTGTCAGGGAGATATCTATACACTGAGTGGTGTCTCTCAGTCCCTCTCTCTCAGGGAGATATCTGTACACTGACTGGTGTCTCACAGTCCCTCTCTCTCAGGGAGATACCTGTACACTGACTGGTGTCTCTCAGTCCCTGTCTCTCAGGGAGCTTTATGCACACTGAGTGGTGTCTCTCAGGGAGATATCTGTACACTGACTGGTGTCTCTCAGTCCCTGTCTCTCAGGGAGCTTTATGTACACTGAGTGGTGTCTCACAGTCCCTCTCTCTCAGGGAGATATCTGTACACTGACTGGTGTCTCTCAGTCCCTGTCTCTCAGGGAGATATCTGTACACTGAGTGGTGTCTCTCAGTCCCTCTCTCTCAGGGAGATATCTGTACACTGAGTGGTGTCTCTCAGTCCCTGTCTCTCAGGGAGATATCTGTGCACTGAGTGGTGTCCCTCAGTCCCTCTCTCTCAGGGAGATATCTGTACACTGACTGGTGTCTCTCAGTCCCTGTCTCTCAGGGAGATATCTGTACACTGAGTGGTGTCTCACAGTCCCTCTCTCTCAGGGAGATATCTGTACACTGACTGGTGTCTCTCAGTCCCTCTCTCTCAGGGAGATATCTGTACACTGACTGGTGTCTCTCAGTCCCTGTCTCTCAGGGAGATATCTGTACACTGAGTGGTGTCTCTCAGTCCCTCTCTCTCAGGGAGATATCTGTACACTGAGTGGTGTCTCTCAGTCCCTCTCTCTCAGGGAGATATCTGTACACTGAGTGGTGTCTCTCAGTCCCTGTCTCTCAGGGAGATATCTGTACACTGAGTGGTGTCTCTCAGTCCCTGTCTCTCAGGGAGATATCTGTACACTGACTGGTGTCTCTCAGTCCCTGTCTCTCAGGGAGATATCTGTACACTGAGTGGTGTCTCTCAGTCCCTCTCTCTCAGGGAGATATCTGTACACTGAGTGGTGTCTCTCAGTCCCTGTCTCTCAGGGAGATATCTGTACACTGAGTGGTGTCTCTCAGTACCTCTCTCTCACGGAGATATCTGAACACTGACTGGTGTCTCTCAGTCCCTGTCTCTTAGGGAGATTTCTGTACACTGACTGGTGTCTCTCAGTCCCTCTCTCTCAGGGAGATATCTGTACACTGACTGGTGTCTCACAGTCCCTCTCTCTCAGAGAGATATCTGTACACTGACTGGTGTCTCTCAGTCCCTCTCTCTCAGGGAGATATCTGTACACTGAGTGGTGTCTCTCAGTCCCTCTCTCTCAGGGAGATATCTGTACACTGAGTGGTGTCTCTCAGTCCCTGTCTCTCAGGGAGATATATGTACACTGACTGGTGTCTCTCAGTCCCTCTCTCTCAGGGAGGTATCTGTACACTGACTGGTGTCTCTCAGTCCCTGTCTCTCAGGGAGATATCTGTACACTGACTGGTGTCTCTCAGTCCCTCTCTCTCAGGGAGATATCTGAACACTGAGTGGTGTCTCTCAGTCCCTGAGTTTCAGGGAGATATATGTACACTGACTGGTGTCTCTCAGTCCCTCTCTCTCAGGGAGGTATCTGTACACTGAGTGGTGTCTCTCAGTCCCTGTCTCTCAGGGAGATATATGTACACTGATTGGTGTCTCTCAGTCCCTCTCTCTCAGGGAGATATCTGTACACTGACTGGTGTCTCTCAGTCCCTCTCTCTCAGGGAGATATCTGTACACTGAGTGGTGTCTCTCAGTCCCTGTCTCTCAGGGAGATATCTGTACACTGAGTGGTGTCTCTCAGTCCCTCTCTCTCAGGGAGATATCTGAACACTGAGTGGTGTCTCTCAGTCCCTGTGTCTCAGGGAGATATATGTACACTGACTGGTGTCTCTCAGTCCCTCTCTCTCAGGGAGATATCTGTACACTGACTGGTGTCTCTCAGTCCCTCTCTCTCAGGGAGATATCTGTACACTGACTGGTGTCTCACAGTCCCTCTCTCTCAGGGAGACATCTGTACACTGACTGGTGTCTCTCAGTCCCTGTCTCTCAGGGAGATATCTGTACACTGAGTGGTGTCTCTCAGTCCCTCTCTCTCAGGGAGATATCTGTACACTGACTGGTGTCTCTCAGTCCCTGTCTCTCAGGGAGATATCTATACACTGAGTAGTGTCTCTCAGTCCCTGTCTGTCAGGGAGATATCTGTACACTGACTGGTGTCTCTCAGTCCCTGTCTCTCAGGGAGATATCTGAACGCTGACTAGTGTCTCTCAGTCCCTCTCTCTCAGGGAGATATCTGTACACTGAGTGGTGTCTCTCAGTCACTCTCTCTCAGGGAGATATCTGTACACTGACTGGTGTCTCTCAGTCCCTGTCTCTCAGGGAGATATCTGTACACTGAGTGGTGTCTCTCAGTCCCTCTCTCTCAGGGAGATATCTGTACACTGAGTGGTGTCTCTCAGTCCCTCTCTCTCAGGGAGATATCTGTACACTGAGTGGTGTCTCTCAGTCCCTCTCTCTCAGGGAGATATCTGTACACTGAGTGGTGTCTCTCAGTACCTCTCTCTCACGGAGATATCTGTACACTGACTGGTGTCTCTCAGTCCCTGTCTCTCAGGGAGATATCTGTACACTGATTGGTGTCTCTCAGTTCCTCTCTCTCAGGGAGATATCTGTACACTGACTGGTGTCTCTCAGTCCCTCTCTCTCAGGGAGATATCTGTACACTGAGTGGTGTCTCTCAGTCCCTGTCTCTCAGGGAGATATCTGTACACTGAGTGGTGTCTCTCAGTCCCTCTCTCTCAGGGAGATATCTGAACACTGAGTGGTGTCTCTCAGTCCCTGTGTCTCAGGGAGATATCTGTACACTGACTGGTGTCTATCAGTCCCTGTCTCTCAGGGAGATATATGTACACTGACTGGTGTCTCTCAGTCCCTCTCTCTCAGGGAGGTATCTGTACACTGAGTGGTGTCTCTCAGTCCCTGTCTCTCAGGGAGATATATGTACATTGACTGGTGTCTCTCAGTCCCTGTCTCTCAGGGAGATATCTGTACACTGACTGGTGTCTCTCAGTCCCTCTCTCTCAGGGAGATATCTGTACACTGACTGGTGTCTCACAGTCCCTCTCTCTCTGGGAGATATCTGTACACTGACTGGTGTCTCTCAGTCCCTCTCTCTCAGGGAGATATCTGTACACTGAGTGGTGTCTCTCAGTCCCTGTCTCTCAGGGAGATATCTGTACACTGAGTGGTGTCTCTCAGTCCCTGTCTCTCAGGGAGATATCTGTACACTGACTGGTGTCTCTCAGTCCCTGTGTCTCAGGGAGATATCTGTACACTGAGTGGTGTCTCTCAGTCCCTGTCTCTCAGGGAGATATATGTACACTGACTGGTGTCTCTCAGTCCCTCTCTCTCAGCGAGGTATCTGTACACTGAGTGGTGTCTCTCAGTCCCTGTCTCTCAGGGAGATATATGTACACTGACTGGTGTCTCTCAGTCCCTCTCTCTCAGGGAGATATCTGTACACTGACTGGTGTCTCTCAGTCCCTCTCTCTCAGGGTGATATCTGTACACTGAGTGGTGTCTCTCAGTCCCTGTCTCTCAGGGAGATATCTGTACACTGAGTGGTGTCTCTCAGTCCCTGTCTCTCAGGGAGATATCTGTACACTGAGTGGTGTCTCTCAGTACCTCTCTCTCACGGAGATATCTGTACACTGACTGGTGTCTCTCAGTCCCTGTCTCTCAGGGAGATATCTGTACACTGACTGGTGTCTCTCAGTCCCTCTCTCTCAGGGAGATATCTGTACACTGACTGGTGTCTCACAGTCCCTCTCTCTCAGAGAGATATCTGTACACTGACTGGTGTCTCTCAGTCCCTCTCTCTCAGGGAGATATCTGTACACTGAGTGGTGTCTCTCAGTCCCTGTCTCTCAGGGAGATATATGTACACTGACTGGTGTCTCTCAGTCCCTCTCTCTCAGGGAGGTATCTGTACACTGACTGGTGTCTCTCAGTCCCTGTCTCTCAGGGAGATATCTGTACACTGACTGGTGTCTCTCAGTCCCTCTCTCTCAGGGACATATCTGAACACTGAGTGGTGTCTCTCAGTCCCTGTGTCTCAGGGAGATATATGTACACTGACTGGTGTCTCTCAGTCCCTCTCACTCAGGGAGGTATCTGTACACTGAGTGGTGTCTCTCAGTCCCTGTCTCTCAGGGAGATATATGTACACTGATTGGTGTCTCTCAGTCCCTCTCTCTCAGGGAGATATCTGCACACTGACTGGTGTCTCTCAGTCCCTCTCTCTCAGGGAGATATCTGTACACTGAGTGGTGTCTCTCAGTCCCTGTCTCTCAGGGAGATATCTGTACACTGAGTGGTGTCTCTCAGTCCCTCTCTCTCAGGGAGATATCTGAACACTGAGTGGTGTCTCTCAGTCCCTGTCTCTCAGGGAGATATATGTACACTGACTGGTGTCTCTCAGTCCCTCTCTCTCAGGGAGATATCTGTACACTGACTGGTGTCTCTCAGTCCCTCTCTCTCAGGGAGATATCTGTACACTGAGTGGTGTCTCTCAGTCCCTGTCTCTCAGGGAGATATCTGTACACTGACTGGTGTCTCTCAGTCCCTCTCTCTCAGGGAGATATCTGTACGCTGACTAGTGTCTCTCAGTCCCTCTCTCTCAGGGAGATATCTGTACACTGAGTTGTGTCTCTCAGTCCCTCTCTCTCAGGGAGATATCTGTACACTGACTGGTGTCTCTCAGTCCCTCTCTCTCAGGGAGATATATGTACACAGACTGGTGTCTCTCAGTCCCTCTCTCAGGAAGGTATCTGTACACTGAGTGGTGTCTCTCAGTCCCTGTCTCTCAGGGAGATATATGTACACTGACTGGTGTCTCTCAGTCCATGTCTCTCAGGGAGATATCTGTACGCTGAGTGGTGTCTCTCAGTCCCTCTCTCTCAGGGAGATATCTGTACACTGAGTGGTGTCTCTCAGTTCCTGTCTCTCAGGGAGATATCTGTAGACTGAATGGTGTCTCTCAGTCCCTCTCTCTCAGGGAGATATCTGTACTCTGACTGGTGTCTCTCAGTCCCTGTCTCTCAGGGAGATATATGTACACTGAATGGTGTCTCTCAGTCCCTCTCTCTCAGGGAGGTATCTGTACACTGAGTGGTGTCTCTCAGTCCATGTCTCTCAGGGAGATATATGTACACTGACTGGTGTCTCTCAGTCCCTCTCTCTCAGGGAGATATTTGTACACTGAGTGGTGTCTCTCAGTCCCTGTCTCTCAGGGAGATATCTGTACACTGAGTGGTGTCTCTCAGTCCCTCTCTCTCAGGGAGATATCTGTACACTGACTGGTGTCTCTCAGTCCCTTTCTCTCAGGGAGATATCTGGACACTGAGTGGTGTCTCACAGTCCCACTCTCTCAGGGAGACATCTGTACACTGACTGGTGTCTCTCAGTCCCTGTCTCTCAGGGAGATATCTGTACACTGAGTGGTGTCTCTCAGTCCCTCTCTCTCAGGGAGATATCTGTACACTGACTGGTGTCTCTCAGTCCCTGTCTGTCAGGGAGATATCTGTACACTGACTGGTGTCTCTCAGTCCCTCTCTCACAAGGAGATATCTGAACGCTGACTAGTGTCTCTCAGTCCCTCTCTCTCAGGGAGATATCTGTACACTGAGTGGTGTCTCTCAGTCCCTCTCTCTCAGGGAGATATATGTACACTGACTGGTGTCTCTCAGTCCCTCTCTCTCAGGGAGATATTTGTACACTGACTGGTGTCTCTCAGTCCCTGTCTCTCAGGGAGATATCTGTACACTGAGTGGTGTCTCTCAGTCCCTCTCTCTCAGGGAGATATCTGTACACTGACTGGTGTCTCTCAGTCCCTTTCTCTCAGGGAGATATCTGGACACTGAGTGGTGTCTCACAGTCCCTCTCTCTCAGGGAGACATCTGTACACTGACTGGTGTCTCTCAGTCCCTGTCTCTCAGGGAGATATCTGTACACTGAGTGGTGTCTCTCAGTCCCTCTCTCTCAGGGAGATATCTGTACACTGACTGGTTTCTCTCAGTCCCTGTCTCTCAGGGAGATATCTATACACTGAGTGGTGTCTCTCAGTCCCTGTCTGTCAGGGAGATATCTGTACACTGACTGGTGTCTCTCAGTCCCTCTCTCACAAGGAGATATCTGAATGCTGACTAGTGTCTCTCATTCCCTCTCTCTCAGGGAGATATCTGTACACTGAGTGGTGTCTCTCAGTCACTCTCTCTCAGGGAGATATCTGTACACTGACTGGTGTCTCTCAGTCCCTGTCTCTCAGGGAGATATATGTACACTGACTGGTGTCTCTCAGTCCCTCTCTCGGGGAGGTATCTGTACACTGAGTGGTGTCTCTCAGTCCCTGTCTCTCAGGGAGATATATGGACAGTGACTGGTGTCTCTCAGTCCTTGTCTCTAAGGGAGATATCTGCACACTGAGTGGTGTCTCTCAGTCCCTCTCTCTCATGGAGATATCTGTACACTGAGTGGCGTCTCTCAGTTCCTGTCTCTCAGGGAGATATCTGTACACTGAATGGTGTCTCTCAATCCCTCTCTCTCAGGGAGATATCTGTACTCTGACTGGTGTCTCTCAGTCCCTGTCTCTCAGGGAGATATCTGTGCATTGAGTGGTGTCTCTCAGTCCCTCTCTCTCAGGGAGATATCTGTACACTGACTGGTGTCTCTCAGTCCCTCTCTCTCAGGGAGGTATCTGTCCACTGAGTGGTGTCTCTCAGTCCCTGTCTCTCAGGGACATATATGTACACTGACTGGTGTCTCTCAGTCCCTCTCTCTCAGGGAGATATCTGTACACTGACTGGTGTCTCTCAGTCCCTCTCTCTCAGGGAGATATCTGTACACTGAGTGGTGTCTCACAGCCCCTGTCTCTCAGGGAGATATCTGTACACTGACTGGTGTCTCTCAGTCCCTCTCTCTCAGGGAGATATCTGTACACTGAGTGGTGTCTCTCAGTCCCTCTCTCTCAGGGAGATATCTGTACACTGAGTGGTGTCTCTCAGGGAGATATCTGTACATTGAGTGGTGTCTCTCAGTCCCTGTCTCTCAGGGAGATATCTGTACACTGTGTGGTGTCTCTCAGTCCCTCTCTCTCAGGGAGATATCTGAACACTGAGTGGTGTCTCTCAGTCCCTGTGTCTCAGGGAGATATCTGTACACTGACTGGTGTCTATCAGTCCCTGTCTCTCAGGGAGCTTTATGTACACTGACTGGTGTCTCTCAGTCCCTCTCTCTCAGGGAGGTATCTGTACACTGAGTGGTGTCTCTCAGTCCCTGTCTCTCAGGGAGATATATGTACACTGACTGGTGTCTCTCAGTCCCTCTCTCTCAGCGAGGTATCTGTACACTGAGTGGTGTCTCTCAGTCCCTGTTTCTCAGGGAGATATCTGTACACTGACTGGTGTCTCTCAGTCCCTCTCTCTCAGGGAGATATCTGTACACTGAGTGGTGTCTCTCAGTCCCTCTCTCTCAGGGAGATATCTGTACACTGAGTGGTGTCTCTCAGTCCCTGTCTCTCAGGGAGATATCTGTACACTGAGTGGTGTCTCTCAGTCCCTGTCTCTCAGGGAGATATCTGTACACTGAGTGGTGCCTCTCATTACCTCTCTCTCACGGAGATATCTGTACACTGACTGGTGTCTCTCAGTCCCTCTCTCTCAGGGAGATATCTGTACACTGAGTGGTGTCTCACAGCCCCTGTCTCTCAGGGAGATATCTGTACACTGACTGGTGTCTCTCAGTCCCTGTCTGTCACGGAGATATCTTTTCACTGAGTGGTGTCTCTCAGTCCCTGTCTCTCAGGGAGCTTTATGTACACTGAGTGGTGTCTCACAGTCCCTCTCTCTCAGGGAGATATCTGTACACTGACTGGTGTCTCTCAGTCCCTGTCTCTCAGGGAGATATCTGTACACTGAGTGGTGTCTCTCAGTCCCTCTCTCTCAGGGAGATATCTGTACACTGACTGGTGTCTCTCAGTCCCTCTCTCTCAGGGAGATATCTGTACACTGACTGGTGTCTCTCAGTCCCTCTCTCTCCGGGAGATATATGTACACTGACTGGTGTCTCTCAGTCCCTCTCTCTCAGGGAGGTATCTGTACACTGACTGGTGTCTCTCAGCCCCTGTCTCTCAGGGAGATATCTGTACACTGAGTGGTGTCTCTCAGTCCCTGTCTCTCAGGGAGATATCTGTACACTGACTGGTGTCTCTCAGTCCCTGTCTCTCAGTGAGCTTTATGTACACTGAGTGGGGTCTCTCAGGGAGATATCTGTACACTGAGTGGTGTCTCTCAGCCCCTCTCTCTCAGGGAGATATCTGTGCACTGAGTGGTGTCTCACAGTCCCTCTCTCTCAGGGAGATATCTGTACACTGACTGGTGTCTCTCAGTCCCTGTCTCTCAGGGAGATATCTGTACACTGAGTGGTGTCTCTCAGTCCCTCTCTCTCAGTGAGATATCTGTACTCTGACTGGTGTCTCTCAGTCCCTGTCTCTGAGGGAGATATCTGTACACTGAGTGGTGTCTCTCAGTCCCTCTCTCTCAGGGAGATATCTGTACACTGACTGGTGTCTCTCAGTCCCTCTCTCTCAGGGAGATATCTGTACACTGAGTGGTGTCTCTCAGTCCCTCTCTCTCAGGGAGATATCTGTACACTGAGTGGTGTCTCTCAGTCCCTGTCTCTCAGGGAGATATATGTACACTGACTGGTGTCTCTCAGTCCCTCTCTCTCAGGGAGATATCTGTACACTGACTGGTGTCTCTCAGTCCCTCTCTCTCAGGGAGATATCTGTACACTGAGTGGTGTCTCACAGCCCCTGTCTCTCAGGGAGATATCTGGACACTGTCTGGTGTCTCTCAGTCCCTGTCTGTCAGGGAGATATCTATACACTGAGTGGTGTCTCTCAGTCCCTCTCTCTCAGGGAGATATCTGTACACTGACTGGTGTCTCACAGTCCCTCTCTCTCAGGGAGATATCTGTACACTGACTGGTGTCTCTCAGTCCCTGTCTCTCAGGGAGCTTTATGTACACTGAGTGGTGTCTCTCAGGGAGATATCTGTACACTGACAGGTGTCTCTCAGTCCCTGTCTCTCAGGGAGCTTTATGTACACTGAGTGGTGTCTCTCAGTCCCTCTCTCTCAGGGAGATATCTGTACAATGAGTGGTGTCTCTCAGTCCCTGTCTCTCAGGGAGATATATGTACACTGAATGGTGTCTCTCAGTCCCTCTCTCTCAGGGAGGTATCTGTACACTGAGTGGTGTCTCTCAGTCCATGTCTCTCAGGGAGATATATGTACACTGACTGGTGTCTCTCAGTCCCTCTCTCTCAGGGAGATATTTGTACACTGACTGGTGTCTCTCAGTCCCTGTCTCTCAGGGAGATATCTGTACACTGAGTGGTGTCTCTCAGTCCCTCTCTCTCAGGGAGATATCTGTACACTGACTGGTGTCTCTCAGTCCCTTTCTCTCAGGGAGATATCTGGACACTGAGTGGTGTCTCACAGTCCCTCTCTCTCAGGGAGACATCAGTACACTGACTGGTGTCTCTCAGTCCCTGTCTCTCAGGGAGATATCTGTACACTGAGTGGTGTCTCTCAGTCCCTCTCTCTCAGGGAGATATCTGTACACTGACTGGTTTCTCTCAGTCCCTGTCTCTCAGGGAGATATCTATACACTGAGTGGTTTCTCTCAGTCCCTGTCTGTCAGGGAGATATCTGTACACTGACTGGTGTCTCTCAGTCCCTCTCTCACAAGGAGATATCTGAACGCTGACTAGTGTCTCTCAGTCCCTCTCTCTCAGGGAGATATCTGTACACTGAGTGGTGTCTCTCAGTCACTCTCTCTCAGGGAGATATCTGTACACTGACTGGTGTCTCTCAGTCCCTGTCTCTCAGGGAGATATATGTACACTGACTGGTGTCTCTCAGTCCCTCTCTCGGGGAGGTATCTGTACACTGAGTGGTGTCTCTCAGTCCCTGTCTCTCAGGGAGATATATGGACAGTGACTGGTGTCTCTCAGTCCTTGTCTCTCAGGGAGATATCTGCACACTGAGTGGTGTCTCTCAGTCCCTCTCTCTCAGGGAGATATCTGTACACTGAGTGGCGTCTCTCAGTTCCTGTCTCTCAGGGAGATATCTGTACACTGAATGGTGTCTCTCAGTCCCTCTCTCTCAGGGAGATATCTGTACTCTGACTGGTGTCTCTCAGTCCCTGTCTCTCAGGGAGATATCTGTGCACTGAGTGGTGTCTCTCAGTCCCTCTCTCTCAGGGAGATATCTGTACACTGACTGGTGTCTCTCAGTCCCTCTCTCTCAGGGAGGTATCTGTCCACTGAGTGGTGTCTCTCAGTCCCTGTCTCTCAGGGACATATATGTACACTGACTGGTGTCTCTCAGTCCCTCTCTCTCAGGGAGATATCTGTACACTGACTGGTGTCTCTCAGTCCCTCTCTCTCAGGGAGATATCTGTACACTGAGTGGTGTCTCACAGCCCCTGTCTCTCAGGGAGATATCTGTACACTGACTGGTGTCTCTCAGTCCCTCTCTCTCAGGGAGATATCTGTACACTGAGTGGTGTCTCTCAGTCCCTCTCTCTCAGGGAGATATCTGTACACTGAGTGGTGTCTCTCAGGGAGATATCTGTACATTGAGTGGTGTCTCTCAGTCCCTGTCTCTCAGGGAGATATCTGTACACTGTGTGGTGTCTCTCAGTCCCTCTCTCTCAGGGAGATATCTGAACACTGAGTGGTGTCTCTCAGTCCCTGTGTCTCAGGGAGATATCTGTACACTGACTGGTGTCTATCAGTCCCTGTCTCTCAGGGAGCTTTATGTACACTGACTGGTGTCTCTCAGTCCCTCTCTCTCAGGGAGGTATCTGTACACTGAGTGGTGTCTCTCAGTCCCTGTCTCTCAGGGAGATATATGTACACTGACTGGTGTCTCTCAGTCCCTCTCTCTCAGCGAGGAATCTGTACACTGAGTGGTGTCTCTCAGTCCCTGTTACTCAGGGAGATATCTGTACACTGACTGGTGTCTCTCAGTCCCTCTCTCTCAGCGAGATATCTGTACACTGAGTGGTGTCTCTCAGTCCCTCTCTCTCAGGGAGATATCTGTACACTGAGTGGTGTCTCTCAGTCCCTGTCTCTCAGGGAGATATCTGTACACTGAGTGGTGTCTCTCAGTCCCTGTCTCTCAGGGAGATATCTGTACACTGAGTGGTGTCTCTCAGTACCTCTCTCTCACGGAGATATCTGTACACTGACTGGTGTCTCTCAGTCCCTCTCTCTCAGGGAGATATCTGTACACTGAGTGGTGTCTCACAGCCCCTGTCTCTCAGGGAGATATCTGTACACTGACTGGTGTCTCTCAGTCCCTGTCTGTCACGGAGATATCTTTTCACTGAGTGGTGTCTCTCAGTCCCTGTCTCTCAGGGAGATATCTGGACACTGAGTGGTGTCTCACAGTCCCTCTCTCTCAGGGAGACATCAGTACACTGACTGGTGTCTCTCAGTCCCTGTCTCTCAGGGAGATATCTGTACACTGAGTGGTGTCTCTCAGTCCCTCTCTCTCAGGGAGATATCTGTACACTGACTGGTTTCTCTCAGTCCCTGTCTCTCAGGGAGATATCTATACACTGAGTGGTGTCTCTCAGTCCCTGTCTGTCAGGGAGATATCTGTACACTGACTGGTGTCTCTCAGTCCCTCTCTCACAAGGAGATATCTGAACGCTGACTAGTGTCTCTCAGTCCCTCTCTCTCAGGGAGATATCTGTACACTGAGTGGTGTCTCTCAGTCCCTGTCTCTCAGGGAGATATATGTACACTGACTGGTGTCTCTCAGTCCCTGTCTCTCAGGGAGATATCTGTACACTGAGTGGTGTCTCTCAGTCCCTCTCTCTCAGGGAGATATCTGTACACTGACTGGTGTCTCTCAGTCCCTCTCTCTCAGGGAGATATCTGTACACTGACTGGTGTCTCTCAGTCCCTCTCTCTCCGGGAGATATATGTACACTGACTGGTGTCTCTCAGTCCCTCTCTCTCAGGGAGGTATCTGTACACTGACTGGTGTCTCTCAGCCCCTGTCTCTCAGGGAGATATCTGTACACTGAGTGGTGTCTCTCAGTCCCTGTCTCTCAGGGAGATATCTGTACACTGACTGGTGTCTCTCAGTCCCTGTCTCTCAGTGAGCTTTATGTACACTGAGTGGGGTCTCTCAGGGAGATATCTGTACACTGAGTGGTGTCTCTCATCCCCTCTCTCTCAGGGAGATATCTGTGCACTGAGTGGTGTCTCACAGTCCCTCTCTCTCAGGGAGATATCTGTACACTGACTGGTGTCTCTCAGTCCCTGTCTCTCAGGGAGATATCTGTACACTGAGTGGTGTCTCTCAGTCCCTCTCTCTCAGGGAGATATCTGTACTCTGACTGGTGTCTCTCAGTCCCTGTCTCTGAGGGAGATATCTGTACACTGAGTGGTGTCTCTCAGTCCCTCTCTCTCAGGGAGATATCTGTACACTGACTGGTGTCTCTCAGTCCCTCTCTCTCAGGGAGATATCTGTACACTGAGTGGTGTCTCTCAGTCCCTCTCTCTCAGGGAGATATCTGTACACTGAGTGGTGTCTCTCAGTCCCTGTCTCTCAGGGAGATATATGTACACTGACTGGTGTCTCTCAGTCCCTCTCTCTCAGGGAGATATCTGTACACTGACTGGTGTCTCTCAGTCCCTCTCTCTCAGGGAGATATCTGTACACTGAGTGGTGTCTCACAGCCCCTGTCTCTCAGGGAGATATCTGGACACTGTCTGGTGTCTCTCAGTCCCTGTCTGTCAGGGAGATATCTATACACTGAGTGGTGTCTCTCAGTCCCTCTCTCTCAGGGAGATATCTGTACACTGACTGGTGTCTCACAGTCCCTCTCTCTCAGGGAGATATCTGTACACTGACTGGTGTCTCTCAGTCCCTGTCTCTCAGGGAGCTTTATGTACACTGAGTGGTGTCTCTCAGGGAGATATCTGTACACTGACTGGTGTCTCTCAGTCCCTGTCTCTCAGGGAGCTTTATGTACACTGAGTGGTGTCTCACAGTCCCTCTCTCTCAGGGAGATATCTGTACACTGACTGGTGTCTCTCAGTCCCTGTCTCTCAGGGAGATATCTGTGCACTGAGTGGTGTCTCTCAGTCCCTCTCTCTCAGGGAGATATCTGTACACTGAGTGGTGTCTCTCAGTCCCTCTGTCTCAGAGAGATATCTGTACACTGACTGGTGTCTCTCAGTCCCTGTCTCTCAGGGAGATATATGTACACTGACTGGTGTCTCTCAGTCCCTCTCTCAGGGAGGTATCTGTACACTGAGTGGTGTCTCTCAGTCCCTGTCTCTCAGGGAGATATATGTGCACTGACTGGTGTCTCTCAGTCCTTGTCTCTCAGGGAGATATCTGTACACTGAGTGGTGTCTTTCAGTCCCTCTCTCTCAGGGAGATATCTGTGCACTGAGTGGTGTCTCTCAGTTCCTGTCTCTCAGGGAGATATCTGTACACTGAATGGTGTGTCTCAGTCCCTCTCTCTCAGGGAGATATCTGTACTCTGACTGGTGTCTCTCAGTCCCTGTCTGTCAGGGAGATATCTGTACACTGACTGGTGTCTCTCAGTCCCTCTCTCACAAGGAGATATCTGAACGCTGACTAGTGTCTCTCAGTCCCTCTCTCTCAGGGAGATATCTGTACACTGAGTGGTGTCTCTCAGTCACTCTCTCTCAGGGAGATATCTGTACACTGACTGGTGTCTCTCAGTCCCTCTCTCTCAGGGAGATATATGTACACTGACTGGTGTCTCTCAGTCCCTCTCTCGGGGAGGTATCTGTACACTGAGTGGTGTCTCTCAGTCCCTGTCTCTCAGGGAGATATATGGACAGTGACTGGTGTCTCTCAGTCCTTGTCTCTCAGGGAGATATCTGCACACTGAGTGGTGTCTCTCAGTCCCTCTCTCTCAGGGAGATATCTGTACTCTGACTGGTGTCTCTCAGTCCCTGTCTCTCAGGGAGATATCTGTGCACTGAGTGGTGTCTCTCAGTCCCTCTCTCTCAGGGAGATATCTGTACACTGACTGGTGTCTCTCAGTCCCTCTCTCTCAGGGAGGTATCTGTGCACTGAGTGGTGTCTCTCAGTCCCAGTCTCTCAGGGACATATATGTACACTGACTGGTGTCTCTCAGTCCCTCTCTCTCAGGGAGATATCTGTACACTGACTGGTGTCTCTCAGTCCCTCTCTCTCAGGGAGATATCTGTACACTGAGTGGTGTCTCACAGCCCCTGTCTCTCAGGGAGATATCTGTACACTGACTGGTGTCTCTCAGTCCCTCTCTCTCAGGGAGATATCTGTACACTGAGTGGTGTCTCTCAGTCCCTCTCTCTCAGGGAGATATCTGTACACTGAGTGGTGTCTCTCAGGGAGATATCTGTACATTGAGTGGTGTCTCTCAGTCCCTGTCTCTCAGGGAGATATCTGTACACTGTGTGGTGTCTCTCAGTCCCTCTCTCTCAGGGAGATATCTGAACACTGAGTGGTGTCTCTCAGTCCCTGTGTCTCAGGGAGATATCTGTACACTGACTGGTGTCTATCAGTCCCTGTCTCTCAGGGAGCTTTATGTACACTGACTGGTGTCTCTCAGTCCCTCTCTCTCAGGGAAGTATCTGTACACTGAGTGGTGTCTCTCAGTCCCTGTCTCTCAGGGAGATATATGTACACTGACTGGTGTCTCTCAGTCCCTCTCTCTCAGCGAGGTATCTGTACACTGAGTGGTGTCTCTCAGTCCCTGTTTCTCAGGGAGATATCTGTACACTGACTGGTGTCTCTCAGTCCCTCTCTCTCAGGGAGATATCTGTACACTGAGTGGTGTCTCTCAGTCCCTCTCTCTCAGGGAGATATCTGTACACTGAGTGGTGTCTCTCAGTCCCTGTCTCTCAGGGAGATATCTGTACACTGAGTGGTGTCTCTCAGTCCCTGTCTCTCAGGGAGATATCTGTACACTGAGTGGTGTCTCTCAGTACCTCTCTCTCACGGAGATATCTGTACACTGACTGGTGTCTCTCAGTCCCTCTCTCTCAGGGAGATATCTGTACACTGAGTGGTGTCTCACAGCCCCTGTCTCTCAGGGAGATATCTGTACACTGACTGGTGTCTCTCAGTCCCTGTCTGTCACGGAGATATCTTTTCACTGAGTGGTGTCTCTCAGTCCCTGTCTCTCAGGGAGCTTTATGTACACTGAGTGGTGTCTCACAGTCCCTCTCTCTCAGGGAGATATCTGTACACTGACTGGTGTCTCTCAGTCCCTGTCTCTCAGGGAGATATCTGTGCACTGAGTGGTGTCTCTCAGTCCCTCTCTCTCAGGGAGATATCTGTACACTGAGTGGTGTCTCTCAGTCCCTCTGTCTCAGGGAGATATCTGTACACTGACTGGTGTCTCTCAGTCCCTGTCTCTCAGGGAGATATATGTACACTGACTGGTGTCTCTCAGTCCCTCTCTCAGGGAGATATATGTGCACTGACTGGTGTCTCTCAGTCCCTGTCTCTCAGGGAGATATATGTACACTGAGTGGTGTCTCTCAGTCCCTGTCTCTCAGGGAGATATATGTGCACTGACTGGTGTCTCTCAGTCCTTGTCTCTCAGGGAGATATCTGTACACTGAGTGGTGTCTTTCAGTCCCTCTCTCTCAGGGAGATATCTGTACACTGAGTGGTGTCTCTCAGTTCCTGTCTCTCAGGGAGATATCTGTACACTGAATGGTGTGTCTCAGTCCCTCTCTCTCAGGGAGATATCTGTACTCTGACTGGTGTCTCTCAGTCCCTGTCTCTCAGGGAGATATCTGTACACTGACTGGTGTCTCTCAGTCCCTCTCTCTCAGGGAGGTATCTGTACACTGAGTGGTGTCTCTCAGTCCCTCTCTCTCAGGGACATATATGTACACTGACTGGTGTCTCTCAGTCCCTCTCTCTCAGGGAGATATCTGTACACTGACTGGTGTCTCTCAGTCCCTCTCTCTCAGGGAGATATCTGTACACTGAGTGGTGTCTCACAGCCCCTGTCTCTCAGGGAGATATCTGTACACTGACTGGTGTCTCTCAGTCCCTCTCTCTCAGGGAGGTATCTGTACACTGAGTGGTGTCTCTCAGTCCCTCTCTCTCAGGGAGATATCTGTACACTGAGTGGTGTCTCTCAGTCCCTCTCTCTCAGGGAGATATCTGTACACTGAGTGGTGTCTCTCAGTCCCTGTCTCTCAGGGAGATATATGTACACTGACTGGTGTCTCTCAGTCCCTCTCTCAGGGAGATATCTGTACACTGACTGGTGTCTCTCAGTCCCTCTCTCTCAGGGAGATATCTGTACACTGAGTGGTGTCTCACAGCCCCTGACTCTCAGGGAGATATCTGTACACTGTCTGGTGTCTCTCAGTCCCTGTCTGTCAGGGAGATATCTACACACTGAGTGGTGTCTCTCAGTCCCTGTCTCTCAGGGAGCTTTATGTGCACTGAGTGGTGTCTCTCAGGGAAATATCTGTACACTGGCTGGTGTCTCTCAGTCCCTGTCTCTCAGGGAGCTTTATGTACACTAAGTGGTGTCTCTCAGTCCCTCTCTCTCAGGGAGATATTTGTACACTGACTGGTGTCTCTCAGTCCCTGTCTCTCAGGGAGATATCTGTACACTGAGTGGTGTCTCTCAGTCCCTCTCTCTCAGGGAGATATCTGTACACTGACTGGTGTCTCTCAGTCCCTTTCTCTCAGGGAGATATCTGTACACTGAGTGGTGTCTCACAGTCCCTCTCTCTCAGGGAGACAACTGTACACTGACTGGTGTCTCTCAGTCCCTGTCTCTCAGGGAGATATCTGTACACTGAGTGGTGTCTCTCAGTCCCTCTCTCTCAGGGAGATATCTGTACACTGACTGGTGTCTCTCAGTCCCTGTCTCTCAGGGAGATATCTATACACTGAATGGTGTCGCTCAGTCCCTGTCTGTCAGGGAGATATCTGTACACTGACTGGTGTCTCTCAGTCCCTCTCTCTCAGGGAGATATCTGAACGCTGACTAGTGTCTCTCAGTCCCTCTCTCTCAGGGAGATATCTGTACACTGAGTGGTGTCTCTCAGTCACTCTCTCTCAGGGAGTTATCTGAACACTGACTGGTGTCTCTCAGTCCCTGTCTCTCAGGGAGATATATGTACACTGACTGGTGTCTCTCAGTCCCTCTCTCGGGGAGGTATCTGTACACTGAGTGGTGTCTCTCAGTCCCTGTCTCTCAGGGAGATATATGGACACTGACTGGTGTCTCTCAGTCCTTGTCTCTCAGGGAGATATCTGTACACTGAGTGGTGTCTCTCAGTCCCTCTCTCTCACGGAGATATCTGGACACTGACTGGTGTCTCTCAGTCCCTGTCTCTCAGGGAGATATCTGTACACTGATTGGTGTCTCTCAGTCCCTCTCTCTCAGGGAGATATCTGTACACTGACTGGTATCTCTCAGTCCCTCTCTCTCAGGGAGATATCTGTACACTGAGTGGTGTCTCTCAGTCCCTGTCTCTCAGGGAGATATCTGTACACTGAGTGGTGTCTCTCAGTCCCTGTGTCTCAGGGAGATATCTGTACACTGATTGGTGTCTCTCAGTCCCTCTCTCTCAGGGAGATATCTGTACACTGACTGGTGTCTCTCAGTCCCTCTCTCTCAGGGAGATATCTGTACACTGAGTGGTGTCTCTCAGTCCCTGTCTCTCAGGGAGATATCTGTACACTGAGTGGTGTCTCTCAGTCCCTCTCTCTCAGGGAGATATCTGTACACTGAGTGGTGTCTCTCAGTCCCTCTCTCTCAGGGAGATATCTGTACACTGAGTGGTGTCTCTCAGTCCCTGTCTCTCAGGGAGATATATGTACACTGACTGGTGTCTCTCAGTCCCTCTCTCAGGGAGATATCTGTACACTGACTGGTGTCTCTCAGTCCCTCTCTCTCAGGGAGATATCTGTACACTGAGTGGTGTCTCACAGCCCCTGACTCTCAGGGAGATATCTGTACACTGTCTGGTGTCTCTCAGTCCCTGTCTGTCAGGGAGATATCTACACACTGAGTGGTGTCTCTCAGTCCCTGTCTCTCAGGGAGCTTTATGTGCACTGAGTGGTGTCTCTCAGGGAAATATCTGTACACTGGCTGGTGTCTCTCAGTCCCTGTCTCTCAGGGAGCTTTATGTACACTAAGTGGTGTCTCTCAGTCCCTCTCTCTCAGGGAGATATTTGTACACTGACTGGTGTCTCTCAGTCCCTTTCTCTCAGGGAGATATCTGTACACTGAGTGGTGTCTCACAGTCCCTCTCTCTCAGGGAGACAACTGTACACTGACTGGTGTCTCTCAGTCCCTGTCTCTCAGGGAGATATCTGTACACTGAGTGGTGTCTCTCAGTCCCTCTCTCTCAGGGAGATATCTGTACACTGACTGGTGTCTCTCAGTCCCTGTCTCTCAGGGAGATATCTATACACTGAATGGTGTCGCTCAGTCCCTGTCTGTCAGGGAGATATCTGTACACTGACTGGTGTCTCTCAGTCCCTCTCTCTCAGGGAGATATCTGAACGCTGACTAGTGTCTCTCAGTCCCTCTCTCTCAGGGAGATATCTGTACACTGAGTGGTGTCTCTCAGTCACTCTCTCTCAGGGAGATATCTGTACACTGACTGGTGTCTCTCAGTCCCTGTCTCTCAGGGAGATATATGTACACTGACTGGTGTCTCTCAGTCCCTCTCTCGGGGAGGTATCTGTACACTGAGTGGTGTCTCTCAGTCCCTGTATCTCAGGGAGATATATGGACACTGACTGGTGTCTCTCAGTCCTTGTCTCTCAGGGAGATATCTGTACACTGAGTGGTGTCTCTCAGTCCCTCTCTCTCACGGAGATATCTGTACACTGACTGGTGTCTCTCAGTCCCTGTCTCTCAGGGAGATATCTGTACACTGATTGGTGTCTCTCAGTCCCTCTCTCTCAGGGAGATATCTGTACACTGACTGGTGTCTCTCAGTCCCTCTCTCTCAGGGAGATATCTGTACACTGAGTGGTGTCTCTCAGTCCCTGTCTCTCAGGGAGATATCTGTACACTGAGTGGTGTCTCTCAGTCCCTCTCTCTCAGGGAGATATCTGAACACTGAGTGGTGTCTCTCAGTCCCTGTGTCTCAGGGAGATATCTGTACACTGATTGGTGTCTCTCAGTCCCTCTCTCTCAGGGAGATATCTGTACACTGACTGGTGTCTCTCAGTCCCTCTCTCTCAGGGAGATATCTGTACACTGAGTGGTGTCTCTCAGTCCCTGTCTCTCAGGGAGATATCTGTACACTGAGTGGTGTCTCTCAGTCCCTCTCTCTCAGGGAGATATCTGAACACTGACTGGTGTCTCTCAGTCCCTGTGTCTCAGGGAGATATCTGTACACTGACTGGTGTCTATCAGTCCCTCTCTCTCAGGGAGGTATCTGTACACTGAGTGGTGTCTCTCAGTCCCTGTCTCTCAGGGAGATATATGTACACTGACTGGTGTCTCTCAGTCCCTCTCTCTCAGCGAGGTATCTGTACACTGAGTGGTGTCTCTCAGTCCCAGTCTCTCAGGGAGATATATGTACACTGACTGGTGTCTCTCAGTCCCTCTCTCTCAGGGAGATATCTGTACACTGACTGGTGTCTCTCAGTCCCTCTCTCTCAGGGTGATATCTGTACACTGAGTGGTGTCTCTCAGTCCCTGTCTCTCAGGGAGATATCTGTACACTGAGTGGTGTCTCTCAGTCCCTGTCTCTCAGGGAGATATCTGTACACTGAGTGTGGTCTCTCAGTACCTCTCTCTCACGGAGATATCTGTACACTGACTGGTGTCTCTCAGTCCCTGTCTCTCAGGGAGATATCTGTACACTGACTGGTGTCTCTCAGTCCCTCTCTCTCAGGGAGATATCTGTACACTGACTGGTGTCTCACAGTCCCTCTCTCTCAGAGAGATATCTGTACACTGACTGGTGTCTCTCAGTCCCTCTCTCTCAGGGAGATATCTGTACACTGAGTGGTGTCTCTCAGTCCCTCTCTCTCAGGGAGATATCTGTACACTGAGTGGTGTCTCTCAGTCCCTGTCTCTCAGGGAGATATATGTACACTGACTGGTGTCTCTCAGTCCCTCTCTCTCAGGGAGGTATCTGTACACTGACTGGTGTCTCTCAGTCCCTGTCTCTCAGGGAGATATCTGTACACTGACTGGTGTCTCTCAGTCCCTCTCTCTCAGGGACATATCTGAACACTGAGTGGTGTCTCTCAGTCCCTGTGTCTCAGGGAGATATATGTACACTGACTGGTGTCTCTCAGTCCCTCTCTCTCAGGGAGGTATCTGTACACTGAGTGGTGTCTCTCAGTCCCTGTCTCTCAGGGAGATATATGTACACTGATTGGTGTCTCTCAGTCCCTCTCTCTCAGGGAGATATCTGTACACTGACTGGTGTCTCTCAGTCCCTCTCTCTCAGGGAGATATCTGTACACTGAGTGGTGTCTCTCAGTCACTCTCTCTCAGGGAGATATCTGTACACTGACTGGTGTCTCTCAGTCCCTGTCTCTCAGGGAGATATATGGACACTGACTGGTGTCTCTCAGTCCTTGTCTCTCAGGGAGATATCTGTACACTGAGTGGTGTCTCTCAGTCCCTCTCTCTCACGGAGATATCTGTACACTGACTGGTGTCTCTCAGTCCCTGTCTCTCAGGGAGATATCTGTACACTGATTGGTGTCTCTCAGTCCCTCTCTCTCAGGGAGATATCTGTACACTGACTGGTGTCTCTCAGTCCCTCTCTCTCAGGGAGATATCTGTACACTGAGTGGTGTCTCTCAGTCCCTGTCTCTCAGGGAGATATCTGTACACAGAGTGGTATCTCTCAGTCCCTCTCTCTCAGGGAGATATCTGAACACTGAGTGGTGTCTCTCAGTCCCTGTGTCTCAGGGAGATATCTGTACACTGATTGGTGTCTCTCAGTCCCTCTCTCTCAGGGAGATATCTGTACACTGACTGGTGTCTCTCAGTCCCTCTCTCTCAGGGAGATATCTGTACGCTGAGTGGTGTCTCTCAGTCCCTGTCTCTCAGGGAGATATCTGTACACTGAGTGGTGTCTCTCAGTCCCTCTCTCTCAGGGAGATATCTGAACACTGAGTGGTGTCTCTCAGTCCCTGTGTCTCAGGGAGATATCTGTACACTGACTGGTGTCTATCAGTCCCTGTCTCTCAGGGAGATATATGTACACTGACTGGTGTCTCTCAGTCCCTCTCTCTCAGGGAGGTATCTGTACACTGAGTGGTGTCTCTCAGTCCCTGTCTCTCAGGGAGATATATGTACACTGACTGGTGTCTCTCAGTCCCTCTCTCTCAGCGAGGTTTCTGTACACTGAGTCGTGTCTCTCAGTCCCTGTCTCTCAGGGAGATATATGTACACTGACTGGTGTCTCTCAGTCCCTCTCTCTCAGGGAGATATCTGTACACTGACTGTGTCTCTCAGTCCCTCTCTCTCAGGGTGATATCTGTACACTGAGTGGTGTCTCTCAGTCCCTGTCTCTCAGGGAGATATCTGTACACTGAGTGGTGTCTCTCAGTCCCTGTCTCTCAGGGAGATATCTGTACACTGAGTGGTGTCTCTCAGTACCTCTCTCTCACGGAGATATCTGTACACTGACTGGCGTCTCTCAGTCCCTGTCTCTCAGGGAGATATCTGTACACTGACTGGTGTCTCTCAGTCCCTCTCTCTCAGGGAGATATCTGTACACTGACTGGTGTCTCACAGTCCCTCTCTCTCAGAGAGATATCTGTACACTGACTGGTGTCTCTCAGTCCCTCTCTCTCAGGGAGATATCTGTACACTGAGTGGTGTCTCTCAGTCCCTCTCTCTCAGGGAGATATCTGTACACTGAGTGGTGTCTCTCAGTCCCTGTCTCTCAGGGAGATATATGTACACTGACTGGTGTCTCTCTGTCCCTCTCTCTCAGGGAGGTATCTGTACACTGACTGGTGTCTCTCAGTCCCTGTCTCTCAGGGAGATATCTGTACACTGACTGGTGTCTCTCAGTCCCTGTCTCTCAGGGAGATATCTATACACTGAATGGTGTCGCTCTGTCCCTGTCTGTCAGGGAGATATCTGTACACTGACTGGTGTCTCTCAGTCCCTCTCTCTCAGGGAGATATCTGAACGCTGACTAGTGTCTCTCAGTCCCTCTCTCTCAGGGAGATATCTGTACACTGAGTGGTGTCTCTCAGTCACTCTCTCTCAGGGAGATATCTGTACACTGACTGGTGTCTCTCAGTCCCTGTCTCTCAGGGAGATATATGTACACTGACTGGTGTCTCTCAGTCCCTCTCTCTCAGCGAGGTATCTGTACACTGAGTGGTGTCTCTCAGTCCCTGTTTCTCAGGGAGATATCTGTACACTGACTGGTGTCTCTCAGTCCCTCTCTCTCAGGGAGATATCTGTACACTGAGTGGTGTCTCTCAGTCCCTCTCTCTCAGGGAGATATCTGTACACTGAGTGGTGTCTCTCAGTCCCTGTCTCTCAGGGAGATATCTGTACACTGAGTGGTGTCTCTCAGTCCCTGTCTCTCAGGGAGATATCTGTACACTGAGTGGTGTCTCTCAGTACCTCTCTCTCACGGAGATATCTGTACACTGACTGGTGTCTCTCAGTCCCTCTCTCTCAGGGAGATATCTGTACACTGAGTGGTGTCTCACAGCCCCTGTCTCTCAGGGAGATATCTGTACACTGACTGGTGTCTCTCAGTCCCTGTCTGTCACGGAGATATCTTTTCACTGAGTGGTGTCTCTCAGTCCCTGTCTCTCAGGGAGCTTTATGTACACTGAGTGGTGTCTCACAGTCCCTCACTCTCAGGGAGATATCTGTACACTGACTGGTGTCTCTCAGTCCCTGTCTCTCAGGGAGATATCTGTACACTGAGTGGTGTCTCTCAGTCCCTCTCTCTCAGGGAGGTATCTGTACACTGACTGGTGTCTCTCAGTCCCTCTCTCTCAGGGAGATATCTGTACACTGACTGGTGTCTCTCAGTCCCTCTCTCTCCGGGAGATATATGTACACTGACTGGTGTCTCTCAGTCCCTCTCTCTCAGGGAGGTATCTGTACACTGACTGGTGTCTCTCAGCCCCTGTCTCTCAGGGAGATATCTGTACACTGAGTGGTGTCTCTCAGTCCCTGTCTCTCAGGGAGATATCTGTACACTGACTGGTGTCTCTCAGTCCCTGTCTCTCAGTGAGCTTTATGTACACTGAGTGGGGTCTCTCAGGGAGATATCTGTACACTGAGTGGTGTCTCTCAGCCCCTCTCTCTCAGGGAGATATCTGTGCACTGACTGGTGTCTCACAGTCCCTCTCTCTCAGGGAGATATCTGTACACTGACTGGTGTCTCTCAGTCCCTGTCTCTCAGGGAGATATCTGTACACTGAGTGGTGTCTCTCAGTCCCTCTCTCTCAGGGAGATATCTGTACTCTGACTGGTGTCTCTCAGTCCCTGTCTCTGAGGGAGATATCTGTACACTGAGTGGTGTCTCTCAGTCCCTCTCTCTCAGGGAGATATCTGTACACTGACTGGTGTCTCTCAGTCCCTCTCTCTCAGGGAGATATCTGTACACTGAGTGGTGTCTCTCAGTCCCTCTCTCTCAGGGAGATATCTGTACACTGAGTGGTGTCTCTCAGTCCCTGTCTCTCAGGGAGATATATGTACACTGACTGGTGTCTCTCAGTCCCTCTCTCTCAGGGAGATATCTGTACACTGACTGGTGTCTCTCAGTCCCTCTCTCTCAGGGAGATATCTGTACACTGAGTGGTGTCTCACAGCCCCTGTCTCTCAGGGAGATATCTGGACACTGTCTGGTGTCTCTCAGTCCCTGTCTGTCAGGGAGATATCTATACACTGAGTGGTGTCTCTCAGTC
The DNA here is from genome assembly GCF_036365525.1 of Heterodontus francisci. Lineage (NCBI taxonomy): Eukaryota > Metazoa > Chordata > Chondrichthyes > Heterodontiformes > Heterodontidae > Heterodontus > Heterodontus francisci. Next base: position 1,577,752 of record NC_090403.1, read on the forward strand.
CCTCTCTCTCAGGGAGATATCTGTACACTGACTGGTGTCTCACAGTCCCTCTCTCTCAGGGAGATATCTGTACACTGACTGGTGTCTCTCAGTCCCTGTCTCTCAGGGAGCTTTATGTACACTGAGTGGTGTCTCTCAGGGAGATATCTGTACAATGACTGGTGTCTCTCAGTCCCTGTCTCTCAGGGAGCTTTATGTACACTGAGTGGTGTCTCACAGTCCCTCTCTCTCAGGGAGATATCTGTACACTGACTGGTGTCTCTCAGTCCCTGTCTCTCAGGGAGATATCTGTGCACTGAGTGGTGTCTCTCAGTCCCTCTCTCTCAGGGAGATATCTGTACACTGAGTGGTGTCTCTCAGTCCCTCTGTCTCAGGGAGATATCTGTACACTGACTGGTGTCTCTCAGTCCCTGTCTCTCAGGGAGATATATGTACACTGACTGGTGTCTCTCAGTCCCTCTCTCAGGGAGGTATCTGTACACTGAGTGGTGTCTCTCAGTCCCTGTCTCTCAGGGAGATATATGTGCACTGACTGGTGTCTCTCAGTCCTTGTCTCTCAGGGAGATATCTGTACACTGAGTGGTGTCTTTCAGTCCCTCTCTCTCAGGGAGATATCTGTACACTGAGTGGTGTCTCTCAGTTCCTGTCTCTCAGGGAGATATCTGTACACTGAATGGTGTGTCTCAGTCCCTCTCTCTCAGGGAGATATCTGTACTCTGACTGGTGTCTCTCTGTCCCTGTCTCTCAGGGAGATATCTGTACACTGACTGGTGTCTCTCAGTCCCTCTCTCTCAGGGAGGTATCTGTACACTGAGTGGTGTCTCTCAGTCCCTCTCTCTCAGGGACATATATGTACACTGACTGGTGTCTCTCAGTCCCTCTCTCTCAGGGAGATATCTGTACACTGACTGGTGTCTCTCAGTCCCTCTCTCTCAGGGAGATATCTGTACACTGAGTGGTGTCTCACAGCCCCTGTCTCTCAGGGAGATATCTGTACACTGACTGGTGTCTCTCAGTCCCTCTCTCTCAGGGAGGTATCTGTACACTGAGTGGTGTCTCTCAGTCCCTCTCTCTCAGGGAGATATCTGTACACTGAGTGGTGTCTCTCAGTCCCTCTCTCTCAGGGAGATATCTGTACACTGAGTGGTGTCTCTCAGTCCCTGTCTCTCAGGGAGATATATGTACACTGACTGGTGTCTCTCAGTCCCTCTCTCAGGGAGATATCTGTACACTGACTGGTGTCTCTCAGTCCCTCTCTCTCAGGGAGATATCTGTACACTGAGTGGTGTCTCACAGCCCCTGACTCTCAGGGAGATATCTGTACACTGTCTGGTGTCTCTCAGTCCCTGTCTGTCAGGGAGATATCTACACACTGAGTGGTGTCTCTCAGTCCCTCTCTCTCAGGGAGCTTTATGTGCACTGAGTGGTGTCTCTCAGGGAAATATCTGTACACTGGCTGGTGTCTCTCAGTCCCTGTCTCTCAGGGAGCTTTATGTACACTAAGTGGTGTCTCTCAGTCCCTCTCTCTCAGGGAGATATTTGTACACTGACTGGTGTCTCTCAGTCCCTGTCTCTCAGGGAGATATCTGTGCACTGAGTGGTGTCTCTCAGTCCCTCTCTCTCAGGGAGATATCTGTACACTGACTGGTGTCTCTCAGTCCCTTTCTCTCAGGGAGATATCTGTACACTGAGTGGTGTCTCACAGTCCCTCTCTCTCAGGGAGACATCTGTACACTGACTGGTGTCTCTCAGTCCCTGTCTCTCAGGGAGATATCTGTACACTGAGTGGTGTCTCTCAGTCCCTCTCTCTCAGGGAGATATCTGTACACTGACTGGTGTCTCTCAGTCCCTGTCTCTCAGGGAGATATCTATACACTGAATGGTGTCGCTCAGTCCCTGTCTGTCAGGGAGATATCTGTACACTGACTGGTGTCTCTCAGTCCCTCTCTCTCAGGGAGATATATGAACGCTGACTAGTGTCTCTCAGTCCCTCTCTCTCAGGGAGATATCTGTACACTGAGTGGTGTCTCTCAGTCACTCTCTCTCAGGGAGATATCTGTACACTGACTGGTGTCTCTCAGTCCCTGTCTCTCAGGGAGATATATGTACACTGACTGGTGTCTCTCAGTCCCTCTCTCGGGGAGGTATCTGTACACTGAGTGGTGTCTCTCAGTCCCTGTCTCTCAGGGAGATATATGGACACTGACTGGTGTCTCTCAGTCCTTGTCTCTCAGGGAGATATCTGTACACTGAGTGGTGTCTCTCAGTCCCTCTCTCTCACGGAGATATCTGTACACTGACTGGTGTCTCTCAGTCCCTGTCTCTCAGGGAGATATCTGTACACTGATTGGTGTCTCTCAGTCCCTCTCTCTCAGGGAGATATCTGTACACTGACTGGTGTCTCTCAGTCCCTCTCTCTCAGGGAGATATCTGTACACTGAGTGGTGTCTCTCAGTCCCTGTCTCTCAGGGAGATATCTGTACACTGAGTGGTGTCTCTCAGTCCCTCTCTCTCAGGGAGATATCTGAACAGTGAGTGGTGTCTCTCAGTCCCTGTGTCTCAGGGAGATATCTGTACACTGATTGGTGTCTCTCAGTCCCTCTCTCTCAGGGAGATATCTGTACACTGACTGGTGTCTCTCAGTCCCTCTCTCTCAGGGAGATATCTGTACACTGAGTGGTGTCTCTCAGTCCCTGTCTCTCAGGGAGATATCTGTACACTGAGTGGTGTCTCTCAGTCACTCTCTCTCAGGGAGATATCTGAACACTGAGTGGTGTCTCTCAGTCCCTGTGTCTCAGGGAGATATCTGTACACTGACTGGTGTCTATCAGTCCCTCTCTCTCAGGGAGGTATCTGTACAATGAGTGGTGTCTCTCAGTCCCTGTCTCTCAGGGAGATATATGTACACTGACTGGTGTCTCTCAGTCCCTCTCTCTCAGCGAGGTATCTGTACACTGAGTGGTGTCTCTCAGTCCCTGTCTCTCAGGGAGATATATGTACACTGACTGGTGTCTCTCAGTCCCTCTCTCTCAGGGAGATATCTGTACACTGACTGGTGTCTCTCAGTCCCTCTCTCTCAGGGTGATATCTGTACACTGAGTGGTGTCTCTCAGTCCCTGTCTCTCAGGGAGATATCTGTACACTGAGTGGTGTCTCTCAGTCCCTGTCTCTCAGGGAGATATCTGTACACTGAGTGGTGTCTCTCAGTACCTCTCTCTCACGGAGATATCTGTACACTGACTGGTGTCTCTCAGTCCCTGTCTCTCAGGGAGATATCTGTACACTGACTGGTGTCTCTCCGTCCCTCTCTCTCAGGGAGATATCTGTACACTGACTGGTGTCTCACAGTCCCTCTCTCTCAGAGAGATATCTGTACACTGACTGGTGTCTCTCAGTCCCTCTCTCTCAGGGAGATATCTGTACACTGAGTGGTGTCTCTCAGTCCCTCTCTCTCAGGGAGATATCTGTACACTGAGTGGTGTCTCTCAGTCCCTGTCTCTCAGGGAGATATATGTACACTGACTGGTGTCTCTCAGTCCCTCTCTCTCAGGGAGGTATCTGTACACTGACTGGTGTCTCTCAGTCCCTGTCTCTCAGGGAGATATCTGTACACTGACTGGTGTCTCTCAGTCCCTCTCTCTCAGGGACATATCTGAACACTGAGTGGTGTCTCTCAGTCCCTGTGTCTCAGGGAGATATATGTACACTGACTGGTGTCTCTCAGTCCCTCTCTCTCAGGGAGGTATCTGTACACTGAGTGGTGTCTCTCAGTCCCTGTCTCTCAGGGAGATATATGTACACTGATTGGTGTCTCTCAGTCCCTCTCTCTCAGGGAGATATCTGTACACTGACTGGTGTCTCTCAGTCCCTCTCTCTCAGGGAGATATCTGTACACTGAGTGGTGTCTCTCAGTCACTCTCTCTCAGGGAGATATCTGTACACTGACTGGTGTCTCTCAGTCCCTGTCTCTCAGGGAGATATATGGACACTGACTGGTGTCTCTCAGTCCTTGTCTCTCAGGGAGATATCTGTACACTGAGTGGTGTCTCTCAGTCCCTCTCTCTCACGGAGATATCTGTACACTGACTGGTGTCTCTCAGTCCCTGTCTCTCAGGGAGATATCTGTACACTGATTGGTGTCTCTCAGTCCCTCTCTCTCAGGGAGATATCTGTACACTGACTGGTGTCTCTCAGTCCCTCTCTCTCAGGGAGATATCTGTACACTGAGTGGTGTCTCTCAGTCCCTGTCTCTCAGGGAGATATCTGTACACAGAGTGGTGTCTCTCAGTCCCTCTCTCTCAGGGAGATATCTGAACACTGAGTGGTGTCTCTCAGTCCCTGTGTCTCAGGGAGATATCTGTACACTGATTGGTGTCTCTCAGTCCCTCTCTCTCAGGGAGATATCTGTACACTGACTGGTGTCTCTCAGTCCCTCTCTCTCAGGGAGATATCTGTACACTGAGTGGTGTCTCTCAGTCCCTGTCTCTCAGGGAGATATCTGTACACTGAGTGGTGTCTCTCAGTCCCTCTCTCTCAGGGAGATATCTGAACACTGAGTGGTGTCTCTCAGTCCCTGTGTCTCAGGGAGATATCTGTACACTGACTGGTGTCTATCAGTCCCTGTCTCTCAGGGAGATATATGTACACTGACTGGTGTCTCTCAGTCCCTCTCTCTCAGGGAGGTATCTGTACACTGAGTGGTGTCTCTCAGTCCCTGTCTCTCAGGGAGATATATGTACACTGACTGGTGTCTCTCAGTCCCTCTCTCTCAGCGAGGTATCAGTACACTGAGTGGTGTCTCTCAGTCCCTGTCTCTCAGGGAGATATATGTACACTGACTGGTGTCTCTCAGTCACTCTCTCTCAGGGAGATATCTGTACACTGACTGTGTCTCTCAGTCCCTCACTCTCAGGGTGATATCTGTACACTGAGTGGTGTCTCTCAGTCCCTGTCTCTCAGGGAGATATCTGTACACTGAGTGGTGTCTCTCAGTCCCTGTCTCTCAGGGAGATATCTGTACACTGAGTGGTGTCTCTCAGTACCTCTCTCTCACGGAGATATCTGTACACTGACTGGCGTCTCTCAGTCCCTCTCTCTCAGGGAGATATCTGTACACTGACTGGTGTCTCACAGTCCCTCTCTCTCAGAGAGATATCTGTACACTGACTGGTGTCTCTCAGTCCCTCTCTCTCAGGGAGATATCTGTACACTGAGTGGTGTCTCTCAGTCCCTCTCTCTCAGGGAGATATCTGTACACTGAGTGGTGTCTCTCAGTCCCTGTCTCTCAGGGAGATATCTGTACACTGAGTGGTGTCTCTCAGTCCCTCTCTCTCAGGGAGATATCTGAACACTGAGTGGTGTCTCTCAGTCCCTGTCTCTCAGGGAGATATCTGTACACTGACTGGTGTCTCTCAGTCCCTCTCTCTCAGGGAGATATCTGTACACTGACTGGTGTCTCTCAGTCCCTCTCTCTCAGGGACATATCTGTACACTGAGTGGTGTCTCTCAGTCCCTTTCTCTCAGGGAGATATCTGTACACTGACTGGTGTCTCTCAGCCCCTCTCTCTCAGGGAGATATCTGTACGCTGACTAGTGTCTCTCAGTCCCTCTCTCTCAGGGAGATATCTGTACACTGAGTGGTGTCTCTCAGTCCCTCTCTCTCAGGGAGATATCTGTACACTGAGTGGTGTCTCTCAGTCCCTCTCTCTCAGGGAGATATATGTACACAGACTGGTGTCTCTCAGTCCCTCTCTCAGGAAGGTATCTGTACACTGAGTGGTGTCTCTCAGTCCCTGTCTCTCAGGGAGATATATGTACACTGACTGGTGTCTCTCAGTCCTTGTCTCTTAGGGAGATATCTGTACGCTGAGTGGTGTCTCTCAGTCCCTCTCTCTCAGGGAGATATCTGTACACTGAGTGGTGTCTCTCAGTTCCTGTCTCTCAGGGAGATATCTGTAGACTGAATGGTGTCTCTCAGTCCCTCTCTCTCAGGGAGATATCTGTACTCTGACTGGTGTCTCTCAGTCCCTGTCTCTCAGGGAGATATCTGTGCACTGAGTGGTGTCTCTCAGTCCCTCTCTCTCAGGGAGATATCTGTACAATGAGTGGTGTCTCTCAGTCCCTGTCTCTCAGGGAGATATATGTACACTGAATGGTGTCTCTCAGTCCCTCTCTCTCAGGGAGGTATCTGTACACTGAGTGGTGTCTCTCAGTCCATGTCTCTCAGGGAGATATATGTACACTGACTGGTGTCTCTCAGTCCCTCTCTCTCAGGGAGATATTTGTACACTGACTGGTGTCTCTCAGTCCCTGTCTCTCAGGGAGATATCTGTACACTGAGTGGTGTCTCTCAGTCCCTCTCTCTCAGGGAGATATCTGTACACTGACTGGTGTCTCTCAGTCCCTTTCTCTCAGGGAGATATCTGGACACTGAGTGGTGTCTCACAGTCCCTCTCTCTCAGGGAGACATCTGTACACTGACTGGTGTCTCTCAGTCCCTGTCTCTCAGGGAGATATCTGTACACTGAGTGGTGTCTCTCAGTCCCTCTCTCTCAGGGAGATATCTGTACACTGACTGGTGTCTCTCAGTCCCTGTCTCTCAGGGAGATATCTATACACTGAGTGGTGTCTCTCAGTCCCTGTCTGTCAGGGAGATATCTGTACACTGACTGGTGTCTCTCAGTCCCTCTCTCTCAGGGAGATATCTGAACGCTGACTAGTGTCTCTCAGTCCCTCTCTCTCAGGGAGATATCTGTACACTGAGTGTTGTCTCTCAGTCACTCTCTCTCAGGGAGATATCTGTACACTGACTGGTGTCTCTCAGTCCCTGTCTCTCAGGGAGATATATGTACACTGACTGGTGTCTCTCAGTCCCTCTCTCGGGGAGATATCTGTACACTGAGTGGTGTCTCTCAGTCCCTGTCTCTCAGGGAGATATATGGACAGTGACTGATGTCTCTCAGTCCTTGTCTCTCAGGGAGATATCTGCACACTGAGTGGTGTCTCTCAGTCCCTCTCTCTCAGGGAGATATCTGTACACTGAGTGGCGTCTCTCAGTTCCTGTCTCTCAGGGAGATATCTGTACACTGAATGGTGTCTCTCAGTCCCTCTCTCTCAGGGAGATATCTGTACTCTGACTGGTGTCTCTCAGTCCCTGTCTCTCAGGGAGATATCTGTGCACTGAGTGGTGTCTCTCAGTCCCTCTCTCTCAGGGAGATATCTGTACACTGACTGGTGTCTCTCAGTCCCTCTCTCTCAGGGAGGTATCTGTCCACTGAGTGGTGTCTCTCAGTCCCTGTCTCTCAGGGACATATATGTACACTGACTGGTGTCTCTCAGTCCCTCTCTCTCAGGGAGATAGCTGTACACTGACTGGTGTCTCTCAGTCCCTCTCTCTCAGGCAGATATCTGTACACTGAGTGGTGTCTCACAGCCCCTGTCTCTCAGGGAGATATCTGTACACTGACTGGTGTCTCTCAGTCCCTCTCTCTCAGGGAGATATCTGTACACTTAGTGGTGTCTCTCAGTCTCTCTCTCTCAGGGAGATATCTGTGCACTGAGTGGTGTCTCTCAGGGAGATATCTGTACATTGAGTGGTGTCTCTCAGTCCCTGTCTCTCAGGGAGATATCTGTACACTGAGTGGTGTCTCTCAGTCCCTCTCTCTCAGGGAGATATCTGAACACTGAGTGGTGTCTCTCAGTCCCTGTGTCTCAGGGAGATATCTGTACACTGACTGGTGTCTATCAGTCCCTGTCTCTCAGGGAGATATATGTACACTGACTGGTGTCTCTCAGTCCCTCTCTCTCAGGGAGGTATCTGTACACTGAGTGGTGTCTCTCAGTCCCTGTCTCTCAGGGAGATATATTTACACTGACTGGTGTCTCTCAGTCCCTCTCTCTCAGCGAGGTATCTGTACACTGAGTGGTGTCTCTCAGTCCCTGTCTCTCAGGGAGATATCTGTACACTGACTGGTGTCTCTCAGTCCCTCTCTCTCAGGGAGATATCTGTGCACTGAGTGGTGTCTCTCAGTCCCTCTCTCTCAGGGAGATATCTGTACACTGAGTGGTGTCTCTCAGTACCTGTCTCTCAGGGAGATATCTGTACACTGAGTGGTGTCTCTCAGTCCCTGTCTCTCAGGGAGATATCTGTACACTGACTGGTGTCTCTCAGTACCTCTCTCTCACGGAGATATCTGTACACTGACTGGTGTCTCTCAGTCCCTCTCTCTCAGGGAGGTATCTGTACACTGAGTGGTGTCTCTCAGTCCCTGTCTCTCAGGGAGATATATGTACACTGACTGGTGTCTCTCAGTCCCTCTCTCTCAGCGAGGTATCTGTACACTGAGTGGTGTCTCTCAGTCCCTGTCTCTCAGGGAGACATATGTACACTGACTGGTGTCTCTCAGTCCCTCTCTCTCAGGGAGATATCTGTACACTGACTGGTGTCTCTCAGTCCCTCTCTCTCAGGGTGATATCTGTACACTGAGTGGTTTCTCTCAGTCCCTGTCTCTCAGGGAGATATCTGTACACTGAGTGGTGTCTCACAGTCCCTCTCTCTCAGGGAGATATCTGTACACTGACTGGTGTCTCTCAGTCCCTGCCTCTCAGGGAGATATCTGTACACTGACTGGTGTCTCTCAGTCCCTCTCTCTCAGGGAGATATCTGTACACTGAGTGGTGTCTCTCAGTCCCTGTCTCTCAGGGAGATATCTGTACACTGAGTGGTGTCTCACAGTCCCTCTCTCTCAGGGAGATATCTGTACACTGACTGGTGTCTCTCAGTCCCTCTCTCTCAGGGAGATATCTGTACACTGACTGGTGTCTCTCAGTCCCTCTCTCTCAGGGAGATATATGTACACTGACTGGTGTGTCTCAGTCCCTCTCTCTCAGGGAGGTATCTGTACACTGAGTGGTGTCTCTCAGTCCCTGTCTCTCAGGGAGATATATGTACACTGACTGGTGTCTCTCAGTCCCTGTCTCTCAGGGAGATATCTGAACACTGAGTGGTGTCTCTCAGTCCCTCTCTCTCAGGGAGATATATGTACACTGACTGGTGTCTCTCAGTCCCTGTCTCTCAGGGAGGTATCTGTACACTGACCGGTGTCTCTCAGCCCCTGTCTCTCAGGGAGCTTTATGTACACTGAGTGGTGTCTCTCAGGGAGATATCTGTACACTGAGTGGTGTCTCTCAGTCCCTCTCTCTCAGGGAGATATCTGTACACTGACTGGTGTCTCTCAGCCCCTCTCTCTCAGGGAGATATCCGTGCACTGAGTGGTGTCTCACAGTCCCTCTCTCTCAGGGAGATATCTGCACACTGACTGGTGTCACTCAGTCACTGTCTCTCAGGGAGATATCTGTACACTGAGTGGTGTCACTCAGTCCCTCTCTCTCAGGGAGATATCTGTACACTGAGTGGTGTCTCTCAGTCCCTCTCTCTCAGGGAGATATCTGTACACTGACTGGTGTCTCTCAGTCCCTCTCTCTCAGGGAGATATCTGTGCACTTAGTGGTGTCTCTCAGTCCCTCTCTCTCAGGGAGATATCTGTACACTGAGTGGTGTCTCTCAGTCCCTGTCTCTCAGGGAGATATATGTACACTGACTGGTGTCTCTCAGTCCCTCTCTCTCAGGGAGGTATCTGTACACTGAGTGCTGTCTCTCAGTCCCTGTCTCTCAGGGAGATATATGTACACTGACTGGTGTCTCTCAGTCCCTCTCTCTCGGGGAGATATCTGTACACTGACTGGTGTCTCTCAGTCCCTCTCTCTCAAGAAGATATCTGTACACTGAGTGGTGTCTCACAGCCCCTGTCTCTCAGGGAGATATCTGTACACTGACTGGTGTCTCTCAGTCCCTGTCTCTCAGGGAGATATCTGTGCACTGAGTGGTGTCTCACAGTCCCTCTCTCTCAGGGAGATATCTGTACACTGACTGGTGTCTCTCAGTCCCTGTCTCTCAGGGAGATATCTGTACACTGACTGATGTCTCTCAGTCCCTCTCTCTCAGGGAGATATCTGTACACTGAGTGGTGTCTCTCAGTCCCTGTCTCTCAGGGAGATATCTGTACACTGAGTGGTGTCTCACAGTCCCTCTCTCTCAGGGAGATATCTGTACACTGACAGGTGTCTCTCAGTCCCTCTCTCTCAGGGAGATATCTGTACACTGACTGGTGTCTCTCAGTCCCTCTCTCTCAGGGAGATATATGTACACTGACTGGTGTGTCTCAGTCCCTCTCTCTCAGGGAGGTATCTGTACACTGAGTGGTGTCTCTCAGGGAGATATCTGTACACTGAGTGGTGTCTCTCAGTCCCTCTCTCTCAGGGAGATATCTGTACACTGACTGGTGTCTCTCAGCCCCTCTCTCTCAGGGAGATATCCGTGCACTGAGTGGTGTCTCACAGTCCCTCTCTCTCAGGGAGATATCTGTACACTGACTGGTGTCTCTCAGTCCCTGTCTCTCAGGGAGATATCTGTACACTGAGTGGTGTCACTCAGTCCCTCTCTCTCAGGGAGATATCGGTACTCTGACTGGGGTCTCTCAGTCCCTGTCTCTCAGGGAGATATCTGTACACTGAGTGGTGTCTCTCAGTCCCTCTCTCTCAGGGAGATATCTGTACACTGAGTGGTGTCTCTCAGTCCCTGTCTCTCAGGGAGATATATGTACACTGACTGGTGTCTCTCAGTCCCTCTCTCTCAGGGAGGTATCTGTACACTGAGTGGTGTCTCTCAGTCCCTGTCTCTCAGGGAGATATATGTACACTGACTGGTGTCTCTCAGTCCCTCTCTCTCGGGGAGATATCTGTACACTGACTGGTGTCTTTCAGTCCCTCTCTCTCAAGAAGATATCTGTACACTGAGTGGTGTCTCACAGCCCCAGTCTCTCAGGGAGATATCTGTACACTGACTGGTGTCTCTCAGTCCCTGTCTCTCAGGGAGATATCTGTACACTGAGTGGTGTCTCTCAGTCCCTCTCTCTCAGGGACATATCTGTACACTGACTGGTGTCTCTCAGTCCCTGTCTCTCAGAGAGATATCTGTACACTGAGTGGTGTCTCACAGTCCCTGTCTCTCAGGGAGATATCTGTACACTGAGTGGTGTCTCTCAGTCCCTGTCTCTCAGGGAGATATCTATACACTGAGTGGTGTCTCTCAGTCCCTGTCTGTCAGGGAGATATCTGTACACTGACTGGTGTCTCTCAGTCCCTCTCTCTCAGGGAGATATCTGAACGCTGACTAGTGTCTCTCAGTCCCTCTCTCTCAGGGAGATATCTGTACACTGAGTGGTGTCTCTCAGTCACTCTCTCTCAGGGAGATATCTGTACACTGACTGGTGTCTCTCAGTCCCTGTCTCTCAGGGAGATATATGTACACTGACTGGTGTCTCTCAGTCCCTCTCTCGGGGAGATATCTGTACACTGAGTGGTGTCTCTCAGTCCCTGTCTCTCAGGGAGATATATGGACAGTGACTGGTGTCTCTCAGTCCTTGTCTCTCAGGGAGATATCTGCACACTGAGTGGTGTCTCTCAGTCCCTCTCTCTCAGGGAGATATCTGTACACTGAGTGACGTCTCTCAGTTCCTGTCTCTCAGGGAGATATCTGTACACTGAATGGTGTCTCTCAGTCCCTCTCTCTCAGGGAGATATCTGTACTCTGACTGGTGTCTCTCAGTCCCTGTCTCTCAGGGAGATATCTGTGCACTGAGTGGTGTCTCTCAGTCCCTCTCTCTCAGGGAGATATCTGTACACTGACTGGTGTCTCTCAGTCCCTCTCTCTCAGGGAGGTATCTGTCCACTGAGTGGTGTCTCTCAGTCCCTGTCTCTCAGGGACATATATGTACACTGACTGGTGTCTCTCAGTCCCTCTCTCTCAGGGAGATATCTGAACGCTGACTAGTGTCTCTCAGTCCCTCTCTCTCAGGGAGATATCTGTACACTGAGTGGTGTCTCTCAGTCACTCTCTCTCAGGGAGATATCTGTACACTGACTGGTGTCTCTCAGTCCCTGTCTCTCAGGGAGATATATGTACACTGACTGGTGTCTCTCAGTCCCTCTCTCGGGGAGATATCTGTACACTGAGTGGTGTCTCTCAGTCCCTGTCTCTCAGGGAGATATATGGACAGTGACTGGTGTCTCTCAGTCCTTGTCTCTCAGGGAGATATCTGCACACTGAGTGGTGTCTCTCAGTCCCCCTCTCTCAGGGAGATATCTGTACACTGAGTGGCGTCTCTCAGTTCCTGTCTCTCAGGGTGATATCTGTACACTGAATGGTGTCTCTCAGTCCCTCTCTCTCAGGGAGATATCTGTACTCTGACTGGTGTCTCTCAGTCCCTGTCTCTCAGGGAGATATCTGTGCACTGAGTGGTGTCTCTCAGTCCCTCTCTCTCAGGGAGATATCTGTACACTGACTGGTGTCTCTCAGTCCCTCTCTCTCAGGGAGGTATCTGTCCACTGAGTGGTGTCTCTCAGTCCCTGTCTCTCAGGGACATATATGTACACTGACTGGTGTCTCTCAGTCCCTCTCTCTCAGGGAGATATCTGTACACTGACTGGTGTCTCTCAGTCCCTCTCTCTCAGGGAGATATCTGTACACTGAGTGGTGTCTCACAGCCCCTGTCTCTCAGGGAGATATCTGTACACTGACTGGTGTCTCTCAGTCCCTCTCTCTCAGGGAGATATCAGTACACTGAGTGGTGTCTCTCAGTCCCTCTCTCTCAGGGAGATATCTGTGCACTGAGTGGTGTCTCTCAGGGAGATATCTGTACATTGAGTGGTGTCTCTCAGTCCCTTTCTCTCAGGGAGATATCTGTACACTGAGTGGTGTCTCTCAGTCCCTCTCTCTCAGGGAGATATCTGAACACTGAGTGGTGTCTCTCAGTCCCTGTGTCTCAGGGAGATATCTGTACACTGACTGGTGTCTATCAGTCCCTGTCTCTCTGGGAGATATATGTACACTGACTGGTGTCTCTCAGTCCCTCTCTCTCAGGGAGGTATCTGTACACTGAGTGGTGTCTCTCAGTCCCTGTCTCTCAGGGAGATATATTTACACTGACTGGTGTCTCTCAGTCCCTCTCTCTCAGCGAGGTATCTGTACACTGAGTGGTGTCTCTCAGTCCCTGTCTCTCAGGGAGATATCTGTACACTGACTGGTGTCTCTCAGTCCCTCTCTCTCAGGGAGATATCTGTGCACTGAGTGGTGTCTCTCAGTCCCTCTCTCTCAGGGAGATATCTGTACACTGAGTGGTGTCTCTCAGTCCCTGTCTCTCAGGGAGATATCTGTACACTGAGTGGTGTCTCACAGTCCCTGTCTCTCAGGGAGATATCTGTACACTGACTGGTGTCTCTCAGTACCTCTCTCTCACGGAGATATCTGTACACTGACTGGTGTCTCTCAGTCCCTCTCTCTCAGGGAGGTATCTGTACACTGAGTGGTGTCTCTCAGTCCCTGTCTCTCAGGGAGATATATGTACACTGACTGGTGTCTCTCAGTCCCTCTCTCTCAGCGAGCTATCTGTACACTGAGTGGTGTCTCTCAGTCCCTGTCTCTCAGGGAGACATATGTACACTGACTGGTGTCTCTCAGTCCCTCTCTCTCAGGGAGATATCTGTACACTGACTGGTTTCTCTCAGTCCCTCTCTCTCAGGGTGATATCTGTACACTGAGTGGTGTCTCTCAGTCCCTTCTCTCAGGGAGATATCTGTACACTGAGTGGTGTCTCACAGTCCCTCTCTCTCAGGGAGATATCTGTACACTGACTGGTGTCTCTCAGTCACTGCCTCTCAGGGAGATATCTGTACACTGACTGGTGTCTCTCAGTCCCTCTCTCTCAGGGAGATATCTGTACACTGAGTGGTGTCTCTCAGTCCCTGTCTCTCAGGGAGATATCTGTACACTGAGTGGTGTCTCACAGTCCCTCTCTCTCAGGGAGATATCTGTACACTGACAGGTGTCTCTCAGTCCCTCTCTCTCAGGGAGATATCTGTACACTGACTGGTGTCTCTCAGTCCCTCTCTCTCAGGGAGATATATGTACACTGACTGGTGTGTCTCAGTCCCTCTCTCTCAGGGAGGTATCTGTACACTGAGTGGTGTCTCTCAGTCCCTGTCTCTCAGGGAGATATATGTACACTGACTGGTGTCTCTCAGTCCCTGTCTCTCAGGGAGATATCTGAACACTGAGTGGTGTCTCTCAGTCCCTCTCTCTCAGGGAGATATATGTACACTGACTGGTGTCTCTCAGTCCCTGTCTCTCAGGGAGGTATCTGTACACTGACCGGTGTCTCTCAGCCCCTGTCTCTCAGGGAGCTTTATGTACACTGAGTGGTGTCTCTCAGGGAGATATCTGTACACTGAGTGGTGTCTCTCAGTCCCTCTCTCTCAGGGAGATATCTGTACACTGACTGGTGTCTCTCAGCCCCTCTCTCTCAGGGAGATATCCGTGCACTGAGTGGTGTCTCACAGTCCCTCTCTCTCAGGGAGATATCTGTACACTGACTGGTGTCTCTCAGTCCCTGTCTCTCAGGGAGATATCTGTACACTGAGTGGTGTCACTCAGTCCCTCTCTCTCAGGGAGATATCTGTACACTGAGTGGTGTCTCTCAGTCCCTCTCTCTCAGGGAGATATCTGTACACTGACTGGTGTCTCTCAGTCCCTCTCTCTCAGGGAGATATCTGTGCACTGAGTGGTGTCTCTCAGTCCCTCTCTCTCAGGGAGATATCTGTACACTGAGTGGTGTCTCTCAGTCCCTGTCTCTCAGGGAGATATATGTACACTGACTGGTGTCTCTCAGTCCCTCTCTCTCAGGGAGGTATCTGTACACTGACTGGTGTCTCTCAGTCCCTCTCGCTCAAGAAGATATCTGTACACTGAGTGGTGTCTCACAGCCCCTGTCTCTCAGGGAGATATCTGTACACTGACTGGTGTCTCTCAGTCCCTGTCTCTCAGGGAGATATCTGTGCACTGAGTGGTGTCTCACAGTCCCTCTCTCTCAGGGAGATATCTGTACACTGACTGGTGTCTCTCAGTCCCTGTCTCTCAGGGAGATATCTGTACACTGAGTGGTGTCTCTCAGTCCCTCTCTCTCAGGGAGATATCTGTACACTGACTGGTGTCTCTCAGTCCCTCTCTCTCAGGGAGATATCTGTACACTGAGTGGTGTCTCTCAGTCCCTCTCTCTCAGGGAGATATCTGTACACTGAGTGGTGTCTCTCAGTCCCTCTCTCTCAGGGAGATATCTGTACACTGAGTGGTGTCTCTCAGTCCCTGTCTCTCAGGGAGATATCTGTACACTGACTGGTGTCTCTCAGTCCCTCTCTCTCAGGGAGATATCTGTGCACTGAGTGGTGTCTCTCAGTCCCTCTCTCTCAGGGAGATATCTGTACACTGAGTGGTGTCTCTCAGTCCCTGTCTCTCAGGGAGATATCCGTACACTGAGTGGTGTCTCACAGTCCCTGTCTCTCAGGGAGATATCTGTACACTGACTGGTGTCTCTCAGTACCTCTCTCTCACGGAGATATCTGTACACTGACTGGTGTCTCTCAGTCCCTGTCTCTCAGGGATATATCTGTACACTGACTGATGTCTCTCAGTCCCTCTCTCTCAGGGAGATATCTGTACACTGAGTGGTGTCTCTCAGTCCCTGTCACTCAGGGAGATATCTGTACACTGAGTGGTGTCTCACAGTCCCTCTCTCTCAGGGAGATATCTGTACACTGAGTGGTGTCTCACAGTCCCTCTCTCTCAGGGAGATATCTGTACACTGACTGGTGTCTCTCAGTCCCTGTCTCTCAGGGAGATATCTGTACACTGACTGATGTCTCTCAGTCCCTCTCTCTCAGGGAGATATCTGTACACTGAGTGGTGTCTCTCAGTCCCTGTCTCTCAGGGAGATATCTGTACACTGACTGGTGTCTCTCAGTCCCTGTCTCTCAGGGAGATATCTGTACACTGAGTGGTGTCACTCAGTCCCTCTCTCTCAGGGAGATATCTGTACACTGAGTGGTGTCTCTCAGTCCCTCTCTCTCAGGGAGATATCTGTACACTGACTGGTGTCTCTCAGTCCCTCTCTCTCAGGGAGATATCTGTGCACTGAGTGGTGTCTCTCAGTCCCTCTCTCTCAGGGAGATATCTGTACACTGAGTGGTGTCTCTCAGTCCCTGTCTCTCAGGGAGATATATGTACACTGACTGGTGTCTCTCAGTCCCTCTCTCTCAGGGAGGTATCTGTACACTGAGTGCTGTCTCTCAGTCCCTGTCTCTCAGGGAGATATATGTACACTGACTGGTGTCTCTCAGTCCCTCTCTCTCGGGGAGATATCTGTACACTGACTGGTGTCTCTCAGTCCCTCTCTCTCAAGAAGATATCTGTACACTGAGTGGTGTCTCACAGCCCCTGTCTCTCAGGGAGATATCTGTACACTGACTGGTGTCTCTCAGTCCCTGTCTCTCAGGGAGATATCTGTGCACTGAGTGGTGTCTCACAGTCCCTCTCTCTCAGGGAGATATCTGTACACTGACTGGTGTCTCTCAGTCCCTGTCTCTCAGGGAGATATCTGTACACTGAGTGGTGTCTCTCAGTCCCTCTCTCTCAGGGAGATATCTGTACACTGACTGGTGTCTCTCAGTCCCTCTCTCTCAGGGAGATATCTGTTCACTGAGTTGTGTCTCTCAGTCCCTCTCTCTCAGGGAGATATCTGTACACTGAGTGGTGTCTCTCAGTCCCTCTCTCTCAGGGAGATATCTGTACACTGAGTGGTTTCTCTCAGTCCCTGTCTCTCAGGGAGATATCTGTACACTGAGTGGTGTCTCTCAGTCCCTGTCTCTCAGGGAGATATCTGTACACTGAGTGGTGTCTCTCAGTACCTCTCTCGCAGGGAGATATCTGGACACTGACTGGTGTCTCTCAGTCCCTGTCTCTCAGGGAGATATCTGTACACTGACTGGTGTCTCTCAGTCCCTCTCTCTCAGGGAGATATCTGTACACTGACTGGTGTCTCACAGTCCCTCTCTCTCAGAGAGATATCTGTACACTGACTGGTGTCTCTCAGTCCCTCTCTCTCAGGGAGATATCTGTACACTGAGTGGTGTCTCTCAGTCCCTCTCTCTCAAGGAGATATCTGTACACTGAGTGGTGTCTCTCAGTCCCTGTCTCTCAGGGAGATATATGTACACTGACTGGTGTCTCTCAGTCCCTCTCTCTCAGGGAGGTATCTGTACACTGACTGGTGTCTCTCAGTCCCTGTCTCTCAGGGAGATATCTGTACACTGAGTGGTGTCTCTCAGTCCCTGTCTCTCAGGGAGATATCTGAACACTGAGTGGTGTCTCTCAGTCCCTCTCTCTCAGGGAGATATATGTACACTGACTGGTGCCTCTCAGTCCCTCTCTCTCAGGGAGGTATCTGTACACTGAGTGGTGTCTCTCAGTCCATGTCTCTCAGGGAGATATATGTACACTGACTGGTGTCTCTCAGTCCCTCTCTCTCAGGGAGATATCTGTACACCGAGTGGTGTCTCACACCCCCTGTCTCTCAGGGAGATATCTGTACACTGACTGGTTTCTCTCAGTCCCTGTCTGTCAGGGAGATATCTATACACTGAGTGGTGTCTCTCAGTCCCTCTCTCTCAGGGACATATCTGTACACTGACTGGTGTCTCTCAGTCCCTGTCTCTCAGAGAGATATCTGTACACTGAGTGGTGTCTCACAGTCCCTCTCTCTCAGGCAGATATCTGTACACTGACTGGTGTCTCTCAGTCCCTGTCTCTCAGGGATATATCTGTACACTGACTGATGTCTCTCAGTCCCTCTCTCTCAGGGAGATATCTGTACACTGAGTGGTGTCTCTCAGTCCCTGTCACTCAGGGAGATATCTGTACACTGAGTGGTGTCTCACAGTCCCTCTCTCTCAGGGAGATATCTGTACACTGAGTGGTGTCTCTCAGTCCCTCTCTCTCAGGGAGATATATGTACACTGACTGGTGTCTCTCAGTCCCTGTCTCTCAGGGAGGTATCTGTACACTGACCGGTGTCTCTCAGCCCCTGTCTCTCAGGGAGCTTTATGTACACTGAGTGGTGTCTCTCAGGGAGATATCTGTACACTGAGTGGTGTCTCTCAGTCCCTCTCTCTCAGGGAGATATCTGTACACTGACTGGTGTCTCTCAGCCCCTCTCTCTCAGGGAGATATCCGTGCACTGAGTGGTGTCTCACAGTCCCTCTCTCTCAGGGAGATATCTGTACACTGACTGGTATCTCTCAGTCCATGTCTCTCAGGGAGATATCTGTACACTGAGTGGTGTCACTCAGTCCCTCTCTCTCAGGGAGATATCGGTACTCTGACTGGGGTCTCTCAGTCCCTGTCTCTCAGGGAGATATCTGTACACTGAGTGGTGTCTCTCAGTCCCTCTCTCTCAGGGAGATATCTGTACACTGAGTGGTGTCTCTCAGTCCCTGTCTCTCAGGGAGATATATGTACACTGACTGGTGTCTCTCAGTCCCTCTCTCTCAGGGAGGTATCTGTACACTGAGTGGTGTCTCTCAGTCCCTGTCTCTCAGGGAGATATATGTACACTGACTGGTGTCTCTCAGTCCCTCTCTCTCGGGGAGATATCTGTACACTGACTGGTGTCTCTCAGTCCCTCTCTCTCAGGGAGATATCTGTACACTGAGTGGTGTCTCTCAGTCACTGTCTCTCAGGGAGATATATGTACACTGACTGGTGTCTCTCAGTCCCTCTCTCTCAGGGAGGTATCTGTACACTGAGTGGTGTCTCTCAGTCCCTGTCTCTCAGGGAGATATATGTACACTGACTGGTGTCTCTCAGTCCCTCTCTCTCGGGGAGATATCTGTACACTGACTGGTGTCTCTCAGTCCCTCTCTCTCAAGAAGATATCTGTACACTGAGTGGTGTCTCACAGCCCCAGTCTCTCAGGGAGATATCTGTACACTGACTGGTGTCTCTCAGTCCCTGTCTCTCAGGGAGATATCTGTACACTGAGTGGTGTCTCTCAGTCACTCTCTCTCAGGGACATATCTGTACACTGACTGGTGTCTCTCAGTCCCTGTCTCTCAGAGAGATATCTGTACACTGAGAGGTGTCTCACAGTCCCTCTCTCTCAGGGAGATATCTGTACACTGACTGGTGTCTCTCAGTCCCTGTCTCTCAGGGAGATATCTGTACACTGACTGATGCCTCTCAGTCCCTCTCTCTCAGGGAGATATCTGTACACTGAGTGGTGTCTCTCAGTCCCTGTCTCTCAGGGAGATATCTGTACACTGAGTGGTGTCTCACAGTCCCTCTCTCTCAGGGAGATATCTGTACACTGACTGGTGTCTCTCAGTCCCTCTCTCTCAGGGAGATATCTGTACACTGACTGGTGTCTCTCAGTCCCTCTCTCTCAGGGAGATATCTGTACACTGAGTGGTGTCTCTCAGTCCCTGTCTCTCAGGGAGATATCTGTACACTGAGTGGTGTCTCACAGTCCCTCTCTCTCAGGGAGGTATCTGTACACTGAGTGGTGTCTCTCAGTCCCTGTCTCTCAGGGAGATATATGTACACTGACTGGTGTCTCTCAGTCCCTGTCTCTCAGGGAGATATCTGTACACTGAGTGGTGTCTCTCAGTCCCTCTCTCTCAGGGAGATATATGTACACTGACTGGTGTCTCTCAGTCCCTGTCTCTCAGGGAGGTATCTGTACACTGACCGGTGTCTCTCAGCCCCTGTCTCTCAGGGAGCTTTATGTACACTGAGTGGTGTCTCTCAGGGAGATATCTGTACACTGAGTGGTGTCTCTCAGTCCCTCTCTCTCAGGGAGATATCTGTACACTGACTGGTGTCTCTCAGCCCCTCTCTCTCAGGGAGATATCCGTGCACTGAGTGGTGTCTCACAGTCCCTGTCTCTCAGGGTGATATCTGTACACTGAGTGGTGTCTCTCAGTCCCTCTCTCTCAGGGAGATATCTGTACACTGAGTGGTGTCTCACAGCCCCTGTCTCTCAGGGAGATATCTGTACACTGACTGGTTTCTCTCAGTCCCTGTCTGTCAGGGAGATATCTATACACTGAGTGGTGTCTCTCAGTCCCTCTCTCTCAGGGAGATATCTGTACACTGACTGGTGTCTCTCAGTCCCTGTCTCTCAGGGAGATATCTGTACACTGAGTGGTGTCTCACAGTCCCTCTCTCTCAGGGAGATATCTGTACACTGACTGGTGTCTCTCAGTCCCTGCCTCTCAGGGAGATATCTGTACACTGACTGGTGTCTCTCAGTCCCTCTCTCTCAGGGAGATATCTGTACACTGAGTGGTGTCTCTCAGTCCCTGTCTCTCAGGGAGATATCTGTACACTGAGTGGTGTCTCACAGTCCCTCTCTCTCAGGGAGATATCTGTACACTGACTGGTGTCTCTCAGTCCCTCTCTCTCAGGGAGATATCTGTACACTGACTGGTGTCTCTCAGTCCCTCTCTCTCAGGGAGATATATGTACACTGACTGGTGTGTCTCAGTCCCTCTCTCTCAGGGAGGTATCTGTACACTGAGTGGTGTCTCTCAGTCCCTGTCTCTCAGGGAGATATATGTACACTGACTGGTGTCTCTCAGTCCCTGTCTCTCAGGGAGATATCTGAACACTGAGTGGTGTCTCTCAGTCCCTCTCTCTCAGGGAGATATATGTACACTGACTGGTGTCTCTCAGTCCCTGTCTCTCAGGGAGGTATCTGTACACTGACCGGTGTCTCTCAGCCCCTGTCTCTCAGGGAGCTTTATGTACACTGAGTGGTGTCTCTCAGGGAGATATCTGTACACTGAGTGGTGTCTCTCAGTCCCTCTCTCTCAGGGAGATATCTGTACACTGACTGGTGTCTCTCAGCCCCTCTCTCTCAGGGAGATATCCGTGCACTGAGTGGTGTCTCACAGTCCCTCTCTCTCAGGGAGATATCTGTACACTGACTGCTGTCTCTCAGTCCCTTTCTCTCAGGGAGATATCTGTACACTGAGTGGTGTCACTCAGTCCCTCTCTCTCAGGGAGATATCTGTACACTGAGTGGTGTCTCTCAGTCCCTCTCTCTCAGGGAGATATCTGTACACTGACTGGTGTCTCTCAGTCCCTCTCTCTCATGGAGATATCTGTGCACTGAGTGGTGTCTCTCAGTCCCTCTCTCTCAGGGAGATATCTGTACACTGAGTGGTGTCTCTCAGTCCCTGTCTCTCAGGGAGATATATGTACACTGACTGGTGTCTCTCAGTCCCTCTCTCTCAGGGAGGTATCTGTACACTGAGTGGTGTCTCTCAGTCCCTGTCTCTCAGGGAGATATATGTACACTGACTGGTGTCTCTCAGTCCCTCTCTCTCGGGGAGATATCTGTACACTGACTGGTGTCTCTCAGTCCCTCTCTCTCAAGAAGATATCTGTACACTGAGTGGTGTCTCACAGCCCCTGTCTCTCAGGGAGATATCTGTACACTGACTGGTGTCTCTCAGTCCCTGTCTCTCAGGGAGATATCTGTGCACTGAGTGGTGTCTCACAGTCCCTGTCTCTCAGGGAGATATCTGTACACTGACTGGTGTCTCTCAGTCCCTGTCTCTCAGGGAGATATCTGTACACTGAGTGGTGTCTCTCAGTCCCTCTCTCTCAGGGAGATATCTGTACACTGACTGGTGTCTCTCAGTCCCTCTCTCTCAGGGAGATATCTGTACACGGAGTGGTGTCTCTCAGTCCCTCTCTCTCAGGGAGATATCTGTACACTGAGTGGTGTCTCTCAGTCCCTCTCTCTCAGGGAGATATCTGTACACTGAGTGGTTTCTCTCAGTCCCTGTCTCTCAGGGAGATATCTGTACACTGAGTGGTGTCTCTCAGTCCCTGTCTCTCAGGGAGATATCTGTACACTGAGTGGTGTCTCTCAGTACCTCTCTCGCAGGGAGATATCTGGACACTGACTGGTGTCTCTCAGTCCCTGTCTCTCAGGGAGATATCTGTACACTGACTGGTGTCTCTCAGTCCCTCTCTCTCAGGGAGATATCTGTACACTGACTGGTGTCTCACAGTCCCTCTCTCTCAGAGAGATATCGGTACACTGACTGGTGTCTCTCAGTCCCTCTCTCTCAGGGAGATATCTGTACACTGAGTGGTGTCTCTCAGTCCCTCTCTCTCAAGGAGATATCTGTACACTGAGTGGTGTCTCTCAGTCCCTGTCTCTCAGGGAGATATATGTACACTGACTGGTGTCTCTCAGTCCCTCTCTCTCAGGGAGGTATCTGTACACTGACTGGTGTCTCTCAGTACCTGTCTCTCAGGGAGATATCTGGACACTGAGTGGTGTCTCTCAGTCCCTGTCTCTCAGGGAGATATCTGAACACTGAGTGGTGTCTCTCAGTCCCTCTCTCTCAGGGAGATATATGTACACTGACTGGTGCCTCTCAGTCCCTCTCTCTCAGGGAGGTATCTGTACACTGAGTGGTGTCTCTCAGTCCATGTCTCTCAGGGAGATATATGTACACTGACTGGTTTCTCTCAGTCCCTGTCTGTCAGGGAGATATCTATACACTGACTGGTTTCTCTCAGTCCCTGTCTCTCAGGGAGATATATGTACACTGACTGGTGTCTCTCAGTCCCTCTCTCTCGGGGAGATATCTGTACACTGACTGGTGTCTCTCAGTCCCTCTCTCTCAAGAAGATATCTGTACACTGAGTGGTGTCTCACAGCCCCAGTCTCTCAGGGAGATATCTGTACACTGACTGGTGTCTCTCAGTCCCTGTCTCTCAGGGAGATATCTGTACACTGAGTGGTGTCTCTCAGTCCCTCTCTCTCAGGGACATATCTGTACACTGACTGGTGTCTCTCAGTCCCTGTCTCTCAGAGAGATATCTGTACACTGAGTGGTGTCTCACAGTCCCTCTCTCTCAGGGAGATATCTGTACACTGACTGGTGTCTCTCAGTCCCTGTCTCTCAGGGAGATATCTGTGCACTGACTGATGTCTCTCAGTCCCTCTCTCTCAGGGAGATATCTGTACACTGAGTGGTGTCTCTCAGTCCCTGTCTCTCAGAGAGATATCTGTACACTGAGTGGTGTCTCACAGTCCCTCTCTCTCAGGGAGATATCTGTACACTGACTGGTGTCTCTCAGTCCCTCTCTCTCAGGGAGATATCTGTACACTGACTGGTGTCTCTCAGTCCCTCTCTCTCAGGGAGATATCTGTACACTGAGTGGTGTCTCTCAGTCCCTGTCTCTCAGGGAGATATCTGTACACTGAGTGGTGTCTCACAGTCCCTCTCTCTCAGGGAGATATCTGTACACTGACTGGTGTCTCTCAGTCCCTCTCTCTCAGGGAGATATCTGTACACTGACTGGTGTCTCTCAGTCCCTCTCTCTCAGGGAGATATATGTACACTGACTGGTGTGTCTCAGTCCCTCTCTCTCAGGGAGGTATCTGTACACTGAGTGGTGTCTCTCAGTCCCTGTCTCTCAGGGAGATATCTGCGCACTGAGTGGTGTCTCTCAGTCCCTCTCTCTCAGGGAGATATATGTACACTGACTGGTGTCTCTCAGTCCCTGTCTCTCAGGGAGGTATCTGTACACTGACCGGTGTCTCTCAGCCCCTGTCTCTCAGGGAGCTTTATGTACACTGAGTGGTGTCTCTCAGGGAGATATCTGTACACTGAGTGGTGTCTCTCAGTCCCTCTCTCTCAGGGAGATATCTGTACACTGACTGGTGTCTCTCAGCCCCTCTCTCTCAGGGAGATATCCGTGCACTGAGTGGTGTCTCACAGTCCCTCTCTCTCAGGGAGATATCTGTACACTGACTGGTGTCTCTCAGTCCCTGTCTCTCAGGGAGATATCTGTACACTGAGTGGTGTCACTCAGTCCCTCTCTCTCAGGGAGATATCGGTACTCTGACTGGGGTCTCTCAGTCCCTGTCTCTCAGGGAGATATCTGTACACTGAGTGGTGTCTCTCAGTCCCTCTCTCTCAGGGAGATATCTGTACACTGAGTGGTGTCTCTCAGTCCCTGTCTCTCAGGGAGATATATGTACACTGACTGGTGTCTCTCAGTCCCTCTCTCTCAGGGAGGTATCTGTACACTGAGTGGTGTCTCTCAGTCCCTGTCTCTCAGGGAGATATATGTACACCGACTGGTGTCTCTCAGTCCCTCTCTCTCGGGGAGATATCTGTACACTGACTGGTGTCTCTCAGTCCCTCTCTCTCAAGAAGATATCTGTACACTGAGTGGTGTCTCACAGCCCCAGTCTCTCAGGGAGATAACTGTACACTGACATGTGTCTCTCAGTCCCTGTCTCTCAGGGAGATATCTGTACACTGAGTGGTGTCTCACAGTCCCTCTCTCTCAGGGAGATATCTGTACACTGACTGGTGGCTCTCAGTCCCTGTCTCTCAGGGAGATATCTGTACACTGAGTGGTGTCTCTCAGTCCCTCTCTCTCAGGGAGATATCTGTACACTGACTGGTGTCTCTCAGTCCCTCTCTCTCAGGGAGATATCTGTACACTGAGTGGTGTCTCTCAGTCCCTCTCTCTCAGGGAGATATCTGTACACTGAGTGGTGTCTCTCAGTCCCTCTCTCTCAGGGAGATATCTGTACACTGAGTGGTTTCTCTCAGTCCCTGTCTCTCAGGGAGATATCTGTACACTGAGTGGTGTCTCTCAGTCCCTGTCTCTCAGGGAGATATCTGTACACTGAGTGGTGTCTCTCAGTACCTCTCTCGCAGGGAGATATCTGGACACTGACTGGTGTCTCTCAGTCCCTGTCTCTCAGGGAGATATCTGTACACTGACTGGTGTCTCTCAGTCCCTCTCTCTCAGGGAGATATCTGTACACTGACTGGTGTCTCACAGTCCCTCTCTCTCAGGGAGATATATGGACACTGATTGGTGTCTCTCAGTCCCTCTCTCTCAGGGAGGTATCTGTACACTGACTGGTGTCTCTCAGTCCCTGCCTCTCAGGGAGATATCTGTACACTGAGTGGTGTCTCTCAGTCCCTGTCTCTCAGGGAGATATCTGAACACTGAGTGGTGTCTCTCAGTCCCTCTCTCTCAGGGAGATATATGTTCACTGACTGGTGCCTCTCAGTCCCTCTCTCTCAGGGAGGTATCTGTACACTGAGTGGTGTCTCTCAGTCCCTGTCTCTCAGGGAGATATATGTACACTGACTGGTGTCTCTCAGTCCCTCTCTCTCAGGGAGATATCTGTACACTGACTGGTGTCTCTCAGTCCCTCTCTCTCAGGGAGATATCTGTACACTGAGTGGTGTCTCACACCCCCTGTCTCTCAGGGAGATATCTGTACACTGACTGGTTTCTCTCAGTCCCTGTCTGTCAGGGAGATATCTATACACTGAGTGGTGTCTCACACCCCCTGTCTCTCAGGGAGATATCTGTACACTGACTGGTGTCTCACAGTCCCTCTCTCTCAGGGAGATATCTGTACACTGACTGGTGTCTCTCAGTCCCTGTCTCTCAGGGAGGTATCTGTACACTGACCGGTGTCTCTCAGCCCCTGTCTCTCAGGGAGCTTTATGTACACTGAGTGGTGTCTCTCAGGGAGGTATCTGTACACTGAGTGGTGTCTCTCAGTCCCTCTCTCTCAGGGAGATATCTGTACACTGACTGGTGTCTCTCAGCCCCTCTCTCTCAGGGAGATATCCGTGCACTGAGTGGTGTCTCACAGTCCCTCTCTCTCAGGGAGATATCTGTACACTGACTGGTGTCTCTCAGTCCCTGTCTCTCAGGGAGATATCTGTACACTGAGTGGTGTCACTCAGTCCCTCTCTCTCAGGGAGATATCGGTACTCTGACTGGGGTCTCTCAGTCCCTGTCTCTCAGGGAGATATCTGTACACTGACTGGTGTCTCTCAGTCCCTCTCTCTCAGGGAGATATCTGTGCACTGAGTGGTGTCTCTCAGTCCCTCTCTCTCAGGGAGATATCTGTACACTGAGTGGTGTCTCTCAGTCCCTGTCTCTCAGGGAGATATATGTACACTGACTGGTGTCTCTCAGTCCCTCTCTCTCAGGGAGGTATCTGTACACTGAGTGGTGTCTCTCAGATCCTGTCTCTCAGGGAGATATATGTACACTGACTGGTGTCTCTCAGTCCCTCTCTCTCAGGGAGATATCTGTACACTGACTGGTGTCTCTCAGTCCCTCTCTCTCAAGAAGATATCTGTACACTGAGTGGTGTCTCACAGCCCCTGTCTCTCAGGGAGATATCTGTACACTGACTGGTGTCTCTCAGTCCCTGTCTCTCAGGGAGATATCTGCACACTGAGTGGTGTCTCTCAGTCCCTCTCTCTCAGGGAGATATCTGTACACTGACTGGTGTCTCTCAGTCCCTCTCTCTCAGGGAGATATCTGTACACTGAGTGGTGTCTCTCAGTCCCTCTCTCTCAGGGAGATATCTGTACACTGAGTGGTGTCTCTCAGTCCCTATCTCTCAGGGAGATATCTGTACACTGAGTGGTTTCTCTCAGTCCCTGTCTCTCAGGGAGATATCTGTACACTGAGTGGTGTCTCTCAGTCCCTGTCTCTCAGGGAGATATCTGTACACTGAGTGGTGTCTCTCAGTACCTCTCTCGCAGGGAGATATCTGTACACTGACTGGTGTCTCTCAGTCCCTGTCTCTCAGGCAGATATCTGTACACTGACTGGTGTCTCTCAGTCCCTCTCTCTCAGGGAGATATCTGTACACTGACTGGTGTCTCACAGTCCCTCTCTCTCAGAGAGATATCTGTACACTGACTGGTGTCTCTCAGTCCCTCTCTCTCAGGGAGATATCTGTACACTGAGTGGTGTCTCTCAGTCCCTCTCTCTCAGGGAGATATATGTACACTGATTGGTGCCTCTCAGTCCCTCTCTCTCAGGGAGGTATCTGTACACTGAGTGGTGTCTCTCAGTCCCTGTCTCTCAGGGAGATATCTGAACACTGAGTGGTGTCTCTCAGTCCCTCTCTCTCAGGGAGATATATGTACACTGATTGGTGCCTCTCAGTCCCTCTCTCTCAGGGAGGTATCTGTACACTGAGTGGTGTCTCTCAGTCCCTGTCTCTCAGGGAGATATATGTACACTGACTGGTGTCTCTCAGTCCCTCTCTCTCAGGGAGATATCTGTACACTGACTGGTGTCTCTCAGTCCCTCTCTCTCAGGGAGATATCTGTACACTGAGTGGTGTCTCACAGCCCCTGTCTCTCAGGGAGATATCTGTACACTGACTGGTTTCTCTCAGTCCCTGTCTGTCAGGGAGATATCTATACACTGAGTGGTGTCTCTCAGTCCCTCTCTCTCAGGGAGATATCTGTACACTGACTTGTGTCTCTCAGTCCCTGTCTCTCAGGGAGATATCTGTACACTGAGTGGTGTCTCACAGTCCCTCTCTCTCAGGGAGATATCTGTACACTGACTGGTGTCTCTCAGTCCCTGTCTCTCAGGGAGATATCTGTACACTGACTGGTGTCTCTCAGTCCCTCTCTCTCAGGGAGATATCTATACACTGAGTGGTGTCTCTCAGTCCCTGTCTCTCAGGGAGATATCTGTACACTGAGTGGTGTCTCACAGTCCCTCTCTCTCAGGGAGATATCTGTACACTGACTGGTGTCTCTCAGTCCCTCTCTCTCAGGGAGATATCTGTACACTGACTGGTGTCTCTCAGTCCCTCTCTCTCAGGGAGATATATGTACACTGACTGGTGTGTCTCAGTCCCTCTCTCTAAGGGAGGTATCTGTACACTGAGTGGTGTCTCTCAGTCCCTGTCTCTCAGGGAGATATATGTACACTGACTGGTGTCTCTCAGTCCCTGCCTCTCAGGGAGATATCTGTACACTGAGTGGTGTCTCTCAGTCCCTGTCTCTCAGGGAGATATCTGAACACTGAGTGGTGTCTCTCAGTCCCTCTCTCTCAGGGAGATATATGTACACTGACTGGTGCCTCTCAGTCCCTCTCTCTCAGGGAGGTATCTGTACACTGAGTGGTGTCTCTCAGTCCCTGTCTCTCAGGGAGATATATGTACACTGACTGGTGTCTCTCAGTCCCTCTCTCTCAGGGAGATATCTGTACACTGACTGGTGTCTCTCAGTCCCTGTCTCTCAGGGAGATATCTGTACACTGAGTGGTGTCTCACAGTCCCTCTCTCTCAGGGAGATATATGTACACTGACTGGTGTCTCTCAGTCCCTGTCTCTCAGGGAGGTATCTGTACACTGACCGGTGTCTCTCAGCCCCTGTCTCTCAGGGAGCTTTATGTACACTGAGTGGTGTCTCTCAGGGAGATATCTGTACACTGAGTGGTGTCTCTCAGTCCCTCTCTCTCAGGGAGATATCTGTACACTGACTGGTGTCTCTCAGCCCCTCTCTCTCAGGGAGATATCCGTGCACTGAGTGGTGTCTCACAGTCCCTCTCTCTCAGGGAGATATCTGTACACTGACTGGTGTCTCTCAGTCCCTGTCTCTCAGGGAGATATCTGTACACTGAGAGGTGTCACTCAGTCCCTCTCTCTCAGGGAGATATCGGTACTCTGACTGGGGTCTCTCAGTCCCTGTCTCTCAGGGAGATATCTGTACACTGACTGGTGTCTCTCAGTCCCTCTCTCTCAGGGAGATATCTGTGCACTGAGTGGTGTCTCTCAGTCCCTCTCTCTCAGGGAGATATCTGTACACTGAGTGGTGTCTCTCAGTCCCTGTCTCTCAGGGAGATATATGTACACTGACTGGTGTCTCTCAGTCCCTCTCTCTCAGGGAGGTATCTGTACACTGAGTGGTGTCTCTCAGTCCCTGTCTCTCAGGGAGATATATGTACACTGACTGGTGTCTCTCAGTCCCTCTCTCTCAGGGAGATATCTGTACACTGACTGGTGTCTCTCAGTCCCTCTCTCTCAAGAAGATATCTGTACACTGAGTGGTGTCTCACAGCCCCTGTCTCTCAGGGAGCTATCTGTACACTGACTGGTGTCTCTCAGTCCCTGTCTCTCAGGGAGATATCTGTGCACTGAGTGGTGTCTCACAGTCCCTCTCTCTCAGGGAGATATCTGTACACTGACTGGTGTCTCTCAGTCCCTGTCTCTCAGGGAGATATCTGCACACTGAGTGGTGTCTCTCAGTCCCTCTCTCTCAGGGAGATATCTGTACACTGACTGGTGTCTCTCAGTCCCTCTCTCTCAGGGAGATATCTGCACACTGAGTGGTGTCTCTCAGTCCCTCTCTCTCAGGGAGATATCTGTACACTGACTGGTGTCTCTCAGTCCCTCTCTCTCAGGGAGATATCTGTACACTGAGTGGTGTCTCTCAGTCCCTCTCTCTCAAGGAGATATCTGTACACTGAGTGGTGTCTCTCAGTCCCTGTCTCTCAGGGAGATATATGTACACTGACTGGTGTCTCTCAGTCCCTCTCTCTCAGGGAGGTATCTGTACACTGACTGGTGTCTCTCAGTCCCTGTCTCTCAGGGAGATATCTGTACACTGAGTGGTGTCTCTCAGTCCCTGTCACTCAGGGAGATATCTGAACACTGAGTGGTGTCTCTCAGTCCCTCTCTCTCAGGGAGATATATGTACACTGACTGGTGCCTCTCAGTCCCTCTCTCTCAGGGAGGTATCTGTACACTGAGTGGTGTCTCTCAGTCCCTGTCTCTCAGGGAGATATATGTACACTGACTGGTGTCTCTCAGTCCCTCTCTCTCAGGGAGATATCTGTACACTGACTGGTGTCTCTCAGTCCCTCTCTCTCAGGGAGATATCTGTACACTGAGTGGTGTCTCACACCCCCTGTCTCTCAGGGAGATATCTGTACACTGACTGGTTTCTCTCAGTCCCTGTCTGTCAGGGAGATATCTATACACTGAGTGGTGTCTCTCAGTCCCTCTCTCTCAGGGAGATATCTGTACACTGAGTGGTGTCTCTCAGTCCCTGTCTCTCAGGGAGATATCTGTACACTGAGTGGTGTCTCACAGTCCCTCTCTCTCAGGGAGATATCTGTACACTGACTGGTGTCTCTCAGTCCCTCTCTCTCAGGGAGATATCTGTACACTGACTGGTGTCTCTCAGTCCCTGTCTCTCAGGGAGATATCAGTGCACTGAGTGGTGTCTCTCAGTCCCTCTCTCTCAGGGAGATATCTGTACACTGACTGGTGTCTCTCAGTCCCTCTCTCTCAGGGAGATATATGTACACTGACTGGTGTCTCTCAGTCCCTCTCTCTCAGGGAGGTATCTGTACACTGAGTGGTGTCTCTCATTCCCTGTCTCTCAGGGAGATATATGTACACTGACTGGTGTCTCTCAGTCCCTGTCTCTCAGGGAGATATCTGTGCACTGAGTGGTGTCTCTCAGTCCCTCTCTCTCAGGGAGATATCTGTACACTGACTGGTGTCTCACAGTCCCTCTCTCTCAGAGAGATATCTGTACACTGACTGGTGTCTCTCAGTCCCTCTCTCTCAGGGAGATATCTGTACACTGAGTGGTGTCTCTCAGTCCCTCTCTCTCAGGGAGATATCTGTACACTGAGTGGTGTCTCTCAGTCCCTGTCTCTCAGGGAGATATATGTACACTGACTGGTGTCTCTCAGTCCCTCTCTCTCAGGGAGGTATCTGTACACTGACTCGTGTCTCTCAGTCCCTGTCTCTCAGGGAGATATCTGTACACTCAGTGGTGTCTCTCAGTCCCTCTCTCTCAGGGAGATATCTGAACACTGAGTGGTGTCTCTCAGTCCCTCTCTCACAGGGAGATATATGTGCACTGACTGGTGCCTCTCAGTCCCTCTCTCTCAGGGAGGTATCTGTACACTGAGTGGTGTCTCTCAGTCCCTGTCTCTCAGGGAGATATTTGTGCACTGACTGGTGTCTCTCAGTCCCTCTATCTCAGGGAGATATCTGTACACTGACTGGTGTCTCTCAGTCCCTCTCTCTCAGGGAGATATCTGTACACTGAGTGGTGTCTCACAACCCCTGTCTCTCAGGGAGATATCTGTACACTGACTGGTGTCTCTCAGTCCCTGTCTGTCAGGGAGATATCTATACACTGAGTGGTGTCTCTCAGTCCCTCTCTCTCAGGGAGATATCTGTACAGTGAGTGGTGTCTCTCAGTCCCTCTCTCTCAGGGAGATATCTGTACTCTGACTGGTGTCTCTCAGTCCCTGTCTCTCAGGGAGATATCTGTACACTGAGTGGTGTCTCTCAGTCCCTCTCTCTCAGGGAGATATCTGTACACTGACTGGTGTCTCTCAGTCCCTCTCTCTCAGGGAGGTATCTGTACACTGAGTGGTGTCTCTCAGTCCCTGTCTCTCAGGGAGATATCTGTACACTGACTGGTGTCTCTCAGTCCCTGTCTCTCAGTGAGCTTTATGTACACTGACTGGTGTCTCTCAGGGAGATATCTGTACACTGACTGGTGTCTCCTAGTCCCTCTCTCTCAGGGAGATATCTGTACACTGACTGGTGTCTCTCAGCCCCTCTCTCTCAGGGAGATATCTGTACACTGAGTGGTGTCTCTCAGTCCCTCTCTCTCAGGGAGATATCTGTACACTGACTGGTGTCTCTCAGTCCCTCTCTCTCAGGGAGATATCTGTACACTGAGTGGTGTCTCTCAGTCCCTCTCTCTCAGGGAGATATCTGTACACTGACTGGTGTCTCTCAGTCCCTGTCTCTCAGGGAGATATCTGTACACTGACTGGTGTCTCTCAGTCCCTGTCTCTCAGTGAGCTTTATGTACACTGACTGGTGTCTCTCAGGGAGATATCTGTACACTGAGTGGTGTCTCCTAGTCCCTCTCTCTCAGGGAGATATCTGTACACTGACTGGTATCTCTCAGTCCCTGTCTCTGAGGGAGATATCTGTACACTGAGTGGTGTCTCTCAGTCCCTCTCTCTCAGGGAGATATCTGTACACTGACTGGTGTCTCTCAGTCCCTCTCTCTCAGGGAGATATCTGTACACTGAGTGGTGTCTCTCATTCCCTGTCTCTCAGGGAGATATATGTACACTGACTGGTGTCTCTCAGTCCCTGTCTCTCAGGGAGATATCTGTGCACTTAGTGGTGTCACTCAGTCCCTCTCTCTCAGGGAGATATTTGCACACTGACTGGTGTCTCACAGTCCCTCTCTCTCAGAGAGATATCTGTACACTGACTGGTGTCTCTCAGTCCCTCTCTCTCAGGGAGATATCTGTACACTGAGTGGTGTCTCTCAGTCCCTCTCTCTCAGGGAGATATCTGTACACTGAGTGGTGTCTCTCAGTCCCTCTCTCTCAGGGAGATATCTGTACACTGAGTGGTGTCTCTCAGTCCCTGTCTCTCAGGGAGATATATGTACACTGACTGGTGTCTCTCAGTCCCTCTCTCTCAGGGAGATATCTGTACACTGACTGGTGTCTCTCAGTCCCTCTCTCTCAGGGAGATATCTGTACACTGAGTGGTGTCTCACAGCCCCTGTCTCTCAGGAAGATATCTGTACACTGTCTGGTGTCTCTCAGTCTCTGTCTGTCAGGGAGATATCTATACACTGAGTGGTGTCTCTCAGTCCCTCTCTCTCAGGGAGATATCTGTACACTGACTGGTGTCTCACAGTCCCTCTCTCTCAGGGAGATATCTGTACACTGACTGGTGTCTCTCAGTCCCTGTCTCTCAGGGAGCTTTATGTACACTGAGTGCTGTCTCTCAGGGAGATATCTGTACACTGACTGGTGTCTCTCAGTCCCTGTCTCTCAGGGTGATATCTATACACTGAGTGGTGTCTCTCAGTCCCTCTCTCTCAGGGAGATATCTGTACACTGACTGGTGTCTCACAGTCCCTCTCTATCAGGGAGATATCTGTACACTGACTGGTGTCTTTCAGTCCCTGTCTCTCAGGGAGCTTTATGTACACTGAGTGGTGTCTCTCAGGGAGATATCTGTACACTGACTGGTGTCTCTCAGTCCCTGTCTCTCAGGGAGCTTTATGTACACTGAGTGGTGTCTCCCTGTCCCTCTCTCTCAGGGAGATATCTGTACACTGACTGGTGTCTCTCAGTCCCTGTCTCTCAGGGAGATATCTGTACACTGAGTGGTGTCTCTCAGTCCCTCTCTCTCAGGGAGATATCTGTACACTGACTGGTGTCTCTCAGTCCCTGTCTCTCAGGGAGATATCTGTACACTGAGTGGTGTCTCTCAGTCCCTCTCTCTCAAGGAGATATCTGTACACTGAGTGGTGTCTCTCAGTCCCTGTCTCTCAGGGAGATATATGTACACTGACTGGTGTCTCTCAGTCCCTCTCTCTCAGGGAGGTATCTGTACACTGAGTGGTGTCTCTCTGTCCCTGTCTCTCAGGGAGATATATGTACACTGACTGGTGTCTCTCAGTCCCTGTCTCTCAGGGAGATATCTGTACACTGAGTGGTGTCTCTCAGTCCCTCTCTCTCAGGGAGATATCTGTACAATGAGTGGTGTCTCTCAGTCCCTGTCTCTCAGGGAGATGTCTGTACAGTGAGTGGTGTCTCTCAGTCCCTCTCTCTCAGGGAGATATCTGTACTCTGACTGGTGTCTCTCAGTCCCTCTCTCTCAGGGAGATATCTGTACACTGACCAGTGTCTCTCAGTCCCTCTCTCTCAGGGAGGTATCTGTACACTGAATGGTGTCTCCAGTCCCTGTCTCTCAGGGGGATATCTGTACACTGACTGGTGTCTCTCAGTCCCTGTCTCTCAGTGAGCTTCATGTACACTGAGTGGTGTCTCTCAGTCCCTCTCTCTCAGGGAGATATCTGTAATCTGACTGGTGTCTCTCAGTCCCTGTCTCTCAGGGAGATATCTGTACACTGAGTGGTGTCTCTCAGTCCCTCTCTCTCAGGGAGATATCTGTACTCTGACTGGTGTCTCTCAGTCCCTGTCTCTGAGGGAGATATCTGTACACTGAGTGGTGTCTCTCAGTCCCTCTCTCTCAGGGAGATATCTGTACACTGACTGGTGTCTCTCAGTCCCTCTCTCTCAGGGAGCTTTATGTACACTGAGTGGTGTCTCTCAGGGAGATATCTGTACACTGACTGGTGTCTCTCAGTCCCTGTCTCTCAGGGTGATATCTATACACTGAGTGGTGTCTCTCAGTCCCTCTCTCTCAGGGAGATATCTGTACACTGACTGGTGTCTCACAGTCCCTCTCTCTCAGGGAGATATCTGTACACTGACTGGTGTCTCTCAGTCCCTGTCTCTCAGGGAGCTTTATGTACACTGAGTGGTGTCTCTCAGGGAGATATCTGTACACAGACTGGTGTCTCTCAGTCCCTGTCTCTCAGGGAGCTTTATGTACACTGAGTGGTGTCTCTCAGTCCCTCTCTCTCAGGGAGATATCTGTACACTGACTGGTGTCTCTCATTCCCTTTCTCTCAGGGAGCTATCTGTACACTGAGTGGTGTCTCTCAGTCCCTCTCTCTCAGGGAGATATCTGTACACTGACTGGTGTCTCTCAGTCCCTGTCTCTCAGGGAGATATCTGTACACTGAGTGGTGTCTCTCAGTCCCTCTCTCTCAAGGAGATATCTGTGCACTGACTGGTGTCTCTCAGTCCCTGTCTGTCAGGGAGATATCTATACACTGAGTGGTGTCTCTCAGTCCCTCTCTCTCAGGGAGATATCTGTACACTGACTGGTGTCTCTCAGTCCCTCTCTCTCAGGGAGATATCTGTACACTGACTGGTGTCTCTCAGTCCCTCTCTCTCAGGGAGATATATGTACACTGACTGGTGTCTCTCAGTCCCTCTCTCTCAGGGAGGTATATGTACACTGACTGGTGTCTCTCAGTCCCTATTCTCAGGGAGATATCTGTACACTGAGTGGTGTCTCTCAGTCCCTCTCTCTCAGGGAGATATATGTACACTGACTGGTGTCTCTGAGTCCCTCTCTCTCAGGGAGGTATCTGTACACTGAGTGGTGTCTCTCATTCCCTGTCTCTCAGGGAGATATATGTACACTGACTGGTATCTCTCAGTCCCTGTCTCTCAGGGAGATATCTGTACACTGAGTGGTGTCTCTCAGTCCCTCTCTCTCAGGGAGATATCTGTACACTGACTGGTGTCTCACAGTCCCTGTCTCTCAGGGAGATATATGCACACTGACTGGTGTCTCTCAGTCCCTGTCTGTCAGGGAGATATATGTACACTGACTGGTGTCTCCCAGTCCCTCTCTCTCAGGGAGGTATCTGTACACTGAGTGGTGTCTCTCAGTCCCTGTCTCTCAGGGAGATATATGTACACTGACTGGTGTCTCTCAGTCCCTGTCTCTCAGGGAGATATCTGTACACTGAGTGGTGTCTCTCAGTCCCTCTCTCTCAAGGAGATATCTGTACACTGAGTGGTGTCCCTCAGTCCCTGTCTCTCAGGGAGATATATGTACACTGACTGGTATCTCTCAGTCCCTCTCTCTCAGGGAGGTATCTGTACACTGACTGGTGTCTCTCAGTCCCTGTCTCTCAGGGAGATATCTGTACAATGAGTGGTGTCTCTCAGTCCCTGTCTCTCAGGGAGATGTCTGTACAGTGAGTGGTGTCTCTCAGTCCCTCTCTCTCAGGGAGATATCTGTACTCTGACTGGTGTCTCTCAGTCCCTGTATCTCAGGGAGATATCTGTACACTGAGTGGTGTCTCTCAGTCCCTCTCTCTCAGGGAGATATCTGTACACTGACCGGTGTCTCTCAGTCCCTCTCTCTCAGGGAGGTATCTGTACACTGAATGGTGTCTCCAGTCCCTGTCTCTCAGGGGGATATCTGTACACTGACTGGTGTCTCTCAGTCCCTGTCTCTCAGTGAGCTTTACGTACACTGAGTGG
Organism: Heterodontus francisci; assembly: GCF_036365525.1. Lineage (NCBI taxonomy): Eukaryota > Metazoa > Chordata > Chondrichthyes > Heterodontiformes > Heterodontidae > Heterodontus > Heterodontus francisci. The sequence continues at coordinate 1,613,504 of NC_090403.1, forward strand.
TGTCTCTCAGTCCCTCTCTCTCAGGGAGATATCTGTAATCTGACTGGTGTCTCTCAGTCCCTGTCTCTCAGGGAGATATCTGTACACTGAGTGGTGTCTCTCAGTCCCTCTCTCTCAGGGAGATATCTGTACTCTGACTGGTGTCTCTCAGTCCCTGTCTCTGAGGGAGATATCTGTACACTGAGTGGTGTCTCTCAGTCCCTCTCTCTCAGGGAGATATCTGTACACTGACTGGTGTCTCTCAGTCCCTCTCTCTCAGGGAGCTTGATGTACACTGAGTGGTGTCTCTCAGGGAGATATCTGTACACTGACTGGTGTCTCTCAGTCCCTGTCTCTCAGGGTGATATCTATACACTGAGTGGTGTCTCTCAGTCCCTCTCTCTCAGGGAGATATCTGTACACTGACTGGTGTCTCACAGTCCCTCTCGCTCAGGGAGATATCTGTACACTGACTGGTGTCTCTCAGTCCCTGTCTCTCAGGGAGCTTTATGTACACTGAGTGGTGTCTCTCAGGGAGATATCTGTACACTGACTGGTGTCTCTCAGTCCCTGTCTCTCAGGGAGCTTTATGTACACTGAGTGGTGTCTCTCAGTCCCTCTCTCTCAGGGAGATATCTGTACACTGACTGGTGTCTCTCAGTCCCTGTCTCTCAGGGAGATATCTGTACACTGAGTGGTGTCTCTCAGTCCCTCTCTCTCAGGGAGATATCTGTACACTGACTGGTGTCTCTCAGTCCCTGTCTCTCAGGGAGATATCTGTACACTGAGTGGTGTCTCTCAGTCCCTCTCTCTCAAGGAGATATCTGTGCCCTGACTGGTGTCTCTCAGTCCCTGTCTGTCAGGGAGATATCTATACACTGAGTGGTGTCTCTCAGTCCCTCTCTCTCAGGGAGATATCTGTACACTGACTCGTGTCTCTCAGTCCCTCTCTCTCAGGGAGATATCTGTACACTGACTGGTGTCTCTCAGTCCCTCTCTCTCAGGGAGATATATGTACACTGACTGGTGTCTCTCAGTCCCTCTCTCTCAGGGAGGTATATGTACACTGACTGGTGTCTCTCAGTCCCTATTCTCAGGGAGATATCTGTACACTGAGTGGTATCTCTCAGTCCCTCTCTCTCAGGGAGATATCTGTACACTGAGTGGTGTCTCTCAGTCCCTCTCTCTCAGGGAGATATCTGTACACTGACTGGTGTCTCACAGTCCCTGTCTCTCAGGGAGATATATGTACACTGACTGGTGTCTCTCAGTCCCTGTCTGTCAGGGAGATATATGTACACTGACTGGTGTCTCTCAGTCCCTCTGTCTCAGGGAGGTATCTGTACACTGAGTGGTGTCTCTCAGTCCCTGTCTCTCAGGGAGATATATGTACACTGACTGGTGTCTCTCAGTCCCTGTCTCTCAGGGAGATATCTGTACACTGAGTGGTGTCTCTCAGTCCCTCTCTCTCAAGGAGATATCTGTACACTGAGTGGTGTCCCTCAGTCCCTGTCTCTCAGGGAGATATATGTACACTGACTGGTATCTCTCAGTCCCTCTCTCTCAGGGAGGTATCTGTACACTGACTGGTGTCTCTCAGTCCCTGTCTCTCAGGGAGATATCTGTACACTGAGTGGTGTCTCTCAGTCCCTCTCTCTCAGGGAGATATCTGAACACTGAGTGGTGTCTCTCAGTCCCTCTCTCTCAGGGAGATATATGTACACTGACTGGTGTCTCTCAGTCCCTGACTCTCAGGGAGCTTTATGTACACTGAGTGGTGTCTCTCAGGGAGATATCTGTACACTGACTGGTGTCTCTCAGTCCCTGTCTCTCAGGGAGCTTTATGTACACTGACTGGTGTCTCTCAGTCCCTCTCTCTCAGGGAGGTATCTGTACACTGACTGGTGTCTCTCTGTCCCTGTCTGTCAGGGAGATATCTGTACACTGACTGGTGTCTCACAGTCCCTCTCTCTCAGGGAGATATATGTACATTGACTGGTGTCTCTCAGTCCCTCTCTCCCAGGGAGGTATCTGTACACTGAGTGGTGTCTCTCATTCCCTGTCTCTCAGGGAGATATATGTACACTGACTGGTGTCTCTCAGTCCCTGTCTCTCAGGGAGATATCTGTACACTGAGTGGTGTCTCTCAGTCCCTCTCTCTCAGAGAGATATCTGTACACTGACTGGTGTCTCTCAGTCCCTCTCTCTCAGGGAGATATCTGTACACTGAGTGGTGTCTCTCAGTCCCTCTCTCTCAGGGAGATATCTGTACACTGAGTGGTGTCTCTCAGTCCCTGTCTCTCAGGGAGATATATGTACACTGACTGGTGTCTCTCAGTCCCTCTGTCTCCGGGAGGTATCTGTACACTGACTGGTGTCTCTCAGTCCCTGTCTCTCAGGGAGATATCTGTACACTGAGTGGTGTCTCTCAGTCACTCTCTCTCAGGGAGATATCTGAACACTGAGTGGTGTCTCTCAGTCCCTCTCTCTCAGGGAGATATTTGTACACTGACTGGTGCCTCTCAGTCCCTCTCTCTCAGGGAGGTATCTGTACACTGAGTGGTGTCTCTCAGTCCCTGTCTCTCAGGGAGATATATGTACACTGACTGGTGTCTCTCAGTCCCTCTCTCTCAGGGAGATATCTGTACACTGACTGGTGTCTCTCAGTCCCTCTCTCTCAGGGAGATATCTGTGCACTGAATGGTGTCTCACAGCCCCTGTCTCTCAGGGAGATATCTGTACACTGACTGGTGTCTCTCAGTCCCTGTCTGTCAGGGAGATATCTATACACTGAGTGGTGTCTCTCAGTCCCTCTCTCTCAGGGAGATATCTGTACACTGACTGGTGTCTCTCAGTCCCTCTCTCTCAGGGAGATATATGTACACTGACTGGTGTCTCTCAGTCCCTCTCTCTCAGGGAGGTATCTGTACACTGAGTGGTGTCTCTCTGTCCCTGTCTCTCAGGGAGATATATGTACACTGACTGGTGTCTCTCAGTCCCTGTCTCTCAGGGAGATATCTGTACACTGAGTGGTGTCTCTCAGTCCCTCTCTCTCAGGGAGATATCTGTACAATGAGTGGTGTCTCTCAGTCCCTGTCTCTCAGGGAGATGTCTGTACAGTGAGTGGTGTCTCTCAGTCCCTCTCTCTCAGGGAGATATCTGTACTCTGACTGGTGTCTCTCAGTCCCTGTCTCTCAGGGAGATATCTGTACACTGAGTGGTGTCTCTCAGTCCCTCTCTCTCAGGGAGATATCTGTACACTGACCGGTGTCTCTCAGTCCCTCTCTCTCAGGGAGGTATCTGTACACTGAATGGTGTCTCCAGTCCCTGTCTCTCAGGGGGATATCTGTACACTGACTGGTGTCTCTCAGTCCCTGTCTCTCAGTGAGCTTTATGTACACTGAGTGGTGTCTCTCAGTCCCTCTCTCTCAGGGAGATATCTGTACTCTGACTGGTGTCTCTCAGTCCCTGTCTCTCAGGGAGATATCTGTACACTGAGTGGTGTCTCTCAGTCCCTCTCTCTCAGGGAGATATCTGTACACTGACTGGTGTCTCTCAGTCCCTCTCTCTCAGGGAGCTTTATGTACACTGAGTGGTGTCTCTCAGGGAGATATCTGTACACTGACTGGTGTCTCTCAGTCCCTGTCTCTCAGGGTGATATCTATACACTGAGTGGTGTCTCTCAGTCCCTCTCTCTCAGGGAGATATCTGTACACTGACTGGTGTCTCACAGTCCCTCTCTCTCAGGGAGATATCTGTACACTGACTGGTGTCTCTCAGTCCCTGTCTCTCAGGGAGCTTTATGTACACTGAGTGGTGTCTCTCAGGGAGATATCTGTACACTGACTGGTGTCTCTCAGTCCCTGTCTCTCAGGGAGCTTTATGTACACTGAGTGGTGTCTCTCAGTCCCTCTCTCTCAGGGAGATATCTGTACACTGACTGGTGTCTCTCAGTCCCTGTCTCTCAGGGAGATATCTGTACACTGAGTGGTGTCTCTCAGTCCCTCTCTCTCAGGGAGATATCTGTACACTGACTGGTGTCTCTCAGTCCCTCTCTCTCATGGAGATATCTGTACACTGAGTGGTGTCTCTCAGTCCCTCTCTCTCAAGGAGATATCTGTGCACTGACTGGTGTCTCTCAGTCCCTGTCTGTCAGGGAGATATCTATACACTGAGTGGTGTCTCTCAGTCCCTCTCTCTCAGGGAGATATCTGTACACTGACTGGTGTCTCTCAGTCCGTCTCTCTCAGGGAGATATCTGTACACTGACTGGTGTCTCTCAGTCCCTCTCTCTCAGGGAGATATATGTACACTGACTGGTGTCTCTCAGTCCCTGTCTGTCAGGGAGATATATGTACACTGACTGGTGTCTCTCAGTCCCTCTCTCTCAGGGAGGTATCTGTACACTGAGTGGTGTCTCTCAGTCCCTGTCTCTCAGGGAGATATATGTACACTGACTGGTGTCTCTCAGTCCCTGTCTCTCAGGGAGATATCTGTACACTGAGTGGTGTCTCTCAGTCCCTCTCTCTCAAGGAGATATCTGTACACTGAGTGGTGTCCCTCAGTCCCTGTCTCTCAGGGAGATATATGTACACTGACTGGTATCTCTCAGTCCCTCTCTCTCAGGGAGGTATCTGTACACTGACTGGTGTCTCTCAGTCCCTGTCTCTCAGGGAGATATCTGTACAATGAGTGGTGTCTCTCAGTCCCTGTCTCTCAGGGAGATGTCTGTACAGTGAGTGGTGTCTCTCAGTCCCTCTCTCTCAGGGAGATATCTGTACTCTGACTGGTGTCTCTCAGTCCCTGTATCTCAGGGAGATATCTGTACACTGAGTGGTGTCTCTCAGTCCCTCTCTCTCAGGGAGATATCTGTACACTGACCGGTGTCTCTCAGTCCCTCTCTCTCAGGGAGGTATCTGTACACTGAATGGTGTCTCCAGTCCCTGTCTCTCAGGGGGATATCTGTACACTGACTGGTGTCTCTCAGTCCCTGTCTCTCAGTGAGCTTTATGTACACTGAGTGGTGTCTCTCAGTCCCTCTCTCTCAGGGAGATATCTGTAATCTGACTGGTGTCTCTCAGTCCCTGTCTCTCAGGGAGATATCTGTACACTGAGTGGTGTCTCTCAGTCCCTCTCTCTCAGGGAGATATCTGTACTCTGACTGGTGTCTCTCAGTCCCTGTCTCTGAGGGAGATATCTGTACACTGAGTGGTGTCTCTCAGTCCCTCTCTCTCAGAGAGATATCTGTACACTGACTGGTGTCTCTCAGTCCCTCTCTCTCAGGGAGATATCTGTACACTGAGTGGTGTCTCTCAGTCCCTCTCTCTCAGGGAGATATCTGTACACTGAGTGGTGTCTCTCAGTCCCTGTCTCTCAGGGAGATATATGTACACTGACTGGTGTCTCTCAGTCCCTCTCTTTCTGGGAGGTATCTGTACACTGACTGGTGTCTCTCAGTCCCTGTCTCTCAGGGAGATATCTGTACACTGAGTGGTGTCTCTCAGTCCCTCTCTCTCAGGGAGATATCTGAACACTGAGTGGTGTCTCTCAGTCCCTCTCTCTCAGGGAGATATTTGTACACTGACTGGTGCCTCTCAGTCCCTCTCTCTCAGGGAGGTATCTGTACACTGAGTGGTGTCTCTCAGTCCCTGTCTCTCAGGGAGATATATGTACACTGACTGGTGTCTCTCAGTCCCTCTCTCTCAGGGAGATATCTGTACACTGACTGGTGTCTCTCAGTCCCTCTCTCTCAGGGAGATATCTGTGCACTGAATGGTGTCTCACAGCCCCTGTCTCTCAGGGAGATATCTGTACACTGACTGGTGTCTCTCAGTCCCTGTCTGTCAGGGAGATATCTATACACTGAGTGGTGTCTCTCAGTCCCTCTCTCTCAGGGAGATATCTGTACACTGACTGGTGTCTCTCAGTCCCTCTCTCTCAGGGAGATATATGTACACTGACTGGTGTCTCTCAGTCCCTCTCTCTCAGGGAGGTATCTGTACACTGAGTGGTGTCTCTCTGTCCCTGTCTCTCAGGGAGATATATGTACACTGACTGGTGTCTCTCAGTCCCTGTCTCTCAGGGAGATATCTGTACACTGAGTGGTGTCTCTCAGTCCCTCTCTCTCAGGGAGATATCTGTACAATGAGTGGTGTCTCTCAGTCCCTGTCTCTCAGGGAGATGTCTGTACAGTGAGTGGTGTCTCTCAGTCCCTCTCTCTCAGGGAGATATCTGTACTCTGACTGGTGTCTCTCAGTCCCTGTCTCTCAGGGAGATATCTGTACACTGAGTGGTGTCTCTCAGTCCCTCTCTCTCAGGGAGATATCTGTACACTGACCGGTGTCTCTCAGTCCCACTCTCTCAGGGAGGTATCTGTACACTGAATGGTGTCTCCAGTCCCTGTCTCTCAGGGAGATATCTGTACACTGACTGGTGTCTCTCAGTCCCTGTCTCTCAGTGAGCTTTATGTACACTGAGTGGTGTCTCTCAGTCCCTCTCTCTCAGGGAGATATCTGTACTCTGACTGGTGTCTCTCAGTCCCTGTCTCTCAGGGAGATATCTGTACACTGAGTGGTGTCTCTCAGTCCCTCTCTCTCAGGGAGATATCTGTACACTGACTGGTGTCTCTCAGTCCCTCTCTCTCAGGGAGCTTTATGTACACTGAGTGGTGTCTCTCAGGGAGATATCTGTACACTGACTGGTGTCTCTCAGTCCCTGTCTCTCAGGGTGATATCTATACACTGAGTGGTGTCTCACAGTCCCTCTCTCTCAGGGAGATATCTGTACACTGACTGGTGTCTCTCAGTCCCTGTCTCTCAGGGAGCTTTATGTACACTGAGTGGTGTCTCTCAGGGAGATATCTGTACACTGACTGGTGTCTCTCAGTCCCTGTCTCTCAGGGAGCTTTATGTACACTGAGTGGTGTCTCTCAGTCCCTCTCTCTCAGGGAGATATCTGTACACTGACTGGTGTCTCTCAATCCCTGTCTCTCAGGGAGATATCTGTACACTGAGTGGTGTCTCTCAGTCCCTCTCTCTCAGGGAGATATCTGTACACTGACTGGTGTCTCTCAGTCCCTCTCTCTCAGGGAGATATCTGTACACTGAGTGGTGTCTCTCAGTCCCTCTCTCTCAAGGAGATATCTGTGCACTGACTGGTGTCTCTCAGTCCCTGTCTGTCAGGGAGATATCTATACACTGAGTGGTGTCTCTCAGTCCCTCTCTCTCAGGGAGATATCTGTACACTGACTGGTGTCTCTCAGTCCCTCTCTCTCAGGGAGATATCTGTACACTGACTGGTGTCTCTCAGTCCCTCTCTCTCAGGGAGATATATGTACACTGACTGGTGTCTCTCAGTCCCTGTCTGTCAGGGAGATATATGTACACTGACTGGTGTCTCTCAGTCCCTCTCTCTCAGGGAGGTATCTGTACACTGAGTGGTGTCTCTCAGTCCCTGTCTCTCAGGGAGGTATCTGTACACTGACTGGTGTCTCTCAGTCCCTGTCTCTCAGGGAGATATCTGTACAATGAGTGGTGTCTCTCAGTCCCTGTCTCTCAGGGAGATGTCTGTACAGTGAGTGGTGTCTCTCAGTCCCTCTCTCTCAGGGAGATATCTGTACTCTGACTGGTGTCTCTCAGTCCCTGTATCTCAGGGAGATATCTGTACACTGAGTGGTGTCTCTCAGTCCCTCTCTCTCAGGGAGATATCTGTACACTGACCGGTGTCTCTCAGTCCCTCTCTCTCAGGGAGGTATCTGTACACTGAATGGTGTCTCCAGTCCCTGTCTCTCAGGGGGATATCTGTACACTGACTGGTGTCTCTCAGTCCCTGTCTCTCAGTGAGCTTTATGTACACTGAGTGGTGTCTCTCAGTCCCTCTCTCTCAGGGAGATATCTGTAATCTGACTGGTGTCTCTCAGTCCCTGTCTCTCAGGGAGATATCAGTACACTGAGTGGTGTCTCTCAGTCCCTCTCTCTCAGGGAGATATCTGTACTCTGACTGGTGTCTCTCAGTCCCTGTCTCTGAGGGAGATATCTGTACACTGAGTGGTGTCTCTCAGTCCCTCTCTCTCAGGGAGATATCTGTACACTGACTGGTGTCTCTCAGTCCCTCTCTCTCAGGGAGCTTTATGTACACTGAGTGGTGTCTCTCAGGGAGATATCTGTACACTGACTGGTGTCTCTCAGTCCCTGTCTCTCAGGGTGATATCTATACACTGAGTGGTGTCTCTCAGTCCCTCTCTCTCAGGGAGATATCTGTACACTGACTGGTGTCTCACAGTCCCTCTCTCTCAGGGAGATATCTGTACACTGACTGGTGTCTCTCAGTCCCTGTCTCTCAGGGAGCTTTATGTACACTGAGTGGTGTCTCTCAGGGAGATATCTGTACACTGACTGGTGTCTCTCAGTCCCTGTCTCTCAGGGAGCTTTATGTACACTGAGTGGTGTCTCTCAGTCCCTGTCTCTCAGGGAGATATCTGTACACTGAGTGGTGTCTCTCAGTCCCTCTCTCTCAGGGAGATATCTGTACACTGACTGGTGTCTCTCAGTCCCTCTCTCTCAGGGAGATATCTGTACACTGAGTGGTGTCTCTCAGTCCCTCTCTCTCAAGGAGATATCTGTGCACTGACTGGTGTCTCTCAGTCCCTGTCTGTCAGGGAGATATCTATACACTGAGTGGTGTCTCTCAGTCCCTCTCTCTCAGGGAGATATCTGTACACTGACTGGTGTCTCTCAGTCCCTCTCTCTCAGGGAGATATCTGTACACTGACTGGTGTCTCTCAGTCCCTCTCTCTCAGGGAGATATATGTACACTGACTGGTGTCTCTCAGTCCCTGTCTGTCAGGGAGATATATGTACACTGACTGGTGTCTCTCAGTCCCTCTCTCTCAGGGAGGTATCTGTACACTGAGTGGTGTCTCTCAGTCCCTGTCTCTCAGGGAGGTATCTGTACACTGACTGGTGTCTCTCAGTCCCTGTCTCTCAGGGAGATATCTGTACAATGAGTGGTGTCTCTCAGTCCCTGTCTCTCAGGGAGATGTCTGTACAGTGAGTGGTGTCTCTCAGTCCCTCTCTCTCAGGGAGATATCTGTACTCTGACTGGTGTCTCTCAGTCCCTGTATCTCAGGGAGATATCTGTACACTGAGTGGTGTCTCTCAGTCCCTCTCTCTCAGGGAGATATCTGTACACTGACCGGTGTCTCTCAGTCACTCTCTCTCAGGGAGGTATCTGTACACTGAATGGTGTCTCCAGTCCCTGTCTCTCAGGGGGATATCTGTACACTGACTGGTGTCTCTCAGTCCCTGTCTCTCAGTGAGCTTTATGTACACTGAGTGGTGTCTCTCAGTCCCTCTCTCTCAGGGAGATATCTGTAATCTGACTGGTGTCTCTCAGTCCCTGTCTCTCAGGGAGATATCAGTACACTGAGTGGTGTCTCTCAGTCCCTCTCTCTCAGGGAGATATCTGTACTCTGACTGGTGTCTCTCAGTCCCTGTCTCTGAGGGAGATATCTGTACACTGAGTGGTGTCTCTCAGTCCCTCTCTCTCAGGGAGATATCTGTACACTGACTGGTGTCTCTCAGTCCCTCTCTCTCAGGGAGCTTTATGTACACTGAGTGGTGTCTCTCAGGGAGATATCTGTACACTGACTGGTGTCTCTCAGTCCCTGTCTCTCAGGGTGATATCTATACACTGAGTGGTGTCTCTCAGTCCCTCTCTCTCAGGGAGATATCTGTACACTGACTGGTGTCTCACAGTCCCTCTCTCTCAGGGAGATATCTGTACACTGACTGGTGTCTCTCAGTCCCTGTCTCTCAGGGAGCTTTATGTACACTGAGTGGTGTCTCTCAGGGAGATATCTGTACACTGACTGGTGTCTCTCAGTCCCTGTCTCTCAGGGAGCTTTATGTACACTGAGTGGTGTCTCTCAGTCCCTCTCTCTCAGGGAGATATCTGTACACTGACTGGTGTCTCTCAGTCCCTGTCTCTCAGGGAGATATCTGTACACTGAGTGGTGTCTCTCAGTCCCTCTCTCTCAGGGAGATATCTGTACACTGACTGTTGTCTCTCAGTCCCTGTCTCTCAGGGAGATATCTGTACACTGAGTGGTGTCTCTCAGTCCCTCTCTCTCAAGGAGATATCTGTGCACTGACTGGTGTCTCACAGTCCCTGTCTGTCAGGGAGATATCTATACACTGAGTGGTGTCTCTCAGTCCCTCTCTCTCAGGGAGATATCTGTACACTGACTCGTGTCTCTCAGTCCCTCTCTCTCAGGGAGATATATGTACACTGACTGGTGTCTGTCAGTCCCTCTCTCTCAGGGAGGTATATGTACACTGACTGGTGTCTCTCAGTCCCTATTCTCAGGGAGATATCTGTACACTGAGTGGTGTCTCTCAGTCCCTCTCTCTCAGGGAGATATATGTACACTGACTGGTGTCTCTGAGTCCCTCTCTCTCAGGGAGGTATCTGTACACTGAGTGGTGTCTCTCATTCCCTGTCTCTCAGGGAGATATATGTACACTGACTGGTATCTCTCAGTCCCTGTCTCTCAGGGAGATATCTGTACACTGAGTGGTGTCTCTCAGTCCCTCTCTCTCAGGGAGATATCTGTACACTGACTGGTGTCTCACAGTCCCTGTCTCTCAGGGAGATATATGTACACTGACTGGTGTCTCTCAGTCCCTGTCTGTCAGGGAGATATATGTACACTGACTGGTGTCTCTCAGTCCCTCTCTCTCAGGGAGGTATCTGTACACTGAGTGGTGTCTCTCAGTCCCTGTCTCTCAGGGAGATATATGTACACTGACTGGTGTCTCTCAGTCCCTGTCTCTCAGGGAGATATCTGTACACTGAGTGGTGTCTCTCAGTCCCTCTCTCTCAAGGAGATATCTGTACACTGAGTGGTGTCCCTCAGTCCCTGTCTCTCAGGGAGATATATGTACACTGACTGGTATCTCTCAGTCCCTCTCTCTCAGGGAGGTATCTGTACACTGACTGGTGTCTCTCAGTCCCTGTCTCTCAGGGAGATATCTGTACACTGAGTGGTGTCTCTCAGTCCCTCTCTCTCAGGGAGATATCTGAACACTGAGTGGTGTCTCTCAGTCCCTCTCTCTCAGGGAGATATATGTACACTGACTGGTGTCTCTCAGTCCCTGACTCTCAGGGAGCTTTATGTACACTGAGTGGTGTCTCTCAGGGAGATATCTGTACACTGACTGGTGTCTCTCAGTCCCTGTCTCTCAGGGAGCTTTATGTACACTGACTGGTGTCTCTCAGTCCCTCTCTCTCAGGGAGGTATCTGTACACTGACTGGTGTCTCTCTGTCCCTGTCTGTCAGGGAGATATCTGTACACTGACTGGTGTCTCACAGTCCCTCTCTCTCAGGGAGATATATGTACATTGACTGGTGTCTCTCAGTCCCTCTCTCTCAGGGAGGTATCTGTACACTGAGTGGTGTCTCTCATTCCCTGTCTCTCAGGGAGATATATGTACACTGACTGGTGTCTCTCAGTCCCTGTCTCTCAGGGAGATATCTGTACACTGAGTGGTGTCTCTCAGTCCCTCTCTCTCAGAGAGATATCTGTACACTGACTGGTGTCTCTCAGTCCCTCTCTCTCAGGGAGATATCTGTACACTGAGTGGTGTCTCTCAGTCCCCCTCTCTCAGGGAGATATCTGTACACTGAGTGGTGTCTCTCAGTCCCTGTCTCTCAGGGAGATATATGTACACTGACTGGTGTCTCTCAGTCCCTCTCTCTCTGGGAGGTATCTGTACACTGACTGGTGTCTCTCAGTCCCTGTCTCTCAGGGAGATATCTGTACACTGAGTGGTGTCTCTCAGTCCCTCTCTCTCAGGGAGATATCTGAACACTGAGTGGTGTCTCTCAGTCCCTCTCTCTCAGGGAGATATTTGTACACTGACTGGTGCCTCTCAGTCCCTCTCTCTCAGGGAGGTATCTGTACACTGAGTGGTGTCTCTCAGTCCCTGTCTCTCAGGGAGATATATGTACACTGACTGGTGTCTCTCAGTCCCTCTCTCTCAGGGAGATATCTGTACACTGACTGGTGTCTCTCAGTCCCTCTCTCTCAGGGAGATATCTGTGCACTGAATGGTGTCTCACAGCCCCTGTCTCTCAGGGAGATATCTGTACACTGACTGGTGTCTCTCAGTCCCTGTCTGTCAGGGAGATATCTATACACTGAGTGGTGTCTCTCAGTCCCTCTCTCTCAGGGAGATATCTGTACACTGACTGGTGTCTCTCAGTCCCTCTCTCTCAGGGAGATATATGTACACTGACTGGTGTCTCTCAGTCCCTCTCTCTCAGGGAGGTATCTGTACACTGAGTGGTGTCTCTCTGTCCCTGTCTCTCAGGGAGATATATGTACACTGACTGGTGTCTCTCAGTCCCTGTCTCTCAGGGAGATATCTGTACACTGAGTGGTGTCTCTCAGTCCCTCTCCTTCAGGGAGATATCTGTACAATGAGTGGTGTCTCTCAGTCCCTGTCTCTCAGGGAGATGTCTGTACAGTGAGTGGTGTCTCTCAGTCCCTCTCTCTCAGGGAGATATCTGTACTCTGACTGGTGTCTCTCAGTCCCTGTCTCTCAGGGAGATATCTGTACACTGAGTGGTGTCTCTCAGTCCCTCTCTCTCAGGGAGATATCTGTACACTGACCGGTGTCTCTCAGTCCCTCTCTCTCAGGGAGGTATCTGTACACTGAATGGTGTCTCCAGTCCCTGTCTCTCAGGGGGATATCTGTACACTGACTGGTGTCTCTCAGTCCCTGTCTCTCAGTGAGCTTTATGTACACTGAGTGGTGTCTCTCAGTCCCTCTCTCTCAGGGAGATATCTGTACTCTGACTGGTGTCTCTCAGTCCCTGTCTCTCAGGGAGATATCTGTACACTGAGTGGTGTCTCTCAGTCCCTCTCTCACAGGGAGATATCTGTACACTGACTGGTGTCTCTCAGTCCCTCTCTCTCAGGGAGCTTTATGTACACTGAGTGGTGTCTCTCAGGGAGATATCTGTACACTGACTGGTGTCTCTCAGTCCCTGTCTCTCAGGGTGATATCTATACACTGAGTGGTGTCTCTCAGTCCCTCTCTCTCAGGGAGATATCTGTACACTGACTGGTGTCTCACAGTCCCTCTCTCTCAGGGAGATATCTGTACACTGACTGGTGTCTCTCAGTCCCTGTCTCTCAGGGAGCTTTATGTACACTGAGTGGTGTCTCTCAGGGAGATAACTGTACACTGACTGGTGTCTCTCAGTCCCTGTCTCTCAGGGAGCTTTATGTACACTGAGTGGTGTCTCTCAGTCCCTCTCTCTCAGGGAGATATCTGTACACTGACTGGTGTCTCTCAGTCCCTGTCTCTCAGGGAGATATCTGTACACTGAGTGGTGTCTCTCAGTCCCTCTCTCTCAGGGAGATATCTGTACACTGACTGGTGTCTCTCAGTCCCTCTCTCTCAGGGAGATATCTGTACACTGAGTGGTGTCTCTCAGTCCCTCTCTCTCAAGGAGATATCTGTTCACTGACTGGTGTCTCTCAGTCCCTGTCTGTCAGGGAGATATCTATACACTGAGTGGTGTCTCTCAGTCCCTCTCTCTCAGGGAGATATCTGTACACTGACTGGTGTCTCTCAGTCCCTCTCTCTCAGGGAGATATCTGTACACTGACTGGTGTCTCTCAGTCCCTCTCTCTCAGGGAGATATATGTACACTGACTGGTGTCTCTCAGTCCCTCTCTCTCAGGGAGGTATATGTACACTGACTGGTGTCTCTCAGTCCCTCTCTCTCAGGGAGGTATATGTACACTGACTGGTGTCTCTCAGTCCCTATCTCTCAGGGAGATATCTGTACACTGAGTGGTGTCTCTCAGTCCCTCTCTCTCAGGGAGATATATGTACACTGACTGGTGTCTCTGAGTCCCTCTCTCTCAGGGAGGTATCTGTACACTGAGTGGTGTCTCTCAGTCCCTGTCTCTCAGGGAGATATATGTACACTGACTGGTGTCTCTCAGTCCCTGTCTCTCAGGGAGATATCTGTACACTGAGTGGTGTCTCTCAGTCCCTCTCTCTCAGGGAGATATCTGTACACTGACTGGTGTCTCACAGTCCCTGTCTCTCAGGGAGATATATGTACACTGACTGGTGTCTCTCAGTCCCTCTCTCTCAGGGAGGTATCTGTACACTGAGTGGTGTCTCTCAGTCCCTGTCTCTCAGGGAGATATATGTACACTGACTGGTGTCTCTCAGTCCCTGTCTCTCAGGGAGATATCTGTACACTGAGTGGTGTCGCTCAGTCCCTCTCTCTCAAGGAGATATCTGTACACTGAGTGGTGTCTCTCAGTCCCTGTCTCTCAGGGAGATATATGTACACTGACTGGTATCTCTCAGTCCCTCTCTCTCAGGGAGGTATCTGTACACTGACTGGTGTCTCTCAGTCCCTGTCTCTCAGGGAGATATCTGTACACTGAGTGGTGTCTCTCAGTCCCTCTCTCTCAGGGAGATATCTGAACACTGAGTGGTGTCTCTCAGTCCCTCTCTCTCAGGGAGATATATGTACACTGACTGGTGCCTCACAGTCCCTCTCTCTCAGGGAGGTATCTGTACACTGAGTGGTGTCTCTCAGTCCCTGTCTCTCAGGGAGATATATGTACACTGACTGGTGTCTCTCAGTCCCTCTCTCTCAGGGAGATATCTGTACACTGACTGGTGTCTCTCAGTCCCTCTCTCTCAGGGAGATATCTGTACACTGAGTGGTGTCTCACAGCCGCTGTCTCTCAGGGAGATTTCTGTACACTGTCTGGTGTCTCTCAGTCCCTGTCTGTCAGGGAGATATCTGTACACTGAGTGGTGTCTCTCAGTCCCTCTCTCTCAGGGAGATATCTGTACACTGACTGGTGTCTCTCAGTCCCTCTCTCTCAGGGAGATATCTGTACACTGACTGGTGTCTCTCAGTCCCTGTCTCTCAGGGAGCTTTATGTACACTGAGTGGTGTCTCTCAGGGAGATATCTGTACACTGAATGGTGTCTCTCAGTCCCTGTCTCTCAGGGTGATATCTATACACTGAGTGGTTTCTCTCAGTCCCTCTCTCTCAGGGAGATATCTGTACACTGACTGGTGTCTCACAGTCCCACTCTCTCAGGGAGATATCTGTAATGTGACTGGTGTCTCTCAGTCCCTGTCTCTCAGGGAGCTTTATGTACACTGAGTGGTGTCTCTCAGGGAGATATCTGTACACTGACTGGTGTCTCTCAGTCCCTGTCTCTCAGGGAGCTTTATGTACACTGAGTGGTGTCTCTCAGTCCCTCTCTCTCAGGGAGATATCTGTACACTGACTGGTGTCTCTCAGTCCCTGTCTCTCAGGGAGATATCTGTACACTGAGTGGTGTCTCTCAGTCCCTCTCTCTCAGGGAGATATCTGTACACTGACTGGTGTCTCTCAGTCCCTGTCTCTCAGGGAGATATCTGTACACCGAGTGGTGTCTCTCAGTCCCTCTCTCTCAGGGAGATATCTGTACACTGACTGGTGTCTCTCAGTCCCTCTCTCTCAGGGAGCTTTATGTACACTCAGTGGTGTATCTCAGGGAGATATCTGTACACTGAGTGGTGTCTCTCAGTCCCTGTCTCTCAGGGAGCTTTATGTACACTGAGTGGTGTCTCTCAGTCCCTCTCTCTCAGGGAGATATCTGTACACTGACTGGTGTCTCACAGTCCCTCTCTCTCAGGGAGATATCTGTACACTGACTGGTGTCTCTCAGTCCCTGTCTCTCAGGGAGCTTTATGTACACTGAGTGGTGTCTCTCAGGGAGATATCTGTACACTGACTGGTGTCTCTCAGTCCCTGTCACTCAGGGAGCTTTATGTACACTGAGTGGTGTCTCTCAGTCCCTCTCTCTCAGGGAGATATCTGTACACTGACTGGTGTCTCTCAGTCCCTTTCTCTCAGGGAGATATCTGTACACTGAGTGGTGTCTCTCAGTCCCTGTCTGTCAGGGAGATATATGTACACTGAGTGGTGTCTCTCAGTCCCTCTCTCTCAGGGAGATATCTGTACACTGACAGGTGTCTCTCAGTCCCTCTCTCTCAGGGAGATATCTGTACACTGACTGGTGTCTCTCAGTCCCTCTCTCTCAGGGAGATATATGTACACTGACTGGTGTCTCTCAGTCCCTCTCTCTCAGGGAGGTATATGTACACTGACTGGTGTCTCTCAGTCCCTGTCTCTCAGGGAGATATCTGTACACTGAGTGGTGTCTCTCAGTCCCTCTCTCTCAGGGAGATATATGTACACTGACTGGTGTCTCTGAGTCCCTCTCGCTCAGGGAGGTATCTGTACACTGAGTGGTGTCTCTCATTCCCTGTCTCTCAGGGAGATATATGTACACTGACTGGTGTCTCTCAGTCCCTGTCTCTCAGGGAGATATCTGTACACTGAGTGGTGTCTCTCAGTCCCTCTCTCTCAGGGAGATATCTGTACACTGACTGGTGTCTCACAGTCCCTGTCTCTCAGGGAGAAATATGTACACTGACTGGTGTCTCTCAGTCCCTGTCTGTCAGGGAGATATCTATACACTGAGTGGTGTCTCTCAGTCCCTCTCTCTCAGGGAGATATCTGTACACTGACTGGTGTCTCTCAGTCCCTCTCTCTCAGGGAGATATATGTACACTGACTGGTGCCTCTCAGTCCCTCTCTCTCAGAGTGGTATCTGTACACTGAGTGGTGTCTCTCAGTCCCTGTCTCTCAGGGAGAAATATGTACACTGACTGGTGTCTCTCAGTCCCTGTCTCTCAGGGAGATATCTGTACACTGAGTGGTGTCTCTCAGTCCCTCTCTCTCAAGGAGATATCTTTACACTGAGTGGTGTCTCTCAGTCCCTGTCTCTCAGGGAGATATATGTACACTGACTGGTGTCTCTCAGTCCCTCTCTCTCAGGGAGGTATCTGTACACTGACTGGTGTCTCTCAGTCCCTGTCTCTCAGGGAGATATCTGTACACTGAGTGGTGTCTCTCAGTCCCTCTCTCTCAGGGAGATATCTGAACACTGGGTGGTGTCTCTCAGTCCCTCTCTCTCAGGGAGATATATGTACACTGACTGGTGCCTCACAGTCCCTCTCTCTCAGGGAGGTATCTGTACACTGAGTGGTGTCTCTCAGTCCCTGTCTCTCAGGGAGATATATGTACACTGACTGGTGTCTCTCAGTCCCTCTCTCTCAGGGAGATATCTGTACACTGACTGGTGTCTCTCAGTCCCTCTCTCTCAGGGAGATATCTGTACACTGAGTGGTGTCTCACAGCCCCTGTCTCTCAGGGAGATTTCTGTACACTGACTGGTGTCTCTCAGTCCCTGTCTGTCAGGGAGATATCTGTACACTGAGTGGTGTCTCTCAGTCCCTGTCTCTCAGGGAGATATATGTACACTGACTGGTGTCTCTCAGTCCCTCTCTCTCAGGGAGGTATCTGTACACTGACTGGTGTCTCTCAGTCCCTCTCTCTCAGGGAGATATCTGTACACTGAGTGGTGTCTCTCAGTCCCTCTCTCTCAGGGAGATATCTGAACACTGAGTGGTGTCTCTCAGTCCCTCTCTCTCAGGGACATCTATGTACACTGACTGGTGCCTCACAGCCCCTGTCTCTCAGGGAGATATCTGTACACTGACTGGTGTCTCTCAGTCACTGTCTGTCAGGGAGATATCTATACACTGAGTGGTGTCTCTCAGTCCCTCACTCTCAGGGAGATATCTGTACACTGACTGGTGTCTCTCAGTCCCTCTCTCTCAGGGAGATATATGTACACTGACTGGTGTCTCTCAGTCCCTCTCTCTCAGGGAGGTATCTGTACACTGAGTGGTGTCTCTCAGTCCCTGTCTCTCAGGGAGATATATGAACACTGACTGGTGTCTCTCAGTCCCTGTCTCTCAGGGAGATATCTGCACACTGAGTGGTGTCTCTCAGTCCCTCTCTCTCAGGGAGATATCTGTACAATGAGTGATGTCTCTCAGTCCCTCTCTCTCAGGGAGATATCTGTACAATGAGTGATGTCTCTCAGTCCCTATCACTCAGGGAGATATCTGTACAGTGAGTGGTGTCTCTCAGTCTCTCTCTCTCAGGGAGATATCTGTACTCTGACTGGTGTCTCTCAGTCCCTGTCTCTCAGGGAGATATATGTACACTGACTGGTGTCTCTCAGTCCCTCTCTCTCAGGGAGGTATCTGTACACTGAGTGGTGTCTCTCAGTCCCTGTCTCTCAGGGAGATATATGTACACTGACTGGTGTCTCTCAGTACCTGTCTCTCAGGGAGATATCTGTACACTGAGTGGTGTCTCTCAGTCCCTCTCTCTCAAGGAGATATCTGTACACTGAGTGGTGTCTCTCAGTCCCTGTCTCTCAGGGAGATATATGTACACTGACTGGTATCTCTAAGTCCCTCTCTCTCAGGGAGGTATCTGTACACTGACTGGTGTCTCTCAGTCCCTGTCTCTCAGGGAGATATCTGTACACTGAGTGGTGTCTCTCAGTCCCTCTCTCTCAGGGAGATATCTGAACACTGAGTGGTGTCTCTCAGTCCCTGTCTCTCAGGGAGATATATGAACACTGACTGGTGTCTCTCAGTCCCTGTCTCTCAGGGAGATATCTGCACACTGAGTGGTGTCTCTCAGTCCCTCTCTCTCAGGGAGATATCTGTACAATGAGTGATGTCTCTCAGTCCCTATCACTCAGGGAGATATCTGTACAGTGAGTGGTGTCTCTCAGTCTCTCTCTCTCAGGGAGATATCTGTACTCTGACTGGTGTCTCTCAGTCCCTGTCTCTCAGGGAGATATATGTACACTGACTGGTGTCTCTCAGTCCCTCTCTCTCAGGGAGGTATCTGTACACTGAGTGGTGTCTCTCAGTCCCTGTCTCTCAGGGAGATATATGTACACTGACTGGTGTCTCTCAGTCCCTCTCTCTCAGGGAGGTATCTGTACACTGACTGGTGTCTCTCAGACCCTCTCTCTCAGGGAGATATCTGTACACTGAGTGGTGTCTCTCAGTCCCTCTCTCTCAGGGAGATATCTGAACACTGAGTGGTGTCTCTCAGTCCCTCTCTCTCAGGGACATCTATGTACACTGACTGGTGCCTCACAGCCCCTGTCTCTCAGGGAGATATCTGTACACTGACTGGTGTCTCTCAGTCACTGTCTGTCAGGGAGATATCTATACACTGAGTGGTGTCTCTCAGTCCCTCACTCTCAGGGAGATATCTGTACACTGACTGGTGTCTCTCAGTCCCTCTCTCTCAGGGAGATATATGTACACTGACTGGTGTCTCTCAGTCCCTCTCTCTCAGGGAGGTATCTGTACACTGAGTGGTGTCTCTCAGTCCCTGTCTCTCAGGGAGATATATGAACACTGACTGGTGTCTCTCAGTCCCTGTCTCTCAGGGAGATATCTGCACACTGAGTGGTGTCTCTCAGTCCCTATCACTCAGGGAGATATCTGTACAGTGAGTGGTGTCTCTCAGTCTCTCTCTCTCAGGGAGATATCTGTACTCTGACTGGTGTCTCTCAGTCCCTGTCTCTCAGGGAGATATATGTACACTGACTGGTGTCTCTCAGTCCCTCTCTCTCAGGGAGGTATCTGTACACTGAGTGGTGTCTCTCAGTCCCTGTCTCTCAGGGAGATATATGTACACTGACTGGTGTCTCTCAGTCCCTCTCTCTCAGGGAGATATATGTACACTGACTGGTGCCTCACAGTCCCTCTCTCTCAAGGAGGTATCTGTACACTGAGTGGTGTCTCTCAGTCCCTGTCTCTCAGGGAGATATATGTACACTGACTGGTGTCTCTCAGTTCCTCTCTCTCAGGGAGATATCTGTACACTGACTGGTGTCTCTCAGTCCCTCTCTCTCAGGGAGATATCTGTACACTGAGTGGTGTCTCACAGCCGCTGTCTCTCAGGGAGATTTCTGTACACTGTCTGGTGTCTCTCAGTCCCTGTCTGTCAGGGAGATATCTATACACTGAGTGGTGTCTCTCAGTCCCTCTCTCTCAGGGAGATATCTGTACACTGACTGGTGTCTCTCAGTCCCTCTCTCTCAGGGAGATATCTGTACACTGACTGGTGGCTCTCAGTCCCTGTCTCTCAGGGAGCTTTATGTACACTGAGTGGTGTCTCTCAGGGAGATATCTGTACACTGACTGGTGTCTCTCAGTCCCTGTCTCTCAGGGTGAAATCTAAACACTGAGTGGTGTCTCTCAGTCCCTCTCTCTCAGGGAGATATCTGTACACTGACTGGTGTCTCACAGTCCCACTCTCTCAGGGAGATATCTGTACACTGACTGGTGTCTCTCAGTCCCTGTCTCTCAGGGAGATATCTGTACACTGAGTGGTGTCTCTCAGTCCCTGTCTCTCAAGGAGATATCTGTACACTGACTGGTGTCTCTCAGTCCCTGTCTGTCAGGGAGATATCTATACACTGAGTGGTGTCTCTCAGTCCCTCTCTCTCAGGGAGATATCTGTACACTGAGTGGTGTCTCTCAGTCCCTCTCTCTCAGGGAGATATCTGTACACTGACTGGTGTCTCTCAGTCCCTCTCTCTCAGGGAGATATATGTACACTGACTGGTGTCTCTCAGTCCCTCTCTCTCAGGGAGGTATATGTACACTGACTGGTGTCTCTCAGTCCCTGTCTCTCAGGGAGATATCTGTACACTGAGTGGTGTCTCTCAGTCCCTCTCTCTCAGGGAGATATATGTACACTGACTGGTGTCTCTGAGTCCCTCTCTCTCAGGGAGGTATCTGTAAACTGAGTGGTGTCTCTCATTCCCTGTCTCTCAGGGAGATATATGTACACTGACTGGTGTCTCTCAGTCCCTGTCTCTCAGGGAGATATCTGT
Organism: Heterodontus francisci; assembly: GCF_036365525.1. Lineage (NCBI taxonomy): Eukaryota > Metazoa > Chordata > Chondrichthyes > Heterodontiformes > Heterodontidae > Heterodontus > Heterodontus francisci. The sequence continues at coordinate 1,634,369 of NC_090403.1, forward strand.
ACACTGAGTGGTGTCTCTCAGTCCCTCTCTCTCAGGGAGATATCTGTACACTGACTGGTGTCTCACAGTCCCTGTCTCTCAGGGAGATATATGTACACTGACTGGTGTCTCTCAGTCCCTAACTGTCAGGGAGATATCTATACACTGAGTGGTGTCTCTCAGTCCCTCTCTCTCAGGGAGATATCTGTACACTGACTGGTGTCTCTCAGTCCCTCTCTCTCAGGGAGATATCTGTACACTGAGGGGTGTCTCTCAGTCCCTGTCTCTCAGGGAGATATATGTACACTGACTGGTGTCTGTCAGTCCCTCTCTCTCAGGGAGGTATCTGTACACTGACTGGTGTCTCTCAGTCCCTGTCTCTCAGGGAGATATCTGTACACTGAGTGGTGTCTCTCAGTCCCTCTCTCTCAGGGAGATATCTGAACACTGGGTGGTGTCTCTCAGTCCCTCTCTCTCAGGGAGATATATGTACACTGACTGGTGCCTCACAGTCCCTCTCTCTCAGGGAGGTATCTGTACACTGAGTGGTGTCTCTCAGTCCCTGTCTCTCAGGGAGATATATGTACACTGACTGGTGTCTCGCAGTCCCTCTCCCTCAGGGAGATATCTGTACACTGACTGGTGTCCCTCAGTCCCTCTCTCTCAGGGAGATATCTGTACACTGAGTGGTGTCTCACAGCCCCTCTCTCTCAGGGAGATTTCTGTACACTGACTGGTGTCTCTCAGTCCCTCTCTCTCAGGGAGATATATGTACACTGACTGGTGTCTCTCAGTCCCTCTCTCTCAGGGAGGTATCGGTACACTGAGTGGTGTCTCTCAGTCCCTGTCTCTCAGGGAGATATATGTACACTGACTGGTGTCTCTCAGTCCCTGTCTCTCAGGGAGATATCTGCACACTGAGTGGTGTCTCTCAGTCCCTCTCTCTCAGGGAGATATCTGTACACTGAGTGGTGTCTCTCAGTCCCTGTCTCTCAGGGAGATATATGTACACTGACTGGTATCTCTCAGTCCCTCTCTCTCAGGGAGGTATCTGTACACTGACTGGTGTCTCTCAGTCCCTGTCTCTCAGGGAGATATCTGTACACTGAGTGGTGTCTCTCAGTCCCTCTCTCTCAGGGAGATATCTGAACACTGAGTGGTGTCTCTCAGTCCCTCTCTCTCAGGGAGATATATGTACACTGACTGGTGCCTCACAGTCCCTCTCTCTCAAGGAGGTATCTGTACACTGAGTGGTGTCTCTCAGTCCCTGTCTCTCAGGGAGATATATGTACACTGACTGGTGTCTCTCAGTTCCTCTCTCTCAGGGAGATATCTGTACACTGACTGGTGTCTCTCAGTCCCTCTCTCTCAGGGAGATATCTGTACACTGAGTGGTGTCTCACAGCCGCTGTCTCTCAGGGAGATTTCTGTACACTGTCTGGTGTCTCTCAGTCCCTGTCTGTCAGGGAGATATCTATACACTGAGTGGTGTCTCTCAGTCCCTCTCTCTCAGGGAGATATCTGTACACTGACTGGTGTCTCTCAGTCCCTCTCTCTCAGGGAGATATCTGTACACTGACTGGTGGCTCTCAGTCCCTGTCTCTCAGGGAGCTTTATGTACACTGAGTGGTGTCTCTCAGGGAGATATCTGTACACTGACTGGTGTCTCTCAGTCCCTGTCTCTCAGGGTGAAATCTAAACACTGAGTGGTGTCTCTCAGTCCCTCTCTCTCAGGGAGATATCTGTACACTGACTGGTGTCTCACAGTCCCACTCTCTCAGGGAGATATCTGTACACTGACTGGTGTCTCTCAGTCCCTGTCTCTCAGGGAGATATCTGTACACTGAGTGGTGTCTCTCAGTCCCTGTCTCTCAAGGAGATATCTGTACACTGACTGGTGTCTCTCAGTCCCTGTCTGTCAGGGAGATATCTATACACTGAGTGGTGTCTCTCAGTCCCTCTCTCTCAGGGAGATATCTGTACACTGAGTGGTGTCTCTCAGTCCCTCTCTCTCAGGGAGATATCTGTACACTGACTGGTGTCTCTCAGTCCCTCTCTCTCAGGGAGATATATGTACACTGACTGGTGTCTCTCAGTCCCTCTCTCTCAGGGAGGTATATGTACACTGACTGGTGTCTCTCAGTCCCTGTCTCTCAGGGAGATATCTGTACACTGAGTGGTGTCTCTCAGTCCCTCTCTCTCAGGGAGATATATGTACACTGACTGGTGTCTCTGAGTCCCTCTCTCTCAGGGAGGTATCTGTAAACTGAGTGGTGTCTCTCATTCCCTGTCTCTCAGGGAGATATATGTACACTGACTGGTGTCTCTCAGTCCCTGTCTCTCAGGGAGATATCTGTACACTGAGTGGTGTCTCTCAGTCCCTCTCTCTCAGGGAGATATCTGTACACTGACTGGTGTCTCACAGTCCCTGTCTCTCAGGGAGATATATGTACACTGACTGGTGTCTCTCAGTCCCTGTCTGTCAGGGAGATATCTATACACTGAGTGGTGTCTCTCAGTCCCTCTCTCTCAGGGAGATATCTGTACACTGACTGGTGTCTCTCAGTCCCTCTCTCTCAGGGAGATATCTGTACACTGAGGGGTGTCTCTCAGTCCCTGTCTCTCAGGGAGATATATGTACACTGACTGGTGTCTGTCAGTCCCTCTCTCTCAGGGAGGTATCTGTACACTGACTGGTGTCTCTCAGTCCCTGTCTCTCAGGGAGATATCTGTACACTGAGTGGTGTCTCTCAGTCCCTCTCTCTCAGGGAGATATCTGAACACTGGGTGGTGTCTCTCAGTCCCTCTCTCTCAGGGAGATATATGTACACTGACTGGTGCCTCACAGTCCCTCTCTCTCAGGGAGGTATCTGTACACTGAGTGGTGTCTCTCAGTCCCTGTCTCTCAGGGAGATATATGTACACTGACTGGTGTCTCGCAGTCCCTCTCTCTCAGGGAGATATCTGTACACTGACTGGTGTCCCTCAGTCCCTCTCTCTCAGGGAGATATCTGTACACTGAGTGGTGTCTCACAGCCCCTCTCTCTCAGGGAGATTTCTGTACACTGACTGGTGTCTCTCAGTCCCTCTCTCTCAGGGAGATATATGTACACTGACTGGTGTCTCTCAGTCCCTCTCTCTCAGGGAGGTATCGGTACACTGAGTGGTGTCTCTCAGTCCCTGTCTCTCAGGGAGATATATGTACACTGACTGGTGTCTCTCAGTCCCTGTCTCTCAGGGAGATATCTGCACACTGAGTGGTGTCTCTCAGTCCCTCTCTCTCAGGGAGATATCTGTACAATGAGTGGTGTCTCTCAGTCCCTGTCTCTCAGGGAGATATCTGTACAGTGAGTGGTGTCTCTCAGTCCCTCTCTCTCAGGGAGATATCTGTACTCTGACTGGTGTCTCTCAGTCCCTGTCTCTCAGGGAGATATATGTACACTGACTGGTGTCTCTCAGTCCCTCTCTCTCAGGGAGGTATCTGTACACTGAGTGGTGTCTCTCAGTCCCTGTCTCTCAGGGAGATATATGTACACTGACTGGTGTCTCTCAGTCCCTGTCTCTCAGGGAGATATCTGTACACTGAGTGGTGTCTCTCAGTCCCTCTCTCTCAAGGAGATATCTGTACACTGAGTGGTGTCTCTCAGTCCCTGACTCTCAGGGAGATATATGTACACTGACTGGTGTCTCTCAGTCCCTCTCTCTCAGGGAGATATATGTACACTGACTGGTGCCTCACAGTCCCTCTCTCTCAGGGAGGTATCTGTACACTGAGTGGTGTCTCTCAGTCCCTGTCTCTCAGGGAGATATATGTACACTGACTGGTGTCTCTCAGTCCCTGTCTCTCAGGGAGATATCTGTACACTGAGTGGTGTCTCTCAGTCCCTCTCTCTCAGGGAGATATCTGTACACTGTCTGCTGTCTCTCAGTCCCTGTCTGTCAGGGAGATATCTATACACTGAGTGGTGTCTCTCAGTCCCTCACTCTCAGGGAGATATCTGTACACTGACTGGTGTCTCTCAGTCCCTCTCTCTCAGGGAGATATCTGTACACTGACTGGTGTCTCTCAGTCCCTGTCTCTCAGGGAGCGTTATGTACACTGAGTGGTGTCTCTCAGGGAGATATCTGTACACTGACTGGTGTCTCTCAGTCCCTGTCTCTCAGGGTGATATCTATACACTGAGTGTTGTCTCTCAGTCCCTCTCTCTCAGGGAGATATCTGTACACTGACTGGTGTCTCACAGTCCCACTCTCTCAGGGAGATATCTGTACACTGACTGGTGTCTCTCAGTCCCTGTCTCTCAGGGAGCTTTATGTACACTGAGTGGTGTCTCTCAGGGAGATATCTGTACACTGACTGGTGTCTCTCAGTCCCTGTCTCTCAGGGAGCTTTATGTACACTGAGTGGTGTCTTTCAGTCCCTCTCTCTCAGGGAGATATCTGTACACTGACTGGTGTCTCTCAGTCCCTGTCTCTCAGGGAGATATCTGTACACTGAGTGGTGTCTCTCAGTCCCTCTCTCTCAGGGAGATATCTGTACACTGACTGGTGTCTCTCAGTCCCTGTCTCTCAGGGAGATATCTGTACACTGAGTGGTGTCTCTCAGTCCCTGTCTCTCAAGGAGATATCTGTACACTGACTGGTGTCTCTCAGTCCCTGTCTGTCAGGGAGATATCTATACACTGAGTGGTGTCTCTCAGTCCCTCTCTCTCAGGGAGATATCTGTACACTGACTGGTGTCTCTCAGTCCCTCTCTCTCAGGGAGATATCTGTACACTGACTGGTGTCTCTCAGTCCCTCTCTCTCAGGGAGATATATGTACACTGACTGGTGTCTCTCAGTCCCTCTCTCTCAGGGAGGTATATGTACACTGACTGGTGTCTCTCAGTCCCTGTCTCTCAGGGAGATATCTGTACACTGAGTGGTGTCTCTCAGTCCCTCTCTCTCAGGGAGATATATGTACACTGACTGGTGTCTCTGAGTTCCTCTCTCTCAGGGAGGTATCTGTACACTGAGTGGTGTCTCTCATTCCCTGTCTCTCAGGGAGATATATGTACACTGACTAGTGTCTCTCAGTCCCTGTCTCTCAGGGAGATATCTGTACACTGAGTGGTGTCTCTCAGTCCCTCTCTCTCAGGGAGATATCTGTACACTGACTGGTGTCTCACAGTCCCTGTCTCTCAGGGAGATATATGTACACTGACTGGTGTCTCTCAGTCCCTGTCTGTCAGGGAGATATCTATACACTGAGTGGTGTCTCTCAGTCCCTCTCTCTCAGGGAGATATCTGTACACTGACTGGTGTCTCGCAGTCCCTCTCTCTCAGGGAGATATATGTACACTGACTGGTGTCTCTCAGTCCCTCTCTCTCAGGGAGGTATCTGTACACTGAGTGGTGTCTCTCAGTCCCTGTCTCTCAGGGAGAAATATGTACACTGACTGGTGTCTCTCAGTCCCTGTCTCTCAGGGAGATATCTGTACACTGAGTGGTGTCTCTCAGTCCCTCTCTCTCAAGGAGATATCTGTACACTGAGTGGTGTCTCTCAGTCCCTGTCTCTCAGGGAGATATATGTACACTGACTGGTGTCTCTCAGTCCCTCTCTCTCAGGGAGGTATCTGTACACTGACTGGTGTCTCTCAGTCCCTGTCTCTCAGGAAGATATCTGTACACTGAGTGGTGTCTCTCAGTCCCTCTCTCTCAGGGAGATATCTGAACACTGGGTGGTGTCTCTCAGTCCCTCTCTCTCAGGGAGATATATGTACACTGACTGGTGCCTCACAGTCCCTCTCTCTCAGGGAGGTATCTGTACACTGAGTGGTGTCTCTCAGTCCCTGTCTCTCAGGGAGATATATGTACACTGACTGGTGTCTCTCAGTCCCTCTCTCTCAGGGAGATATCTGTACACTGACTGGTGTCTCTCAGTCCCTCTCTCTCAGGGAGATATCTGTACACTGAGTGGTGTCTCACAGCCCCTGTCTCTCAGGGAGATTTCTGTACACTGACTGGTGTCTCTCAGTCCCTGTCTGTCAGGGAGATATCTATACACTGAGTGGTGTCTCTCAGTCCCTCTCTCTCAGGGAGATATCTGTACACTGACTGGTGTCTCTCAGTCCCTCTCTCTCAGGGAGATATCTGTACACTGACTGGTGTCTCTCAGTCCCTCTCTCTCAGGGAGATATCTGTACACTGAGTGGTGTCTCTCAGTCCCTCTCTCTCAGGGAGATATATGTACACTGACTGGTGTATCTGAGTCCCTCTCTCTCAGGGAGGTATCTGTACACTGAGTGGTGTCTCTCATTCCCTGTCTCTCAGGGAGATATCTGTACACTGACTGGTGTATCTGAGTCCCTCTCTCTCAGGGAGGTATCTGTACACTGAGTGGTGTCTCTCATTCCCTGTCTCTCAGGGAGATATCTGTACACTGACTGGTGTCTCTCAGTCCCTCTCTCTCAGGGAGATATCTGTACACTGACTGGTGTCTCACAGTCCCTCTCTCTCAGAGAGATATCTGTACACTGACTGGTGTCTCTCAGTCCCTCTCTCTCAGGGAGATATCTGTACACTGAATGGTGTCTCTCAGTCCCTCTCTCTCAGGGAGGTATCTGTACACTGACTGGTGTCTCTCAGTCCCTGTCTCTCAGGGAGATATCTGTACACTGAGTGGTGTCTCTCAGTCCCTCTCTCTCAGGGAGATATCTGAACACTGAGTGGTGTCTCTCAGTCCCTCTCTCTCAGGGACATCTATGTACACTGACTGGTGACTCTCAGTCCCTCTCTCTCAGGGAGGTATCTGTACACTGAGTGGTGTCTCTCAGTCCCTGTCTCTCAGGGAGATATTTGTACACTGACTGGTGTCTCTCAGTCCCTCTCTCTCAGGGAGATATCTGTACACTGACTGTTGTCTCTCAGTCCCTGTCTCTCAGGGAGATATCTGTACACTGAGTGGTGCCTCAGAGCCCCTGTCTCTCAGGGAGATATCTGTACACTGACTGGTGTCTCTCAGTCACTGTCTGTCAGGGAGATATCTATACACTGAGTGGTGTCTCTCAGTCCCTCTCTCTCAGGGAGATATCTGTACACTGACTGGTGTCTCTCAGTCCCTCTCTCTCAGGGAGATATCTGTACACTGAGTGGTGTCTCTCAGTCCCTGTCTCTCAGGGAGATATATGTACACTGACTGGTGTCTCTCAGTCCCTGTCTCTCAGGGAGATATCTGCACACTGAGTGGTGTCTCTCAGTCCCTCTCTCTCAGGGAGATATCTGTACATTGAGTGGTGTCTCTCAGTCCCTGTCTCTCAGGGACATATCTGTACAGTGAGTGGTGTCTCTCAGTCCCTCTCTCTCAGGGAGATATCTGTACTCTGACTGGTGTCTCTCAGTCCCTGTCTCTCAGGGAGATATCTGTACACTGAGTGGTGTCTCTCAGTCCCTCTCTCTCAGGGAGATATCTGTACACTGACTGGTGTTTCTCAGTCCCTCTCTCTCAGGGAGGTATCTGTACACTGAGTGGTGTCTCTCAGTCCCTGTCTCTCAGTGAGCTTTATGTTCACTGAGTGGTGTCTCTCAGGGAGATATCTGTACACTGAGTGGTGTCTCTCAGTCCCTCTCTCTCAGGGAGATATCTGTACACTGACTGGTGTCTCTCAGCCCCTCTCTCTCAGGGAGATATCTGTGCACTGAGTGGTGTCTCACAGTCCCTCTCTCTCAGGTAGATATCTGTACACTGACTGGTGTCTCTCAGTCCCTGTCTCTCAGGGAGATATCTGTACACTGAGTGGTGTCTCTCAGTCCCTCTCTCTCAGGGAGATATCTGTACTGTGACTGGTATCTCTCAGTCCCTGTCTCCGAGGGAGATATCTGTACACTGAGTGGTGTCTCTCAGTCCCTCTCTCTCAGGGAGATATCTGTACACTGACTGGTGTCTCTCAGTCCCTCTCTCTCAGGGAGATATCTGTACACTGAGTGGTGTCTCTCAGTCCCTCTCTCTCAGGGAGATATCTGTACACTGAGTGGTGTCTCTCAGTCCCTGTCTCTCAGGGAGATATATGTACACTGACTGGTGTCTCTCAGTCCCTCTCTCTCAGGGAGATATCTGTACACTGAGTGGTGTCTCTCAGTCCCTCTCTCTCAGGGAGATATATGTACACTGACAGGTGACTCTCATTCCCTCTCTCTCAGGGAGGTATCTGTACACTGAGTGGTGTCTCTCAGTCCCTCTCTCTCAGGGAGATATATGTACACTGACTGGTGTCTCTCATTCCCTCTCTCTCAGGGAGGTATCTGTACACTGAGTGGTGTCTCTCAGTCCCTCTCTCTCAGGGAGATATCTGTACTCTGACTGGTGTCTCTCAGTCCCTGTCTCTCAGGGAGATATCTGTACACTGAGTGGTATCTCTCAGTCCCTCTCTCTCAGGGAGATATCTGTACACTGACTGGTGTTTCTCAGTCCCTCTCTCTCAGGGAGGTATCTGTACACTGAGTGGTGTCTCTCAGTCCCTGTCTCTCAGTGAGCTTTATGTACACTGAGTGGTGTCTCTCAGGGAGATATCTGTACACTGAGTGGTGTCTCTCAGTCCCTCTCTCTCAGGGAGATATCTGTACACTGACTGGTGTCTCTCAGCCCCTCTCTCTCAGGGAGATATCTGTGCACTGAGTGGTGTCTCACAGTCCCTCTCTCTCAGGTAGATATCTGTACACTGACTGGTGTCTCTCAGTCCCTGTCTCTCAGGGAGATATCTGTACACTGAGTGGTGTCTCACAGCCGCTGTCTCTCAGGGAGATTTCTGCACACTGTCTGGTGTCTCTCAGTCCCTGTCTGTCAGGGAGATATCTATACACTGAGTGGTGTCTCTCAGTCCCTCTCTCTCAGGGAGATATCTGTACACTGACTGGTGTCTCTCAGTCCCTCTCTCTCAGGGAGATATCTGTACACTGACTGGTGGCTCTCAGTCCCTGTCTCTCAGGGAGCTTTATGTACACTGAGTGGTGTCTCTCAGGGAGATATCTGTACACTGACTGGTGTCTCTCAGTCCCTGTCTCTCAGGGTGAAATCTAAACACTGAGTGGTGTCTCTCAGTCCCTCTCTCTCAGTGAGATATCTGTACACTGACTGGTGTCTCACAGTCCCACTCTCTCAGGGAGATATCTGTACACTGACTGGTGTCTCTCAGTCCCTGTCTCTCAGGGAGATATCTGTACACTGAGTGGTGTCTCTCAGTCCCTGTCTCTCAAGGAGATATCTGTACACTGACTGGTGTCTCTCAGTCCCTGTCTGTCAGGGAGATATCTATACACTGAGTGGTGTCTCTCAGTCCCTCTCTCTCAGGGAGATATCTGTACACTGAGTGGTGTCTCTCAGTCCCTCTCTCTCAGGGAGATATCTGTACACTGACTGGTGTCTCTCAGTCCCTCTCTCTCAGGGAGATATATGTACACTGACTGGTGTCTCTCAGTCCCTCTCTCTCAGGGAGGTATATGTACACTGACTGGTGTCTCTCAGTCCCTGTCTCTCAGGGAGATATCTGTACACTGAGTGGTGTCTCTCAGTCCCTCTCTCTCAGGGAGATATATGTACACTGACTGGTGTCTCTGAGTCCCTCTCTCTCAGGGAGGTATCTGTAAACTGAGTGGTGTCTCTCATTCCCTGTCTCTCAGGGAGATATATGTACACTGACTGGTGTCTCTCAGTCCCTGTCTCTCAGGGAGATATCTGTACACTGAGTGGTGTCTCTCAGTCCCTCTCTCTCAGGGAGATATCTGTACACTGACTGGTGTCTCACAGTCCCTGTCTCTCAGGGAGATATATGTACACTGACTGGTGTCTCTCAGTCCCTGTCTGTCAGGGAGATATCTATACACTGAGTGGTGTCTCTCAGTCCCTCTCTCTCAGGGAGATATCTGTACACTGACTGGTGTCTCTCAGTCCCTCTCTCTCAGGGAGATATCTGTACACTGAGGGGTGTCTCTCAGTCCCTGTCTCTCAGGGAGATATATGTACACTGACTGGTGTCTGTCAGTCCCTCTCTCTCAGGGAGGTATCTGTACACTGACTGGTGTCTCTCAGTCCCTGTCTCTCAGGGAGATATCTGTACACTGAGTGGTGTCTCTCAGTCCCTCTCTCTCAGGGAGATATCTGAACACTGGGTGGTGTCTCTCAGTCCCTCTCTCTCAGGGAGATATATGTACACTGACTGGTGCCTCACAGTCCCTCTCTCTCAGGGAGGTATCTGTACACTGAGTGGTGTCTCTCAGTCCCTGTCTCTCAGGGAGATATATGTACACTGACTGGTGTCTCGCAGTCCCTCTCTCTCAGGGAGATATCTGTACACTGACTGGTGTCCCTCAGTCCCTCTCTCTCAGGGAGATATCTGTACACTGAGTGGTGTCTCACAGCCCCTCTCTCTCAGGGAGATTTCTGTACACTGACTGGTGTCTCTCAGTCCCTCTCTCTCAGGGAGATATATGTACACTGACTGGTGTCTCTCAGTCCCTCTCTCTCAGGGAGGTATCGGTACACTGAGTGGTGTCTCTCAGTCCCTGTCTCTCAGGGAGATATATGTACACTGACTGGTGTCTCTCAGTCCCTGTCTCTCAGGGAGATATCTGCACACTGAGTGGTGTCTCTCAGTCCCTCTCTCTCAGGGAGATATCTGTACAATGAGTGGTGTCTCTCAGTCCCTGTCTCTCAGGGAGATATCTGTACAGTGAGTGGTGTCTCTCAGTCCCTCTCTCTCAGGGAGATATCTGTACTCTGACTGGTGTCTCTCAGTCCCTGTCTCTCAGGGAGATATATGTACACTGACTGGTGTCTCTCAGTCCCTCTCTCTCAGGGAGGTATCTGTACACTGAGTGGTGTCTCTCAGTCCCTGTCTCTCAGGGAGATATATGTACACTGACTGGTGTCTCTCAGTCCCTGTCTCTCAGGGAGATATCTGTACACTGAGTGGTGTCTCTCAGTCCCTCTCTCTCAAGGAGATATCTGTACACTGAGTGGTGTCTCTCAGTCCCTGACTCTCAGGGAGATATATGTACACTGACTGGTGTCTCTCAGTCCCTCTCTCTCAGGGAGATATATGTACACTGACTGGTGCCTCACAGTCCCTCTCTCTCAGGGAGGTATCTGTACACTGAGTGGTGTCTCTCAGTCCCTGTCTCTCAGGGAGATATATGTACACTGACTGGTGTCTCTCAGTCCCTGTCTCTCAGGGAGATATCTGTACACTGACTGTTGTCTCTCAGTCCCTGTCTCTCAGGGAGATATCTGTACACTGAGTGGTGCCTCAGAGCCCCTGTCTCTCAGGGAGATATCTGTACACTGACTGGTGTCTCTCAGTCACTGTCTGTCAGGGAGATATCTATACACTGAGTGGTGTCTCTCAGTCCCTCTCTCTCAGGGAGATATCTGTACACTGACTGGTGTCTCTCAGTCCCTCTCTCTCAGGGAGATATCTGTACACTGAGTGGTGTCTCTCAGTCCCTGTCTCTCAGGGAGATATATGTACACTGACTGGTGTCTCTCAGTCCCTGTCTCTCAGGGAGATATCTGCACACTGAGTGGTGTCTCTCAGTCCCTCTCTCTCAGGGAGATATCTGTACATTGAGTGGTGTCTCTCAGTCCCTGTCTCTCAGGGACATATCTGTACAGTGAGTGGTGTCTCTCAGTCCCTCTCTCTCAGGGAGATATCTGTACTCTGACTGGTGTCTCTCAGTCCCTGTCTCTCAGGGAGATATCTGTACACTGAGTGGTGTCTCTCAGTCCCTCTCTCTCAGGGAGATATCTGTACACTGACTGGTGTTTCTCAGTCCCTCTCTCTCAGGGAGGTATCTGTACACTGAGTGGTGTCTCTCAGTCCCTGTCTCTCAGTGAGCTTTATGTTCACTGAGTGGTGTCTCTCAGGGAGATATCTGTACACTGAGTGGTGTCTCTCAGTCCCTCTCTCTCAGGGAGATATCTGTACACTGACTGGTGTCTCTCAGCCCCTCTCTCTCAGGGAGATATCTGTGCACTGAGTGGTGTCTCACAGTCCCTCTCTCTCAGGTAGATATCTGTACACTGACTGGTGTCTCTCAGTCCCTGTCTCTCAGGGAGATATCTGTACACTGAGTGGTGTCTCTCAGTCCCTCTCTCTCAGGGAGATATCTGTACTGTGACTGGTATCTCTCAGTCCCTGTCTCCGAGGGAGATATCTGTACACTGAGTGGTGTCTCTCAGTCCCTCTCTCTCAGGGAGATATCTGTACACTGACTGGTGTCTCTCAGTCCCTCTCTCTCAGGGAGATATCTGTACACTGAGTGGTGTCTCTCAGTCCCTCTCTCTCAGGGAGATATCTGTACACTGAGTGGTGTCTCTCAGTCCCTGTCTCTCAGGGAGATATATGTACACTGACTGGTGTCTCTCAGTCCCTCTCTCTCAGGGAGATATCTGTACACTGAGTGGTGTCTCTCAGTCCCTCTCTCTCAGGGAGATATATGTACACTGACAGGTGACTCTCATTCCCTCTCTCTCAGGGAGGTATCTGTACACTGAGTGGTGTCTCTCAGTCCCTCTCTCTCAGGGAGATATATGTACACTGACTGGTGTCTCTCATTCCCTCTCTCTCAGGGAGGTATCTGTACACTGAGTGGTGTCTCTCAGTCCCTCTCTCTCAGGGAGATATCTGTACTCTGACTGGTGTCTCTCAGTCCCTGTCTCTCAGGGAGATATCTGTACACTGAGTGGTATCTCTCAGTCCCTCTCTCTCAGGGAGATATCTGTACACTGACTGGTGTTTCTCAGTCCCTCTCTCTCAGGGAGGTATCTGTACACTGAGTGGTGTCTCTCAGTCCCTGTCTCTCAGTGAGCTTTATGTACACTGAGTGGTGTCTCTCAGGGAGATATCTGTACACTGAGTGGTGTCTCTCAGTCCCTCTCTCTCAGGGAGATATCTGTACACTGACTGGTGTCTCTCAGCCCCTCTCTCTCAGGGAGATATCTGTGCACTGAGTGGTGTCTCACAGTCCCTCTCTCTCAGGTAGATATCTGTACACTGACTGGTGTCTCTCAGTCCCTGTCTCTCAGGGAGATATCTGTACACTGAGTGGTGTCTCACAGCCGCTGTCTCTCAGGGAGATTTCTGCACACTGTCTGGTGTCTCTCAGTCCCTGTCTGTCAGGGAGATATCTATACACTGAGTGGTGTCTCTCAGTCCCTCTCTCTCAGGGAGATATCTGTACACTGACTGGTGTCTCTCAGTCCCTCTCTCTCAGGGAGATATCTGTACACTGACTGGTGGCTCTCAGTCCCTGTCTCTCAGGGAGCTTTATGTACACTGAGTGGTGTCTCTCAGGGAGATATCTGTACACTGACTGGTGTCTCTCAGTCCCTGTCTCTCAGGGTGAAATCTAAACACTGAGTGGTGTCTCTCAGTCCCTCTCTCTCAGTGAGATATCTGTACACTGACTGGTGTCTCACAGTCCCACTCTCTCAGGGAGATATCTGTACACTGACTGGTGTCTCTCAGTCCCTGTCTCTCAGGGAGATATCTGTACACTGAGTGGTGTCTCTCAGTCCCTGTCTCTCAAGGAGATATCTGTACACTGACTGGTGTCTCTCAGTCCCTGTCTGTCAGGGAGATATCTATACACTGAGTGGTGTCTCTCAGTCCCTCTCTCTCAGGGAGATATCTGTACACTGAGTGGTGTCTCTCAGTCCCTCTCTCTCAGGGAGATATCTGTACACTGACTGGTGTCTCTCAGTCCCTCTCTCTCAGGGAGATATATGTACACTGACTGGTGTCTCTCAGTCCCTCTCTCTCAGGGAGGTATATGTACACTGACTGGTGTCTCTCAGTCCCTGTCTCTCAGGGAGATATCTGTACACTGAGTGGTGTCTCTCAGTCCCTCTCTCTCAGGGAGATATATGTACACTGACTGGTGTCTCTGAGTCCCTCTCTCTCAGGGAGGTATCTGTAAACTGAGTGGTGTCTCTCATTCCCTGTCTCTCAGGGAGATATATGTACACTGACTGGTGTCTCTCAGTCCCTGTCTCTCAGGGAGATATCTGTACACTGAGTGGTGTCTCTCAGTCCCTCTCTCTCAGGGAGATATCTGTACACTGACTGGTGTCTCTCAGTCCCTGTCTGTCAGGGAGATATCTATACACTGAGTGGTGTCTCTCAGTCCCTCTCTCTCAGGGAGATATCTGTACACTGACTGGTGTCTCTCAGTCCCTCTCTCTCAGGGAGATATCTGTACACTGAGGGGTGTCTCTCAGTCCCTGTCTCTCAGGGAGATATATGTACACTGACTGGTGTCTGTCAGTCCCTCTCTCTCAGGGAGGTATCTGTACACTGACTGGTGTCTCTCAGTCCCTGTCTCTCAGGGAGATATCTGTACACTGAGTGGTGTCTCTCAGTCCCTCTCTCTCAGGGAGATATCTGAACACTGGGTGGTGTCTCTCAGTCCCTCTCTCTCAGGGAGATATATGTACACTGACTGGTGCCTCACAGTCCCTCTCTCTCAGGGAGGTATCTGTACACTGAGTGGTGTCTCTCAGTCCCTGTCTCTCAGGGAGATATATGTACACTGACTGGTGTCTCGCAGTCCCTCTCTCTCAGGGAGATATCTGTACACTGACTGGTGTCCCTCAGTCCCTCTCTCTCAGGGAGATATCTGTACACTGAGTGGTGTCTCACAGCCCCTCTCTCTCAGGGAGATTTCTGTACACTGACTGGTGTCTCTCAGTCCCTCTCTCTCAGGGAGATATATGTACACTGACTGGTGTCTCTCAGTCCCTCTCTCTCAGGGAGGTATCGGTACACTGAGTGGTGTCTCTCAGTCCCTGTCTCTCAGGGAGATATATGTACACTGACTGGTGTCTCTCAGTCCCTGTCTCTCAGGGAGATATCTGCACACTGAGTGGTGTCTCTCAGTCCCTCTCTCTCAGGGAGATATCTGTACAATGAGTGGTGTCTCTCAGTCCCTGTCTCTCAGGGAGATATCTGTACAGTGAGTGGTGTCTCTCAGTCCCTCTCTCTCAGGGAGATATCTGTACTCTGACTGGTGTCTCTCAGTCCCTGTCTCTCAGGGAGATATATGTACACTGACTGGTGTCTCTCAGTCCCTCTCTCTCAGGGAGGTATCTGTACACTGAGTGGTGTCTCTCAGTCCCTGTCTCTCAGGGAGATATATGTACACTGACTGGTGTCTCTCAGTCCCTGTCTCTCAGGGAGATATCTGTACACTGAGTGGTGTCTCTCAGTCCCTCTCTCTCAAGGAGATATCTGTACACTGAGTGGTGTCTCTCAGTCCCTGACTCTCAGGGAGATATATGTACACTGACTGGTGTCTCTCAGTCCCTCTCTCTCAGGGAGATATATGTACACTGACTGGTGCCTCACAGTCCCTCTCTCTCAGGGAGGTATCTGTACACTGAGTGGTGTCTCTCAGTCCCTGTCTCTCAGGGAGATATATGTACACTGACTGGTGTCTCTCAGTCCCTGTCTCTCAGGGAGATATCTGTACACTGAGTGGTGTCTCTCAGTCCCTCTCTCTCAGGGAGATATCTGTACACTGTCTGCTGTCTCTCAGTCCCTGTCTGTCAGGGAGATATCTATACACTGAGTGGTGTCTCTCAGTCCCTCACTCTCAGGGAGATATCTGTACACTGACTGGTGTCTCTCAGTCCCTCTCTCTCAGGGAGATATCTGTACACTGACTGGTGTCTCTCAGTCCCTGTCTCTCAGGGAGCGTTATGTACACTGAGTGGTGTCTCTCAGGGAGATATCTGTACACTGACTGGTGTCTCTCAGTCCCTGTCTCTCAGGGTGATATCTATACACTGAGTGGTGTCTCTCAGTCCCTCTCTCTCAGGGAGATATCTGTACACTGACTGGTGTCTCACAGTCCCACTCTCTCAGGGAGATATCTGTACACTGACTGGTGTCTCTCAGTCCCTGTCTCTCAGGGAGCTTTATGTACACTGAGTGGTGTCTCTCAGGGAGATATCTGTACACTGACTGGTGTCTCTCAGTCCCTGTCTCTCAGGGAGCTTTATGTACACTGAGTGGTGTCTTTCAGTCCCTCTCTCTCAGGGAGATATCTGTACACTGACTGGTGTCTCTCAGTCCCTGTCTCTCAGGGAGATATCTGTACACTGAGTGGTGTCTCTCAGTCCCTCTCTCTCAGGGAGATATCTGTACACTGACTGGTGTCTCTCAGTCCCTGTCTCTCAGGGAGATATCTGTACACTGAGTGGTGTCTCTCAGTCCCTGTCTCTCAAGGAGATATCTGTACACTGACTGTTGTCTCTCAGTCCCTGTCTGTCAGGGAGATATCTATACACTGAGTGGTGTCTCTCAGTCCCTCTCTCTCAGGGAGATATCTGTACACTGACTGGTGTCTCTCAGTCCCTCTCTCTCAGGGAGATATCTGTACACTGACTGGTGTCTCTCAGTCCCTCTCTCTCAGGGAGATATATGTACACTGACTGGTGTCTCTCAGTCCCTCTCTCTCAGGGAGGTATATGTACACTGACTGGTGTCTCTCAGTCCCTGTCTCTCAGGGAGATATCTGTACACTGAGTGGTGTCTCTCAGTCCCTCTCTCTCAGGGAGATATATGTACACTGACTGGTGTCTCTGAGTCCCTCTCTCTCAGGGAGGTATCTGTACACTGAGTGGTGTCTCTCATTCCCTGTCTCTCAGGGAGATATATGTACACTGACTAGTGTCTCTCAGTCCCTGTCTCTCAGGGAGATATCTGTACACTGAGTGGTGTCTCTCAGTCCCTCTCTCTCAGGGAGATATCTGTACACTGACTGGTGTCTCACAGTCCCTGTCTCTCAGGGAGATATATGTACACTGACTGGTGTCTCTCAGTCCCTGTCTGTCAGGGAGATATCTATACACTGAGTGGTGTCTCTCAGTCCCTCTCTCTCAGGGAGATATCTGTACACTGACTGGTGTCTCTCAGTCCCTCTCTCTCAGGGAGATATATGTACACTGACTGGTGTCTCTCAGTCCCTCTCTCTCAGGGAGGTATCTGTACACTGAGTGGTGTCTCTCAGTCCCTGTCTCTCAGGGAGAAATATGTACACTGACTGGTGTCTCTCAGTCCCTGTCTCTCAGGGAGATATCTGTACACTGAGTGGTGTCTCTCAGTCCCTCTCTCTCAAGGAGATATCTGTACACTGAGTGGTGTCTCTCAGTCCCTGTCTCTCAGGGAGATATATGTACACTGACTGGTGTCTCTCAGTCCCTCTCTCTCAGGGAGGTATCTGTACACTGACTGGTGTCTCTCAGTCCCTGTCTCTCAGGGAGATATCTGTACACTGAGTGGTGTCTCTCAGTCCCTCTCTCTCAGGGAGATATCTGAACACTGGGTGGTGTCTCTCAGTCCCTCTCTCTCAGGGAGATATATGTACACTGACTGGTGCCTCACAGTCCCTCTCTCTCAGGGAGGTATCTGTACACTGAGTGGTGTCTCTCAGTCCCTGTCTCTCAGGGAGATATATGTACACTGACTGGTGTCTCTCAGTCCCTCTCTCTCAGGGAGATATCTGTACACTGACTGGTGTCTCTCAGTCCCTCTCTCTCAGGGAGATATCTGTACACTGAGTGGTGTCTCACAGCCCCTGTCTCTCAGGGAGATTTCTGTACACTGACTGGTGTCTCTCAGTCCCTGTCTGTCAGGGAGATATCTATACACTGAGTGGTGTCTCTCAGTCCCTCTCTCTCAGGGAGATATCTGTACACTGACTGGTGTCTCTCAGTCCCTCTCTCTCAGGGAGATATCTGTACACTGACTGGTGTCTCTCAGTCCCTCTCTCTCAGGGAGATATCTGTACACTGAGTGGTGTCTCTCAGTCCCTCTCTCTCAGGGAGATATATGTACACTGACTGGTGTATCTGAGTCCCTCTCTCTCAGGGAGGTATCTGTACACTGAGTGGTGTCTCTCATTCCCTGTCTCTCAGGGAGATATCTGTACACTGACTGGTGTATCTGAGTCCCTCTCTCTCAGGGAGGTATCTGTACACTGAGTGGTGTCTCTCATTCCCTGTCTCTCAGGGAGATATCTGTACACTGACTGGTGTCTCTCAGTCCCTCTCTCTCAGGGAGATATCTGTACACTGACTGGTGTCTCACAGTCCCTCTCTCTCAGAGAGATATCTGTACACTGACTGGTGTCTCTCAGTCCCTCGGTCTCAGGGAGATATCTGTACACTGAATGGTGTCTCTCAGTCCCTCTCTCTCAGGGAGGTATCTGTACACTGACTGGTGTCTCTCAGTCCCTGTATCTCAGGGAGATATCTGTACACTGAGTGGTGTCTCTCAGTCCCTCTCTCTCAGGGAGATATCTGAACACTGAGTGGTGTCTCTCAGTCCCTCTCTCTCAGGGACATCTATGTACACTGACTGGTGCCTCTCAGTCCCTCTCTCTCAGGGAGGTATCTGTACACTGAGTGGTGTCTCTCAGTCCCTGTCTCTCAGGGAGATATTTGTACACTGACTGGTGTCTCTCAGTCCCTCTCTCTCAGGGAGATATCTGTACACTGACTGGTGTCTCTCAGTCCCTCTCTCTCAGGGAGATATCTGTACACTGACTGGTGTCTCACAGTCCCTCTCTCTCAGAGAGATATCTGTACACTGACTGGTGTCTCTCAGTCCCTCGGTCTCAGGGAGATATCTGTACACTGAATGGTGTCTCTCAGTCCCTCTCTCTCAGGGAGGTATCTGTACACTGACTGGTGTCTCTCAGTCCCTGTATCTCAGGGAGATATCTGTACACTGAGTGGTGTCTCTCAGTCCCTCTCTCTCAGGGAGATATCTGAACACTGAGTGGTGTCTCTCAGTCCCTCTCTCTCAGGGACATCTATGTACACTGACTGGTGCCTCTCAGTCCCTCTCTCTCAGGGAGGTATCTGTACACTGAGTGGTGTCTCTCAGTCCCTGTCTCTCAGGGAGATATTTGTACACTGACTGGTGTCTCTCAGTCCCTCTCTCTCAGGGAGATATCTGTACACTGACTGGTGTCTCTCAGTCCCTGTCTCTCAGGGAGATATCTGTACACTGAGTGGTGCCTCACAGCCCCTGTCTCTCAGGGAGATATCTGTACACTGACTGGTGTCTCTCACTCACTGTCTGTCAGGGAGATATCTATACACTGAGTGGTGTCTCTCAGTCCCTCTCTCTCAGGGAGATATCTGTACACTGACTGGTGTCTCTCAGTCCCTCTCTCTCAGGGAGATATCTGTACACTGAGTGGTGTCTCACAGCCCCTGTCTCTCAGGGAGATTTCTGTACACTGACTGGTGTCTCTCAGTCCCTGTCTGTCAGGGAGATATCTATACACTGAGTGGTGTCTCTCAGTCCCTCTCTCTCAGGGAGATATCTGTACACTGACTGGTGTCTCTCAGTCCCTCTCTCTCAGGGAGATATCTGTACACTGACTGGTGTCTCTCAGTCCCTCTCTCTCAGGGAGATATCTGTACACTGAGTGGTGTCTCTCAGTCCCTCTCTCTCAGGGAGATATATGTACACTGACTGGTGTATCTGAGTCCCTCTCTCTCAGGGAGGTATCTGTACACTGAGTGGTGTCTCTCATTCCCTGTCTCTCAGGGAGATATCTGTACACTGACTGGTGTATCTGAGTCCCTCTCTCTCAGGGAGGTATCTGTACACTGAGTGGTGTCTCTCATTCCCTGTCTCTCAGGGAGATATCTGTACACTGACTGGTGTCTCTCAGTCCCTCTCTCTCAGGGAGATATCTGTACACTGACTGGTGTCTCACAGTCCCTCTCTCTCAGAGAGATATCTGTACACTGACTGGTGTCTCTCAGTCCCTCGGTCTCAGGGAGATATCTGTACACTGAATGGTGTCTCTCAGTCCCTCTCTCTCAGGGAGGTATCTGTACACTGACTGGTGTCTCTCAGTCCCTGTATCTCAGGGAGATATCTGTACACTGAGTGGTGTCTCTCAGTCCCTCTCTCTCAGGGAGATATCTGAACACTGAGTGGTGTCTCTCAGTCCCTCTCTCTCAGGGACATCTATGTACACTGACTGGTGCCTCTCAGTCCCTCTCTCTCAGGGAGGTATCTGTACACTGAGTGGTGTCTCTCAGTCCCTGTCTCTCAGGGAGATATTTGTACACTGACTGGTGTCTCTCAGTCCCTCTCTCTCAGGGAGATATCTGTACACTGACTGGTGTCTCTCAGTCCCTGTCTCTCAGGGAGATATCTGTACACTGAGTGGTGCCTCACAGCCCCTGTCTCTCAGGGAGATATCTGTACACTGACTGGTGTCTCTCACTCACTGTCTGTCAGGGAGATATCTATACACTGAGTGGTGTCTCTCAGTCCCTCTCTCTCAGGGAGATATCTGTACACTGACTGGTGTCTCTCAGTCCCTCTCTCTCAGGGAGATATCTGTACACTGAGTGGTGTCTCTCAGTCCCTGTCTCTCAGGGAGATATATGTACACTGACTGGTGTCTCTCAGTCCCTGTCTCTCAGGGAGATATCTGCACACTGAGTGGTGTCTCTCAGTCCCTCTCTCTCAGGGAGATATCTGTACAATGAGTGGTGTCTCTCAGTCCCTGTCTCTCAGGGAGATATCTGTACAGTGAGTGGTGTCTCTCAGTCCCTCTCTCTCAGGGAGATATCTGTACTCTGACTGGTGTCTCTCAGTCCCTGTCTCTCAGGGAGATATCTGTACACTGAGTGGTGTCTCTCAGTCCCTCTCTCTCAGGGAGATATCTGTACACTGACTGGTGTTTCTCAGTCCCTCTCTCTCAGGGAGGTATCTGTACACTGAGTGGTGTCTCTCAGTCCCTGTCTCTCAGTGAGCTTTATGTACACTGAGTGGTGTCTCTCAGGGAGATATCTGTACACTGAGTGGTGTCTCTCAGTCCCTCTCTCTCAGGGAGATATCTGTACACTGACTGGTGTCTCTCAGCCCCTCTCTCTCAGGGAGATATCTGTGCACTGAGTGGTGTCTCACAGTCCCTCTCTCTCAGGTAGATATCTGTACACTGACTGGTGTCTCTCAGTCCCTGTCTCTCAGGGAGATATCTGTACACTGAGTGGTGTCTCTCAGTCCCTCTCTCTCAGGGAGATATCTGTACTGTGACTGGTATCTCTCAGTCCCTGTCTCCGAGGGAGATATCTGTACACTGAGTGGTGTCTCTCAGTCCCTCTCTCTCAGGGAGATATCTGTACACTGACTGGTGTCTCTCAGTCCCTCTCTCTCAGGGAGATATCTGTACACTGAGTGGTGTCTCTCAGTCCCTCTCTCTCAGGGAGATATCTGTACACTGAGTGGTGTCTCTCAGTCCCTGTCTCTCAGGGAGATATATGTACACTGACTGGTGTCTCTCAGTCCCTCTCTCTCAGGGAGATATCTGTACACTGAGTGGTGTCTCTCAGTCCCTCTCTCTCAGGGAGATATATGTACACTGACTGGTGTCTCTCATTCCCTCTCTCTCAGGGAGGTATCTGTACACTGAGTGGTGTCTCTCAGTCCCTCTCTCTCAGGGAGATATATGTACACTGACTGGTGTCTCTCATTCCCTCTCTCTCATGGAGGTATCTGTACACTGAGTGGTGTCTCTCAGTCCCTCTCTCTCAGGGAGATATCTGTACTCTGACTGGTGTCTCTCAGTCCCTGTCTCTCAGGGAGATATCTGTACACTGACTGGTGTCTCTCAGTCCCTCTCTCTCAGCGAGATATCTGTGCACTGAGTGGTGTCTCACAGCCCCTGTCTCTCAGGGAGATATCTGTACACTGTCTGGTGTCTCTCAGTCCCTGTCTGTCAGGGAGATATCTATACACTGAGTGGTGTCTCTCAGTCCCTCTCTCTCAGGGAGATATCTGTACACTGACTGGTGTCTCACAGTCCCTCTCTCTCAGGGAGATATCTGTACACTGACTGGTGTCTCTCAGTCCCTGTCTCTCAGGGAGCTTTATGTACACTGAGTGGTGCCTCTCAGGGAGATATCTGTACACTGACTGGTGTCTCTCAGTCCCTGTCTCTCAGGGAGCTTTATGTACACTGAGTGGTGTCTCACAGTCCCTCTCTCTCAGGGAGATATCTGTACACTGACTGTCTCTCAGTCCCTGTCTCTCAGGGAGATATCTGTACACTGACTGGTGTCTCTCAGTCCCTCTCTCTCAGGGAGATATCTGTGCACTGAGTGGTGTCTCACAGTCCCTCTCTCTCAGGTAGATATCTGTACACTGACTGGTGTCTCTCAGTCCCTGTCTCTCAGGGAGATATCTGTACACTGAGTGGTGTCTCTCAGTCCCTCTCTCTCAGGGAGATATCTGTACTGTGACTGGTATCTCTCAGTCCCTGTCTCCGAGGGAGATATCTGTACACTGAGTGGTGTCTCTCAGTCCCTCTCTCTCAGGGAGATATCTGTACACTGACTGGTGTCTCTCAGTCCCTCTCTCTCAGGGAGATATCTGTACACTGAGTGGTGTCTCTCACTCCCTCTCTCTCAGGGAGATATCTGTACACTGAGTGGTGTCTCTCAGTCCCTGTCTCTCAGGGAGATATATGTACACTGACTGGTGTCTCTCAGTCCCTCTCTCTCAGGGAGATATCTGTACACTGAGTGGTGTCTCTCAGTCCCTCTCTCTCAGGGAGATATATGTACACTGACTGGTGTCTCTCATTCCCTCTCTCTCAGGGAGGTATCTGTACACTGAGTGGTGTCTCTCAGTCCCTCTCTCTCAGGGAGATATATGTACACTGACTGGTGTCTCTCATTCCCTCTCTCTCATGGAGGTATCTGTACACTGAGTGGTGTCTCTCAGTCCCTCTCTCTCAGGGAGATATCTGTACTCTGACTGGTGTCTCTCAGTCCCTGTCTCTCAGGGAGATATCTGTACACTGACTGGTGTCTCTCAGTCCCTCTCTCTCAGCGAGATATCTGTACACTGAGTGGTGTCTCACAGCCCCTGTCTCTCAGGGAGATATCTGTACACTGTCTGGTGTCTCTCAGTCCCTGTCTGTCAGGGAGATATCTGTACACTGACTGGTGTCTCTCAGTCCTTCTCTCTCAGGGAGATATCTGTACACTGACTGGTGTCTCACAGTCCCTCTCTCTCAGGGAGATATCTGTACACTGACTGGTGTCTCTCAGTCCCTGTCTCTCAGGGAGCTTTATGTACACTGAGTGGTGTCTCTCAGGGAGATATCTGTACACTGACTGGTGTCTCTCAGTCCCTGTCTCTCAGGGAGCTTTATGTACACTGAGTGGTGTCTCACAGTCCCTCTCTCTCAGGGAGATATCTGTACACTGACTGTCTCTCAGTCCCTGTCTCTCAGGGAGATATATGTACGCGGACTGGTGTCTCTCAGTCCTTGTCTCTCAGCGAGATATCTGTACACTGAGTGGTGTCTTTCAGTCCCTCTCTTTCAGGCAGATATCTGTACACAGAGTGGTGTCTCTCAGTTCCTGTCTCTCAGGGAGATATCTGTACACTGAATGGTGTCTCTCAGTCCCTCTCTCTCAGGGAGATATCTGTACTCTGACTGGTGTCTCTCAGTCCCTGTCTCTCAGGGAGATATCTGTGCACTGAGTGGTGTCTCTCAGTCCCTCTCTCAGGGAGATATCTGTACACTGACTGGTGTCTCTCAGTCCCTCTCTCTCAGGGAGGTATCTGTACACTGAGTGGTGTCTCTCAGTCCCTGTCTCTCAGGGACATATATGTACACTGACTGGTGTCTCTCAGTCCCTCTCTCTCAGGGAGATATCTGTACACTGACTGGTGTCTCTCAGTCCCTCTCTCTCAGGGAGATATCTGTACACTGAGTGGTGTCTCACAGCCCCTGTCTCTCAGGGAGATATCTGTACACTGAGTGGTGTCTCTCAGTCCCTCTCTCTCAGGGAGATATCTGTACACTGACTGGTGTCTCTCAGTCCCTGTCTCTCAGGGAGATATCTGTACACTGACTGGTGTCTCTCAGTCCCTCTCTCTCAGGGAGATATCTGTACACTGACTGGTGTGTCTCAGTCCCTGTCTCTCAGGGAGATATCTGTACACTGAGTGGTGTCTCTCAGTCCCTCTCTCTCAGGGAGATATCTGTACACTGACTGGTGTCTCTCAGGGAGATATCTGTACACTGAGTGGTGTCTCACAGTCCCTCTCTCTGAGGGAGATATCTGGACACTGAGTGGTGTCTCTCAGTCCCTCTCTCTCAGGGAGATATCTGTACACTGACTGGTGTCTCTCAGTCCCTCTCTCTCAGGGAGATATCTGTACACTGAGTGGTGTCTCTCAGTCCCTGTCTCTCAGGGAGATATATGTACACTGACTGGTGTCTCTCAGTCCCTCTCTCTCAGGGAGATATCTGTACACTGACTGGTGTCTCTCAGTCCCTCTCTCTCAGGGAGATATCTGTACACTGAGTGGTGTCTCACAGCCCCTGTCTCTCAGGGAGATATCTGTACACTGTCTGGTGTCTCTCAGTCCCTGTCTGTCAGGGAGATATCTATACACTGAGTGGTGTCTCTCAGTCCCTGTCTCTCAGGGAGCTTTATGTACACTGAGTGGTGTCTCTCAGGGAGATATCTGTACACTGACTGGTGTCTCTCAGTCCCTGTCTCTCAGGGAGCTTTATGTACACTGAGTGGTGTCTCTCAGTCCCTCTCTCTCAGGGAGATATTTGTACACTGACTGATGTCTCTCAGTCCCTGTCTCTCAGGGAGATATCTGTACACTGAGTGGTGTCTCTCAGTCCCTCTCTCTCAGGGAGATATCTGTACACTGACTGGTGTCTCTCAGTCCCTGTCTCTCAGGGAGATATCTGTACACTGAGTGGTGTCTCACAGTCCCTCTCTCTCAGGGAGACATCTGTACACTGACTGGTGTCTCTCAGTCCCTCTCTCTCAGGGAGATATCTGTACACAGACTGGTGTCTCTCAGTCCCTCTCTCTCAGGGTGGTATCTGTACACTGAGTGGTGTCTCTCAGTCCCTGTCTCTCAGGGAGATATCTGAACACTGACTGGTGTCTCTCTGTCCCTGTCTCTCAGGGAGCTTTATGTACACTGAGTGGTGTCTCTCAGGGAGAAATCTGTACACTGAGTGTAGTCTCTCAGTCCCTCTCTCTCAGGGAGATATCTGTACACTGACTGGTGTCTCTCAGCCCCTCTCTCTCAGGGAGATATCTGTGCACTGAGTGGTGTCTCACAGTCCCTCTCTCTGGGAGAGATCTGTACACTGACTGGTGTCTCTCAGTCCCTGTCTCTCAGGGAGATATCTGTACACTGAGTGGTGTCTCTCAGTCCCTCTCTCTCAGGGAGATATCTGTACTCTGACTGGTGTCTCTCAGTCCCTGTCTCTGAGGGAGATATCTGTACAATGAGTGGTGTCTCTCAGTCCCTCTCTCTCAGGGAGATATCTGTACACTGACTGGTGTCTCTCAGTCCCTCTCTCTCAGGGAGATATCTGTACACTGAGTGGTGTCTCTCAGTCCCTCTCTCTCAGGGAGATATCTGTACACTGAGTGGTGTCTCTCAGTCACTGTCTCTCAGGGAGTTATATGTACACTGACTGGTGTCTCTCAGTCCCTCTCTCTCAGGGAGATATCTGTACACTGACTGGTGTCTCTCAGTCCCTCTCTCTCAGGGAGATATCTGTACACTGAGTGGTGTCTCACAGCCCCTGTATCTCAGGGAGATATCTGTACACTGTCTGGTGTCTCTCAGTCCCTGTCTGTCAGGGAGATATCTATACACTGAGTGGTGTCTCTCAGTCCCTGTCTCTCAGGGAGCTTTATGTACACTGAGTGGTGTCTCTCAGGGAGATATCTGTACACTGACTGGTGTCTCTCAGTCCCTGTCTCTCAGGGAGCTTTATGTGCACTGAGTGGTGTCTCTCACTCCCTCTCTCTCAGGGAGATATTTGTACACTGACTGGTGTCTCTCAGTCCCTGTCTCTCAGGGAGATATCTGTACACTGAGTGGTGTCTCTCAGTCCCTCTCTCTCAGGGAGATATCTGTACACTGACTGGTGTCTCTCAGTCCCAGTCTCTCAGGGAGATATCTGTACACTGACTGGTGTCTCTCAGTCCCTCTCTCTCAGGGAGATATCTGTACTGTGACTGGTATCTCTCAGTCCCTGTCTCCGAGGGAGATATCTGTACACTGAGTGGTGTCTCTCAGTCCCTCTCTCTCAGGGAGATATCTGTACACTGACTGGTGTCTCTCAGTCCCTCTCTCTCAGGGAGATATCTGTACACTGAGTGGTGTCTCTCAGTCCCTCTCTCTCAGGGAGATATCTGTACACTGAGTGGTGTCTCTCAGTCCCTGTCTCTCAGGGAGATATATGTACACTGACTGGTGTCTCTCAGTCCCTCTCTCTCAGGGAGATATCTGTACACTGAGTGGTGTCTCTCAGTCCCTCTCTCTCAGGGAGATATATGTACACTGACTGGTGTCTCTCATTCCCTCTCTCTCAGGGAGGTATCTGTACACTGAGTGGTGTCTCTCAGTCCCTCTCTCACAGGGAGATATATGTACACTGACTGGTGTCTCTCATTCCCTCTCTCTCAGTGAGGTATCTGTACACTGAGTGGTGTCTCTCAGTCCCTCTCTCTCAGGGAGTTATCTGTACTCTGACTGGTGTCTCTCAGTCCCTGTCTCTCAGGGAGATATCTGTACACTGAGTGGTGTCTCTCAGTCCCTCTCTCTCAGGGAGATATCTGTACACTGACTGGTGTTTCTCAGTCCATCTCTCTCAGGGAGGTATCTGTACACTGAGTGGTGTCTCTCAGTCCCTGTCTCTCAGTGAGCTTTATGTACACTGAGTGGTGTCTCTCAGGGAGATATCTGTACACTGAGTGGTGTCTCTCAGTCCCTCTCTCTCAGGGAGATATCTGTACACTGACTGGTGTCTCTCAGCCCCTCTCTCTCAGGGAGATATCTGTGCACTGAGTGGTGTCTCACAGTCCCTCTCTCTCAGGTAGATATCTGTACACTGACTGGTGTCTCTCAGTCCCTGTCTCTCAGGGAGATATCTGTACACTGAGTGGTGTCTCTCAGTCCCTCTCTCTCAGGGAGATATCTGTACTGTGACTGGTATCTCTCAGTCCCTGTCTCTGAGGGAGATATCTGTACACTGAGTGGTGTCTCTCAGTCCCTCTCTCTCAGGGAGATATCTGTACACTGACTGGTGTCTCTCAGTCCCTCTCTCTCAGGGAGATATCTGTACACTGAGTGGTGTCTCTCAGTCCCTCTCTCTCAGGGAGATATCTGTACACTGAGTGGTGTCTCTCAGTCCCTGTCTCTCAGGGAGATATATGTACACTGACTGGTGTCTCTCAGTCCCTCTCTCTCAGGGAGATATCTGTACACTGAGTGGTGTCTCTCAGTCCCTCTCTCTCAGGGAGATATATGTACACTGACTGGTGTCTCTCATTCCCTCTCTCTCAGGGAGGTATCTGTACACTGAGTGGTGTCTCTCAGTCCCTGTCTCTCAGGGAGATATATGTACACTGACTGGTGTCTCTCAGTCCCTGTCTCTCAGTGAGATATCTGTACACTGAGTGGTGTCTCTCAGTCCCTGTCTCTCAGGGAGATATCTGTCCAATGAGTGGTGTCTCTCAGTCCCTGTCACTCAGGGAGATATCTGTGCAGCGAGTGGTGTCTCTCAGTCCCTCTTTCTCAGGGAGATATCTGTACACTGACTGGTGTCTCTCAGTCCCTCTCTCTCGGGGAGGTATCTGTACACTGAGTGGTGTCTCTCAGTCCCTGTCTCTCAGTGAGCTTTATGTACACTGAGTGGTGTCTCTCAGGGAGATATCTGTACACTGAGTGGTGTCTCTCAGTCCCTCTCTCTCAGGGAGATATCTGTACACTGATTGGTGTCTCTCAGCCCCTCTCTCTCAGGGAGATATCTGTGCACTGAGTGGTGTCTCACAGTCCCTCTCTCTCAGGGAGATATCTGTACACTGACTGGTGTCTCTCAGTCCCTGTCTCTCAGGGAGATATCTGTACACTGAGTGGTGTCTCTCAGTCCCTCTCTCTCAGGGAGATATCTGTACTGTGACTGGTGTCTCCCAGTCCCTGTCTCTGAGGGAGATATCTGTTCACTGAGTGGTGTCTCTCAGTCCCTCTCTCTCAGGGAGATATCTGCACACTGACTGGTGTCTCTCAGTCCCTCTCTCTCAGGGAGATATCTGTACACTGAGTGGTGTCTCTCAGTCCCTCTCTCTCAGGGAGATATCTGTACACTGAGTGGTGTCTCTCAGTCCCTGTCTCTCAGGGAGATATATGTACACTGACTGGTGTCTCTCAGTCCCTCTCTCTCAGGGAGATAACTGTACACTGACTGGTGTCTCTCAGTCCCTCTCTCTCAGCGAGATATCTGTACACTGAGTGGTGTCTCACAGCCCCTGTCTCTCAGGGAGATATCTGTACACTGACTGGTGTCTCTCAGTCACTGTCTGTCAGGGAGATATCTATACACTGAGTGGTGTCTCTCAGTCCCTCTCTCTCAGGGAGATATCTGTACACTGACTGGTGTCTCTCAGTCCCTCTCTCTCAGGGAGATATCTGTACACTGAGTGGTGTCTCTCAGTCCCTGTCTCTCAGGAAGATATATGTACACTGACTGGTGTCTCTCAGTCCCTGTCTCTCAGGGAGATATCTGCACACTGAGTGGTGTCTCTCAGTCCCTCTCTCTCAGGGAGATATCTGTACAATGAGTGGTGTCTCTCAGTCCCTGTCTCTCAGGGAGATATCTGTACAGTGAGTGGTGTCTCTCAGTCCCTCTCTCTCAGGGAGATATCTGTACTCTGACTGGTGTCTCTCAGTCCCTGTCTCTCAGGGAGATATCTGTACACTGAGTGGTGTCTCTCAGTCCCTCTCTCTCAGGGAGATATCTGTACACTGACTGGTGTTTCTCAGTCCCTCTCTCTCAGGGAGGTATCTGTACACTGAGTGGTGTCTCTCAGTCCCTGTCTCTCAGTGAGCTTTATGTACACTGAGTGGTGTCTCTCAGGGAGATATCTGTACACTGAGTGGTGTCTCTCAGTCCCTCTCTCTCAGGGAGATATCTGTACACTGACTGGTGTCTCTCAGCCCCTCTCTCTCAGGGAGATATCTGTGCACTGAGTGGTGTCTCACAGTCCCTCTCTCTCAGGTAGATATCTGTACACTGACTGGTGTCTCTCAGTCCCTGTCTCTCAGGGAGATATCTGTACACTGAGTGGTGTCTCTCAGTCCCTCTCTCTCAGGGAGATATCTGTACTGTGACTGGTATCTCTCAGTCCCTGTCTCCGAGGGAGATATCTGTACACTGAGTGGTGTCTCTCAGTCCCTCTCTCTCAGGGAGATATCTGTACACTGACTGGTGTCTCTCAGTCCCTCTCTCTCAGGGAGATATCTGTACACTGAGTGTTGTCTCTCAGTCCCTCTCTCTCAGGGAGATATCTGTACACTGAGTGGTGTCTCTCAGTCCCTGTCTCTCAGGGAGATATATGTACACTGACTGGTGTCTCTCAGTCCCTCTCTCTCAGGGAGATATCTGTACACTGAGTGGTGTCTCTCAGTCCCTCTCTCTCAGGGAGATATATGTACACTGACTGGTGTCTCTCATTCCCTCTCTCTCAGGGAGGTATCTGTACACTGAGTGGTGTCTCTCAGTCCCTCTCTCTCAGGGAGATATATGTACACTGACTGGTGTCTCTCATTCCCTCTCTCTCAGGGAGATATCTGTACACTGAGTGGTGTCTCTCAGTCCCTCTCTCTCAGGGAGATATCTGTACACTGACTGGTGTTTCTCAGTCCCTCTCTCTCAGGGAGGTATCTGTACACTGAGTGGTGTCTCTCAGTCCCTGTCTCTCAGTGAGCTTTATGTACACTGAGTGGTGTCTCTCAGGGAGATATCTGTACACTGAGTGGTGTCTCTCAGTCCCTCTCTCTCAGGGAGATATCTGTACACTGAGTGATGTCTCTCAGTCCCTCTCTCTCAGGGAGATATTTGTACACTGACTGGTGTCTCTCAGTCCCTGTCTCTCAGGGAGATATCTGTACACTGAGTGGTGTCTCTCAGTCCCTCTCTCTCAGGGAGATATCTGTACACTGACTGGTGTCTCTCAGTCCCAGTCTCTCAGGGAGATATCTGTACACTGAGTGGTGTCTCACAGTCCCTCTCTCTCAGGGAGACATCTGGACACTGACTGGTGTCTCTCAGTCCCTGTCTCTCAGGGAGATATCTGTACACTGAGTGGTGTCTCTCAGTCCCTGTCTCTCAGGGAGCTTTATGTACACTGAGTGGTGCCTCTCAGGGAGATATCTGTACACTGACTGGTGTCTCTCAGTCCCTGTCTCTCAGGGAGCTTTATGTACGCTGAGTGGTGTCTCTCAGTCCCTCTCTCTCAGGGAGATATTTGTACACTGACTGATGTCTCTCAGTCCCTGTCTCTCAGGGAGATATCTGTACACTGAGTTGTGTCTCTCAGTCCCTCTCTCTCAGGGAGATATCTGTACACTGAGTGGTGTCTCACAGTCCCTCTCTCTCAGGTAGATATCTGTACACTGACTGGTGTCTCTCAGTCCCTGTCTCTCAGGGAGATATCTGTACACTGAGTGGTGTCTCTCAGTCCCTCTCTCTCAGGGAGATATCTGTACTGTGACTGGTATCTCTCAGTCCCTGTCTCCGAGGGAGATATCTGTACACTGAGTGGTGTCTCTCAGTCCCTCTCTCTCAGGGAGATATCTGTACACTGACTGGTGTCTCTCAGTCCCTCTCTCTCAGGGAGATATCTGTACACTGAGTGTTGTCTCTCAGTCCCTCTCTCTCAGGGAGATATCTGTACACTGAGTGGTGTCTCTCAGTCCCTGTCTCTCAGGGAGATATATGTACACTGACTGGTGTCTCTCAGTCCCTCTCTCTCAGGGAGATATCTGTACACTGAGTGGTGTCTCTCAGTCCCTCTCTCTCAGGGAGATATATGTACACTGACTGGTGTCTCTCATTCCCTCTCTCTCAGGGAGGTATCTGTACACTGAGTGGTGTCTCTCAGTCCCTCTCTCTCAGGGAGATATATGTACACTGACTGGTGTCTCTCATTCCCTCTCTCTCATGGAGATATCTGTACACTGAGTGGTGTCTCTCAGTCCCTCTCTCTCAGGGAGATATCTGTACACTGACTGGTGTTTCTCAGTCCCTCTCTCTCAGGGAGGTATCTGTACACTGAGTGGTGTCTCTCAGTCCCTGTCTCTCAGTGAGCTTTATGTACACTGAGTGGTGTCTCTCAGGGAGATATCTGTACACTGAGTGGTGTCTCTCAGTCCCTCTCTCTCAGGGAGATATCTGTACACTGAGTGTTGTCTCTCAGTCCCTCTCTCTCAGGGAGATATTTGTACACTGACTGGTGTCTCTCAGTCCCTGTCTCTCAGGGAGATATCTGTACACTGAGTGGTGTCTCTCAGTCCCTCTCTCTCAGGGAGATATCTGTACACTGACTGGTGTCTCTCAGTCCCAGTCTCTCAGGGAGATATCTGTACACTGAGTGGTGTCTCACAGTCCCTCTCTCTCAGGGAGACATCTGGACACTGACTGGTGTCTCTCAGTCCCTGTCTCTCAGGGAGATATCTGTACACTGAGTGGTGTCTCTCAGTCCCTGTCTCTCAGGGAGCTTTATGTACACTGAGTGGTGCCTCTCAGGGAGATATCTGTACACTGACTGGTGTCTCTCAGTCCCTGTCTCTCAGGGAGCTTTATGTACGCTGAGTGGTGTCTCTCAGTCCCTCTCTCTCAGGGAGATATTTGTACACTGACTGATGTCTCTCAGTCCCTGTCTCTCAGGGAGATATCTGTACACTGAGTGGTGTCTCTCAGTCCCTCTCTCTCAGGGAGATATCTGTACACTGACTGGTGTCTCTCAGTCCCTGTCTCTCAGGGAGATATCTGTACACTGAGTGGTGTCTCACAGTCCCTCTCTCTCAGGGAGACATCTGTACACTGAGTGGTGTCTCTCAGTCCCTCTCTCTCAGGGAGATATCTGTACTGTGACTGGTGTCTCTCAGTCCCTCTCTCTGAGGGAGATATCTGTTCACTGAGTGGTGTCTCTCAGTCCCTCTCTCTCAGGGAGATATCTGCACACTGACTGGTGTCTCTCAGTCCCTCTCTCTCAGGGAGATATCTGTACACTGAGTGGTGTCTCTCAGTCCCTCTCTCTCAGGGAGATATCTGTACACTGAGTGGTGTCTCTCAGTCCCTGTCTCTCAGGGAGATATATGTACACTGACCGGTGTCTCTCAGTCCCTCTCTCTCAGGGAGATATCTGTACACTGAGTGGTGTCTCTCAGTCCCTCTCTCTCAGCGAGATATCTGTACACTGAGTGGTGTCTCACAGCGCCTGTCTCTCAGGGAGATATCTGTACACTGTCTGGTGTCTCTCAGTCCCTGTCTGTCAGGGAGATATCTATACACTGAGTGGTGTCTCTCAGTCCCTCTCTCTCAGGGAGATATCTGTACACTGACTGGTGTCTCACAGTCCCTCTCTCTCAGGGAGATATCTGTACACTGACTGGTGTCTCTCAGTCCCTGTCTCTCAGGGAGCT
The DNA here is from genome assembly GCF_036365525.1 of Heterodontus francisci. Lineage (NCBI taxonomy): Eukaryota > Metazoa > Chordata > Chondrichthyes > Heterodontiformes > Heterodontidae > Heterodontus > Heterodontus francisci. The sequence continues at coordinate 1,666,903 of NC_090403.1, forward strand.
TTATGTACACTGAGTGGTGTCTCTCAGGGAGATATCTGTACACTGACTGGTGTCTCTCAGTCCCTGTCTCTCAGGGAGCTTTATGTACACTGAGTGGTGTCTCACAGTCCCTCTCTCTCAGGGAGATATCTGTACACTGACTGTCTCTCAGTCCCTGTCTCTCAGGGAGATATATGTACACTGACTGGTGTCTCTCAGTCCTTGTCTCTCAGTGAGATATCTGTACACTGAGTGGTGTCTCTCAGTCCCTCTCTCTCAGGGAGATATCTGTACACTGACTGGTGTCTCTCAGTCCCTCTCTCTCAGGGAGATATCTGTACACTGACTGGTGTCTCTCAGTCCCTCTCTCTCAGGGAGATATCTGTACACTGAGTGATGTCTCTCAGTTCCTGTCTCTCAGGGAGATATCTGTACACTGAATGGTGTCTCTCAGTCCCTCTCTCTCAGGGAGATATCTGTACTCTGACTGGTGTCTCTCAGTCCCTGTCTCTCAGGAAGATATCTGTGCACTGAGTGGTGTCTCTCAGTCCCTCTCTCTCAGGGAGATATCTGTACACTGACTGGTGTCTCTCAGTCCCTCTCTCTCAGGGAGATATCTGTACACTGACTGGTGTCTCTCAGTCCCTCTCTCTCAGGGAGATATCTGTACACTGAGTGGTGTCTCACAGCCCCTGTCTCTCAGGGAGATATCTGTACACTGAGTGGTGTCTCTCAGTCCCTCTCTCTCAGGGAGATATCTGTACACTGACTGGTGTCTCTCAGTCCCTGTCTCTCAGGGAGATATCTGTACACTGACTGGTGTCTCTCAGTCCCTCTCTCTCAGGGAGATATCTGTACACTGACTGGTGTTTTTCAGTCCCTGTCTCTAAGGGAGATATCTGTACACTGAGTGGTGTCTCTCAGTCCCTCTCTCTCAGGGAGATATCTGTACACTGACTGGTGTCTGTCAGGGAGATATCTGTACACGGAGTGGTGTCTCACAGTCCCTCTCTCTGAGGGAGATATCTGGACACTGAGTGGTGTCTCTCAGTCCCTCTCTCTCAGGGAGATATCTGTACACTGACTGGTGTCTCTCAGTCCCTCTCTCTCAGGGAGATATCTGTACACTGAGTGGTGTCTCTCAGTCCCTCTCTCTCAGGGAGATATCTGTACACTGAGTGGTGTCTCTCAGTCCCTGTCTCTCAGGGAGATATATGTACACTGACTGGTGTCTCTCAGTCCCTCTCTCTCAGGGAGATATCTGTACACTGACTGGTGTCTCTCAGTCCCTCTCTCTCAGGGAGATATCTGTACACTGAGTGGTGTCTCACAGCCCCTGTCTCTCAGGGAGATATCTGTACACTGTCTGGTGTCTCTCAGTCCCTGTCTGTCAGGGAGATATCTATACACTGAGTGGTGTCTCTCAGTCCCTGTCTCTCAGGGAGCTTTATGTACACTGAGTGGTGTCTCTCAGGGAGATATCTGTACACTGACTGGTGTCTCTCAGTCCCTGTCTCTCAGGGAGCTTTATGTACACTGAGTGGTGTCTCACAGTCCCTCTCTCTCAGGGAGATATTTGTACACTGACTGATGTCTCTCAGTCCCTGTCTCTCAGGGAGATATCTGTACACTGAGTGGTGTCTCTCAGTCCCTCTCTCTCAGGGAGATATCTGTACACTGACTGGTGTCTCTCAGTCCCTGTCTCTCAGGGAGATATCTGTACACTGAGTGGTGTCTCACAGTCCCTCTCTCTCAGGGAGACATCTGTACACTGACTGGTGTCTCTCAGTCCCTCTCTCTCAGGGAGATATCTGTACACAGACTGGTGTCTCTCAGTCCCTCTCTCTCAGGGTGGTATCTGTACACTGAGTGATGTCTCTCAGTCCCTGTCTCTCAGGGAGATATCTGAACACTGACTGGTGTCTCTCAGTCCCTGTCTCTCAGGGAGCTTTATGTACACTGAGTGGTGTCTCTCAGGGAGAAATCTGTACACTGAGTGTTGTCTCTCAGTCCCTCTCTGTCAGGGAGATATCTGTACACTGACTGGTGTCTCTCAGCCCCTCTCTCTCAGGGAGATATCAGTGCACTGAGTGGTGTCTCACAGTCCCTCTCTCTGGGAGATATCTGTACACTGACTGGTGTCTCTCAGTCCCTGTCTCTCAGGGAGATATCTGTACACTGAGTGGTGTCTCTCAGTCCCTCTCTCTCAGGGAGATATCTGTACTCTGACTGGTGTATCTCAGTCCCTGACTCTGAGGGAGATATCTGTACAATGAGTGGTGTCTCTCAGTCCCTCTCTCTCAGGGAGATATCTGTACACTGACTGGTGTCTCTCAGTCCCTCTCTCTCAGGGAGATATCTGTACACTGAGTGGTGTCTCTCAGTCCCTCTCTCTCAGGGAGATATCTGTACACTGAGTGGTGTCTCTCAGTCACTGTCTCTCAGGGAGTTATATGTACACTGACTGGTGTCTCTCAGTCCCTCTCTCTCAGGGAGATATCTGTACACTGACTGGTGTCTCTCAGTCCCTCTCTCTCAGGGAGATATCTGTACACTGAGTGGTGTCTCACAGCCCCTGTCTCTCAGGGAGATATCTGTACACTGTCTGGTGTCTCTCAGTCCCTGTCTGTCAGGGAGATATCTATACACTGAGTGGTGTCTCTCAGTCCCTGTCTCTCAGGGAGCTTTATGTACACTGAGTGGTGTCTCTCAGGGAGATATCTGTACACTGACTGGTGTCTCTCAGTCCCTGTCTCTCAGGGAGCTTTATGTACACTGAGTGGTGTCTCTCAGTCCCTCTCTCTCAGGGAGATATTTGTACACTGAGTGGTGTCTCTCAGTCCCTGTCTCTCAGTGAGCTTTATGTACACTGAGTGGTGTCTCTCAGGGAGATATCTGTACACTGAGTGGTGTCTCTCAGTCCCTCTCTCTCAGGGAGATATCTGTACACTGATTGCTGTCTCTCAGCCCCTCTCTCTCAGGGAGATATCTGTGCACTGAGTGGTGTCTCTCAGTCCCTCTCTCTCAGGGAGATATCTGTACACTGACTGGTGTCTCTCAGTCCCAGTCTCTCAGGGAGATATATGTACACTGACTGGTGTCTCTCAGTCCCTCTCTCTCAGGGAGATATCTGTACACTGAGTGGTGTCTCTCAGTCCCTCTCTCTCAGGGAGATATATGTACACTGACTGGTGTCTCTCATTCCCTCTCTCTCAGGGAGGTATCTGTAAACTGAGTGGTGTCTCTCAGTCCCTCTCTCACAGGGAGATATATGTACACTGACTGGTGTCTCTCATTCCCTCTCTCTCAGGGAGGTATCTGTACACTGAGTGGTGTCTCTCAGTCCCTCTCTCTCAGGGAGATATCTGTACACTGAGTGGTGTCTCTCAGTCCCTCTCTCTCAGGGAGATATCTGTACACTGACTGGTGTTTCTCAGTCCCTCTCTCTCAGGGAGGTATCTGTACACTGAGTGGTGTCTCTCAGTCCCTGTCTCTCAGTGAGCTTTATGTACACTGAGTGGTGTCTCTCAGGGAGATATCTGTACACTGAGTGGTGTCTCTGAGTCCCTCTCTCTCAGGGAGATATCTGTACACTGACTGGTGTCTCTCAGCCCCTCTCTCTCAGGGAGATATCTGTGCACTGAGTGGTGTCTCACAGTCCCTCTCTCTCAGGTAGATATCTGTACACTGACTGGTGTCTCTCAGTCCCTGTCTCTCAGGGAGATATCTGTACACTGAGTGGTGTCTCTCAGTCCCTCTCTCTCAGGGAGATATCTGTACTGTGACTGGTATCTCTCAGTCCCTGTCTCTGAGGGAGATATCTGTACACTGAGTGGTGTCTCTCAGTCCCTCTCTCTCAGGGAGATATCTGTACACTGACTGGTGTCTCTCAGTCCCTCTCTCTCAGGGAGATATCTGTACACTGAGTGGTGTCTCTCAGTCCCTCTCTCTCAGGGAGATATCTGTACACTGAGTGGTGTCTCTCAGTCCCTGTCTCTCAGGGAGATATCTGTCCAATGAGTGGTGTCTCTCAGTCCCTGTCACTCAGGGAGATATCTGTGCAGCGAGTGGTGTCTCTCAGTCACTCTTTCTCAGGGAGATATCTGTACACTGACTGGTGTCTCTCAGTCCCTCTCTCTCGGGGAGGTATCTGTACACTGAGTGGTGTCTCTCAGTCCCTGTCTCTCAGTGAGCTTTATGTACACTGAGTGGTGTCTCTCAGGGAGATATCTGTACACTGAGTGGTGTCTCTCAGTCCCTCTCTCTCAGGGAGATATCTGTACACTGATTGGTGTCTCTCAGCCCCTCTCTCTCAGGGAGATATCTGTGCACTGAGTGGTGTCTCACAGTCCCTCTCTCTCAGGGAGATATCTGTACACTGACTGGTGTCTCTCAGTCCCTGTCTCTCAGGGAGATATCTGTACACTGAGTGGTGTCTCTCAGTCCCTCTCTCTCAGGGAGATATCTGTACTGTGACTGGTGTCTCCCAGTCCCTGTCTCTGAGGAAGATATCTGTTCACTGAGTGGTGTCTCTCAGTCCCTCTCTCTCAGGGAGACATCTGCACACTGACTGGTGTCTCTCAGTCCCTCTCTCTCAGGGAGATATCTGTACACTGAGTGGTGTCTCTCAGTCCCTCTCTCTCAGGGAGATATCTGTACACTGAGTGGTGTCTCTCAGTCCCTGTCTCACAGGGAGATATATGTACACTGACTGGTGTCTCTCAGTCCCTCTCTCTCAGGGAGATATCTGTACACTGACTGGTGTCTCTCAGTCCCTCTCTCTCAGCGAGATATCTGTACACTGAGTGGTGTCTCACAGCCCCTGTCTCTCAGGGAGATATCTGTACACTGACTGGTGTCTCTCAGTCACTGTCTGTCAGGGAGATATCTATACACTGAGTGGTGTCTCTCAGTCCCTCTCTCTCAGGGAGATATCTGTACACTGACTGGTGTCTCTCAGTCCCTCTCTCTCAGGGAGATATCTGTACACTGAGTGGTGTCTCTCAGTCCCTGTCTCTCAGGGAGATATATGTACACTGACTGGTGTCTCTCAGTCCCTGTCTCTCAGGGAGATATCTGCACACTGAGTGGTGTCTCTCAGTCCCTCTCTCTCAGGGAGATATCTGTACAATGAGTGGTGTCTCTCAGTCCCTGTCTCTCAGGGAGATATCTGTACAGTGAGTGGTGTCTCTCAGTCCCTCTCTCTCAGGGAGATATCTGTACTCTGACTGGTGTCTCTCAGTCCCTGTCTCTCAGGGAGATATCTGTACACTGAGTGTTGTCTCTCAGTCCCTCTCTCTCAGGGAGATATCTGTACACTGACTGGTGTTTCTCAGTCCCTCTCTCTCAGGGAGGTATCTGTACACTGAGTGGTGTCTCTCAGTCCCTGTCTCTCAGTGAGCTTTATGTACACTGAGTGGTGTCTCTCAGGGAGATATCTGTACACTGAGTGGTGTCTCTCAGTCCCTCTCTCTCAGGGAGATATCTGTACACTGACTGGTGTCTCTCAGCCCCTCTCTCTCAGGGAGATATCTGTGCACTGAGTGGTGTCTCACAGTCCCTCTCTCTCAGGTAGATATCTGTACACTGACTGGTGTCTCTCAGTCCCTGTCTCTCAGGGAGATATCTGTACACTGAGTGGTGTCTCTCAGTCCCTCTCTCTCAGGGAGATATCTGTACTGTGACTGGTATCTCTCAGTCCCTGTCTCCGAGGGAGATATCTGTACACTGAGTGGTGTCTCTCAGTCCCTCTCTCTCAGGGAGATATCTGTACACTGACTGGTGTCTCTCAGTCCCTCTCTCTCAGGGAGATATCTGTACACTGAGTGTTGTCTCTCTGTCCCTCTCTCTCAGGGAGATATCTGTACACTGAGTGGTGTCTCTCAGTCCCTGTCTCTCAGGGAGATATATGTACACTGACTGGTGTCTCTCAGTCCCTCTCTCTCAGGGAGATATCTGTACACTGAGTGGTGTCTCTCAGTCCCTCTCTCTCAGGGAGATATATGTACACTGACTGGTGTCTCTCATTCCCTCTCTCTCAGGGAGGTATCTGTACACTGAGTGGTGTCTCTCAGTCCCTCTCTCTCAGCGAGATATATGTACACTGACTGGTGTCTCTCATTCCCTCTCTCTCAGCGAGATATCTGTACACTGAGTGGTGTCTCTCAGTCCCTCTCTCTCAGGGAGATATCTGTACACTGACTGGTGTTTCTCAGTCCCTCTCTCTCAGGGAGGTATCTGTACACTGAGTGGTGTCTCTCAGTCCCTGTCTCTCAGTGAGCTTTATGTACACTGAGTGGTGTCTCTCAGGGAGATATCTGTACACTGAGTGGTGTCTCTCAGTCCCTCTCTCTCAGGGAGATATCTGTACACTGAGTGGTGTCTCTCAGTCCCTCTCTCTCAGGGAGATATTTGTACACTGACTGGTGTCTCTCAGTCCCTGTCTCTCAGGGAGATATCTGTACACTGAGTGGTGTCTCTCAGTCCCTGTCTCTCAGGGAGATATATGTACACTGACTGGTGTCTCTCAGTCCCTGTCTCTCAGTGAGATATCTGTACACTGAGTGGTGTCTCTCAGTCCCTGTCTCTCAGGGAGATATCTGTCCAATGAGTGGTGTCTCTCAGTCCCTGTCACTCAGGGAGATATCTGTGCAGCGAGTGGTGTCTCTCAGTCCCTCTTTCTCAGGGAGATATCTGTACACTGACTGGTGTCTCTCAGTCCCTCTCTCTCGGGGAGGTATCTGTACACTGAGTGGTGTCTCTCAGTCCCTGTCTCTCAGTGAGCTTTATGTACACTGAGTGGTGTCTCTCAGGGAGATATCTGTACACTGAGTGGTGTCTCTCAGTCCCTCTCTCTCAGGGAGATATCTGTACACTGATTGGTGTCTCTCAGCCCCTCTCTCTCAGGGAGATATCTGTGCACTGAGTGGTGTCTCACAGTCCCTCTCTCTCAGGGAGATATCTGTACACTGACTGGTGTCTCTCAGTCCCTGTCTCTCAGGGAGATATCTGTACACTGAGTGGTGTCTCTCAGTCCCTCTCTCTCAGGGAGATATCTGTACTGTGACTGGTGTCTCCCAGTCCCTGTCTCTGAGGGAGATATCTGTTCACTGAGTGGTGTCTCTCAGTCCCTCTCTCTCAGGGAGATATCTGCACACTGACTGGTGTCTCTCAGTCCCTCTCTCTCAGGGAGATATCTGTACACTGAGTGGTGTCTCTCAGTCCCTCTCTCTCAGGGAGATATCTGTACACTGAGTGGTGTCTCTCAGTCCCTGTCTCTCAGGGAGATATATGTACACTGACTGGTGTCTCTCAGTCCCTCTCTCTCAGGGAGATATCTGTACACTGACTGGTGTCTCTCAGTCCCTCTCTCTCAGCGAGATATCTGTACACTGAGTGGTGTCTCACAGCCCCTGTCTCTCAGGGAGATATCTGTACACTGACTGGTGTCTCTCAGTCACTGTCTGTCAGGGAGATATCTATACACTGAATGGTGTCTCTCAGTCCCTGTCTCTCAGGGAGATATCTGTACACTGAGTGGTGTCTCTCAGTCCCTCTCTCTCAGGGAGATATCTGTACTGTGACTGGTATCTCTCAGTCCCTGTCTCCGAGGGAGATATCTGTACACTGAGTGGTGTCTCTCAGTCCCTCTCTCTCAGGGAGATATCTGTACACTGACTGGTGTCTCTCAGTCCCTCTCTCTCAGGGAGATATCTGTACACTGACTGGTGTCTCTCAGTCCCTCTGCCTCAGGGAGATATATGTACACTGACTGGTGTCTCTCATTCCCTCTCTCTCAGGGAGGTATCTGTACACTGAGTGGTGTCTCTCAGTCCCTCTCTCTCAGGGAGATATATGTACACTGACTGGTGTCTCTCATTCCCTCTCTCTCAGGGAGATATCTGTACACTGAGTGGTGTCTCTCAGTCCCTCTCTCTCAGGGAGATATCTGTACACTGACTGGTGTTTCTCAGTCCCTCTCTCTCAGGGAGGTATCTGTACACTGAGTGGTGTCTCTCAGTCCCTGTCTCTCATGAGCTTTATGTACACTGAGTGGTGTCTCTCAGGGAGATATCTGTACACTGAGTGGTGTCTCTCAGTCCCTCTCTCTCAGGGAGATATCTGTACACTGAGTGGTGTCTCTCAGTCCCTCTCTCTCAGGGAGATATTTGTACACTGACTGGTGTCTCTCAGTCCCTGTCTCTCAGGGAGATATCTGTACACTGAGTGGTGTCTCTCAGTCCCTCTCTCTCAGGGAGATATCTGTACACTGACTGGTGTCTCTCAGTCCCAGTCTCTCAGGGAGATATCTGTACACTGAGTGGTGTCTCACAGTCCCTCTCTCTCAGGGAGACATCTGGACACTGACTGGTGTCTCTCAGTCCCTGTCTCTCAGGGAGATATCTGTACACTGAGTGGTGTCTCTCAGTCCCTGTCTCTCAGGGAGCTTTATGTACACTGAGTGGTGCCTCTCAGGGAAATATCTGTACACTGACTGGTGTCTCTCAGTCCCTGTCTCTCAGGGAGCTTTATGTACACTGAGTGGTGTCTCTCAGTCCCTCTCTCTCAGGGAGATATTTGTACACTGACTGATGTCTCTCAGTCCCTGTCTCTCAGGGAGATATCTGTACACTGAGTGGTGTCTCTCAGTCCCTCTCTCTCAGGGAGATATCTGTACACTGACTGGTGTCTCTCAGTCCCTGTCTCTCAGGGAGATATCTGTACACTGAGTGGTGTCTCACAGTCCCTCTCTCTCAGGGAGACATCTGTACACTGAGTGGTGTGTCTCAGTCACTCTCTCTCAGGGAGATATCTGTACTGTGACTGGTGTCTCCCAGTCCCTGTCTCTGAGGGAGATATCTGTTCACTGAGTGGTGTCTCTCAGTCCCTCTCTCTCAGGGAGATATCTGCACACTGACTGGTGTCTCTCAGTCCCTCTCTCTCAGGGAGATATCTGTACACTGAGTGGTGTCTCTCAGTCCCTCTCTGTCAGGGAGATATCTGTACACTGAGTGGTGTCTCTCAGTCCCTGTCTCTCAGGGAGATATATGTACACTGACTGGTGTCTCTCAGTCCCTCTCTCTCAGGGAGATATCTGTACACTGACTGGTGTCTCTCAGTCCCTCTCTCTCAGCGAGATATCTGTACACTGAGTGGTGTCTCACAGCCCCTGTCTCTCAGGGAGATATCTGTACACTGTCTGGTGTCTCTCAGTCCCTGTCTGTCAGGGAGATATCTATACACTGAGTGGTGTCTCTCAGTCCCTCTCTCTCAGGGAGATATCTGTACACTGACTGGTGTCTCACAGTCCCTCTCTCTCAGGGAGATATCTGTACACTGACTGGTGTCCCTCAGTCCCTGTCTCTCAGGGAGCTTTATGTACACTGAGTGGTGTCTCTCAGGGAGATATCTGTACACTGACTGGTGTCTCTCAGTCCCTGTCTCTCAGGGAGCTTTATGTACACTGAGTGGTGTCTCACAGTCCCTCTCTCTCAGGGAGATATCTGTACACTGACTGTCTCTCAGTCCCTGTCTCTCAGGGAGATATATGTACACTGACTGGTGTCTCTCAGTCCTTGTCTCTCAGTGAGATATCTGTACACTGAGTGGTGTCTTTCAGTCCCTCTCTCTCAGGCAGATATCTGTACACTGAGAGGTGTCTCTCAGTTCCTGTCTCTCAGGGAGATATCTGTACACTGAATGGTGTCTCTCAGTCCCTCTCTCTCAGGGAGATATCTGTACTCTGACTGGTGTCTCTCAGTTCCTGTCTCTCAGGAAGATATCTGTGCACTGAGTGGTGTCTCTCAGTCCCTCTCTCTCAGGGAGATATCTGTACACTGACTGGTGTCTCTCAGTCCCTCTCTCTCAGGGAGATATCTGTACACTGACTGGTGTCTCTCAGTCCCTCTCTCTCAGGGAGATATCTGTACACTGAGTGGTGTCTCACAGCCCCTGTCTCTCAGGGAGATATCTGTACACTGAGTGGTGTCTCTCAGTCCCTCTCTCTCAGGGAGATATCTGTACACTGACTGGTGTCTCGCAGTCCCTGTCTCTCAGGGAGATATCTGTACACTGACTGGTGTCTCTCAGTCCCTCTCTCTCAGGGAGATATCTGTACACTGACTGGTGTGTCTCAGTCCCTGTCTCTCAGGGAGATATCTGTACACTGAGTGGTGTCTCTCAGTCCCTCTCTCGCAGGGAGATATCTGTACACTGACTGGTGTCTCTCAGGGAGATATCTGTACACTGAGTGGTGTCTCACAGTCCCTCTCTCTGAGGGAGATATCTGGACACTGAGTGGTGTCTCTCAGTCCCTCTCTCTCAGGGAGATATCTGTACACTGACTGGTGTCTCTCAGTCCCTCTCTCTCAGGGAGATATCTGTACACTGAGTGGTGTCTCTCAGTCCCTCTCTCTCAGGGAGATATCTGTACACTGAGTGGTGTCTCTCAGTCCCTGTCTCTCAGGGAGATATATGTACACTGACTGGTGTCTCTCAGTCCCTCTCTCTCAGGGAGATATCTGTACACTGACTGGTGTCTCTCAGTCCCTCTCTCTCAGGGAGATATCTGTACACTGAGTGGTGTCTCACAGCCCCTGTCTCTCAGGGAGATATCTGTACACTGTCTGGTGTCTCTCAGTCCCTGTCTGTCAGGGAGATATCTATACACTGAGTGGTGTCTCTCAGTCCCTGTCTCTCAGGGAGCTTTATGTACACTGAGTGGTGTCTCTCAGGGTGATATCTGTACACTGACTGGTGTCTCTCAGTCCCTGTCTCTCAGGGAGCTTTATGTACACTGAGTGGTGTCTCCCAGTCCCTCTCTCTCAGGGAGATATTTGTACACTGACTGATGTCTCTCAGTCCCTGTCTCTCAGGGAGATATCTGTACACTGAGTGGTGTCTCTCAGTCCCTCTCTCTCAGGGAGATATCTGTACACTGACTGGTGTCTCTCAGTCCCTGTCTCTCAGGGAGATATCTGTACACTGAGTGGTGTCTCACAGTCCCTCTCTCTCAGGGAGACATCTGTACACTGACTGGTGTCTCTCAGTCCCTCTCTCTCAGGGAGATATCTGTACACAGACTGGTGTCTCTCAGTCCCTCTCTCTCAGGGTGGTATCTGTACACTGAGTGGTGTCTCTCAGTCCCTGTCTCTCAGGGAGATATCTGAACACTGACTGGTGTCTCTCAGTCCCTGTCTCTCAGGGAGCTTTATGTACACTGAGTGGTGTCTCTCAGGGAGAAATCTGTACACTGAGTGTTGTCTCTCAGTCCCTCTCTCTCAGGGAGATATCTGTACACTGACTGGTGTCTCTCAGCCCCTCTCTCTCAGGGAGATATCTGTGCACTGAGTGGTGTCTCACAGTCCCTCTCTCTGGGAGATATCTGTACACTGACTGGTGTCTCTCAGTCCCTGTCTCTCAGGGAGATATCTGTACACTGAGTGGTGTCTCTCAGTCCCTCTCTCTCAGGGAGATATCTGTACTCTGACTGGTGTCTCTCAGTCCCTGACTCTGAGGGAGATATCTGTACAATGAGTGGTGTCTCTCAGTCCCTCTCTCTCAGGGAGATATCTGTACACTGAGTGGTGTCTCTCAGTCCCTCTCTCTCAGGGAGATATCTGTACACTGAGTGGTGTCTCTCAGTCACTGTCTCTCAGGGAGTTATATGTACACTGACTGGTGTCTCTCAGTCCCTCTCTCTCAGGGAGATATCTGTACACTGACTGGTGTCTCTCAGACCCTCTCTCTCAGGGAGATATCTGTACACTGAGTGGTGTCTCACAGCCCCTGTCTCTCAGGGAGATATCTGTACACTGTCTGGTGTCTCTCAGTCCCTGTCTGTCAGGGAGATATCTATACACTGAGTGGTGTCTCTCAGTCCCTGTCTCTCAGGGAGCTTTATGTACACTGAGTGGTGTCTCTCAGTCCCTCTCTCTCAGGGAGATATTTGTACACTGACTGGTGTCTCTCAGTCCCTGTCTCTCAGGGAGATATCTGTACACTGAGTGGTGTCTCTCAGTCCCTCTCTCTCAGGGAGATATCTGTACACTGACTGGTGTCTCTCAGTCCCAGTCTCTCAGGGAGATATCTGTACACTGAGTGGTGTCTCACAGTCCCTCTCTCTCAGGGAGACATCTGGACACTGACTGGTGTCTCTCAGTCCCTGTCTCTCAGGGAGATATCTGTACACTGAGTGGTGTCTCTCAGTCCCTGTCTCTCAGGGAGCTTTATGTACACTGAGTGGTGCCTCTCAGGGAGATATCTGTACACTGACTGGTGTCTCTCAGTCCCTGTCTCTCAGGGAGCTTTATGTACACAGAGTGGTGTCTCTCAGTCCCTGTCTCTCAGGGAGATATCTGTACACTGAGTGGTGTCTCTCAGTCCCTCTCTCTCAGGGAGATATCTGTACACTGACTGGTGTCTCTCAGTCCCTGTCTCTCAGGGAGATATCTGTACACTGAGTGGTGTCTCACAGTCCCTCTCTCTCAGGGAGACATCTGTACACTGACTGGTGTCTCTCAGTCCCTCTCTCTCAGGGAGATATCTGTACACTGACTGGTGTCTCTCAGTCCCTCTCTCTCAGGGTGGTATCTGTACACTGAGTGGTGTCTCTCAGTCCCTGTCTCTCAGGGAGATATCTGTACACTGACTGGTGTCTCTCAGTCCCTGTCTCTCAGGGAGCTTTATGTACACTGAGTGGTGTCTCTCAGGGAGAAATCTGTACACTGAGTGTTGTCTCTCAGTCCCTCTCTCTCAGGGAGATATCTGTACACTGACTGGTGTCTCTCAGCCCCTCTCTCTCAGGGAGATATCTGTGCACTGAGTGGTGTCTCACAGTCCCTCTCTCTGGGAGATATCTGTACACTGACTGGTGTCTCTCAGTCCCTGTCTCTCAGGGAGATATCTGTACACTGAGTGGTGTCTCTCAGTCCCTCTCTCTCAGGGAGATATCTGTACTCTGACTGGTGTCTCTCAGTCCCTGTCTCTGAGGGAGATATCTGTACACTGACTGGTGTCTCTCAGTCCCTCTCTCTCAGGGAGATATCTGTACACTGACTGGTGTCTCTCAGTCCCTCTCTCTCAGGGAGATATCTGTACACTGAGTGGTGTCTCTCAGTCCCTCTCTCTCAGGGAGATATCTGTACACTGAGTGGTGTCTCTCAGTCCATGTCTCTCAGGGAGATATATGTACACTGACTGGTGTCTCTCAGTCCCTCTCTCTCAGGGAGATATCTGTACACTGAGTGGTGTCTCACAGCCCCTGTCTCTCAGGGAGATATCTGTCCACTGTCTGGTGTCTCTCAGTCCCTGTCTGTCAGGGAGATATCTATACACTGAGTGGTGTCTCTCAGTCCCTGTCTCTCAGGGAGCTTTATGTACACTGAGTGGTGCCTCTCAGGGAGATATCTGTACACTGACTGGTGTCTCTCAGTCCCTGTCTCTCAGGGAGCTTTATGTACACTGAGTGGTGTCTCTCAGTCCCTGTCTCTCAGGGAGATATCTGTACACTGAGTGGTGTCTCTCAGTCCCTCTCTCTCAGGGAGATATCTGTACACTGACTGGTGTCTCTCAGTCCCTGTCTCTCAGGGAGATATCTGTACACTGAGTGGTGTCTCACAGTCCCTCTCTCTCAGGGAGACATCTGTACACTGACTGGTGTCTCTCAGTCCCTCTCTCTCAGGGAGATATCTGTACACTGACTGGTGTCTCTCAGTCCCTCTCTCTCAGGGTGGTATCTGTACACTGAGTGGTGTCTCTCAGTCCCTGTCTCTCAGGGAGATATCTGTACACTGACTGGTGTCTCTCAGTCCCTGTCTCTCAGGGAGCTTTATGTACACTGAGTGGTGTCTCTCAGGGAGAAATCTGTACACTGAGTGTTGTCTCTCAGTCCCTCTCTCTCAGGGAGATATCTGTACACTGACTGGTGTCTCTCAGCCCCTCTCTCTCAGGGAGATATCTGTGCACTGAGTGGTGTCTCACAGTCCCTCTCTCTGGGAGATATCTGTACACTGACTGGTGTCTCTCAGTCCCTGTCTCTCAGGGAGATATCTGTACACTGAGTGGTGTCTCTCAGTCCCTCTCTCTCAGGGAGATATCTGTACTCTGACTGGTGTCTCTCAGTCCCTGTCTCTGAGGGAGATATCTGTACACTGACTGGTGTCTCTCAGTCCCTCTCTCTCAGGGAGATATCTGTACACTGACTGGTGTCTCTCAGTCCCTCTCTCTCAGGGAGATATCTGTACACTGAGTGGTGTCTCTCAGTCCCTCTCTCTCAGGGAGATATCTGTACACTGAGTGGTGTCTCTCAGTCCATGTCTCTCAGGGAGATATATGTACACTGACTGGTGTCTCTCAGTCCCTCTCTCTCAGGGAGATATCTGTACACTGACTGGTGTCTCTCAGTCCCTCTCTCTCAGGGAGATATCTGTACACTGAGTGGTGTCTCACAGCCCCTGTCTCTCAGGGAGATATCTGTCCACTGTCTGGTGTCTCTCAGTCCCTGTCTGTCAGGGAGATATCTATACACTGAGTGGTGTCTCTCAGTCCCTGTCTCTCAGGGAGCTTTATGTACACTGAGTGGTGTCTCTCAGGGAGATATCTGTACACTGACTGGTGTCTCTCAGTCCCTGTCTCTCAGGGAGCTTTATGTACACTGAGTGGTGTCTCTCAGTCCCTCTCTCTCAGGGAGATATTTGTACACTGACTGGTGTCTCTCAGTCCCTGTCTCTCAGGGAGATATCTGTACACTGAGTGGTGTCTCTCAGTCCCTCTCTCTCAGGGAGATATCTGTACACTGACTGGTGTCTCTCAGTCCCTGTCTCTCAGGGAGATATCTATACACTGAGTGGTGTCTCTCAGTCCCTGTCTCTCAGCGAGATATCTGTACACTGACTGGTGTCTCTCAGTCCCTCTCTCTCAGGGAGATATCTGAACGCTGACTAGTGTCTCTCAGTCCCTCTCTCTCAGGGAGATATCTGTACACTGAGTGGTGTCTCTCAGTCCCTCTCTCTCAGGGAGATATCTGTACACTGACTGGTGTCTCTCAGTCCCTGTCTCTCAGGGAGATATATGCACACTGACTGGTGTCTCTCAGTCCCTCTCTCAGGGAGGTATCTGTACACTGAGTGGTGTCTCTCAGTCCCCGTCTCTCAGGGAGATATATGTACACTGACTGGTGTCTCTCAGTCCTTGTCTCTCAGGGAGATATCTGTTCACTGAGTGGTGTCTCTCAGTCCCTCTCTCTCAGGGAGATATCTGTACACTGAGTGGTGTCTCTCAGTTCCTGTCTCTCAGGGAGATATCTGTACACTGAATGGTGTCTCTCAGTCCCTCTCTCTCAGGGAGATATCTGTACACTGACTGGTGTCTCTCAGTCCCTCTCTCTCAGGGAGATATCTGTACGCTGACTGGTGTCTCTCAGTCCCTCTCTCTCAGGGAGATATCTGTACACTGAGTGGTGTCTCACAGTCCCTGTCTCTCAGGGAGATATATGTACACTGACTGGTGTCTCTCAGTCCCACTCTCTCAGGGAGGTATCTGCACACTGAGTGGTGTCTCTCAGTCCCTGTCTCTCAGGGAGATATATGTGCACTGACTGGTGTCTCTCAGTCCCTCTCTCTCAGGGAGATATCTGTACACTGAGTGGTGTCTCTCAGTCCCTCTCTCTCAGGGAGATATCTGTACACTGAGTGGGGTCTCTCAGTACCTCTCTCTCACGGAGATATCTGTACACTGACCGGTGTCTCTCAGTCCTTGTCTCTCAGGGAGATATCTGTACACTGACTGGTGTCTCTCAGTCCCTCTCTCTAAGGGAGCTTTATGTACACTGAGTGGTGTCTCTCAGGGAGATATCTGTACACTGACTGGTGTCTCTCAGTCCCTGTCTCTCAGGGAGCTTTATGTATACTGAGTGGTGTCTCACAGTCCCTCTCTCTCAGGGAGATATCTGTACACTGACTGGTGTCCCTCAGTCCCTGTCTCTCAGGGAGATATCTGTACACTGAGTGTTGACTCTCAATCCCTCTCTGTCAGGGAGATATCTGTACACTGACTGGTGTCTCTCAGTCCCTGTCTCTCAGGGAGATATCTATACACTGAGTGGTGTCTCTCAGTCCCTGTCTCTCAGGGAGATATCTGTACACTGACTGGTGTCTCTCAGTCCCTCTCTCTCAGGGAGACATCTGTACGCTGACTAGTGTCTCTCAGTCCCTCTCTCTCAGGGAGATATCTGTACACTGAGTGGTGTCTCTCAGTCCCTCTCTCTCAGGGAGATATCTGTACACTGACTGGTGTCTCTCAGTCCCTGTCTCTCAGGGAGATATATGTACACTGACTGGTGTCTCTCAGTCCCTCTCTCAGGGAGGTATCTGTACACTGAGTGGTGTCTCTCAGTCCCTGTCTCTCAGGGAGATATATGTACACTGACTGGTGTCTCTCAGTCCTTGTCTCTCAGGGAGATATCTGTACACTGAGTGGTGTCTTTCAGTCCCTCTCTCTCAGGGAGATATCTGTACACTGAGTGGTGTCTCTCAGTTCCTGTCTCTCAGGGAGATATCTGTCCACTGAATGGTGTCTCTCAGTCCCTCTCTCTCAGGGAGATATCTGTACTCTGACTGGTGTCTCTCAGTCCCTGTCTCTCAGGGAGATATCTGTACACTGAGTGGTGTCTCTCAGTCCCTCTCTCTCAGGGAGATATCTGTACACTGACTGGTGTCTCTCAGTCCCTCTCTCTCAGGGAGATATCTGTACACTGAGTGGTGTCTCACAGCCCCTGTCTCTCAGGGAGATATCTGTACACTGACTGGTGTCTCTCAGTCCCTGTCTCTCAGGGAGAAATCTGTACACTGAGTGGTGTCTCTCAATCCCTCTCTCTCAGGGAGATATCTGTACACTGACTGGTGTCTCTCAGTCCCTGTCTCTCAGGGAGATATCTGTACACTCAGTGGTGTCTCACAGTCCCTCTCTCGCAGGGAGATATCTGTACACTGACTGGTGTCTCTCAGTCCCTCTCTCTCAGGGAGATATCTCTACACTGACTGGTGTCTCTCAGTCCCTCTCTCTCAGGGAGATATCTGTACACTGACTGGTGTCTCTCAGTCCCTGTCTCTCAGGGAGATATCTGTACACTGAGTGGTGTCTCACAGTCCCTCTCTCTCAGGGAGATATCTGTACACTGACTGGTGTCTCTCTGTCCCTCTCTCTCAGGGAGATATCTGTACACTGAGTGGTGTCTCTCAGTCCCTCTCTCTCAGGGAGATATATGTACACTGACTGGTGTCTCTCAGTCCCTCTCTCTCAGGGAGGTATCTGTACACTGAGTGGTGTCTCTCAGTCCCTGTCTATCAGGGAGATATATGCACACTGACTGGTGTCTCTCAGTCCCTGTCTCTCAGGGAGATATCTGTACACTGAGTGGTGTCTCTCAGTCCCTCTCTCTCAGGGAGATATCTGTACAATGAGTGGTGTCTCTCAGTCCCTGTCTCTCAGGGAGATATCTGTACAGTGAGTGGTGTCTCTCAGTCCCTCTCTCTCAGGGAGATATCTGTACTATGACTGGTGTCTCTCAGTCCCTGTCTCTCAGGGAGATATCAGTACACTGAGTGGTGTCTCTCAGTCCCTCTCTCTCAGGGAGATATCTGTACACTGACTGGTGTCTCTCAGTCCCTCTCTCTCAGGGTGGTATCTGTACACTGAGTGGTGTCTCTCAGTCCCTGTCTCTCAGGGAGATATCTGTACACTGACTGGTGTCTCTCAGTCCCTGTCTCTCAGGGAGCTTTATGTACACTGAGTGGTGTCTCTCAGGGAGAAATCTGTGCACTGAGTGTTGTCCCTCAGTCCCTCTCTCTCAGGGAGATATCTGTACACTGACTGGTGTCTCTCAGCCCCTCTTTCTCAGGGAGATATCTGTGCACTGAGTGGTGTCTCACAGTCCCTCTCTCTGGGAGATATCTGTACACTGACTGGTGTCTCTCAATCCCTGTCTCTCAGGGAGATATCTGTACACTGAGTGGTGTCTCTCAGTCCCTCTCTCTCAGGGAGATATCTGCACACTGACTGGTGTCTCTCAGTCCCTGTCTCTGAGGGAGATATCTGTACACTGAGTGGTGTCTCTCAGTCCCTCTCTCTCAGGGAGATATTTGTACACTGACTGGTGTCTCTCAGTCCCTGTCTCTCAGGGAGATATCTGTACACTGAGTGGTGTCTCTCAGTCCCTCTCTCTCAGGGAGATATCTGTACAATGAGTGGTGTCTCTCAGTCCCTCTCTCTCAGGGAGATATCTGTACAGTGAGTGGTGTCTCTCAGTCCCTCTCTCTCAGGGAGATATCTGTACTATGACTGGTGTCTCTCAGTCCCTGTCTCTCAGGGAGATATCAGTACACTGAGTGGTGTCTCTCAGTCCCTCTCTCTCAGGGAGATATCTGTACACTGACTGGTGTCTCTCAGTCCCTCTCTCCTGGGTGGTATCTGTACACTGAGTGGTGTCTCTCAGTCCCTGTCTCTCAGGGAGATATCTGTACACTGACTGGTGTCTCTCAGTCCCTGTCTCTCAGGGAGCTTTATGTACACTGAGTGGTGTCTCTCAGGGAGAAATCTGTACACTGAGTGTTGTCTCTCAGTCCCTCCCTCTCAGGGAGATATCTGTACACTGACTGGTGTCTCTCAGCCCCTCTCTCTCAGGGAGATATCTGTGCACTGAGTGGTGTCTCACAGTCCCTCTCTCTGGGAGATATCTGTACACTGACTGGTGTCTCTCAGTCCCTGTCTCTCAGGGAGATATCTGTACACTGAGTGGTGTCTCTCAGTCCCTCTCTCTCAGGGAGATATCTGCACACTGACTGGTGTCTCTCAGTCCCTGTCTCTGAGGGAGATATCTGTACACTGAGTGGTGTCTCTCAGTCCCTCTCTCTCAGGGAGATATCTGTACACTGAGTGGTGTCTCTCAGTTCCTGTCTCTCAGGGAGATATCTGTACACTGAATGGTGTCTCTCAGTCCCTCTCTCTCAGGGAGATATCTGTACACTGACTGGTGTCTCTCAGTCCCTCTCTCTCAGGGAGATATCTGTACACTGACTGGTGTCTCTCAGTCCCTCTCTCTCAGCGAGATATCTGTACACTGAGTGGTGTCTCACAGCCCCTGTCTCTCAGAGAGATATCTGTACACTGTCTGGTGTCTCTCAGTCCCTGTCTGTCAGGGAGATATCTATACACTGAGTGGTGTCTCTCAGTCCCTCTCTCTCAGGGAGATATCTGTACACTGACTGGTGTCTCACAGTCCCTCTCTCTCAGGGAGATATCTGTACACTGACTGGTGTCTCTCAGTCCCTGTCTCTCAGGGAGCTTTATGTACACTGAGTGGTGTCTCTCAGGGAGATATCTGTACACTGACTGGTGTCTCTCAGTCCCTGTCTCTCAGGGAGCTTTATGTACACTGAGTGGTGTCTCACAGTCCCTCTCTCTCAGGGAGATATCTGTACACTGACTGTCTCTCAGTCCCTGTCTCTCAGGGAGATATATGTACACTGACTGCTGTCTCTCAGTCCTTGTCTCTCAGTGAGATATCTGTACACTGAGTGGTGTCTTTCAGTCCCTCTCTCTCAGGCAGATATCTGTACACTGAGTGGTGTCTCTCAGTTCCTGTCTCTCAGGGAGATATCTGTACACTGAATGGTGTCTCTCAGTCCCTCTCTCTCTGGGAGATATCTGTACTCTGACTGGTGTCTCTCAGTCCCTGTCTCTCAGGAAGATATCTGTGCACTGAGTGGTGTCTCTCAGTCCCTCTCTCTCAGGGAGATATCTGTACACTGACTGGTGTCTCTCAGTCCCTCTCTCTCAGGGAGATATCTGTACACTGACTGGTGTCTCTCAGTCCCTCTCTCTCAGGGAGATATCTGTACACTGAGTGGTGTCTCACAGCCCCTGTCTCTCAGGGAGATATCTGTACACTGAGTGGTGTCTCTCAGTCCCTCTCTCTCAGGGAGATATCTGTACACTGACTGGTGTCTCGCAGTCCCTGTCTCTCAGGGAGATATCTGTACACTGACTGGTGTCTCTCAGTCCCTCTCTCTCAGGGAGATATCTGTACACTGACTGGTGTGTCTCAGTCCCTGTCTCTCAGGGAGATATCTGTACACTGAGTGGTGTCTCTCAGTCCCTCTCTCTCAGGGAGATATCTGTACACTGACTGGTGTCTCTCAGGGAGATATCTGTACACTGAGTGGTGTCTCACAGTCCCTCTCTCTGAGGGAGATATCTGGACACTGAGTGGTGTCTCTCAGTCCCTCTCTCTCAGGGAGATATCTGTACACTGACTGGTGTCTCTCAGTCCCTCTCTCTCAGGGAGATATCTGTACACTGAGTGGTGTCTCTCAGTCCCTCTCTCTCAGGGAGATATCTGTACACTGAGTGGTGTCTCTCAGTCCCTGTCTCTCAGGGAGATATATGTACACTGACTGGTGTCTCTCAGTCCCTCTCTCTCAGGGAGATATCTGTACACTGACTGGTGTCTCTCAGTCCCTCTCTCTCAGGGAGATATCTGTACACTGAGTGGTGTCTCACAGCCCCTGTCTCTCAGGGAGATATCTGTACACTGTCTGGTGTCTCTCAGTCCCTGTCTGTCAGGGAGATATCTATACACTGAGTGGTGTCTCTCAGTCCCTGTCTCTCAGGGAGCTTTATGTACACTGAGTGGTGTCTCTCAGGGTGATATCTGTACAATGACTGGTGTCTCTCAGTCCCTGTCTCTCAGGGAGCTTTATGTACACTGAGTGGTGTCTCTCAGTCCCTCTCTCTCAGGGAGATATTTGTACACTGACTGATGTCTCTCAGTCCCTGTCTCTCAGGGAGATATCTGTACACTGAGTGGTGTCTCACAGTCCCTCTCTCTCAGGGAGACATCTGTACACTGACTGGTGTCTCTCAGTCCCTCTCTCTCAGGGAGATATCTGTACACAGACTGGTGTCTCTCAGTCCCTCTCTCTCAGGGTGGTATCTGTACACTGAGTGGTGTCTCTCAGTCCCTGTCTCTCAGGGAGATATCTGAACACTGACTGGTGTCTCTCAGTCCCTGTCTCTCAGGGAGCTTTATGTACACTGAGTGGTGTCTCTCAGGGAGAAATCTGTACACTGAGTGTTGTCTCTCAGTCCCTCTCTCTCAGGGAGATATCTGTACACTGACTGGTGTCTCTCAGCCCCACTCTCTCAGGGAGATATCTGTGCACTGAGTGGTGTCTCACAGTCCCTCTCTCTGGGAGATATCTGTACACTGACTGGTGTCTCTCAGTCCCTGTCTCTCAGGGAGATATCTGTACACTGAGTGGTGTCTCTCAGTCCCTCTCTCTCAGGGAGATATCTGTACTCTGACTGGTGTCTCTCGGTCCCTGACTCTGAGGGAGATATCTGTACAATGAGTGGTGTCTCTCAGTCCCTCTCTCTCAGGGAGATATCTGTACACTGACTGGTGTCTCTCAGTCCCTCTCTCTCAGGGAGATATCTGTACACTGAGTGGTGTCTCTCAGTCCCTCTCTCTCAGGGAGATATCTGTACACTGAGTGGTGTCTCTCAGTCACTGTCTCTCAGGGAGTTATATGTACACTGACTGGTGTCTCTCAGTCCCTCTCTCTCAGGGAGATATCTGTACACTGACTGGTGTCTCTCAGACCCTCTCTCTCAGGGAGATATCTGTACACTGAGTGGTGTCTCACAGCCCCTGTCTCTCAGGGAGATATCTGTACACTGTCTGGTGTCTCTCAGTCCCTGTCTGTCAGGGAGATATCTATACACTGAGTGGTGTCTCTCAGTCCCTCTCTCTCAGGGAGATATCTGTACACTGAGTGGTGTCTCACATTCCCTCTCTCTCAGGGAGACATCTGGACACTGACTGGTGTCTCTCAGTCCCTGTCTCTCAGGGAGATATCTGTACACTGAGTGGTGTCTCTCAGTCCCTGTCTCTCAGGGAGCTTTATGTACACTGAGTGGTGCCTCTCAGGGAGATATCTGTACACTGACTGGTGTCTCTCAGTCCCTGTCTCTCAGGGAGCTTTATGTACACTGAGTGGTGTCTCTCAGTCCCTCTCTCTCAGGGAGATATTTGTACACTGACTGATGTCTCTCAGTCCCTGTCTCTCAGGGAGATATCTGTACACTGAGTGGTGTCTCTCAGTCCCTCTCTCTCAGGGAGATATCTGTACACTGACTGGTGTCTCTCAGTCCCTGTCTCTCAGGGAGATAACTGTACACTGAGTGGTGTCTCACAGTCCCTCTCTCTCAGGGAGACATCTGTACACTGACTGGTGTCTCTCAGTCCCTCTCTCTCAGGGAGATATCTGTACACTGACTGGTGTCTCTCAGTCCCTCTCTCTCAGGGTGGTATCTGTACACTGAGTGGTGTCTCTCAGTCCCTGTCTCTCAGGGAGATATCTGTACACTGACTGGTGTCTCTCAGTCCCTGTCTCTCAGGGAGCTTTATGTACACTGAGTGGTGTCTCTCAGGGAGAAATCTGTACACTGAGTGTTGTCTCTCAGTCCCTCTCTCTCAGGGAGATATCTGTACACTGACTGGTGTCTCTCAGCCCCTCTCTCTCAGGGAGATATCTGTGCACTGAGTGGTGTCTCACAGTCCCTCTCTCTGGGAGATATCTGTACACTGACTGGTGTCTCTCAGTCCCTGTCTCTCAGGGAGATATCTGTACACTGAGTGGTGTCTCTCAGTCCCTCTCTCTCAGGGAGATATCTGTACTCTGACTGGTGTCTCTCAGTCCCTGTCTCTGAGGGAGATATCTGTACACTGACTGGTGTCTCTCAGTCCCTCTCTCTCAGGGAGATATCTGTACACTGACTGGTGTCTCTCAGTCCCTCTCTCTCAGGGAGATATCTGTACACTGAGTGGTTTCTCTCAGTCCCTCTCTCTCAGGGAGATATCTGTACACTGAGTGGTGTCTCACAGCCCCTGTCTCTCAGGGAGATATCTGTCCACTGTCTGGTGTCTCTCAGTCCCTGTCTGTCAGGGAGATATCTATACACTGAGTGGTGTCTCTCAGTCCCTGTCTCTCAGGGAGCTTTATGTACACTGAGTGGTGTCTCTCAGGGAGATATCTGTACACTGACTGGTGTCTCTCAGTCCCTGTCTCTCAGGGAGCTTTATGTACACTGAGTGGTGTCTCTCAGTCCCTCTCTCTCAGGGAGATATTTGTACACTGACTGGTGTCTCTCAGTCCCTGTCTCTCAGGGAGATATCTGTACACTGAGTGGTGTCTCTCAGTCCCTCTCTCTCAGGGAGATATCTGTACACTGACTGGTGTCTCTCAGTCCCTGTCTCTCAGGGAGATATCTATACACTGAGTGGTGTCTCTCAGTCCCTGTCTCTCAGCGAGATATCTGTACACTGACTGGTGTCTCTCAGTCCCTCTCTCTCAGGGAGATATCTGAAAGCTGACTAGTGTCTCTCAGTCCCTCTCTCTCAGGGAGATATCTGTACACTGAGTGGTGTCTCTCAGTCCCTCTCTCTCAGGGAGATATCTGTACACTGACTGGTGTCTCTCAGTCCCTGTCTCTCAGGGAGATATATGTACACTGACTGGTGTCTCTCAGTCCCTCTCTCAGGGAGGTATCTGTACACTGAGTGGTGTCTCTCAGTCCCCGTCTCTCAGGGAGATATATGTACACTGACTGGTGTCTCTCAGTCCTTGTCTCTCAGGGAGATATCTGTTCACTGAGTGGTGTCTCTCAGTCCCTCTGTCTCAGGGAGATATCTGTACACTGAGTGGTGTCTCTCAGTTCCTGTCTCTCAGGGAGATATCTGTACACTGAATGGTGTCTCTCAGTCCCTCTCTCTCAGGGAGATATCTGTACACTGACTGGTGTCTCTCAGTCCCTCTCTCTCAGGGAGATATCTGTACGCTGACTGGTGTCTCTCAGTCCCTCTCTCTCAGGGAGATATCTGTACACTGAGTGGTGTCTCACAGTCCCTGTCTCTCAGGGAGATATATGTACACTGACTGGTGTCTCTCAGTCCCACTCTCTCAGGGAGGTATCTGCACACTGAGTGGTGTCTCTCAGTCCCTGTCTCTCAGGGAGATATATGTGCACTGACTGGTGTCTCTCAGTCCCTCTCTCTCAGGGAGATATCTGTACACTGAGTGGTGTCTCTCAGTCCCTCTCTCTCAGGGAGACATCTGTACACTGAGTGGGGTCTCTCAGTCCCTGTCTCTCAGGGAGATATCTGTACACTGAGTGGTGTCTCACAGTCCCTGTCTCTCAGTGAGATATCTGTACACTGAGTGGTGTCTCTCAGTACCTCTCTCTCACGGAGATATCTGTACACTGACCGGTGTCTCTCAGTCCTTGTCTCTCAGGGAGATATCTGTACACTGACTGGTGTCTCTCAGTCCCTCTCTCTCAGGGAGCTTTATGTACACTGAGTGGTGTCTCTCAGGGAGATATCTGTACACTGACTGGTGTCTCTCAGTCCCTGTCTCTCAGGGAGCTTTATGTATACTGAGTGGTGTCTCACAGTCCCTCTCTCTCAGGGAGATATCTGTACACTGACTGGTGTCCCTCAGTCCCTGTCTCTCAGGGAGATATCTGTACACTGAGTGGTGACTCTCAATCCCTCTCTGTCAGGGAGATATCTGTACACTGACTGGTGTCTCTCAGTCCCTGTCTCTCAGGGAGATATCTATACACTGAGTGGTGTCTCTCAGTCCCTGTCTCTCAGGGAGATACCTGTACACTGACTGGTGTCTCTCAGTCCCTGTCTCTCAGGGAGACATCTGTACGCTGACTAGTGTCTCTCAGTCCCTCTCTCTCAGGGAGATATCTGTACACTGAGTGGTGTCTCTTAGTCCCTCTCTCTCAGGGAGATATCTGTACACTGACTGGTGTCTCTCAGTCCCTGTCTCTCAGGGAGATATATGTACACTGACTGGTGTCTCTCAGTCCCTCTCTCAGGGAGGTATCTGTACACTGAGTGGTGTCTCTCAGTCCCTGTCTCTCAGGGAGATATATGTACACTGACTGGTGTGTCTCAGTCCTTGTCTCTCAGGGAGATATCTGTACACTGAGTGGTGTCTTTCAGTCCCTCTCTCTCAGGGAGATATCTGTACACAGAGTGGTGTCTCTCAGTTCCTGTCTCTCAGGGAGATATCTGTCCACTGAATGGTGTCTCTCAGTCCCTCTCTCTCAGGGAGATATCTGTACTCTGACTGGTGTCTCTCAGTCCCTGTCTCTCAGGGAGATATCTGTGCACTGAGTGGTGTCTCTCAGTCCCTCTCTCTCAGGGAGATATCTGTACACTGACTGGTGTCTCTCAGTCCCTCTCTCTCAGGGAGATATCTGTACACTGAGTGGTGTCTCACAGCCCCTGTCTCTCAGGGAGATATCTGTACACTGACTGGTGTCTCTCAGTCCCTGTCTCTCAGGGAGAAATCTGTACACTGAGTGGTGTCTCTCAATCCCTCTCTCTCAGGGAGATATCTGTACACTGACTGGTGTCTCTCAGTCCCTGTCTCTCAGGGAGATATCTGTACACTCAGTGGTGTCTCACAGTCCCTCTCTCGCAGGGAGATATCTGTACACTGACTGGTGTCTCTCAGTCCCTCTCTCTCAGGGAGATATCTCTACACTGACTGGTGTCTCTCAGTCCCTCTCTCTCAGGGAGATATCTGTACACTGACTGGTGTCTCTCAGTCCCTGTCTCTCAGGGAGATATCTGTACACTGAGTGGTGTCTCACAGTCCCTCTCTCTCAGGGAGATATCTGTACACTGACTGGTGTCTCTCTGTCCCTCTCTCTCAGGGAGATATCTGTACACTGAGTGGTGTCTCTCAGTCCCTCTCTCTCAGGGAGATATATGTACACTGACTGGTGTCTCTCAGTCCCTCTCTCTCAGGGAGGTATCTGTACACTGAGTGGTGTCTCTCAGTCCCTGTCTATCAGGGAGATATATGCACACTGACTGGTGTCTCTCAGTCCCTGTCTCTCAGGGAGATATCTGTACACTGAGTGGTGTCTCTCAGTCCCTCTCTCTCAGGGAGATATCTGTACAATGAGTGGTGTCTCTCAGTCCCTGTCTCTCAGGGAGATATCTGTACAGTGAGTGGTGTCTCTCAGTCCCTCTCTCTCAGGGAGATATCTGTACTATGACTGGTGTCTCTCAGTCCCTGTCTCTCAGGGAGATATCAGTACACTGAGTGGTGTCTCTCAGTCCCTCTCTCTCAGGGAGATATCTGTACACTGACTGGTGTCTCTCAGTCCCTCTCTCTCAGGGTGGTATCTGTACACTGAGTGGTGTCTCTCAGTCCCTGTCTCTCAGGGAGATATCTGTACACTGACTGGTGTCTCTCAGTCCCTGTCTCTCAGGGAGCTTTATGTACACTGAGTGGTGTCTCTCAGGGAGAAATCTGTGCACTGAGTGTTGTCCCTCAGTCCCTCTCTCTCAGGGAGATATCTGTACACTGACTGGTGTCTCTCAGCCCCTCTTTCGCAGGGAGATATCTGTGCACTGAGTGGTGTCTCACAGTCCCTCTCTCTGGGAGATATCTGTACACTGACTGGTGTCTCTCAATCCCTGTCTCTCAGGGAGATATCTGTACACTGAGTCGTGTCTCTCAGTCCCTCTCTCTCAGGGAGATATCTGCACACTGACTGGTGTCTCTCAGTCCCTGTCTCTGAGGGAGATATCTGTACACTGAGTGGTGTCTCTCAGTCCCTGTCTCTCAGGGAGATATTTGTACACTGACTGGTGTCTCTCAGTCCCTGTCTCTCAGGGAGATATCTGTACACTGAGTGGTGTCTCTCAGTCCCTCTCTCTCAGGGAGATATCTGTACAATGAGTGGTGTCTCTCAGTCCCTGTCTCTCAGGGAGATATCTGTACAGTGAGTGGTGTCTCTCAGTCCCTCTCTCTCAGGGAGATATCTGTACTATGACTGGTGTCTCTCAGTCCCTGTCTCTCAGGGAGATATCAGTACACTGAGTGGTGTCTCTCAGTCCCTCTCTCTCAGGGAGATATCTGTACACTGACTGGTGTCTCTCAGTCCCTCTCTCTCAGGGTGGTATCTGTACACTGAGTGGTGTCTCTCAGTCCCTGTCTCTCAGGGAGATATCTGTACACTGACTGGTGTCTCTCAGTCCCTGTCTCTCAGGGACCTTTATGTACACTGAGTGGTGTCTCTCAGGGAGAAATCTGTACACTGAGTGTTGTCTCTCAGTCCCTCTCTCTCAGGGAGATATCTGTACACTGACTGGTGTCTCTCAGCCCCTCTCTCTCAGGGAGATATCTGTGCACTGAGTGGTGTCTCACAGTCCCTCTCTCTGGGAGATATCTGTACACTGACTGGTGTCTCTCAGTCCCTGTCTCTCAGGGAGATATCTGTACAATGAGTGGTGTCTCTCAGTCCCTCTCTCTCAGGGAGATATCTGCACACTGACTGGTGTCTCTCAGTCCCTGTCTCTGAGGGAGATATCTGTACACTGAGTGGTGTCTCTCAGTCCCTCTCTCTCAGGGAGATATCTGTACACTGAGTGGTGTCTCTCAGTTCCTGTCTCTCAGGGAGATATCTGTACACTGAATGGTGTCTCTCAGTCCCTCTCTCTCAGGGAGATATCTGTACACTGACTGGTGTCTCTCAGTCCCTCTCTCTCAGGGAGATATCTGTACGCTGACTGGTGTCTCTCAGTCCCTCTCTCTCATGGAGATATCTGTACACTGAGTGGTGTCTCTCAGTCCCTCTCTCTCAGGGAGATATCTGTACACTGAGTGGTGTCTCACAGTCCCTGTCTCTCAGGGAGATATATGTACACTGACTGGTGTCTCTCAGTCCCACTCTCTCAGGGAGGTATCTGCACACTGAGTGGTGTCTCTCAGTCCCTGTCTCTCAGGGAGATATATGTGCACTGACTGGTGTCTCTCAGTCCCTCTCTCTCAGGGAGATATCTGTACACTGAGTGGTGTCTCTCAGTCCCTCTCTCTCAGGGAGATATCTGTACACTGAGTGGTGTCTCTCAGTCCCTGTCTCTCAGGGAGATATCTGTACACTGAGTGGTGTCTCTCAGTCCCTGTCTCTCAGGGAGATATCTGTACACTGAGTGGTGTCTCTCAGTACCTCTCTCTCACGGAGATATCTGTACACTGACTGGTGTCTCTCAGTCCTTGTCTCTCAGGGAGATATCTGTACACTGACTGGTGTCTCTCAGTCCCTCTCTCTCAGGGAGCTTTATGTACACTGAGTGGTGTCTCTCAGGGAGATATCTGTACACTGACTGGTGTCTCTCAGTCCCTGTCTCTCAGGGAGCTTTATGTACACTGAATGGTGTCTCACAGTCCCTCTCTCTCAGGGAGATATCTGTACACTGACTGGTGTCCCTCAGTCCCTGTCTCTCAGGGAGATATCTGTACACTGAGTGGTGACTCTCAATCCCTCTCTGTCAGGGAGATATCTGTACACTGACTGGTGTCTCTCAGTCCCTGTCTCTCAGGGAGATATCTATACACTGAGTGGTGTCTCTCAGTCCCTGTCTCTCAGGGAGATATCTGTACACTGACTGGTGTCTCTCAGTCCCTCTCTCTCAGGGAGACATCTGTACGCTGACTAGTGTCTCTCAGTCCCTCTCTCTCAGGGAGATATCTGTACACTGAGTGGTGTCTCTCAGTCCCTCTCTCTCAGGGAGATATCTGTACACTGACTGGTGTCTCTCAGTCCCTGTCTCTCAGGGAGATATATGTACACTGACTGGTGTCTCTCAGTCCCTCTCTCAGGGAGGTATCTGTACACTGAGTGGTGTCTCTCAGTCCCTGTCTCTCAGGGAGATATATGTACACTGACTGGTGTCTCTCAGTCCTTGTCTCTCAGGGAGATATCTGTACACTGAGTGGTGTCTTTCAGTCCCTCTCTCTCAGGGAGATATCTGTACACTGAGTGGTGTCTCTCAGTTCCTGTCTCTCAGGGAGATATCTGTCCACTGAATGGTGTCTCTCAGTCCCTCTCTCTCAGGGAGATATCTGTACTCTGACTGGTGTCTCTCAGTCCCTGTCTCTCAGGGAGATATCTGTGCACTGAGTGGTGTCTCTCAGTCCCTCTCTCTCAGGGAGATATCTGTACACTGACTGGTGTCTCTCAGTCCCTCTCTCTCAGGGAGATATCTGTACACTGAGTGGTGTCTCACAGCCCCTGTCTCTCAGGGAGATATCTGTACACTGACTGGTGTCTCTCAGTCCCTGTCTCTCAGGGAGAAATCTGTACACTGAGTGGTGTCTCTCAATCCCTCTCTCTCAGGGAGATATCTGTACACTGACTGGTGTCTCTCAGTCCCTGTCTCTCAGGGAGATATCTGTACACTCAGTGGTGTCTCACAGTCCCTCTCTCGCAGGGAGATATCTGTACACTGACTGGTGTCTCTCAGTCCCTCTCTCTCAGGGAGATATCTCTACACTGACCGGTGTCTCTCAGTCCCTCTCTCTCAGGGAGATATCTGTACACTGACTGGTGTCTCTCAGTCCCTGTCTCTCAGGGAGATATCTGTACACTGAGTGGTGTCTCACAGTCCCTCTCTCTCAGGGAGATATCTGTACACTGACTGGTGTCTCTCTGTCCCTCTCTCTCAGGGAGATATCTGTACACTGAGTGGTGTCTCTCAGTCCCTCTCTCTCAGGGAGATATATGTACACTGACTGGTGTCTCTCAGTCCCTCTCTCTCAGGGAGGTATCTGTACACTGAGTGGTGTCTCTCAGTCCCTGTCTCTCAGGGAGATATATGCACACTGACTGGTGTCTCTCAGTCCCTGTCTCTCAGGGAGATATCTGTACACTGAGTGGTGTCTCTCAGTCCCTCTCTCTCAGGGAGATATCTGTACAATGAGTGGTGTCTCTCAGTCCCTGTCTCTCAGGGAGATATCTGTACAGTGAGTGGTGTCTCTCAGTCCCTCTCTCTCAGGGAGATATCTGTACTATGACTGGTGTCTCTCAGTCCCTGTCTCTCAGGGAGATATCAGTACACTGAGTGGTGTCTCTCAGTCCCTCTCTCTCAGGGAGATATCTGTACACTGACTGGTGTCTCTCAGTCCCTCTCTCTCAGGGTGGTATCTGTACACTGAGTGGTGTCTCTCAGTCCCTGTCTCTCAGGGAGATATCTGTACACTGACTGGTGTCTCTCAGTCCCTGTCTCTCAGCGAGCTTTATGTACACTGAGTGGTGTCTCTCAGGGAGAAATCTGTGCACTGAGTGTTGTCTCTCAGTCCCTCTCTCTCAGGGAGATATCTGTACACTGACTGGTGTCTCTCAGCCCCTCTTTCTCAGGGAGATATCTGTGCACTGAGTGGTGTCTCACAGTCCCTCTCTCTGGGAGATATCTGTACACTGACTGGTGTCTCTCAATCCCTGTCTCTCAGGGAGATATCTGTACACTGAGTGGTGTCTCTCAGTCCCTCTCTCTCAGGGAGATAACTGCACACTGACTGGTGTCTCTCAGTCCCTGTGTCTGAGGGAGATATCTGTACACTGAGTGGTGTCTCTCAGTCCCTCTCTCTCAGGGAGATATTTGTACACTGACTGGTGTCTCTCAGTCCCTGTCTCTCAGGGAGATATCTGTACACTGAGTGGTGTCTCTCAGTCCCTCTCTCTCAGGGAGATATTTGTACACTGACTGGTGTCTCTCAGTCCCTGTCTCTCAGGGAGATATCTGTACATTGAGTGGTGTCTCACAGTCCCTCTCTCTCAGGGAGACATCTGTACACTGACTGGTGTCTCTCAGTCCCTCTCTCTCAGGGAGATATCTGTACACTGAGTGGTGTCTCTCAGTCCCTCTCTTTCAGGGAGATATCTGTACACTGACTGGTGTCTCTCAGTCCCTCTCTCTCAGGGAGATATCTGTACACTGACTGGTGTCTCTCAGTCCCTCTCTCTCAGGGAGATATCTGTACACTGAGTGGTGTCTCACAGCCCCTGTCTCTCAGGGAGATATCTGTACACTGTCTGGTGTCTCTCAGTCCCTGTCTGTCAGGGAGATATCTATACACTGAGTGGTGTCTCTCAGTCCCTGTCTCTCAGGGAGCTTTATGTACACTGAGTGGTGTCTCTCAGTCCCTCTCTCTCAGGAAGATATTTGTACACTGACTGGTGTCTCTCAGTCCCTGTCTCTCAGGGAGATATCTGCACACTGAGTGGTGTCTCTCAGTCCCTCTCTCTCAGGGAGATATCTGTACACTGACTGGTGTCTCTCAGTCCCAGTCTCTCAGGGAGATATCTGTACACTGAGTGGTGTCTCACAGTCCCTCTCTCTCAGGGAGACATCTGTACACTGACTGGTGTCTCTCAGTCCCTGTCTCTCAGGGAGATATCTGTACACTGAGTGGTGTCTCTCAGTCCCTCTCTCTCAGGGAGATATCTGTACACTGACTGGTGTCTCTCAGTCCCTGTCTCTCAGGGAGATATCTATACACTGAGTGGTGTCTCTCAGTCCCTGTCTCTCAGGGAGATATCTGTACACTGACTGGTTTCTCTCAGTCCCTCTCTCTCAGGGAGATATCTGAACGCTGACTAGTGTCTCTCAGTCCCTCTCTCTCAGGGAGATATCTGTACACTGAGTGGTGTCTCACAGTCCCTCTCTCGCAGGGAGATATCTGTACACTGAATGGTGTCTCTCAGTCCCTCTCTCTCAGGGAGATATCTGTACACTGACTGGTTTCTCTCAGTCCCTGTCTCTCAGGGAGCTTTATGTACACTGAGTGGTGTCTCTCAGTCCCTCTCTCTCAGGGAGATATTTGTACACTGACTGGTGTCTCTCAGTCCCTGTCTCTCAGGGAGATATCTGCACACTGAGTGGTGTCTCTCAGTCCCTCTCTCTCAGGGAGATATCTGTACACTGACTGGTGTCTCTCAGTCCCAGTCTCTCAGGGAGATATCTGTACACTGAGTGGTGTCTCACAGTCCCTCTCTCTCAGGGAGACATCTGTACACTGACTGGTGTCTCTCAGTCCCTGTCTCTCAGGGAGATATCTGTACACTGAGTGGTGTCTCTCAGTCCCTCTCTCTCAGGGAGATATCTGTACACTGACTGGTGTCTCTCAGTCCCTGTCTCTCAGGGAGATATCTATACACTGAGTGGTGTCTCTCAGTCCCTGTCTCTCAGGGAGATATCTGTACACTGACTGGTGTCTCTCAGTCCCTCTCTCTCAGGGAGATATCTGAACGCTGACTAGTGTCTCTCAGTCCCTCTCTCTCAGGGAGATATCTGTACACTGAGTGGTGTCTCACAGTCCCTCTCTCGCAGGGAGATATCTGTACACTGACTGGTGTCTCTCAGTCCCTCTCTCTCAGGGAGATATCTGTACACTGACTGGTGTCTCTCAGTCCCTGTCTCTCAGGGAGATATCTGTACACTGAGTGGTGTCTCTCAGTCCCTGTCTCTCAGGGAGATATCTGTACACTGACTGGTGTCTCTCAGTCCCTGTCTCTCAGGGAGATATCTGTACACTGAGTGGTGTCTCACAGTCCCTCTCTCTCAGGGAGATATCTGTACACTGACTGGTGTCTCTCTGTCCCTCTCTCTCAGGGAGATATCTGTACACTGAGTGGTGTCTCTCAGTCCCTCTCTCTCAGGGAGATATATGTACACTGACTGGTGTCTCTCAGTCCCTCTCTCTCAGGGAGGTATCTGTACACTGAGTGGTGTCTCTCAGTCCCTGTCTCTCAGGGAGATATATGTACACTGACTGGTGTCTCTCAGTCCCTGTCTCTCAGGGAGATATCTGTACACTGAGTGGTGTCTCTCAGTCCCTCTCTCTCAGGGAGATATCTGTACAATGAGTGGTGTCTCTCAGTCCCTGTCTCTCAGGGAGATATCTGTACAGTGAGTGGTGTCTCTCAGTCCCTCTCTCTCAGGGAGATATCTGTACTATGACTGGTGTCTCTCAGTCCCTGTCTCTCAGGGAGATATCAGTACACTGAGTGGTGTCTCTCAGTCCCTCTCTCTCAGGGAGATATCTGTACACTGACTGGTGTCTCTCAGTCCCTCTCTCTCAGGGTGGTATCTGTACACTGAGTGGTGTCTCTCAGTCCCTGTCTCTCAGGGAGATATCTGTACACTGACTGGTGTCTCTCAGTCCCTGTCTCTCAGGGACCTTTATGTACACTGAGTGGTGTCTCTCAGGGAGAAATCTGTATACTGAGTGTTGTCTCTCAGTCCCTCTCTCTCAGGGAGATATCTGTACACTGACTGGTGTCTCTCAGCCCCTCTCTCTCAGGGAGATATCTTTGCACTGAGTGGTGTCTCACAGTCCCTCTCTCTGGGAGATATCTGTACACTGACTGGTGTCTCTCAGTCCCTGTCTCTCAGGGAGATATCTGTACACTGAGTGGTGTCTCTCAGTCCCTCTCTCTCAGGGAGATATCTGCACACTGACTGGTGTCTCTCAGTCCCTGTCTCTGAGGGAGATATCTGTACACTGAGTGGTGTCTCTCAGTCCCTCTCTCTCAGGGAGATATTTGTACACTGACTGGTGTCTCTCAGTCCCTGTCTCTCAGGGAGATATCTGTACATTGAGTGGTGTCTCACAGTCCCTCTCTCTCAGGGAGACATCTGTACACTGACTGGTGTCTCTCAGTCCCTCTCTCTCAGGGAGATATCTGTACACTGAGTGGTGTCTCTCAGTCCCTCTCTCTCAGGGAGATATCTGTACACTGAGTGGTGTCTCTCAGTCCCTGTCTCTCAGGGAGATATATGTACACTGACTGGTGTCTCTCAGTCCCTCTCTCTCAGGGAGATATCTGTACACTGACTGGTGTCTCTCAGTCCCTCTCTCTCAGGGAGATATCTGTACACTGAGTGGTGTCTCACAGCCCCTGTCTCTCAGGGAGATATCTGTACACTGTCTGGTGTCTCTCAGTCCCTGTCTGTCAGGGAGATATCTATACACTGAGTGGTGTCTCTCAGTCCCTGTCTCTCAGGGAGCTTTATGTACACTGAGTGGTGTCTCTCAGGGAGATATCTGTACACTGACTGGTGTCTCTCAGTCCCTGTCTCTCAGGGAGCTTTATGTACACTGAGTGGTGTCTCTCAGTCCCTCTCTCTCAGGGAGATATTTGTACACTGACTGGTGTCTCTCAGTCCCTGTCTCTCAGGGAGATATCTGCACACTGAGTGGTGTCTCTCAGTCCCTCTCTCTCAGGGAGATATCTGTACACTGACTGGTGTCTCTCAGTCCCAGTCTCTCAGGGAGATATCTGTACACTGTCTGGTGTCTCACAGTCCCTCTCTCTCAGGGAGACATCTGTACACTGACTGGTGTCTCTCAGTCCCTGTCTCTCAGGGAGATATCTGTACACTGAGTGGTGTCTCTCAGTCCCTCTCTCTCAGGGAGATATCTGTACACTGACTGGTGACTCTCAGTCCCTGTCTCTCAGGGAGATATCTATACACTGAGTGGTGTCTCTCAGTCCCTGTCTCTCAGGGAGATATCTGTACACTGACTGGTGTCTCTCAGTCCCTCTCTCTCAGGGAGATATCTGAACGCTGACTAGTGTCTCTCAGTCCCTCTCTCTCAGGGAGATATCTGTACACTGAGTGGTGTCTCTCAGTCCCTCTCTCTCAGGGAGATATCTGTACACTGACTGGTGTCTCACAGTCCCTCTCTCTCAGGGAGATATCTGTACACTGACTGGTGTCTCTCAGTCCCTCTCCCTCAGGGAGATATCTGTACACTGAGTGGTGTCTCTCAGTCCCTCTCTCTCAGGGAGATATATGTACACTGACTGGTGTCTCTCAGTCCCTCTCTCTCAGGGAGGTATCTGTACACTGAGTGGTGTCTCTCAGTCCCTGTCTCTCAGGGAGATATATGTACACTGACTGGTGTCTCTCAGTCCCTGTCTCTCAGGGAGATAGAACATAGAACATAGAACATAGAACATACAGCACAGAACAGGCCCTTCGGCCCACAATGTTGTGCCGATGCTTTGTCCTCTGTCAAGGACAATTTAATCTATACCCCATCATTCTCCTTTATCCATATACCTATCCAAAAGCCTTTTGAAAGTCCCTAAAGTTTCTGACTCAACAACTTCCCCGGGCAAGGCATTCCATGCCTCGACCACTCTCTGGGTAAAGAACCTTCCCCTGACATCCCCCTTATATCTCCCACCCTTCACCTTAAATTTATGACCCCTTGTAACGCTTTGCTCCACCCGGGGAAAAAGTTTCTGACTGTCTACCCTATCTATTCCCCTGATCATCTTATAAACCTCTATCATGTCACCCCTCATCCTTCTCCTTTCTAATGAGAAGAGGCCTAGAATGTTCAGCCTTTCCTCGTAAGACTTATTCTCCATTCCAGGCAACATCCTGGTAAATCTCCTCTGCACCCTCTCCAAGGCTTCCACATCCTTCCTAAAATGAGGCGACCAGAACTGCACACAGTACTCCAAATGAGGCCTTACCAAGGTCCTGTACAGCTGCATCATCACCTCACGGCTCTTAAATTCAATCCCTCTGCTAATGAACGCTAACACCCCATATGCCTTCTTCACAGCCCCTCTCACAGTCCCTCTCTCTCAGGGAGACATCTGTACACTGACTGGTGTCTCTCAGTCCCTGTCTCTCAGGGAGATATCTGTACACTGAGTGGTGTCTCTCAGTCCCTCTCTCTCAGGGAGATATCTGTACACTGACTGGTGACTCTCAGTCCCTGTCTCTCAGGGAGATATCTATACACTGAGTGGTGTCTCTCAGTCCCTGTCTCTCAGGGAGATATCTGTACACTGACTGGTGTCTCTCAGTCCCTCTCTCTCAGGGTGGTATCTGTACACTGAGTGGTGTCTCTCAGTCCCTGTCTCTCAGGGAGATATCTGTACACTGACTGGTGTCTCTCAGTCCCTGTCTCTCAGGGAGCTTTATGTACACTGAGTGGTGTCTCTCAGGGAGAAATCTGTACACTGAGTGTTGTCTCTCAGTCCCTCTCTCTCAGGGAGATATCTGTACACTGACTGGTGTCTCTCAGCCCCTCTCTCTCAGGGAGATATCTGTGCACTGAGTGGTGTCTCACAGTCCCTCTCTCTGGGAGATATCTGTACACTGACTGGTGTCTCTCAGTCCCTGTCTCTCAGGGAGATATCTGTACACTGAGTGGTGTCTCTCAGTCCCTCTCTCTCAGGGAGATATCTGTACTCTGACTGGTGTCTCTCAGTCCCTGTCTCTGAGGGAGATATCTGTACACTGAGTGGTGTCTCTCAGTCCCTCTCTCTCAGGGAGATATCTGTACACTGACTGGTGTCTCTCAGTCCCTCTCTCTCAGGGAGATATCTGAACGCTGACTAGTGTCTCTCAGTCCCTCTCTCTCAGGGAGATATCTGTACACTGAGTGGTGTCTCTCAGTCCCTCTCTCTCAGGGAGATATCTGTACACTGACTGGTGTCTCTCAGTCCCTGTCTCTCAGGGAGATATATGTACACTGACTGGTGTCTCTCAGTCCCTCTCTCAGGGAGGTATGTGTACACTGAGTGGTGTCTCTCAGTCCCCGTCTCTCAGGGAGATATATGTACACTGACTGGTGTCTCTCAGTCCTTGTCTCTCAGGGAGATATCTGTTCACTGAGTGGTGTCTCTCAGTCCCTCTCTCTCAGGGAGATATCTGTACACTGAGTGGTGTCTCTCAGTTCCT
Source organism: Heterodontus francisci (assembly GCF_036365525.1). Classification (NCBI taxonomy): domain Eukaryota; kingdom Metazoa; phylum Chordata; class Chondrichthyes; order Heterodontiformes; family Heterodontidae; genus Heterodontus; species Heterodontus francisci. Next base: position 1,703,522 of record NC_090403.1, read on the forward strand.
GTCTCTCAGGGAGATATCTGTACACTGAATGGTGTCTCTCAGTCCCTCTCTCTCAGGGAGCTATCTGTACACTGACTGGTGTCTCTCAGTCCCTCTCTCTCAGGGAGATATCTGTACGCTGACTGGTGTCTCTCAGTCCCTCTCTCTCATGGAGATATCTGTACACTGAGTGGTGTCTCTCAGTCCCTCTCTCTCAGGGAGATATCTGTACACTGAGTGGTGTCTCACAGCCCCTGTCTCTCAGGGAGATATCTGTACACTGACTGGTGTCTCTCAGTCCCTGTCTCTCAGGGAGAAATCTGTACACTGAGTGGTGTCTCTCAATCCCTCTCTCTCAGGGAGATATCTGTACACTGACTGGTGTCTCTCAGTCCCTGTCTCTCAGGGAGATATCTGTACACTGAGTGGTGTCTCTCAGTCCCTGTCTCTCAGGGAGATATATGTACACTGACTGGTGTCTCTCAGTCCCTCTCTCTCAGGGAGATATCTGTACACTGACTGGTGTCTCTCAGTCCCTCTCTCTCAGGGAGATATCTGTACACTGAGAGGTGTCTCACAGCCCCTGTCTCTCAGGGAGATATCTGTACACTGTCTGGTGTCTCTCAGTCCCTGTCTGTCAGGGTGATATCTATACACTGAGTGGTGTCTCTCAGTCCCTGTCTCTCAGGGAGCTTTATGTACACTGAGTGGTGTCTCTCAGGGAGATATCTGTACACTGACTGGTGTCTCTCAGTCCCTGTCTCTCAGGGAGCTTTATGTACACTGAGTGGTGTCTCTCAGTCCCTCTCTCTCAGGGAGATATTTGTACACTGACTGGTGTCTCTCAGTCCCTGTCTCTCAGGGAGATATCTGCACACTGAGTGGTGTCTCTCAGTCCCTCTCTCTCAGGGAGATATCTGTACACTGACTGGTGTCTCTCAGTCCCAGTCTCTCAGGGAGATATCTGTACACTGAGTGGTGTCTCACAGTCCCTCTCTCTCAGGGAGACATCTGTACACTGACTGGTGTCTCTCAGTCCCTGTCTCTCAGGGAGATATCTGTACACTGAGTGGTGTCTCTCAGTCCCTCTCTCTCAGGGAGATATCTGTACACTGACTGGTGTCTCTCAGTCCCTGTCTCTCAGGGAGATATCTATACACTGAGTGGTGTCTCTCAGTCCCTGTCTCTCAGGGAGATATCTGTACACTGACTGGTGTCTCTCAGTCCCTCTCTCTCAGAGAGATATCTGAACGCTGACTAGTGTCTCTCAGTCCCTCTCTCTCAGGGAGATATCTGTACACTGAGTGGTGTCTCACAGTCCCTCTCTCGCAGGGAGATATCTGTACACTGACTGGTGTCTCTCAGTCCCTCTCTCTCAGGGAGATATCTGTACACTGACTGGTGTCTCTCAGTCCCTGTCTCTCAGGGAGATATCTGTACACTGACTGGTGTCTCTCAGTCCCTGTCTCTCAGGGAGATATCTGTACACTGAGTGGTGTCTCACAGTCCCTCTCTCTCAGGGAGATATCTGTACACTGACTGGTGTCTCTCTGTCCCTCTCTCTCAGGGAGATATCTGTACACTGAGTGGTGTCTCTCAGTCCCTCTCTCTCAGGGAGATATATGTACACTGACTGGTGTCTCTCAGTCCCTCTCTCTCAGGGAGGTATCTGTACACTGAGTGGTGTCTCTCAGTCCCTGTCTCTCAGGGAGATATATGTACACTGACTGGTGTCTCTCAGTCCCTGTCTCTCAGGGAGATATCTGTGCACTGAGTGGTGTCTCTCAGTCCCTCTCTCTCAGGGAGATATCTGTACAATGAGTGGTGTCTCTCAGTCCCTGTCTCTCAGGGAGATATCTGTACAGTGAGTGGTGTCTCTCAGTCCCTCTCTCTCAGGGAGATATCTGTACTATGACTGGTGTCTCTCAGTCCCTGTCTCTCAGGGAGATATCAGTACACTGAGTGGTGTCTCTCAGTCCCTCTCTCTCAGGGAGATATCTGTACACTGACTGGTGTCTCTCAGTCCCTCTCTCTCAGGGTGGTATCTGTACACTGAGTGGTGTCTCTCAGTCCCTGTCTCTCAGGGAGATATCTGTACACTGACTGGTGTCTCTCAGTCCCTTTCTCTCAGGGAGCTTTATGTACACTGAGTGGTGTCTCTCAGGGAGAAATCTGTACACTGAGTGTTGTCTCTCAGTCCCTCTCTCTCAGGGAGATATCTGTACACTGACTGGTGTCTCTCAGCCCCTCTCTCTCAGGGAGATATCTTTGCACTGAGTGGTGTCTCACAGTCCCTCTCTCTGGGAGATATCTGTACACTGACTGGTATCTCTCAGTCCCTGTCTCTCAGGGAGATATCTGTACACTGAGTGGTGTCTCTCAGTCCCTCTCTCTCAGGGAGATATCTGCACACTGACTGGTGTCTCTCAGTCCCTGTCTCTGAGGGAGATATCTGTACACTGAGTGGTGTCTCTCAGTCCCTCTCTCTCAGGGAGATATTTGTACACTGACTGGTGTCTCTCAGTCCCTGTCTCTCAGGGAGATATCTGTACATTGAGTGGTGTCTCACAGTCCCTCTCTCTCAGGGAGACATCTGTACACTGACTGGTGTCTCTCAGTCCCTCTCTCTCAGGGAGATATCTGTACACTGAGTGGTGTCTCTCAGTCCCTCTCTCTCAGGGAGATATCTGTACACTGAGTGGTGTCTCTCAGTCCCTGTCTCTCAGGGAGATATATGTACACTGACTGGTGTCTCTCAGTCCCTCTCTCTCAGGGAGATATCTGTACACTGACTGGTGTCTCTCAGTCCCTCTCTCTCAGGGAGATATCTGTACACTGAGTGGTGTCTCACAGCCCCTGTCTCTCAGGGAGATATCTGTACACTGTCTGGTGTCTCTCAGTCCCTGTCTGTCAGGGAGATATCTATACACTGAGTGGTGTCTCTCAGTCCCTGTCTCTCAGGGAGATATCTGTACACTGAGTGGTGTCTCTCAGTCCCTCTCTCTCAGGGAGATATCTGTACACTGACTGGTGACTCTCAGTCCCTGTCTCTCAGGGAGATATCTATACACTGAGTGGTGTCTCTCAGTCCCTGTCTCTCAGGGAGATATCTGTACACTGACTGGTGTCTCTCAGTCCCTCTCTCTCAGGGAGATATCTGAACGCTGACTAGTGTCTCTCAGTCCCTCTCTCTCAGGGAGATATCTGTACACTGAGTGGTGTCTCTCAGTCCCTCTCTCTCAGGGAGATATCTGTACACTGACTGTTGTCTCACAGTCCCTCTCTCTCAGGGAGATATCTGTACACTGACTGGTGTCTCTCAGTCCCTCTCCCTCAGGGAGATATCTGTACACTGAGTGGTGTCTCTCAGTCCCTCTCTCTCAGGGAGATATATGTACACTGACTGGTGTCTCTCAGTCCCTCTCTCTCAGGGAGGTATCTGTACACTGAGTGGTGTCTCTCAGTCCCTGTCTCTCAGGGAGATATATGTACACTGACTGGTGTCTCTCAGTCCCTGTCTCTCAGGGAGATAGAACATAGAACATAGAACATACAGCACAGAACAGGCCCTTCGGCCCACAATGTTGTGCCGATGCTTTGTCCTCTGTCAAGGACAATTTAATCTATACCCCATCATTCTCCTTTATCCATATACCTATCCAAAAGCCTTTTGAAAGTCCCTAAAGTTTCTGACTCAACAACTTCCCTGGGCAAGGCATTCCATGCCTCGACCACTCTCTGGGTAAAGAACCTTCCCCTGACATCCCCCTTATATCTCCCACCCTTCACCTTAAATTTATGACCCCTTGTAACGCTTTGCTCCACCCGGGGAAAAAGTTTCTGACTGTCTACCCTATCTATTCCCCTGATCATCTTATAAACCTCTATCATGTCACCCCTCATCCTTCTCCTTTCTAATGAGAAGCGGCCTAGAATGTTCAGCCTTTCCTCGTAAGACTTATTCTCCATTCCAGGCAACATCCTGGTAAATCTCCTCTGCACCCTCTCCAAGGCTTCCACATCCTTCCTAAAATGAGGCGACCAGAACTGCACACAGTACTCCAAATGAGGCCTTACCAAGGTCCTGTACAGCTGCATCATCACCTCACGGCTCTTAAATTCAATCCCTCTGCTAATGAACGCTAACACCCCATATGCCTTCTTCACAGCCCCTCTCACAGTCCCTCTCTCTCAGGGAGACATCTGTACACTGACTGGTGTCTCTCAGTCCCTGTCTCTCAGGGAGATATCTGTACACTGAGTGGTGTCTCTCAGTCCCTCTCTCTCAGGGAGATATCTGTACACTGACTGGTGACTCTCAGTCCCTGTCTCTCAGGGAGATATCTATACACTGAGTGGTGTCTCTCAGTCCCTGTCTCTCAGGGAGATATCTGTACACTGACTGGTGTCTCTCAGTCCCTCTCTCTCAGGGTGGTATCTGTACACTGAGTGGTGTCTCTCAGTCCCTGTCTCTCAGGGAGATATCTGTACACTGACTGGTGTCTCTCAGTCCCTGTCTCTCAGGGAGCTTTATGTACACTGAGTGGTGTCTCTCAGGGAGAAATCTGTACACTGAGTGTTGTCTCTCAGTCCCTCTCTCTCAGGGAGATATCTGTACACTGACTGGTGTCTCTCAGCCCCTCTCTCTCAGGGAGATATCTGTGCACTGAGTGGTGTCTCACAGTCCCTCTCTCTGGGAGATATCTGTACACTGACTGGTGTCTCTCAGTCCCTGTCTCTCAGGGAGATATCTGTACACTGAGTGGTGTCTCTCAGTCCCTCTCTCTCAGGGAGATATCTGTACTCTGACTGGTGTCTCTCAGTCCCTGTCTCTGAGGGAGATATCTGTACACTGAGTGGTGTCTCTCAGTCCCTCTCTCTCAGGGAGATATCTGTACACTGACTGGTGTCTCTCAGTCCCTCTCTCTCAGGGAGATATCTGAACGCTGACTAGTGTCTCTCAGTCCCTCTCTCTCAGGGAGATATCTGTACACTGAGTGGTGTCTCTCAGTCCCTCTCTCTCAGGGAGATATCTGTACACTGACTGGTGTCTCTCAGTCCCTGTCTCTCAGGGAGATATATGTACACTGACTGGTGTCTCTCAGTCCCTCTCTCAGGGAGGTATCTGTACACTGAGTGGTGTCTGTCAGTCCCCGTCTCTCAGGGAGATATATGTACACTGACTGGTGTCTCTCAGTCCCTCTCTCTCATGGAGATATCTGTACACTGAGTGGTGTCTCTCAGTACCTCTCTCTCAGGGAGATATCTGTACACTGAGTGGTGTCTCACAGCCCCTGTCTCTCAGGGAGATATCTGTACACTGACTGGTGTCTCTCAGTCCCTGTCTCTCAGGGAGAAATCTGTACACTGAGTGGTGTCTCTCAATCCCTCTCTCTCAGGGAGATATCTGTACACTGAGTGGTGTCTCTCAGTCCCTGTCTCTCAGGGAGATATCTGTACACTCAGTGGTGTCTCACAGTCCCTCTCTCGCAGGGAGATATCTGTACACTGACTGGTGTCTCTCAGTCCCTCTCTCTCAGGGAGATATCTGTACACTGACTGGTGTCTCTCAGTCCCTGTCTCTCAGGGAGATATCTGTACACTGAGTGGTGTCTCACAGTCCCTCTCTCTCAGGGAGATATCTGTACACTGACTGGTGTCTCTCTGTCCCTCTCTCTCAGGGAGATATCTGTACACTGAGTGGTGTCTCTCAGTCCCTCTCTCTCAGGGAGATATATGTACACTGACTGGTGTCTCTCAGTCCCTCTCTCTCAGGGAGGTATCTGTACACTGAGTGGTGTCTCTCAGTCCCTGTCTCTCAGGGAGATATATGCACACTGACTGGTGTCTCTCAGTCCCTGTCTCTCAGGGAGATATCTGTACACTGAGTGGTGTCTCTCAGTCCCTCTCTCTCAGGGAGATATCTGTACAATGAGTGGTGTCTCTCAGTCCCTGTCTCTCAGGGAGATATCTGTACAGTGAGTGGTGTCTCTCAGTCCCTCTCTCTCAGGGAGATATCTGTACTATGACTGGTGTCTCTCAGTCCCTGTCTCTCAGGGAGATATCAGTACACTGAGTGGTGTCTCTCAGTCCCTCTCTCTCAGGGAGATATCTGTACACTGACTGGTGTCTCTCAGTCCCTCTCTCTCAGGGTGGTATCTGTACACTGAGTGGTGTCTCTCAGTCCCTGTCTCTCAGGGAGATATCTGTACACTGACTGGTGTCTCTCAGTCCCTGTCTCTCAGGGAGCTTTATGTACACTGAGTGGTGTCTCTCAGGGAGAAATCTGTGCACTGAGTGTTGTCTCTCTGTCCCTCTCTCTCAGGGAGATATCTGTACACTGACTGGTGTCTCTCAGCCCCTCTTTCTCAGGGAGATATCTGTGCACTGAGTGGTGTCTCACAGTCCCTCTCTCTGGGAGATATCTGTACACTGACTGGTGTCTCTCAATCCCTGTCTCTCAGGGAGATATCTGTACACTGAGTGGTGTCTCTCAGTCCCTCTCTCTCAGGGAGATATCTGCACACTGACTGGTGTGTCTCAGTCCCTGTCTCTGAGGGAGATATCTGTACACTGAGTGGTGTCTCTCAGTCCCTCTCTCTCAGGGAGATATTTGTACACTGACTGGTGTCTCTCAGTCCCTGTCTCTCAGGGAGATATCTGTACACTGAGTGGTGTCTCTCAGTCCCTCTCTCTCAGGGAGATATTTGTACACTGACTGGTGTCTCTCAGTCCCTGTCTCTCAGGGAGATATCTGTACATTGAGTGGTGTCTCACAGTCCCTCTCTCTCAGGGAGACATCTGTACACTGACTGGTGTCTCTCAGTCCCTCTCTCTCAGGGAGATATCTGTACACTGAGTGGTGTCTCTCAGTCCCTCTCTTTCAGGGAGATATCTGTACACTGAGTGGTGTCTCTCAGTCCCTGTCTCTCAGGGAGATATATGTACACTGACTGGTGTCTCTCAGTCCCTCTCTCTCAGGGAGATATCTGTACACTGACTGGTGTCTCTCAGTCCCTCTCTCTCAGGGAGATATCTGTACACTGAGTGGTGTCTCACAGCCCCTGTCTCTCAGGGAGATATCTGTACACTGTCTGGTGTCTCTCAGTCCCTGTCTGTCAGGGAGATATCTATACACTGAGTGGTGTCTCTCAGTCCCTGTCTCTCAGGGAGCTTTATGTACACTGAGTGGTGTCTCTCAGGGAGATATCTGTACACTGACTGGTGTCTCTCAGTCCCTGTCTCTCAGGGAGCTTTATGTACACTGAGTGGTGTCTCTCAGTCCCTCTCTCTCAGGGAGATATTTGTACACTGACTGGTGTCTCTCAGTCCCTGTCTCTCAGGGAGATATCTGCGCACTGAGTGGTGTCTCTCAGTCCCTCTCTCTCAGGGAGATATCTGTACACTGACTGGTGTCTCTCAGTCCCAGTCTCTCAGGGAGATATCTGTACACTGAGTGGTGTCTCACAGTCCCTCTCTCTCAGGGAGACATCTGTACACTGACTGGTGTCTCTCAGTCCCTGTCTCTCAGGGAGATATCTGTACACTGAGTGGTGTCTCTCAGTCCCTCTCTCTCAGGGAGATATCTGTACACTGACTGGTGTCTCTCAGTCCCTGTCTCTCAGGGAGATATCTATACACTGAGTGGTGTCTCTCAGTCCCTGTCTCTCAGGGAGATATCTGTACAATGACTGGTGTCTCTCAGTCCCTCTCACTCAGGGAGATATCTGAACGCTGACTAGTGTCTCTCAGTCCCTCTCTCTCAGGGAGATATCTGTACACTGAGTGGTGTCTCACAGTCCCTCTCTCGCAGGGAGATATCTGTACACTGACTGGTGTCTCTCAGTCCCTGTCTCTCAGGGAGATATCTGTACACTGAGTGGTGTCTCTCAGTCCCTGTCTCTCAGGGAGATATCTGTACACTGACTGGTGTCTCTCAGTCCCTGTCTCTCAGGGAGATATCTGTACACTGAGTGGTGTCTCACAGTCCCTCTCTCTCAGGGAGATATCTGTACACTGACTGGTGTCTCTCTGTCCCTCTCTCTCAGTGAGATATCTGTACACTGAGTGGTGTCTCTCAGTCCCTCTCTCTCAGGGAGATATATGTACACTGACTGGTGTCTCTCAGTCCCTCTCTCTCAGGGAGGTATCTGTACACTGAGTGGTGTCTCTCAGTCCCTGTCTCTCAGGGAGATATATGTACACTGACTGGTGTCTCTCAGTCCCTGTCTCTCAGGGAGATATCTGTACACTGAGTGGTGTCTCTCAGTCCCTCTCTCTCAGGGAGATATCTGTACAATGAGTGGTGTCTCTCAGTCCCTGTCTCTCAGGGAGATATCTGTACAGTGAGTGGTGTCTCTCAGTCCCTCTCTCTCAGGGAGATATCTGTACTATGACTGGTGTCTCTCAGTCCCTGTCTCTCAGGGAGATATCAGTACACTGAGTGGTGTCTCTCAGTCCCTCTCTCTCAGGGAGATATCTGTACACTGACTGGTGTCTCTCAGTCCCTCTCTCTCAGGGTGGTATCTGTACACTGAGTGGTGTCTCTCAGTCCCTGTCTCTCAGGGAGATATCTGTACACTGACTGGTGTCTCTCAGTCCCTGTCTCTCAGGGAGATATCTGCACACTGAGTGGTGTCTCTCAGTCCCTCTCTCTCAGGGAGATATCTGTACACTGACTGGTGTCTCTCAGTCCCAGTCTCTCAGGGAGATATCTGTACACTGAGTGGTGTCTCACAGTCCCTCTCTCTCAGGGAGACATCTGTACACTGACTGGTGTCTCTCAGTCCCTGTCTCTCAGGGAGATATCTGTACACTGAGTGGTTTCTCTCAGTCCCTCTCTCTCAGGGAGATATCTGTACACTGACTGGTGACTCTCAGTCCCTGTCTCTCAGGGAGATATCTATACACTGAGTGGTGTCTCTCAGTCCCTGTCTCTCAGGGAGATATCTGTACACTGACTGGTGTCTCTCAGTCCCTCTCTCTCAGGGAGATATCTGAACGCTGACTAGTGTCTCTCAGTCCCTCTCTCTCAGGGAGATATCTGTACACTGAGTGGTGTCTCTCAGTCCCTCTCTCTCAGGGAGATATCTGTACACTGACTGGTGTCTCACAGTCCCTCTCTCTCAGGGAGATATCTGTACACTGACTGGTGTCTCTCAGTCCCTCTCCCTCAGGGAGATATCTGTACACTGAGTGGTGTCTCTCAGTCCCTCTCTCTCAGGGAGATATATGTACACTGACTGGTGTCTCTCAGTCCCTCTCTCTCAGGGAGGTATCTGTACACTGACTGGTGTCTCTCAGTCCCTGTCTCTCAGGGAGATAGAACATAGAACATAGAACATACAGCACAGAACAGGCCCTTCGGCCCACAATGTTGTGCCGATGCTTTGTCCTCTGTCAAGGACAATTTAATCTATACCCCATCATTCTCCTTTATCCATATACCTATCCAAAAGCCTTTTGAAAGTCCCTAAAGTTTCTGACTCAACAACTTCCCCGGGCAAGGCATTCCATGCCTCGACCACTCTCTGGGTAAAGAACCTTCCCCTGACATCCCCCTTATATCTCCCACCCTTCACCTTAAATTTATGACCCCTTGTAACGCTTTGCTCCACCCGGGGAAAAAGTTTCTGACTGTCTACCCTATCTATTCCCCTGATCATCTTATAAACCTCTATCATGTCACCCCTCATCCTTCTCCTTTCTAATGAGAAGAGGCCTAGAATGTTCAGCCTTTCCTCGTAAGACTTATTCTCCATTCCAGGCAACATCCTGGTAAATCTCCTCTGCACCCTCTCCAAGGCTTCCACATCCTTCCTAAAATGAGGCGACCAGAACTGCACACAGTACTCCAAATGAGGCCTTACCAAGGTCCTGTACAGCTGCATCATCACCTCACGGCTCTTAAATTCAATCCCTCTGCTAATGAACGCTAACACCCCATATGCCTTCTTCACAGCCCCTCTCACAGTCCCTCTCTCTCAGGGAGACATCTGTACACTGACTGGTGTCTCTCAGTCCCTGTCTCTCAGGGAGATATCTGTACACTGAGTGGTGTCTCTCAGTCCCTCTCTCTCAGGGAGATATCTGTACACTGACTGGTGACTCTCAGTCCCTGTCTCTCAGGGAGATATCTATACACTGAGTGGTGTCTCTCAGTCCCTGTCTCTCAGGGAGATATCTGTACACTGACTGGTGTCTCTCAGTCCCTCTCTCTCAGGGTGGTATCTGTACACTGAGTGGTGTCTCTCAGTCCCTGTCTCTCAGGGAGATATCTGTACACTGACTGGTGTCTCTCAGTCCCTGTCTCTCAGGGAGCTTTATGTACACTGAGTGGTGTCTCTCAGGGAGAAATCTGTACACTGAGTGTTGTCTCTCAGTCCCTCTCTCTCAGGGAGATATCTGTACACTGACTGGTGTCTCTCAGCCCCTCTCTCTCAGGGAGATATCTGTGCACTGAGTGGTGTCTCACAGTCCCTCTCTCTGGGAGATATCTGTACACTGACTGGTGTCTCTCAGTCCCTGTCTCTCAGGGAGATATCTGTACACTGAGTGGTGTCTCTCAGTCCCCCTCTCTCAGGGAGATATCTGTACTCTGACTGGTGTCTCTCAGTCCCTCTCTCTCAGGGAGATATCTGTACACTGAGTGGTGTCTCTCAGTCCCTCTCTCTCAGGGAGATATCTGTACACTGACTGGTGTCTCTCAGTCCCTGTCTCTCAGGGAGATATATGTACACTGACTGGTGTCTCTCAGTCCCTCTCTCAGGGAGGTATGTGTACACTGAGTGGTGTCTCTCAGTCCCCGTCTCTCAGGGAGATATATGTACACTGACTGGTGTCTCTCAGTCCTTGTCTCTTAGGGAGATATCTGTTCACTGAGTGGTGTCTCTCAGTCCCTCTCTCTCAGGGAGATATCTGTACACTGAGTGGTGTCTCTCAGTTCCTGTCTCTCAGGGAGATATCTGTACACTGAATGGTGTCTCTCAGTCCCTCTCTCTCAGGGAGCTATCTGTACACTGACTGGTGTCTCTCAGTCCCTCTCTCTCAGGGAGATATCTGTACGCTGACTGGTGTCTCTCAGTCCCTCTCTCTCATGGAGATATCTGTACACTGAGTGGTGTCTCTCAGTCCCTCTCTCTCAGGGAGATATCTGTACACTGAGTGGTGTCTCACAGTCCCTGTCTCTCAGGGAGATATATGTACACTGACTGGTGTCTCTCAGTCCCACTCTCTCAGGGAGGTATCTGCACACTGAGTGGTGTCTCTCAGTCCCTGTCTCTCAGGGAGATATATGTGCACTGACTGGTGTCTCTCAGTCCCTCCCTCTCAGGGAGATATCTATACACTGAGTGGTGTCTCTCAGTCCCTCTCTCTCAGGGAGATATCTGTACAATGAGTGGTGTCTCTCAGTCCCTGTCTCTCAGGGAGATATCTGTACACTGAGTGGTGTCTCTCAGTCCCTGTCTCTCAGGGAGATATCTGTACACTGAGTGGTGTCTCTCAGTACCTCTCTCTCACGGAGATATCTGTACACTGACTGGTGTCTCTCAGTCCTTGTCTCTCAGGGAGATATCTGTACACTGACTGGTGTCTCTCAGTCCCTCTCTCTCAGGGAGCTTTATGTACACTGAGTGGTGTCTCTCAGGGAGATATCTGTACACTGACTGGTGTCTCTCAGTCCCTGTCTCTCAGGGGGCTTTATGTACACTGAGTGGTGTCTCACAGTCCCTCTCTCTCAGGGAGATATCTGTACACTGACTGGTGTCTCTCAGTCCCTGTCTCTCAGGGAGATATCTGTACACTGAGTTGTGTCTCTCAATCCCTCTCTGTCAGGGAGATATCTGTACACTGACTGGTGTCTCTCAGTCCCTGTCTCTCAGGGAGATATCTATACACTGAGTGGTGTCTCTCAGTCCCTGTCTCTCAGGGAGATATCTGTACACTGACTGGTGTCTCTCAGTCCCTCTCTCTCAGGGAGACATCTGTACGCTGACTAGTGTCTCTCAGTCCCTCTCTCTCAGGGAGATATCTGTACACTGAGTGGTGTCTCTCAGTCCCTCTCTCTCAGGGAGATATCTGTACACTGACTGGTGTCTCTCAGTCCCTGTCTCTCAGGGAGATATATGTACACTGACTGGTGTCTCTCAGTCCCTCTCTCAGGGAGGTATCTGTACACTGAGTGGTGTCTCTCAGTCCCTGTCTCTCAGGGAGATATATGTACACTGACTGGTGTCTCTCAGTCCTTGTCTCTCAGGGAGATATCTGTACACTGAGTGGTGTCTTTCAGTCCCTCTCTCTCAGGGAGATATCTGTACACTGAGTGGCGTCTCTCAGTTCCTGTCTCTCAGGGAGATATCTGTCCACTGAATGGTGTCTCTCAGTCCCTCTCTCTCAGGGAGATATCTGTACTCTGACTGGTGTCTCTCAGTCCCTGTCTCTCAGGGAGATATCTGTGCACTGAGTGGTGTCTCTCAGTCCCTCTCTCTCAGGGAGATATCTGTACACTGACTGGTGTCTCTCAGTCCCTCTCTCTCAGGGAGAGATCTGTACACTGAGTGGTGTCTCACAGCCCCTGTCTCTCAGGGAGATATCTGTACACTGACTGGTGTCTCTCAGTCCCTGTCTCTCAGGGAGAAATCTGTACACTGAGTGGTGTCTCTCAATCCCTCTCTCTCAGGGAGATATCTGTACACTGACTGGTGTCTCTCAGTCCCTGTCTCTCAGGGAGATATCTGTACACTGAGTGGTGTCTCACAGTCCCTCTCTCGCAGGGAGATATCTGTACACTGACTGGTGTCTCTCAGTCCCTCTCTCTCAGGGAGATATCTCTACACTGACTGGTGTCTCTCAGTCCCTGTCTCTCAGGGAGATATCTGTACACTGAGTGGTGTCTCTCAGTCCCTCTCTCTCAGGGAGATATCTGTACACTGACTGGTGTCTCTCAGTCCCTGTCTCTCAGGGAGATATCTGTACACTGAGTGGTGTCTCACAGTCCCTCTCTCTCAGGGAGATATCTGTACACTGACTGGTGTCTCTCTGTCCCTCTCTCTCAGGGAGATATCTGTACACTGAGTGGTGTCTCTCAGTCCCTCTCTCTCAGGGAGATATATGTACACTGACTGGTGTCTCTCAGTCCCTCTCTCTCAGGGAGGTATCTGTACACTGAGTGGTGTCTCTCAGTCCCTGTCTCTCAGGGAGATATATGCACACTGACTGGTGTCTCTCAGTCCCTGTCTCTCAGGGAGATATCTGTACACTGAGTGGTGTCTCTCAGTCCCTCTCTCTCAGGGAGATATCTGTACAATGAGTGGTGTCTCTCAGTCCCTGTCTCTCAGGGAGATATCTGTACAGTGAGTGGTGTCTCTCAGTCCCTCTCTCTCAGGGAGATATCTGTACTATGACTGGTGTCTCTCAGTCCCTGTCTCTCAGGGAGATATCAGTACAATGAGTGGTGTCTCTCAGTCCCTCTCTCTCAGGGAGATATCTGTACACTGACTGGTGTCTCTCAGTCCCTCTCTCTCAGGGTGGTATCTGTACACTGAGTGGTGTCTCTCAGTCCCTGTCTCTCAGGGAGATATCTGTACACTGACTGGTGTCTCTCAGTCCCTGTCTCTCAGGGAGCTTTATGTGCACTCAGTGGTGTCTCTCAGGGAGAAATCTGTGCACTGAGTGTTGTCTCTCAGTCCCTCTCTCTCAGGGAGATATCTGTACACTGACTGGTGTCTCTCAGCCCCTCTTTCTCAGGGAGATATCTGTGCACTGAGTGGTGTCTCACAGTCCCTCTCTCTGGGAGATATCTGTACACTGACTGGTGTCTCTCAATCCCTGTCTCTCAGGGAGATATCTGTACACTGAGTGGTGTCTCTCAGTCCCTCTCTCTCAGGGAGATATCTGCACACTGACCGGTGTCTCTCAGTCCCTGTCTCTGAGGGAGATATCTGTACACTGAGTGGTGTCTCTCAGTCCCTCTCTCTCAGGGAGATATTTGTACACTGACTGGTGTCTCTCAGTCCCTGTCTCTCAGGGAGATATCTGTACACTGAGTGGTGTCTCTCAGTCCCTCTCTCTCAGGGAGATATTTGTACACTGACTGGTGTCTCTCAGTCCCTGTCTCTCAGGGAGATATCTGTACACTGAGTGGTGTCTCTCAGTCCCTCTCTCTCAGGGAGATATTTGTACACTGAGTGGTGTCTCTCAGTCCCTCTCTCTCAGGGAGATATCTGTACACTGAGTGGTGTCTCTCAGTCCCTGTCTCTCAGGGAGATATATGTACACTGACTGGTGTCTCTCAGTCCCTCTCTCTCAGGGAGATATCTGTACACTGACTGGTGTCTCTCAGTCCCTCTCTCTCAGGGAGATATCTGTACACTGAGTGGTGTCTCACAGCCCCTGTCTCTCTCGCAGGGAGATATCTGTACACTGTCTGGTGTCTCTCAGTCCCTCTCTCTCAGGGAGATATCTGTACACTGACTGGTGTCTCTCAGTCCCTGTCTCTCAGGGAGATATCTGTACACTGAGTGGTGTCTCTCAGTCCCTGTCTCTCAGGGAGATATCTGTACACTGACTGGTGTCTCTCAGTCCCTGTCTCTCAGGGAGATAACTGTACACTGAGTGGTGTCTCACAGTCCCTCTCTCTCAGGGAGATATTTGTACACTGACTGGTGTCTCTCAGTCCCTGTCTCTCAGGGAGATATCTGTACATTGAGTGGTGTCTCACAGTCCCTCTCTCTCAGGGAGACATCTGTACACTGACTGGTGTCTCTCAGTCCCTCTCTCTCAGGGAGATATCTGTACACTGAGTGGTGTCTCTCAGTCCCTCTCTCTCAGGGAGATATCTGTACACTGAGTGGTGTCTCTCAGTCCCTGTCTCTCAGGGAGATATATGTACACTGACTGGTGTCTCTCAGTCCCTCTCTCTCAGGGAGATATCTGTACACTGACTGGTGTCTCTCAGTCCCTCTCTCTCAGGGAGATATCTGTACACTGAGTGGTGTCTTACAGCCCCTGTCTCTCAGGGAGATATCTGTACACTGTCTGGTGTCTCTCAGTCCCTGTCTGTCAGGGAGATATCTATACACTGAGTGGTGTCTCTCAGTCCCTGCCTCTCAGGGAGCTTTATGTACACTGAGTGGTGTCTCTCAGGGAGATATCTGTACACTGACTGGTGTCTCTCAGTCCCTGTCTCTCAGGGAACTTTATGTACACTGAGTGGTGTCTCTCAGTCCCTCTCTCTCAGGGAGATATTTGTACACTGACTGGTGTCTCTCAGTCCCTGTCTCTCAGGGAGATATCTGCACACTGAGTGGTGTCTCTCAGTCCCTCTCTCTCAGGGAGATATCTGTACACTGACTGGTGTCTCTCAGTCCCAGTCTCTCAGGGAGATATCTGTACACTGAGTGGTGTCTCACAGTCCCTCTCTCTCAGGGAGACATCTGTACACTGACTGGTGTCTCTCAGTCCATGTCTCTCAGGGAGATATCTGTACACTGAGTGGTGTCTCTCAGTCCCTCTCTCTCAGGGAGATATCTGTACACTGACTGGTGACTCTCAGTCCCTGTCTCTCAGGGAGATATCTATACACTGAGTGGTGTCTCTCAGTCCCTGTCTCTCAGGGAGATATCTGTACACTGACTGGTGTCTCTCAGTCCCTCTCTCTCAGGGAGATATCTGAACGCTGACTAGTGTCTCTCAGTCCCTCTCTCTCAGGGAGATATCTGTACACTGAGTGGTGTCTCTCAGTCCCTCTCTCTCAGGGAGATATCTGTACACTGACTGGTGTCTCACAGTCCCTCTCTCTCAGGGAGATATCTGTACACTGACTGGTGTCTCTCAGTCCCTCTCCCTCAGGGAGATATCTGTACACTGAGTGGTGTCTCTCAGTCCCTCTCTCTCAGGGAGATATATGTACACTGACTGGTGTCTCTCAGTCCCTCTCTCTCAGGGAGGTATCTGTACACTGAGTGGTGTCTCTCAGTCCCTGTCTCTCAGGGAGATATATGTACACTGACTGGTGTCTCTCAGTCCCTGTCTCTCAGGGAGATATCTGTACACTGAGTGGTGTCTCTCAGTCCCTCTCTCTCAGGGAGATATCTGTACAATGAGTGGTGTCTCTCAGTCCCTGTCTCTCAGGGAGATATCTGTACAGTGAGTGGTGTCTCTCAGTCCCTCTCTCTCAGGGAGATATCTGTACTATGACTGGTGTCTCTCAGTCCCTGTCTCTCAGGGAGATATCAGTACACTGAGTGGTGTCTCTCAGTCCCTCTCCTTCAGGGAGATATCTGTACACTGACTGGTGTCTCTCAGTCCCTCTCTCTCAGGGTGGTATCTGTACACTGAGTGGTGTCTCTCAGTCCCTGTCTCTCAGGGAGATATCTGTACACTGACTGGTGTCTCTCAGTCCCTGTCTCTCAGGGAGCTTTATGTACACTGAGTGGTGTCTCTCAGGGAGAAATCTGTACACTGAGTGTTGTCTCTCAGTCCCTCTCTCTCAGGGAGATATCTGTACACTGACTGGTGTCTCTCAGCCCCTCTCTCTCAGGGAGATATCTGTGCACTGAGTGGTGTCTCACAGTCCCTCTCTCTGGGAGATATCTGTACACTGACTGGTGTCTCTCAGTCCCTGTCTCTCAGGGAGATATCTGTACACTGAGTGGTGTCTCTCACTCCCTCTCTCTCAGGGAGATATCTGTACTCTGACTGGTGTCTCTCAGTCCCTGTCTCTGAGGGAGATATCTGTACACTGAGTGGTGTCTCTCAGTCCCTCTCTCTCAGGGAGATATCTGTACACTGAGTGGTTTCTCTCAGTCCCTGTATCTCAGGGAGATATATGTACACTGACTGGTGTCTCTCAGTCCCTCTCTCTCAGGGAGATATCTGTACACTGACTGGTGTCTCTCAGTCCCTCTCTCTCAGGGAGATATCTGTACACTGAGTGGTGTCTCTCAGTCCCTCTCTCTCAGGGAGATATCTGTACACTGAGTGGTGTCTCTCAGTCCCTGTCTCTCAGGGAGATATATGTACACTGACAGGTGTCTCTCAGTCCCTGTCTCTCAGGGAGATATCTGTACACTGAGTGGTGTCTCTCAGTCCCTCTCTCTCAGGGAGATATCTGTACAATGAGTGGTGTCTCTCAGTCCCTGTCTCTCAGGGAGATATCTGTACAGTGAGTGGTGTCTCTCAGTCCCTCTCTCTCAGGGAGATATCTGTACTATGACTGGTGTCTCTCAGTCCCTGTCTCTCAGGGAGATATCAGTACACTGAGTGGTGTCTCTCAGTCCCTCTCTCTCAGGGAGATATCTGGACACTGACTGGTGTCTCTCAGTCCCTCTCTCTCAGGGTGGTATCTGTACACTGAGTGGTGTCTCTCAGTCCCTGTCTCTCAGGGAGATATCTGTACACTGACTGGTGTCTCTCAGTCCCTGTCTCTCAGGGAGCTTTATGTACACTGAGTGGTGTCTCTCAGGGAGAAATCTGTACACTGAGTGTTGTCTCTCAGTCCCTCTCTCTCAGGGAGATATCTGTACACTGACTGGTGTCTCTCAGCCCCTCTCTCTCAGGGAGATATCTGTGCACTGAGTGGTGTCTCACAGTCCCTCTCTCTGGGAGATATCTGTACACTGACTGGTGTCTCTCAGTCCCTGTCTCTCAGGGAGCTTTATGTACACTGAGTGGTGTCTCTCAGTCCCTCTCTCTCAGGGAGATATTTGTACACTGACTGGTGTCTCTCAGTCCCTGTCTCTCAGGGAGATATCTGTACACTGAGTGGTGTCTCTCAGTCCCTCTCTCTCAGGGAGATATCTGTACACTGACTGGTGTCTCTCAGTCCCTGTCTCTCAGGGAGATATCTGTACATTGAGTGGTGTCTCACAGTCCCTCTCTCTCAGGGAGACATCTGTACACTGACTGGTGTCTCTCAGTCCCTCTCTCTCAGGGAGATATCTGTACACTGAGTGGTGTCTCTCAGTCCCTCTCTCTCAGGGAGATATCTGTACACTGAGTGGTGTCTCTCAGTCCCTGTCTCTCAGGGAGATATATGTACACTGACTGGTGTCTCTCAGTCCCTCTCTCTCAGGGAGATATCTGTACACTGACTGGTGTCTCTCAGTCCCTCTCTCTCAGGGAGATATCTGTACACTGAGTGGTGTCTCACAGCCCCTGTCTCTCAGGGAGATATCTGTACACTGTCTGGTGTCTCTCAGTCCCTGTCTGTCAGGGAGATATCTATACACTGAGTGGTGTCTCTCAGTCCCTGTCTCTCAGGGAGCTTTATGTACACTGAGTGGTGTCTCTCAGGGAGATATCTGTACACTGACTGGTCTCTCTCAGTCCCTGTCTCTCAGGGCGAAATCTGTACACTGAGTGGTGTCTCTCAGTCCCTCTCTCTCAGGGAGATATCTGTACACTGACTGGTGTCTCTCAGTCCCTGTCTCTCAGGGAGATATCTGTACACTGAGTGGTGTCTCACAGTCCCTCTCTCTCAGGGAGATATCTGTACACTGACTGGTGTCTCTCAGTCCCTCTCTCTCAGGGAGATATCTGTACAATGACTGGTGTCTCTCAGTCCCTGTCTCTCAAGGAGATATATGTACACTGACTGGTGTCTCTCAGTCTCTCTCTCAGGGAGGTATCTGTGCACTGAGTGGTGTCTCTCAGTCCCTCTCTCTCAGGGAGATATCTGTACACTGAGTGGTGTCTCTCAGTCCCTGTCTCTCAGGGAGATATATGTACACTGACTGGTGTCTCTCAGTCCCTCTCTCTCAGGGAGGTATCTGTACACTGAGTGGTGTCTCTCAGTCCCTGTCTCTCAGGGAGATATATGTACACTGACTGGTGTCTCTCAGTCCCTCTCTCTCAGGGAGATATCTGTACACTGACTGGTGTCTCTCAGTCCCTCTCTCTCAGGGAGATAACTGTACACTGAGTGGTGTCTCACAGCCCCTGTCTCTCAGGCAGATATCTGTACACTGACTGGTGTCTCTCAGTCCCTGTCTCTCAGGGCGAAATCTGTACACTGAGTGGTGTCTCTCAGTCCCTCTCTCTCAGGGAGATATCTGTACACAGACTGGTGTCTCTCAGTCCCTGTCTCTCAGGGAGATATCTGTACACTGAGTGGTGTCTCACAGTCCCTCTCTCTCAGGGAGATATCTGTACACTCACTGGTGTCTCTCAGTCCCTCTCTCTCAGGGAGATATCTGTACAATGACTGGTGTCTCTCAGTCCCTGTCTCTCAGGGAGATATCTGTACACTGACTGGTGTCTCTCAGTCCCTCTCTCTCAGGGAGATATCTGTACACTGACTGGTGTCTCTCAGTCCCTGTCTCTCAGGGAGATATCTGTACACTGAGTGGTGTCTCACAGTCGCTCTCTCTCAGCGAGATATCTGTACACTGACTGGTGTCTCTCAGTTCCTCTCTCTCAGGGAGATATCTGTACGCTGACTGGTGTCTCTCAGTCCCACTCTCTCAGGGAGATATCTGTGCACTGAGTGGTGTCTCTCAGTCCCTCTCTCTCAGGGAGATATCTGTACACTGACTGGTGTCTCTCAGTCCCTGTCTCTCAGGGAGATATATGTACACTGACTGGTGTCTCTGAGTCCGTCTCTCTCAGGGAGGTATCTGTACACAGAGTGGTGTCTCTCAGTCCCTGTCTCTCAGGGAGATATATGTACACTGACTGGTGTCTCTCAGTCCCTCTCTCTCAGGGAGATATCTGTACACTGAGTGGTGTCTCTCAGTCCCTCTCTCTCAGGGAGATATCTGTACACTGAGTGGTGTCTCTCAGTCCCTGTCTCTCAGGGAGATATCTGTACACTGACTGGTGTATCTCAGTCCCTCTCTCTCAGGGAGGTATCTGTACACTGAGTGGTGTCTCTCAGTCCCTGTCTCTCAGGGAGATATATGTACACTGACTGGTGTTTCTCAGTCCCTGTCTCTCAGGGAGATATCTGTACACTGAGTGGTGTCTCTCAGTCCCTCTCTCTATGGGAGATATATGTACACTGACTGGTGTCTCTCAGTCCCTCTCTCTCAGGGAGGTATCTGTACACTGAGTGGTGTCTCTCATTCCCTGTCTCTCAGGGAGACATATGTACACTGACTGGTGTCTCTCAGTCCCTGTCTCTCAGGGAGATATCTGTACACTGAGTGGTGTCTCTCAGTCCCTCTCTCTCAGGGAGATATCTCTACACTGACTGCTGTCTCACAGTCCCTCTCTCTCAGAGAGATATCTGTACACTGACTGTTGTCTCTCAGTCCCTCTCTTTCAGGGAGATATCTGTACACTGAGTGGTGTCTCTCAGTCCCTCTCTCTCAGGGAGATATCTGTACACTGAGTGGTGTCTCTCAGTCCCTGTCTCTCAGGGAGATATATGTACACTGACTGGTGTCTCTCAGTCCCTCTCTCTCAGGGAGGTATCTGTACACTGACTGGTGTCTCTCAGTCCCTGTCTCTCAGGGAGATATCTGTACACTGAGTGGTGTCTCTCAGTCCCTCTCTCTCAGGGAGATATCTGAACACTGAGTGGTGTCTCTCAGTCCCTCTCTCTCAGGGAGATATATGTACACTGACTGGTGCCTCTCAGTCCCTCTCTCTCAGGGAGGTATCTGTACACTGAGTGGTGTCTCTCAGTCCCTGTCTCTCAGGGAGATATTTGTACACTGACTGGTGTCTCTCAGTCCCTCTCTCTCTGGGAGATATCTGTACACTGAGTGGTGTCTCACAGCCCCTGTCTCTCAGGGAGATATCTGTACACTGACTGGTGTCTCTCAGTCCCTGTCTGTCAGGGAGATATCTATACACTGAGTGGTGTCTCTCAGTCCCTCTCTCTCAGGGAGATATCTGTACACTGACTGGTGTCTCTCAGTCCCTCTCTCTCAGGGAGATATATGTACACTGACTGGTGTCTCTCAGTCCCTCTCTCTCAGGGAGGTATCTGTACACTGAGTGGTGTCTCTCAGTCCCTGTCTCTCAGGGAGATATATGTACACTGACTGGTGTCTCTCAGTCTCTGTCTCTCAGGGATATATCTGTACACTGAGTGGTGTCTCTCAGTCCCTCTCTCTCAGGGAGATATCTGTACAATGAGTGGTGTCTCTCAGTCCCTGTCTCTCAGGGAGATATCTGTACAGTGAGTGGTGTCTCTCAGTCCCTCTCTCTCAGGGAGATATCTGTACTCTGACTGGTGTCTCTCAGTCCCTGTCTCTCAGGGAGATATCTGTACACTGAGTGGTGTCTCTCAGTCCCTGTCTCTCAGGGAGATATCTGTACACTGAGTGGTGTCTCTCAGTCCCTCTCTCTCAGGGAGGTATCTGTACACTGAGTGGTGTCTCTCAGTCCCTGTCTCTCAGGGAGATATCTGTACACTGACTGGTGTCTCTCAGTCCCTGTCTCTCAGTGAGCTTTATGTACACTGAGTGTTGTCTCTCAGGGAGATATCTGTACACTGACTGGTGTCTCTCAGTCCCTCTCTCTCAGGGAGATATCTGTACACTGACTGGTGTCTCACAGTCCCTCTCTCTCAGAGAGATATCTGTACACTGACTGGTGTCTCTCAGTCCCTCTCTCTCAGGGAGATATGTGTACACTGAGTGGTGTCTCTCAGTCCCTCTCTCTCAGGGAGATATCTGTACACTGAGTGGTGTCTCTCAGTCCCTGTCTCTCAGGGAGATATATGTACACTGACTGGTGTCTCTCAGTCCCTCTCTCTCAGGGAGGTATCTGTACACTGACTGGTGTCTCTCAGTCCCTGTCTCTCAGGGAGATATCTGTAAACTGAGTGGTGTCTCAGAGTCCCTCTCACTCAGGGAGCTATCTGAACACTGAGTGGCGTCTCTCAGTCCCTGTGTCTCAGGGAGATATATGTACACTGACTGGTGTCTCTCAGTCCCTCTCTCTCAGGGAGGTATCTGTACACTGAATGCTGTCTCTCAGTCCCTGTCTCTCAGGGAGATATATGTACACTGACTGGTGTCTCTCAGTCCCTCTCTCTCAGGGAGATATCTGTACACTGACTGGTGTCTCTCAGTCCCTCTCTCTCAGGGAGATATCTGTACACTGAGTGGTGTCTCACAGCCCCTGTCTCTCAGGGAGATATCTGTACACTGACTGGTGTCTCTCAGTCCCTCTCTCTCAGGGAGATATCTGTACACTGAGTGGTTTCTCTCAGTCCCTGTCTCTCAGGGAGATATCTGCACACTGAGTGGTGTATCTCAGTCCCTGTCTCTCAGGGAGATATCTGTACACTGAGTGGTGTCTCTCAGTCCCTCTCTCTCAGGGAGATATCTGTACAATGAGTGGTGTCTCTCAGTCCCTGTCTCTCAGGGAGATATCTGTACAGTGAGTGGTGTCTCTCAGTCCCTCTCTCTCAGGGAGATATCTGTACTCTCACTGGTGTCTCTCAGTCCCTGTCTCTCAGGGAGATATCTGTACACTGAGTGGTGTCTCTCAGCCCCTGTCTCTCAGGGAGATATCTGTACACTGAGTGGTGTCTCTCAGTCCCTGTCTCTCAGGGAGATATCTGTACACTGACTGGTGTCTCTCAGTCCCTGTCTCTCAGTGAGCTTTATGTACACTGAGTGGTGTCTATCAGGGAGATATCTGTACACTGACTGGTGTCTCTCAGTCCCTCTCTCTCAGGGAGATATCTGTACACTGACTGGTGTCTCACAGTCCCTCTCTCTCAGAGAGATATCTGTACACTGACTGGTGTCTCTCAGTCCCTCTCTCTCAGGGAGATATCTGTACACTGAGTGGTATCTCTCAGTCCCTCTCTCTCAGGGAGATATCTGTACACTGAGTGGTGTCTCTCAGTCCCTGTCTCTCAGGGAGATATATGTACACTGACTGGTGTCTCTCAGTCCCTCTCTCTCAGGGAGGTATCTGTACACTGACTGGTGTCTCTCAGTCCCTGTCTCTCAGGGAGATATCTGTACACTGAGTGGAGTCTCAGAGTCCCTCTCACTCAGGGAGCTATCTGAACACTGACTGGTGTCTCTCAGTCCCTCTCTCTCAGGGAGATATCTGTACACTGAGTGGTGTCTCACAGCCCCTGACTCTCAGGGATATATCTGTACACTGACTGGTGTCTCTCAGTCCCTGTCTCTCAGGGAGAAATCTGTGCACTGAGTGGTGTCTCTCAGTCCCTCTCTCTCAGGGAGATATCTGTACACTGACTGGTGTCTCTCAGTCCCTGTCTCTCAGGGAGATATCTGTACACTGAGTGGTGTCTCACAGTCCCTCTCTCTCAGGGAGATATCTGTACACTGACTGGTGTCCCTCAGTCCCTCTCTCTCAGGGAGATATCTGTACACTGACTGGTGTCTCTCAGTCCCTGTCTCTCAGCGAGATATCTGTACACTGAGTGGTGTCTCTCAGTCCCTCTCTCTCAGGGAGATATCTGTACACTGACTGGTGTCTCTCAGTCCCTGTCTCTCAGGGAGATATCTGTACACTGAGTGGTGTCTCACAGTCCCTCTCTCTCAGGGAGATATCTGTACACTGACTGGTGTCTCTCAGTCCCTCTCTCTCAGGGAGATATCTGTACACTGAGTGGTGTCTCTCAGTCCCTCTCTCTCAGGGAGATATCTGTACACTGACTGGTGTCTCTCTGTCCCTCTCTCTCAGGGAGATATATGTACACTGACTGGTGTCTCTCAGTCCCTCTCTCTCAGGGAGGTATCTGTACACTGAGTGGTGTCTCTCAGTCCCTGTCTCTCAGGGAGATATATGTACACTGACTGGTGTCTCTCAGTCTCTGTCTCTCAGGGAGATATCTGTACACTGAGTGGTGTCTCTCAGTCCCTCTCACTCAGGGAGATATCTGTACAATGAGTGGTGTCTCTCAGACCCTGTCTCTCAGGGAGATATCTGTACAGTGAGTGGTGTCTCTCAGTCCCTCTCTCTCAGGGAGATATCTGTACTCTGACTGGTGTCTCTCAGTCCCTGTCTCTCAGGGAGATATCTGAACACTGAGTGGTGTCTCTCAGTCCCTGTCTCTCAGGGAGATATCTGTACACTGAGTGGTGTCTCTCAGTCCCTCTCTCTCAGGGAGGTATCTGTACACTGAGTGGTGTCTCTCAGTCCCTGTCTCTCAGGGAGATATCTGTACACTGACTGGTGACTCTCAGTCCCTGTATCTCAGTGAGCTTTATGTACACTGAGTGGTGTCTCTCAGGGAGATATCTGTACACTGACTGGTGTCTCTCAGTCCCTGTCTCTCAGGGAGATATCTGTACACTGAGTGGTGTCTCTCAGTCCCTGTCTCTCAGGGAGATATCTGTACACTGAGTGGTGTCTCTCAGTCCCTCTCTCTCGGGGAGGTATCTGTACACTGAGTGGTGTCTCTCAGTCCCTGTCTCTCAGGGAGATATCTGTACACTGACTGGTGTCTCTCAGTCCCTGTCTCTCAGTGAACTTTATGTACACTGAGTGGTGTCTCTCAGGGAGATATCTGTACACTGACTGGTGTCTCTCAGTCCCTCTCTCTCAGGGAGATATCTGTACACTGACTGGTGTCTCACAGTCCCTCTCTCTCAGAGAGATATCTGTACACTGACTGGGGTCTCTCAGTCCCTCTCTCTCAGGGAGATATGTGTACACTGAGTGGTGTCTCTCAGTCCCTCTCTCTCAGGGAGATATCTGTACACTGAGTGGTGTCTCACAGTCCCTCTCTCTCAGGGAGATATCTGTACACTGACTGGTGTCCCTCAGTCCCTCTCTCTCAGGGAGATATCTGTACACTGACTGGTGTCTCTCAGTCCCTGTCTCTCAGCGAGATATCTGTACACTGAGTGGTGTCTCTCAGTCCCTCTCTCTCAGGGAGATATCTGTACACTGACTGGTGTCTCTCAGTCCCTGTCTCTCAGGGAGATATCTGTACACTGAGTGGTGTCTCACAGTCCCTCTCTCTCAGGGAGATATCTGTACACTGACTGGTGTCTCTCAGTCCCTCTCTCTCAGGGAGATATCTGTACACTGAGTGGTGTCTCTCAGTCCCTCTCTCTCAGGGAGATATCTGTACACTGACTGGTGTCTCTCTGTCCCTCTCTCTCAGGGAGATATATGTACACTGACTGGTGTCTCTCAGTCCCTCTCTCTCAGGGAGGTATCTGTACACTGAGTGGTGTCTCTCAGTCCCTGTCTCTCAGGGAGATATATGTACACTGACTGGTGTCTCTCAGTCTCTGTCTCTCAGGGAGATATCTGTACACTGAGTGGTGTCTCTCAGTCCCTCTCACTCAGGGAGATATCTGTACAATGAGTGGTGTCTCTCAGACCCTGTCTCTCAGGGAGATATCTGTACAGTGAGTGGTGTCTCTCAGTCCCTCTCTCTCAGGGAGATATCTGTACTCTGACTGGTGTCTCTCAGTCCCTGTCTCTCAGGGAGATATCTGAACACTGAGTGGTGTCTCTCAGTCCCTGTCTCTCAGGGAGATATCTGTACACTGAGTGGTGTCTCTCAGTCCCTCTCTCTCAGGGAGGTATCTGTACACTGAGTGGTGTCTCTCAGTCCCTGTCTCTCAGGGAGATATCTGTACACTGACTGGTGACTCTCAGTCCCTGTATCTCAGTGAGCTTTATGTACACTGAGTGGTGTCTCTCAGGGAGATATCTGTACACTGACTGGTGTCTCTCAGTCCCTGTCTCTCAGGGAGATATCTGTACACTGAGTGGTGTCTCTCAGTCCCTGTCTCTCAGGGAGATATCTGTACACTGAGTGGTGTCTCTCAGTCCCTCTCTCTCGGGGAGGTATCTGTACACTGAGTGGTGTCTCTCAGTCCCTGTCTCTCAGGGAGATATCTGTACACTGACTGGTGTCTCTCAGTCCCTGTCTCTCAGTGAACTTTATGTACACTGAGTGGTGTCTCTCAGGGAGATATCTGTACACTGACTGGTGTCTCTCAGTCCCTCTCTCTCAGGGAGATATCTGTACACTGACTGGTGTCTCACAGTCCCTCTCTCTCAGAGAGATATCTGTACACTGACTGGGGTCTCTCAGTCCCTCTCTCTCAGGGAGATATGTGTACACTGAGTGGTGTCTCTCAGTCCCTCTCTCTCAGGGAGATATCTGTACACTGAGTGGTGTCTCTCAGTCCCTGTCTCTCAGGGAGATATATGTACACTGACTGGTGTCTCTCAGTCCCTCTCTCTCAGGCAGGTATCTGTACACTGACTGGTGTCTCTCAGTCCCTGTCTCTCAGGGAGATATCTGTAAACTGAGTGGTGTCTCAGAGTCCCTCTCACTCAGGGAGCTATCTGAACACTGAGTGGTGTCTCTCAGTCCCTGTGTCTCAGGGAGATATATGTACACTGACTGGTGTCTCTCAGTCCCTCTCTCTCAGGGAGGTATCTGTACACTGAATGCTGTCTCTCAGTCCCTGTCTCTCAGGGAGATATATGTACACTGACTGGTGTCTCTCAGTCCCTCTCTCTCAGGGAGATATCTGTAAACTGAGTGGTGTCTCAGAGTCCCTCTCACTCAGGGAGCTATCTGAACACTGAGTGGTGTCTCTCAGTCCCTGTGTCTCAGGGAGATATATGTACACTGACTGGTGTCTCTCAGTCCCTCTCTCTCAGGGAGGTATCTGTACACTGAATGCTGTCTCTCAGTCCCTGTCTCTCAGGGAGATATATGTACACTGACTGGTGTCTCTCAGTCCCTCTCTCTCAGGGAGATATCTGTACACTGACTGGTGTCTCACAGCCCCTGTCTCTCAGGGAGATATCTGTACACTGACTGGTGTCTCTCAGTCCCTCTCTCTCAGGGAGGTATCTGTACACTGACTGGTGTCTCTCAGTCCCTGTCTCTCAGGGAGATATCTGTAAACTGAGTGGTGTCTCAGAGTCCCTCTCACTCAGGGAGCTATCTGAACACTGAGTGGTGTCTCTCAGTCCCTGTGTCTCAGGGAGATATATGTACACTGACTGGTGTCTCTCAGTCCCTCTCTCTCAGGGAGGTATCTGTACACTGCATGCTGTCTCTCAGTCCCTGTCTCTCAGGGAGATATATGTACACTGACTGGTGTCTCTCAGTCACTCTCTCTCTCAGGGAGATATCTGTACACTGACTGGTGTCTCTCAGTCCCTCTCTCTCAGGGAGATATCTGTACACTGAGTGGTGTCTCACAGCCCCTGTCTCTCAGGGAGATATCTGTACACTGACTGGTGTCTCTCAGTCCCTGTCTGTCAGGGAGATATCTATACACTGAGTGGTGTCTCTCAGTCCCTCTCTCTCAGGGAGATATCTGTACACTGACTGGTGTCTCGCAGTCCCTCTCTCTCAGGGAGATATCTGTACACTGAGTGGTTTCTCTCAGTCCCTGTCTCTCAGGGAGATATCTGCACACTGAGTGGTGTCTCTCAGTCCCTGTCTCTCAGGGAGATATCTGTACAATGAGTGGTGTCTCTCAGTCCCTGTCTCTCAGGGAGATATCTGTACAGTGAGTGGTGTCTCTCAGTCCCTCTCTCTCAGGGAGATATCTGTACTCTCACTGGTGTCTCTCAGTCCCTGTCTCTCAGGGAGATATCTGTACACTGAGTGGTGTCTCTCAGCCCCTGTCTCTCAGGGAGATATCTGTACACTGAGTGGTGTCTCTCAGTCCCTCTCTCTCAGGGAGGTATCTGTACACTGAGTGGTGTCTCTCAGTCCCTGTCTCTCAGGGAGATATCTGTACACTGAGTGGTGTCTCTCAGTCCCTCTCTCTCAGGGAGATATATGTACACTGACTGGTGTCTCTCAGTCCCTCTCTCTCAGGGAGGTATCTGTACACTGACTGGTGTCTCTCAGTCCCTGTCTCTCAGGGAGATATCTGTACACTGAGTGGTGTCTCAGAGTCCCTCTCACTCAGGGAGCTATCTGAACACTGACTGGTGTCTCTCAGTCCCTCTCTCTCAGGGAGATATCTGTACACTGAGTGGTGTCTCACAGCCCCTGACTCTCAGGGATATATCTGTACACTGACTGGTGTCTCTCAGTCCCTGTCTCTCAGGGAGAAATCTGTGCACTGAGTGGTGTCTCTCAGTCCCTCTCTCTCAGGGAGATATCTGTACACTGACTGGTGTCTCTCAGTCCCTGTCTCTCAGGGAGATATCTGTACACTGAGTGGTGTCTCACAGTCCCTCTCTCTCAGGGAGATATCTGTACACTGACTGGTGTCCCTCAGTCCCTCTCTCTCAGGCAGATATCTGTACACTGACTGGTGTCTCTCAGTCCCTGTCTCTCAGCGAGATATCTGTACACTGAGTGGTGTCTCTCAGTCCCTCTCTCTCAGGGAGATATCTGTACACTGACTGGTGTCTCTCAGTCCCTGTCTCTCAGGGAGATATCTGTACACTGAGTGGTGTCTCACAGTCCCTCTCTCTCAGGGAGATATCTGTACACTGACTGGTGTCTCTCAGTCCCTCTCTCTCAGGGAGATATCTGTACACTGAGTGGTGTCTCTCAGTCCCTCTCTCTCAGGGAGATATCTGTACACTGACTGGTGTCTCTCAGTCCCTCTCTCTCAGGGAGATATATGTACACTGACTGGTGTCTCTCAGTCCCTCTCTCTCAGGGAGGTATCTGTACACTGAGTGGTGTCTCTCAGTCCCTGTCTCTCAGGGAGATATATGTACACTGACTGGTGTCTCTCAGTCTCTGTCTCTCAGGGAGATATCTGTACACTGAGTGGTGTCTCTCAGTCCCTCTCTCTCAGGGAGATATCTGTACAATGAGTGGTGTCTCTCAGTCCCTGTCTCTCAGGGAGATATATGTACACTGACTGGTGTCTCTCAGTCCCTCTCTCTCAGGGAGATATCTGTACTCTGACTGGTGTCTCTCAGTCCCTGTCTCTCAGGGAGATATCTGAACACTGAGTGGTGTCTCTCAGTCCCTGTCTCTCAGGGAGATATCTGTACACTGAGTGGTATCTCTCTGTCCCTCTCTCTCAGGGAGGTATCTGTACACTGAGTGGTGTCTCTCAGTCCCTGTCTCTCAGGGAGATATCTGTACACTGACTGGTGTCTCTCAGTCCCTGTCTCTCAGTGAGCTTTATGTACACTGAGTGGTGTCTCTCAGGGAGATATCTGTACACTGACTGGTGTCTCTCAGTCCCTGTCTCTCAGGGAGATATCTGTACACTGAGTGGTGTCTCTCAGTCTCTGTCTCTCAGGGAGATATCTGTACACTGAGTGGTGTCTCTCAGTCCCTCTCTCTCAGGGAGGTATCTGTACACTGAGTGGTGTCTCTCAGTCCCTGTCTCTCAGGGAGATATCTGTACACTGACTGGTGTCTCTCAGTCCCTGTCTCTCAGTGAACTTTATGTACACTGAGTGGTGTCTCTCAGGGAGATATCTGTACACTGACTGGTGTCTCTCAGTCCCTCTCTCTCAGGGAGATATCTTTACACTGACTGGTGTCTCACAGTCCCTCTCTCTCAGAGAGATATCTGTACACTGACTGGGGTCTCTCAGTCCCTCTCTCTCAGGGAGATATGTGTACACTGAGTGGTGTCTCTCAGTCCCTCTCTCTCAGGGAGATATCTGTACACTGAGTGGTGTCTCTCAGTCCCTGTCTCTCAGGGAGATATATGTACACTGACTGGTGTCTCTCAGTCCCTCTCTCTCAGGGAGGTATCTGTACATTGACTGGTGTCTCTCAGTCCCTGTCTCTCAGGGAGATATCTGTAAACTGAGTGGTGTCTCAGAGTCCCTCTCACTCAGGGAGCTATCTGAACACTGAGTGGTGTCTCTCAGTCCCTGTGTCTCAGGGAGATATATGTACACTGACTGGTGTCTCTCAGTCCCTCTCTCTCAGGGAGGTATCTGTACACTGAATGCTGTCTCTCAGTCCATGTCTCTCAGGGAGATATATGTACACTGACTGGTGTCTCTCAGTCCCTCTCTCTCAGGGAGATATCTGTACACTGACTGGTGTCTCTCAGTCCCTCTCTCTCAGGGAGATATCTGTACACTGAGTGGTGTCTCACAGCCCCTGTCTCTCAGGGAGATATCTGTACACTGACTGGTGTCTCTCAGTCCCTCTCTCGGGGAGGTATCTGTACACTGAGTGGTGTCTCTCAGTCCCTGTCTCTCAGGGAGATATATGTACACTGACTGGTGTCTCTCAGTCCCTTTCTCTCAGGGAGATATCTGTACACTGAGTGGTGTCTCACAGCCCCTGTCTCTCAGGGAGATATATGTACACTGACTGGTGTCTCTCAGTCCCTGTCTCTCAGGGAGATATCTGTACACTGAGTGGTGTCTCTCAGTCCCTCTCTCTCAGGGAGATATCTGAACACTGAGTGGTGTCTCTCAGTCCCTGTGTCTCAGGGAGATATATGTACACTGACTGGTGTCTCTCAGTCCCTCTCTCTCAGGGAGATATCTGTACACTGACTGGTGTCTCTCAGTCCCTCTCTCTCAGGGAGATATCTGTACACTGAGTGGTGTCTCTCAGTCCCTGTCTCTCAGGGAGATATCTGTACACTGACTGGTGTCTCTCAGTCCCTCTCTCTCAGGGAGATATCTGTACACTGACTGGTGTCTCTCAGTCCCTTTCTCTCAGGGAGATATCTGTACACTGAGTGGTGTCTCACAGTCCCTCTCTCTCAGGGAGACATCTGTACACTGACTGGTGTCTCTCAGTCCCTGTCTCTCAGGGAGATATCTGTACACTGAGTGGTGTCTCTCAGTCCCTCTCTCTCAGGGAGATATCTGTACACTGACTGGTGTCTCTCTGTCCCTGTCTCTCAGGGAGATATCTATACACTGAGTAGTGTCTCTCAGTCCCTGTCTTTCAGGGAGATATCTGTACACTGACTGGTGTCTCTCAGTCCCTCTCTCTCAGGGAGATATCTGTACACTGAGTGGTGTCTCTCAGTCCCTCTCTCTCAGGGAGGTATCTGTACACTGAGTGGTGTCTCTCAGTCCCTGTCTCTCAGGGAGATATCTGTACACTGACTGGTGTCTCTCAGTCCCTGTCTCTCAGTGAGCTTTATGTACACTGAGTGGTGTCTCTCAGGGAGATATCTGTACACTGACTGGTGTCTCTCAGTCCCTGTCTCTCAGGGAGATATCTGTACACTGACTGGTGTCTCTCAGTCCCTCTCTCGGGGAGGTATCTGTACACTGAGTGGTGTCTCTCAGTCCCTGTCTCTCAGGGAGATATATGTACACTGACTGGTGTCTCTCAGTCCCTGTCTCTCAGGGAGATATCTGTACACTGAGTGGTGTCTCACAGCCCCTGTCTCTCAGGGAGATATATGTACACTGACTGGTGTCTCTCAGTCCCTGTCTCTCAGGGAGATATCTGTACACTGAGTGGTGTCTCTCAGTCCCTCTCTCTCAGGGAGATATCTGAACACTGAGTGGTGTCTCTCAGTCCCTGTGTCTCAGGGAGATATATGTACACTGACTGGTGTCTCTCAGTCCCTCTCTCTCAGGGAGATATCTGTACACTGAGTGGTGTCTCTCAGTCCCTCTCTCTCAGGGAGATATCTGAACACTGAGTGGTGTCTCTCAGTCCCTGTGTCTCAGGGAGATATATGTACACTGACTGGTGTCTCTCAGTCCCTCTCTCTCAGGGAGATATCTGTACACTGACTGGTGTCTCTCAGTCCCTGTCTCTGAGGGAGATATCTGTACACTGACTGGTGTCTCTCAGTCCCTCTCTCGGGGAGGTATCTGTACACTGAGTGGTGTCTCTCAGTCCCTGTCTCTCAGGGAGATATATGTACACTGACTGGTGTCTCTCAGTCCCTGTCTCTCAGGGAGATATCTGTACACTGAGTGGTGTCTCACAGCCCCTGTCTCTCAGGGAGATATATGTACACTGACTGGTGTCTCTCAGTCCCTGTCTCTCAGGGAGATATCTGTACACTGAGTGGTGTCTCTCAGTCCCTCTCTCTCAGGGAGATATCTGAACACTGAGTGGTGTCTCTCAGTCCCTGTGTCTCAGGGAGATATATGTACACTGACTGGTGTCTCTCAGTCCCTCTCTCTCAGGGAGATATCTGTACACTGACTGGTGTCTCTCAGTCCCTCTCTCTCAGGGAGATATCTGTACACTGAGTGGTGTCTCTCAGTCCCTGTCTCTCAGGGAGATATCTGTACACTGACTGGTGTCTCTCAGTCCCTCTCTCTCAGGGAGATATCTGTACACTGACTGGTGTCTCTCAGTCCCTTTCTCTCAGGGAGATATCTGTACACTGAGTGGTGTCTCACAGTCCCTCTCTCTCAGGGAGACATCTGTACACTGACTGGTGTCTCTCAGTCCCTGTCTCTCAGGGAGATATCTGTACACTGAGTGGTGTCTCTCAGTCCCTCTCTCTCAGGGAGATATCTGTACACTGACTGGTGTCTCTCAGTCCCTGTCTCTCAGGGAGATATCTATACACTGAGTAGTGTCTCTCAGTCCCTGTCTGTCAGGGAGATATCTGTACACTGACTGGTGTCTCTCAGTCCCTCTCTCTCATGGAGATATCTGTACACTGAGTGGTGTCTCTCAGTCCCTCTCTCTCAGGGAGGTATCTGTACACTGAGTGGTGTCTCACAGTCCCTGTCTCTCAGGGAGATATCTGTACACTGACTGGTGTCTCTCAGTCCCTGTCTCTCAGTGAGCTTTATGTACACTGAGTGGTGTCTCTCAGGGAGATATCTGTACACTGACTGGTGTCTCTCAGTCCCTGTCTCTCAGGGAGATATCTGTACACTGAGTGGTGTCTCTCAGTCTCTGTCTCTCAGGGAGATATCTGTACACTGAGTGGTGTCTCTCAGTCCCTCTCTCTCAGGGAGGTATCTGTACACTGAGTGGTGTCTCTCAGTCCCTGTCTCTCAGGGAGATATCTGTACACTGACTGTTGTCTCTCAGTCCCTGTCTCTCAGTGAACTTTATGTACACTGAGTGGTGTCTCTCAGGGAGATATCTGTACACTGACTGGTGTCTCTCAGTCCCTCTCTCTCAGGGAGATATCTGTACACTGACTGGTGTCTCACAGTCCCTCTCTCTCAGAGAGATATCTGTACACTGACTGGGGTCTCTCAGTCCCTCTCTCTCAGGGAGATATGTGTACACTGAGTGGTGTCTCTCAGTCCCTCTCTCTCAGGGAGATATCTGTACACTGAGTGGTGTCTCTCAGTCCCTGTCTCTCAGGGAGATATATGTACACTGACTGGTGTCTCTCAGTCCCTCTCTCTCAGGGAGGTATCTGTACATTGACTGGTGTCTCTCAGTCCCTGTCTCTCAGGGAGATATCTGTAAACTGAGTGGTGTCTCAGAGTCCCTCTCACTCAGGGAGCTATCTGAACACTGAGTGGTGTCTCTCAGTCCCTGTGTCTCAGGGAGATATATGTACACTGACTGGTGTCTCTCAGTCCCTCTCTCTCAGGGAGATATCTGTACACTGAGTGGTGTCTCTCAGTCCCTCTCTCTCAGGGAGATATCTGAACACTGAGTGGTGTCTCTCAGTCCCTGTGTCTCAGGGAGATATATGTACACTGACTGGTGTCTCTCAGTCCCTCTCTCTCAGGGAGATATCTGTACACTGACTGGTGTCTCTCAGTCCCTGTCTCTGAGGGAGATATCTGTACACTGACTGGTGTCTCTCAGTCCCTCTCTCGGGGAGGTATCTGTACACTGAGTGGTGTCTCTCAGTCCCTGTCTCTCAGGGAGATATATGTACACTGACTGGTGTCTCTCAGTCCCTGTCTCTCAGGGAGATATCTGTACACTGAGTGGTGTCTCACAGCCCCTGTCTCTCAGGGAGATATATGTACACTGACTGGTGTCTCTCAGTCCCTGTCTCTCAGGGAGATATCTGTACACTGAGTGGTGTCTCTCAGTCCCTCTCTCTCAGGGAGATATCTGAACACTGAGTGGTGTCTCTCAGTCCCTGTGTCTCAGGGAGATATATGTACACTGACTGGTGTCTCTCAGTCCCTCTCTCTCAGGGAGATATCTGTACACTGACTGGTGTCTCTCAGTCCCTCTCTCTCAGGGAGATATCTGTACACTGAGTGGTGTCTCTCAGTCCCTGTCTCTCAGGGAGATATCTGTACACTGACTGGTGTCTCTCAGTCCCTCTCTCTCAGGGAGATATCTGTACACTGACTGGTGTCTCTCAGTCCCTTTCTCTCAGGGAGATATCTGTACACTGAGTGGTGTCTCACAGTCCCTCTCTCTCAGGGAGACATCTGTACACTGACTGGTGTCTCTCAGTCCCTGTCTCTCAGGGAGATATCTGTACACTGAGTGGTGTCTCTCAGTCCCTCTCTCTCAGGGAGATATCTGTACACTGACTGGTGTCTCTCAGTCCCTGTCTCTCAGGGAGATATCTATACACTGAGTAGTGTCTCTCAGTCCCTGTCTGTCAGGGAGATATCTGTACACTGACTGGTGTCTCTCAGTCCCTCTCTCTCATGGAGATATCTGTACACTGAGTGGTGTCTCTCAGTCCCTCTCTCTCAGGGAGGTATCTGTACACTGAGTGGTGTCTCACAGTCCCTGTCTCTCAGGGAGATATCTGTACACTGACTGGTGTCTCTCAGTCCCTGTCTCTCAGTGAGCTTTATGTACACTGAGTGGTGTCTCTCAGGGAGATATCTGTACACTGACTGGTGTCTCTCAGTCCCTGTCTCTCAGGGAGATATCTGTACACTGAGTGGTGTCTCTCAGTCTCTGTCTCTCAGGGAGATATCTGTACACTGAGTGGTGTCTCTCAGTCCCTCTCTCTCAGGGAGGTATCTGTACACTGAGTGGTGTCTCTCAGTCCCTGTCTCTCAGGGAGATATCTGTACACTGACTGTTGTCTCTCAGTCCCTGTCTCTCAGTGAACTTTATGTACACTGAGTGGTGTCTCTCAGGGAGATATCTGTACACTGACTGGTGTCTCTCAGTCCCTCTCTCTCAGGGAGATATCTGTACACTGACTGGTGTCTCACAGTCCCTCTCTCTCAGAGAGATATCTGTACACTGACTGGGGTCTCTCAGTCCCTCTCTCTCAGGGAGATATGTGTACACTGAGTGGTGTCTCTCAGTCCCTCTCTCTCAGGGAGATATCTGTACACTGAGTGGTGTCTCTCAGTCCCTGTCTCTCAGGGAGATATATGTACACTGACTGGTGTCTCTCAGTCCCTCTCTCTCAGGGAGGTATCTGTACATTGACTGGTGTCTCTCAGTCCCTGTCTCTCAGGGAGATATCTGTAAACTGAGTGGTGTCTCAGAGTCCCTCTCACTCAGGGAGCTATCTGAACACTGAGTGGTGTCTCTCAGTCCCTGTGTCTCAGGGAGATATATGTACACTGACTGGTGTCTCTCAGTCCCTCTCTCTCAGGGAGGTATCTGTACACTGAATGCTGTCTCTCAGTCCCTGTCTCTCAGGGAGATATATGTACACTGACTGGTGTCTCTCAGTCCCTCTCTCTCAGGGAGATATCTGTACACTGACTGGTGTCTCTCAGTCCCTCTCTCTCAGGGAGATATCTGTACAATGAGTGGTGTCTCTCAGTCCCTGTCTCTCAGGGAGATATCTGTACAGTGAGTGGTGTCTCTCAGTCCCTCTCTCTCAGGGAGATATCTGTACTCTGACTGGTGTCTCCCAGTCCCTGTCTCTCAGGGAGATATCAGTACACTGACTGGTGTCTCTCAGTCCCTCTCTCTCAGGGAGATATCTGTACACTGAGTGGTGTCTCAGAGTCCCTCTCACTCAGGGAGCTATCTGAACACTGAGTGGTGTCTCTCAGTCCCTGTGTCTCAGGGAGATATATGTACACTGACTGGTGTCTCTCAGTCCCTCTCTCTCAGGGAGATATCTGTACACTGACTGGTGTCTCTCAGTCCCTCTCTCTCAGGGAGGTATCTGTACACTGAGTGGTGTCTCACAGTCCCTCTCTCTCAGAGAGATATCTGTACACTGACTGGTGTCTCTCAGTCCCTCTCTCTCAGGGAGATATCTGTACACTGAGTGGTGTCTCTCAGTCCCTCTCTCTCAGGGAGATATCTGTACACTGAGTGGTTTCTCTCAGTCCCTGTCTCTCAGGGAGATATATGTACACTGACTGGTGTCTCTCAGTCCCTCTCTCTCAGGGAAGTATCTGTACACTGACTGGTGTCTCTCAGTCCCTCTCTCTCAGGGTGGTATCTGTACAATGAGTGGTGTCTCTCAGTCCCTGTCTCTCAGGGAGATATCTGTACAGTGAGTGGTGTCTCTCAGTCCCTCTCTCTCAGGGTGGTATCTGTACACTGAGTGGTGTCTCTCAGTCCCTGTCTCTGAGGGAGATATCTGTACACTGACTGGTGTCTCTCAGTCCCTCTCTCGGGGAGGTATCCGTACACTGAGTGGTGTCTCTCAGTCCCTGTCTCTCAGGGAGATATATGTACACTGACTGGTGTCTCTCAGTCCCTGTCTCTCAGGGAGATATCTGTACACTGAGTGGTGTCTCACAGCCCCTGTCTCTCAGGGAGATATATGTACACTGACTGGTGTCTCTCAGTCCCTGTCTCTCAGGGAGATATCTGTACACTGAGTGGTGTCTCTCAGTTCCTCTCTCTCAGGGAGATATCTGAACACTGAGTGGTGTCTCTCAGTCCCTGTGTCTCAGGGAGATATATGTACACTGACTGGTGTCTCTCAGTCCCTCTCTCTCAGGGAGATATCTGTACACTGACTGGTGTCTCTCAGTCCCTCTCTCTCAGGGAGATATCTGTACACTGAGTGGTGTCTCTCAGTCCCTGTCTCTCAGGGAGATATCTGTACACTGACTGGTGTCTCTCAGTCCCTCTCTCTCAGGGAGATATCTGTACACTGACTGGTGTCTCTCAGTCCCTTTCTCTCAGGGAGATATCTGTACACTGAGTGGTGTCTCACAGTCCCTCTCTCTCAGGGAGACATCTGTACACTGACTGGTGTCTCTCAGTCCCTGTCTCTCAGGGAGATATCTGTACACTGAGTGGTGTCTCTCAGTCCCTCTCTCTCAGGGAGATATCTGTACACTGACTGGTGTCTCTCAGTCCCTGTCTCTCAGGGAGATATCTATACACTGAGTAGTGTCTCTCAGTCCCTGTCTGTCAGGGAGATATCTGTACACTGACTGGTGTCTCTCAGTCCCTCTCTCTCAGGGAGATATCTGTACACTGAGTGGTGTCTCTCAGTCCCTCTCTCTCAGGGAGGTATCTGTACACTGAGTGGTGTCTCTCAGTCCCTGTCTCTCAGGGAGATATCTGTACACTGACTGGTGTCTCTCAGTCCCTGTCTCTCAGTGAGCTTTATGTACACTGAGTGGTGTCTCTCAGGGAGATATCTGTACACTGACTGGTGTCTCTCAGTCCCTGTCTCTCAGGGAGATATCTGTACACTGAGTGGTGTCTCTCAGTCTCTGTCTCTCAGGGAGATATCTGTACACTGAGTGGTGTCTCTCAGTCCCTCTCTCTCAGGGAGGTATCTGTACACTGAGTGGTGTCTCTCAGTCCCTGTCTCTCAGGGAGATATCTGTACACTGACTGGTGTCTCTCAGTCCCTGTCTCTCAGTGAACTTTATGTACACTGAGTGGTGTCTCTCAGGGAGATATCTGTACACTGACTGGTGTCTCTCAGTCCCTCTCTCTCAGGGAGATATCTGTACACTGACTGGTGTCTCACAGTCCCTCTCTCTCAGAGAGATATCTGTACACTGACTGGGGTCTCTCAGTCCCTCTCTCTCAGGGAGATATGTGTACACTGAGTGGTGTCTCTCAGTCCCTCTCTCTCAGGGAGATATCTGTACACTGAGTGGTGTCTCTCAGTCCCTGTCTCTCAGGGAGATATATGTACACTGACTGGTGTCTCTCAGTCCCTCTCTCTCAGGGAGGTATCTGTACATTGACTGGTGTCTCTCAGTCCCTGTCTCTCAGGGAGATATCTGTAAACTGAGTGGTGTCTCAGAGTCCCTCTCACTCAGGGAGCTATCTGAACACTGAGTGGTGTCTCTCAGTCCCTGTGTCTCAGGGAGATATATGTACACTGACTGGTGTCTCTCAGTCCCTCTCTCTCAGGGAGGTATCTGTACACTGAATGCTGTCTCTCAGTCCCTGTCTCTCAGGGAGATATATGTACACTGACTGGTGTCTCTCAGTCCCTCTCTCTCAGGGAGATATCTGTACACTGACTGGTGTCTCTCAGTCCCTCTCTCTCAGGGAGATATCTGTACACTGAGTGGTGTCTCACAGCCCCTGTCTCTCAGGGAGATATCTGTACACTGACTGGTGTCTCTCAGTCCCTGTCTGTCAGGGAGATATCTATACACTGAGTGGTGTCTCTCAGTCCCTCTTTCTCAGGGAGATATCTGTACACTGAGTGGTGTCTCTCAGTCCCTGTCTCTCAGGGAGATATATGTACACTGACTGGTGTCTCTCAGTCCCTCTCTCTCAGGGAGGTATCTGTACACTGACTGGTGTCTCTCAGTCCCTGTCTCTCAGGGAGATATCTGTAAACTGAGTGGTGTCTCAGGGTCCCTCTCACTCAGGGAGCTATCTGAACACTGAGTGGTGTCTCTCAGTCCCTGTGTCTCAGGGAGATATATGTACACTGACTGGTGTCTCTCAGTCCCTCTCTCTCAGGGAGGTATCTGTACACTGAATGCTGTCTCTCAGTCCCTCTCTCTCAGGGAGATATATGTACACTGACTGGTGTCTCTCAGTCCCTCTCTCTCAGGGAGATATCTGTACACTGACTGGTGTCTCTCAGTCCCTCTCTCTCAGGGAGATATCTGTACACTGAGTGGTGTCTCACAGCCCCTGTCTCTCAGGGAGATATCTGTACACTGACTGGTGTCTCTCAGTCCCTGTCTGTCAGGGAGATATCTATACACTGAGTGGTGTCTCTCAGTCCCTCTCTCTCAGGGAGATATCTGTACACTGACTGGTGTCTCTCAGTCCCTCTCTCTCAGGGAGATATCTGTACACTGAGTGGTTTCTCTCAGTCCCTGTCTCTCAGGGAGATATCTGCACACTGAGTGGTGTCACTCAGTCCCTGTCTCTCAGGGAGATATCTGTACAATGAGTGGTGTCTCTCAGTCCCTGTCTCTCAGGGAGATATCTGTACAGTGAGTGGTGTCTCTCAGTCCCTCTCTCTCAGGGAGATATCTGAACTCTCACTGGTGTCTCTCAGTCCCTGTCTCTCAGGGAGATATCTGTACACTGAGTGGTGTCTCTCAGCCCCTGTCTCTCAGGGAGATATCTGTACACTGAGTGGTGTCTCTCAGTCCCTCTCTCTCAGGGAGGTATCTGTACACTGAGTGGTGTCTCTCAGTCCCTGTCTCTCAGGGAGATATCTGTGCACTGACTGGTGTCTCTCAGTCCCTCTCTCTCAGGGAGATATCTGTACACTGACTGGTGTCTCACAGTCCCTCTCTCTCAGAGAGATATCTGTACACTGACTGGTGTCTCACAGTCCCTCTCTCTCAGGGAGATATCTGTACACTGAGTGGTGTCTCTCAGTCCCTCTCTCTCAGGGAGATATCTGTACACTGAGTGGTGTCTCTCAGTCCCTGTCTCTCAGGGAGATATATGTACACTGACTCATGTCTCTCAGTCCCTCTCTCTCAGAGAGGTATCTGTACACTGACTGGTGTCTCTCAGTCCCTGTCTCTCAGGGAGATATCTGTACACTGAGTGGTGTCTCAGAGTCCCTCTCACTCAGGGAGCTATCTGAACACTGAGTGGTGTCTCTCAGTCCCTGTGTCTCAGTGAGATATATGTACACTGACTGGTGTCTCTCAGTCCCTCTCTCTCAGGGAGGTATCTGTACACTGAATGCTGTCTCTCAGTCCCTGTCTCACAGGGAGATATATGTACACTGACTGGTGTCTCTCAGTCCCTCTCTCTCAGGGAGATATCTGTACACTGACTGGTGTCTCTCAGTCCCTGTCTCTCAGGGAGATATATGTACACTGACTGGTGTCTCTCAGTCCCTCTCTCAGGGAGGTATCTGTACACTGAGTGGTGTCTCTCAGTCCCTGTCTCTCAGGGAGATATATGTACACTGACTGGTGTCTCTCAGACCTTGTCTCTCAGGGAGATATCTGTACACTGAGTGGTGTCTTTCAGTCCCTCTCTCTCAGGGAGATATCTGTACACTGAGTGGTTTCTCTCAGTTCCTGTCTCTCAGGGAGATATCTGTACACTGAGTGGTGTCTCACAGTCCCTCTCTCTCAGGGAGATATCTGTACACTGACTGGTGTCTCTCAGTCCCTCTCTCTCAGGGAGATATCTGTACACTGACTGGTGTCTCTCAGTCCCACTCTCTCAGGGAGATATCTGTACACTGACTGGTGTCTCACAGTCCCTCTCTCTCAGAGAGATATCTGTACACTGACTGGTGTCTCTCAGTCCCTCTCTCTCAGGGAGATATGTGTACACTGAGTGGTGTCTCTCAGTCCCTCTCTCTCAGGGAGATATCTGTACACTGAGTGGTGTCTCTCAGTCCCTGTCTCTCAGGGAGATATATGTACACTGACTGGTGTCTCTCAGTCCCTCTCTCTCAGGGAGGTATCTGTACACTGACTGGTGTCTCTCAGTCCCTGTCTCTCAGGGAGATATCTGTAAACTGAGTGGTGTCTCAGAGTCCCTCTCACTCAGGGAGCTATCTGAACACTGAGTGGTGTCTCTCAGTCCCTGTGTCTCAGGGAGATATATGTACACTGACTGGTGTCTCTCAGTCCCTCTCTCTCAGGGAGGTATCTGTACACTGAATGCTGTCTCTCAGTCCCTGTCTCTCAGGGAGATATATGTACACTGACTGGTGTCTCTCAGTCCCTCTCTCTCAGGGAGATATCTGTACACTGACTGGTGTCTCTCAGTCCCTCTCTCTCAGGGAGATATCTGTACACTGAGTGGTGTCTCACAGCCCCTGTCTATCAGGGAGATATCTGTACACTGACTGGTGTCTCTCAGTCCCTGTCTGTCTGGGAGATATCTATACACTGAGTGGTGTCTCTCAGTCCCTCTTTCTCAGGGAGATATCTGTACACTGAGTGGTGTCTCTCAGTCCCTGTCTCTCAGGGAGATATATGTACACTGACTGGTGTCTCTCAGTCCCTCTCTCTCAGGGAGGTATCTGTACACTGACTGGTGTCTCTCAGTCCCTGTCTCTCAGGGAGATATCTGTAAACTGAGTGGTGTCTCTCAGTCCCTCTCTCTCAGGGAGATATCTGTACAATGAGTGGTGTCTCTCAGTCCCTGTCTCTCAGGGAGATATCTGTACAGTGAGTGGTGTCTCTCAGTCCCTCTCTCTCAGGGAGATATCTGTACTCTCACTGGTGTCTCTCAGTCCCTGTCTCTCAGGGAGATATCTGTACACTGAGTGGTGTCTCTCAGCCCCTGTCTCTCAGGGAGATATCTGTACACTGAGTGGTGTCTCTCAGTCCCTCTCTCTCAGGGAGGTATCTGTACACTGAGTGGTGTCTCTCAGTCCCTGTCTCTCAGGGAGATATCTGTACACTGACTGGTGTCTCTCAGTCCCTGTCTCTCAGTGAGCTTTATGTACACTGAGTGGTGTCTCTCAGGGAGATATCTGTACACTGACTGGTGTCTCTCAGTCCCTCTCTCTCAGGGAGATATCTGTACACTGACTGGTGTCTCACAGTCCCTCTCTCTCAGAGAGATATCTGTACACTGACTGGTGTCTCTCAGTCCCTCTCTCTCAGGGAGATATCTGAACACTGAGTGGTGTCTCTCAGTCCCTCTCTCTCAGGGAGATATCTGTACACTGAGTGGTGTCTCTCAGTCCCTGTCTCTCAGGGAGATATATGTACACTGACTGGTGTCTCTCAGTCCCTCTCTCTCAGGGAGGTATCTGTACACTGACTGGTGTCTCTCAGTCCCTGTCTCTCAGGGAGATATCTGTACACTGAGTGGTGTCTCAGAGTCCCTCTCACTCAGGGAGCTATCTGAACACTGAGTGGTGTCTGTCAGTCCCTGTGTCTCAGTGAGATATATGTACACTGACTGGTGTCTCTCAGTCCCTCTCTCTCAGGGAGGTATCTGTACACTGAATGCTGTCTCTCAGTCCCTGTCTCACAGGGAGATATATGTACACTGACTGGTGTCTCTCAGTCCCTCTCTCTCAGGGAGATATCTGTACACTGACTGGTGTCTCTCAGTCCCTGTCTCTCAGGGAGATATATGTACACTGACTGGTGTCTCTCAGTCCCTCTCTCAGGGAGGCATCTGTACACTGAGTGGTGTCTCTCAGTCCCTGTCTCTCAGGGAGATATATGTACACTGACTGGTGTCTCTCAGACCTTGTCTCTCAGGGAGATATCTGTACACTGAGTGGTGTCTTTCAGTCCCTCTCTCTCAGGGAGATATCTGTACACTGAGTGGTGTCTCTCAGTTCCTGTCTCTCAGGGAGATATCTGTACACTGAATGGTGTCTCTCAGTCCCTCTCTCTCAGGGAGATATCTGTACTCTGACTGGTGTCTCTCAGTCCCTGTCTCTCAGGGAGATATCTGTGCACTGAGTGGTGTCTCTCAGTCCCTCTCTCAGGGAGATATATGTACACTGACTGGTGTCTCTCAGTCCCTCTCTCTCAGGGAGGTATCTGCACACTGAGTGGTGTCTCTCAGTCCCTGTCTCTCAGGGACATATATGTACACTGACTGGTGTCTCTCAGTCCCTCTCTCTCAGGGAGATATCTGTACACTGACTGGTGTCTCTCAGTCCCTCTCTCTCAGGGAGATATATGTACACTGACTGGTGTCTCTCAGTCCCTGTCTCTCAGCGGGATATCTGTACACTGAGTGGTGTCTCTCAGTCCCTCTCTCTCAGGGAGATATCTGTACACTGACTGGTGTCTCACAGTCCCTCTCTCTCAGGGAGATATCTGTACTCTGACTGGTGTCTCTCAGTCCCTCTCTCTCAGGGAGATATCTGTACACTGAGTGGTGTCTCTCAGTCCCTCTCTCTCAGGGAGATATCTGTACACTGACTGGTGTCTCTCAGTCCCTCTCTCTCAGGGAGATATATGTACACTGACTGGTGTCTCTCAGTCCCTCTCTCTCAGGGAGGTATCTGTACACTGAGTGGTGTCTCTCAGTCCCTGTCTCTCAGGGAGATAAATGTACACTGACTGGTGTCTCTCAGTCTCTGTCTCTCAGGGAGATATCTGTACACTGACTGGTGTCTCTCACTCCCTGTCTCTCAGGGAGATATATGTACACTGACTGGTGTCTCTCAGTCCCTCTCTCAGGGAGGTATCTGTACACTGAGTGGTGTCTCTCAGTCCCTGTCTCTCAGGGAGATATATGTACACTGACTGGTGTCTCTCAGACCTTGTCTCTCAGGGAGATATCTGTACACTGAGTGGTGTCTCTCAGTCCCTGTCTCTCAGGGAGATATCTGTACACTGAGTGGTGTCTCACAGTCCCTCTCTCTCAGGGAGATATCTGTACACTGACTGGTGTCTCTCAGTCCCTCTCTCTCAGGGAGATATCTGTACACTGAGTGGTGTCTCTCAGTCCCTCTCTCTCAGGGAGATATATGTACACTGACTGGTGTCTCTCAGTCCCTCTCTCTCAGGGAGGTATCTGTACATTGAGTGGTGTCTCTCAGTCCCTGTCTCTCAGGGAGATATATGTACACTGACTGGTGTCTCTCAGTCCCTGTCTCTCAGGGAGATATCTGTACACTGAGTGGTGTCTCTCAGTCCCTCTCTCTCAGGGAGATATCTGTACAATGAGTGGTGTCTCTCAGTCCCTGTCTCTCAGGGAGATATCTGTACAGTGAGTGGTGTCTCTCAGTCCCTCTCTCTCAGGGAGATATCTGTACTCTGACTGGTGTCTCTCAGTCCCTGTCTCTCAGGGAGATATCAGTACACTGAGTGGTGTCTCTCAGTCCCTCTCTCTCAGGGAGATATCTGTACACTGACTGGTGTCTCTCAGTCCCTCTCTCTCAGGGTGGTATCTGTACACTGAGTGGTGTCTCTCAGTCCCTGACTCTGAGGGAGATATCTGTACACTGACTGGTGTCTCTCAGTCCCTGTCTCTCAGGGAG
This sequence comes from Heterodontus francisci, assembly GCF_036365525.1. Lineage (NCBI taxonomy): Eukaryota > Metazoa > Chordata > Chondrichthyes > Heterodontiformes > Heterodontidae > Heterodontus > Heterodontus francisci. The sequence continues at coordinate 1,747,501 of NC_090403.1, forward strand.
CTTTATGTGCACTGAGTGGTGTCTCTCAGGGAGATATCTGTACACTGAGTGTTGTCTCTCAGTCCCTCTCTCTCAGGGAGATATCTGTACACTGACTGGTGTCTCTCAGCCCCTCTCTCTCAGGGAGATATCTGTACACTGAGTGGTGTCTCTCAGCCCCTGTCTCTCAGGGAGATATCTGTACACTGACTGGTGTCTCACAGTCCCTCTCTCTCAGGGAGATATCTGTACACTGAGTGGTGTCTCTCAGTCCCTCTCTCTCAGGGAGATATCTGTACACTGAGTGGTGTCTCTCAGTCCCTGTCTCTCAGGGAGATATATGTACACTGACTGGTGTCTCTCAGTCCCTGTGTCTCAGGGAGATATCTGTTCACTGACTGGTGTCTCTCAGTCCCTCTCTCAGGGAGGTATCTGTACACTGAGTGGTGTCTCTCAGTCCCTGTCTCTCAGGGAGATATATGTACACTGACTGGTGTCTCTCAGTCCCTCTCTCTCAGGGAGATATCTGTACACTGACTGGTGTCTCTCAGTCCCTCTCTCTCAAGGAGATATCTGTACACTGAGTGGTGTCTCTCAGTCCCTCTCTCTCAGGGAGATATATGTACACTGACTGGTGTCTCTCAGTCCCTCTCTCTCAGGGAGATAAATGTACACTGACTGGTGTCTCTCAGTCTCTGTCTCTCAGGGAGATATCTGTACACTGACTGGTGTCTCTCACTCCCTGTCTCTCAGGGAGATATATGTACACTGACTGGTGTCTCTCAGTCCCTCTCTCAGGGAGGTATCTGTACACTGAGTGGTGTCTCTCAGTCCCTGTCTCTCAGGGAGATATATGTACACTGACTGGTGTCTCTCAGACCTTGTCTCTCAGGGAGATATCTGTACACTGAGTGGTGTCTCTCAGTCCCTGTCTCTCAGGGAGATATCTGTACACTGAGTGGTGTCTCACAGTCCCTCTCTCTCAGGGAGATATCTGTACACTGACTGGTGTCTCTCAGTCCCTCTCTCTCAGGGAGATATCTGTACACTGAGTGGTGTCTCTCAGTCCCTCTCTCTCAGGGAGATATATGTACACTGACTGGTGTCTCTCAGTCCCTCTCTCTCAGGGAGGTATCTGTACATTGAGTGGTGTCTCTCAGTCCCTGTCTCTCAGGGAGATATATGTACACTGACTGGTGTCTCTCAGTCCCTGTCTCTCAGGGAGATATCTGTACACTGAGTGGTGTCTCTCAGTCCCTCTCTCTCAGGGAGATATCTGTACAATGAGTGGTGTCTCTCAGTCCCTGTCTCTCAGGGAGATATCTGTACAGTGAGTGGTGTCTCTCAGTCCCTCTCTCTCAGGGAGATATCTGTACTCTGACTGGTGTCTCTCAGTCCCTGTCTCTCAGGGAGATATCAGTACACTGAGTGGTGTCTCTCAGTCCCTCTCTCTCAGGGAGATATCTGTACACTGACTGGTGTCTCTCAGTCCCTCTCTCTCAGGGTGGTATCTGTACACTGAGTGGTGTCTCTCAGTCCCTGACTCTGAGGGAGATATCTGTACACTGACTGGTGTCTCTCAGTCCCTGTCTCTCAGGGAGCTTTATGTGCACTGAGTGGTGTCTCTCAGGGAGATATCTGTACACTGAGTGTTGTCTCTCAGTCCCTCTCTCTCAGGGAGATATCTGTACACTGACTGGTGTCTCTCAGCCCCTCTCTCTCAGGGAGATATCTGTACACTGAGTGGTGTCTCTCAGCCCCTGTCTCTCAGGGAGATATCTGTACACTGACTGGTGTCTCACAGTCCCTCTCTCTCAGGGAGATATCTGTACACTGAGTGGTGTCTCTCAGTCCCTCTCTCTCAGGGAGATATCTGTACACTGAGTGGTGTCTCTCAGTCCCTGTCTCTCAGGGAGATATATGTACACTGACTGGTGTCTCTCAGTCCCTGTGTCTCAGGGAGATATCTGTTCACTGACTGGTGTCTCTCAGTCCCTCTCTCAGGGAGGTATCTGTACACTGAGTGGTGTCTCTCAGTCCCTGTCTCTCAGGGAGATATATGTACACTGACTGGTGTCTCTCAGTCCCTCTCTCTCAGGGAGATATCTGTACACTGACTGGTGTCTCTCAGTCCCTCTCTCTCAAGGAGATATCTGTACACTGAGTGGTGTCTCTCAGTCCCTCTCTCTCAGGGAGATATATGTACACTGACTGGTGTCTCTCAGTCCCTCTCTCTCAGGGAGGTATCTGTACATTGAGTGGTGTCTCTCAGTCCCTGTCTCTCAGGGAGATATATGTACACTGACTGGTGTCTCTCAGTCCCTGTCTCTCAGGGAGATATCTGTACACTGAGTGGTGTCTCTCAGTCCCTCTCTCTCAGGGAGATATCTGTACAATGAGTGGTGTCTCTCAGTCCCTGTCTCTCAGGGAGATATCTGTACACTGACTGGTGTCTCTCAGCCCCTCTCTCTCAGGGAGATATCTGTACACTGAGTGGTGTCTCTCAGCCCCTGTCTCTCAGGGAGATATCTGTACACTGACTGGTGTCTCACAGTCCCTCTCTCTCAGGGAGATATCTGTACACTGAGTGGTGTCTCTCAGTCCCTCTCTCTCAGGGAGATATCTGTACACTGAGTGGTGTCTCTCAGTCCCTGTCTCTCAGGGAGATATATGTACACTGACTGGTGTCTCTCAGTCCCTGTGTCTCAGGGAGATATCTGTTCACTGACTGGTGTCTCTCAGTCCCTCTCTCAGGGAGGTATCTGTACACTGAGTGGTGTCTCTCAGTCCCTGTCTCTCAGGGAGATATATGTACACTGACTGGTGTCTCTCAGTCCCTCTCTCTCAGGGAGATATCTGTACACTGACTGGTGTCTCTCAGTCCCTCTCTCTCAAGGAGATATCTGTACACTGAGTGGTGTCTCTCAGTCCCTCTCTCTCAGGGAGATATATGTACACTGACTGGTGTCTCTCAGTCCCTCTCTCTCAGGGAGGTATCTGTACATTGAGTGGTGTCTCTCAGTCCCTGTCTCTCAGGGAGATATATGTACACTGACTGGTGTCTCTCAGTCCCTGTCTCTCAGGGAGATATCTGTACACTGAGTGGTGTCTCTCAGTCCCTCTCTCTCAGGGAGATATCTGTACAATGAGTGGTGTCTCTCAGTCCCTGTCTCTCAGGGAGATATCTGTACAGTGAGTGGTGTCTCTCAGTCCCTCTCTCTCAGGGAGATATCTGTACTCTGACTGGTGTCTCCCAGTCCCTGTCTCTCAGGGAGATATCAGTACACTGACTGGTGTCTCTCAGTCCCTCTCTCTCAGGGAGATATCTGTACACTGAGTGGTGTCTCAGAGTCCCTCTCACTCAGGGAGCTATCTGAACACTGAGTGGTGTCTCTCAGTCCCTGTGTCTCAGGGAGATATATGTACACTGACTGGTGTCTCTCAGTCCCTCTCTCTCAGGGAGATATCTGTACACTGACTGGTGTCTCTCAGTCCCTCTCTCTCAGGGAGGTATCTGTACACTGAGTGGTGTCTCACAGTCCCTCTCTCTCAGAGAGATATCTGTACACTGACTGGTGTCTCTCAGTCCCTCTCTCTCAGGGAGATATCTGTACACTGAGTGGTGTCTCTCAGTCCCTCTCTCTCAGGGAGATATCTGTACACTGAGTGGTGTCTCTCAGTCCCTGTCTCTCAGGGAGATATATGTACACTGACTGGTGTCTCTCAGTCCCTCTCTCTCAGGGAAGTATCTGTACACTGACTGGTGTCTCTCAGTCCCTCTCTCTCAGGGTGGTATCTGTACAATGAGTGGTGTCTCTCAGTCCCTGTCTCTCAGGGAGATATCTGTACAGTGAGTGGTGTCTCTCAGTCCCTCTCTCTCAGGGAGATATCTGTATTCTGACTGGTGTCTCTCAGTCCCTGTCTCTCAGGGAGATATCAGTACACTGAGTGGTGTCTCTCAGTCCCTTTCTCTCAGGGAGATATCTGTACACTGACTGGTGTCTCTCAGTCCCTCTCTCTCAGGGTGGTATCTGTACACTGAGTGGTGTCTCTCAGTCCCTGTCTCTGAGGGAGATATCTGTACACTGACTGGTGTCTCTCAGTCCCTCTCTCGGGGAGGTATCTGTACACTGAGTGGTGTCTCTCAGTCCCTGTCTCTCAGGGAGATATATGTACACTGACTGGTGTCTCTCAGTCCCTGTCTCTCAGGGAGATATCTGTACACTGAGTGGTGTCTCACAGCCCCTGTCTCTCAGGGAGATATATGTACACTGACTGGTGTCTCTCAGTCCCTGTCTCTCAGGGAGATATCTGTACACTGAGTGGTGTCTCTCAGTCCCTCTCTCTCAGGGAGATATCTGAACACTGAGTGGTGTCTCTCAGTCCCTGTGTCTCAGGGAGATATATGTACACTGACTGGTGTCTCTCAGTCCCTCTCTCTCAGGGAGATATCTGTACACTGACTGGTGTCTCTCAGTCCCTCTCTCTCAGGGAGATATCTGTACACTGAGTGGTGTCTCTCAGTCCCTGTCTCTCAGGGAGATATCTGTACACTGACTGGTGTCTCTCAGTCCCTCTCTCTCAGGGAGATATCTGTACACTGACTGGTGTCTCTCAGTCCCTTTCTCTCAGGGAGATATCTGTACACTGAGTGGTGTCTCACAGTCCCTCTCTCTCAGGGAGACATCTGTACACTGACTGGTGTCTCTCAGTCCCTGTCTCTCAGGGAGATATCTGTACACTGAGTGGTGTCTCTCAGTCCCTCTCTCTCAGGGAGATATCTGTACACTGACTGGTGTCTCTCAGTCCCTGTCTCTCAGGGAGATATCTATACACTGAGTAGTGTCTCTCAGTCCCTGTCTGTCAGGGAGATATCTGTACACTGACTGGTGTCTCTCAGTCCCTGTCTCTCAGGGAGATATATGTACACTGAGTGGTGTCTCTCAGTCCCTCTCTCTCAGGGAGATATCCGTACACTGAGTGGTGTCTCTCAGTCCCTCTCTCTCAGGGAGATATCTGTACACTGAGTGGTGTCTCTCAGTCCCTCTCGCTCAGGGAGATATCTGTACACTGAGTGGTGGCTCTCAGTACCTCTCTCTCACGGAGATATCTGTACACTGACTGGTGTCTCTCAGTCCCTGTCTCTCAGGGAGATATCTGTACACTGATTGGTGTCTCTCAGTCCCTCTCTCTCAGGGAGATATCTGTACACTGACTGGTGTCTCTCAGTCCCTCTCTCTCAGGGAGATATCTGTACACTGAGTGGTGTCTCTCAGTCCCTGTCTCTCAGGGAGATATCTGTACACTGAGTGGTGTCTCTCAGTCCCTGTCTCTCAGGGAGATAACTGAACACTGAGTGGTGTCTCTCAGTCCCTGTGTCTCAGGGAGATATCTGTCCACTGACTGGTGTCTATCAGTCCCTGTCTCTCCGGGAGATATATGTACACTGTCTGGTGTATCTCAGTCCCTCTCTCTCAGGGAGGTATCTGTACACTGAGTGGTGTGTCTCAGTCCCCGTCTCTCAGGGAGATATATGTACACTGACTGGTGTCTCTCAGTCCCTCTCTCTCAGCGAGGTATCTGTACACTGAGTGGTGTCTCTCAGTCCCTGTCTCTCAGGGAGATATATGTACACTGACTGGTGTCTCTCAGTCCCTCTCTCTCACGGAGATATCTGTACACTGAGTGGTGTCTCTCAGTCCCTCTCTCTCAGGGAGATATCTGTTCACTGAGTGGTGTCTCTCAGTCCCTGTCTCTCAGGGAGATATCTGTACACTGAGTGGTGTCTCTCAGTCCCTGTCTCTCAGGGAGATATCTGTACACTGAGTGGTGTCTCTCAGTACCTCTCTCTCACGGAGATATCTGTACACTGACTGGTGTCTCTTAGTCCCTGTCTCTCAGGGAGATATCTGTACACTGACTGGTGTCTCTCAGTCCCTCTCTCTCAGGGAGATATCTGTACACTGACTGGTGTCTCTCAGTCCCTCTCTATCAGAGAGATATCTGTACACTGACTGGTGTCTCTCAGTCCCTCTCTCTCAGGGAGATATCTGTACACTGAGTGGTGTCTCTCAGTCCCTCTCTCTCAGGGAGATATATGTACACTGATTGGTGTCTCTCAGTCCCTCTCTCTCAGGGAGATATCTGTACACTGACTGGTGTCTCTCAGTCCCTCTCTCTCAGGGAGATATCTGTACACTGACTGGTGTCTCTCAGTCCCTCTCTCTCAGGGAGATATCTGTACACTGAGTGGTGTCTCTCAGTACCTGTCTCTCAGGGAGATATATATACACTGATTGGTGTCTCTCAGTCCCTCTCTCTCAGGGAGATATCTGTACACTGACTGGTGTCTCTCAGTCCCTCTCTCTCAGGGAGATATCTGTACACTGAGTGGTGTCTCTCAGTCCCTGTCTCTCAGGGAGATATCTGTACACTGAGTGGTGTCTCTCAGTCCCTCTCTCTCAGGGAGATATCTGAACACTGAGTGGTGTCTCTCAGGCCCTGTGTCTCAGGGAGATATATGTACACTGACTGGTGTCTCTCAGTCCCTCTCTCTCAGGGAGATATCTGTACACTGACTGGTGTCTCTCAGTCCCTCTCTCTCAGGGAGATATCTGTACACTGAGTGGTGTCTCACAGCCCCTGTCTCTCAGGGAGATATCTGTACACTGACTGGTGTCTCTCAGTCCCTGTCTGTCAGGGAGATATCTATACACTGAGTGGTGTCTCTCAGTCCCTGTCTCTCAGGGAGCTTTATGTACACTGAGTGGTGTCTCACAGTCCCTCTCTCTCAGGGAGATATCTGTACACTGACTGGTGTCTCTCAGTCCCTGTCTCTCAGGGAGATATCTGTACACTGAGTGGTGTCTCTCAGTCCCTCTCTCTCAGGGAGATATCTGTACACTGACTGGTGTCTCTCAGTCCCTCTCTCTCAGGGAGATATCTGTACACTGACTGGTGTCTCTCAGTCCCTCTCTCTCCGGGAGATATATGTACACTGACTGGTGTCTCTCAGTCCCTCTCTCTCCGGGAGATATATGTACACTGACTGGTGTCTCTCAGTCCCTCTCTCTCAGGGAGGTATCTGTACACTGTGTGGTGTCTCTCAGTCCCTGTCTCTCAGGGAGATATATGTACAATGAGTGGTGTCTCTCAGTCCCTCTCTCTCAGGGAGATATCTGTACTCTGACTGGTGTCTCTCAGTCCCTGTCTCTCAGGGAGATATCTGTACACTGAGTGGTGTCTCTCAGTCCCTCTCTCTCAGGGAGATATCTGTACACTGACTGGTGTCTCTCAGTCCCTCTCTCTCAGGGAGGTATCTGTACACTGAGTGGTGTCTCTCAGTCCCTGTCTCTCAGGGAGATATCTGTACACTGACTGGTGTCTCTCAGTCCCTGTCTCTCAGTGAGCTTTATGTACACTGACTGGTGTCTCTCAGTCCCTGTCTGTCAGGGAGATATCTATACACTGAGTGGTGTCTCTCAGTCCCTCTCTCTCAGGGAGATATCTATACACTGACTGGTGTCTCACAGTCCCTCTCTCTCAGGGAGATATCTGTACACTGACTGGTGTCTCTCAGTCCCTGTCTCTCAGGGAGCTTTATGTACACTGAGTGGTGTCTCTCAGGGAGATATCTGTACACTGACTGGTGTCTCTCAGTCCCTGTCTCTGAGGGAGCTTTATGTACACTGACTGGTGTCTCTCAGTCCCTGTCTCTCAGGGAGATATCTGTACACTGAGTGGTGTCTCACAGTCCCTCTCTCTCAGGGAGATATCTGTACACTGACTGGTGTCTCTTAGTCCCTCTCTCTCAGGGAGATATCTGTACACTGACTGGTGTCTCACAGTCCCTGTCTCTCAGGGAGATATCTGTACACTGAGTGGTGTCTCTCAGTCCCTCTCTCTCAGGGAGATATCTTTACACTGACTGGTGTCTCTCAGTCCCTGTCTCTCAGGGAGATATCTGTACACTGAGTGGTGTCTCACAGTCCCTCTCTCTCAGGGAGATATCTGTACACTGACTGGTGTCTCTCAGTCCCTCTCTCTCAGGGAGATATCTGTACACTGAGTGGTGTCTCTCAGTCCCTCTCTCTCAGGGAGATATATGTACACTGACTGGTGTCTCTCAGTCCCTCTCTCTCAGGGAGGTATCTGTACACTGAGAAGTGTCTCTCAGTCCCTCTCTCTCAGGGAGATATCTGTACAATGAGTGGTGTCTCTCAGTCCCTGTCTCTCAGGGAGATATCTGTACAGTGAGTGGTGTCTCTCAGTCCCTCTCTCTCAGGGAGATATCTGTACTCTGACTGGTGTCTCTCAGTCCCTGTCTCTCAGGGAGATATCAGTACACTGTGTGGTGTCTCTCAGTCCCTCTCTCTCAGGGAGATATCTGAACAATGACTGGTGTCTCTCAGCCCCTCTCTCTCAGGGTGGTATGTGTACACTGACTGGTGTCTCTCAGTCCCTCTCTCTCCGGGAGATATATGTACACTGACTGGTGTCTCTCAGTCCCTCTCTCTCAGGGAGGTATCTGTACACTGTGTGTTGTCTCTCAGTCCCTGTCTCTCAGGGAGATATATGTACACTGACTGGTGTCTCTCAGTCCCTGTCTCTCAGGGAGATATCTGTACACTGATTGGTGTCTCTCAGTCCCTCTCTCTCAGGGAGATATCTGTCCAATGACTGGTGTCTCTCAGTCCCTCTCTCTCAGGGAGGTATCTGTACACTGAGTGGTGTCTCTCAGTCCCTGTCTCTCAGGGAGATATCTGTACACTGACTGGTGTCTCTCAGTCCCTGTCTCTCAGTGAGCTTTATGTACACTGACTGGTGTCTCTCAGTCCCTGTCTGTCAGGGAGATATCTATACACTGAGTGGTGTCTCTCAGTCCCTCTCTCTCAGGGAGATATCTATACACTGACTGGTGTCTCACAGTCCCTCTCTCTCAGGGAGATATCTGTACACTGACTGGTGTCTCTCAGTCCCTGTCTCTCAGGGAGCTTTATGTACACTGAGTGGTGTCTCTCAGGGAGATATCTGTACACTGACTGGTGTCTCTCAGTCCCTGTCTCTGAGGGAGCTTTATGTACACTGACTGGTGTCTCTCAGTCCCTGTCTCTCAGGGAGATATCTGTACACTGAGTGGTGTCTCACAGTCCCTCTCTCTCAGGGAGATATCTGTACACTGACTGGTGTCTCTTAGTCCCTCTCTCTCAGGGAGATATCTGTACACTGACTGGTGTCTCACAGTCCCTGTCTCTCAGGGAGATATCTGTACACTGAGTGGTGTCTCTCAGTCCCTCTCTCTCAGGGAGATATCTTTACACTGACTGGTGTCTCTCAGTCCCTGTCTCTCAGGGAGATATCTGTACACTGAGTGGTGTCTCACAGTCCCTCTCTCTCAGGGAGATATCTGTACACTGACTGGTGTCTCTCAGTCCCTCTCTCTCAGGGAGATATCTGTACACTGAGTGGTGTCTCTCAGTCCCTCTCTCTCAGGGAGATATATGTACACTGACTGGTGTCTCTCAGTCCCTCTCTCTCAGGGAGGTATCTGTACACTGAGAAGTGTCTCTCAGTCCCTCTCTCTCAGGGAGATATCTGTACAATGAGTGGTGTCTCTCAGTCCCTGTCTCTCAGGGAGATATCTGTACAGTGAGTGGTGTCTCTCAGTCCCTCTCTCTCAGGGAGATATCTGTACTCTGACTGGTGTCTCTCAGTCCCTGTCTCTCAGGGAGATATCAGTACACTGTGTGGTGTCTCTCAGTCCCTCTCTCTCAGGGAGATATCTGAACAATGACTGGTGTCTCTCAGCCCCTCTCTCTCAGGGTGGTATGTGTACACTGACTGGTGTCTCTCAGTCCCTCTCTCTCCGGGAGATATATGTACACTGACTGGTGTCTCTCAGTCCCTCTCTCTCAGGGAGGTATCTGTACACTGTGTGTTGTCTCTCAGTCCCTGTCTCTCAGGGAGATATATGTACACTGACTGGTGTCTCTCAGTCCCTGTCTCTCAGGGAGATATCTGTACACTGATTGGTGTCTCTCAGTCCCTCTCTCTCAGGGAGATATCTGTCCAATGACTGGTGTCTCTCAGTCCCTGTCTCTCAGGGAGATATCTGTACAGTGAGTGGTGTCTCTCAGTCCCTCTCACTCAGGGAGATATCTGTACTCTGACTGGTGTCTCTCAGTCCCTGTCTCTCAGGGAGATATCTGTACACTGAGTGGTGTCTCTCAGTCCCTCACTCTCAGGGAGATATCTGAACACTGACTGGTGTCTCTCAGTCCCTCTCTCTCAGGGAGGTATCTGTACACTGAGTGGTGTCTCTCAGTCCCTGTCTCTCAGGGAGATATCTGTACACTGACTGGTGTCTCTCAGTCCCTGTCACTCAGTGAGATATATGTACACTGACTGGTGTCTCTCAGGGAGATATCTGTAGACTGAGTGGTGTCTCTCAGTCCCTCTCTCTCAGGGAGATATCTGTACACTGACTGGTGTCTCTCAGCCCGTCTCTCAGGGAGATATCTGTGCACTGAGTGGTGTCTCACAGTCCCTCTCTCTCAGGGAGATATCTGTACACTGACTGGTGTCTCTCAGTCCCTGTCTCTCAGGGAGATATCTGTACACTGAGTGGTGTCTCTCAGTCCCTCTCTCTCAGGGAGATATCTGTACTCTGACTGGTGTCTCTCAGTCCCTGTCTCTGAGGGAGATATCTGTACACTGAGTGGTGTCTCTCAGTCCCTCTCTCTCAGGGAGATATCTGTACACTGACTGGTGTCTCTCAGTCCCTCTCTCTCAGGGAGATATCTGTACACTGAGTGGTGTCTCTCAGTCCCTCTCTCTCGGGGAGATATCTGTACACTGACTGGTGTCTCTCAGTCCCTGCCTCTCAGGGAGATATCTATACACTGAGTGGTGTCTCTCAGTCCCTGTCTCTCAGGGAGATATCTGTACACTGACTGGTGTCTCTCAGTCCCTCTCTCTCAGGGAGATATCTGTACGCTGACTCTTGTCTCTCAGTCCCTCTCTCTCAGGCAGATATCTGTACACTGAGTGGTGTCTCTCAGTCCCTCTCTCTCAGGGAGATATCTGTACACTGAGTGGTGTCTTTCAGTCCCTCTCTCTCAGGGAGATATCTTTACGCTGAGTGATGTCTCTCAGTTCCTGTCTCTCAGGGAGATATCTGTGCACTGAATGGTGTCTCTCAGTCCCTCTCTCTCAGGGAGATATCTGTACTCTGACTGGTGTCTCTCAGTCCCTGTCTCTCAGGGAGATATCTGTGCACTGAGTGGTGTCTCTCAGTCCCTCTCTCTCAGGGAGATATCTGTACACTGACTGGTGTCTCTCAGTCCCTCGCTCTCAGGGAGGTATCTGTACACTGAGTGGTGTCTCTCAGTCCCTGTCTCTCAGGGACATATATGTACACTGACTGGTGTCTCTCAGTCCCTCTCTCTCAGGGAGATATCTGTACACTGACTGGTGTCTCTCAGTCCCTCTCTCTCAGGGAGATATCTGTCCACTGAGTGGTGTCTCACAGCCCCTGTCTCTCAGGGAGATATCTGTACACTGACTGGTGTCTCTCAGTCCCTGTCTCTCAGGGAGAAATCTGAACACTGAGTGGTGTCTCTCAGTCCCTGTCTCTCAGGGAGATATCTGTACAGTGAGTGGTGTCTCTCAGTCCCTCTCTCTCAGGGAGATATCTGTACTCTGACTGGTGTCTCTCAGTCCCCGTCTCTCAGGGAGATATCTGTACACTGAGTGGTGTCTCTCAGTCCCTCTCTCTCAGGGAGATATCTGTACACTGACTGGTGTCTCTCAGTCCCTCTCTCTCAGGGAGGTATCTGTACACTGAGTGGTGTCTCTCAGTCCCTGTCTCTCAGGGAGATATCTGTACACTGACTGGTGTCTCTCAGCCCCTCTCTCTCAGTGAGCTTTATGTACACTGACTGGTGTCTCTCAGTCCCTGTCTGTCAGGGAGATATCTATACACTGAGTGGTGTCTCTCAGTCCCTCTCTCTCAGGGAGATATCTGTACACTGACTGGTGTCTCACAGTCCCTCTCTCTCAGGGAGATATCTGTACACTGACTGGTGTCTCTCAGTCCCTGTCTCTCAGGGAGCTTTATGTACACTGACTCTTGTCTCTCAGTCCCTCTCTCTCAGGCAGATATCTGTACACTGAGTGGTGTCTCTCAGTCCCTCTCTCTCAGGGAGATATCTGTACACTGAGTGGTGTCTTTCAGTCCCTCTCTCTCAGGGAGATATCTGTACGCTGAGTGATGTCTCTCAGTTCCTGTCTCTCAGGGAGATATCTGTGCACTGAATGGTGTCTCTCAGTCCCTCTCTCTCAGGGAGATATCTGTACTCTGACTGGTGTCTCTCAGTCCCTGTCTCTCAGGGAGATATCTGTGCACTGAGTGGTGTCTCTCAGTCCCTCTCTCTCAGGGAGATATCTGTACACTGACTGGTGTCTCTCAGTCCCTCGCTCTCAGGGAGGTATCTGTACACTGAGTGGTGTCTCTCAGTCCCTGTCTCTCAGGGACATATATGTACACTGACTGGTGTCTCTCAGTCCCTCTCTCTCAGGGAGATATCTGTACACTGACTGGTGTCTCTCAGTCCCTCTCTCTCAGGGAGATATCTGTCCACTGAGTGGTGTCTCACAGCCCCTGTCTCTCAGGGAGATATCTGTACACTGACTGGTGTCTCTCAGTCCTTGTCTCTCAGGGAGAAATCTGAACACTGAGTGGTGTCTCTCAGTCCCTGTCTCTCAGGGAGATATCTGTACAGTGAGTGGTGTCTCTCAGTCCCTCTCTCTCAGGGAGATATCTGTACTCTGACTGGTGTCTCTCAGTCCCCGTCTCTCAGGGAGATATCTGTACACTGAGTGGTGTCTCTCAGTCCCTCTCTCTCAGGGAGATATCTGTACACTGACTGGTGTCTCTCAGTCCCTCTCTCTCAGGGAGGTATCTGTACACTGAGTGGTGTCTCTCAGTCCCTGTCTCTCAGGGAGATATCTGTACACTGACTGGTGTCTCTCAGTCCCTCTCTCTCAGTGAGCTTTATGTACACTGACTGGTGTCTCTCAGTCCCTGTCTGTCAGGGAGATATCTATACACTGAGTGGTGTCTCTCAGTCCCTCTCTCTCAGGGAGATATCTGTACACTGACTGGTGTCTCACAGTCCCTCTCTCTCAGGGAGATATCTGTACACTGACTGGTGTCTCTCAGTCCCTGTCTCTCAGGGAGCTTTATGTACACTGAGTGGTGTCTCTCAGGGAGATATCTGTACACTGACTGGTGTCTCTCAGTCCCTGTCTCTGAGGGAGCTTTATGTACACTCAGTGGTGTCTCACAGTCCCTCTGTCTCAGGGAGCTATCTGCACTCAGACTGGTGTCTCTCAGTCCCTGTCTCTCAGGGAGATATCTGTACACTGAGTGTTGTCTCTCAGTCCCTCTCTCTCAGGGAGATATCTGTACACTGAGTGGTGTCTCTCAGTCCCTCTGTCTCAGGGAGATATCTGTACACTGACTGGTGTCTCTCAGTCCCTGTCTCTCAGGGAGAAATCTGAACACTGAGTGGTGTCTCTCAGTCCCTCTCTCTCAGGGAGATATCTGTACACTGACTGGTGTCTCTCAGTCCCTGTCTCTCAGGGAGATATCTGTACACTGAGTGGTGTCTCACAGTCCCTCTCTCTCAGGGAGATATCTGTACACTGACTGGTGTCTCTTAGTCCCTCTCTCTCAGGGAGATATCTGTACACTGAGTGGTGTCTCACAGTCCCTCTCTCTGAGGGAGATATCTGTACACTGAGTGGTGTCTCACAGTCTCTCTCTCTCAGGGAGATATCTGTACACTGACTGGTGTCTCTCAGTCCCTCTCTCTCAGGGAGATATCTGTGCACTGACTGGTGTCTCTCAGTCCCTGTCTCTCAGGGAGATATCTGTGCACTGAGTGGTGTCTCTCAGTCCCTCTCTCTCAGGGAGATATCTGTGCACTGACTGGTGTCTCTCAGTCCCTCTCTCTCAGGGAGGTATCTGTACACTGAGTGGTGTCTCTCAGTCCCTGTCTCTCAGGGACATATATGTACACTGACTGGTGTCTCTCAGTCCCTCTCTCTCAGGGAGATATCTGTACACTGACTGGTGTCTCTCAGTCCCTCTCTCTCAGGGAGATATCTGTCCACTGAGTGGTGTCTCACAGCCCCTGTCTCTCAGGGAGATATCTGTACACTGACTGGTGTCTCTCAGTCCCTGTCTCTCAGGGAGAAATCTGAACACTGAGTGGTGTCTCTCAGTCCCTGTCTCTCAGGGAGATATCTGTACACTGAGTGGTGTCTCACAGTCCCTCTCTCTCAGGGAGATATCTGTACACTGACTGGTGTCTCTTAGTCCCTCTCTCTCAGGGAGATATCTGTACACTGACTGGTGTCTCTTAGTCCCTCTCTCTCAGGGAGATATCTGTACACTGACTGGTGTCTCTCAGTCCCTGTCTCTCAGGGAGATATATGTACACTGACTGGTGTCTCTCAGTCCCTGTCTGTCAGGGAGATATCTGTGCACTGAGTGGTGTCTCTCAGGGAGATATCTGTACACTGACTGGTGTCTCTCAGTCCCTCTCTCTCAGGGAGGTATCAGTGCACTGAGTGGTGTCTCTCAGTCCCTGTCTCTCAGGGACATATATGTACACTGACTGGTGTCTCTCAGTCCCTCTCTCTCAGGGAGATATCTGTACACTGACTGGTGTCTCTCAGTCCCTCTCTCTCAGGGAGATAACTGTCCACTGAGTGGTGTCTCACAGCCCATGTCTCTCAGGGAGATATCTGTACACTGACTGGTGTCTCTCAGTCCCTGTCTCTCAGGGAGAAATCTGAACACTGAGTGGTGTCTCTCAGTCCCTCTCTCTCAGGGAGATATCTGTACACTGACTGGTGTCTCACAGTCCCTGTCTCTCAGGGAGATATCTGACACTGAGTGGTGTCTCACAGTCCCTCTCTCTCAGGGAGATATCTGTACACTGACTGGTGTCTCTGAGTCCCTCTCTCTCAGGGAGATATCTGTACACTGAGTGGTGTCTCTCAGTCCCTGTCTCTCAGGGAGATATCTGTACACTGAGTGGTGTCTCTCAGTCCCTCTCTCTCAGGGAGATATCTGTACACTGACTGGTGTCTCTCAGTCCCTGTCTCTCAAGGAGATATCTGTACACTGAGTGGTGTCTCACATTCCCTCTCTCTCAGGGAGATATCTGTACACTGACTGGTGTCTCTCAGTCCCTCTCTCTCAGGGAGGTATCTGTACACTGAGTGGTGTCTCTCAGTCCCTGTCTCTCAGGGAGATATCTGTACACTGACTGGTGTCTCTCAGTCCCTCTCTCTCAGTGAGCTTTATGTACACTGACTGGTGTCTCTCAGTCCCTGTCTGTCAGGGAGATATCTATACACTGAGTGGTGTCTCTCAGTCCCTCTCTCTCAGGGAGATATCTGTACACTGACTGGTGTCTCACAGTCCCTCTCTCTCAGGGAGATATCTGTACACTGACTGGTGTCTCTCAGTCCCTGTCTCTCAGGGAGCTTTATGTACACTGACTCTTGTCTCTCAGTCCCTCTCTCTCAGGCAGATATCTGTACACTGAGTGGTGTCTCTCAGTCCCTCTCTCTCAGGGAGATATCTGTACACTGAGTGGTGTCTTTCAGTCCCTCTCTCTCAGGGAGATATCTGTACGCTGAGTGATGTCTCTCAGTTCCTGTCTCTCAGGGAGATATCTGTGCACTGAATGGTGTCTCTCAGTCCCTCTCTCTCAGGGAGATATCTGTACTCTGACTGGTGTCTCTCAGTCCCTGTCTCTCAGGGAGATATCTGTGCACTGAGTGGTGTCTCTCAGTCCCTCTCTCTCAGGGAGATATCTGTACACTGACTGGTGTCTCTCAGTCCCTCGCTCTCAGGGAGGTATCTGTACACTGAGTGGTGTCTCTCAGTCCCTGTCTCTCAGGGACATATATGTACACTGACTGGTGTCTCTCAGTCCCTCTCTCTCAGGGAGATATCTGTACACTGACTGGTGTCTCTCAGTCCCTCTCTCTCAGGGAGATATCTGTCCACTGAGTGGTGTCTCACAGCCCCTGTCTCTCAGGGAGATATCTGTACACTGACTGGTGTCTCTCAGTCCCTGTCTCTCAGGGAGAAATCTGAACACTGAGTGGTGTCTCTCAGTCCCTGTCTCTCAGGGAGATATCTGTACAGTGAGTGGTGTCTCTCAGTCCCTCTCTCTCAGGGAGATATCTGTACTCTGACTGGTGTCTCTCAGTCCCCGTCTCTCAGGGAGATATCTGTACACTGAGTGGTGTCTCTCAGTCCCTCTCTCTCAGGGAGATATCTGTACACTGACTGGTGTCTCTCAGTCCCTCTCTCTCAGGGAGGTATCTGTACACTGAGTGGTGTCTCTCAGTCCCTGTCTCTCAGGGAGATATCTGTACACTGACTGGTGTCTCTCAGTCCCTCTCTCTCAGTGAGCTTTATGTACACTGACTGGTGTCTCTCAGTCCCTGTCTGTCAGGGAGATATCTATACACTGAGTGGTGTCTCTCAGTCCCTCTCTCTCAGGGAGATATCTGTACACTGACTGGTGTCTCACAGTCCCTCTCTCTCAGGGAGATATCTGTACACTGACTTGTGTCTCTCAGTCCCTGTCTCTCAGGGAGCTTTATGTACACTGAGTGGTGTCTCTCAGGGAGATATCTGTACACTGACTGGTGTCTCTCAGTCCCTGTCTCTGAGGGAGCTTTATGTACACTCAGTGGTGTCTCACAGTCCCTCTGTCTCAGGGAGCTATCTGCACTCAGACTGGTGTCTCTCAGTCCCTGTCTCTCAGGGAGATATCTGTACACTGAGTGTTGTCTCTCAGTCCCTCTCTCTCAGGGAGATATCTGTACACTGAGTGGTGTCTCTCAGTCCCTCTCTCTGAGGGAGATATCTGTACACTGAGTGGTGTCTCACAGTCTCTCTCTCTCAGGGAGATATCTGTACACTGACTGGTGTCTCTCAGTCCCTCTCTCTCAGGGAGATATCTGTGCACTGACTGGTGTCTCTCAGTCCCTGTCTCTCAGGGAGATATCTGTGCACTGAGTGGTGTCTCTCAGTCCCTCTCTCTCAGGGAGATATCTGTACACTGACTGGTGTCTCTCAGTCCCTCTCTCTCAGGGAGGTATCTGTACACTGAGTGGTGTCTCTCAGTCCCTGTCTCTCAGGGACATATATGTACACTGACTGGTGTCTCTCAGTCCCTCTCTCTCAGGGAGATATCTGTACACTGACTGGTGTCTCTCAGTCCCTCTCTCTCAGGGAGATATCTGTCCACTGAGTGGTGTCTCACAGCCCCTGTCTCTCAGGGAGATATCTGTACACTGACTGGTGTCTCTCAGTCCCTGTCTCTCAGGGAGAAATCTGAACACTGAGTGGTGTCTCTCAGTCCCTGTCTCTCAGGGAGATATCTGTACACTGAGTGGTGTCTCACAGTCCCTCTCTCTCAGGGAGATATCTGTACACTGACTGGTGTCTCTTAGTCCCTCTCTCTCAGGGAGATATCTGTACACTGACTGGTGTCTCTTAGTCCCTCTCTCTCAGGGAGATATCTGTACACTGACTGGTGTCTCTCAGTCCCTGTCTCTCAGGGAGATATGTGTACACTGACTGGTGTCTCTCAGTCCCTGTCTGTCAGGGAGATATCTGTGCACTGAGTGGTGTCTCTCAGGGAGATATCTGTACACTGACTGGTGTCTCTCAGTCCCTCTCTCTCAGGGAGGTATCTGTGCACTGAGTGGTGTCTCTCAGTCCCTGTCTCTCAGGGACATATATGTACACTGACTGGTGTCTCTCAGTCCCTCTCTCTCAGGGAGATATCTGTACACTGACTGGTGTCTCTCAGTCCCTCTCTCTCAGGGAGATAACTGTCCACTGAGTGGTGTCTCACAGCCCATGTCTCTCAGGGAGATATCTGTACACTGACTGGTGTCTCTCAGTCCCTGTCTCTCAGGGAGAAATCTGAACACTGAGTGGTGTCTCTCAGTCCCTCTCTCTCAGGGAGATATCTGTACACTGACTGGTGTCTCACAGTCCCTGTCTCTCAGGGAGATATCTGACACTGAGTGGTGTCTCACAGTCCCTCTCTCTCAGGGAGATATCTGTACACTGACTGGTGTCTCTGAGTCCCTCTCTCTCAGGGAGATATCTGTACACTGAGTGGTGTCTCTCAGTCCCTGTCTCTCAGGGAGATATCTGTACACTGAGTGGTGTCTCTCAGTCCCTCTCTCTCAGGGAGATATCTGTACACTGACTGGTGTCTCTCAGTCCCTGTCTCTCAAGGAGATATCTGTACACTGAGTGGTGTCTCACATTCCCTCTCTCTCAGGGAGATATCTGTACACTGACTGGTGTCTCTCAGTCCCTCTCTCTCAGGGAGATATCTGTACAGTGAGTGGTGTCTCTCAGTCCCTCTCTCAGGGAGATATCTGTACTCCGACTGGTGTCTCTCAGTCCTTGTCTCTCAGGGAGATATCAGTACACTGAGTGTTGTCTCTCAGTCCCTGTCTCTCAGGGAGATATCTGTACACTGACTGGTGTCTCTCAGTCCCTGTCTCTCAGGGAGCTTTATGTACACTGAGTGGTGTCTCTCAGGGAGATATCTGTACACTGAGTGTTGTCTCTCAGTCCCTCTCTCTCAGGGAGATATCTGTAAACTGACAGGTGTCTCTCAGTCCCTGTCTCTGAGGGAGATATCTGTACACTGAGTGGTGTATCTCAGTCCCTCTCTCTCAGGGAGATATCTGTACACTGACTGGTGTCTCTCAGTCCCTGTCTGTCAGGGAGATATCTATACACTGAGTGGTGTCTCTCAGTCCCTCTCTCTCAGGGAGATATCTGTCCACTGAGTGGTGTCTCACAGCCCATGTCTCTCAGGGAGATATCTGTACACTGACTGGTGTCTCTCAGTCCCTGTCTCTCAGGGAGAAATCTGAACACTGAGTGGTGTCTCTCAGTCCCTCTCTCTCAGGGAGATATCTGTACACTGACTGGTGTCTCTCAGTCCCTATCTCTCAGGGAGATATCTGACACTGAGTGGTGTCTCACAGTCCCTCTCTCTCAGGGAGATATCTGTACACTGACTGGTGTCTCTGAGTCCCTCTCTCTCAGGGAGATATCTGTACACTGAGTGGTGTCTCTCAGTCCCTGTCTCTCAGGGAGATATCTGTACACTGAGTGGTGTCTCTCAGTCCCTCTCTCTCAGGGAGATATCTGTACACTGACTGGTGTCTCTCAGTCCCTGTCTCTCAGGGAGATATCTGTACACTGAGTGGTGTCTCACATTCCCTCTCTCTCAGGGAGATATCTGTACACTGACTGGTGTCTCTCAGTCCCTCACTCTCAGGGAGATATCTGTACACTGAGTGGTGTATCTCAGTCCCTCTCTCTCAGGGAGATATCTGTACACTGACTGGTGTCTCTCAGTCCCTCACTCTCAGGGAGATATCTGTACACTGAGTGGTGTCTCTCAGTCCCTCTCTCTCAGGGAGATATCTGTACACTGAGTGGTGTCTCTCAGTCCCTGTCTCTCAGGGAGATATATGTACACTGACTGGTGTCTCTCAGTCCCTCTCTCTCAGGGAGATATCTGTACACTGACTGGTGTCTCTCAGTCCCTCTCTCTCAGGGAGATATCTGTACACTGAGAGGTGTCTCACAGCCCCTGTCTCTCAGGGAGATATCTGTACACTGTCTGGTGTCTCTCAGTCCCTGTCTGTCAGGGAGATATCTATACACTGAGTGGTGTCTCTCAGTCCCTCTCTCTCAGGGAGATATCTGTACACTGACTGGTGTCTCACAGTCCCTCTCTCTCAGGGAGATATCTGTACACTGACTGGTGTCTCTCAGTCCCTGTCTCTCAGGGAGCTTTATGTACACTGAGTGGTGTCTCTCAGGGAGATATCTGTACACTGACTGGTGTCTCTCAGTCCCTGTCTCTCAGGGAGATATCTGTACACTGAGTGGTGTCTCACAGTCCCTCTCTCTCAGGGAGATATCTGTACACTGACTGGTGTCTCTCAGTCCCTCTCTCTCAGGGAGATATATGTACACTGACTGGTGTCTCTCAGTCCCTCTCTCTCAGGGAGGTATCTGTACACTGAGTGGTGTCTCTCAGTCCCTGTCTCTCAGGGAGATATATGCACACTGACTGGTGTCTCTCAGTCCCTGTCTGTCAGGGAGATATCTGTGCACTGAGTGGTGTCTCTCAGGGAGATATCTGTACACTGACTGGTGTCTCTCAGTCCCTCTCTCTCAGGGAGGTATATGTGCACTGAGTGGTGTATCTCAGTCCCTGTCTCTCAGGGACATATATGTACACTGACTGGTGTCTCTCAGTCCCTCTCTCTCAGGGAGATATCTGTACACTGACTGGTGTCTCTCAGTCCCTCTCTCTCAGGGAGATATCTGTCCACTGAGTGGTGTCTCACAGCCCATGTCTCTCAGGGAGATATCTGTACACTGACTGGTGTCTCTCAGTCCCTGTCTCTCAGGGAGAAATCTGAACACTGAGTGGTGTCTCTCAGTCCCTCTCTCTCAGGGAGATATCTGTACATTGACTGGTGTCTCTCAGTCCCTGTCTCTCAGGGAGATATCTGGACACTGAGTGGTGTCTCACAGTCCCTCTCTCTCAGGGAGATATCTGTACACTGACTGGTGTCTCTGAGTCCCTCTCTCTCAGGGAGATATCTGTACACTGAGTGGTGTCTCTCAGTCCCTGTCTCTCAGGGAGATATCTGTACACTGAGTGGTGTCTCTCAGTCCCTCTCTCTCAGGGAGATATCTGTACACTGACTGGTGTCACTCAGTCCCTGTCTCTCAGGGAGATATCTGTACACTGAGTGGTGTCTCACAGTCCCTCTCTCTCAGGGAGATATCTGTACACTGACTGGTGTCTCTCAGTCCCTCTCCCTCAGGGAGATATCTGTACAGTGAGTGGTGTCTCTCAGTCCCTCTCTCAGGGAGATATCTGTACTCTGACTGGTGTCTCTCAGTCCTTGTCTCTCAGGGAGATATCAGTACACTGAGTGGTGTCTCTCAGTCCCTGTCTCTCAGGGAGATATCTGTACACTGACTGGTGTCTCTCAGTCCCTGTCCCTCAGGGAGCTTTATGTACACTGAGTGGTGTCTCTCAGGGAGATATCTGTACACTGAGTGTTGTCTCTCAGTCCCTCTCTCTCAGGGAGATATCTGTACACTGACTGGTGTCTCTCAGTCCCTGTCTCTGAGGGAGATATCTGTACACTGAGTGGTGTATCTCAGTCCCTCTCTCTCAGGGAGATATCTGTACACTGACTGGTGTCTCTCAGTCCCTCACTCTCAGGGAGATATCTGTACACTGAGTGGTGTCTCTCAGTCCCTCTCTCTCAGGGAGATATCTGTACACTGAGTGGTGTCTCTCAGTCCCTGTCTCTCAGGGAGATATATGTACACTGACTGGTGTCTCTCAGTCCCTCTCTCTCAGGGAGATATCTGTACACTGACTGGTGTCTCTCAGTCCCTCTCTCTCAGGGAGATATCTGTACACTGAGAGGTGTCTCACAGCCCCTGTCTCTCAGGGAGATATCTGTACACTGTCTGGTGTCTCTCAGTCCCTGTCTGTCAGGGAGATATCTATACACTGAGTGGTGTCTCTCAGTCCCTCTCTCTCAGGGAGATATCTGTACACTGACTGGTGTCTCACAGTCCCTCTCTCTCAGGGAGATATCTGTACACTGACTGGTGTCTCTCAGTCCCTGTCTCTCAGGGAGCTTTATGTACACTGAGTGGTGTCTCTCAGGGAGATATCTGTACACTGACTGGTGTCTCTCAGTCCCTGTCTCTCAGGGAGATATCTGTACACTGAGTGGTGTCTCACAGTCCCTCTCTCTCAGGGAGATATCTGTACACTGACTGGTGTCTCTCAGTCCCTCTCTCTCAGGGAGATATATGTACACTGACTGGTGTCTCTCAGTCCCTCTCTCTCAGGGAGGTATCTGTACACTGAGTGGTGTCTCTCAGTCCCTGTCTCTCAGGGAGATATATGTACACTGACTGGTGTCTCTCAGTCCCTGTCTGTCAGGGAGATATCTGTGCACTGAGTGGTGTCTCTCAGGGAGATATCTGTACACTGACTGGTGTCTCTCAGTCCCTCTCTCTCAGGGAGGTATCTGTACACTGAGTGGTGTCTCTCAGTCCCTGTCTCTCAGGGAGATATATGTACACTGACTGGTGTCTCTCAGTCCCTGTCTGTCAGGGAGATATCTGTGCACTGAGTGGTGTCTCTCAGTCCCTCTCTCTCAGGGAGATATCTGTACACTGACTGGTGTCTCTCAGTCCCTGTCTCTCAGGGAGATATCTGGACACTGAGTGGTGTCTCACAGTCCCTCTCTCTCAGGGAGATATCTGTACACTGACTGGTGTCTCTGAGTCCCTCTCTCTCAGGGAGATATCTGTACACTGAGTGGTGTCTCTCAGTCCCTGTCTCTCAGGGAGATATCTGTACACTGAGTGGTGTCTCTCAGCCCCTCTCTCTCAGGGAGATATCTGTACACTGACTGGTGTCTCTTAGTCCCTGTCTCTCAGGGAGATATCTGTACACTGAGTGGTGTCTCACAGTCCCTCTCTCTCAGGGAGATATCTGTACACTGACTAGTGTCTCTCAGTCCCTCTCTCTCAGGGAGATATCTGTACAGTGAGTGGTGTCTCTCAGTCCCTCTCTCAGGGAGATATCTGTACTCTGACTGGTGTCTCTCAGTCCCTGTCTCTCAGGGAGATATCAGTACACTGAGTGGTGTCTCTCAGTCCCTGTCTCTCAGGGAGATATCTGTACACTGACTGGTGTCTCTCAGTCCCTGTCTCTCAGGGAGCTTTATGTACACTGAGTGGTGTCTCTCAGGGAGATATCTGTACACTGAGTGTTGTCTCTCAGTCCCTCTCTCTCAGGGAGATATCTGTACACTGACTGGTGTCTCTCAGTCCCTGTCTCTGAGGGAGATATCTGTACACTGAGTGGTGAATCTCAGTCCCTCTCTCTCAGGGAGATATCTGTACACTGACTGGTGTCTCTCAGTCCCTCTCTCTCAGGGAGATATCTGTACACTGAGTGGTGTCTCTCAGTCCCTGTCTCTCAGGGAGATATCTGTACACTGACTGGTGTCTCTCAGTCCCTCTCTCTCAGGGAGATATCTGTACACTGACTGGTGTCTCTAAGTCCCTCTCTCTCCGGGAGATATATGTACACTGACTGGTGTCTCTCAGTCCATCTCTCTCAGGGAGGTATCTGTACACTGAGTGGTGTCTCTCAGTCCCTGTCTCTCAGGGAGATATATGTACACTGACTGGTGTCTCTCAGTCCCTGTCTCTCAGGGAGATATCTGTACACTGAGTGGTGTCTCTCAGTCCCTCTCTCTCAGGGAGATATCTGTACAATGAGTGGTGTCTCTCAGTCCCTCTCTCTCAGGGAGATATCTGTACTCTGACTGGTGTCTCTCAGTCCCTGTCTCTCAGGGAGATATCTGTACACTGAGTGGTGTCTCTCAGTCCCTCTCTCTCAGGGAGATATCTGTACACTGACTGGTGTCTCTCAGTCCCTCTCTCTCAGGGAGGTATCTGTACACTGAGTGGTGTCTCTCAGTCCCTGTCTCTCAGGGAGATATCTGTACACTGACTGGTGTCTCTCAGTCCCTGTCTCTCAGTGAGCTTTATGTACACTGACTGGTGTCTCTCAGTCCCTGTCTGTCAGGGAGATATCTATACACTGACTGGTGTCTCACAGTCCCTCTCTCTCAGGGAGATATCTGTACACTGACTGGTGTCTCTCAGTCCCTGTCTCTCAGGGAGCTTTATGTACACTGAGTGGTGTCTCTCAGGGAGATATCTGTACACTGACTGGTGTCTCTCAGTCCCTGTCTCTGAGGGAGCTTTATGTACACTGAGTGGTGTCTCACAGTCCCTCTCTCTCAGGGAGATATCTGTACACTGACTGGTGTCTCTCAGTCCCTGTCTCTCAGGGAGATATCTGTACACTGAGTGGTGTCTCTCAGTCCCTCTCTCTCAGGGAGATATCTGTACACTGAGTGGTGTCTATCAGTTCCTCTGTCTCAGGGAGATATCTGTACACTGACTGGTGTCTCTCAGTCCCTGTCTCTCAGGGAGAAATCTGAACACTGAGTGATGTCTCTCAGTCCCTCTCTCTCAGGGAGAGATCTGTACACTGACTGGTGTCTCTCAGTCCCTGTCTCTCAGGGAGATATCTGTACACTGAGTGGTGTCTCACAGTCCCTCTCTCTCAGGGAGATATCTGTACACTGACTGGTGTCTCTTAGTCCCTCTCTCTCAGGGAGATATCTGTACACTGGTGGTGTCTCTCAGTCCCTGTCTCTCAGGGAGATATCTGTACACTGAGTGGTGTCTCTCAGTCCCTCTCTCTCAGGGAGATATCTTTACACTGACTGGTGTCTCTCAGTCCCTGTCTCTCAGGGAGATATCTGTACACTGAGTGGTGTCTCTCAGTCCCTCTCTCTCAGGGAGATATCTGTACACTGACTGGTGTCTCTCAGTCCCTCTCTCTCAGGGAGATATCTGTACACTGAGTGGTGTCTCTCAGTCCCTCTCTCTCAGGGAGATATATGTACACTTTTTGGTGTCTCTCAGTCCCTCTCTCTCAGGGAGGTATCTGTACACTGAGTGGTGTCTCTCAGTCCCTGTCTCTCAGGGAGATATATGTACACTGACTGGTGTCTCTCAGTCCCTGTCTCTCAGGGAGATATCTGTACACTGAGAGGTGTCTCTCAGTCCCTCTCTCTCAGGGAGATATCTGTACAATGAGTGGTGTCTCTCAGTCCCTGTCTCTCAGGGAGATATCTGTACAGTGAGTGGTGTCTCTCAGTCCCTCTCTCTCAGGGAGATATCTGTACACTGACTGGTGTCTCTCAGTCCCTGTCTCTCAGGGAGATATCAGTACACTGAGTGGTGTCTCTCAGTCCCTGTCTCTCAGGGAGATATCTGAACACTGACTGGTGTCTCTCAGCCCCTCTCTCTCAGGGTGGTATCTGTACACTGAGTGGTGTCTCTCAGTCCCTGTCTCTCAGGGAGATATCTGTACACTGACTGGTGTCTCACAGTCCCTGTCTCTCAGGGAGCTTTATGTACACTGAGTGGTGTCTCTCAGGGAGATATCTGTACTCTGACTGGTGTCTCTCAGTCCCTGTCTCTCAGGGAGATATCTGTACACTGAGTGGTGTCTCTCAGTCCCTCACTCTCAGGGAGATATCTGAACACTGACTGGTGTCTCTCAGTCCCTCTCTCTCAGGGTGGTATCTGTACACTGAGTGGTGTCTCTCAGTCCCTGTCTCTCAGGGAGATATCTGTACACTGACTGGTGTCTCTCAGTCCCTGTCTCTCAGTGAGCTTTATGTACACTGAGTGGTGTCTCTCAGGGAGATATCTGTACACTGAGTGGTGTCTCTCAGTCCCTCTCTCTCAGGGAGATATCTGTACACTGACTGGTGTCTCTCAGCCCCTCTCTCAGGGAGATATCTGTGCACTGAGTGGTGTCTCACAGTCCCTCTCTCTCAGGGAGATATCTGTACACTGACTGGTGTCTCTCAGTCCCTGTCTCTCAGGGAGATATCTGTACACTGACTGGTGTCTCTCAGTCCCTCTCTCTCAGGGAGATATCTGTACTCTGACTGGTGTCTCTCAGTCCCTGTCTCTCAGGGAGCTTTATGTACACTGAGTGGTGTCTCACAGTCCCTCTCTCTCAGGGAGATATCTGTACACTGAGTGGTGTCTCTCAGTCCCTCTCTCTCAGGGAGATATCTGTACACTGACTGGTGTCTCTCAGTCCCTCTCTCTCAGGGAGATATCTGTACACTGAGTGGTGTCTCTCAGTCCCTCTCTCTCGGGGAGATATCTGTACACTGACTGGTGTCTCTCAGTCCCTGTCTCTCAGGGAGGTATCTATACACTGAGTGGTGTCTCTCAGTCCCTGTCTCTCAGGGAGATATCTGTACACTGACTGGTGTCTCTCAGTCCCTCTCTCTCAGGGAGATATCTGTACGCTGACTAGTGTCTCTCAGTCCCTCTCTCTCAGGCAGATATCTGTACACTGAGTGGTGTCTCTCAGTCCCTCTCTCTCAGGGAGATATCTGTACACTGAGTGGTGTCTTTCAGTCCCTCTCTCTCAGGGAGATATCTGTACACTGAGTGGTGTCTCTCAGTTCCTGTCTCTCAGGGAGATATCTGTGCACTGAATGGTGTCTCTCAGTCCCTCTCTCTCAGGGAGATATCTGTACTCTGACTGGTGTCTCTCAGTCCCTGTCTCTCAGGGAGATATCTGTGCACTGAGTGGTATCTCTCAGTCCCTCTCTCTCAGGGAGATATCTGTACACTGACTGGTGTCTCTCAGTCCCTCTCTCTCAGGGAGGTATCTGTACACTGAGTGGTGTCTCTCAGTCCCTGTCTCTCAGGGACATATATGTACACTGACTGGTGTCTCTCAGTCCCTCTCTCTCAGGGAGATATCTGTTCCCTGACTGGTGTCTCTCAGTCCCTCTCTCTCAGGGAGATATCTGTCCACTGAGTGGTGTCTCACAGCCCCTGTCTCTCAGGGAGATATCTGTACACTGACTGGTGTCTCTCAGTCCCTGTCTCTCAGGGAGAAATCTGAACACTGAGTGGTGTCACTCAGTCCCTCTCTCTCAGGGAGATATCTGTACACTGACTGGTGTCTCTCAGTCCCTGTCTCTCAGGGAGGTATCTGTACACTGAGTGGTGTCTCTCAGTCCCTGTCTCTCAGGGAGATATCAGTACACTGAGTGGTGTCTCTCAGTCCCTGTCTCTCAGGGAGATATCTGTACACTGACTGGTGTCTCTCAGTCCCTGTCTCTCAGGGAGCTTTATGTACACTGAGTGGGGTCTCTCAGGGAGATATCTGTACACTGAGTGTTGTCTCTCAGTCCCTCTCTCTCAGGGAGATTTCTGTACACTGACTGGTGTCTCTCAGTCCTTGTCTCTGAGGGAGATATCTGTACACTGAGTGGTGTATCTCAGTCCCTCTCTCTCAGGGAGATATCTGTACACTGACTGGTGTCTCTCAGTCCCTCTCTCTCAGGGAGATATCTGTACACTGAGTGGTGTCTCTCAGTCCCTCTCTCTCAGGGAGATATCTGTACACTGAGTGGTGTCTCTCAGTCCCTGTCTCTCAGGGAGATATATGTACACTGACTGGTGTCTCTCAGTCCCTCTCTCTCAGGGAGATATCTGTACACTGACTGGTGTCTCTCAGTCCCTCTCTCTCAGGGAGATATCTGTACACTGAGTGGTGTCTCACAGCCCCTGTCTCTCAGGGAGATATCTGTACACTGTCTGGTGTCTCTCAGTCCCTGTCTGTCAGGGAGATATCTATACACTGAGTGGTGTCTCTCAGTCCCTCTCTCTCAGGGAGATATCTGTACACTGACTGGTGTCTCACAGTCCCTCTCTCTCAGGGAGATATCTGTACACTGACTGGTGTCTCTCAGTCCCTGTCTCTCAGGGAGCTTTATGTACACTGAGTGGTGTCTCACAGTCCCTCTATCTCAGGGAGATATCTGTACACTGACTGGTGTCTCTCAGTCCCTGTCTCTCAGGGAGATATCTGTACACTGAGTGGTGTCTCTCAGTCCCTCTCTCTCAGGGAGATATCTGTACACTGACTGGTGTCTCTCAGTCCCTGTCTCTCAGGGAGATATCTATACACTGAGTGGTGTCTCTCAGTCCCTGTCTCTCAGGGAGATATCTGTACACTGACTGGTGTCTCTAAGTCCCTCTCTCTCAGGGAGATATCTGTACACTGAGTGGTGTCTCACAGCCCCTGTCTCTCAGGAAGATATCTGTACACTGACTGGTGTCTCTCAGTCCCTCTCTCTCAGGGAGATATCTGTACACTGACTGGTGTCTCTCAGTCCCTCTCTCTCAGGGAGATATCTGTACACTGAGTGGTGTCTCACAGCCCCTGTCTCTCAGGGAGATATCTGTACACTGACTGGTGTCTCTCAGTCCCTGTCTGTCAGGGAGATATCTATACACTGAGTGGTGTCTCTCAGTCCCTGTCTCTCAGGGAGCTTTATGTGCACTGAGTGGTGTCTCACAGTCCCTCTCACTCAGGGAGATATCTGTACACTGACTGGTGTCTCTCAGTCCCTGTCTCTCAGGGAGATATCTGTACACTGAGTGGTGTCTCTCAGTCCCTCTCTCTCAGGGAGATATCTGTACACTGACTGGTGTCTCTCAGTCCCTCTCTCTCAGGGAGATATCTGTACACTGACTGGTGTCTCTCAGTCCCTCTCTCTCCGGGAGATATATGTACACTGACTGGTGTCTCTCAGTCCCTCTCTCTCAGGGAGGTATCTGTACACTGAGTGGTGTCTCTCAGTCCCTGTCTCTCAGGGAGATATATGTACACTGACTGGTGTCTCTCAGTCCCTGTCTCTCAGGGAGATATCTGTACACTGACTGGTGTCTCTCAGTCCCTGTCTCTCAGGGAGATATCTGTCCACTGAGTGGTGTCTCTCAGTCCCTCTCTCTCAGGGAGATATCTGTACAATGAGTGGTGTCTCTCAGTCCCTGTCTCTCAGGAAGATATCTGTACAGTGAGTGGTGTCTCTCAGTCCCTCTCTCTCAGGGAGATATCTGTACTCTGACTGGTGTCTCTCAGTCCCTGTCTCTCAGGGAGATATCTGTACACTGAGTGGTGTCTCTCAGTCCCTCACTCTCAGGGAGATATCTGAACACTGACTGGTGTCTCTCAGTCCCTCTCTCTCAGGGAGGTATCTGTACACTGAGTGGTGTCTCTCAGTCCCTGTCTCTCAGGGAGATATCTGTACACTGACTGGTGTCTCTCAGTCCCTGTCTCTCAGTGAGCTTTATGTACACTGAGTGGTGTCTCTCAGGGAGATATCTGTACACTGACTGGTGTCTCTCAGTCCCTGTCTCTCAGGGAGATATCTGTACACTGAGTGGTGTCTCTCAGTCCCTCTCTCTCAGGGAGATATCTGTACTCTGACTGGTGTCTCTCAGTCCCTGTCTCTGAGGGAGATATCTGTACACTGAGTGGTGTCTCTCAGTCCCTCTCTCTCAGGGAGATATCTGTACACTGACTCGTGTCTCTCAGTCCCTCTCTCTCAGGGAGATATCTGTACACTGAGTGGTGTCTCTCAGTCCCTCTCTCTCGGGGAGATATCTGTACACTGACTGGTGTCTCTCAGTCCCTGTCTCTCAGGGAGATATCTATACACTGAGTTGTGTCTCTCAGTCCCTGTCTCTCAGGGAGATATCTGTACACTGACTGGTGTCTCTCAGTCCCTCTCTCTCAGGGAGATATCTGTACGCTGACTAGTGTCTCTCAGTCCCTCTCTCTCAGGCAGATATCTGTACACTGAGTGGTGTCTCTCAGTCCCTCTCTCTCAGGGAGATATCTGTACACTGAGTGGTGTCTTTCAGTCCCTCTCTCTCAGGGAGATATCTGTACACTGAGTGGTGTCTCTCAGTTCCTGTCTCTCAGGGAGATATCTGTGCACTGAATGGTGTCTCTCAGTCCCTCTCTCTCAGGGAGATATCTGTACTCTGACTGGTGTCTCTCAGTCCCTGTCTCTCAGGGAGATATCTGTGCACTGAGTGGTATCTCTCAGTCCCTCTCTCTCAGGGAGATATCTGTACACTGACTGGTGTCTCTCAGTCCCTCTCTCTCAGGGAGGTATCTGTACACTGAGTGGTGTCTCTCAGTCCCTGTCTCTCAGGGACATATATGTACACTGACTGGTGTCTCTCAGTCCCTCTCTCTCAGGGAGATATCTGTACACTGAGTGGTGTCTCTCAGTCCCTCTCTCTCAGGGAGATATCTGTCCACTGAGTGGTGTCTCACAGTCCCTCTCTCTCAGGGAGATATCTGTACACTGACTGGTGTCTCTCAGTCCCTCTCTCTCAGGGAGGTATCTGTACACTGAGTGGTGTCTCTCAGTCCCTGTCTCTCAGGGAGATATCAGTACACTGAGTGGTGTCTCTCAGTCCCTGTCTCTCAGGGAGATATCTGTACACTGACTGGTGTCTCTCAGTCCCTGTCTCTCAGGGAGCTTTATGTACACTGAGTGGTGTCTCTCAGGGAGATATCTGTACACTGAGTGTTGTCTCTCAGTCCCTCTCTCTCAGGGAGATATCTGTACACTGACTGTTGTCTCTCAGTCCCTGTCTCTCAGGGAGCTTTATGTACACTGAGTGGTGTCTCTCAGGGAGATATCTGTACACTGACTGGTGTCTCTCAGTCCCTGTCTCTCAGGGAGCTTTATGTACACTGAGTGGTGTCTCTCAGTCCCTCTCTCTCAGGGAGATATTTGTACACTGACTGGTGTCTCTCAGTCCCTGTCTCTCAGGGAGATATCTGTACACTGAGTGGTGTCTCTCAGTCCCTCTCTCTCAGGGAGATATCTGTACACTGACTGGTGTCTCTCAGTCACTTTCTCTCAGGGAGACATCTGTACACTGACTGGTGTCTCTCAGTCCCTGTCTCTCAGGGAGATATCTGTACACTGAGTGGTGTCTCTCAGTACCTCTCTCTCACGGAGATATCTGTACACTGACTGGTGTCTCTCAGTCCCTGTCTCTCAGGGAGATATCTGTACACTGATTGGTGTCTCTCAGTCCCTCTCTCTCAGGGAGATATCTGGACACTGACTGGTGTCTCTCAGTCCCTCTCTCTCAGGGAGATATCTGTACACTGAGTGGTGTCTCTCAGTCCCTGTATTTCAGGGAGATATCTGTACACTGAGTGGTGTCTCTCAGTCCCTCTCTCTCAGGGAGATATCTGAACACTGAGTGGTGTCTCTCAGTCCCTGTGTCTCAGGGAGATATCTGTACACTGAGTGGTGTCTCTCAGTCCCTCTCTCTCAGGGAGATATCTGTACACTGACTGGTGTCTCTCAGTCCCTCTCTCTCAGGGAGATATATGTACACTGACTGGTGTCTCTCAGTCCCTCTCTCTCAGGGAGATATCTGTACACTGACTGGTGTCTCTCAGTCCCTCTCTCTCAGGGAGATATCTGTACACTGACTGGTGTCTCACAGTCCCTCTCTCTCAGAGAGATATCTGTACACTGACTGGTGTCTCTCAGTCCCTCTCTCTCAGGGAGATATCTGTACACTGAGTGGTGTCTCTCAGTCCCTCTCTCTCAGGGAGATATCTGTACACTGAGTGGTGTCTCTCAGTCCCTGTCTCTCAGGGAGATATATGTACACTGACTGGTGTCTCTCAGTCCCTCTCTCTCAGGGAGGTATCTGTACACTGACTGGTGTCTCTCAGTCCCTGTCTCTCACGGAGATATCTGTACACTGACTGGTGTCTCTCAGTCCCTGTCTCTCAGGGAGATATCTGTGCACTGACTGGTGTCTCTCAGTCCCTCTCTCTCAGGGAGATATCTGTACACTGACTGGTGTCTCACAGTCCCTCACTCTCAGAGAGATATCTGTACACTGACTGGTGTCTCTCAGTCCCTCTCTCTCAGGGAGATATCTGTACACTGAGTGGTGTCTCTCAGTCCCTCTCTCTCAGGGAGATATCTGTACACTGAGTGGTGTCTCTCAGTCCCTGTCTCTCAGGGAGATATATGTACACTGACTGGTGTCTCTCAGTCCCTCTCTCTCAGGGAGGTATCTGTACACTGACTGGTGTCTCTCAGTCCCTGTCTCTCAGGGAGATATCTGTACACTGACTGGTGTCTCTCAGTCCCTCTCTCTCAGGGACATATCTGAACACTGAGTGGTGTCTCTCAGTCCCTGTGTCTCAGGGAGATATATGTACACTGACTGGTGTCTCTCAGTCCCTCTCTCTCAGGGATGTATCTGTACACTGAGTGGTGTCTCTCAGTCCCTGTCTCTCAGGGAGATATATGTACACTGACTGGTGTCTCTCAGTCCCTCTCTCTCAGGGAGATATCTGTACACTGACTGGTGTCTCTCAGTCCCTGTCTCTCAGGGAGATATCTGTACACTGAGTGGTGTCTCTCAGTCCCTGTCTCTCAGGGAGATATCTGTACACTGAGTGGTGTCTCTCAGTACCTCTCTCTCACGGAGATATCTGTACACTGACTGGTGTCTCTCAGTCCCTGTCTCTCAGGGAGATATCTGAGCACCGACTGGTGTCTCTCAGTCCCTCTCTCTCAGGGAGATATCTGTACACTGACTGGTGTCTCTCAGTCCCTCTCTCTCAGGGAGATATCTGTACACTGAGTGGTGTCTCTCAGTCCCTCTCTCTCAGGGAGATATCTGTACACTGAGTGGTGTCTCTCAGTCCCTGTCTCTCAGGGAGATATATGTACACTGACTGGTGTCACTCAGTCCCTCTCTCTCAGGGAGGTATCTGTACACTGACTGGTGTCTCTCAGTCCCTGTCTCTCAGGGAGATATCTGTACACTGACTGGTGTCTCTCAGTCCCTCTCTCTCAGGGACATATCTGAACACTGAGTGGTGTCTCTCAGTCCCTGTGTCTCAGGGAGATATATGTACACTGACTGGTGTCTCTCAGTCCCTCTCTCTCAGGGAGGTATCTGTACACTGAGTGGTGTCTCTCAGTCCCTGTCTCTCAGGGAGATATATGTACACTGACTGGTGTCTCTCAGTCCCTCTCTCTCAGGGAGATATCTGTACACTGACTGGTGTCTCTCAGTCCCTCTCTCTCAGGGAGATATCTGTACACTGAGTGGTGTCTCTCAGTCCCTGTCTCTCAGGGAGGTATCTGTACACTGACTGGTGTCTCTCAGTCCCTCTCTCTCAGGGAGGTATCTGTACACTGACTGGTGTCTCTCAGTCCCTCTCTCTCAGGGAGATATCTGTACACTGAGTGGTGTCTCTCAGTCCCTGTCTCTCAGGGAGCTTTATGTACACTGAGTGGTGTCTCACAGTCCCTCTCTCTCAGGGAGATATCTGTACACTGAGTGGTGTCTCTCAGTCCCTCTCTCTCAGGGAGATATCTGTACACTGACTGGTGTCTCTCAGTCCCTCTCTCTCAGGGAGATATCTGTACACTGAATGGTGTCTCTCAGTCCCTCTCTCTCAGGGAGATATCTGTACACTGAGTGGTGTCTTTCAGTCCCTCTCTCTCAGGGAGATATCTGTACACTGAGTGGTGTCTCTCAGTTCCTGTCTCTCAGGGAGATATCTGTGCACTGAATGGTGTCTCTCAGTCCCTCTCTCTCAGGGAGATATCTGTACTCTGACTGGTGTCTCTCAGTCCCTGTCTCTCAGGGAGATATCTGTGCACTGAGTGGTATCTCTCAGTCCCTCTCTCTCAGGGAGATATCTGTACACTGACTGGTGTCTCTCAGTCCCTCTCTCTCAGGGAGGTATCTGTACACTGAGTGGTGTCTCTCAGTCCCTGTCTCTCAGGGACATATATGTACACTGACTGGTGTCTCTCAGTCCCTCTCTCTCAGGGAGATATCTGTTCCCTGACTGGTGTCTCTCAGTCCCTCTCTCTCAGGGAGATATCTGTCCACTGAGTGGTGTCTCACAGCCCCTGTCTCTCAGGGAGATATCTGTACACTGACTGGTGTCTCTCAGTCCCTGTCTCTCAGGGAGAAATCTGAACACTGAGTGGTGTCACTCAGTCCCTCTCTCTCAGGGAGATATCTGTACACTGACTGGTGTCTCTCAGTCCCTGTCTCTCAGGGAGGTATCTGTACACTGAGTGGTGTCTCTCAGTCCCTGTCTCTCAGGGAGATATCAGTACACTGAGTGGTGTCTCTCAGTCCCTGTCTCTCAGGGAGATATCTGTACACTGACTGGTGTCTCTCAGTCCCTGTCTCTCAGGGAGCTTTATGTACACTGAGTGGGGTCTCTCAGGGAGATATCTGTACACTGAGTGTTGTCTCTCAGTCCCTCTCTCTCAGGGAGATTTCTGTACACTGACTGGTGTCTCTCAGTCCTTGTCTCTGAGGGAGATATCTGTACACTGACTGGTGTCTCTCAGTCCCTCTCTCTCAGGGAGATATCTGTACACTGACTGGTGTCTCTCAGTCCCTCTCTCTCAGGGAGATATCTGTACACTGAGTGGTGTCTCTCAGTCCCTGTCTCTCAGGGAGGTATCTGTACACTGACTGGTGTCTCTCAGTCCCTCTCTCTCAGGGAGGTATCTGTACACTGACTGGTGTCTCTCAGTCCCTCTCTCTCAGGGAGATATCTGTACACTGAGTGGTGTCTCTCAGTCCCTGTCTCTCAGGGAGCTTTATGTACACTGAGTGGTGTCTCACAGTCCCTCTCTCTCAGGGAGATATCTGTACACTGAGTGGTGTCTCTCAGTCCCTCTCTCTCAGGGAGATATCTGTACACTGACTGGTGTCTCTCAGTCCCTCTCTCTCAGGGAGATATCTGTACACTGAATGGTGTCTCTCAGTCCCTCTCTCTCAGGGAGATATCTGTACACTGAGTGGTGTCTTTCAGTCCCTCTCTCTCAGGGAGATATCTGTACACTGAGTGGTGTCTCTCAGTTCCTGTCTCTCAGGGAGATATCTGTGCACTGAATGGTGTCTCTCAGTCCCTCTCTCTCAGGGAGATATCTGTACTCTGACTGGTGTCTCTCAGTCCCTGTCTCTCAGGGAGATATCTGTGCACTGAGTGGTATCTCTCAGTCCCTCTCTCTCAGGGAGATATCTGTACACTGACTGGTGTCTCTCAGTCCCTCTCTCTCAGGGAGGTATCTGTACACTGAGTGGTGTCTCTCAGTCCCTGTCTCTCAGGGACATATATGTACACTGACTGGTGTCTCTCAGTCCCTCTCTCTCAGGGAGATATCTGTTCCCTGACTGGTGTCTCTCAGTCCCTCTCTCTCAGGGAGATATCTGTCCACTGAGTGGTGTCTCACAGCCCCTGTCTCTCAGGGAGATATCTGTACACTGACTGGTGTCTCTCAGTCCCTGTCTCTCAGGGAGAAATCTGAACACTGAGTGGTGTCACTCAGTCCCTCTCTCTCAGGGAGATATCTGTACACTGACTGGTGTCTCTCAGTCCCTGTCTCTCAGGGAGGTATCTGTACACTGAGTGGTGTCTCTCAGTCCCTGTCTCTCAGGGAGATATCAGTACACTGAGTGGTGTCTCTCAGTCCCTGTCTCTCAGGGAGATATCTGTACACTGACTGGTGTCTCTCAGTCCCTGTCTCTCAGGGAGCTTTATGTACACTGAGTGGGGTCTCTCAGGGAGATATCTGTACACTGAGTGTTGTCTCTCAGTCCCTCTCTCTCAGGGAGATTTCTGTACACTGACTGGTGTCTCTCAGTCCTTGTCTCTGAGGGAGATATCTGTACACTGAGTGGTGTATCTCAGTCCCTCTCTCTCAGGGAGATATCTGTACACTGACTGGTGTCTCTCAGTCCCTCTCTCTCAGGGAGATATCTGTACACTGAGTGGTGTCTCTCAGTCCCTCTCTCTCAGGGAGATATCTGTACACTGAGTGGTGTCTCTCAGTCCCTGTCTCTCAGGGAGATATATGTACACTGACTGGTGTCTCTCAGTCCCTCTCTCTCAGGGAGATATCTGTACACTGACTGGTGTCTCTCAGTCCCTCTCTCTCAGGGAGATATCTGTACACTGAGTGGTGTCTCACAGCCCCTGTCTCTCAGGGAGATATCTGTACACTGTCTGGTGTCTCTCAGTCCCTGTCTGTCAGGGAGATATCTATACACTGAGTGGTGTCTCTCAGTCCCTCTCTCTCAGGGAGATATCTGTACACTGACTGGTGTCTCACAGTCCCTCTCTCTCAGGGAGATATCTGTACACTGACTGGTGTCTCTCAGTCCCTGTCTCTCAGGGAGCTTTATGTACACTGAGTGGTGTCTCACAGTCCCTCTCTCTCAGGGAGATATCTGTACACTGACTGGTGTCTCTCAGTCCCTGTCTCTCAGGGAGATATCTGTACACTGAGTGGTGTCTCTCAGTCCCTCTCTCTCAGGGAGATATCTGTACACTGACTGGTGTCTCTCAGTCCCTGTCTCTCAGGGAGATATCTATACACTGAGTGGTGTCTCTCAGTCCCTGTCTCTCAGGGAGATATCTGTACACTGACTGGTGTCTCTAAGTCCCTCTCTCTCAGGGAGATATCTGTACACTGAGTGGTGTCTCACAGCCCCTGTCTCTCAGGGAGATATCTGTACACTGACTGGTGTCTCTCAGTCCCTCTCTCTCAGGGAGATATCTGTACACTGACTGGTGTCTCTCAGTCCCTCTCTCTCAGGGAGATATCTGTACACTGAGTGGTGTCTCACAGCCCCTGTCTCTCAGGGAGATATCTGTACACTGACTGATGTCTCTCAGTCCCTGTCTGTCAGGGAGATATCTATACACTGAGTGGTGTCTCTCAGTCCCTGTCTCTCAGGGAGCTTTATGTGCACTGAGTGGTGTCTCACAGTCCCTCTCTCTCAGGGAGATATCTGTACACTGACTGGTGTCTCTCAGTCCCTGTCTCTCAGGGAGATATCTGTACACTGAGTGGTGTCTCTCAGTCCCTCTCTCTCAGGGAGATATCTGTACACTGACTGGTGTCTCTCAGTCCCTCTCTCTCAGGGAGATATCTGTACACTGACTGGTGTCTCTCAGTCCCTCTCTCTCCGGGAGATATATGTACACTGACTGGTGTCTCTCAGTCCCTCTCTCTCAGGGAGGTATCTGTACACTGAGTGGTGTCTTTCAGTCCCTGTCTCTCAGGGAGATATATGTACACTGACTGGTGTCTCTCAGTCCCTGTCTCTCAGGGAGATATCTGTACACTGACTGGTGTCTCTCAATCCCTGTCTCTCAGGGAGATATCTGTCCACTGAGTGGTGTCTCTCAGTCCCTCTCTCTCAGGGAGATATCTGTACAATGAGTGGTGTCTCTCAGTCCCTGTCTCTCAGGAAGATATCTGTACAGTGAGTGGTGTCTCTCAGTCCCTCTCTCTCAGGGAGATATCTGTACTCTGACTGGTGTCTCTCAGTCCCTGTCTCTCAGGGAGATATCTGTACACTGAGTGGTGTCTCTCAGTCCCTCACTCTCAGGGAGATATCTGAACACTGACTGGTGTCTCTCAGTCCCTCTCTCTCAGGGAGGTATCTGTACACTGAGTGGTGTCTCTCAGTCCCTGTCTCTCAGGGAGATATCTGTACACTGACTGGTGTCTCTCAGTCCCTGTCTCTCAGTGAGCTTTATGTACACTGAGTGGTGTCTCTCAGGGAGATATCTGTACACTGACTGGTGTCTCTCAGTCCCTGTCTCTCAGGGAGATATCTGTACACTGAGTGGTGTCTCTCAGTCCCTCTCTCTCAGGGAGATATCTGTACTCTGACTGGTGTCTCTCAGTCCCTGTCTCTGAGGGAGATATCTGTACACTGAGTGGTGTCTCTCAGTCCCTCTCTCTCAGGGAGATATCTGTACACTGACTCGTGTCTCTCAGTCCCTCTCTCTCAGGGAGATATCTGTACACTGAGTGGTGTCTCTCAGTCCCTCTCTCTCGGGGAGATATCTGTACACTGACTGGTGTCTCTCAGTCCCTGTCTCTCAGGGAGATATCTATACACTGAGTGGTGTCTCTCAGTCCCTGTCTCTCAGGGAGATATCTGTACACTGACTGGTGTCTCTCAGTCCCTCTCTCTCAGGGAGATATCTGTACGCTGACTAGTGTCTCTCAGTCCCTCTCTCTCAGGCAGATATCTGTACACTGAGTGGTGTCTCTCAGTCCCTCTCTCTCAGGGAGATATCTGTACACTGAGTGGTGTCTTACAGTCCCTCTCTCTCAGGGAGATATCTGTACACTGAGTGGTGTCTCTCAGTTCCTGTCTCTCAGGGAGATATCTGTGCACTGAATGGTGTCTCTCAGTCCCTCTCTCTCAGGGAGATATCTGTACTCTGACTGGTGTCTCTCAGTCCCTGTCTCTCAGGGAGATATCTGTGCACTGAGTGGTATCTCTCAGTCCCTCTCTCTCAGGGAGATATCTGTACACTGACTGGTGTCTCTCAGTCCCTCTCTCTCAGGGAGGTATCTGTACACTGAGTGGTGTCTCTCAGTCCCTGTCTCTCAGCGACATATATGTACACTGACTGGTGTCTCTCAGTCCCTCTCTCTCAGGGAGATATCTGTACACTGACTGGTGTCTCTCAGTCCCTCTCTCTCAGGGAGATATCTGTCCACTGAGTGGTGTCTCACAGCCCCTGTCTCTCAGGGAGATATCTGTACACTGACTGGTGTCTCTCAGTCCCTGTCTCTCAGGGAGAAATCTGAACACTGAGTGGTGTCTCTCAGTCCCTCTCTCTCAGGGAGATATCTGTACACTGACTGGTGTCTCTCAGTCCCTCTCTCTCAGGGAGGTATCTGTACACTGAGTGGTGTCTCTCAGTCCCTGTCTCTCAGGGAGATATCAGCACACTGAGTGGTGTCTCTCAGTCCCTGTCTCTCAGGGAGATATCTGTACACTGACTGGTGTCTCTCAGTCCCTGTCTCTCAGGGAGCTTTATGTACACTGAGTGGTGTCTCTCAGGGAGATATCTGTACACTGAGTGTTGTCTCTCAGTCCCTCTCTCTCAGGGAGATATCTGTACACTGACTGTTGTCTCTCAGTCCCTGTCTCTCAGGGAGCTTTATGTACACTGAGTGGTGTCTCTCAGGGAGATATCTGTACACTGACTGGTGTCTCTCAGTCCCTGTCTCTCAGGGAGCTTTATGTACACTGAGTGGTGTCTCTCAGTCCCTCTCTCTCAGGGAGATATTTGTACACTGACTGGTGTCTCTCAGTCCCTGTCTCTCAGGGAGATATCTGTACACTGAGTGGTGTCTCTCAGTCCCTCTCTCTCAGGGAGATATCTGTACACTGACTGGTGTCTCTCAGTCACTTTCTCTCAGGGAGACATCTGTACACTGACTGGTGTCTCTCAGTCCCTGTCTCTCAGGGAGATATCTGTACACTGAGTGGTGTCTCTCAGTACCTCTCTCTCACGGAGATATCTGTACACTGACTGGTGTCTCTCAGTCCCTGTCTCTCAGGGAGATATCTGTACACTGATTGGTGTCTCTCAGTCCCTCTCTCTCAGGGAGATATCTGGACACTGACTGGTGTCTCTCAGTCCCTCTCTCTCAGGGAGATATCTGTACACTGAGTGGTGTCTCTCAGTCCCTGTCTCTCAGGGAGATATCTGTACACTGAGTGGTGTCTCTCAGTCCCTCTCTCTCAGGGAGATATCTGAACACTGAGTGGTGTCTCTCAGTCCCTGTGTCTCAGGGAGATATCTGTACACTGAGTGGTGTCTCTCAGTCCCTCTCTCTCAGGGAGATATCTGTACACTGACTGGTGTCTCTCAGTCCCTCTCTCTCAGGGAGATATATGTACACTGACTGGTGTCTCTCAGTCCCTCTCTCTCAGGGAGATATCTGTACACTGACTGGTGTCTCTCAGTCCCTCTCTCTCAGGGAGATATCTGTACACTGACTGGTGTCTCACAGTCCCTCTCTCTCAGAGAGATATCTGTACACTGACTGGTGTCTCTCAGTCCCTCTCTCTCAGGGAGATATCTGTACACTGAGTGGTGTCTCTCAGTCCCTCTCTCTCAGGGAGATATCTGTACACTGAGTGGTGTCTCTCAGTCCCTGTCTCTCAGGGAGATATATGTACACTGACTGGTGTCTCTCAGTCCCTCTCTCTCAGGGAGGTATCTGTACACTGACTGGTGTCTCTCAGTCCCTGTCTCTCACGGAGATATCTGTACACTGACTGGTGTCTCTCAGTCCCTGTCTCTCAGGGAGATATCTGTGCACTGACTGGTGTCTCTCAGTCCCTCTCTCTCAGGGAGATATCTGTACACTGACTGGTGTCTCACAGTCCCTCTCTCTCAGAGAGATATCTGTACACTGACTGGTGTCTCTCAGTCCCTCTCTCTCAGGGAGATATCTGTACACTGAGTGGTGTCTCTCAGTCCCTCTCTCTCAGGGAGATATCTGTACACTGAGTGGTGTCTCTCAGTCCCTGTCTCTCAGGGAGATATATGTACACTGACTGGTGTCTCTCAGTCCCTCTCTCTCAGGGAGGTATCTGTACACTGACTGGTGTCTCTCAGTCCCTGTCTCTCAGGGAGATATCTGTACACTGACTGGTGTCTCTCAGTCCCTCTCTCTCAGGGACATATCTGAACACTGAGTGGTGTCTCTCAGTCCCTGTGTCTCAGGGAGATATCTGTACACTGAGTGGTGTCTCTCAGTCCCTGTCTCTCAGGGAGATATCTGTACACTGAGTGGTGTCTCTCAGTACCTCTCTCTCACGGAGATATCTGTACACTGACTGGTGTCTCTCAGTCCCTGTCTCTCAGGGAGATATCTGAGCACTGACTGGTGTCTCTCAGTCCCTCTCTCTCAGGGAGATATCTGTACACTGACTGGTGTCTCTCAGTCCCTCTCTCTCAGGGAGATATCTGTACACTGAGTGGTGTCTCTCAGTCCCTCTCTCTCAGGGAGATATCTGTACACTGAGTGGTGTCTCTCAGTCCCTGTCTCTCAGTGAGATATATGTACACTGACTGGTGTCACTCAGTCCCTCTCTCTCAGGGAGGTATCTGTACACTGACTGGTGTCTCTCAGTCCCTGTCTCTCAGGGAGATATCTGTACACTGACTGGTGTCTCTCAGTCCCTCTCTCTCAGGGACATATCTGAACACTGAGTGGTGTCTCTCAGTCCCTGTGTCTCAGGGAGATATATGTACACTGACTGGTGTCTCTCAGTCCCTCTCTCTCAGGGAGGTATCTGTACACTGAGTGGTGTCTCTCAGTCCCTGTCTCTCAGGGAGATATATGTACACTGACTGGTGTCTCTCAGTCCCTCTCTCTCAGGGAGATATCTGTACACTGACTGGTGTCTCTCAGTCCCTCTCTCTCAGGGAGATATCTGTACACTGAGTGGTGTCTCTCAGTCCCTGTCTCTCAGGGAGGTATCTGTACACTTACTGGTGTCTCTCAGTCCCTCTCTCTCAGGGAGGTATCTGTACACTGACTGGTGTCTCTCAGTCCCTCTCTCTCAGGGAGATATCTGTACACTGAGTGGTGTCTCTCAGTCCCTGTCTCTCAGGGAGATATCTGTACACTGAGTGGTGTCTCTCAGGGAGATATCTGTACACTGACTGGTGTCTCTCAGTCCCTGTCTCTCAGGGAGCTTTATGTACACTGAGTGGTGTCTCTCAGTCCCTCTCTCTCAGGGAGATATTTGTACACTGACTGGTGTCTCTCAGTCCCTGTCTCTCAGGGAGATATCTGTACACTGAGTGGTGTCTCTCAGTCCCTCTCTCTCAGGGAGATATCTGTACACTGACTGGTGTCTCTCAGTCACTTTCTCTCAGGGAGACATCTGTACACTGACTGGTGTCTCTCAGTCCCTGTCTCTCAGGGAGATATCTGTACACTGAGTGGTGTCTCTCAGTACCTCTCTCTCACGGAGATATCTGTACACTGACTGGTGTCTCTCAGTCCCTGTCTCTCAGGGAGATATCTGTACACTGATTGGTGTCTCTCAGTCCCTCTCTCTCAGGGAGATATCTGGACACTGACTGGTGTCTCTCAGTCCCTCTCTCTCAGGGAGATATCTGTACACTGAGTGGTGTCTCTCAGTCCCTGTCTCTCAGGGAGATATCTGTACACTGAGTGGTGTCTCTCAGTCCCTCTCTCTCAGGGAGATATCTGAACACTGAGTGGTGTCTCTCAGTCCCTGTGTCTCAGGGAGATATCTGTACACTGAGTGGTGTCTCTCAGTCCCTCTCTCTCAGGGAGATATCTGTACACTGACTGGTGTCTCTCAGTCCCTCTCTCTCAGGGAGATATATGTACACTGACTGGTGTCTCTCAGTCCCTCTCTCTCAGGGAGATATCTGTACACTGACTGGTGTCTCTCAGTCCCTCTCTCTCAGGGAGATATCTGTACACTGACTGGTGTCTCACAGTCCCTCTCTCTCAGAGAGATATCTGTACACTGACTGGTGTCTCTCAGTCCCTCTCTCTCAGGGAGATATCTGTACACTGAGTGGTGTCTCTCAGTCCCTCTCTCTCAGGGAGATATCTGTACACTGAGTGGTGTCTCTCAGTCCCTGTCTCTCAGGGAGATATATGTACACTGACTGGTGTCTCTCAGTCCCTCTCTCTCAGGGAGGTATCTGTACACTGACTGGTGTCTCTCAGTCCCTGTCTCTCACGGAGATATCTGTACACTGACTGGTGTCTCTCAGTCCCTGTCTCTCAGGGAGATATCTGAGCACTGACTGGTGTCTCTCAGTCCCTCTCTCTCAGGGAGATATCTGTACACTGACTGGTGTCTCACAGTCCCTCTCTCTCAGAGAGATATCTGTACACTGACTGGTGTCTCTCAGTCCCTCTCTCTCAGGGAGATATCTGTACACTGAGTGGTGTCTCTCAGTCCCTCTCTCTCAGGGAGATATCTGTACACTGAGTGGTGTCTCTCAGTCCCTGTCTCTCAGGGAGATATATGTACACTGACTGGTGTCTCTCAGTCCCTCTCTCTCAGGGAGGTATCTGTACACTGACTGGTGTCTCTCAGTCCCTGTCTCTCAGGGAGATATCTGTACACTGACTGGTGTCTCTCAGTCCCTCTCTCTCAGGGACATATCTGAACACTGAGTGGTGTCTCTCAGTCCCTGTGTCTCAGGGAGATATATGTACACTGACTGGTGTCTCTCAGTCCCTCTCTCTCAGGGAGGTATCTGTACACTGAGTGGTGTCTCTCAGTCCCTGTCTCTCAGGGAGATATATGTACACTGACTGCTGTCTCTCAGTCCCTCTCTCTCAGGGAGATATCTGTACACTGACTGGTGTCTCTCAGTCCCTGTCTCTCAGGGAGATATCTGTACACTGAGTGGTGTCTCTCAGTCCCTGTCTCTCAGGGAGATATCTGTACACTGAGTGGTGTCTCTCAGTACCTCTCTCTCACGGAGATATCTGTACACTGACTGGTGTCTCTCAGTCCCTGTCTCTCAGGGAGATATCTGAGCACTGACTGGTGTCTCTCAGTCCCTCTCTCTCAGGGAGATATCTGTACACTGACTGGTGTCTCTCAGTCCCTCTCTCTCAGGGAGATATCTGTACACTGAGTGGTGTCTCTCAGTCCCTCTCTCTCAGGGAGATATCTGTACACTGAGTGGTGTCTCTCAGTCCCTGTCTCTCAGTGAGATATATGTACACTGACTGGTGTCACTCAGTCCCTCTCTCTCAGGGAGGTATCTGTACACTGACTGGTGTCTCTCAGTCCCTGTCTCTCAGGGAGATATCTGTACACTGACTGGTGTCTCTCAGTCCCTCTCTCTCAGGGACATATCTGAACACTGAGTGGTGTCTCTCAGTCCCTGTGTCTCAGGGAGATATATGTACACTGACTGGTGTCTCTCAGTCCCTCTCTCTCAGGGAGGTATCTGTACACTGAGTGGTGTCTCTCAGTCCCTGTCTCTCAGGGAGATATATGTACACTGACTGGTGTCTCTCAGTCCCTCTCTCTCAGGGAGATATCTGTACACTGACTGGTGTCTCTCAGTCCCTCTCTCTCAGGGAGATATCTGTACACTGAGTGGTGTCTCTCAGTCCCTGTCTCTCAGGGAGGTATCTGTACACTTACTGGTGTCTCTCAGTCCCTCTCTCTCAGGGAGGTATCTGTACACTGACTGGTGTCTCTCAGTCCCTCTCTCTCAGGGAGATATCTGTACACTGAGTGGTGTCTCTCAGTCCCTGTCTCTCAGGGAGATATCTGTACACTGAGTGGTGTCTCTCAGTCCCTCTCTCTCAGGGAGATATCTGTACACTGAGTGGTGTCTCTCAGTCCCTCTCTCTCAGGGAGATATCTGTACACTGAGTGGTGTCTCACAGTCCCTCTCTCTCAGGGAGATATCTGTACACTGAGTGCTGTCTCTCAGTACCTCTCTCTCACGGAGATATCTGTACACTGACTGGTGTCTCTCAGTCCCTGTCTCTCAGGGAGATATCTGTACACTGATTGGTGTCTCTCAGTCCCTCTCTCTCAGGGAGATATCTGTACACTGACTGGTGTCTCTCAGTCCCTCTCTCTCAGGGAGATATCTGTACACTGAGTGGTGTCTCTCAGTCCCTGTCTCTCAGGGAGTTATCTGTACACTGAGTGGTGTCTCTCAGTCCCTCTCTCTCAGGGAGATATCTGAACACTGAGTGGTGTCTCTCAGTCCCTGTGTCTCAGGGAGATATCTGTACACTGACTGGTGTCTATCAGTCCCTGTCTCTCAGGGAGATATATGTACACTGACTGGTGTCTCTCAGTCCCTCTCTCTCAGGGAGGTATCTGTACACTGAGTGGTGTCTCTCAGTCCCTGTCTCTCAGGGAGATATATGTACACTGACTGGTGTCTCTCAGTCCCTCTCTCTCAGCGAGGTATCTGTACACTGAGTGGTGTCTCTCAGTCCCTGTCTCTCAGGGAGATATATGTACACTGACTGGTGTCTCTCAGTCCCTCTCTCTCAGGGAGATATCTGTACACTGACTGGTGTCTATCAGTCCCTCTCTCTCAGGGAGATATCTGTACA
The DNA here is from genome assembly GCF_036365525.1 of Heterodontus francisci. Lineage (NCBI taxonomy): Eukaryota > Metazoa > Chordata > Chondrichthyes > Heterodontiformes > Heterodontidae > Heterodontus > Heterodontus francisci. Next base: position 1,792,108 of record NC_090403.1, read on the forward strand.
CTGAGTGTTGTCTCTCAGTCCATGTCTATAAGGGAGATATCTGTACACTGACTGGTGTCTCTCAGTCCCTCTCTCTCAGGGAGATATCTGTACACTGACTGGTGTCTCACAGTCCCTCTCTCTCAGAGAGTTATCTGTACACTGACTGGTGTCTCTCAGTCCCTCTCTCTCACGGAGATATCTGTACACTGACTGGTGTCTCTCAGTCCCTGTCTCTCAGGGAGATATCTGTACACTGACTGGTGTCTCTCAGTCCCTCTCTCTCAGGGAGATATCTGTACACTGACTGGTGTCTCACAGTCCCTCTCTCTCAGAGAGTTATCTGTACACTGACTGGTGTCTCTCAGTCCCTCTCTCTCAGGGAGATATCTGTACACTGAGTGGTGTCTCTCAGTCCCTCTCTCTCAGGGAGATATCTGTACACTGAGTGGTGTCTCTCAGTCCCTGTCTCTCAGGGAGATATCTGTACACTGACTGGTGTCTCTCAGTCCCTCTCTCTCAGGGAGATATCTGTACACTGAGTGGTGTCTCTCAGTCCCTGTCTCTCAGGGAGATATCTGTACACTGATTGGTGTCTCTCAGTCCCTCTCTCTCAGGGAGATATCTGTACACTGACTGGTGTCTCTCAGTCCCTCTCTCTCAGGGAGATATCTGTACACTGAGTGGTGTCTCTCAGTCCCTGTCTCTCAGGGAGATATCTGTACACTGACTGGTGTCTCTCAGTCCCTCTCTCTCAGGGAGATATCTGTACGCTGACTAGTGTCTCACAGTCCCTCTCTCTCAGGGAGATATCTGTACACTGAGTGGTGTCTCTCAGTCCCTCTCTCTCAGGGAGATATCTGTACACTGACTGGTGTCTCTCAGTCCCTGTCTCTCATGGAGATATATGTACACAGACTGGTGTCTCTCAGTCCCTCTCTCAGGAAGGTATCTGTACACTGAGTGGTGTCTCTCAGTCCCTGTCTCTCAGGGAGATATATGTACACTGACTGGTGTCTCTCAGTCCTTGTCTCTCAGGGAGATATCTGTACGCTGAGTGGTGTCTCTCAGTCCATGTCTCTCAGGGAGATATATGTACACTGACTGGTGTCTCTCAGTCCCTCTCTCTCAGGGAGATATTTGTACACTGACTGGTGTCTCTCAGTCCCTGTCTCTCAGTGAGATATCTGTACACTGAGTGGTGTCTCTCAGTCCCTCTCTCTCAGGGAGATATCTGTACACTGACTGGTGTCTCTCAGTCCCTTTCTCTCAGGGAGATATCTGGTCACTGAGTGGTGTCTCACAGTCCCTCTCTCTCAGGGAGACATCTGTACACTGAGTGGTGTCTCTCAGTCCCTCTCTCTCAGGGAGATATCTGTACACTGACTGGTGCTCTCAGTCCCTCTCTCTCAGGGAGATATCTGGACACTGAGTGGTGTCTCAAAGTCCCTCTCTCTCAGGGAGACATCTGTACACTGACTGGTGTCTCTCAGTCCCTGTCTCTCAGGGAGATATCTATACACTGAGTGGTGTCTCTCAGTCCCTGTCTGTCAGGGAGATATCTGTACACTGAGTGGTGTCTCTCAGTCCCTCTCTCTCAGGGAGATATCTGAACGCTGACTAGTGTCTCTCAGTCCCTCTCTCTCAGGGAGATATCTGTACACTGAGTGGTGTCTCTCAGTCACTCTCTCTCAGGGAGATATCTGTACACTGACTGGTGTCTCTCAGTCCCTGTCTCTCAGGGAGATATATGGACACTGACTGGTGTCTCTCAGTCCTTGTCTCTCGGGGAGGTATCTGCACACTGAGTGGTGTCTCCAGTCCCTCTCTCTCAGGGAGATATCTGTACACTGAGTGGCGTCTCTCAGTTCCTGTCTCTCAGGGAGATATCTGTACACTGAATGGTGTCTCTCAGTCCCTCTCTCTCAGGGAGATATCTGTACTCTGACTGGTGTCTCTCAGTCCCTCTCTCTCAGGGAGGTATCTGTCCACTGAGTGGTGTCTCTCAGTCCCTGTCTCTCAGGGACATATATGTACACTGACTGGTGTCTCTCAGTCCCTCTCTCTCTGGGAGATATCAGTACACTGACTGGTGTCTCTCAGTCCCTCTCGCTCAGGGAGATATCTGTACACTGAGTGGTGTCTCACAGCCCCTGTCTCTCAGGGAGATATCTGTACACTGACTGGTGTCTCTCAGTCCCTCTCTCTCAGGGAGATATCTGTACACTGAGTGGTGTCTCTCAGTCCCTCTCTCTCAGGGAGATATCTGTACACTGAGTGGTGTCTCTCAGTCCCTGTCTCTCAGGGAGATATCTGTACATTGAGTGGTGTATCTCAGTCCCTGTCTCTCAGGGAGATATCTGGACACTGAGTAGTGTCTCTCAGTCCCTGTCTCTCAGGGAGATATGTGTACACTGAGTGGTGTCTCTCAGTACCTCTCTCTCACGGAGATATCTGTACACTGACTGGTGTCTCTCAGTCCCTGTCTCTCAGGGAGATATCTGTACACTGATTGGTGTCTCTCAGTCCCTCTCTCTCAGGGAGATATCTGTACACTGACTGGTGTCTCTCAGTCGCTCTCTCTCAGGGAGATATCTGTACACAGAGTGGTGTCTCTCAGTCCCTGTCTCTCAGGGAGATATCTGTACACTGAGTGGTGTCTCTCAGTCCCTCTCTCTCAGGGAGATATCTGAACACTGAGTGGTGTCTCTCAGTCCCTGTGTCTCAGGGAGATATCTGTACACTGACTGGTGTCTATCAGTCCCTGTCTCTCAGGGAGATATATGTACACTGACTGGTGTCTCTCAGTCCCTCTCTCTCAGGGAGGTATCTGTACACTGAGTGGTGTCTCTCAGTCCCTGTCTCTCAGGGAGATATATGTACACTGACTGGTGTCTCTCAGTCCTTGTCTCTCGGGGAGGTATCTGCACACAAAGTGGTGTCTCTCAGTCCCTCTCTCTCAGGGAGATATCTGTACACTGAGTGGCGTCTCTCAGTTCCTGTCTCTCAGGGAGATATCTGTACACTGAATGGTGTCTCTCAGTCCCTCTCTCTCAGGGAGATATCTGTACTCTGACTGGTGTCTCTCAGTCCCTCTCTCTCAGGGAGGTATCTGTCCACTGAGTGGTGTCTCTCAGTCCCTGTCTCTCAGGGACATATATGTACACTGACTGGTGTCTCTCAGTCCCTCTCTCTCAGGGAGATATCTGTACACTGACTGGTGTCTCTCAGTCCCTCTCTCTCAGGGAGATATCTGTACACTGAGTGGTGTCTCACAGCCCCTGTCTCTCAGGGAGATATCTGTACACTGACTGGTGTCTCTCAGTCCCTCTCTCTCAGGGAGATATCTGTACACTGAGTGGTGTCTCTCAGTCCCTCTCTCTCAGCGAGATATCTGTACACTGAGTAGTGTCTCTCAGTCCCTGTCTCTCAGGGAGATATCCGTACATTGAGTGGTGTCTCTCAGTCCCTGTCTCTCAGGGAGATATCTGTACACTGAATAGTGTCTCTCAGTCCCTGTCTCTCAGGGAGATATCTGTACACTGAGTGGTGTCTCTCAGTACCTCTCTCTCACGGAGATATCTGTACACTGACTGGTGTCTCTCAGTCCCTGTCTCTCAGGGAGATATCTGTACAGTGATTGGTGTCTCTCAGTCCCTCTCTCTCAGGGAGATATCTGTACACTGACTGGTGTCTCTCAGTCGCTCTCTCTCAGGGAGATATCTGTACACAGAGTGGTGTCTCTCAGTCCCTGTCTCTCAGGGAGATATCTGTACACTGAGTGGTGTCTCTCAGTCCCTCTCTCTCAGGGAGATATCTGAACACTGAGTGGTGTCTCTCAGTCCCTGTGTCTCAGGGAGATATCTGTACACTGACTGGTGTCTATCAGTCCCTGTCTCTCAGGGAGATATATGTACACTGACTGGTGTCTCTCAGTCCCTCTCTCTCAGGGAGGTATCTGTACACTGAGTGGTGTCTCTCAGTCCCTGTCTCTCAGGGAGATATATGTACACTGACTGGTGTCTCTCAGTCCCTCTCTCTCAGCGAGGTATCTGTACACTGAGTGGTGTCTCTCAGTCCCTGTCTCTCAGGGAGATATCTGTACACTGAGTGGTGTCTCTCAGTACCTCTCTCTCACGGAGATATCTGTACACTGACTGGTGTCTCTCAGTCCCTCTCTCTCAGGGAGATATCTGTACACTGACTGGTGTCTCACAGCCCCTGTCTCTCAGGGAGATATCTGTACACTGACTGGTGTCTCTCAGTCCCTGTCTGTCAGGGAGATATATTTTCACTGAGTGGTGTCTCTCAGTCCCTGTCTCTCAGGGAGCTTTATGTGCACTGAGTGGTGTCTCTCAGGGAGATATCTGTACACTGACTGGTGTCTCTCAGTCCCTGTCTCTCAGGGAGCTTTATGTACACTGAGTGGTGTCTCACAGTCCCTCTCTCTCAGGGAGATATCTGTACACTGACTGGTGTCTCTCAGTCCCTGTCTCTCAGGGAGATATCTGTGCAATGAGTGGTGTCTCTCAGTCCCTCTCTCTCAGGGAGATATCTGTACACTGAGTGGTGTCTCTCAGTCCCTCTGTCTCAGGGAGATATCTGTACACTGACTGGTGTCTCTCAGTCCCTGTATCTCAGGGAGATATATGTACACTGACTGGTGTCTCTCAGTCCCTCTCTCAGGGAGGTATCTGTACACTGAGTGGTGTCTCTCAGTCCCTGTCTCTCAGGGAGATATCTGTACACTGAGTAGTGTCTCTCAGTCCCTGTCTCTCAGGGAGATATCTGTACACTGAGTGGTGTCTCTCAGTACCTCTCTCTCACGGAGATATCTGTACACTGACTGGTGTCTCTCAGTCCCTCTCTCTCAGGGAGATATATGTACACTGAATCGTGTCTCACAGCCCCTGTCTCTCAGGGAGATATCTGTACACTGACTGGTGTCTCTCAGTCCCTCTCTCTCAGGGAGATATCTGTACACTGAGTGGTGTCTCTCAGTCCCTCTCTCTCAGGGAGATATCTGTACACTGAGTGGTGTCTCTCAGTCCCTGTCTCTCAGGGAGATATCTGTACATTGAGTGGTGTCTCTCAGTCCCTGTCTCTCAGGGAGATATCTGTACACTGAGTAGTGTCTCTCAGTCCCTGTCTCTCAGGGAGATATCTGTACACTGAGTGGTGTCTCTCAGTACCTCTCTCTCACGGAGATATCTGTACACTGACTGGTGTCTCTCAGTCCCTGTCTCTCAGGGAGATATCTGTACACTGATTGGTGTCTCTCAGTCCCTCTCTCTCAGGGAGATATCTGTACACTGTCTGGTGTCTCTCAGTCGCTCTCTCTCAGGGAGATATCTGTACACAGAGTGGTGTCTCTCAGTACCTGTCTCTCAGGGAGATATCTGTACACTGAGTGGTGTCTCTCAGTCCCTCTCTCTCAGGGAGATATCTGAACACTGAGTGGTGTCTCTCAGTCCCTGTGTCTCAGGGAGATATCTGTACACTGACTGGTGTTTATCAGTCCCTGTCTCTCAGGGAGATATATGTACACTGACTGGTGTCTCTCAGTCCCTCTCTCTCAGGGAGGTATCTGTACACTGAGTGGTGTCTCTCAGTCCCTGTCTCTCAGGGAGATATATGTACACTGACTGGTGTCTCTCAGTCCTTGTCTCTCGGGGAGGTATCTGCACACAAAGTGGTGTCTCTCAGTCCCTCTCTCTCAGGGAGATATCTGTACACTGAGTGGCGTCTCTCAGTTCCTGTCTCTCAGGGAGATATCTGTACACTGAATGGTGTCTCTCAGTCCCTCTCTCTCAGGGAGATATCTGTACTCTGACTGGTGTCTCTCAGTCCCTCTCTCTCAGGGAGGTATCTGTCCACTGAGTGGTGTCTCTCAGTCCCTGTCTCTCAGGGACATATATGTACACTGACTGGTGTCTCTCAGTCCCTCTCTCTCAGGGAGATATCTGTACACTGACTGGTGTCTCTCAGTCCCTCTCTCTCAGGGAGATATCTGTACACTGAGTGGTGTCTCACAGCCCCTGTCTCTCAGGGAGATATCTGTACACTGACTGGTGTCTCTCAGTCCCTCTCTCTCAGGGAGATATCTGTACACTGAGTGGTGTCTCTCAGTCCCTCTCTCTCAGCGAGATATCTGTACACTGAGTGGTGTCTCTCAGTCCCTGTCTCTCAGGGAGATATCTGTACATTGAGTGGTGTCTCTCAGTCCCTGTCTCTCAGGGAGATATCTATACACTGAGTAGTGTCTCTCAGTCCCTGTCTCTCAGGGAGATATCTGTACACTGAGTGGTGTCTCTCAGTACCTCTCTCTCACGGAGATATCTGTACACTGACTGGTGTCTCTCAGTCCCTGTCTCTCAGGGAGATATCTGTACAGTGATTGGTGTCTCTCAGTCCCTCTCTCTCAGGGAGATATCTGTACACAGAGTGGTGTCTCTCAGTCCCTGTCTCTCAGGGAGATATCTGTACACTGAGTGGTGTCTCTCAGTCCCTCTCTCTCAGGGAGATATCTGAACACTGAGTGGTGTCTCTCAGTCCCTGTGTCTCAGGGAGATATCTGTACACTGACTGGTGTCTATCAGTCCCTGTATCTCAGGGAGATATATGTACACTGACTGGTGTCTCTCAGTCCCTCTCTCTCAGGGAGGTATCTGTACACTGAGTGGTGTCTCTCAGTCCCTGTCTCTCAGGGAGATATATGTACACTGACTGGTGTCTCTCAGTCCCTCTCTCTCAGCGAGGTATCTGTACACTGAGTGGTGTCTCTCAGTCCCTGTCTCTCAGGGAGATATCTGTACACTGAGTGGTGTCTCTCAGTACCTCTCTCTCACGGAGATATCTGTACACTGACTGGTGTCTCTCAGTCCCTCTCTCTCAGGGAGATATCTGTACACTGACTGGTGTCTCACAGCCCCTGTCTCTCAGGGAGATATCTGTACACTGACTGGTGTCTCTCAGTCCCTGTCTGTCAGGGAGATATATTTTCACTGAGTGGTGTCTCTCAGTCCCTGTCTCTCAGGGAGCTTTATGTACACTGAGTGGTGTCTCTCAGGGAGATATCTGTACACTGAATGGTGTCTCTCAGTCCCTCTCTCTCAGGGAGATATCTGTACTCTGACTGGTGTCTCTCAGTCCCTCTCTCTCAGGGAGGTATCTGTCCACTGAGTGGTGTCTCTCAGTCCCTGTCTCTCAGGGACATATATGTACACTGACTGGTGTCTCTCAGTCCCTCTCTCTCAGGGAGATATCTGTACACTGACTGGTGTCTCTCAGTCCCTCTCTCTCAGGGAGATATCTGTACACTGAGTGGTGTCTCACAGCCCCTGTCTCTCAGGGAGATATCTGTACACTGACTGGTGTCTCTCAGTCCCTCTCTCTCAGGGAGATATCTGTACACTGAGTGGTGTCTCTCAGTCCCTCTCTCTCAGCGAGATATCTGTACACTGAGTGGTGTCTCTCAGTCCCTGTCTCTCAGGGAGATATCTGTACATTGAGTGGTGTCTCTCAGTCCCTGTCTCTCAGGGAGATATCTATACACTGAGTAGTGTCTCTCAGTCCCTGTCTCTCAGGGAGATATCTGTACACTGAGTGGTGTCTCTCAGTACCTCTCTCTCACGGAGATATCTGTACACTGACTGGTGTCTCTCAGTCCCTGTCTCTCAGGGAGATATCTGTACAGTGATTGGTGTCTCTCAGTCGCTCTCTCTCAGGGAGATATCTGTACACAGAGTGGTGTCTCTCAGTCCCTGTCTCTCAGGGAGATATCTGTACACTGAGTGGTGTCTCTCAGTCCCTCTCTCTCAGGGAGATATCTGAACACTGAGTGGTGTCTCTCAGTCCCTGTGTCTCAGGGAGATATCTGTACACTGACTGGTGTCTATCAGTCCCTGTATCTCAGGGAGATATATGTACACTGACTGGTGTCTCTCAGTCCCTCTCTCTCAGGGAGGTATCTGTACACTGAGTGGTGTCTCTCAGTCCCTGTCTCTCAGGGAGATATATGTACACTGACTGGTGTCTCTCAGTCCCTCTCTCTCAGCGAGGTATCTGTACACTGAGTGGTGTCTCTCAGTCCCTGTCTCTCAGGGAGATATCTGTACACTGAGTGGTGTCTCTCAGTACCTCTCTCTCACGGAGATATCTGTACACTGACTGGTGTCTCTCAGTCCCTCTCTCTCAGGGAGATATCTGTACACTGACTGGTGTCTCACAGCCCCTGTCTCTCAGGGAGATATCTGTACACTGACTGGTGTCTCTCAGTCCCTGTCTGTCAGGGAGATATATTTTCACTGAGTGGTGTCTCTCAGTCCCTGTCTCTCAGGGAGCTTTATGTACACTGAGTGGTGTCTCTCAGGGAGATATCTGTACACTGACTGGTGTCTCTCAGTCCCTGTCTCTCAGGGAGCTTTATGTACACTGAGTGGTGTCTCACAGTCCCTCTCTCTCAGGGAGATATCTGTACACTGACTGGTGTCTCTCAGTCCCTGTCTCTCAGGGAGATATCTGTGCAATGAGTGGTGTCTCTCAGTCCCTCTCTCTCAGGGAGATATCTGTACACTGAGTGGTGTCTCTCAGTCCCTCTGTCTCAGGGAGATATCTGTACACTGACTGGTGTCTCTCAGTCCCTGTCTCTCAGGGAGATATATGTACACTGACTGGTGTCTCTCAGTCCCTCTCTCAGGGAGGTATCTGTACACTGAGTGGTGTCTCTCAGTCCCTGTCTCTCAGGGAGATATATGTGCACTGACTGGTGTCTCTCAGTCCTTGTCTCTCAGGGAGATATCTGTACACTGAGTGGTGTCTTTCAGTCCCTCTCTCTCAGGGAGATATCTGTACACTGAGTGGTGTCTCTCAGTTCCTGTCTCTCAGGGAGATGTCTGTACACTGAATGGTGTGTCTCAGTCCCTCTCTCTCAGGGAGATATCTGTACTCTGACTGGTGTCTCTCAGTCCCTGTCTCTCAGGGAGATATCTGTACACTGACTGGTGTCTCTCAGTCCCTCTCTCTCAGGGAGGTATCTGTACACTGAGTGGTGTCTCTCAGTCCCTGTCTCTCAGGGACATATATGTACACTGACTGGTGTCTCTCAGTCCCTCTCTCTCAGGGAGATATCTGTACACTGACTGGTGTCTCTCAGTCCCTCTCTCTCAGGGAGATATCTGTACACTGAGTGGTGTCTCACAGCCCCTGTCTCTCAGGGAGATATCTGTACACTGACTGGTGTCTCTCAGTCCCTCTCTCTCAGGGAGGTATCTGTACACTGAGTGGTGTCTCTCAGTCCCTCTCTCTCAGGGAGATATCTGTACACTGACTGGTGTCTCTCAGTCCCTCTCTCTCAGGGAGATATCTGTACACTGAGTGGTGTCTCTCAGTCCCTGTCTCTCAGGGAGATATATGTACACTGACTGGTGTCTCTCAGTCCCTCTCTCTCAGGGAGATATCTGTACACTGACTGGTGTCTCTCAGTCCCTCTCTCTCAGGGAGATATCTGTACACTGAGTGGTGTCTCACAGCCCCTGTCTCTCAGGGAGATATCTGTACACTGTCTGGTGTCTCTCAGTCCCTGTCTGTCAGGGAGATATCTACACACTGAGTGGTGTCTCTCAGTCCCTGTCTCTCAGGGAGCTTTATGTACACTGAGTGGTGTCTCTCAGGGAAATATCTGTACACTGACTGGTGTCTCTCAGTCCCTGTCTCTCAGGGAGCTTTATGTACACTAAGTGGTGTCTCTCAGTCCCTCTCTCTCAGGGAGATATTTGTGCACTGACTGGTGTCTCTCAGTCCCTGTCTCTCAGGGAGATATCTGTACACTGAGTGGTGTCTCTCAGTCCCTCTCTCTCAGGGAGATATCTGTACACTGACTGGTGTCTCTCAGTCCCTCTCTCTCAGGGAGATATCTGTACACTGAGTGGTGTCTCACAGTCCCTCACTCTCAGGGAGACATCTGTACACTGACTGGTGTCTCTCAGTCCCTGTCTCTCAGGGAGATATCTGTACACTGAGTGGTGTCTCTCAGTCCCTCTCTCTCAGGGAGATATCTGTACACTGACTGGTGTCTCTCAGTCCCTGTCTCTCTGGGAGATATCTATACACTGAGTGGTGTCGCTCAGTCCCTGTCTGTCAGGGAGATATCTGTACACTGACTGGTGTCTCTCAGTCCCTCTCTCTCAGGGAGATATCTGAACGCTGACTAGTGTCTCTCAGTCCCTCTCTCTCAGGGAGATATCTGTACAGTGAGTGTTGTCTCTCAGTCCCTGTCTCTCAGGGAGATATATGGACACTGACTGGTGTCTCTCAGTCCCTCTCTCTCAGGGAGATATCTGAACGCTGACTAGTGTCTCTCAGTCCCTCTCTCTCAGGGAGATATCTGTACACTGAGTGGCGTCTCTCAGTTCCTGTCTCTCAGGGACATATCTGTACACTGAATGGTGTCTCTCAGTCCCTCTCTCTCAGGGAGATATCTGTACTCTGACTGGTGTCTCTCAGTCCCTGTCTATCAGGGAGATATCTGTGCACTGAGTGGTGTCTCTCAGTCCCTCTCTCTCAGGGAGATATCTGTACACTGACTGGTGTCTCTCAGTCCCTCTCTCTCAGGGAGGTATCTGTCCACTGAGTGGTGTCTCTCAGTCCCTGTCTCTCAGGGACATATATGTACACTGACTGGTGTCTCTCAGTCCCTCTCTCTCAGGGAGATATCTGTACATTGAGTGGTGTCTCTCAGTACCTCTCTCTCACGGAGATATCTGTACACTGACTGGTGTCTCTCAGCCCCTGTCTCTCAGGGAGATATCTGTACACTGATTGGTGTCTCTCAGTCCCTCTCTCTCAGGGAGATATCTGTACACTGACTGGTGTCTCTCAGTCGCTCTCTCTCAGGGAGATATCTGTACACAGAGTGGTGTCTCTCAGTCCCAGTCTCTCAGGGAGATATCTGTACACTGAGTGGTGTCTCTCAGTCCCTCTCTCTCAGGGAGATATCTGAACACTGAGTGGTGTCTCTCAGTCCCTGTGTCTCAGGGAGATATCTGTACACTGACTGTTGTCTATCAGTCCCTGTCTCTCAGGTAGATATATGTACACTGACTGGTGTCTCTCAGTCCCTCTCTCTCAGGGAGGTATCTGTACACTGAGTGGTGTCTCTCAGTCCCTGTCTCTCAGGGAGATATATGTACACTGACTGGTGTCTCTCAGTCCCTCTCTCACAGCGAGGTATCTGTACACTGAGTGGTGTCTCTCAGTCCCTGTCTCTCAGGGAGATATCTGTACACTGACTGGTGTCTCTCAGTCCCTCTCTCTCAGGGAGCTATCTGTACACTGAGTGGTGTCTCTCAGTCCCTCTCTCTCAGGGAGATATCTGTACACTGAGTGGTGTCTCTCAGTCCCTGTCTCTCAGGGAGATATCTGTACACTGAGTGGTGTCTCTCAGTCCCTGTCTCAGGGAGATATCTGTACACTGAGTGGTGTCTCTCAGTACCTCTCTCTCACGGAGATATCTGTACACTGACTGGTGTCTCTCAGTCCCTCTCTCTCAGGGAGATATCTGTACACTGAGTGGTGTCTCACAGCCCCTGTCTCTCAGGGAGATATCTGTACACTGACTGGTGTCTCTCAGTCCCTGTCTGTCAGGGAGATATCTTTTCACTGAGTGGTGTCTCTCAGTCCCTGTCTCTCAGGGAGCTTTATGTACACTGAGTGGTGTCTCACAGTCCCTCTCTCTCAGGGAGATATCTGTACACTGACTGGTGTCTCTCAGTCCCTGTCTCTCAGGGAGATATCTGTACACTGAGTGGTGTCTCTCAGTCCCTCTCTCTCAGGGAGATATCTGTACACTGACTGGTGTCTCTCAGTCCCTGTCTCTCAGGGAGATATCTGTACACTGACTGGTGTCTCTCAGTCCCTCTCTCTCCGGGAGATATATGTACACTGACTGGTGTCTCTCAGTCCCTCTCTCTCAGGGAGGTATCTGTACACTGACTGGTGTCTCTCAGCCCCTGTCTCTCAGGGAGATATCTGTACACTGACTGGTGTCTCTCAGTCCCTGTCTCTCAGGGAGATATCTGTACACTGACTGGTGTCTCTCAGTCCCTGTCTCTCAGTGAGCTTTATGTACACTGAGTGGGGTCTCTCAGGGAGATATCTGTACACTGAGTGGTGTCTCTCAGTCCCTCTCTCTCAGGGAGATATCTGTACACTGACTGGTGTCTCTCAGCCCCTCTCTCTCAGGGAGATATCTGTGCACTGAGTGGTGTCTCACAGTCCCTCTCTCTCAGGGAGATATCTGCACACTGACTGGTGTCTCTCAGTCCCTGTCTCTCAGGGAGATATCTGTACACTGAGTGGTTTCTCTCAGTCCCTCTCTCTCAGGGAGATATCTGTACTCTGACTGGTGTCTCTCAGTCCCTGTCTCTGAGGGAGATATCTGTACACTGAGTGGTGTCTCTCAGTCCCTCTCTCTCAGGGAGATATCTGTACACTGACTGGTGTCTCTCAGTCCCTCTCTCTCAGGGAGATATCTGTACACTGAGTGGTGTCTCTCAGTCCCTCTCTCTCAGGGAGATATCTGTACACTGACTGGTGTCTCTCAGTCCCTCTCTCTCAGGGAGATATCTGTACACTGACTGGTGTCTCTCAGTCCCTCTCTCTCAGGGAGATATCTGTACACTGAGTGGTGTCTCACAGCCCCTGTCTCTCAGGGAGATATCTGGACACTGTCTGGTGTCTCTCAGTCCCTGTCTGTCAGGGAGATATCTATACACTGAGTGGTGTCTCTCAGTCCCTCTCTCTCAGGGAGATATCTGTACACTGACTGGTGTCTCTCAGTCCCTGTCTCTCAGGGAGCTTTATGTACACTGAGTGGTGTCTCTCAGGGAGATATCTGTACACTGACTGGTGTCTCTCAGTCCCTGTCTCTCAGGGAGCTTTATGTACACTGAGTGGTGTCTCACAGTCCCTCTCTCTCAGGGGGATATCTGTACACTGACTGGTGTCTCTCAGTCCCTGTCTCTCAGGGAGATATCTGTGCACTGAGTGGTGTCTCTCAGTCCCTCTCTCTCAGGGAGATATCTGTACACTGAGTGGTGTCTCTCAGTCCCTCTGTCTCAGGGAGATATCTGTACACTGACTGGTGTCTCTCAGTCCCTCTGTCTCAGGGAGATATCTGTACACTGACTGGTGTCTCTCAGTCCTTGTCTCTCAGGGAGATATCTGTACACTGAGTGGTGTCTTTCAGTCCCTCTCTCTCAGGGAGATATCTGTACACTGAGTGGTGTCTCTCAGTTCCTGTCTCTCAGGGAGATATCTGTACACTGAATGGTGTGTCTCAGTCCCTCTCTCTCAGGGAGATATCTGTACTCTGACTGGCGTCTCTCAGTCCCTGTCTCTCAGGGAGATATCTGTACACTGACTGGTGTCTCTCAGTCCCTCTCTCTCAGGGAGGTATCTGTACACTGAGTGGTGTCTCTCAGTACCTGTCTCTCAGGGACATATATGTACACTGACTGGTGTCTCTCAGTCCCTCTCTCTCAGGGAGATATCTGTACACTGACTGGTGTCTCTCAGTCCCTCTCTCTCAGGGAGATATCTGTACACTGAGTGGTGTCTCACAGCCCCTGTCTCTCAGGGAGATATCTGTACACTGACTGGTGTCTCTCAGTCCCTCTCTCTCAGGGAGGTATCTGTACACTGAGTGGTGTCTCTCAGTCCCTCTCTCTCAGGGAGATATCTGTACACTGAGTGGTGTCTCTCAGTCCCTCTCTCTCAGGGAGATATCTGTACACTGAGTGGTGTCTCTCAGTCCCTGTCTCTCAGGGAGATATATGTACACTGACTGGTGTCTCTCAGTCCCTCTCTCTCAGGGAGATATCTGTACACTGACTGGTGTCTCTCAGTCCCTCTCTCTCAGGGAGATATCTGTACACTGAGTGGTGTCTCACAGCCCCTGTCTCTCAGGGAGATATCTGTACACTGTCTGGTGTCTCTCAGTCCCTGTCTGTCAGGGAGATATCTACACACTGAGTGGTGTCTCTCAGTCCCTGTCTCTCAGGGAGCTTTATGTACACTGAGTGGTGTCTCTCAGGGAAATATCTGTACACTGACTGGTGTCTCTCAGTCCCTCTCTCTCAGGGAGATATCTGTACACTGAGTGGTGTCTCTCAGTCCCTGTCTCTCAGGGAGATATATGGACACTGACTGGTGTCTCTCAGTCCCTCTCTCTCAGGGAGATATCTGAACGCTGACTAGTGTCTCTCAGTCCCTCTCTCTCAGGGAGATATCTGTACACTGAGTGGCGTCTCTCAGTTCCTGTCTCTCAGGGAGATATCTGTACACTGAATGGTGTCTCTCAGTCCCTCTCTCTCAGGGAGATATCTGTACTCTGACTGGTGTCTCTCAGTCCCTGTCTCTCAGGGAGATATCTGTGCACTGAGTGGTGTCTCTCAGTCCCTCTCTCTCAGGGAGATATCTGTACACTGACTGGTGTCTCTCAGTCCCTCTCTCTCAGGGAGGTATCTGTCCACTGAGTGGTGTCTCTCAGTCCCTGTCTCTCAGGGACATATATGTACACTGACTGGTGTCTCTCAGTCCCTCTCTCTCAGGGAGATATCTGTACACTGAGTGGTGTCTCTCAGTACCTCTCTCTCACGGAGATATCTGTACACTGACTGGTGTCTCTCAGTCCCTGTCTCTCAGGGAGATATCTGTACACTGATTGGTGTCTCTCAGTCCCTCTCTCTCAGGGAGATATCTGTACACTGACTGGTGTCTCTCAGTCGCTCTCTCTCAGGGAGATATCTGTACACAGAGTGGTGTCTCTCAGTCCCAGTCTCTCAGGGAGATATCTGTACACTGAGTGGTGTCTCTCAGTCCCTCTCTCTCAGGGAGATATCTGAACACTGAGTGGTGTCTTTCAGTCCCTGTGTCTCAGGGAGATATCTGTACACTGACTGGTGTCTATCAGTCCCTGTCTCTCAGGTAGATATATGTACACTGACTGGTGTCTCTCAGTCCCTCTCTCTCAGGGAGGTATCTGTACACTGAGTGGTGTCTCTCAGTCCCTGTCTCTCAGGGAGATATATGTACACTGACTGGTGTCTCTCAGTCCCTCTCTCTCAGCGAGGTATCTGTACACTGAGTGGTGTCTCTCAGTCCCTGTCTCTCAGGGAGATATCTGTACACTGACTGGTGTCTCTCAGTCCCTCTCTCTCAGGGAGCTATCTGTACACTGAGTGGTGTCTCTCAGTCCCTCTCTCTCAGGGAGATATCTGTACACTGAGTGGTGTCTCTCAGTCCCTGTCTCTCAGGGAGATATCTGTACACTGAGTGGTGTCTCTCAGTCCCTGTCTCAGGGAGATATCTGTACACTGACTGGTGTCTCTCAGTACCTCTCTCTCACGGAGATATCTGTACACTGACTGGTGTCTCTCAGTCCCTCTCTCTCAGGGAGATATCTGTACACTGAGTGGTGTCTCACAGCCCCTGTCTCTCAGGGAGATATCTGTACACTGACTGGTGTCTCTCAGTCCCTGTCTGTCAGGGAGATATCTTTTCACTGAGTGGTGTCTCTCAGTCCCTGTCTCTCAGGGAGCTTTATGTACACTGAGTGGTGTCTCACAGTCCCTCTCTCTCAGGGAGATATCTGTACACTGACTGGTGTCTCTCAGTCCCTGTCTCTCAGGGAGATATCTGTACACTGAGTGGTGTCTCTCAGTCCCTCTCTCTCAGGGAGATATCTGTACACTGACTGGTGTCTCTCAGTCCCTCTCTCTCAGGGAGATATCTGTACACTGACTGGTGTCTCTCAGTCCCTCTCTCTCCGGGAGATATATGTACACTGACTGGTGTCTCTCAGTCCCTCTCTCTCAGGGAGGTATCTGTACACTGACTGGTGTCTCTCAGCCCCTGTCTCTCAGGGAGATATCTGTACACTGACTGGTGTCTCTCAGTCCCTGTCTCTCAGGGAGATATCTGTACACTGACTGGTGTCTCTCAGTCCCTGTCTCTCAGTGAGCTTTATGTACACTGAGTGGGGTCTCTCAGGGAGATATCTGTACACTGAGTGGTGTCTCTCAGTCCCTCTCTCTCAGGGAGATATCTGTACACTGACTGGTGTCTCTCAGCCCCTCTCTCTCAGGGAGATATCTGTGCACTGAGTGGTGTCTCACAGTCCCTCTCTCTCAGGGAGATATCTGTACACTGACTGGTGTCTCTCAGTCCCTGTCTCTCAGGGAGATATCTGTACACTGAGTGGTGTCTCTCAGTCCCTCTCTCTCAGGGAGATATCTGTACTCTGACTGGTGTCTCTCAGTCCCTGTCTCCGAGGGAGATATCTGTACACTGAGTGGTGTCTCTCAGTCCCTCTCTCTCAGGGAGATATCTGTACACTGAGTGGTGTCTCTCAGTCCCTCTCTCTCAGGGAGATATCTGTACACTGACTGGTGTCTCTCAGTCCCTCTCTCTCAGGGAGATATCTGTACACTGACTGGTGTCTCTCAGTCCCTCTCTCTCAGGGAGATATCTGTACACTGAGTGGTGTCTCACAGCCCCTGTCTCTCAGGGAGATATCTGGACACTGTCTGGTGTCTCTCAGTCCCTGTCTGTCAGGGAGATATCTATACACTGAGTGGTGTCTCTCAGTCCCTCTCTCTCAGGGAGATATCTGTACACTGACTGGTGTCTCTCAGTCCCTGTCTCTCAGGGAGCTTTATGTACACTGAGTGGTGTCTCACAGTCCCTCTCTCTCAGGGAGATATCTGTACACTGACTGGTGTCTCTCAGTCCCTGTCTCTCAGGGAGATATCTGTGCACTGAGTGGTGTCTCTCAGTCCCTCTCTCTCAGGGAGATATCTGTACACTGAGTGGTGTCTCTCAGTCCCTCTGTCTCAGGGAGATATCTGTACACTGACTGGTGTCTCTCAGTCCCTGTCTCTCAGGGAGATATATGTACACTGACTGGTGTCTCTCAGTCCTTGTCTCTCAGGGAGATATCTGTACACTGAGTGGTGTCTTTCAGTCCCTCTCTCTCAGGGAGATATATGTACACTGAGTGGTGTCTCTCAGTTCCTGTCTCTCAGGGAGATATCTGTACACTGAATGGTGTGTCTCAGTCCCTCTCTCTCAGGGAGATATCTGTACACTGACTGGTGTCTCTCAGTCCCTGTCTCTCAGGGAGATATCTGTGCACTGAGTGGTGTCTCTCAGTCCCTCTCTCTCAGGGAGATATCTGTACACTGAGTGGTGTCTCTCAGTCCCTCTGTCTCAGGGAGATATCTGTACACTGACTGGTGTCTCTCAGTCCCTGTCTCTCAGGAAGATATATGTACACTGACTGGTGTCTCTCAGCCCCTGTCTCTCAGGGAGATATCTGTACACTGACTGGTGTCTCTCAGTCCCTGTCTCTCAGGGAGATATCTGTACACTGACTGGTGTCTCTCAGTCCCTGTCTCTCAGTGAGCTTTATGTACACTGAGTGGGGTCTCTCAGGGAGATATCTGTACACTGAGTGGTGTCTCTCAGTCCCTCTCTCTCAGGGAGATATCTGTACACTGACTGGTGTCTCTCAGCCCCTCTCTCTCAGGGAGATATCTGTGCACTGAGTGGTGTCTCACAGTCCCTCTCTCTCAGGGAGATATCTGTACACTGACTGGTGTCTCTCAGTCCCTGTCTCTCAGGGAGATATCTGTACACTGAGTGGTGTCTCTCAGTCCCTCTCTCTCAGGGAGATATCTGTACTCTGACTGGTGTCTCTCAGTCCCTGTCTCTGAGGGAGATATCTGTACACTGAGTGGTGTCTCTCAGTCCCTCTCTCTCAGGGAGATATCTGTACACTGAGTGGTGTCTCTCAGTCCCTCTCTCTCAGGGAGATATCTGTACACTGACTGGTGTCTCTCAGTCCCTCTCTCTCAGGGAGATATCTGTACACTGACTGGTGTCTCTCAGTCCCTCTCTCTCAGGGAGATATCTGTACACTGAGTGGTGTCTCACAGCCCCTGTCTCTCAGGGAGATATCTGGACACTGTCTGGTGTCTCTCAGTCCCTGTCTGTCAGGGAGATATCTATACACTGAGTGGTGTCTCTCAGTCCCTCTCTCTCAGGGAGATATCTGTACACTGACTGGTGTCTCTCAGTCCCTGTCTCTCAGGGAGCTTTATGTACACTGAGTGGTGTCTCTCAGGGAGATATCTGTACACTGACTGGTGTCTCTCAGTCCCTGTCTCTCAGGGAGCTTTATGTACACTGAGTGGTGTCTCACAGTCCCTCTCTCTCAGGGAGATATCTGTACACTGACTGGTGTCTCTCAGTCCCTGTCTCTCAGGGAGATATCTGTGCACTGAGTGGTGTCTCTCAGTCCCTCTCTCTCAGGGAGATATCTGTACACTGAGTGGTGTCTCTCAGTCCCTCTGTCTCAGGGAGATATCTGTACACTGACTGGTGTCTCTCAGTCCCTGTCTCTCAGGGAGATATATGTACACTGACTGGTGTCTCTCAGTCCTTGTCTCTCAGGGAGATATCTGTACACTGAGTGGTGTCTTTCAGTCCCTCTCTCTCAGGGAGATATCTGTACACTGAGTGGTGTCTCTCAGTTCCTGTCTCTCAGGGAGATATCTGTACACTGAATGGTGTGTCTCAGTCCCTCTCTCTCAGGGAGATATCTGTACTCTGACTGGTGTCTCTCAGTCCCTCTCTCTCAGGGAGATATCTGTACACTGACTGGTGTCTCTCAGTCCCTCTCTCTCAGGGAGGTATCTGTACACTGAGTGGTGTCTCTCAGTCCCTGTCTCTCAGGGACATATATGTACACTGACTGGTGTCTCTCAGTCCCTCTCTCTCAGGGAGATATCTGTACACTGACTGGTGTCTCTCAGTCCCTCTCTCTCAGGGAGATATCTGTACACTGAGTGGTGTCTCACAGCCCCTGTCTCTCAGGGAGATATCTGTACACTGACTGGTGTCTCTCAGTCCCTCTCTCTCAGGGAGGTATCTGTACACTGAGTGGTGTCTCTCAGTCCCTCTCTCTCAGGGAGATATCTGTACACTGAGTGGTGTCTCTCAGTCCCTCTCTCTCAGGGAGATATCTGTACACTGAGTGGTGTCTCTCAGTCCCTGTCTCTCAGGGAGATATATGTACACTGACTGGTGTCTCTCAGTCCCTCTCTCTCAGGGAGATATCTGTACACTGACTGGTGTCTCTCAGTCCCTCTCTCTCAGGGAGATATCTGTACACTGAGTGGTGTCTCACAGCCCCTGTCTCTCAGGGAGATATCTGTACACTGTCTGGTGTCTCTCAGTCCCTGTCTGTCAGGGAGATATCTACACACTGAGTGGTGTCTCTCAGTCCCTGTCTCTCAGGGAGCTTTATGTACACTGAGTGGTGTCTCTCAGGGAAATATCTGTACACTGACTGGTGTCTCTCAGTCCCTGTCTCTCAGGGAGCTTTATGTACACTAAGTGGTGTCTCTCAGTCCCTCTCTCTCAGGGAGATATTTGTACACTGACTGGTGTCTCTCAGTCCCTGTCTCTCAGGGAGATATCTGTACACTGAGTGGTGTCTCTCAGTCCCTCTCTCTCAGGGAGATATCTGTACACTGACTGGTGTCTCTCAGTCCCTTTCTCTCAGGGAGATATCTGTACACTGAGTGGTGTCTCACAGTCCCTCTCTCTCAGGGAGACATCTGTACACTGACTGGTGTCTCTCAGTCCCTGTCTCTCAGGGAGATATCTGTACACTGAGTGGTGTCTCTCAGTCCCTCTCTCTCAGGGAGATATCTGTACACTGACTGGTGTCTCTCAGTCCCTGTCTCTCAGGGAGATATCTATACACTGAGTGGTGTCGCGCAGTCCCTGTCTGTCAGGGAGATATCTGTACACTGACTGGTGTCTCTCAGTCCCTCTCTCTCAGGGAGATATCTGAACGCTGACTAGTGTCTCTCAGTCCCTCTCTCTCAGGGAGATATCTGTACACTGAGTGGTGTCGCTCAGTCCCTGTCTGTCAGGGAGATATCTGTACACTGACTGGTGTCTCTCAGTCCCTCTCTCTCAGGGAGATATCTGAACGCTGACTAGTGTCTCTCAGTCCCTCTCTCTCAGGGAGATATCTGTACACTGAGTGGTGTCTCTCAGTCACTCTCTCTCAGGGAGATATCTGTACACTGACTGGTGTCTCTCAGTCCCTGTCTCTCAGGGAGATAGATGTACACTGACTGGTGTCTCTCAGTCCCTCTCTCGGGGAGGTATCTGTACACTGAGTGGTGTCTCTCAGTCCCTGTCTCTCTGGGAGATATATGGACACTGACTGGTGTCTCTCAGTCCTTGTCTCTCAGGGAGATATCTGCACACTGAGTGGTGTCTCTCAGTCCCTCTCTCTCAGGGAGATATCTGTACACTGAGTGGCGTCTCTCAGTTCCTGTCTCTCAGGGAGATATCTGTACACTGAATGGTGTCTCTCAGTCCCTCTCTCTCAGGGAGATATCTGTACTCTGACTGGTGTCTCTCAGTCCCTGTCTCTCAGGGAGATATCTGTGCACTGAGTGGTGTCTCTCAGTCCCTCTCTCTCAGGGAGATATCTGTACACTGACTGGTGTCTCTCAGTCCCTCTCTCTCAGGGAGGTATCTGTCCACTGAGTGGTGTCTCTCAGTCCCTGTCTCTCAGGGACATATATGTACACTGACTGGTGTCTCTCAGTCCCTCTCTCTCAGGGAGATATCTGTACACTGACTGGTGTCTCTCAGTCCCTCTCTCTCAGGGAGATATCTGTACACTGAGTGGTGTCTCACAGCCCCTGTCTCTCAGGGAGATATCTGTACACTGACTGGTGTCTCTCAGTCCCTCTCTCTCAGGGAGATATCTGTACACTGAGTGGTGTCTCTCAGTCCCTGTCTCTCAGGGAGATATCTGTACACTGAGTGGTGTCTCTCAGTCCCTGTCTCTCAGGGAGATATCTGTACATTGAGTGGTGTCTCACAGTCCCTCTCTCTCAGGGAGATATCTGTACACTGACTGGTGTCTCTCAGTCCCTGTCTCTCAGGGAGATATCTGTACACTGAGTGGTGTCTCTCAGTCCCTCTCTCTCAGGGAGATATCTGTACACTGACTGGTGTCTCTCAGTCCCTGTCTCTCAGGGAGATATCTATACACTGAGTGGTGTCGCTCAGTCCCTGTCTGTCAGGGAGATATCTGTACACTGACTGGTGTCTCTCAGTCCCTCTCTCTCAGGGAGATATCTGAACGCTGACTAGTGTCTCTCAGTCCCTCTCTCTCAGGGAGATATCTGTACACTGAGTGGTGTCTCTCAGTCCCTGTCTCTCAGGGAGATATATGGACACTGACTGGTGTCTCTCAGTCCCTCTCTCTCAGGGAGATATCTGAACGCTGACTAGTGTCTCTCAGTCCCTCTCTCTCAGGGAGATATCTGTACACTGAGTGGCGTCTCTCAGTTCCTGTCTCTCAGGGAGATATCTGTACACTGAATGGTGGCTCTCAGTCCCTCTCTCTCAGGGAGATATCTGTACTCTGACTGGTGTCTCTCAGTCCCTGTCTCTCAGGGAGATATCTGTGCACTGAGTGGTGTCTCTCAGTCCCTCTCTCTCAGGGAGATATCTGTACACTGACTGGTGTCTCTCAGTCCCTCTATCTCAGGGAGGTATCTGTCCACTGACTGGTGTCTCTCAGTCCCTGTCTCTCAGGGACATATATGTACACTGACTGGTGTCTCTCAGTCCCTCTCTCTCAGGGAGATATCTGTACACTGAGTGGTGTCTCTCAGTACCTCTCTCTCACGGAGATATCTGTACACTGACTGGTGTCTCTCAGTCCCTGTCTCTCAGGGAGATATCTGTACACTGATTGGTGTCTCTCAGTCCCTCTCTCTCAGGGAGATATCTGTACACAGAGTGGTGTCTCTCAGTCCCAGTCTCTCAGGGAGATATCTGTACACTGAGTGGTGTCTCTCAGTCCCTCTCTCTCAGGGAGATATCTGAACACTGAGTGGTGTCTCTCAGTCCCTGTGTCTCAGGGAGATATCTGTACACTGACTGGTGTCTCTCAGTCCCTCTCTCTCAGGTAGATATATGTACACTGACTGGTGTCTCTCAGTCCCTCTCTCTCAGGGAGGTATCTGTACACTGAGTGGTGTCTCTCAGTCCCTGTCTCTCAGGGAGATATATGTACACTGACTGGTGTCTCTCAGTCCCTCTCTCTCAGCGAGGTATCTGTACACTGAGTGGTGTCTCTCAGTCCCTGTCTCTCAGGGAGATATCTGTACACTGACTGGTGTCTCTCAGTCCCTCTCTCTCAGGGAGCTATCTGTACACTGAGTGGTGTCTCTCAGTCCCTCTCTCTCAGGGAGATATCTGTACACTGAGTGGTGTCTCTCAGTCCCTGTCTCTCAGGGAGATATCTGTACACTGAGTGGTGTCTCTCAGTCCCTGTCTCAGGGAGATATCTGTACACTGAGTGGTGTCTCTCAGTACCTCTCTCTCACGGAGATATCTGTACACTGACTGGTGTCTCTCAGTCCCTCTCTCTCAGGGAGATATCTGTACACTGAGTGGTGTCTCACAGCCCCTGTCTCTCAGGGAGATATCTGTACACTGACTGGTGTCTCTCAGTCCCTGTCTGTCAGGGAGATATCTTTTCACTGAGTGGTGTCTCTCAGTCCCTGTCTCTCAGGGAGCTTTATGTACACTGAGTGGTGTCTCACAGTCCCTCTCTCTCAGGGAGATATCTGTACACTGACTGGTGTCTCTCAGTCCCTGTCTCTCAGGGAGATATCTGTACACTGAGTGGTGTCTCTCAGTCCCTCTCTCTCAGGGAGATATCTGTACACTGACTGGTGTCTCTCAGTCCCTCTCTCTCAGGGAGATATCTGTACACTGACTGGTGTCTCTCAGTCCCTCTCTCTCCGGGAGATATATGTACACTGACTGGTGTCTCTCAGTCCCTCTCTCTCAGGGAGGTATCTGTACACTGACTGGTGTCTCTCAGCCCCTGTCTCTCAGGGAGATATCTGTACACTGACTGGTGTCTCTCAGTCCCTGTCTCTCATGGAGATATCTGTACACTGACTGGTGTCTCTCATTCCCTGTCTCTCAGTGAGCTTTATGTACACTGAGTGTGGTCTCTCAGGGAGATATCTGTACACTGACTGGTGTCTCTCAGTCCCTCTCTCTCAGGGAGATATCTGTACACTGACTGGTGTCTCTCAGCCCCTCTCTCTCAGGGAGATATCTGTGCACTGAGTGGTGTCTCACAGTCCCTCTCTCTCAGGGAGATATCTGTACACTGACTGGTGTCTCTCAGTCCCTGTCTCTCAGGGAGATATCTGTACACTGAGTGGTGTCTCTCAGTCCCTCTCTCTCAGGGAGATATCTGTACTCTGACTGGTGTCTCTCAGTCCCTGTCTCTGAGGGAGATATCTGTACACTGAGTGGTGTCTCTCAGTCCCTCTCTCTCAGGGAGATATCTGTACACTGACTGGTGTCTCTCAGTCCCTCTCTCTCAGGGAGATATCTGTACACTGAGTGGTGTCTCTCAGTCCCTCTCTCTCAGGGAGATATCTGTACACTGACTGGTGTCTCTCAGTCCCTCTCTCTCAGGGAGATATCTGTACACTGACTGGTGTCTCTCAGTCCCTCTCTCTCAGGGAGATATCTGTACACTGAGTGGTGTCTCACAGCCCCTGTCTCTCAGGGAGATATCTGGACACTGTCTGGTGTCTCTCAGTCCCTGTCTGTCAGGGAGATATCTATACACTGAGTGGTGTCTCTCAGCCCCTCTCTCTCAGGGAGATATCTGTACACTGACTGGTGTCTCTCAGTCCCTGTCTCTCAGTGAGCTTTATGTACACTGAGTGGTGTCTCTCAGGGAGATATCTGTACACTGACTGGTGTCTCTCAGTCCCTGTCTCTCAGGGAGCTTTATGTACACTGAGTGGTGTCTCACAGTCCCTCTCTCTCAGGGAGATATCTGTACACTGACTAGTGTCTCTCAGTCCCTGTCTCTCAGGGAGATATCTGTGCACTGAGTGGTGTCTCTCAGTCCCTCTCTCTCAGGGAGATATCTGTACACTGAGTGGTGTCTCTCAGTCCCTCTGTCTCAGGGAGATATCTGTACACTGACTGGTGTCTCTCAGTCCCTGTCTCTCAGGGAGATATATGTACACTGACTGGTGTCTCTCAGTCCTTGTCTCTCAGGGAGATATCTGTACACTGAGTGGTGTCTTTCAGTCCCTCTCTCTCAGGGAGATATCTGTACACTGAGTGGTGTCTCTCAGTTCCTGTCTCTCAGGGAGATATCTGTACACTGAATGGTGTGTCTCAGTCACTCTCTCTCAGGGAGATATCTGTACTCTGACTGGTGTCTCTCAGTCCCTGTCTCTCAGGGAGATATCTGTACACTGACTGGTGTCTCTCAGTCCCTCTCTCTCAGGGAGGTATCTGTACACTGCCTGGTGTCTCTCAGCCCCTGTCTCTCAGGGAGATATCTGTACACTGACTGGTGTCTCTCAGTCCCTGTCTCTCAGGGAGATATCTGTACACTGAGTGGTGTCTCACAGCCCCTGTCTCTCAGGGAGATATCTGTACACTGACTGGTGTCTCTCAGTCCCTGTCTGTCAGGGAGATATCTTTTCACTGAGTGGTGTCTCTCAGTCCCTGTCTCTCAGGGAGCTTTATGTACACTGAGTGGTGTCTCACAGTCCCTCTCTCTCAGGGAGATATCTGTACACTGACTGGTGTCTCTCAGTCCCTGTCTCTCAGGGAGATATCTGTACACTGAGTGGTGTCTCTCAGTCCCTCTCTCTCAGGGAGATATCTGTACACTGACTGGTGTCTCTCAGTCCCTCTCTCTCAGGGAGATATCTGTACACTGACTGGTGTCTCTCAGTCCCTCTCTCTCCGGGAGATATATGTACACTGACTGGTGTCTCTCAGTCCCTCTCTCTCAGGGAGGTATCTGTACACTGACTGGTGTCTCTCAGCCCCTGTCTCTCAGGGAGATATCTGTACACTGACTGGTGTCTCTCAGTCCCTGTCTCTCAGGGAGATATCTGTACACTGACTGGTGTCTCTCAGTCCCTGTCTCTCAGTGAGCTTTATGTACACTGAGTGGGGTCTCTCAGGGAGATATCTGTACACTGAGTGGTGTCTCTCAGTCCCTCTCTCTCAGGGAGATATCTGTACACTGACTGGTGTCTCTCAGCCCCTCTCTCTCAGGGAGATATCTGTGCACTGAGTGGTGTCTCACAGTCCCTCTCTCTCAGGGAGATATCTGTACACTGACTGGTGTCTCTCAGTCCCTGTCTCTCAGGGAGATATCTGTACACTGAGTGGTGTCTCTCAGTCCCTCTCTCTCAGGGAGATATCTGTACTCTGACTGGTGTCTCTCAGTCCCTGTCTCTGAGGGAGATATCTGTACACTGAGTGGTGTCTCTCAGTCCCTCTCTCTCAGGGAGATATCTGTACACTGACTGGTGTCTCTCAGTCCCTCTCTCTCAGGGAGATATCTGTACACTGAGTGGTGTCTCTCAGTCCCTCTCTCTCAGGGAGATATCTGTACACTGACTGGTGTCTCTCAGTCCCTCTCTCTCAGGGAGATATCTGTACACTGACTGGTGTCTCTCAGTCCCTCTCTCTCAGGGAGATATCTGTACACTGAGTGGTGTCTCACAGCCCCTGTCTCTCAGGGAGATATCTGGACACTGTCTGGTGTCTCTCAGTCCCTGTCTGTCAGGGAGATATCTATACACTGAGTGGTGTCTCTCAGTCCCTCTCTCTCAGGGAGATATCTGTACACTGACTGGTGTCTCTCAGTCCCTGTCTCTCAGGGAGCTTTATGTACACTGAGTGGTGTCTCTCAGGGAGATATCTGTACACTGACTGGTGTCTCTCAGTCCCTGTCTCTCAGGGAGCTTTATGTACACTGAGTGGTGTCTCACAGTCCCTCTCTCTCAGGGAGATATCTGTACACTGACTAGTGTCTCTCAGTCCCTGTCTCTCAGGGAGATATCTGTGCACTGAGTGGTGTCTCTCAGTCCCTCTCTCTCAGGGAGATATCTGTACACTGAGTGGTGTCTCTCAGTCCCTCTGTCTCAGGGAGATATCTGTACACTGACTGGTGTCTCTCAGTCCCTGTCTCTCAGGGAGATATATGTACACTGACTGGTGTCTCTCAGTCCTTGTCTCTCAGGGAGATATCTGTACACTGAGTGGTGTCTTTCAGTCCCTCTCTCTCAGGGAGATATCTGTACACTGAGTGGTGTCTCTCAGTTCCTGTCTCTCAGGGAGATATCTGTACACTGAATGGTGTGTCTCAGTCCCTCTCTCTCAGGGAGATATCTGTACTCTGACTGGTGTCTCTCAGTCCCTGTCTCTCAGGGAGATATCTGTACACTGACTGGTGTCTCTCAGTCCCTCTCTCTCAGGGAGGTATCTGTACACTGAGTGGTGTCTCTCAGTCCCTGTCTCTCAGGGACATATATGTACACTGACTGGTGTCTCTCAGTCCCTCTCTCTCAGGGAGATATCTGTACACTGACTGGTGTCTCTCAGTCCCTCTCTCTCAGGGAGATATCTGTACACTGAGTGGTGTCTCACAGCCCCTGTCTCTCAGGGAGATATCTGTACACTGACTGGTGTCTCTCAGTCCCTCTCTCTCAGGGAGGTATCTGTACACTGAGTGGTGTCTCTCAGTCCCTGTCTGTCAGGGAGATATCTACACACTGAGTGGTGTCTCTCAGTCCCTGTCTCTCAGGGAGCTTTATGTACACTGAGTGGTGTCTCTCAGGGAAATATCTGTACACTGACTGGTGTCTCTCAGTCCCTGTCTCTCAGGGAGCTTTATGTACACTAAGTGGTGTCTCTCAGTCCCTCTCTCTCAGGGAGATATTTGTACACTGACTGGTGTCTCTCAGTCCCTGTCTCTCAGGGAGATATCTGTACACTGAGTGGTGTCTCTCAGTCCCTCTCTCTCAGGGAGATATCTGTACACTGACTGGTGTCTCTCAGTCCCTTTCTCTCAGGGAGATATCTGTACACTGAGTGGTGACTCACAGTCCCTCTCTCTCAGGGAGACATCTGTACACTGACTGGTGTCTCTCAGTCCCTGTCTCTCAGGGAGATATCTGTACACTGAGCGGTGTCTCACAGTCCCTCTCTCTCAGGGAGATATCTGTACACTGACTGGTGTCTCTCAGTCGCTGTCTCTCAGGGAGATATCTATACACTGAGTGGTGTCGCTCAGTCCCTGTCTGTCAGGGAGATATCTGTACACTGACTAGTGTCTCTCAGTCCCTCTCTCTCAGGGAGATATCTGAACGCTGACTAGTGTCTCTCAGTCCCTCTCTCTCAGGGAGATATCTGTACACTGAGTGGTGTCTCTCAGTCACTCTCTCTCAGGGAGATATCTGTACACTGACTGGTGTCTCTCAGTCCCTGTCTCTCAGGGAGATAGATGTACACTGACTGGTGTCTCTCAGTCCCTCTCTCGGGGAGGTATCTGTACACTGAGTGGTGTCTCTCAGTCCCTGTCTCTCAGGGAGATATATGGACACTGACTGGTGTCTCTCAGTCCTTGTCTCTCAGGGAGATATCTGCACACTGAGTGGTGTCTCTCAGTCCCTCTCTCTCAGGGAGATATCTGTACACTGAGTGGCGTCTCTCAGTTCCTGTCTCTCAGGGAGATATCTGTACACTGAATGGTGTCTCTCAGTCCCTCTCTCTCAGGGAGATATCTGTACTCTGACTGGTGTCTCTCAGTCCCTGTCTCTCAGGGAGATATCTGTGCACTGAGTGGTGTCTCTCAGTCCCTCTCTCTCAGGGAGATATCTGTACACTGACTGGTGTCTCTCAGTCCCTCTCTCTCAGGGAGATATCTGTACACTGAGTGGTGTCTCTCAGTCCCTCTGTCTCAGGGAGATATCTGTACACTGACTGGTGTCTCTCAGTCCCTGTCTCTCAGGGAGATATATGTACACTGACTGGTGTCTCTCAGTCCTTGTCTCTCAGGGAGATATCTGTACACTGAGTGGTGTCTTTCAGTCCCTCTCTCTCAGGGAGATATCTGTACACTGAGTGGTGTCTCTCAGTTCCTGTCTCTCAGGGAGATATCTGTACACTGAATGGTGTGTCTCAGTCCCTCTCTCTCAGGGAGATATCTGTACTCTGACTGGTGTCTCTCAGTCCCTGTCTCTCAGGGAGATATCTGTACACTGACTGGTGTCTCTCAGTCCCTCTCTCTCAGGGAGGTATCTGTACACTGAGTGGTGTCTCTCAGTCCCTGTCTCTCAGGGACATATATGTACACTGACTGGTGTCTCTCAGTCCCTCTCTCTCAGGGAGATATCTGTACACTGACTGGTGTCTCTCAGTCCCTCTCTCTCAGGGAGATATCTGTACACTGAGTGGTGTCTCACAGCCCCTGTCTCTCAGGGAGATATCTGTACACTGACTGGTGTCTCTCAGTCCCTCTCTCTCAGGGAGGTATCTGTACACTGAGTGGTGTCTCTCAGTCCCTCTCTCTCAGGGAGATATCTGTACACTGAGTGGTGTCTCTCAGTCCCTCTCTCTCAGGGAGATATCTGTACACCGAGTGGTGTCTCTCAGTCCCTGTCTCTCAGGGAGATATATGTACACTGACTGGTGTCTCTCAGTCCCTCTCTCTCAGGGAGATATCTGTACACTGACTGGTGTCTCTCAGTCCCTCTCTCTCAGGGAGATATCTGTACACTGAGTGGTGTCTCACAGCCCCTGTCTCTCAGGGAGATATCTGTACACTGTCTGGTGTCTCTCAGTCCCTGTCTGTCAGGGAGATATCTACACACTGAGTGGTGTCTCTCAATCCCTGTCTCTCAGGGAGCTTTATGTACACTGAGTGGTGTCTCTCAGGGAAATATCTGTACACTGACTGGTGTCTCTCAGTCCCTGTCTCTCAGGGAGCTTTATGTACACTAAGTGGTGTCTCTCAGTCCCTCTCTCTCAGGGAGATATTTGTACACTGACTGGTGTCTCTCAGTCCCTGTCTCTCAGGGAGATATCTGTACACTGAGTGGTGTCTCTCAGTCCCTCTCTCTCAGGGAGATATCTGTACACTGACTGGTGTCTCTCAGTCCCTTTCTCTCAGGGAGATATCTGTACACTGAGTGGTGTCTCACAGTCCCTCTCTCTCAGGGAGACATCTGTACACTGACTGGTGTCTCTCAGTCCCTGTCTCTCAGGGAGATATCTGTACACTGAGTGGTGTCTCACAGTCCCTCTCTCTCAGGGAGATATCTGTACACTGACTGGTGTCTCTCAGTCGCTGTCTCTCAGGGAGATATCTATACACTGAGTGGTGTCGCTCAGTCCCTGTCTGTCAGGGAGATATCTGTACACTGACTAGTGTCTCTCAGTCCCTCTCTCTCAGGGAGATATCTGAACGCTGACTAGTGTCTCTCAGTCCCTCTCTCTCAGGGAGATATCTGTACACTGAGTGGTGTCTCTCAGTCACTCTCTCTCAGGGAGATATCTGTACACTGACTGGTGTCTCTCAGTCCCTGTCTCTCAGGGAGATAGATGTACACTGACTGGTGTCTCTCAGTCCCTCTCTCGGGGAGGTATCTGTACACTGAGTGGTGTCTCTCAGTCCCTGTCTCTCAGGGAGATATATGGACACTGACTGGTGTCTCTCAGTCCTTGTCTCTCAGGGAGATATCTGCACACTGAGTGGTGTCTCTCAGTCCCTCTCTCTCAGGGAGATATCTGTACACTGAGTGGCGTCTCTCAGTTCCTGTCTCTCAGGGAGATATCTGTACACTGAATGGTGTCTCTCAGTCCCTCTCTCTCAGGGAGATATCTGTACTCTGACTGGTGTCTCTCAGTCCCTGTCTCTCAGGGAGATATCTGTGCACTGAGTGGTGTCTCTCAGTCCCTCTCTCTCAGGGAGATATCTGTACACTGACTGGTGTCTCTCAGTCCCTCTCTCTCAGGGAGGTATCTGTCCACTGAGTGGTATCTCTCAGTCCCTGTCTCTCAGGGACATATATGTACACTGACTGGTGTCTCTCAGTCCCTCTCTCTCAGGGAGATATCTGTACACTGACTGGTGTCTCTCAGTCCCTCTCTCTCAGGGAGATATCTGTACACTGAGTGGTGTCTCACAGCCCCTGTCTCTCAGGGAGATATCTGTACACTGACTGGTGTCTCTCAGTCCCTCTCTCTCAGGGAGATATCTGTACACTGAGTGGTGTCTCTCAGTCCCTGTCTCTCAGGGAGATATCTGTACACTGAGTGGTGTCTCTCAGTCCCTGTCTCTCAGGGAGATATCTGTACATTGAGTGGTGTCTCACAGTCCCTCTCTCTCAGGGAGATATCTGTACACTGACTGGTGTCTCTCAGTCCCTGTCTCTCAGGGAGATATCTGTACACTGAGTGGTGTCTCTCAGTCCCTCTCTCTCAGGGAGATATCTGTACTCTGACTGGTGTCTCTCAGTCCCTGTCTCTGAGGGAGATATCTGTACACTGAGTGGTGTCTCTCAGTCCATCTCTCTCAGGGAGATATCTGTACACTGACTGGTGTCTCTCAGTCCCTCTCTCTCAGGGAGATATCTGTACACTGAGTGGTGTCTCTCAGTCCCTCTCTCTCAGGGAGATATCTGTACACTGGTGTCTCTCAGTCCCTCTCTCTCAGGGAGATATCTGTACACTGACTGGTGTCTCTCAGTCCCTCTCTCTCAGAGAGATATCTGTACACTGAGTGGTGTCTCACAGCCCCTGTCTCTCAGGGAGATATCTGGACACTGTCTGGTGTCTCTCAGTCCCTGTCTGTCAGGGAGATATCTATACACTGAGTGGTGTCTCTCAGTCCCTCTCTCTCAGGGAGATATCTGTACACTGACTGGTGTCTCTCAGTCCCTGTCTCTCAGGGAGCTTTATGTACACTGAGTGGTGTCTCTCAGGGAGATATCTGTACACTGACTGGTGTCTCTCAGTCCCTGTCTCTCAGGGAGCTTTATGTACACTGAGTGGTGTCTCACAGTCCCTCTCTCTCAGGGAGATATCTGTACACTGACTGGTGTCTCTCAGTCCCTGTCTCTCAGGGAGATATCTGTGCACTGAGTGGTGTCTCTCAGTCCCTCTCTCTCAGGGAGATATCTGTACACTGAGTGGTGTCTCTCAGTCCCTGTCTCTCAGGGAGATATCTGTACACTGAGTGGTGTCTCTCAGTCCCTCTCTCTCAGGGAGATATCTGTACTCTGACTGGTGTCTCTCAGTCCCTGTCTCTGAGGGAGATATCTGTACACTGAGTGGTGTCTCTCAGTCCCTCTCTCTCAGGGAGATATCTGTACACTGACTGGTGTCTCTCAGTCCCTCTCTCTCAGGGAGATATCTGTACACTGAGTGGTGTCTCTCAGTCCCTCTCTCTCAGGGAGATATCTGCACACTGAGTGGTGTCTCTCAGTCCCTCTCTCTCAGGGAGATATCTGTACACTGAGTGGCGTCTCTCAGTTCCTGTCTCTCAGGGAGATATCTGTACACTGAATGGTGTCTCTCAGTCCCTCTCTCTCAGGGAGATATCTGTACTCTGACTGGTGTCTCTCAGTCCCTGTCTCTCAGGGAGATATCTGTACACTGAGTGGTGTCTCTCAGTCCCTCTCTCTCAGGGAGATATCTGTACACTGACTGGTGTCTCTCAGTCCCTCTCTCTCAGGGAGGTATCTGTCCACTGAGTGGTATCTCTCAGTCCCTGTCTCTCAGGGACATATATGTACACTGACTGGTGTCTCTCAGTCCCTCTCTCTCAGGGAGATATCTGTACACTGACTGGTGTCTCTCAGTCCCTCTCTCTCAGGGAGATATCTGTACACTGAGTGGTGTCTCACAGCCCCTGTCTCTCAGGGAGATATCTGTACACTGACTGGTGTCTCTCAGTCCCTCTCTCTCAGGGAGATATCTGTACACTGAGTGGTGTATCTCAGTCCCTGTCTCTCAGGGAGATATCTGTACACTGAGTGGTGTCTCTCAGTCCCTGTCTCTCAGGGAGATATCTGTACATTGAGTGGTGTCTCACAGTCCCTCTCTCTCAGGGAGATATCTGTACACTGACTGGTGTCTCTCAGTCCCTGTCTCTCAGGGAGATATCTGTACACTGAGTGGTGTCTCTCAGTCCCTCTCTCTCAGGGAGATATCTGTACTCTGACTGGTGTCTCTCAGTCCCTGTCTCTGAGGGAGATATCTGTACACTGAGTGGTGTCTCTCAGTCCATCTCTCTCAGGGAGATATCTGTACACTGACTGGTGTCTCTCAGTCCCTCTCTCTCAGGGAGATATCTGTACACTGAGTGGTGTCTCTCAGTCCCTCTCTCTCAGGGAGATATCTGTACACTGGTGTCTCTCAGTCCCTCTCTCTCAGGGAGATATCTGTACACTGACTGGTGTCTCTCAGTCCCTCTCTCTCAGAGAGATATCTGTACACTGAGTGGTGTCTCACAGCCCCTGTCTCTCAGGGAGATATCTGGACACTGTCTGGTGTCTCTCAGTCCCTGTCTGTCAGGGAGATATCTATACACTGAGTGGTGTCTCTCAGTCCCTCTCTCTCAGGGAGATATCTGTACACTGACTGGTGTCTCTCAGTCCCTGTCTCTCAGGGAGCTTTATGTACACTGAGTGGTGTCTCTCAGGGAGATATCTGTACACTGACTGGTGTCTCTCAGTCCCTGTCTCTCAGGGAGCTTTATGTACACTGAGTGGTGTCTCACAGTCCCTCTCTCTCAGGGAGATATCTGTACACTGACTGGTGTCTCTCAGTCCCTGTCTCTCAGGGAGATATCTGTGCACTGAGTGGTGTCTCTCAGTCCCTCTCTCTCAGGGAGATATCTGTACACTGAGTGGTGTCTCTCAATCCCTCTGTCTCAGGGAGATATCTGTACACTGACTGGTGTCTCTCAGTCCCTGTCTCTCAGGGAGATATATGTACACTGACTGGTGTCTCTCAGTCCCTCTCTCAGGGAGGTATCTGTACACTGAGTGGTGTCTCACAGTCCCTGTCTCTCAGGGAGATATATGTGCACTGACTGGTGTCTCTCAGTCCTTGTCTCTCAGGGAGATATCTGTACACTGAGTGGTGTCTTTCAGTCCCTCTCTCTCAGGGAGATATCTGTACACTGAGTGGTGTCTCTCAGTTCCTGTCTCTCAGGGAGATATCTGTACACTGAATGGTGTGTCTCAGTCCCTCTCTCTCAGGGAGATATCTGTACTCTGACTGGTGTCTCTCAGTCCCTGTCTCTCAGGGAGATATCTGTACACTGACTGGTGTCTCTCAGTCCCTCTCTCTCAGGGAGGTATCTGTACACTGAGTGGTGTCTCTCAGTCCCTGTCTCTCAGGGACATATATGTACACTGACTGGTGTCTCTCAGTCCCTCTCTCTCAGGGAGATATCTGTACACTGACTGGTGTCTCTCAGTCCCTCTCTCTCAGGGAGATATCTGTACACTGAGTGGTGTCTCACAGCCCCTGTCTCTCAGGGAGATATCTGTACACTGACTGGTGTCTCTCAGTCCCTCTCTCTCAGGGAGGTATCTGTACACTGACTGGTGTCTCTCAGTCCCTCTCTCTCAGGGAGATATCTGTACACTGACTGGTGTCTCTCAGTCCCTCTCTCTCAGGGAGATATCTGTACACTGAGTGGTGTCTCACAGCCCCTCTCTCTCAGGGAGATATCTGTACACTGTCTGGTGTCTCTCAGTCCCTGTCTGTCAGGGAGCTTTATGTACACTGAGTGGTGTCTCTCAGGGAAATATCTGTACACTGACTGGTGTCTCTCAGTCCCTGTCTCTCAGGGAGCTTTATGTACACTAAGTGGTGTCTCTCAGTCCCTCTCTCTCAGGGAGATATTTGTACACTGACTGGTGTCTCTCAGTCCCTGTCTCTCAGGGAGATATCTGTACACTGAGTGGTGTCTCTCAGTCCCTCTCTCTCAGGGAGATATCTGTACACTGACTGGTGTCTCTCAGTCCCTTTCTCTCAGGGAGATATCTGTACACTGAGTGGTGTCTCACAGTCCCTCTCTCTCAGGGAGACATCTGTACACTGACTGGTGTCTCTCAGTCCCTGTCTCTCAGGGAGATATCTGTACACTGAGTGGTGTCTCTCAGTCCCTCTCTCTCAGGGAGATATCTGTACACTGACTGGTGTCTCTCAGTCCCTGTCTCTCAGGGAGATATCTATACACTGAGTGGTGTAGCTCAGTCCCTGTCTGTCAGGGAGATATCTGTACACTGACTGGTGTCTCTCAGTCCCTCTCTCTCAGGGAGATATCTGAACGCTGACTAGTGTCTCTCAGTCCCTCTCTCTCAGGGAGATATCTGTACACTGAGTGGTGTCTCTCAGTCACTCTCTCTCAGGGAGATATCTGTACACTGACTGGTGTCTCTCAGTCCCTGTCTCTCAGGGAGATATGTGTACACTGACTGGTGCCTCTCAGTCCCTCTCTCGGGGAGGTATCTGTACACTGAGTGGTGTCTCTCAGTCCCTGTCTCTCAGGGAGATATATTGACACTGACTGGTGTCTCTCAGTCCTTGTCTCTCAGGGAGATATCTGCACAATGAGTGGTGTCTCTCAGTCCCTCTCTCTCAGGGAGATATCTGTACACTGAGTGGCGTCTCTCAGTTCCTGTCTCTCAGGGAGATATCTGTACACTGAATGGTGTCTCTCAGTCCCTCTCTCTCAGGGAGATATCTGTACTCTGACTGGTGTCTCTCAGTCCCTGTCTCTCAGGGAGATATCTGTGCACTGAGTGGTGTCTCTCAGTCCCTCTCTCTCAGGGAGATATCTGTACACTGACTGGTGTCTCTCAGTCCCTCTCTCTCAGGGAGGTATCTGTCCACTGAGTGGTGTCTCTCAGTCCCTGTCTCTCAGGGACATATATGTACACTGACTGTTGTCTCTCAGTCCCTCTCTCTCAGGGAGATATCTGTACACTGACTGGTGTCTCTCAGTCCCTCTCTCTCAGGGAGATATCTGTACACTGACTGGTGTCTCTCAGTCCCTCTCTCTCAGGGAGATATCTGTACACTGAGTGGTGTCTCACAGCCCCTGTCTCTCAGGGAGATATCTGGACACTGTCTGGTGTCTCTCAGTCCCTCTCTCTCAGGGAGATATCTATACACTGAGTGGTGTCTCTCAGTCCCTCTCTCTCAGGGAGATATCTGTACACTGACTGGTGTCTCTCAGTCCCTGTCTCTCAGGGAGCTTTATGTACACTGAGTGGTGTCTCTCAGGGAGATATCTGTACACTGACTGGTGTCTCTCAGTCCCTGTCTCTCAGGGAGCTTTATGTAAACTGAGTGGTGTCTCACAGTCCCTCTCTCTCAGGGAGATATCTGTACACTGACTGGTGTCTCTCAGTCCCTGTCTCTCAGGGAGATATCTGTGCACTGAGTGGTGTCTCTCAGTCCCTCTCCCTCAGGGAGATATCTGTACACTGAGTGGTGTCTCTCAGTCCCTCTGTCTCAGGGAGATATCTGTACACTGACTGGTGTCTCTCAGTCCCTGTCTCTCAGGGAGATATATGGACACTGACTGGTGTCTCTCAGTCCCTCTCTCAGGGAGGTATCTGTACACTGAGTGGTGTCTCTCAGTCCCTGTCTCTCAGGGAGATATATGTGCACTGACTGGTGTCTCTCAGTCCTTGTCTCTCAGGGAGATATCTGTACACTGAGTGGTGTCTTTCAGTCCCTCTCTCTCAGGGAGATATCTGTACACTGAGTGGTGTCTCTCAGTTCCTGTCTCTCAGGGAGATATCTGTACACTGAATGGTGTGTCTCAGTCCCTCTCTCTCAGGGAGATATCTGTACTCTGACTGGTGTCTCTCAGTCCCTGTCTCTCAGGGAGATATCTGTACACTGACTGGTGTATCTCAGTCCCTCTCTCTCAGGGAGGTATCTGTACACTGAGTGGTGTCTCTCAGTCCCTGTCTCTCAGGGACATATATGTACACTGACTGGTGTCTCTCAGTCCCTCTCTCTCAGGGAGATATCTGTACACTGACTGGTGTCTCTCAGTCCCTCTCTCTCAGGGAGATATCTGTACACTGAGTGGTGTCTCACAGCCCCTGTCTCTCAGGGAGATATCTGTACACTGACTGGTGTCTCTCAGTCCCTCTCTCTCAGGGAGGTATCTGTACACTGAGTGGTGTCTCTCAGTCCCTCTCTCTCAGGGAGATATCTGTACACTGAGTGGTGTCTCTCAGTCCCTCTCTCTCAGGGAGATATCTGTACACTGAGTGGTGTCTCTCAGTCCCTGTCTCTCAGGGAGATATATGTACACTGACTGGTGTCTCTCAGTCCCTCTCTCTCAGGGAGATATCTGTACACTGACTGGTGTCTCTCAGTCCCTCTCTCTCAGGGAGATATCTGTACACTGAGTGGTGTCTCACAGCCCCTGTCTCTCAGGGAGATATCTTTACACTGTCTGGTGTCACTCAGTCCCTGTCTGTCAGGGAGATATCTACACACTGAGTGGTGTCTCTCAGTCCCTGTCTCTCAGGGAGCTTTATGTACACTGAGTGGTGTCTCTCAGGGAAATATCTGTACACTGACTGGTGTCTCTCAGTCCCTGTCTCTCAGGGAGCTTTATGTACACTAAGTGGTGTCTCTCAGTCCCTCTCTCTCAGGGAGATATTTGTACACTGACTGGTGTCTCTCAGTCCCTGTCTCTCAGGGAGATATCTGTACACTGAGTGGTGTCTCTCAGTCCCTCTCTCTCAGGGAGATATCTGTACACTGACTGGTGTCTCTCAGTCCCTTTCTCTCAGGGAGATATCTGTACACTGAGTGGTGTCTCACAGTCCCTCTCTCTCAGGGAGACATCTGTACACTGACTGGTGTCTCTCAGTCCCTGTCTCTCAGGGAGATATCTGTACACTGAGTGGTGTCTCTCAGTCCCTCTCTCTCAGGGAGATATCTGTACACTGACTGGTGTCTCTCAGTCCCTGTCTCTCAGGGAGATATCTATACACTGAGTGGTGTCGCTCAGTCCCTGTCTGTCAGGGAGATATCTGTACACTGACTGGTGTCTCTCAGTCCCTCTCTCTCAGGAAGATATCTGAACGCTGACTAGTGTCTCTCATCCCTCTCTCTCAGGGAGATATCTGTACACTGAGTGGTGTCTCTCAGTCACTCTCTCTCAGGGAGATATCTGTACACTGACTGGTGTCTCTCAGTCCCTGTCTCTCAGGGAGATATATGTACACTGACTGGTGTCACTCAGTCCCTCTCTCGGGGAGGTATCTGTACACTGAGTGGTGTCTCTCAGTCCCTGTCTCTCAGGGAGATATATGGACACTGACTGGTGTCTCTCAGTCCTTGTCTCTCAGGGAGATATCTGCACACTCAGTGGTGTCTCTCAGTCCCTCTCTCTCAGGGAGATATCTGTACACTGAGTGGCGTCTCTCAGTTCCTGTCTCTCAGGGAGATATCTGTACACTGAATGGTGTCTCTCAGTCCCTCTCTCTCAGGGAGATATCTGTACTCTGACTGGTGTCTCTCAGTCCCTGTCTCTCAGGGAGATATCTGTGCACTGAGTGGTGTCTCTCAGTCCCGCTCTCTCAGGGAGATATCTGTACACTGACTGGTGTCTCTCAGTCCCTCTCTCTCAGGGAGATATCTGTACACTGAGTGGTGTCTCACAGCCCCTGTCTCTCAGGGAGATATCTGTACACTGACTGGTGTCTCTCAGTCCCTCTCTCTCAGGGAGATATCTGTACACTGAGTGGTGTCTCTCAGTCCCTCTCTCTCAGGGAGATATCTGTACACTGAGTGGAGTCTCTCAGTCCCTGTCTCTCAGGGAGATATCTGTACATTGAGTGGTGTCTCACAGTCCCTCTCTCTCAGGGAGATATCTGTACACTGACTTCTGTCTCTCAGTCCCTGTCTCTCAGGGAGATATCTGTACACTGAGTCGTGTCTCTCAGTCCCTCTCTCTCAGGGAGATATCTGTACTCTGACTGGTGTCTCTCAGTCCCTGTCTCTGAGGGAGATATCTGTACACTGAGTGGTGTCTCTCAGTCCCTCTCTCTCAGGGAGATATCTGTACACTGACTGGTGTCTCTCAGTCCCTCTCTCTCAGGGAGATATCTGTACACTGAGTGGTGTCTCTCAGTCCCTCTCTCTCAGGGAGATATCTGTACACTGACTGGTGTCTCTCAGTCCCTCTCTCTCAGGGAGATATCTGTACACTGACTGGTGTCTCTCAGTCCCTCTCTCTCAGGGAGATATCGGTACACTGAGTGGTGTCTCACAGCCCCTGTCTCTCAGGGAGATATCTGGACACTGTCTGGTGTCTCTCAGTCCCTGTCTGTCAGGGAGATATCTATACACTGAGTGGTGTCTCTCAGTCCCTCTCTCTCAGGGAGATATCTGTACACTGACTGGTGTCTCTCAGTCCCTGTCTCTCAGGGAGCTTTATGTACACTGAGTGGTGTCTCTCAGGGAGATATCTGTACACTGACTGGTGTCTCTCAGTCCCTGTCTCTCAGGGAGCTTTATGTACACTGAGTGGTGTCTCACAGTCCCTCTCTCTCAGGGAGATATCTGTACACTGACTGGTGTCTCTCAGTCCCTGTCTCTCAGGGAGATATCTGTGCACTTAGTGGTGTCTCTCAGTCCCTCTCTCTCTGGGAGATATCTGTACACTGAGTGGTGTCTCTCAGTCCCTCTGTCTCAGGGAGATATCTGTACACTGAGTGGTGTCTCTCAGTCCCTCTCTCTCAGGGAGATATCTGTACACTGACTGGTGTCTCTCAGTCCCTTTCTCTCAGGGAGATATCTGTACACTGAGTGGTGTCTCACAGTCCCTCTCTCTCAGGGAGACATCTGTACACTGACTGGTGTCTCTCAGTCCCTGTCTCTCAGGGAGATATCTGTACACTGAGTGGTGTCTCTCAGTCCCTCTCTCTCAGGGAGATATCTGTACACTGACTGGTGTCTCTCAGTCCCTGTCTCTCAGGGAGATATCTATACACTGAGTGGTGTCGCTCAGTCCCTGTCTGTCAGGGAGATATCTGTACACTGACTGGTGTCTCTCAGTCCCTCTCTCTCAGGAAGATATCTGAACGCTGACTAGTGTCTCACAGTCCCTCTCTCTCAGGGAGATATCTGTACACTGAGTGGTGTCTCTCAGTCACTCTCTCTCAGGGAGATATCTGTACACTGACTGGTGTCTCTCAGTCCCTGTCTCTCAGGGAGATATATGTACACTGACTGGTGTCTCTCAGTCCCTCTCTCGGGGAGGTATCTGTACACTGAGTGGTGTCTCTCAGTCCCTGTCTCTCAGGGAGATATATGGACACTGACTGGTGTCTCTCAGTCCTTGTCTCTCAGGGAGATATCTGCACACTCAGTGGTGTCTCTCAGTCCCTCTCTCTCAGGGAGATATCTGTACACTGAGTGGCGTCTCTCAGTTCCTGTCTCTCAGGGAGATATCTGTACACTGAATGGTGTCTCTCAGTCCCTCTCTCTCAGGGAGATATCTGTACTCTGACTGGTGTCTCTCAGTCCCTGTCTCTCAGGGAGATATCTGTGCACTGAGTGGTGTCTCTCAGTCCCTCTCTCTCAGGGAGATATCTGTACACTGACTGGTGTCTCTCAGTCCCTCTCTCTCAGGGAGGTATCTGTCCACTGAGTGGTGTCTCTCAGTCCCTGTCTCTCAGGGACATATATGTACACTGACTGGTGTCTCTCAGTCCCTCTCTCTCAGGGAGATATCTGTACACTGACTGGTGTCTCTCAGTCCCTCTCTCTCAGGGAGATATCTGTACACTGAGTGGTGTCTCACAGCCCCTGTCTCTCAGGGAGATATCTGTACACTGACTGGTGTCTCTCAGTCCCTCTCTCTCAGGGAGATATCTGTACACTGAGTGGTGTCTCTCAGTCCCTCTCTCTCAGGGAGATATCTGTACACTGA
Organism: Heterodontus francisci; assembly: GCF_036365525.1. NCBI lineage: Eukaryota > Metazoa > Chordata > Chondrichthyes > Heterodontiformes > Heterodontidae > Heterodontus > Heterodontus francisci. Next base: position 1,832,030 of record NC_090403.1, read on the forward strand.
GTGGAGTCTCTCAGTCCCTGTCTCTCAGGGAGATATCTGTACATTGAGTGGTGTCTCACAGTCCCTCTCTCTCAGGGAGATATCTGTACACTGACTGGTGTCTCTCAGTCCCTGTCTCTCAGGGAGATATCTGTACACTGAGTGGTGTCTCTCAGTCCCTCTCTCTCAGGGAGATATCTGTACTCTGACTGGTGTCTCTCAGTCCCTGTCTCTGAGGGAGATATCTGTACACTGAGTGGTGTCTCTCAGTCCCTCTCTCTCAGGGAGATATCTGTACACTGACTGGTGTCTCTCAGTCCCTCTCTCTCAGGGAGATATCTGTACACTGAGTGGTGTCTCTCAGTCCCTCTCTCTCAGGGAGATATCTGTACACTGACTGGTGTCTCTCAGTCCCTCTCTCTCAGGGAGATATCTGTACACTGACTGGTGTCTCTCAGTCCCTCTCTCTCAGGGAGATATCGGTACACTGAGTGGTGTCTCACAGCCCCTGTCTCTCAGGGAGATATCTGGACACTGTCTGGTGTCTCTCAGTCCCTGTCTGTCAGGGAGATATCTATACACTGAGTGGTGTCTCTCAGTCCCTCTCTCTCAGGGAGATATCTGTACACTGACTGGTGTCTCTCAGTCCCTGTCTCTCAGGGAGCTTTATGTACACTGAGTGGTGTCTCTCAGGGAGATATCTGTACACTGACTGGTGTCTCTCAGTCCCTGTCTCTCAGGGAGCTTTATGTACACTGAGTGGTGTCTCACAGTCCCTCTTTCTCAGGGAGATATCTGTACACTGACTGGTGTCTCTCAGTCCCTGTCTCTCAGGGAGATATCTGTGCACTTAGTGGTGTCTCTCAGTCCCTCTCTCTCTGGGAGATATCTGTACACTGAGTGGTGTCTCTCAGTCCCTCTGTCTCAGGGAGATATCTGTACACTGACTGGTGTCTCTCAGTCCCTGTCTCTCAGGGAGATATATGTACACTGACTGGTGTCTCTCAGTCCCTCTCTCTGGGAGGTATCTGTACACTGAGTGGTGTCTCTCAGTCCCTGTCTCTCAGGGAGATATATGTGCACTGACTGGTTTCTCTCAGTCCTTGTCTCTCAGGGAGATATCTGTACACTGAGTGGTGTCTTTCAGTCCCTCTCTCTCAGGGAGATATCTGTACACTGAGTGGTGTCTCTCAGTTCCTGTCTCTCAGGGAGATATCTGTACACTGAATGGTGTGTCTCAGTCCCTCTCTCTCAGGGAGATATCTGTACTCTGACTGGTGTCTCTCAGTCCCTGTCTCTCAGGGAGATATCTGTACACTGACTGGTGTCTCTCAGTCCCTCTTTCTCAGGGAGGTATCTGTACACTGAGTGGTGTCTCTCAGTCCCTGTCTCTCAGGGACATATATGTACACTGACTGGTGTCTCTCAGTCCCTCTCTCTCAGGGAGATATCTGTACACTGACTGGTGTCTCTCAGTCCCTCTCTCTCAGGGAGATATCTGAACGCTGAATGGTGTCTCACAGCCCCTGTCTCTCAGGGAGATATCTGTACACTGACTGGTGTCTCTCAGTCCCTCTCTCTCAGGGAGGTATCTGTACACTGAGTGGTGTCTCTCAGTCCCTCTCTCTCAGGGAGATATCTGTACACTGAGTGGTGTCTCTCAGTCCCTCTCTCTCAGGGAGATATCTGTACACTGAGTGGTGTCTCTCAGTCCCTGTCTCTCAGGGAGATATATGTACACTGACTGGTGTCTCTCAGTCCCTCTCTCTCAGGGAGATATCTGTACACTGACTGGTGTCTCTCAGTCCCTCTCTCTCAGGGAGATATCTGTACACTGAGTGGTGTCTCACAGCCCCTGTCTCTCAGGGAGATATCTGTACACTGTCTGGTGTCTCTCAGTCCCTGTCTGTCAGGGAGATATCTACACACTGAGTGGTGTCTCTCAGTCCCTGTCTCTCAGGGAGCTTTATGTACACTGAGTGGTGTCTCTCAGGGAAATATCTGTACACTGACTGGTGTCTCTCAGTCCCTGTCTCTCAGGGAGCTTTATGTACACTAAGTGGTGTCTCTCAGTCCCTCTCTCTCAGGGAGATATTTGTACACTGACTGGTGTCTCTCAGTCCCTGTCTCTCAGGGAGATATCTGTACACTGACTGGTGTCTCTCAGTCCCTCTCTCTCAGGGAGATATCTGTACACTGACTGGTGTCTCTCAGTCCCTTTCTCTCAGGGAGATATCTGTACACTGAGTGGTGTCTCACAGTCCCTTTCTCTCAGGGAGACATCTGTACACTGACTGGTGTCTCTCAGTCCCTGTCTCTCAGGGAGATATCTGTACACTGAGTGGTGTCTCTCAGTCCCTCTCTCTCAGGGAGATATCTGTACACTGACTGGTGTCTCTCAGTCCCTGTCTCTCAGGGAGATATCTATACACTGAGTGGTGTCGCTCAGTCCCTATCTGTCAGGGAGATACCTGTACACTGACTGGTGTCTCTCAGTCCCTGACTCTCAGGGAGATATATGGACACTGACTGGTGTCTCTCAGTCCTTGTCTCTCAGGGAGATATCTGCACACTGAGTGGTGTCTCTTAGTCCCTCTCTCTCAGGGAGATATCTGTACACTGAGTGGCGTCTCTCAGTTCCTGTCTCTCAGGGAGATATCTGTACACTGAATGGTGTCTCTCAGTCCCTCTCTCTCAGGGAGATATCTGTACTCTGACTGGTGTCTCTCAGTCCCTCTCTCTCAGGGAGTTATCTGTGCACTGAGTGGTGTCTCTCAGTCCCTCTCTCTCAGGGAGATATCTGTACACTGACTGGTGTCTCTCAGTCCCTCTCTCTCAGGGAGGTATCTGTCCACTGAGTGGTGTCTCTCAGTCCCTGTCTCTCAGGGACATATATGTACACTGACTGGTGTCTCTCAGTCCCTCTCTCTCAGGGAGATATCTGTACACTGACTGGTGTCTCTCAGTCCCTCTCTCTCAGGGAGATATCTGTACACTGAGTGGTGTCTCACAGCCCCTGTCTCTCAGGGAGATATCTGTACACTGACTGGTGTCTCTCAGTCCCTCTCTCTCAGGGAGATATCTGTACACTGAGTGGTGTCTCTCAGTCCCTGTCTCTCAGGGAGATATCTGTACATTGAGTGGTGTCTCTCAGTCCCTGTCTCTCAGGGAGGTATCTGTACACTGAGTGGTGTCTCTCAGTCCCTGTCTCTCAGGGAGATATCTGTACACTGAGTGGTGTCTCTCAGTACCTCTCTCTCACGGAGATATCTGTACACTGACTGGTGTCTCTCAGTCCCTGTGTCTCAGGGAGATATCTGTACACTGATTGGTGTCTCTCAGTCCCTGTCTCTCAGGGAGATATATGTACACTGATTGGTGCCTCTCAGTCCCTCTCTCTCAGGGAGGTATCTGTACACTGAGTGGTGTCTCTCAGTCCCTGTCTCTCAGGGAGATATATGTACACTGACTGGTGTCTCTCAGTCCCTCTCTCTCAGCGAGGTATCTGTACACTGAGTGGTGTCTCTCAGTCCCTGTCTCTCAGGGAGATATATGTACACTGACTGGTGTCTCTCAGTCCCTCTCTCTCAGCGAGGTATCTGTACACTGAGTGGTGTCTCTCAGTCCCTGTCTCTCAGGGAGATATATGTACACTGATTGGTGCCTCTCAGTCCCTCTCTCTCAGGGAGGTATCTGTACACTGAGTGGTGTCTCTCAGTCCCTGTCTCTCAGGGAGATATATGTACACTGACTGGTGTCTCTCAGTCCCTCTCTCTCAGCGAGGTGTCTGTACACTGACTGGTTTCTCTCAGTCCCTCTCTCTCAGGGAGATATCTGTACACTGACTGGTGTCGCTCAGTCCCTCTCTCTCAGGGAGATATCTGTACACTGAGTGGTGTCTCTCAGTCCCTCTCTCTCAGGGAGATATCTGTACACTGAGTGGTGTCTCTCAGTCCCTGTCTCTCAGGGAGATATCTGGACACTGAGTGGTGTCTCTCAGTCCCTCTCTCTCAGGGAGCTTTATGTACACTGAGTGGTGTCTCTCAGGGAGATATCTGTACACTGACTGGTGTCTCTCAGTCCCTGTCTCTCAGGGAGCTTTATGTACACTGAGTGGTGTCTCACAGTCCCTCTCTCTCAGGGAGATATCTGTACACTGACTGGTGTCTCTCAGTCCCTGTCTCTCAGGGAGATATCTGTACACTGAGTGGTGTCTCTCAGTCCCTCTCTCTCAGGGAGATATCTGTACACTGAGTGGTGTCTCAGTCCCTCTGTCTCAGGGAGATATCTGTACACTGACTGGTGTCTCTCAGTCCCTGTCTCTCAGGGAGATATATGTACACTGACTGGTGTCTCTCAGTCCCTCTCTCAGGGAGGTATCTGTACACTGAGTGGTGTCTCTCAGTCCCTGTCTCTCAGGGAGATATATGTGCACTGACTGGTGTCTCTCAGTCCTTGTCTCTCAGTGAGATATCTGTACACTGAGTGGTGTCTTTCAGTCCCTCTCTCTCAGGGAGATATCTGTACACTGAGTGGTGTCTCTCAGTTCCTGTCTCTCAGGGAGATATCTGTACACTGAATGGTGTCTCTCAGTCCCTCTCTCTCAGGGAGATATCTGTACTCTGACTGGTGTCTCTCAGCCCCTGTCTCTCAGGGAGATATCTGTACACTGACTGGTGTCTCTCAGTCCCTCTCTCTCAGGGAGGTATCTGTACACTGAGTGGTGTCTCTCAGTCCCTGTCTCTCAGGGACATATATGTACACTGACTGGTGTCTCTCAGTCCCTCTCTCTCAGGGAGATATCTGTACACTGACTGGTGTCTCTCAGTCCCTCTCTCTCAGGGAGATATCTGTACACTGACTGGTGTCTCTCAGTCCCTCTCTCTCAGGGAGATATCTGTACACAGAGTGGCGTCTCTCAGTCCCTGTCTCTCAGGGAGATATCTGTACACTGACTGATGTCTCTCAGTCCCTCTCTCTCAGGGAGATATCTGTACACTGACTGGTGTCTCACAGTCCCTCTCTCTCAGAGAGATATCTGTACACTGACTGGTGTCTCTCAGTCCCTCTCTCTCAGGGAGATATCTGTACACTGAGTGGTGTCTCTCAGTCCCTCTCTCTCAGGGAGATATCTGTACACTGAGTGGTGTCTCTCAGTCCCTGTCTCTCAGGGAGATATCTGTACACTGACTGGTGTCTCTCAGTCCCTCTCTCTCAGGGAGATATCTGTACACTGACTGGTGTCTCTCAGTCCCTGTCTCTCAGGGAGATATCTTTACACTGAGTGGTGTCTCTCAGTCCCTGTCTCTCAGGGAGATATATGTACACTGACTGGTGTCTCTCAGTCCCTCTCTCTCAGGGAGATATCTGTACACTGAGTGGTGTTTCTCAGTCCCTCTCTCTCAGGGAGATATCTGTACACTGAGTGGTGTCTCTCAGTCCCTGTCTCTCAGGGAGATATCTGGACACTGAGTCGTGTCTCTCAGTCCCTGTCTCTCAGGGAGATATCTGTACACTGAGTGGTGTCTCTCAGTACCTCTCTCTCACGGAGATATCTGTACACTGACTGGTGTCTCTCAGTCCCTCTCTCTCAGGGAGATATCTGTACACTGAGTGGTGTCTCACAGCCCCTGTCTCTCAGGGAGATATCTGTACACTGTCTGGTGTCTCTCAGTCCCTGTCTGTCAGGGAGATATCTACACACTGAGTGGTGTCTCTCAGTCCCTGTCTCTCAGGGAGATATCTGTACACTGAGTGGTGTCTCTCAGTCCCTCTCTCTCAGGGAGATATCTGTACACTGACTGGTGTCTCTCAGTCCCTTTCTCTCAGGGAGATATCTGTACACTGAGTGGTGTCTCACAGTCCTTCTCTCTCAGGGAGACATCTGTACACTGACTGGTGTCTCTCAGTCCCTGTCTCTCAGGGAGATATCTGTACACTGAGTGGTGTCTCTCAGTCCCTCTCTCTCAGGCAGATATCTGTACACTGACTGGTGTCTCTCAGTCCCTGTCTCTCAGGGAGATATCTATACACTGAGTGGTGTCTCTCAGTCCCTGTCTGTCAGGGAGATATCTGTACACTGACTGGTGTCTCTCAGTCCCTCTCTATCAGGGAGATATCTGAACGCTGACTAGTGTCTCTCAGTCCCTCTCTCTCAGGGAGATATCTGTACACTGAGTGGTGTCTCTCAGTCACTCTCTCTCAGGGAGATATCTGTACACTGAATGGTGTCTCTCAGTCACTCTCTCTCAGGGAGATATATGTACACTGACTGGTGTCTCTCAGTCCCTCTCTCGGGGAGGTATCAGTACACTGAGTGGTGTCTCTCAGTCCCTGTCTCTCAGGGAGATATATGGACACTGACTGGTGTCTCTCAGTCCTTGTCTCTCAGGGAGATATCTGCACACTGAGTGGTGTCTCTCAGTCCCTCTCTCTCAGGGAGATATCTGTACACTGTGTGGCGTCTCTCAGTTCCTGTCTCTCAGGGAGATATCTGTACACTGAATGGTGTCTCTCAGTCCCTCTCTCTCAGGGAGATATCTGTACTCTGACTGGTGTCTCTCAGTCCCTGTCTCTCAGGTAGATGTCTGTGCACTGAGTGGTGTCTCTCAGTCCCTCTCTCTCAGGGAGATATCTGTACACTGAGTGGTGTCTCTCAGTCCCTCTCACTCAGGGAGGTATCTGTCCACTGAGTGGTGTCTCTCAGTCCCAGTCTCTCAGGGACATATATGTACACTGACTGGTGTCTCTCAGTCCCTCTCTCTCAGGGAGATATCTGTACACTGACTGGTGTCTCTCAGTCCCTCTCTCTCAGGGAGATATCTGTACACTGAGTGGTGTCTCACAGCCCCTGTCTCTCAGGGAGATATCTGTACACTGACTGGTGTCTCTCAGTCCCTCTCTCTCAGGGAGATATCTGTACACTGACTGGTGTCTCTCAGTCCCTCTCTCTCAGGGAGGTATCTGTACACTGAGTGGTGTCTCTCAGTCCCTGTCTCTCAGGGACATATATGTACACTGACTGGTGTCTCTCAGTCCCTCTCTCTCAGGGAGATATCTGTACACTGACTGGTGTCTCTCAGTCCCTCTCTCTCAGGGAGATATCTGTACACTGACTGGTGTCTCTCAGTCCCTCTCTCTCAGGGAGATATCTGTACACAGAGTGGCGTCTCTCAGTCCCTGTCTCTCAGGGAGATATCTGTACACTGACTGATGTCTCTCAGTCCCTCTCTCTCAGGGAGATATCTGTACACTGACTGGTGTCTCACAGTCCCTCTCTCTCAGAGAGATATCTGTACACTGACTGGTGTCTCTCAGTCCCTCTCTCTCAGGGAGATATCTGTACACTGAGTGGTGTCTCTCAGTCCCTCTCTCTCAGGGAGATATCTGTACACTGAGTGGTGTCTCTCAGTCCCTGTCTCTCAGGGAGATATCTGTACACTGACTGGTGTCTCTCAGTCACTCTCTCTCAGGGAGATATCTGTACACTGACTGGTGTCTCTCAGTCCCTGTCTCTCAGGGAGATATCTTTACACTGAGTTGTGTCTCTCGGTCCCTGTCTCTCAGGGAGATATATGTACACTGACTGGTGTCTCTCAGTCCCTCTCTCTCAGGGAGATATCTGTACACTGAGTGGTGTCTCTCAGTCCCTCTCTCTCAGGGAGATATCTGTACACTGAGTGGTGTCTCTCAGTCCCTGTCTCTCAGGGAGATATCTGGACACTGAGTCGTGTCTCTCAGTCCCTGTCTCTCAGGGAGATATCTGTACACTGAGTGGTGTCTCTCAGTACCTCTCTCTCACGGAGATATCTGTACACCGACTGGTGTCTCTCAGTCCCTCTCTCTCAGGGAGATATCTGTACACTGAGTGGTGTCTCACAGCCCCTGTCTCTCAGGGAGATATCTGTACACTGTCTGGTGTCTCTCAGTCCCTGTCTGTCAGGGAGATATCTACACACTGAGTGGTGTCTCTCAGTCCCTGTCTCTCAGGGAGATATATGTACACTGAGTGGTGTCTCTCAGTCCCTCTCTCTCAGGGAGATATCTGTACACTGACTGGTGTCTCTCAGTCCCTTTCTCTCAGGGAGATATCTGTACACTGAGTGGTGTCTCACAGTCCTTCTCTCTCAGGGAGACATCTGTACACTGACTGGTGTCTCTCAGTCCCTGTCTCTCAGGGAGATATCTGTACACTGAGTGGTGTCTCTCAGTCCCTCTCTCTCAGGCAGATATCTGTACACTGACTGGTGTCTCTCAGTCCCTGTCTCTCAGGGAGATATCTATACACTGAGTGGTGTCTCTCAGTCCCTGTCTGTCAGGGAGATATCTGTACACTGACTGGTGTCTCTCAGTCCCTCTCTCTCAGGGAGATATCTGAACGCTGACTAGTGTCTCTCAGTCCCTCTCTCTCAGGGAGATATCTGTACACTGAGTGGTGTCTCTCAGTCACTCTCTCTCAGGGAGATATCTGTACACTGACTGGTGTCTCTCAGTCACTCTCTCTCAGGGAGATATATGTACACTGACTGGTGTCTCTCAGTCCCTCTCTCGGGGAGGTATCTGTACACTGAGTGGTGTCTCTCAGTCCCTGTCTCTCAGGGAGATATATGGACACTGACTGGTGTCTCTCAGTCCTTGTCTCTCAGGGAGATATCTGCACACTGAGTGGTGTCTCTCAGTCCCTCTCTCTCAGGGAGATATCTGTACACTGAGTGGCGTCTCTCAGTTCCTGTCTCTCAGGGAGATATCTGTACACTGAATGGTGTCTCTCAGTCCCTCTCTCTCAGGGAGATATCTGTACTCTGACTGGTGTCTCTCAGTCCCTGTCTCTCAGGTAGATGTCTGTGCACTGAGTGGTGTCTCTCAGTCCCTCTCTCTCAGGGAGATATCTGTACACTGAGTGGTGTCTCTCAGTCCCTCTCACTCAGGGAGGTATCTGTCCACTGAGTGGTGTCTCTCAGTCCCAGTCTCTCAGGGACATATATGTACACTGACTGGTGTCTCTCAGTCCCTCTCTCTCAGGGAGATATCTGTACACTGACTGGTGCCTCTCAGTCCCTCTCTCTCAGGGAGATATCTGTACACTGAGTGGTGTCTCACAGCCCCTGTCTCTCAGGGAGATATCTGTACACTGACTGGTGTCTCTCAGTCCCTCTCTCTCAGGGAGATATCTGTACACTGAGTGGTGTCTCTCAGTCCCTCTCTCTCAGGGAGATATCTGTACAATGAGTGGTGTCTCTCAGTCCCTGTCTCTCAGGGAGATATCTGTACATTGAGTGGTGTCTCTCAGTCCCTGTCTCTCAGGGAGATATCTGTACACTGAGTGGTGTCTCTCAGTCCCTGTCTCTCAGGGAGATATCTGTACACTGAGTGGTGTCTCTCAGTACCTCTCTCTCACGGAGATATCTGTACACTGACTGGTGTCTCTCAGTCCCTGTCTCTCAGGGAGATATCTGTACACTGATTGGTGTCTCTCAGTCCCTCTCTCTCAGGGAGATATCTGTACACTTACTGGTGTCTCTCAGTCCCTCTCTCTCAGGGAGATATCTGTACACAGAGTGGCGTCTCTCAGTCCCTGTCTCTCAGGGAGATATCTGTACACTGAGTGGTGTCTCTCAGTTCCTCTCTCTCAGGGAGATATCTGAACACTGAGTGGTGTCTCTCAGTCCCTGTGTCTCAGGGAGATATCTGTACACTGACTGGTGTCTATCAGTCCCTCTCTCTCAGGGAGATATATGTACACTGACTGGTGTCTCTCAGTCCCTCTCTCTCAGGGAGGTATCTGTACACTGAGTGGTGTCTCTCAGTCCCTGTCTCTCAGGGAGATATATGTACACTGACTGGTGTCTCTCAGTCCCTCTCTCTCAGCGAGGTATCTGTACACTGACTGGTGTCTCTCAGTCCCTGTCTCTCAGGGAGATATATGTACACTGACTGGTGTCTCTCAGTCCCTCTCTTTCAGGGAGATATCTGTACACTGAGTGGTGTCTCTCAGTCCCTCTCTCTCAGGGAGATATCTGTACACTGAGTGGTGTCTCTCAGTCCCTGTCTCTCAGGGAGATATCTGTACACTGAGTGGTGTCTCTCAGTCCCTGTCTCTCAGGGAGATATCTGTACACTGAGTGGTGTCTCTCAGTACCTCTCTCTCACGGAGATATCTGTACACTGACTGATGTCTCTCAGTACCTCTCTCTCACGGAGATATCTGTACACTGACTGCTGTCTCTCAGTCCCTCACTCTCAGGGAGATATCTGTACACTGACTGGTGTCTCACAGTCCCTCTCTCTCAGGGAGGTATCTGTACACTGAGTGGTGTCTCTCAGTCCCTGTCTCTCATGGAGATATATGTACACTGACTGGTGTCTCTCAGTCCCTGTCTCTCAGGGAGATATCTGTACACTGAGTGGTGTCTCTCAGTCCCTCTCTCTCAGGGAGATATATGTACAATGAGTGGTGTCTCTCAGTCCCTGTCTCTCAGGGAGATATCTGTACACTGACTGGTGTCTCTCAGGGAGATATCTGTACACTGAGTGTTGTCTCTCAGTCCCTCTCTCTCAGGGAGATATCTGTACACTGACTGGTGTCTCTCAGCCCCTCTCTCTCAGGGAGATATCTGTGCACTGAGTGGTGTCTCACAGTCCCTCTATCTCAGGGAGATATCTGTACACTGACTGGTGTCTCTCAGTCCCTGTCTCTCAGCGAGATATCTGTACACTGAGTGGTGTCTCTCAGTCCCTCTCTCTCAGGGAGATATCTGTACACTGAGTGGTGTCTCTCAGTCCCTCTCTCTCAGGGAGATATCTGTACACTGAGTGGTGTCTCTCAGTCCCTGTCTCTCAGGGAGATATATGTACACTGAGTGGTGTCTCACAGCCCCTGTCTCTCAGGGAGATATCTGTACACTGACTGGTGTCTCTCAGTCCCTCTCTCTCAGGGAGGTATCTGTACACTGAGTGGTGTCTCTCAGTCCCTCTCTCTCAGGGAGATATCTGTACACTGAGTGGTGTCTCTCAGTCCCTCTCTCTCAGGGAGATATCTGTACACTGAGTGGTGTCTCTCAGTCCCTCTCTCTCAGGGAGATATCTGTACACTGACTGGTGTCTCTCAGTCCCTCTCTCTCAGGGAGATATCTGTACACTGACTGGTGTCTCTCAGTCCCACTCTCTCAGGGAGATATCTGTACACTGAGTGGTGTCTCACAGCCCCTGTCTCTCAGGGAGATATCTGTACACTGTCTGGTGTCTCTCAGTCCCTGTCTGTCAGGGAGATATCTACACACTGAGTGGTGTCTCTCAGTCCCTGTCTCTCAGGGAGCTTTATGTACACTGAGTGGTGTCTCTCAGGGAAATATCTGTACACTGACTGGTGTCTCTCAGTCCCTGTCTCTCAGGGAGCTTTATATACACTAAGTGGTGTCTCTCAGTCCCTGTCTCTCAGGGAGATATCTGTACACTGACTGGTGTCTCTCAGTCCCTGTCTCTCAGGGAGATATCTGTACACTGAGTGGTGTCTCTCAGTCCCTCTCTCTCAGGGAGATATCTGTACACTGACTGGTGTCTCTCAGTCCCTGTCTCTCAGGGAGATATCTATACACTGAGTGGTGTCGCTCAGTCCCTGTCTGTCAGGGAGATATCTGTACACTGACTGGTGTCTCTCAGTCCCTCTCTCTCAGGGAGATATCTGAACGCTGACTAGTGTCTCTCAGTCCCTCTCTCTCAGGGAGATATCTGTACACTGAGTGGTGTCTCTCAGTCACTCTCTCTCAGGGAGATATCTGTACACTGACTGGTGTCTCTCAGTCCCTGTCTCTCAGGGAGATATATGTACACTGACTGGTGTCTGTCAGTCCCTCTCTCGGGGAGGTATCTGTACACTGAGTGGTGTCTCTCAGTCCCTGTCACTCAGGGAGATATATGGACACTGACTGGTGTCTCTCAGTCCTTGTCTCTCAGGGAGATATCTGCACACTGAGTGGTGTCTCTCAGTCCCTCTCTCTCAGGGAGATATCTGTACACTGAGTGGCGTCTCTCAGTTCCTGTCTCTCAGGGAGATATCTGTACACTGAATGGTGTCTCTCAGTCCCTCTCTCTCAGGGAGATATCTGTACTCTGACTGGTGTCTCTCAGTCCCTGTCTCTCAGGGAGATATCTGTGCACTGAGTGGTGTCTCTCAGTCCCTCTCTCTCAGGGAGATATCTGTACACTGACTGGTGTCTCTCAGTCCCTCTCTCTCAGGGAGGTATCTGTCCACTGAGTGGTGTCTCTCAGTCCCTGTCTCTCAGGGACATATATGTACACTGACTGGTGTCTCTCAGTCCCTCTCTCTCAGGGAGATATCTGTACACTGAGTGGTGTCTCACAGCCCCTGTCTCTCAGGGAGATATCTGTACACTGACTGGTGTCTCTCAGTCCCTCTCTCTCAGGGAGATATCTGTACACTGAGTGGTGTCTCTCAGTCCCTCTCTCTCAGGGAGATATCTGTCCACTGAGTGGTGTCTCTCAGTCCCTGTCTCTCAGGGAGATATCTGTACATTGAGTGGTGTCTCTCAGTCCCTGTCTCTCAGGGAGATATCTGTACACTGAGTGGTGTCTCTCAGTCCCTGTCTCTCAGGGAGATATCTGTACACTGAGTGGTGTCTCTCAGTACCTCTCTCTCACGGAGATATCTGTACACTGACTGGTGTCTCTCAGTCCCTGTCTCTCAGGGAGATATCTGTACACTGATTGGTGTCTCTCAGTCCCTCTCTCTCAGGGAGATATCTGTACACTGACTGGTGTCTCTCAGTCCCTCTCTCTCAGGGAGATATCTGTACACAGAGTGGTGTCTCTCAGTCCCTGTCTCTCAGGGAGATATCTGTACACTGAGTGGTGTCTGTCAGTCCCTCTCTCTCAGGGAGATATCTGAACACTGAGTGGTGTCTCTCAGTCCCTCTCTCTCAGGGAGATATCTGTACACTGACTGGTGTCTATCAGTCCCTGTCTCTCAGGGAGATATATGTACACTGACTGGTGTCTCTCAGTCCCTCTCTCTCAGGGAGGTATCTGTACACTGAGTGGTGTCTCTCAGTCCCTGTCTCTCAGGGAGATATATGTACACTGACTGGTGTCTCTCAGTCCCTCTCTCTCAGCGAGGTATCTGTACACTGAGTGGTGTCTCTCAGTCCCTGTCTCTCAGGGAGATATATTTACACTGACTGGTGTCTCTCAGTCCCTCTCTCTCAGCGAGGTATCTGTACACTGAGTGGTGTCTCTCAGTCCCTGTCTCTCAGGGAGATATATGTACACTGACTGGTGTCTCTCAGTCCCTCTCTCTCAGGGAGATATCTGTACACTGAGTGGTGTCTCTCAGTCCCTGTCTCTCAGGGAGATATCTGGACACTGAGTGGTGTCTCTCAGTCCCTGTCTCTCAGGGAGATATCTGTACACTGAGTGGTGTCTCTCAGTACCTCTCTCTCACGGAGATATCTGTACACTGACTGGTGTCTCTCAGTCCCTCTCTCTCAGGGAGATATCTGTACACTGAGTGGTGTCTCACAGCCCCTGTCTCTCAGGGAGATATCTGTACACTGTCTGGTGTCTCTCAGTCCCTGTCTGTCAGGGAGATATCTACACACTGAGTGGTGTCTCTCAGTCCCTGTCTCTCAGGGAGCTTTATGTACACTGAGTGGTGTCTCTCAGGGAAATATCTGTACACTGACTGGTGTCTCTCAGTCCCTTTCTCTCAGGGAGATATCTGTACACTGAGTGGTGTCTCACAGTCCTTCTCTCTCAGGGAGACATCTGTACACTGACTGGTGTCTCTCAGTCCCTGTCTCTCAGGGAGATATCTGTACACTGAGTGGTGTCTCTCAGTCCCTCTCTCTCAGGCAGATATCTGTACACTGACTGGTGTCTCTCAGTCCCTGTCTCTCAGGGAGATATCTATACACTGAGTGGTGTCTCTCAGTCCCTGTCTGTCAGGGAGATATCTGTACACTGACTGGTGTCTCTCAGTCCCTCTCTCTCAGGGAGATATCTGAGCGCTGACTAGTGTCTCTCAGTCCCTCTCTCTCAGGGAGATATCTGTACACTCAGTGGTGTCTCTCAGTCACTCACTCTCAGGGAGATATCTGTACACTGACTGGTGTCTCTCAGTCCCTGTCTCTCAGGGAGATATATGTACACTGACTGGTGTCTCTCAGTCCCTCTCTCGGGGAGGTATCTGTACACTGAGTGGTGTCTCTCAGTCCCTGTCTCTCAGGGAGATATATGGACACTGACTGGTGTCTCTCAGTCCTTCTCTCTCAGGGAGATATCTGTACGCTGACTGGTGTCTCTCAGTCCCTGTCTCTCAGGGAGATGTCTGTGCACTGAGTGGTGTCTCTCAGTCCCTCTCTCTCAGGGAGGTATCTGTCCACTGAGTGGTGTCTCTCAGTCCCTGTCTCTCAGGGACATATATGTGCACTGACTGGGGTCTCTCAGTCCCTCTCTCTCAGGGAGATATCTGTACAATGACTGGTGTCTCTCAGTCCCTCTCTCTCAGGGAGATATCTGTACACTAAGTGGTGTCTCACAGCCCCTGTCTCTCAGGGAGATATCTGTACACTGACTGGTGTCTCTCAGTCCCTCTCTCTCAGGGAGATATCTGTACACTGAGAGGTGTCTCTCAGTCCCTCTCTCTCAGGGAGATATCTGTACACTGAGTGGTGTCTCTCAGTCCCTGTCTCTCAGGGAGATATCTGTACATTGAGTGGTGTCTCTCAGTCCCTGTCTCTCAGGGAGATATCTGTACACTGAGTGGTGTCTCTCAGTCCCTGTCTCTCAGGGAGATATCTGTACACTGACTGGTGTCTCTCAGTCCCTGTCTGTCAGGGAGATATCTTTTCACTGAGTGGTGTCTCTCAGTCCCTGTCTCTCAGGGAGCTTTATGTACACTGAGTGGTGTCTCTCAGGGAAATATCTGTACACTGACTGGTGTCTCTCAGTCCCTTTCTCTCAGGGAGATATCTGTACACTGAGTGGTGTCTCACAGTCCTTCTCTCTCAGGGAGACATCTGTACACTGACTGGTGTCTCTCAGTCCCTGTCTCTCAGGGAGATATCTGTACACTGAGTGGTGTCTCTCAGTCCCTCTCTCTCAGGCAGATATCTGTACACTGACTGGTGTCTCTCAGTCCCTGTCTCTCAGGGAGATATCTATACACTGAGTGGTGTCTCTCAGTCCCTGTCTGTCAGGGAGATATCTGTACACTGACTGGTGTCTCTCAGTCCCTCTCTCTCAGGGAGATATCTGAGCGCTGACTAGTGTCTCTCAGTCCCTCTCTCTCAGGGAGATATCTGTACACTCAGTGGTGTCTCTCAGTCACTCACTCTCAGGGAGATATCTGTACACTGACTGGTGTCTCTCAGTCCCTGTCTCTCAGGGAGATATATGTACACTGACTGGTGTCTCTCAGTCCCTCTCTCGGGGAGGTATCTGTACACTGAGTGGTGTCTCTCAGTCCCTGTCTCTCAGGGAGATATATGGACACTGACTGGTGTCTCTCAGTCCTTCTCTCTCAGGGAGATATCTGTACGCTGACTGGTGTCTCTCAGTCCCTGTCTCTCAGGGAGATGTCTGTGCACTGAGTGGTGTCTCTCAGTCCCTCTCTCTCAGGGAGGTATCTGTCCACTGAGTGGTGTCTCTCAGTCCCTGTCTCTCAGGGACATATATGTGCACTGACTGGGGTCTCTCAGTCCCTCTCTCTCAGGGAGATATCTGTACAATGACTGGTGTCTCTCAGTCCCTCTCTCTCAGGGAGATATCTGTACACTAAGTGGTGTCTCACAGCCCCTGTCTCTCAGGGAGATATCTGTACACTGACTGGTGTCTCTCAGTCCCTCTCTCTCAGGGAGATATCTGTACACTGAGAGGTGTCTCTCAGTCCCTCTCTCTCAGGGAGATATCTGTACACTGAGTGGTGTCTCTCAGTCCCTGTCTCTCAGGGAGATATCTGTACATTGAGTGGTGTCTCTCAGTCCCTGTCTCTCAGGGAGATATCTGTACACTGAGTGGTGTCTCTCAGTCCCTGTCTCTCAGGGAGATATCTGTACACTGACTGGTGTCTCTCAGTCCCTGTCTGTCAGGGAGATATCTTTTCACTGAATGGTGTCTCTCAGTCCCTGTCTCTCAGGGAGCTTTATGTACACTGAGTGGTGTCTCACAGTCCCTCTCTCTCAGGGAGATATCTGTACACTGACTGGTGTCTCTCAGTCCCTGTCTCTCAGGGAGATATCTGTACACTGAGTGGTGTCTCTCAGTCCCTCTCTCTCAGGGAGATATCTGTACACTGACTGGTGTCTCTCAGTCCCTCTCTCTCAGGGAGATATCTGTACACTGACTGGTGTCTCTCAGTCCCTCTCTCTCCGGGAGATATATGTACACTGACTGGTGTCTCTCAGTCCCTCTCTCTCAGGGAGGTATCTGTACACTGACTGGTGTCTCTCAGCCCCTGTCTCTCAGGGAGGTATCTTTACACTGACTGGTGTCTCTCAGTCCCTGTCTCTCAGGGAGGTATCTGTACACTGACTGGTGTCTCTGAGTCCCTGTCTCTCAGTGAGCTTTATGTACACTGAGTGGTGTCTCTCAGGGAGATATCTGTACACTGAGTGGTGTCTCTCAGACCCTCTCTCTCAGGGAGATATCTGTACACTGACTGGTGTCTCTCAGCCCCTCTCTCTCAGGGAGATATCTGTGCACTGAGTGGTGTCTCACAGTCCCTCTCTCTCAGGGAGATATCTGTACACTGACTGGTGTCTCTCAGTCCCTGTCTCTCAGGGAGATATCTGTACACTGTGTGGTGTCTCTCAGTCCCTCTCTCTCAGGGAGATATCTGTACTCTGACTGGTGTCTCTCAGTCCCTGTGTCTGAGGGAGATATCTGTACACTGAGTGGTGTCTCTCAGTCCCTCTCTCTCAGGGAGATATCTGTACACTGACTGGTGTCTCTCAGTCCCTCTCTCTCAGGGAGATATCTGTACACTGAGTGGTGTCTCTCAGTCCCTGTCTCTCAGGGAGATATCTGTACACTGAGTGGTGTCTCTCAGTCCCTGTCTCTCAGGGAGATATATGTACACTGACTGATGTCTCTCAGTCCCTCTCTCTCAGGGAGATATCTGTACACTGACTGGTGTCTCTCAGTCCCTCTCTCTCAGGGAGATATCTGTACACTGAGTGGTGTCTCACAGCCCCTGTCTCTCAGGGAGATATCTGGACACTGTCTGGTGTCTCTCAGTCCCTCTCTCTCAGGGAGATATCTGTACACTGACTGGTGTCTCACAGTCCCTCTCTCTCAGGGAGATATCTGTACACTGACTGGTGTCTCTCAGTCCCTGTCTCTCAGGGAGCTTTATGTACACTGAGTGGTGTCTCTCAGGGAGATATCTGTACACTGACTGGTGTCTCTCAGTCCCTGTCTCTCAGGGAGCTTTATGTACACTGAGTGGTGTCTCACAGTCCCTCTCTCTCAGGGAGATATCTGTACACTGACTGGTGTCTCTCAGTCCCTGTCTCTCAGGGAGATATCTGTACACTGAGTGGTGTCTCTCAGTCCCTCTCTCTCAGGGAGATATCTGTACACTGAGTGGTGTCTCTCAGTCCCTCTGTCTCAGGGAGATATCTGTACACTGACTGGTGTCTCTCAGTCCCTGTCTCTCAGGGAGATATCTGTACACTGACTGGTGTCTCTCAGTCCCTCTCTCAGGGAGGTATCTGTACACTGAGTGGTGTCTCTCAGTCCCTGTCTCTCAGGGAGATATATGTGCACTGACTGGTGTCTCTCAGTCCTTGTCTCTCAGGGAGATATCTGTACACTGAGTGGTTTCTTTCAGTCCCTCTCTCTCAGGGAGATATCTGTACACTGAGTGGTGTCTCTCAGTTCCTGTATCTCAGGGAGATATCTGTACACTGACTGGTGTCTCTCAGTCCCTCTCTCTCAGGGAGATATCTGTACACTGACTGGTGTCTCTCAGTCCCTCTCTCTCAGGGAGATATCTGTACACTGAGTGGTGTCTCACAGCCCCTGTCTCTCAGGGAGATATCTGTACACTGACTGGTGTCTCTCAGTCCCTCTCTCTCAGGGAGATATCTGTACACTGAGTGGTGTCTCTCAGTCCCTCTCTCTCAGGGAGATATCTGTACACTGAGTGGTGTCTCTCAGTCCCTCTCTCTCAGGGAGATATCTGAACACTGAGTGGTGTCTCTCAGTCCCTGTGTCTCAGGGAGATATCTGTACACTGACTGGTGTCTATCAGTCCCTGTCTCTCAGGGAGATATATGTACACTGACTGGTGTCTCTCAGTCCCTCTCTCTCAGGGAGGTATCTGTACACTGAGTGGTGTCTCTCAGTCCCTGTCTCTCAGGGAGATATATGTACACTGACTGGTGTCTCTCAGTCCCTCTCTTTCAGGGAGATATCTGTACACTGAGTGGTGTCTCTCAGTCCCTCTCTCTCAGGGAGATATCTGTACACTGAGTGGTGTCTCTCAGTCCCTGTCTCTCAGGGAGATATCTGTACACTGAGTGGTGTCTCTCAGTCTCTGTCTCTCAGGGAGGTATCTGTACACTGAGTGGCGTCTCTCAGTACCTCTCTCTCACGGAGATATATGTACACTGACTGGTGTCTCTCAGTCCCTCTCTCTCAGCGAGGTATCTGTACACTGAGTGGTGTCTCTCAGTCCCTGTCTCTCAGGGAGATATATGTACACTGACTGGTGTCTCTCAGTCCCTCTCTCTCAGGGAGATATCTGTACACTGAGTGGTGTCTCGCAGTCCCTGTCTCTCAGGGAGATATCTGGACACTGAGTGGTGTCTCTCAGTCCCTGTCTCTCAGGGAGATATCTGTACACTGAGTGGTGTCTCTCAGTACCTCTCTCTCACGGAGATATCTGTACACTGACTGGTGTCTCTCAGTCCCTCTCTCTCAGGGAGATATCTGTACACTGAGTGGTGTCTCACAGCCCCTGTCTCTCAGGGAGATATCTGTACACTGTCTGGTGTCTCTCAGTCCCTGTCTGTCAGGGAGATATCTACACACTGAGTGGTGTCTCTCAGTCCCTGTCTCTCAGGGAGCTTTATGTACACTGAGTGGTGTCTCTCAGGGAAATATCTGTACACTGACTGGTGTCTCTCAGTCCCTGTCTCTCAGGGAGCTTTATGTACACTGAGTGGTGTCTCTCAGTCCCTCTCTCTCAGGGAGATATTTGTACACTGACTGGTGTCTCTCAGTCCCTGTCTCTCAGGGAGATATCTGTACACTGAGTGGTGTCTCTCAGTCCCTCTCTCTCAGGGAGATATCTGTACACTGACTGGTGTCTCTCAGTCCCTTTCTCTCAGGGAGATATCTGTACACTGAGTGGTGTCTCACAGTCCTTCTCTCTCAGGGAGACATCTGTACACTAACTGGTGTCTCTCAGTCCCTGTCTCTCAGGGAGATATCTGTACACTGAGTGGTGTCTCTCAGTCCCTCTCTCTCAGGCAGATATCTGTACACTGACTGGTGTCTCTCAGTCCCTGTCTCTCAGGGAGATATCTATACACTGAGTGGTGTCTCTCAGTCCCTGTCTGTCAGGGAGATATCTGTACACTGACTGGTGTCTCTCAGTCCCTCTCTCTCAGGGAGATATCTGAGCGCTGACTAGTGTCTCTCAGTCCCTCTCTCTCAGGGAGATATCTGTACACTCAGTGGTGTCTCTCAGTCACTCTCTCTCAGGGAGATATCTGTACACTGACTGGTGTCTCTCAGTCCCTGTCTCTCAGGGAGATATATGTACACTGACTGGTGTCTCTCAGTCCCTCTCTCGGGGAGGTATCTGTACACTGAGTGGTGTCTCTCAGTCCCTGTCTCTCAGGGAGATATATGGACACTGACTGGTGTCTCTCAGTCCTTCTCTCTCAGGGAGATATCTGTACTCTGAATGGTGTCTCTCAGTCCCTGTCTCTCAGGGAGATGTCTGTGCACTGAGTGGTGTCTCTCAGTCCCTCTCTCTCAGGGATATATCTGTACACTGAGTGGTGTCTCTCAGTCCCTCTCTCTCAGGGAGGTATCTGTCCACTGAGTGGTGTCTCTCAGTCCCTGTCTCTCAGGGACATATATGTGCACTGACTGGTGTCTCTCAGTCCCTCTCTCTCAGGGAGATATCTGTACAATGACTGGTGTCTCTCAGTCCTTCTCTCTCAGGGAGATATCTGTACACTGAGTGGTGTCTCACAGCCCCTGTCTCTCAGGGAGATATCTGTACACTGACTGGTGTCTCTCAGTCCCTCTCTCTCAGGGAGATATCTGTACACTGACTGGTGTCTCACAGTCCCTCTCTCTCAGGGAGATATCTGTACACTGACTGGTGTCTCTCAGTCCCTCTCTCTCCGGGAGATATATGTACACTGACTGGTGTCTCTCAGTCCCTCTCTCTCAGGGAGGTATCTGTACACTGACTGGTGTCTCTCAGCCCCTGTCTCTCAGGGAGGTATCTGTACACTGACTGGTGTCTCTCAGTCCCTGTCTCTCAGGGAGATATCTGTACACTGACTGGTGTCTCTCAGTCCCTGTCTCTCAGTGAGCTTTATGTACACTGAGTGGTGTCTCTCAGGGAGATATCTGTACACCGAGTGGTGTCTCTCAGACCCTCTCTCTCAGGGAGATATCTGTACACTGACTGGTGTCTCTCAGCCCCTCTCTCTCAGGGAGATATCTGTGCACTGAGTGGTGTCTCACAGTCCCTCTCTCTCAGGGAGATATCTGTACACTGACTGGTGTCTCTCAGTCCCTGTCTCTCAGGGAGATATCTGTACACTGAGTGGTGTCTCTCAGTCCCTCTCTCTCAGGGAGATATCTGTACTCTGACTGGTGTCTCTCAGTCCCTGTCTCTGAGGGAGATATCTGTACACTGAGTGGTGTCTCTCAGTCCCTCTCTCTCAGGGAGATATCTGTACACTGACTGGTGTCTCTCAGTCCCTCTCTCTCAGGGAGATATCTGTACACTGAGTGGTGTCTCTCAGTCCCTCTCTCTCAGGGAGATATCTGTACACTGACTGGTGTCTCACAGTCCCTCTCTCTCAGGGAGATATCTGTACACTGAGTGGTGTCTCTCAGTCCCTGTCTCTCAGGGAGATATCTGTACACTGAGTGGTGTCTCACAGCCCCTGTCTCTCAGGGAGATATCTGGACACTGTCTGGTGTCTCTCAGTCCCTCTCTCTCAGGGAGATATCTGTACACTGACTGGTGTCTCACAGTCCCTCTCTCTCAGGGAGATATCTGTACACTGACTGGTGTCTCTCAGTCCCTGTCTCTCAGGGAGCTTTATGTACACTGAGTGGTGTCTCTCAGGGAGATATCTGTACACTGACTGGTGTCTCTCAGTCCCTGTCTCTCAGGGAGATATCTGTACACTGAGTGGTGTCTCTCAGTCCCTCTCTCTCAGGGAGATATCTGTACACTGAGTGGTGTCTCTCAGTCCCTCTGTCTCAGGGAGATATCTGTACACTGACTGGTGTCTCTCAGTCCCTGTCTCTCAGGGAGATATCTGTACACTGACTGGTGTCTCTCAGTCCCTCTCTCAGGGAGGTATCTGTACACTGAGTGGTGTCTCTCAGTCCCTGTCTCTCAGGGAGATATATGTGCACTGACTGGTGTCTCTCAGTCCTTGTCTCTCAGGGAGATATCTGTACACTGAGTGGTGTCTTTCAGTCCCTCTCTCTCAGGGAGATATCTGTACACTGAGTGGTGTCTCTCAGTTCCTGTCTCTCAGGGAGATATCTGTACACTGACTGGTGTCTCTCAGTCCCTCTCTCTCAGGGAGATATCTGTACACTGACTGGTGTCTCTCAGTCCCTCTCTCTCAGGGAGATATCTGTACACTGAGTGGTGTCTCACAGCCCCTGTCTCTCAGGGAGATATCTGTACACTGACTGGTGTCTCTCAGTCCCGCTCTCTCAGGGAGATATCTGTACACTGAGTGGTGTCTCTCAGTCCCTCTCTCTCAGGGAGATATCTCTACACTGAGTGGTGTCTCTCAGTCCCTGTCTCTCAGGGAGATATCTGTACATTGAGTGGTGTCTCTCAGTCCCTGTCTCTCAGGGAGATATCTGTACACTGAGTGGTGTCTCTCAGTCCCTGTCTCTCAGGGAGATATCTGTACACTGAGTGGTGTCTCTCAGTACCTCTCTCTCAGGGAGATATCTGTACACTGACTGGTGTCTCTCAGTCCCTCTCTCTCAGGGAGATATCTGTACACAGAGTGGTGTCTCTCAGTCCCTGTCTCTCAGGGAGATATCTGTACACTGAGTGGTGTCTCTCAGTCCCTCTCTCTCAGGGAGATATCTGAACACTGAGTGGTGTCTCTCAGTCCCTGTGTCTCAGGGAGATATCTGTACACTGACTGGTGTCTATCAGTCCCTGTCTCTCAGGGAGATATATGTACACAGACTGGTGTCTCTCAGTCCCTCTCTCTCAGGGAGGTATCTGTACACTGAGTGGTGTCTCTCAGTCCCTGTCTCTCAGGGAGATATATGTACACTGACTGGTGTCTCTCAGTCCCTCTCTCTCAGCGAGGTATCTGGACACTGAGTGGTGTCTCTCAGTCCCTGTCTCTCAGGGAGATATATGTACACTGACTGGTGTCTCTCAGTCCCTCTCTTTCAGGGAGATATCTGTACACTGAGTGGTGTCTCTCAGTCCCTCTCTCTCAGGGAGATATCTGTACACTGAGTGGTGTCTATCAGTCCCTGTCTCTCAGGGAGATATCTGTACACTGAGTGGTGTCTCTCAGTCCCTGTCTCTCAGGGAGATATCTGTACACTGAGTGGTGTCTCTCAGTACCTCTCTCTCACGGAGATATCTGTACACTGACTGGAGTCTCTCAGTCCCTCTCTCTCAGGGAGATATCTGTACACTGACTGGTGTCTCACAGCCCCTGTCTCTCAGGGAGATATCTGTACACTGACTGGTGTCTCTCAGTCCCTGTCTGTCAGGGAGATATCTTTTCACTGAGTGGTGTCTCTCAGTCCCTGTCTCTCAGGGAGCTTTATGTACACTGAGTGGTGTCTCACAGTCCCTCTCTCTCAGGGAGATATCTGTACACTGACTGGTGTCTCTCAGTCCCTCTCTCTCAGGGAGATATCTGTACACTGACTGGTGTCTCTCAGTCCCTCTCTCTCAGGGAGATATCTGTACACTGAGTGGTGTCTCACAGCCCCTGTCTCTCAGGGAGATATCTACACACTGAGTGGTGTCTCACAGTCCCTGTCTCTGAGGGAGCTTTATGTACACTGAGTGGTGTCTCTCAGGGAAATATCTGTACACTGACTGTTGTCTCTCAGTCCCTGTCTCTCAGGGAGCTTTATGTACACTGAGTGGTGTCTCTCAGTCCCTCTCTCTCAGGGAGATATTTGTACACTGACTGGTGTCTCTCAGTCCCTGTCTCTCAGGGAGATATCTGTACACTGAGTGGTGTCTCTCAGTCCCTCTCTCTCAGGGAGATATTTGTACACTGACTGGTGTCTCTCAGTCCCTGTCTCTCAGGGAGATATCTGTACACTGAGTGGTGTCTCTCAGTCCCTCTCTCTCAGGGAGATATCTGTACACTGACTGGTGTCTCTCAGACCCTTTCTCTCAGGGAGATATCTGTACACTGAGTGGTGTCTCACAGTCCTTCTCTCTCAGGGAGACATCTGTACACTGACTGGTGTCTCTCAGTCCCTGTCTCTCAGGGAGATATCTGTACACTGAGTGGTGTCTCTCAGTCCCTCTCTCTCAGGCAGATATCTGTACACTGACTGGTGTCTCTCAGTCCCTGTCTCTCAGGGAGATATCTATACACTGAGTGGTGTCTCTCAGTCCCTGTCTGTCAGGGAGATATCTGTACACTGACTGGTGTCTCTCAGTCCCTCTCTCTCAGGGAGATATCTGAACGCTGACTAGTGTCTCTCAGTCCCTCTCTCTCAGGGAGATATCTGTACACTGAGTGGTGTCTCTCAGTCACTCTCTCTCAGGGAGATATCTGTACACTGACTGGTGTCTCTCATTCCCTGTCTCTCAGGGAGATATATGTACACTGACTGGTGTCTCTCAGTCCCTCTCTCGGGGAGGTATCTGTACACTGAGTGGTGTCTCTCAGTCCCTGTCTCTCAGGGAGATGTCTGTGCACTGAGTGGAGTCTCTCAGTCCCTCTCTCTCAGGGATATATCTGTACACTGAGTGGTGTCTCTCAGTCCCTCTCTCTCAGGGAGGTATCTGTCCACTGAGTGGTGTCTCTCAGTCCCTGTCTCTCAGGGACATATATGTGCACTGACTGGAGTCTCTCAGTCCCTCTCTCTCAGGGAGATATCTGTACACTGACTGGTGTCTCTCAGTCCCTCTCTCTCAGGGAGATATCTGTACACTGAGTGGTGTCTCACAGCCCCTGTCTCTCAGGGAGATATCTGTACACTGACTGGTGTCTCTCAGTCCCTGTCTGTCAGGGAGATATCATTTCACTGAGTGGTGTCTCTCAGTCCCTGTCTCTCAGGGAGCTTTATGTACACTGAGTGGTGTCTCACAGTCCCTCTCTCTCAGGGAGATATCTGTACACTGA
This sequence comes from Heterodontus francisci, assembly GCF_036365525.1. Classification (NCBI taxonomy): domain Eukaryota; kingdom Metazoa; phylum Chordata; class Chondrichthyes; order Heterodontiformes; family Heterodontidae; genus Heterodontus; species Heterodontus francisci. Next base: position 1,856,593 of record NC_090403.1, read on the forward strand.
CTGGTGTCTCTCAGTCCCTGTCTCTCAGGGAGATATCTGTACACTGAGTGGTGTCTCTCAGTCCCTCTCTCTCAGGGAGATATCTGTACACTGACTGGTGTCTCTCAGTCCCTCTCTCTCAGGGAGATATCTGTACACTGACTGGTGTCTCTCAGTCCCTCTCTCTCCAGGAGATATATGTACACTGACTGGTGTCTCTCAGTCCCTCTCTCTCAGGGAGGTATCTGTACACTGACTGGTGTCTCTCAGCCCCTGTCTCTCAGGGAGGTATCTGTACACTGACTGGTGTCTCTCAGTCCCTGTCTCTCAGGGAGATATCTGTACACTGACTGGTGTCTCTCAGTCCCTGTCTCTCAGTGAGCTTTATGTACACTGAGTGGTGTCTCTCAGGGAGATATCTGTACACTGAGTGGTGTCTCTCAGTCCCTCTCTCTCAGGGAGATATCTGTACACTGACTGGTGTCTCTCAGCCCCTCTCTCTCAGGGAGATATCTGTGCACTGAGTGGTGTCTCACAGTCCCTGTCTCTCAGGGAGATATCTGTACACTGAGTGGTGTCTCTCAGTCCCTCTCTCTCAGGGAGATATCTGTACACTGAGTGGTGTCTCACAGCCCCTGTCTCTCAGGGAGATATCTGTACACTGACTGGTGTCTCTCAGTCCCTCTCTCTCAGGGAGATATCTGTACACTCAGTGGTGTCTCTCAGTACCTCTCTCTCACGGAGATATCTGTACACTGACTGGAGTCTCTCAGTCCCTGTCTGTCAGGGAGATATCTTTTCACTGAGTGGTGTCTCTCAGTCCCTGTCTCTCAGGGAGCTTTATGTACACTGAGTGGTGTCTCACAGTCCCTCTCTCTCAGGGAGATATCTGTACACTGACTGGTGTCTCTCAGTCCCTGTCTCTCAGGGAGATATCTGTACACTGAGTGGTGTCTCTCAGTCCCTCTCTCTCAGGGAGATATCTGTACACTGACTGGTGTCTCTCAGTCCCTCTCTCTCAGGGAGATATCTGTACATTGACTGGTGTCTCTCAGTCCCTCTCTCTCTGGGAGATATATGTACACAGACTGGTGTCTCTCAGTCCCTCTCTCTCAGGGAGGTATCTGTACACTGACTGGTGTCTCTCAGCCCCTGTCTCTCAGGGAGGTATCTGTACACTGACTGGTGTCTCTCAGTCCCTGTCTCTCAGGGAGATATCTGTACACTGACTGGTGTCTCTCAGTCCCTGTCTCTCAGTGAGCTTTATGTACACTGAGTGGTGTCTCTCAGGGAGATATCTGTACACTGAGTGGTGTCTCTCAGTCCCTCTCTCTCAGGGAGATATCTGTACACTGACGGGTGTCTCTCAGCCCCTCTCTCTCAGGGAGATATCTGTGCACTGAGTGGTGTCTCACAGTCCCTCTCTCTCAGGGAGATATCTGTACACTGACTGGTGTCTCTCAGTCCCTGTCTCTCAGGGAGATATCTGTACACTGAGTGGTGTCTCTCAGTCCCTCTCTCTCAGGGAGATATCTGTACTCTGACTGGTGTCTCTCAGTCCCTCTCTCTCAGGGAGATATCTGTACTCTGACTGGTGTCTCTCAGTCCCTGTCTCTCAGGGAGATGTCTGTGCACTGAGTGGTGTCTCTCAGTCCCTCTCTCTCAGGGATATATCTGTACACTGAGTGGTGTCTCTCAGTCCCTCTCTCTCAGGGAGGTATCTGTCCACTGAGTGGTGTCTCTCAGTCCCTGTCTCTCAGGGACATATATGTGCACTGACTGGTGTCTCTCAGTCCCTCTCTCTCAGGGAGATATCTGTACACTGACTGGTGTCTCTCAGTCCCTCTCTCTCAGGGAGATATCTGTACACTGAGTGGTGTCTCACAGCCCCTGTCTCTCAGGGAGATATCTGTACACTGACTGGTGTCTCTCAGTCACTGTCTGTCAGGGAGATATCATTTCACTGAGTGGTGTCTCTCAGTCCCTGTCTCTCAGGGAGCTTTATGTACACTGAGTGGTGTCTCACAGTCCCTCTCTCTCAGGGAGATATCTGTACACTGACTGGTGTCTCTCAGTCCCTGTCTCTCAGGGAGATATCTGTACACTGAGTGGTGACTCTCAGTCCCTCTCTCTCAGGGAGATATCTGTACACTGACTGGTGTCTCTCAGTCCCTCTCTCTCAGGGAGATATCTGTACACTGACTGGTGTCTCTCAGTCCCTCTCTCTCCAGGAGATATATGTACACTGACTGGTGTCTCTCAGTCCCTCTCTCTCAGGGAGGTATCTGTACACTGACTGGTGTCTCTCAGCCCCTGTCTCTCAGGGAGGTATCTGTACACTGAGTGGTGTCTCTCAGTCCCTGTCTCTCAGGGAGATATCTGTACACTGACTGGTGTCTCTCAGTCCCTGTCTCTCAGTGAGCTTTATGTACACTGAGTGGTGTCTCTCAGGGAGATATCTGTACACTGAGTGGTGTCTCTCAGTCCCTCTCTCTCAGGGAGATATCTGTACACTGACTGGTGTCTCTCAGCCCCTCTCTCTCAGGGAGATATCTGTGCACTGAGTGGTGTCTCACAGTCCCTCTCTCTCAGGGAGATATCTGTACACTGACTGGTGTCTCTCAGTCCCTGTCTCTCAGGGAGATATCTGTACACTGAGTGGTGTCTCTCAGTCCCTCTCTCTCAGGGAGATATCTGTACACTGAGTGGTGTCTCACAGCCCCTGTCTCTCAGGGAGATATCTGTACACTGACTGGTGTCTCTCAGTCCCTCTCTCTCAGGGAGATATCTGTACACTGAGTGGTGTCTCTCAGTCCCTCTCTCTCAGGGAGATATCTGTACACTGAGTGGTGTCTCTCAGTCCCTGTCTCTCAGGGAGATATCTTGTACATTGAGTGGTGTCTCTCAGACCCTGTCTCTCAGGGAGATATCTGTACACTCAGTGGTGTCTCTCAGTACCTCTCTCTCACGGAGATATCTGTACACTGACTGGTGTCTCTCAGTCCCTGTCTGTCAGGGAGATATCTTTTCACTGAGTGGTGTCTCTCAGTCCCTGTCTCTCAGGGAGCTTTATGTACACTGAGTGGTGTCTCACAGTCCCTCTCTCTCAGGGAGATATCTGTACACTGACTGGTGTCTCTCAGTCCCTGTCTCTCAGGGAGATATCTGTACACTGAGTGGTGTCTCTCAGTCCCTCTCTCTCAGGGAGATATCTGTACACTGACTGGTGTCTCTCAGTCCCTCTCTCTCAGGGAGATATCTGTACATTGACTGGTGTCTCTCAGTCCCTCTCTCTCCGGGAGATATATGTACACAGACTGGTGTCTCTCAGTCCCTCTCTCTCAGGGAGGTATCTGTACACTGACTGGTGTCTCTCAGCCCCTGTCTCTCAGGGAGGTATCTGTACACTGACTGGTGTCTCTCAGTCCCTGTCTCTCAGGGAGATATCTGTACACTGACTGGTGTCTCTCAGTCCCTGTCTCTCAGTGAGCTTTATGTACACTGAGTGGTGTCTCTCAGGGAGATATCTGTACACTGAGTGGTGTCTCTCAGTCCCTCTCTCTCAGGGAGATATCTGTACACTGACTGGTGTCTCTCAGCCCCTCTCTCTCAGGGAGATATCTGTGCACTGAGTGGTGTCTCACAGTCCCTCTCTCTCAGGGAGATATCTGTACACTGACTGGTGTCTCTCAGTCCCTGTCTCTCAGGGAGATATCTGTACACTGAGTGGTGTCTCTCAGTCCCTGTCTCTCAGGGAGATATCTGTACACTGACTGGTGTCTCTCAGTCCCTCTCTCAGGGAGGTATCTGTACACTGAGTGGTGTCTCTCAGTCCCTGTCTCTCAGGGAGATATATGTGCACTGACTGGTGTCTCTCAGTCCTTGTCTCTCAGGGAGATATCTGTACACTGAGTGGTGTCTTTCAGTCCCTCTCTCTCAGGGAGATATCTGTACACTGAGTGGTGTCTCTCAGTTCCTGTCTCTCAGGGAGATATCTGTACACTGACTGGTGTCTCTCAGTCCCTCTCTCTCAGGGAGATATCTGTACACTGACTGGTGTCTCTCAGTCCCTCTCTCTCAGGGAGATATCTGTACACTGAGTGGTGTCTCACAGCCCCTGTCTCTCAGGGAGATATCTGTACACTGACTGGTGTCTCTCAGTCCCTCTCTCTCAGGGAGATATCTGTACACTGAGTGGTGTCTCTCAGTCCCTCTCTCTCAGGGAGATATCTGTACACTGAGTGGTGTCTCTCAGTCCCTGTCTCTCAGGGAGATATCTGTACATTGAGTGGTGTCTCTCAGTCCCTGTCTCTCAGGGAGATATCTGTACACTGAGTGGTGTCTCTCAGTCCCTGTCTCTCAGGGAGATATCTGTACACTGAGTGGTGTCTCTCAGTACCTCTCTCTCAGGGAGATATGTGTACACTGACTGGTGTCTCTCAGTCCCTCTCTCTCAGGGAGATATCTGTACACAGAGTGGTGTCTCTCAGTCCCTGTCTCTCAGGGAGATATCTGAACACTGAGTGGTGTCTCTTAGTCCCTCTCTCTCAGGGAGATATCTGTACACTGAGTGGTGTCTCTCAGTCCCTGTCTCTCAGGGAGATATCTGTACACTGACTGGTGTCTCTCAGTCCCTGTCTCTCAGGGAGATATCTGTACACTGAGTGGTGTCTCTCAGTCCCTCTCTCTCAGGGAGATATCTGTACACTGAGTGGTGTCTCTCAGTCCCTGTCTCTCAGGGAGATATCTGTACATTGAGTGGTGTCTCTCAGTCCCTGTCTCTCAGGGAGATATCTGTACACTCAGTGGTGTCTCTCAGTACCTCTCTCTCACGGAGATATCTGTACACTGACTGGTGTCTCTCAGTCCCTGTCTGTCAGGGAGATATCTTTTCACTGAGTGGTGTCTCTCAGTCCCTGTCTCTCAGGGAGCTTTATGTACACTGAGTGGTGTCTCACAGTCCCTCTCTCTCAGGGAGATATCTGTACACTGACTGGTGTCTCTCAGTCCCTGTCTCTCAGGGAGATATCTGTACACTGAGTGGTGTCTCTCAGTCCCTCTCTCTCAGGGAGATATCTGTACACTGACTGGTGTCTCTCAGTCCCTCTCTCTCAGGGAGATATCTGTACATTGACTGGTGTCTCTCAGTCCCTCTCTCTCCGGGAGATATATGTACACAGACTGGTGTCTCTCAGTCCCTCTCTCTCAGGGAGGTATCTGTACACTGACTGGTGTCTCTCAGCCCCTGTCTCTCAGGGAGGTATCTGTACACTGACTGGTGTCTCTCAGTCCCTGTCTCTCAGGGAGATATCTGTACACTGACTGGTGTCTCTCAGTCCCTGTCTCTCAGTGAGCTTTATGTACACTGAGTGGTGTCTCTCAGGGAGATATCTGTACACTGAGTGGTGTCTCTCAGTCCCTCTCTCTCAGGGAGATATCTGTACACTGACTGGTGTCTCTCAGCCCCTCTCTCTCAGGGAGATATCTGTGCACTGAGTGGTGTCTCACAGTCCCTCTCTCTCAGGGAGATATCTGTACACTGACTGGTGTCTCTCAGTCCCTGTCTCTCAGGGAGATATCTGTACACTGAGTGGTGTCTCTCTGTCCCTGTCTCTCAGGGAGATATCTGTACACTGACTGGTGTCTCTCAGTCCCTCTCTCAGGGAGGTATCTGTACACTGAGTGGTGTCTCTCAGTCCCTGTCTCTCAGGGAGATATATGTGCTCTGACTGGTGTCTCTCAGTCCTTGTCTCTCAGGGAGATATCTGTACACTGAGTGGTGTCTTTCAGTCCCTCTCTCTCAGGGAGATATCTGTACACTGAGTGGTGTCTCTCAGTTCCTGTCTCTCAGGGAGATATCTGTACACTGACTGGTGTCTCTCAGTCCCTCTCTCTCAGGGAGATATCTGTACACTGACTGGTGTCTCTCAGTCCCTCTCTCTCAGGGAGATATCTGTACACTGAGTGGTGTCTCACAGCCCCTGTCTCTCAGGGAGATATCTGTACACTGACTGGTGTCTCTCAGTCCCTCTCTCTCAGGGAGATATCTGTACACTGAGTGGTGTCTCTCAGTCCCTCTCTCTCAGGGAGATATCTGTACACTGAGTGGTGTCTCTCAGTCCCTGTCTCTCAGGGAGATATCTGTACATTGAGTGGTGTCTCTCAGTCCCTGTCTCTCAGGGAGATATCTGTACACTGAGTGGTGTCTCTCAGTCCCTGTCTCTCAGGGAGATATCTGTACACTGAGTGGTGTCTCTCAGTACCTCTTTCTCAGGGAGATATCTGTACACTGACTGGTGTCTCTCAGTCCCTCTCTCTCAGGGAGATATCTGTACACAGAGTGGTGTCTCTCAGTCCCTGTCTCTCAGGGAGATATCTGAACACTGAGTGGTGTCTCTTAGTCCCTCTCTCTCAGGGAGATATCTGTACACTGAGTGGTGTCTCTCAGTCCCTGTCTCTCAGGGAGATATCTGTACACTGACTGGTGTCTCTCAGTCCCTGTCTCTCAGGGAGATATCTTTACACTGACTGGTGTCTCTCAGTCCCTGTCTCTCAGGGAGATATCTGTACACTGACTGGTGTCTCTCAGTCCCTCTCTCTCAGGGAGGTATCTGTACACTGAGTGGTGTCTCTCAGTCCCTGTCTCTCAGGGAGATATATGTGCACTGACTGGTGTCTCTCAGTCCTTGTCTCTCAGGGAGATATCTGTACACTGAGTGGTGTCTCTCAGTCCCTGTCTCTCAGGGAGATATCTGTACACTGAGTGGTGTCTCTCAGTACCTCTCTCTCAGGGAGATATCTGTACACTGACTGGTGTCTCTCAGTCCCTCTCTCTCAGGGAGATATCTGTACACAGAGTGGTGTCTCTCAGTCCCTGTCTCTCAGGGAGATATCTGAACACTGAGTGGTGTCTCTCAGTCCCTCTCTCTCAGGGAGATATCTGAACACTGAGTGGTGTCTCTCAGTCCCTGTGTCTCAGGGAGATATCTGTACACTGACTGGTGTCTATCAGTCCATGTCTCTCAGGGAGATATATGTACACTGACTGGTGTCTCTCAGTCCCTCTCTCTCAGGGAGGTATCTGTACACTGAGTGGTATCTCTCAGTCCCTGTCTCTCAGGGAGATATATGTACACTGACTGGTGTCTCTCAGTCCCTCTCTCTCAGCGAGGTATCTGGACACTGAGTGGTGTCTCTCAGTCCCTGTCTCTCAGGGAGATATATGTACACTGACTGGTGTCTCTCAGTCCCTCTCTCTCAGGGAGATATCTGTACACTGAGTGGTGTCTCTCAGTCCCTCTCTCTCAGGGAGATATCTGTACACTGAGTGGTGTCTGTCAGTCCCTGTCTCTAAGGGAGATATCTGTACACTGAGTGGTGTCTCTCAGTCCCTGTCTCTCAGGAAGATATCTGTACACTGAGTGGTGTCTCTCAGTACCTCTCTCTCACGGAGATATCTGTACACTGACTGGAGTCTCTCAGTCCCTCTCTCTCAGGGAGATATCTGTACACTGAGTGGTGTCTCACAGCCCCTGTCTCTCAGGGAGATATCTGTACACTGACTGGTGTCTCTCAGTCCCTGTCTGTCAGGGAGATATCTTTTCACTGAGTGGTGTCTCTCAGTCCCTGTCTCTCAGGGAGCTTTATGTACACTGAGTGGTGTCTCACAGTCCCTCTCTCTCAGGGAGATATCTGTACACTGACTGGTGTCTCTCAGTCCCTGTCTCTCAGGGAGATATCTGTACACTGAGTGGTGTCTCTCAGTCCCTCTCTCTCAGGGAGATATCTGTACACTGACTGGTGTCTCTCAGTCCCTCTCTCTCAGGGAGATATCTGTACACTGACTGGTGTCTCTCAGTCCCTCTCTCTCCGGGAGATATATGTACACTGACTGGTGTCTCTCAGTCCCTCTCTCTCAGGGAGGTATCTGTACACTGACTGGTGTCTCTCAGCCCCTGTCTCTCAGGGAGGTATCTGTACACTGACTGGTGTCTCTCAGTCCCTGTCTCTCAGGGAGATATCTGTACACTGACTGGTGTCTCTCAGTCCCTGTCTCTCAGTGAGCTTTATGTACACTGAGTGGTGTCTCTCAGGGAGATATCTGTACACTGAGTGGTGTCTCTCAGTCCCTCTCTCTCAGGGAGATATCTGTACACTGACTGGTGTCTCTCAGCCCCTCTCTCTCAGGGAGATATCTGTGCACTGAAAGGTGTCTCACAGTCCCTCTCTCTCAGGGAGATATCTGAACACTGACTGGTGTCTCTCAGTCCCTGTCTCTCAGGGAGATATCTGTAAACTGAGTGGTGTCTCTCAGTCCCTCTCTCTCAGGGAGATATCTGTACACTGACTGGTGTCTCTCAGTCCCTCTCTCTCAGGGAGATATCTGTACACTGAGTGGTGTCTCTCAGTCCCTCTCTCTCAGGGAGATATCTGTACACAGAGTGGTGTCTCTCAGTCCCTGTCTCTCAGGGAGATATATGTACACTGACTGGTGTCTCTCAGTCCCTCTCTCTCAGGGAGATATCTGTACACTGACTGGTGTCTCTCAGTCCCTCTCTCTCAGGGAGATATCTGTACACTGAGTGGTGTCTCACAGCCCCTGTCTCTCAGGGAGATATCTGGACACTGTCTTGTGTCTCTCAGTCCCTCTCTCTCAGGGAGATATCTGTACACTGACTGGTGTCTCACAGTCCCTCTCTCTCAGGGAGATATCTGTACACTGACTGGTGTCTCTCAGTCCCTGTCTCTCAGGGAGCTTTATGTACACTGAGTGGTGTCTCTCAGGGAGATATCTGTACACTGACTGGTGTCTCTCAGTCCCTGTCTCTCAGGGAGCTTTATGTACACTGAGTGGTGTCTCACAGTCCCTCTCTCTCAGGGAGATATCTGTACACTGACTGGTGTCTCTCAGTCCCTGTCTCTCAGGGAGATATCTGTACACTGAGTGGTGTCTCTCAGTCCCTCTCTCTCAGGGAGATATCTGCACACTGAGTGGTGTCTCTCAGTCCCTCTGTCTCAGGGAGATATCTGTACACTGACTGGTGTCTCTCAGTCCCTGTCTCTCAGGGAGATATATGTACACTGACTGGTGTCTCTCAGTCCCTCTCTCAGGGAGGTATCTGTACACTGAGTGGTGTCTCTCAGTCCCTGTCTCTCAGGGAGATATATGTGCACTGACTGGTGTCTCTCAGTCCTTGTCTCTCAGGGAGATATCTGTACACTGAGTGGTGTCTTTCAGTCCCTCTCTCTCAGGGAGATATCTGTACACTGAGTGGTGTCTCTCAGTTCCTGTCTCTCAGGGAGATATCTGTACACTGAATGGTGTGTCTCAGTCCCTCTCTCTCAGGGAGATATCTGTACTCTGACTGGTGTCTCTCAGTCCCTGTCTCTCAGGGAGATATCTGTACACTGACTGGTGTCTCTCAGTCCCTCTCTCTCAGGGAGGTATCTGTACACTGAGTGGTGTCCCTCAGTCCCTGTCTCTCAGGGACATATATGTACACTGACTGGTGTCTCTCAGTCCCTCTCTGTCAGGGAGATATCTGTACACTGACTGGTGTCTCTCAGTCCCTCTCTCTCAGGGAGATATCTGTACACTGAGTGGTGTCTCACAGCCTCTGTCTCTCAGGGAGATATCTGTACACTGACTGGTGTCTCTCAGTCCCTCTCTCTCAGGGAGGTATCTGTACACTGAGTGGTGTCTCTCAGTCCCTCTCTCTCAGGGAGATATCTGTACACTGATTGGTGTCTCTCAGTCCCTCTCTCTCAGGGAGATATCTGTACACTGAGTGGTGTCTCTCAGTCCCTGTCTCTCAGGGAGATATATGTACACTGACTGGTGTCTCTCAGTCCCTCTCTCTCAGGGAGATATCTGTACACTGAGTGGTGTCTCACAGCCCCTGTCTCTCAGGGAGATATCTGTACACTGCCTGGTGTCTCTCAGTCCCTGTCTGTCAGGGGGATATCTACACACTGAGTGGTGTCTCTCAGTCCCTGTCTCTCAGGGAGCTTTATGTATACTGAGTGGTGTCTCTCAGGGAAATATCTGTACACTGACTGGTGTCTCTCAGTCCCTGTCTCTCAGGGAGCTTTATGTACACTGAGTGGTGTCTCTCAGTCCCTCTCTCTCAGGGAGATATTTGTACACTGACTGGTGTCTCTCAGTCCCTTTCTCTCAGGGAGATATCTGTACACTGAGTGGTGTCTCACAGTCCCTCTCTCTCAGGGAGACATCTGTACACTGACTGGTGTCTCTCAGTCCCTGTCTCTCAGGGAGATATCTGTACACTGACTGGTGTCTCTCAGTCCCTCTCTCTCAGGGAGATATCTGAATGCTGACGAGTGTCTCTCAGTCCCTCTCTCTCAGGGAGATATCTGTACACTGAGTGGTGTCTCTCAGTCACTCTCTCTCAGGGAGATATCTGTACACTGACTGGTGTCTCTCAGTCCCTGTCTGTCAGGGAGATATATGTACACTGACTGGTGTCTCTCAGTCCCTCTCTCGGGGAGGTATCTGTACATTGAGTGGTGTCTCTCAGTCCCTGTCTCTCAGGGAGATATATGGACACTGACTGGTGTCTCTCAGTCCTTGTCTCTCAGGGAGATATCTGCACACTGAGTGGTGTCTCTCAGTCCCTGTCTCTCAGGGAGATATCTGTACATTGAGTGGTGTCTCTCAGTCCCTGTCTCTCAGGGAGATATCTGTACACTGAGTGGTGTCTCTCAGTCCCTCTCTCTCAGGGAGATATCTGTACACTGAGTGGTGTCTCTCAGTACCTCTCTCTCACGGAGATATCTGTACACTGACTGGTGTCTCTCAGTCCCTGTCTCTCAGGGAGATATCTGTACACTGATTGGTGTCTCTCAGTCCCTCTCTCTCAGGGAGATATCTGTACACTGACTGGTGTCTCTCAGTCCCTCTCTCTCAGGGAGATATCTGTACACAGAGTGGTGTCTCTCAGTCCCTGTCTCTCAGGGAGATATCTGTACACTGAGTGGTGTCTCTCAGTCCCTCTCTCTCAGGGAGATATCTGAACACTGAGTGGTGTCTCTCAGTCCCTGTCTCTCAGGGAGATATATGTACACTGACTGGTGTCTCTCAGTCCCTCTCTCTCAGGGAGGTATCTGTACACTGAGTGGTGTCTCTCAGTCCCTGTCTCTCAGGGAGATATATGTACACTGACTGGTGTCTCTCAGTCCCTCTCTCTCAGCGAGGTATCTGTACACTGAGTGGTGTCTCTCAGTCCCTGTCTCTCCGGGAGATATATGTACACTGAGTGGTGTCTCTCAGTCCCTGTCTCTCAGGGAGATATCTGTACACTGAGTGGTGTCTCTCAGTACCTCTCTCTCACGGAGATATCTGTACACTGACTGGTGTCTCTCAGTCCCTCTCTCTCAGGGAGATATCTGTACACTGAGTGGTGTCTCACAGCCCCTGTCTCTCAGGGAGATATCTGTACACTGTCTGGTGTCTCTCAGTCCCTGTCTGTCAGGGAGATATCTACACACTGAGTGGTGTCTCTCAGTCCCTGTCTCTCAGGGAGCTTTATGTACACTGAGTGGTGTCTCTCAGGGAAATATCTGTACACTGACTGGTGTCTCTCAGTCCCTGTCTCTCAGGGAGCTTTATGTACACTGAGTGGTGTCTCTCAGTCCCTCTCTCTCAGGGAGATATTTGTACACTGACTGGTGTCTCTCAGTCCCTGTCTCTCAGGGAGATATCTGTACACTGAGTGGTGTCTCTCAGTCCCTCCCTCTCAGGGAGATATCTGTACACTGACTGGTGTCTCTCAGTCCCTTTCTCTCAGGGAGATATCTGTACACTGAGTGGTGTCTCACAGTCCCTCTCTCTCGGAGACATCTGTACACTGACTGGTGTCTCTCAGTCCCTTTCTCTCAGGGAGATATCTGTGCACTGAGTGGTGTCTCTCAGTCCCTCTCTCTCAGGGAGATATCTGTACACTGACTGGTGTCTCTCAGTCCCTGTCTCTGAGGGAGATATCTATACACTGAGTGGTGTCTCTCAGTCCCTGTCTGTCAGGGAGATATCTGTACACTGACTGGTGTCTCTCAGTCCCTCTCTCTCAGGGAGATATCTGAACGCTGACTAGTGTCTCTCAGTCCCTCTCTCTCAGGGAGATATCTGTACACTGAGTGGTGTCTCTCAGTCACTCTCTCTCAGGGAGATATCTGTACACTGACTGGTGTCTCTCAGTCCCTGTCTCTCAGGGTGATATATTTACACTGACTGGTGTCTCTCAGTCCCTCTCTCGGGGAGGTATCTGTACACTGAGTGGTGTCTCTCAGTCCCTGTCTCTCAGGGAGATATATGGACACTGACTGGTGTCTCTCAGTCCTTGTCTCTCAGGGAGATATCTGCACACTGAGTGGTGTCTCTCAGTCCCTCTCTCTCAGGGAGATATCTGTGCACTGAGTGGCGTCACTCAGTTCCTGTCTCTCTGGGAAAAATCTGTACACTGAATGGTGTCTCTCAGTCCCTCTCTCTCAGGGAGATATCTGTACTCTGACTGGTGTCTCTCAGTCCCTGTCTCTCAGGGAGATATCTGTGCACTGAGTGGTGTCTCTCAGTCCCTCTCTCTCAGGGAGATATCTGTACACTGACTGGTGTCTCTCAGTCCCTCTCTCTCAGGGAGGTATCTGTCCACTGAGTGGTGTCTCTCAGTCCCTGTCTCTCAGGGACATATATGTACACTGACTGGTGTCTCTCAGTCCCTCTCTCTCAGGGAGATATCTGTACACTGACTGGTGTCTCTCAGTCCCTCTCTCTCAGGGAGATATCTGTACACTGAGTGGTGTCTCACAGCCCCTGTCTCTCAGGGAGATATCTGTACACTGACTGGTGTCTCTCAGTCCCTCTCTCTCAGGGAGATATCTGTACACTGAGTGGTGTCTCTCAGTCCCTCTCTCTCAGGGAGATATCTGTACACTGAGTGGTGTCTCTCAGTCCCTGTCTCTCAGGGAGATATCTGTACATTGAGTGGTGTCTCTCAGTCCCTGTCTCTCAGGGAGATATCTGTACACTGAGTGGTGTCTCTCAGTCCCTGTCTCTCAGGGAGATATCTGTACACTGAGTGGTGTCTCTCAGTACCTCTCTCTCACGGAGATATCTGTACACTGACTGGTGTCTCTCAGTCCCTCTCTCTCAGGGAGATATCTGTACACAGAGTGGTGTCTCTCAGTCCCTGTCTCTCAGGGAGATATCTGTACACTGAGTGGTGTCTCTCAGTCCCTCTGTCTCAGGGAGATATCTGAACACTGAGTGGTGTCTCTCAGTCCCTGTGTCTCAGGGAGATATCTGTACACTGACTGGTGTCTATCAGTCCCTGTCTCTCAGGGAGATATATGTACACTGACTGGTGTCTCTCAGTCCCTCTCTCTCAGGGAGGTATCTGTACACTGAGTGGTGTCTCTCAGTCCCTGTCTCTCTGGGAGATGTATGTACACTGACTGGTGTCTCTCATTCCCTCTCTCTCAGCGAGGTATCTGTACACTGAGTGGTGTCTCTCAGTCCCTGTCTCTCAGGGAGCTATATGTACACTGACTGGTGTCTCTCAGTCCCTCTCTTTCAGGGAGATATCTGTACACTGAGTGGTGTCTCTCAGTCCCTCTCTCTCAGGGAGATATCTGTACACTGAGTGGTGTCTCTCAGTCCCTGTCTCTCAGGGAGATATCTGTACACTGAGTGGTGTCTCTCAGTCCCTGTCTCTCAGGGAGATATCTGTACACTGAGTGGTGTCTCTCAGTACCTCTCTCTCACGGAGATATCTGTACACTGACTGGTGTCTCTCAGTACCTCTCTCTCACGGAGATATCTGTACACTGACTGGTGTCTCTCAGTCCCTCACTCTCAGGGAGATATCTGTACACTGACTGGTGTCTCACAGTCCCTCTCTCTCAGAGAGATATCTGTACACTGACTTGTGTCTCTCAGTCCCTCTCTCTCAGGGAGATATCTGTACACTGAGTGGTGTCTCTCAGTCCCTCTCTCTCAGGGAGCTTTATGTACACTGAGTGGTGTCTCTCAGGGAGATATCTGTACACTGACTGGTGTCTCTCAGTCCCTGTCTCTCAGGGAGCGTTATGTACACTGAGTGGTGTCTCACAGTCCCTCTCTCTCAGGGAGATATCTGTACACTGACTGGTGTCTCTCAGTCCCTGTCTCTCAGGGAGATATCTGTACACTGAGTGGTGTCTCTCAGTCCCTCTCTCTCAGGGAGATATCTCTACACTGAGTGGTGTCTCTCAGTCCCTCTGTCTCAGGGAGATATCTGTACACTGACTGGTGTCTCTCAGTCCCTGTCTCTCAGGGAGATATATGTACACTGACTGGTGTCTCTCAGTCCCTCTCTCAGGGAGGTATCTGTACACTGAGTGGTGTCTCTCAGTCCCTGTCTCTCAGGGAGATATATGTGCACTGACTGGTGTCTCTCAGTCCTTGTCTCTCAGGGAGATATCTGTACAGTGAGTGGTGTCTTTCAGTCCCTCTCTGTCAGGGAGATATCTGTACACTGAGTGGTGTCTCTCAGTTCCTGTCTCTCAGGGAGATATCTGTACACTGAATGGTGTCTCTCAGTCCCTCTCTCTCAGGGAGATATCTGTACTCTGACTGGTGTCTCTCAGTCCCTGTCTCTCAGGGAGATATCTGTACACTGACTGGTGTCTCTCAGTACCTCTCTCTCACAGAGATATCTGTACACTGACTGGTGTCTCTCAGTCCCTCTCTCTCAGGGAGATATCTGTACACTGAGTGGTGTCTCACAGCCCCTGTCTCTCAGGGAGATATCTGTACACTGTCTGGTGTCTCTCAGTCCCTGTCTGTCAGGGAGAAATCTACACACTGAGTGGTGTCTCTCAGTCCCTGTCTCTCAGGGAGCTTTATGTACACTGAGTGGTGTCTCTCAGTCCCTCTCTCTCAGGGAGATATTTGTACACTGACTGGTGTCTCTCAGTCCCTGTCTCTCAGGGAGATATCTGTACACTGAGTGGTGTCTCTCAGTCCCTCTCTCTCAGGGAGATATCTGTACACTGACTGGTGTCTCTCAGTCCCTTTCTCTCAGGGAGATATCTGTACACTGAGTGGTGTCTCACAGTCCCTCTCTCTCAGGGAGACATCTGTACACTGACTGGTGTCTCTCAGTCCCTGTCTCTCAGGGAGATATCTGTGCACTGCGTGGTGTCTCTCAGTCCCTCTCTCTCAGGGAGATATCTGTACACTGACTGGTGTCTCTCAGTCCCTGTCTCTCAGGGAGATATCTATACACTGAGTGGTGTCTCTCAGTCCCTGTCTGTCAGGGAGATATCTGTACACTGAGTGGTGTCTCTCAGTCCCTCTCTCTCAGGGAGATATCTGAACGCTGACTAGTGTCTCTCAGTCCCTCTCTCTCAGGGAGATATCTGTACACTGAGTGGTGTCTCTCAGTCACTCTCTCTCAGGGAGATATCTGTACACTGACTGGTGTCTCTCAGTCCCTGTCTCTCAGGGAGATATATGTACACTGACTGGTGTCTCTCAGTCCCTCTCTCGGGCAGGTATCTGTACACTGAGTTGTGTCTCTCAGTCCCTGTCTCTCAGGGAGATATCTGCACACTGAGTGGTGTCTCTCAGTCCCTCTCTCTCAGGGAGATATCTGTACATTGAGTGGCGTCACTCAGTTCCTGTCTCTCTGGGAGATATCTGTACACTGAATGGTGTCTCTCAGTCCCTCTCTCTCAGGGAGATATCTGTACTCTGACTGGTGTCTCTCAGTCCCTGTCTCTCAGGGAGATATCTGTGCACTGAGTGGTGTCTCTCAGTCCCTCTCTCTCAGGGAGATATCTGTACACTGACTGGTGTCTCTCAGTCCCTCTCTCTCAGGGAGGTATTTGTCCACTGAGTGGTGTCTCTCAGTCCCTGTCTCTCAGGGACATATATGTACACTGACTGGTGTCTCTCAGTCCCTCTCTCTCAGGGAGATATCTGTACACTGACTGGTGTCTCTCAGTCCCTCTCTCTCAGGGAGATATCTGTACACTGAGTGGTGTCTCACAGCCCCTGTCTCTCAGGGAGATATCTGTACACTGACTGGTGTCTCTCAGTCCCTCTCTCTCAGGGAGATATCTGTACACTGAGTGGTGTCTCTCAGTCCCTGTCTCTCAGGGAGATATCTGTACATTGAGTGGTGTCTCTCAATCCCTGTCTCTCAGGGAGATATCTGTACACTGAGTGGTGTCTCTCAGTCCCTGTCTCTCAGGGAGATATCTGTACACTGAGTGGTGTCTCTCAGTACCTCTCTCTCACGGAGATATCTGTACACTGACTGGTGTCTCTCAGTCCCTGTCTCTCAGGGAGATATCTGTACACTGATTGGTGTCTCTCAGTCCCTGTCTCTCAGGGAGATATCTGTACATTGAGTGGTGTCTCTCAGTCCCTGTCTCTCAGGGAGATATCTGTACACTGAGTGGTGTCTCTCAGTCCCTGTCTCTCAGGGAGATATCTGTACACTGAGTGGTGTCTCTCAGTACCTCTCTCTCACGGAGATATCTGTACACTGACTGGTGTCTCTCAGTCCCTCTCTCTCAGGGAGATATCTGTACACAGAGTGGTGTCTCTCAGTCCCTGTCTCTCAGGGAGATATCTGTACACTGAGTGGTGTCTCTCAGTCCCTCTATCTCAGGGAGATATCTGAACACTGAGTGGTGTCTCTCAGTCCCTGTGTCTCAGGGAGATATCTGTACACTGACTGGTGTCTATCAGTCCCTGTCTCTCAGGGAGATATATGTACACTGACTGGTGTCTCTCAGTCCCTCTCTCTCAGGGAGGTATCTGTACACTGAGTGGTGTCTCTCAGTCCCTGTCTCTCAGGGAGATATATGTACACTGACTGGTGTCTCTCAGTCCCTCTCTCTCAGCGAGGTATCTGTACACTGAGTGGTGTCTCTCAGTCCCTGTCTCTCAGGGAGATATATGTACACTGACTGGTGTCTCTCAGTCCCTCTCTTTCATGGAGATATCTGTACACTGAGTGGTGTCTCTCAGTCCCTCTCTCTCAGGGAGATATCTGTACACTGAGTGGTGTCTCTCAGTCCCTGTCTCTCAGGGAGATATCTGTACACTGAGTGGTGTCTCTCAGTCCCTGTCTCTCAGGCAGATATCTGTACACTGAGTGGTGTCTCTCAGTACCTCTCTCTCACGGAGATATCTGTACACTGACTGGTGTCTCTCAGTACCTCTCTCTCACGGAGATATCTGTACACTGACTGGTGTCTCTCAGTCCCTCACTCTCAGGGAGATATCTGTACACTGACTGGTGTCTCACAGTCCCTCTCTCTCAGAGAGATATCTGTACACTGACTGGTGTCTCTCAGTCCCTCTCTCTCAGGGAGATATCTGTACACTGAGTGGTGTCTCTCAGTCCCTCTCTCTCAGGGAGCTTTATGTACACTGAGTGGTGTCTCTCAGGGAGATATCTGTACACTGACTGGTGTCTCTCAGTCCCTGTCTCTCAGGGAGCGTTATGTACACTGAGTGGTGTCTCACAGTCCCTCTCTCTCAGGGAGATATCTGTACACTGACTGGTGTCTCTCAGTCCCTGTCTCTCAGGGAGATATCTGTACACTGAGTGGTGTCTCTCAGTCCCTCTCTCTCAGGGAGATATCTGTACACTGAGTGGTGTCTCTCAGTCCCTCTGTCTCAGGGAGATATCTGTACACTGACTGGTGTCTCTCAGTCCCTGTCTCTCAGGGAGATATATGTACACTGACTGGTGTCTCTCAGTCCCTCTCTCAGGGAGGTATCTGTACACTGAGTGGTGTCTCTCAGTCCCTGTATCTCAGGGAGATATATGTGCACTGA
The DNA here is from genome assembly GCF_036365525.1 of Heterodontus francisci. Classification (NCBI taxonomy): domain Eukaryota; kingdom Metazoa; phylum Chordata; class Chondrichthyes; order Heterodontiformes; family Heterodontidae; genus Heterodontus; species Heterodontus francisci. The sequence goes on from NC_090403.1 coordinate 1,874,423, forward strand.
CTGGTGTCTCTCAGTCCTTGTCTCTCAGGGAGATATCTGTACAGTGAGTGGTGTCTTTCAGTCCCTCTCTGTCAGGGAGATATCTGTACACTGAGTGGTGTCTCTCAGTTCCTGTCTCTCAGGGAGATATCTGTACACTGAATGGTGTCTCTCAGTCCCTCTCTCTCAGGGAGATATCTGTACTCTGACTGGTGTCTCTCAGTCCCTGTCTCTCAGGGAGATATCTGTACACTGACTGGTGTCTCTCAGTACCTCTCTCTCACGGAGATATCTGTACACTGACTGGTGTCTCTCAGTCCCTCTCTCTCAGGGAGATATCTGTACACTGAGTGGTGTCTCACAGCCCCTGTCTCTCAGGGAGATATCTGTACACTGTCTGGTGTCTCTCAGTCCCTGTCTGTCAGGGAGATATCTACACACTGAGTGGTGTCTCTCAGTCCCTGTCTCTCAGGGAGCTTTATGTACACTGAGTGGTGTCTCTCAGTCCCTCTCTCTCAGGGAGATATTTGTACACTGACTGGTGTCTCTCAGTCCCTGTCTCTCAGGGAGATATCTGTACACTGAGTGGTGTCTCTCAGTCCCTCTCTCTCAGGGAGATATCTGTACACTGACTGGTGTCTCTCAGTCCCTTTCTCTCAGGGAGATATCTGTACACTGAGTGGTGTCTCACAGTCCCTCTCTCTCAGGGAGACATCTGTACACTGACTGGTGTCTCTCAGTCCCTGTCTCTCAGGGAGATATCTGTGCACTGAGTGGTGTCTCTCAGTCCCTCTCTCTCAGGGAGATATCTGTACACTGACTGGTGTCTCTCAGTCCCTGTCTCTCAGGGAGATATCTATACACTGAGTGGTGTCTCTCAGTCCCTGTCTGTCAGGGAGATATCTGTACACTGACTGGTGTCTCTCAGTCCCTGTCTCTCAGGGAGATATCTATACACTGAGTGGTGTCTCTCAGTCCCTCTCTCTCAGGGAGATATCTGAACGCTGACTAGTGTCTCTCAGTCCCTCTCTCTCAGGGAGATATCTGTACACTGAGTGGTGTCTCTCAGTCACTCTCTCTCAGGGAGATATCTGTACACTGACTGGTGTCTCTCAGTCCCTGCCTCTCAGGGAGATATATGTACACTGACTGGTGTCTCTCAGTCCCTCTCTCGGGCAGGTATCTGTACACTGAGTGGTGTCTCTCAGTCCCTGTCTCTCAGGGAGATATATGGACACTGACTGGTGTCTCTCAGTCCTTGTCTCTCAGGGAGATATCTGCACACTGAGTGGTGTCTCTCAGTCCCTCTCTCTCATGGAGATATCTGTACATTGAGTGGCGTCACTCAGTTCCTGTCTGTCTGGGAGATATCTGTACACTGAATGTTGTCTCTCAGTCCCTCTCTCTCAGGGAGATATCTGTACTCTGACTGGTGTCTCTCAGTCCCTGTCTCTCAGGGAGATATCTGTGCACTGAGTGGTGTCTCTCAGTCCCTCTCTCTCAGGGAGATATCTGTACACTGACTGGTGTCTCTCAGTCCCTCTCTCTCAGGGAGGTATTTGTCCACTGAGTGGTGTCTCTCAGTCCCTGTCTCTCAGGGACATATATGTACACTGACTGGTGTCTCTCAGTCCCTCTCTCAGGGAGATATCTGTACACTGACTGGTGTCTCTCAGTCCCTCTCTCTCAGGGAGATATCTGTACACTGAGTGGTGTCTCACAGCCCCTGTCTCTCAGGGAGATATCTGTACACTGACTGGTGTCTCTCAGTCCCTCTCTCTCAGGGAGATATCTGTACACTGAGTGGTGTCTCTCAGTCCCTCTCTCTCAGGGAGATATCTGTACACTGAGTGGTGTCTCTCAGTCCCTGTCTCTCAGGGAGATATCTGTACATTGAGTGGTGTCTCTCAATCCCTGTCTCTCAGGGAGATATCTGTACACTGGGTGGTGTCTCTCAGTCCCTGTCTCTCAGGGAGATATCTGTACACTGAGTGGTGTCTCTCAGTACCTCTCTCTCACGGAGATATCTGTACACTGACTGGTGTCTCTCAGTCCCTGTCTCTCAGGGAGATATCTGTACACTGATTGGTGTCTCTCAGTCCCTCTCTCTCAGGGAGATATCTGTACACTGACTGGTGTCTCTCAGTCCCTCTCTCTCAGGGAGATATCTGTACACAGAGTGGTGTCTCTCAGTCCCTGTCTCTCAGGGAGATATCTGTACACTGAGTGGTGTCTCTCAGTCCCTCTCTCTCAGGGAGATATCTGTACACTGAGTGGTGTCTCTCAGTCCCTGTCTCTCAGGGAGATATATGTACACTGTCTGGTGTCTCTCAGTCCCTGTCTGTCAGGGAGATATCTACACACTGAGTGGTGTCTCTCAGTCCCTGTCTCTCAGGGAGCTTTATGTACATTGAGTGGTGTCTCTCAGTCCCTCTCTCTCAGGGAGATATCTGTACACTGACTGGTGTCTCTCAGTCCCTCTCTCTCAGGGAGATATCTGTACACTGAGTGGTGTCTCACAGCCCCTGTCTCTCAGGGAGATATCTGTACACTGACTGGTGTCTCTCAGTCCCTCTCTCTCAGGGAGATATCTGTACACTGAGTGGTGTCTCTCAGTCCCTGTCTCTCAGGGAGATATCTGTACATTGAGTGGTGTCTCTCAATCCCTGTCTCTCAGGGAGATATCTGTACACTGAGTGGTGTCTCTCAGTCCCTGTCTCTCAGGGAGATATCTGTACACTGAGTGGTGTCTCTCAGTACCTCTCTCTCACGGAGATATCTGTACACTGACTGGTGTCTCTCAGTCCCTGTCTCTCAGGGAGATATCTGTACACTGATTGGTGTCTCTCAGTCCCTGTCTCTCAGGGAGATATCTGTACATTGAGTGGTGTCTCTCAGTCCCTGTCTCTCAGGGAGATATCTGTACACTGAGTGGTGTCTCTCAGTCCCTGTCTCTCAGGGAGATATCTGTACACTGAGTGGTGTCTCTCAGTACCTCTCTCTCACGGAGATATCTGTACACTGACTGGTGTCTCTCAGTCCCTCTCTCTCAGGGAGATATCTGTACACAGAGTGGTGTCTCTCAGTCCCTGTCTCTCAGGGAGATATCTGTACACTGAGTGGTGTCTCTCAGTCCCTCTGTCTCAGGGAGATATCTGAACACTGAGTGGTGTCTCTCAGTCCCTGTGTCTCAGGGAGATATCTGTACACTGACTGGTGTCTATCAGTCCCTGTCTCTCAGGGAGATATATGTACACTGACTGGTGTCTCTCAGTCCCTCTCTCTCAGGGAGGTATCTGTACACTGAGTGGTGTCTCTCAGTCCCTGTCTCTCAGGGAGATATATGTACACTGACTGGTGTCTCTCAGTCCCTCTCTCTCAGCGAGGTATCTGTACACTGAGTGGTGTCTCTCAGTCCCTGTCTCTCAGGGAGATATATGTACACTGACTGGTGTCTCTCAGTCCCTCTCTTTCATGGAGATATCTGTACACTGAGTGGTGTCTCTCAGTCCCTCTCTCTCAGGGAGATATCTGTACACTGAGTGGTGTCTCTCAGTCCCTGTCTCTCAGGGAGATATCTGTACACTGAGTGGTGTCTCTCAGTCCCTGTCTCTCAGGCAGATATCTGTACACTGAGTGGTGTCTCTCAGTACCTCTCTCTCACGGAGATATCTGTACACTGACTGGTGTCTCTCAGTACCTCTCTCTCACGGAGATATCTGTACACTGACTGGTGTCTCTCAGTCCCTCACTCTCAGGGAGATATCTGTACACTGACTGGTGTCTCACAGTCCCTCTCTCTCAGAGAGATATCTGTACACTGACTGGTGTCTCTCAGTCCCTCTCTCTCAGGGAGATATCTGTACACTGAGTGGTGTCTCTCAGTCCCTCTCTCTCAGGGAGCTTTATGTACACTGAGTGGTGTCTCTCAGGGAGATATCTGTACACTGACTGGTGTCTCTCAGTCCCTGTCTCTCAGGGAGCGTTATGTACACTGAGTGGTGTCTCACAGTCCCTCTCTCTCAGGGAGATATCTGTACACTGACTGGTGTCTCTCAGTCCCTGTCTCTCAGGGAGATATCTGTACACTGAGTGGTGTCTCTCAGTCCCTCTCTCTCAGGGAGATATCTGTACACTGAGTGGTGTCTCTCAGTCCCTCTGTCTCAGGGAGATATCTGTACACTGACTGGTGTCTCTCAGTCCCTGTCTCTCAGGGAGATATATGTACACTGACTGGTGTCTCTCAGTCCCTCTCTCAGGGAGGTATCTGTACACTGAGTGGTGTCTCTCAGTCCCTGTATCTCAGGGAGATATATGTGCACTGACTGGTGTCTCTCAGTCCTTGTCTCTCAGGGAGATATCTGTACAGTGAGTGGTGTCTTTCAGTCCCTCTCTGTCAGGGAGATATCTGTACACTGAGTGGTGTCTCTCAGTTCCTGTCTCTCAGGGAGATATCTGTACACTGAATGGTGTCTCTCAGTCCCTCTCTCTCAGGGAGATATCTGTACTCTGACTGGTGTCTCTCAGTCCCTGTCTCTCAGGGAGATATCTGTACACTGACTGGTGTCTCTCAGTACCTCTCTCTCACGGAGATATCTGTACACTGACTGGTGTCTCTCAGTCCCTCTCTCTCAGGGAGATATCGGTACACTGAGTGGTGTCTCACAGCCCCTGTCTCTCAGGGAGATATCTGTACACTGTCTGGTGTCTCTCAGTCCCTGTCTGTCAGGGAGATATCTACACACTGAGTGGTGTCTCTCAGTCCCTGTCTCTCAGGGAGCTTTATGTACACTGAGTGGTGTCTCTCAGTCCCTCTCTCTCAGGGAGATATTTGTACACTGACTGGTGTCTCTCAGTCCCTGTCTCTCAGGGAGATATCTGTACACTGAGTGGTGTCTCTCAGTCCCTCTCTCTCAGGGAGATATCTGTACACTGACTGGTGTCTCTCAGTCCCTTTCTCTCAGGGAGATATCTGTACACTGAGTGGTGTCTCACAGTCCCTCTCTCTCAGGGAGACATCTGTACACTGACTGGTGTCTCTCAGTCCCTGTCTCTCAGGGAGATATCTGTGCACTGAGTGGTGTCTCTCAGTCCCTCTCTCTCAGGGAGATATCTGTACACTGACTGGTGTCTCTCAGTCCCTGTCTCTCAGGGAGATATCTATACACTGAGTGGTGTCTCTCAGTCCCTGTCTGTCAGGGAGATATCTGTACACTGACTGGTGTCTCTCAGTCCCTGTCTCTCAGGGAGATATCTATACACTGAGTGGTGTCTCTCAGTCCCTCTCTCTCAGGGAGATATCTGAACGCTGACTAGTGTCTCTCAGTCCCTCTCTCTCAGGGAGATATCTGTACACTGAGTGGTGTCTCTCAGTCACTCTCTCTCAGGGAGATATCTGTACACTGACTGGTGTCTCTCAGTCCCTGTCTCTCAGGGAGATATATGTACACTGACTGGTGTCTCTCAGTCCCTCTCTCGGGCAGGTATCTGTACACTGAGTGGTGTCTCTCAGTCCCTGTCTCTCAGGGAGATATATGGACACTGACTGGTGTCTCTCAGTCCTTGTCTCTCAGGGAGATATCTGCACACTGAGTGGTGTCTCTCAGTCCCTCTCTCTCAGGGAGATATCTGTACATTGAGTGGCGTCACTCAGTTCCTGTCTGTCTGGGAGATATCTGTACACTGAATGTTGTCTCTCAGTCCCTCTCTCTCAGGGAGATATCTGTACTCTGACTGGTGTCTCTCAGTCCCTGTCTCTCAGGGAGATATCTGTGCACTGAGTGGTGTCTCTCAGTCCCTCTCTCTCAGGGAGATATCTGTACACTGACTGGTGTCTCTCAGTCCCTCTCTCTCAGGGAGGTATTTGTCCACTGAGTGGTGTCTCTCAGTCCCTGTCTCTCAGGGACATATATGTACACTGACTGGTGTCTCTCAGTCCCTCTCTCAGGGAGATATCTGTACACTGAGTGGTGTCTCACAGCCCCTGTCTCTCAGGGAGATATCTGTACACTGACTGGTGTCTCTCAGTCCCTTTCTCTCAGGGAGATATCTGTACACTGAGTGGTGTCTCTCAGTCCCTCTCTCTCAGGGAGATATCTGTACACTGAGTGGTGTCTCTCAGTCCCTGTCTCTCAGGGAGATATCTGTACATTGAGTGGTGTCTCTCAATCCCTGTCTCTCAGGGAGATATCTGTACACTGGGTGGTGTCTCTCAGTCCCTGTCTCTCAGGGAGATATCTGTACACTGAGTGGTGTCTCTCAGTACCTCTCTCTCACGGAGATATCTGTACACTGACTGGTGTCTCTCAGTCCCTGTCTCTCAGGGAGATATCTGTACACTGATTGGTGTCTCTCAGTCCCTCTCTCTCAGGGAGATATCTGTACACTGACTGGTGTCTCTCAGTCCCTCTCTCTCAGGGAGATATCTGTACACAGAGTGGTGTCTCTCAGTCCCTGTCTCTCAGGGAGATATCTGTACACTGAGTGGTGTCTCTCAGTCCCTCTCTCTCAGGGAGATATCTGAACACTGAGTGGTGTCTCTCAGTCCCTGTGTCTCAGGGAGATATCTGTACACTGACTGGTGTCTATCAGTCCCTGTCTCTCAGGGAGATATATGTACACTGACTGGTGTCTCTCAGTCCCTCTCTCTCAGGGAGGTATCTGTACACTGAGTGGTGTCTCTCAGTCCCTGTCTCTCAGGGAGATATATGTACACTGACTGGTGTCTCTCAGTCCCTCTCTCTCAGCGAGGTATCTGTACACTGAGTGGTGTCTCTCAGTCCCTGTCTCTCAGGGAGATATCTGTACACTGAGTGGTGTCTCTCAGTCCCTCTCTCTCAGGGAGATATCTGTACACTGAGTGGTGTCTCTCAGTCCCTGTCTCTCAGGGAGATATCTGTACACTGAGTGGTGTCTCTCAGTACCTCTCTCTCACGGAGATATCTGTACACTGACTGGTGTCTCTCAGTACCTCTCTCTCACGGAGATATCTGTACACTGACTGGTGTCTCTCAGTCCCTCACTCTCAGGGAGATATCTGTACACTGACTGGTGTCTCACAGTCCCTCTCTCTCAGAGAGATATCTGTACACTGACTGGTGTCTCTCAGTCCCTCTCTCTCAGGGAGATATCTGTACACTGAGTGGTGTCTCTCAGTCCCTCTCTCTCAGGGAGCTTCATGTACACTGAGTGGTGTCTCTCAGGGAGATATCTGTACACTGACTGGTGTCTCTCAGTCCCTGTCTCTCAGGGAGCTTTATGTACACTGAGTGGTGTCTCACAGTCCCTCTCTCTCAGGGAGATATCTGTACACTGACTGGTGTCTCTCAGTCCCTGTCTCTCAGGGAGATATCTGTACACTGAGTTTTGTATCTCAGTCCCTCTTTCTCAGGGAGATATCTGTACACTGAGTGGTGTCTCTCAGTCCCTCTGTCTCAGGGAGATATCTGTACACTGACTGGTGTCTCTCAGTCCCTGTCTCTCAGGGAGATATATGTGCACTGACTGGTGTCTCTCACTCCCTCTCTCAGGGAGGTATCTGTACACTGAGTGGTGTCTCTCAGTCCCTGTCTCTCAGGGAGATATATGTGCACTGACTGGTGTCTCTCAGTCCTTGTCTCTCAGGGAGATATCTGTACACTGAGTGGTGTCTTTCAGTCCCTCTCTCTCAGGGAGATATCTGTACACTGAGTGGTGTCTCTCAGTTCCTGTCTCTCAGGGAGATATCTGTACACTGAATGGTGTCTCTCAGTCCCTCTCTCTCAGGGAGATATCTGTACTCTGACTGGTGTCTCTCAGTCCCTGTCTCTCAGGGAGATATCTGTACACTGACTGGTGTCTCTCAGTCCCTCTCTCTCAGGGAGGTATCTGTACACTGAGTTTTGTCTCTCAGTCCCTGTCTCTCAGGGACATATATGTACACTGACTGGTGTCTCTCAGTCCCTCTCTCTCAGGGAGATATCTGTACAATGACTGGTGTCTCTCAGTCCCTGTCTCTCAGGGAGATATCTGTACATTGAGTGATGTCTCTCAGTCCCTGTCTCTCAGGGAGATATCTGTACACTGAGTGGTGTCTCTCAGTACCTCTCTCTTACGGAGATATCTGTACACTGACTGGTGTCTCTCAGTCCCTCTCTCTCAGGGAGATATCTGTACACTGAGTGGTGTCTCACAGCCCCTGTCTCTCAGGGAGATATCTGTACACTGTCTGGTGTCTCTCAGTCCCTGTCTGTCAGGGAGATATCTACACACTGAGTGGTGTCTCTCAGTCCCTGTCTCTCAGGGAGCTTTATGTACACTGAGTGGTGTCTCTCAGGGAAATATCTGTACACTGACTGGTGTCTCTCCGTCCCTGTCTCTCAGGGAGCTTTATGTACACTGAGTGGTGTCTCTCAGTCCCTCTCTCTCAGGGAGATATTTGTACACTCACTGGTGTCTCTCAGTCCCTCTCTCTCAGGGAGATATCTGTACACTGACTGGTGTCTCTCAGTCCCTGTCTCTCAGGGAGATATCTGTACACTGAGTGGTGTCTCTCAGTCCCTCTCTCTCAGGCAGATATCTGTACACTGACTGGTGTCTCTCAGTCCCTCTCTCTCAGGGAGATATCTATACACTGAGTGGTGTCTCTCAGTCCCTGTCTGTCAGGGAGATATTTGTACACTGACTGGTGTCTCTCAGTCCCTCTCTCTCAGGGAGATATCTGAACGCTGACTAGTGTCTCTCAGTCCCTGTCTCTCAGGGAGATATCTGTACACTGACTGGTGTCTCTCAGTCCCTGTCTCTCAGGGAGATATATGTACACTGACTGGTGTCTCTCAGTCCCTCTCTCGGGGAGGTATCTGTACACTGAGTGGTGTCTCTCAGTCCCTGTCTCTCAGGGAGATATATGGACACTGACTGGTGTCTCTCAGTCCTTGTCTCTCAGGGAGATATCTGCACACTGAGTGGTGTCTCTCAGTCCCTCTCTCTCAGGGAGATATCTGTACACTGAGTGGCGTCTCTCAGTTCCTGTCTCTCAGGGAGATATCTGTACACTGAATGGTGTCTCTCAGTCCCTCTCTCTCAGGGAGATATCTGTACTCTGACTGGTGTCTCTCAGTCCCTGTCTCTCAGGGAGATGTCTGTGCACTGAGTGGTGTCTCTCAGTCCCTCTCTCTCAGGGAGATATCTGTACACTGAGTGGTGTCTCTCAGTCCCTCTCTCTCAGGGAGGTATCTGTCCACTGAATGGTGTCTCTCAGTCCCTGTCTCTCAGGGACATATATGTACACTGACTGGTGTCTCTCAGTCCCTCTCTCTCAGGGAGATATCTGTACACTGACTGGTGTCTCTCAGTCCCTCTCTCTCAGTGAGATATCTGTACACTGAGTGGTGTCTCACAGCCCCTGTCTCTCAGGGAGATATCTGTACACTGACTGGTGTCTCTCAGTCCCTCTCTCTCAGGGAGATATCTGTACACTGAGTGGTGTCTCTCAGTCCCTCTCTCTCAGGGAGATATCTGTACAATGAGTGGTGTCTCTCAGTCCCTGTCTCTCAGGGAGATATCTGTACATTGAGTGGTGTCTCTCAGTCCCTCTGTCTCAGGGAGATATCTGTACAATGACTGGTGTCTCTCAGTCCCTCTGTCTCAGGGAGATATCTGTACACTGACTGGTGTCTCTCAGTCCCTGTCTCTCAGGGAGATATATGTGCACTGACTGGTGTCTCTCACTCCCTCTCTCAGGGAGGTATCTGTACACTGAGTGGTGTCTCTCTGTCCCTGTCTCTCAGGGAGATATATGTGCACTGACTGGTGTCTCTCAGTCCTTGTCTCTCAGGGAGATATCTGTACACTGAGTGGTGTCTTTCAGTCCCTCTCTCTCAGGGAGATATCTGTACACTGAGTGGTGTCTCTCAGTTCCTGTCTCTCAGGGAGATATCTGTACACTGAATGGTGTCTCTCAGTCCCTCTCTCTCAGGGAGATATCTGTACTCTGACTGGTGTCTCTCAGTCCCTGTCTCTCAGGGAGATATCTGTACACTGACTGGTGTCTCTCAGTCCCTCTCTCTCAGGGAGGTATCTGTACACTGAGTTTTGTCTCTCAGTCCCTGTCTCTCAGGGACATATATGTACACTGACTGGTGTCTCTCAGTCCCTCTCTCTCAGGGAGATATCTGTACAATGACTGGTGTCTCTCAGTCCCTGTCTCTCAGGGAGATATCTGTACATTGAGTGATGTCTCTCAGTCCCTGTCTCTCAGGGAGATATCTGTACACTGAGTGGTGTCTCTCAGTACCTCTCTCTTACGGAGATATCTGTACACTGACTGGTGTCTCTCAGTCCCTCTCTCTCAGGGAGATATCTGTACACTGAGTGGTGTCTCACAGCCCCTGTCTCTCAGGGAGATATCTGTACACTGTCTGGTGTCTCTCAGTCCCTGTCTGTCAGGGAGATATCTACACACTGAGTGGTGTCTCTCAGTCCCTGTCTCTCAGGGAGCTTTATGTACACTGAGTGGTGTCTCTCAGGGAAATATCTGTACACTGACTGGTGTCTCTCCGTCCCTGTCTCTCAGGGAGCTTCATGTACACTGAGTGGTGTCTCTCAGTCCCTCTCTCTCAGGGAGATATTTGTACACTCACTGGTGTCTCTCAGTCCCTCTCTCTCAGGGAGATATCTGTACACTGACTGGTGTCTCTCAGTCCCTGTCTCTCAGGGAGATATCTGTACACTGAGTGGTGTCTCTCAGTCCCTCTCTCTCAGGCAGATATCTGTACACTGACTGGTGTCTCTCAGTCCCTCTCTCTCAGGGAGATATCTATACACTGAGTGGTGTCTCTCAGTCCCTGTCTGTCAGGGAGATATTTGTACACTGACTGGTGTCTCTCAGTCCCTCTCTCTCAGGGAGATATCTGAACGCTGACTAGTGTCTCTCAGTCCCTGTCTCTCAGGGAGATATCTGTACACTGACTGGTGTCTCTCAGTCCCTGTCTCTCAGGGAGATATATGTACACTGACTGGTGTCTCTCAGTCCCTCTCTCGGGGAGGTATCTGTACACTGAGTGGTGTCTCTCAGTCCCTGTCTCTCAGGGAGATATATGGACACTGACTGGTGTCTCTCAGTCCTTGTCTCTCAGGGAGATATCTGCACACTGAGTGGTGTCTCTCAGTCCCTCTCTCTCAGGGAGATATCTGTACACTGAGTGGCGTCTCTCAGTTCCTGTCTCTCAGGGAGATATCTGTACACTGAATGGTGTCTCTCAGTCCCTCTCTCTCAGGGAGATATCTGTACTCTGACTGGTGTCTCTCAGTCCCTGTCTCTCAGGGAGATGTCTGTGCACTGAGTGGTGTCTCTCAGTCCCTCTCTCTCAGGGAGATATCTGTACACTGAGTGGTGTCTCTCAGTCCCTCTCTCTCAGGGAGGTATCTGTCCACTGAATGGTGTCTCTCAGTCCCTGTCTCTCAGGGACATATATGTACACTGACTGGTGTCTCTCAGTCCCTCTCTCTCAGGGAGATATCTGTACACTGACTGGTGTCTCTCAGTCCCTCTCTCTCAGTGAGATATCTGTACACTGAGTGGTGTCTCACAGCCCCTGTCTCTCAGGGAGATATCTGTACACTGACTGGTGTCTCTCAGTCCCTCTCTCTCAGGGAGATATCTGTACACTGAGTGGTGTCTCTCAGTCCCTCTCTCTCAGGGAGATATCTGTACAATGAGTGGTGTCTCTCAGTCCCTGTCTCTCAGGGAGATATCTGTACATTGAGTGGTGTCTCTCAGTCCCTGTCTCTCAGGGAGATATCTGTACACTGAGTGGTGTCTCTCAGTCCCTGTCTCTCAGGGAGATATCTGTACACTGAGTGGTGTCTCTCAGTCCCTCTCTCTCAGGGAGATATCTGTACACTGACTGGTGTCTCTCAGTCCCTCTCTCTCAGGGAGATATCTGTACACAGAGTGGCGTCTCTCAGTCCTTGTCTCTCAGGGAGATATCTGTACACTGAGTGGTGTCTCTCAGTCCCTCTCTCTCAGGGAGATATCTGAACACTGAGTGGTGTCTCTCAGTCCCTGTGTCTCAGGGAGATATCTGTACACTGACTGGTGTCTATCAGTCCCTCTCTCTCAGGGAGATATATGTACACTGACTGGTGTCTCTCAGTCCCTCTCTCTCAGGGAGGTATCTGTACACTGAGTGGTGTCTCTCAGTCCCTGTCTCTCAGGGAGATATATGTACACTGACTGGTGTCTCTCAGTCCCTCTCTCTCAGCGAGGTATCTGTACACTGAGTGGTGTCCACCAGTCCCTGTCTCTCAGGGAGATATATGTACACTGACTGGTGTCTCTCAGCCCCTCTCTCTCAGGGAGCTTTATGTACACTGAGTGGTGTCTCTCAGTGAGATATCTGTACACTGACTGGTGTCTCTCAGTCCCTGTCTCTCAGGGAGCTTTATGTACACTGAGTGGTGTCTCACAGTCCCTCTCTCTCAGGGAGATATCTGTACACTGACTGGTGTCTCTCAGTCCCTGTCTCTCAGGGAGATATCTGTACACTGAGTGGTGTCTCTCAGTCCCTCTCTCTCAGGGAGATATCTGTACACTGAGTGGTGTCTCAGTCCCTCTGTCTCAGGGAGATATTTGTACACTGACTGGTGTCTCTCAGTCCCTGTCTCTCAGGGAGATATATGTACACTGACTGGTGTCTCTCAGTCCCTCTCTCAGGGAGGTATCTGTACACTGAGTGGTGTCTCTCAGTCCCTGTCTCTCAGGGAGATATATGTGCTCTGACTGGTGTCTCTCAGTCCTTGTCTCTCAGGGAGATATCTGTACACTGAGTGGTTTCTTTCAGTCCCTCTCTCTCAGGGAGATATCTGTACACTGAGTGGTGTCTCTCAGTTCCTGTCTCTCAGGGAGATATCTGTACACTGAATGGTGTCTCTCAGTCCCTCTCTCTCAGGGAGATATCTGTACTCTGACTGGTGTCTCTCAGTCCCTGTCTCTCAGGGAGATATCTGTACACTGACTGGTGTCTCTCAGTCCCTCTCTCTCAGGGAGGTATCTGTACACTGAGTGGTGTCTCTCAGTCCCTGTCTCTCAGGGACATATATGTACACTGACTGGTGTCTCTCAGGGAGATATCTGTACACTGACTGGTGTCTCTCTTTCCCTCTCTCTCAGGGAGATATCTGTACACTGACTGGTGTCTCTCAGTCCCTCTCTCTCAGGGAGATATCTGTACACAGAGTGGCGTCTCTCAGTCCCTGTCTCTCAGGGAGATATCTGTACACTGACTGATGTCTCTCAGTCCCTCTCTCTCAGGGAGATATCTGTACACTGACTGGTGTCTCACAGTCCATCTCTCTCAGAGAGATATCTGTACACTGACTGGTGTCTCTCAGTCCCTCTCTCTCAGGGAGATATCTGTACACTGAGTGGTGTCTCTCAGTCCCTCTCTCTCAGGGAGATATCTGTACACTGAGTGGTGTCTCTCAGTCCCTGTCTCTCAGGGAGATATCTGTACACTGACTGGTGTCTCTCAGTCCCTCTCTCTCAGGGAGGTATCTGTAAACTGACTGGTGTCTCTCAGTCCCTGTCTCTCAGGGAGATATCTGTACACTGACTGGTGTCTCTCAGTCCCTCTCTCTCAGGGAGATATCTGAACACTGAGTGGTGTCTCTCAGTCCCTGTGTCTCAGGGAGATATATGTACACTGACTGGTGTCTCTCAGTCCCTCTCTCTCAGGGAGGTATCTGTACACTGAGTGGTGTCTCTCAGTCCCTGTCTCTCAGGGAGATATATGTACACTGATTGGTGTCTCTCAGTCCCTCTCTCTCAGGGAGATATCTGTACACTGACTGGTGTCTCTCAGTCCCTCTCTCTCAGGGAGATATCTGTACACTGAGTGGCGTCTCTCAGTCCTTGTCTCTCAGGGAGATATCTGTACACTGAGTGGTGTCTCTCAGTCCCTCTCTCTCAGGGAGATATCTGAACACTGAGTGGTGTCTATCAGTCCCTCTCTCCCAGGGAGATATATGTACACTGACTGGTGTCTCTCAGTCCCTCTCTCTCAGGGAGGTATCTGTACACTGAGTGGTGTCTCTCAGTCCCTGTCTCTCAGGGAGATATATGTACACTGACTGGTGTCTCTCAGTCCCTCTCTCTCAGCGAGGTATCTGTACACTGAGTGGTGTCTCTCAGTCCCTGTCTCTCAGGGAGATATATGTACACTGACTGGTGTCTCTCAGCCCCTCTCTCTCAGGGAGCTTTATGTACACTGAGTGGTGTCTCTCAGGGAGATATCTGTACACTGACTGGTGTCTCTCAGTCCCTGTCTCTCAGGGAGCTTTATGTACACTGAGTGGTGTCTCACAGTCCCTCTCTCTCAGGGAGATATCTGTACACTGACTGGTGTCTCTCAGTCCCTGTCTCTCAGGGAGATATCTGTACACTGAGTGGTGTCTCTCAGTCCCTCTCTCTCAGGGAGATATATGTGCACTGACTGGTGTCTCTCAGTCCTTGTCTCTCAGGGAGATATCTGTACACTGAGTGGTGTCTTTCAGTCCCTCTCTCTCAGGGAGATATCTGTACACTGAGTGGTGTCTCTCAGTTCCTGTCTCTCAGGGAGATATCTGTACACTGAATGGTGTCTCTCAGTCCCTCTCTCTCAGGGAGATATCTGTACTCTGACTGGTGTCTCTCAGTCCCTGTCTCTCAGGGAGATATCTGTACACTGACTGGTGTCTCTCAGTCCCTCTCTCTCAGGGAGGTATCTGTACACTGAGTGGTGTCTCTCAGTCCCTGTCTCTCAGGGACATATATGTACACTGACTGGTGTCTCTCAGTCCCTCTCTCTCAGGGAGATATCTGTACACTGACTGGTGTCTCTCAGTCCCTCTCTCTCAGGGAGATATCTGTACACTGACTGGTGTCTCTCAGTCCCTCTCTCTCAGGGAGATATCTGTACACAGAGTGGTGTCTCTCAGTCCCTGTCTCTCAGGGAGATATCTGTACACTGACTGATGTCTCTCAGTCCCTCTCTCTCAGGGAGATATCTGTACACTGACTGGTGTCTCACAGTCCCTCTCTCTCAGAGAGATATCTGTACACTGACTGGTGTCTCTCAGTCCCTCTCTCTCAGGGAGATATCTGTACACTGAGTGGTGTCTCTCAGTCCCTCTCTCTCAGGGAGATATCTGTACACTGAGTGGTGTCTCTCAGTCCCTGTCTCTCAGGGAGATATCTGTACACTGACTGGTGTCTCTCAGTCCCTCTCTCTCAGGGAGGTATCTGTACACTGACTGGTGTCTCTCAGTCCCTGTCTCTCAGGGAGATATCTGTACACTGACTGGTTTCTCTCAGTCCCTCTCTCTCAGGGAGATATCTGAACACTGAGTGGTGTCTCTCAGTCCCTGTGTCTCAGGGAGATATATGTACACTGACTGGTGTCTCTCAGTCCCTCTCTCTCAGGGAGGTATCTGTACACTGAGTGGTGTCTCTCAGTCCCTGTCTCTCAGGGAGATATATGTACACTGATTGGTGTCTCTCTGTCCCTCTCTCTCAGGGAGATATCTGTACACTGACTGGTGTCTCTCAGTCCCTCTCTCTCAGGGAGATATCTGTACACTGAGTGGTGTCTCTCAGTCCCTCTCTCTCAGGGAGATATATGTACACTGACTGGTGTCTCTCAGTCCCTCTCTCTCAGGGAGGTATCTGTACACTGAGTGGTGTCTCTCAGTCCCTGTCTCTCATGGAGATATATGTACACTGACTGGTGTCTCTCAGTCCCTGTCTCTCAAAGATATCTGTACACTGAGTGGTGTCTCTCAGTCCCTCTCTCTCAGGGAGATATCTGTACAATGAGTGGTGTCTCTCAGTCCCTGTCTCTCAGGGAGATATCTGTACACTGACTGGTGTCTCTCAGGGAGATATCTGTACACTGAGTGTTGTCTCTCAGTCCCTCTCTCTCAGGGAGATATCTGTACACTGACTGGTGTCTCTCAGCCCCTCTCTCTCAGGGAGATATCTGTGCACTGAGTGGTGTCTCACAGTCCCTCTATCTCAGGGAGATATCTGTACACTGACTGGTGTCTCTCAGTCCGTCTCTCAGGGAGATATCTGTACACTGAGTGGTGTCTCTCAGTCCCTCTCTCTCAGGGAGATATCTGTACACTGAGTGGTGTCTCTCAGTCCCTCTCTCTCAGGGAGATATCTGTACACTGAGTGGTGTCTCTCAGTCCCTGTCTCTCAGGGAGATATATGTACACTGACTGGTGTCTCTCAGTCCCTCTCTCTCAGGGAGATATCTGTACACTGACTGGTGTCTCTCAGTCCCTCTCTCTCAGGGAGGTATCTGTACACTGAGTGGTGTCTCTCAGTCCCTGTCTCTCAGGGAGATATATGTACACTGAGTGGTGTCTCACAGCCCCTGTCTCTCAGGGAGATATCTGTACACTGACTGGTGTCTCTCAGTCCCTCTCTCTCAGGGAGATATCTGTACACAGAGTGGTGTCTCTCAGTCCCTGTCTCTCAGGGAGATATCTGTACACTGACTGATGTCTCTCAGTCCCTCTCTCTCAGGGAGATATCTGTACACTGACTGGTGTCTAACAATCCCTCTCTCTCAGAGAGATATCTGTACACTGACTGGTGTCTCTCAGTCCCTCTCTCTCAGGGAGATATCTGTACACTGAGTGGTGTCTCTCAGTCCCTCTCTCTCAGGGAGATATCTGTACACTGAGTGGTGTCTCTCAGTCCCTGTCTCTCAGGGAGATATCTGTACACTGACTGGTGTCTCTCAGTCCCTCTCTCTCAGGGAGGTATCTGTACACTGACTGGTGTCTCTCAGTCCCTGTCTCTCAAGGAGATATCTGTACACTGACTGGTGTCTCTCAGTCCCTCTCTCTCAGGGAGATATCTGAACACTGAGTGGTGTCTCTCAGTCCCTGTGTCTCAGGGAGATATATGTACACTGACTGGTGTCTCTCAGTCCCTCTCTCTCAGGGAGGTATCTGTACACTGAGTGGTGTCTCTCAGTCCCTGTCTCTCAGGGAGATATATGTACACTGATTGGTGTCTCTCAGTCCCTCTCTCTCAGGGAGATATCTGTACACTGACTGGTGTCTCTCAGTCCCTCTCTCTCAGGGAGATATCTGTACACTGAGTGGTGTCTCTCAGTCCCTCTCTCTCAGGGAGATATATGTACACTGACTGGTGTCTCTCAGTCCCTCTCTCTCAGGGAGGTATCTGGACACTGAGTGGTGTCTCTCAGTCCCTGTCTCTCATGGAGATATATGTACACTGACTGGTGTCTCTCAGTCCCTGTCTCTCAGGGAGATATCTGTACACTGAGTGGTGTCTCTCAGTCCCTCTCTCTCAGGGAGATATCTGTACAATGAGTGGTGTCTCTCAGTCCCTGTCTCTCAGGGAGATATCTGTACACTGACTGGTGTCTCTCAGGGAGATATCTGTACACTGAGTGTTGTCTCTCAGTCCCTCTCTCTCAGGGAGATATCTGTACACTGACTGGTGTCTCTCAGCCCCTCTCTCTCAGGGAGATATCTGTGCACTGAGTGGTGTCTCACAGTCCCTCTATCTCAGGGAGATATCTGTACACTGACTGGTGTCTCTCAGTCCCTGTCTCTCAGGGAGATATCTGTACACTGAGTGGTGTCTCTCAGTCCCTCTCTCTCAGGGAGATATCTGTACACTGAGTGGTGTCTCTCAGTCCCTCTCTCTCAGGGAGATATCTGTACACTGAGTGGTGTCTCTCAGTCCCTGTCTCTCAGGGAGATATATGTACACTGACTGGTGTCTCTCAGTCCCTCTCTCTCAGGGAGATATCTGTACACTGACTGGTGTCTCTCAGTCCCTCTCTCTCAGGGAGATATCTGTACACTGAGTGGTGTCTCTCAGTCCCTGTCTCTCAGGGAGATATATGTACACTGAGTGGTGTCTCACAGCCCCTGTCTCTCAGGGAGATATCTGTACACTGACTGGTGTCTCTCAGTCCCTCTCTCTCAGGGAGGTATCTGTACACTGAGTGGTGTCTCTCAGTCCCTCTCTCTCAGGGAGATATCTGTACACTGAGTGGTGTCTCTCAGTCCCTCTCTCTCAGGGAGATATCTGTACACTGAGTGGTGTCTCTCAGTCCCTGTCTCTCAGGGAGATATATGTACACTGACTGGTGTCTCTCAGTCCCTCTCTCTCAGGGAGATATCTGTACACTGACTGGTGTCTCTCAGTCCCTGTCTGTCAGGGAGAAATCTACACACTGAGTGGTGTCTCTCAGTCCCTGTCTCTCAGGGAGCTTTATGGACACTGAGTGGTGTCTCTCAGGGAAATATCAGTACACTGACTGGTGTCTCTCAGTCCCTGTCTCTCAGGGAGCTTTATGTACACTAAGTGGTGTCTCTCAGTCCCTCTCTCTCAGGGAGATATTTGTACACTGACTGGTGTCTCTCAGTCCCTGTCTCTCAGGGAGATATCTGTACACTGAGTGGTGTCTCTCAGTCCCTCTCTCTCAGGGAGATATCTGTACACTGACTGGTGTCTCTCAGTCCCTTTCTCTCAGGGAGATATCTGTACACTGAGTGGTGTCTCACAGTCCCTCTCTCTCAGGGAGACATCTGTACACTGACTGGTGTCTCTCAGTCCCTGTCTCTCAGGGAGATATCTGTACACTGAGTGGTGTCTCTCAGTCCCTCTCTCTCAGGGAGATATCTGTACACTGACTGGTGTCTCTCAGTCCCTGTCTCTCAGGGAGATATCTATACACTGAGTGGTGTCGCTCAGTCCCTGTCTGTCAGGGAGATATCTGTACACTGACTGGTGTCTCTCAGTCCCTCTCTCTCAGGGAGATATCTGAACGCTGACTAGTGTCTCTCAGTCCCTCTCTCTCAGGGAGATATCTGTACACTGAGTGGTGTCTCTCAGTCACTCTCTCTCAGGGAGATATCTGTACACTGACTGGTGTCTCTCAGTCCCTGTCTCTCAGGGAGATATATGTACACTGACTGGTGTCTCTCAGTCCCTCTCTCGGGGAGGTATCTGTACACTGAGTGGTGTCTCTCAGTCCCTGTCTCTCAGGGAGATATATGGACACTGACTGGTGTCTCTCAGTCCTTGTCTCTCAGGGAGATATCTGCACACTGAGTGGTGTCTCTCAGTCCCTCTCTCTCAGGGAGATATCTGTACACTGAGTGGCGTCTCTCAGTTCCTGTCTCTCAGGGAGATATCTGTACACTGAATGGTGTCTCTCAGTCCCTCTCTCTCAGGGAGATATCTGTACTCTGACTGGTGTCTCTCAGTCCCTGTCTCTCAGGGAGATATATGTACACTGACTGGTGTCTCTCAGTCCGTCTCTCAGGGAGGTATCTGTACACTGAGTGGTGTCTCTCAGTCCCTGTCTCTCAGGGAGATATATGTGCACTGACTGGTGTCTCTCAGTCCTTGTCTCTCAGGGAGATATCTGTACACTGAGTGGTGTCTTTCAGTCCCTCTCTCTCAGGGAGATATCTGTACACTGAGTGGTGTCTCTCAGTTCCTGTCTCTCAGGGAGATATCTGTACACTGAATGGTGTCTCTCAGTCCCTCTCTCTCAGGGAGATATCTGTACTCTGACTGGTGTCTCTCAGTCCCTGTCTCTCAGGGAGATATCTGTACACTGACTGGTGTCTCTCAGTCCCTCTCTCTCAGGGAGGTATCTGTACACTGAGTGGTGTCTCTCAGTCCCTGCCTCTCAGGGACATATATGTACACTGACTGGTGTCTCTCAGTCCCTCTCTCTCAGGGAGATATCTGTACACTGACTGGTGTCTCTCAGTCCCTCTCTCTCAGGGAGATATCTGTACACTGACTGGTGTCTCTCAGTCCCTCTCTCTCAGGGAGATATCTGTACACAGAGTGGCGTCTCTCAGTCCCTGTCTCTCAGGGAGATATCTGTACACTGACTGATGTCTCTCAGTCCCTCTCTCTCAGGGAGATATCTGTACACTGACTGGTGTCTCACAGTCCCTCTCTCTCAGAGAGATATCTGTACACTGACTGGTGTCTCTCAGTCCCTCGCTCTCAGGGAGATATCTGTACACTGAGTGGTGTCTCTCAGTCCCTCTCTCTCAGGGAGATATCTGTACACTGAGTGGTGTCTCTCAGTCCCTGTCTCTCAGGGAGATATCTGTACACTGACTGGTGTCTCTCAGTCCCTCTCTCTCAGGGAGGTATCTGTACACTGACTGGTGTCTCTCAGTCCCTGTCTCTCAGGGAGATATCTGTACACTGACTGGTGTCTCTCAGTCCCTCTCTCTCAGGGAGATATCTGAACACTGAGTGGTGTCTCTCAGTCCCTGTGTCTCAGGGAGATATATGTACACTGACTGGTGTCTCTCAGTCCCTCTCTCTCAGGGAGGTATCTGTACACTGAGTGGTGTCTCTCAGTCCCTGTCTCTCAGGGAGATATATGTACACTGATTGGTGTCTCTCAGTCCCTCTCTCTCAGGGAGATATCTGTACACTGACTGGTGTCTCTCAGTCCCTCTCTCTTTGGGAGATATCTGTACACTGAGTGGTGTCTCTCAGTCCCTCTCTCTCAGGGAGATATATGTACACTGACTGGTGTCTCTCAGTTCCTCTCTCTCAGGGAGGTATCTGTACACTGAGTGGTGTCTCTCAGTCCCTGTCTCTCATGGAGATATAAGTACACTGACTGGTGTCTCTCAGTCCCTGTCTCTCAGGGAGATATCTGTACACTGAGTGGTGTCTCTCAGTCACTCTCTCTCAGGGAGATATCTGTACACTGAGTGTTGTCTCTCAGTCCCTCTCTCTCAGGGAGATATCTGTACACTGACTGGTGTCTCTCAGCCCCTCTCTCTCAGGGAGATATCTGTGCACTGAGTGGTGTCTCACAGTCCCTCTATCTCAGGGAGATATCTGTACACTGACTGGTGTCTCTCAGTCCCTGTCTCTCAGGGAGATATCTGTACACTGAGTGGTGTCTCTCAGTCCCTCTCTCTCAGGGAGATATCTGTACACTGACTGGTGTCTCTCAGTCCCTGTCTCTCAGGGAGATATATGTACACTGAGTGGTGTCTCACAGCCCCTGTCTCTCAGGGAGATATCTGTACACTGACTGGTGTCTCTCAGTCCCTCTCTCTCAGGGAGATATCTGTACACTGACTGGTGTCTCTCAGTCCCTCTCTCTCAGGGAGATATCTGTACACTGAGTGGTGTCTCTCAGTCCCTCTCTCTCAGGGAGATATATGTACACTGACTGGTGTCTCTCAGTTCCTCTCTCTCAGGGAGGTATCTGTACACTGAGTGGTGTCTCTCAGTCCCTGTCTCTCATGGAGATATATGTACACTGACTGGTGTCTCTCAGTCCCTGTCTCTCAGGGAGATATCTGTACACTGAGTGGTGTCTCTCAGTCCCTCTCTCTCAGGGAGATATCTGTACACTGAGTGTTGTCTCTCAGTCCCTCTCTCTCAGGGAGATATCTGTACACTGACTGGTGTCTCTCAGCCCCTCTCTCTCAGGGAGATATCTGTGCACTGAGTGGTGTCTCACAGTCCCTCTATCTCAGGGAGATATCTGTACACTGACTGGTGTCTCTCAGTCCCTGTCTCTCAGGGAGATATCTGTACACTGAGTGGTGTCTCTCAGTCCCTCTCTCTCAGGGAGATATCTGTACACTGACTGGTGTCTCTCAGTCCCTGTCTCTCAGGGAGATATATGTACACTGAGTGGTGTCTCACAGCCCCTGTCTCTCAGGGAGATATCTGTACACTGACTGGTGTCTCTCAGTCCCTCTCTCTCAGGGAGATATCTGTACACAGAGTGGCGTCTCTCAGTCCCTGTCTCTCAGGGAGATATCTGTACACTGACTGATGTCTCTCAGTCCCTCTCTCTCAGGGAGATATCTGTACACTGACTGGTGTCTAACAGTCCCTCTCTCTCAGAGAGATATCTGTACACTGACTGGTGTCTCTCAGTCCCTCTCTCTCAGGGAGATATCTGTACACTGAGTGGTGTCTCTCAGTCCCTCTCTCTCAGGGAGATATCTGTACACTGAGTGGTGTCTCTCAGTCCCTGTCTCTCAGGGAGATATCTGTACACTGACTGGTGTCTCTCAGTCCCTCTCTCTCAGGGAGGTATCTGTACACTGACTGGTGTCTCTCAGTCCCTGTCTCTCAGGGAGATATCTGTACACTGACTGGTGTCTCTCAGTCCCTCTCTCTCAGGGAGATATCTGAACACTGAGTGGTGTCTCTCAGTCCCTGTGTCTCAGGGAGATATATGTACACTGACTGGTGTCTCTCAGTCCCTCTCTCTCAGGGAGGTATCTGTACACTGAGTGGTGTCTCTCAGTCCCTGTCTCTCAGGGAGATATATGTACACTGATTGGTGTCTCTCAGTCCCTCTCGCTCAGGGAGATATCTGTACACTGACTGGTGTCTCTCAGTCCCTCTCTCTCCGGGAGATATCTGTACACTGAGTGGTGTCTCTCAGTCCCTCTCTCTCAGGGAGATATATGTACACTGACTGGTGTCTCTCAGTCCCTCTCTCTCAGGGAGGTATCTGTACACTGAGTGGTGTCTCTCATTCCCTGTCTCTCATGGAGATATATGTACACTGACTGGTGTCTCTCAGTCCCTGTCTCTCAGGGAGATATCTGTACACTGAGTGGTGTCTCTCAGTCCCTCTCTCTCAGGGAGATATCTGTACAATGAGTGGTGTCTCTCAGTCCCTGTCTCTCAGGGAGATATCTGTACACTGACTGGTGTCTCTCAGGGAGATATCTGTACACTGAGTGTTGTCTCTCAGTCCCTCTCTCTCAGGGAGATATCTGTACACTGACTGGTGTCTCTCAGCCCCTCTCTCTCAGGGAGATATCTGTGCACTGAGTGGTGTCTCACAGTCCCTCTATCTCAGGGAGATATCTGTACACTGACTGGTGTCTCTCAGTCCCTGTCTCTCAGGGAGATATCTGTACACTGAGTGGTGTCTCTCAGTCCCTCTCTCTCAGGGAGATATCTGTACACTGAGTGGTGTCTCTCAGTCCCTCTCTCTCAGGGAGATATCTGTACACTGAGTGGTGTCTCTCAGTCCCTGTCTCTCAGGGAGATATATGTACACTGACTGGTGTCTCTCAGTCCCTCTCTCTCAGGGAGATATCTGTACACTGACTGGTGTCTCTCAGTCCCTCTCTCTCAGGGAGATATCTGTACACTGAGTGGTGTCTCTCAGTCCCTCTCTCTCAGGGAGATATATGTACACTGACTGGTGTCTCTCAGTTCCTCTCTCTCAGGGAGGTATCTGTACACTGAGTGGTGTCTCTCAGTCCCTGTCTCTCATGGAGATATATGTACACTGACTGGTGTCTCTCAGTCCCTGTCTCTCAGGGAGATATCTGTACACTGAGTGGTGTCTCTCAGTCCCTCTCTCTCAGGGAGATATCTGTACACTGAGTGTTGTCTCTCAGTCCCTCTCTCTCAGGGAGATATCTGTACACTGACTGGTGTCTCTCAGCCCCTCTCTCTCAGGGAGATATCTGTGCACTGAGTGGTGTCTCACAGTCCCTCTATCTCAGGGAGATATCTGTACACTGACTGGTGTCTCTCAGTCCCTGTCTCTCAGGGAGATATCTGTACACTGACTGGTGTCTCTCAGTCCCTCTCTCTCAGGGAGATATCTGTACACTGACTGGTGTCTCTCAGTCCCTGTCTCTCAGGGAGATATATGTACACTGAGTGGTGTCTCACAGCCCCTGTCTCTCAGGGAGATA
The DNA here is from genome assembly GCF_036365525.1 of Heterodontus francisci. Classification (NCBI taxonomy): domain Eukaryota; kingdom Metazoa; phylum Chordata; class Chondrichthyes; order Heterodontiformes; family Heterodontidae; genus Heterodontus; species Heterodontus francisci. The sequence continues at coordinate 1,898,150 of NC_090403.1, forward strand.
TCTGTACACTGACTGGTGTCTCTCAGTCCCTCTCTCTCAGGGAGATATCTGTACACAGAGTGGCGTCTCTCAGTCCCTGTCTCTCAGGGAGATATCTGTACACTAACTGATGTCTCTCAGTCCCTCTCTCTCAGGGAGATATCTGTACACTGACTGGTGTCTAACAGTCCCTCTCTCTCAGAGAGATATCTGTACACTGACTGGTGTCTCTCAGTCCCTCTCTCTCAGGGAGATATCTGTACACTGAGTGGTGTCTCTCAGTCCCTCTCTCTCAGGGAGATATCTGTACACTGAGTGGTGTCTCTCAGTCCCTGTCTCTCAGGGAGATATCTGTACACTGACTGGTGTCTCTCAGTCCCTCTCTCTCAGGGAGGTATCTGTACACTGACTGGTGTCTCTCAGTCCCTGTCTCTCAGGGAGATATCTGTACACTGACTGGTGTCTCTCAGTCCCTCTCTCTCAGGGAGATATCTGAACACTGAGTGGTGTCTCTCAGTCCCTGTGTCTCAGGGAGATATATGTACACTGACTGGTGTCTCTCAGTCCCTCTCTCTCAGGGAGGTATCTGTACACTGAGTGGTGTCTCTCAGTCCCTGTCTCTCAGGGAGATATATGTACACTGATTGGTGTCTCTCAGTCCCTCTCTCTCAGGGAGATATCTGTACACTGACTGGTGTCTCTCAGTCCCTCTCTCTCCGGGAGATATCTGTACACTGAGTGGTGTCTCTCAGTCCCTCTCTCTCAGGGAGATATATGTACACTGACTGGTGTCTCTCAGTCCCTCTCTCTCAGGGAGGTATCTGTACACTGAGTGGTGTCTCTCAGTCCCTGTCTCTCATGGAGATATATGTACACTGACTGGTGTCTCTCAGTCCCTGTCTCTCAGGGAGATATCTGTACACTGAGTGGTGTCTCTCAGTCCCTCTCTCTCAGGGAGATATCTGTACAATGAGTGGTGTCTCTCAGTCCCTGTCTCTCAGGGAGATATCTGTACACTGACTGGTTTCTCTCAGGGAGATATCTGTACACTGAGTGTTGTCTCTCAGTCCCTCTCTCTCAGGGAGATATCTGTACACTGACTGGTGTCTCTCAGCCCCTCTCTCTCAGGGAGATATCTGTGCACTGAGTGGTGTCTCACAGTCCCTCTATCTCAGGGAGATATCTGTACACTGACTGGTGTCTCTCAGTCCCTGTCTCTCAGGGAGATATCTGTACACTGAGTGGTGTCTCTCAGTCCCTCTCTCTCAGGGAGATATCTGTACACTGAGTGGTGTCTCTCAGTCCCTCTCTCTCAGGGAGATATCTGTACACTGAGTGGTGTCTCTCAGTCCCTGTCTCTCAGGGAGATATATGTACACTGACTGGTGTCTCTCAGTCCCTCTCTCTCAGGGAGATATCTGTACACTGAATGGTGTCTCTCAGTCCCTCTCTCTCAGGGAGGTATCTGTACACTGAGTGGTGTCTCTCAGTCCCTGTCTCTCAGGGAGATATATGTACACTGAGTGGTGTCTCACAGCCCCTGTCTCTCAGGGAGATATCTGTACACTGACTGGTGTCTCTCAGTCCCTCTCTCTCAGGGAGGTATCTGTACACTGAGTGGTGTCTCTCAGTCCCTCTCTCTCAGGGAGATATCTGTACACTGAGTGGTGTCTCTCAGTCCCTCTCTCTCAGGGAGATATCTGTACACTGAGTGGTGTCTCTCAGTCCCTGTCTCTCAGGGAGATATATGTACACTGACTGGTGTCTCTCAGTCCCTCTCTCTCAGGGAGATATCTGTACACTGACTGGTGTCTCTCAGTCCCTCTCTCTCAGGGAGATATCTGTACACTGAGTGGTGTCTCACAGCCCCTGTCTCTCAGGGAGATATCTGTACACTGTCTGGTGTCTCTCAGTCCCTGTCTGTCAGGGAGAAATCTACACACTGAGTGGTGTCTCTCAGTCCCTGTTTCTCAGGGAGCTTTATGGACACTGAGTGGTGTCTCTCAGGGAAATATCTGTACACTGACTGGTGTCTCTCAGTCCCTGTCTCTCAGGGAGCTTTATGTACACTAAGTGGTGTCTCTCAGTCCCTCTCTCTCAGGGAGATATTTGTACACTGACTGGTGTCTCTCAGTCCCTGTCTCTCAGGGAGATATCTGTACACTGAGTGGTGTCTCTCAGTCCCTCTCTCTCAGGGAGATATCTGTACACTGACTGGTGTCTCTCAGTCCCTTTCTCTCAGGGAGATATCTGTACACTGAGTGGTGTCTCACAGTCCCTCTCTCTCAGGGAGACATCTGTACACTGACTGGTGTCTCTCAGTCCCTGTCTCTCAGGGAGATATCTGTACTCTGACTGGTGTCTCTCAGTCCCTCTCTCTCAGGGAGGTATCTGTACACTGAGTGGTGTCTCTCAGTCCCTGTCTCTCAGGGAGATATATGTACACTGATTGGTGTCTCTCAGTCCCTCTCTCTCAGGGAGATATCTGTACACTGACTGGTGTCTCTCAGTCCCTCTCTCTCCGGGAGATATCTGTACACTGAGTGGTGTCTCTCAGTCCCTCTCTCTCAGGGAGATATATGTACACTGACTGGTGTCTCTCAGTCCCTCTCTCTCACGGAGGTATCTGTACACTGAGTGGTGTCTCTCAGTCCCTGTCTCTCATGGAGATATATGTACACTGACTGGTGTCTCTCAGTCCCTGTCTCTCAGGGAGATATCTGTACACTGAGTGGTGTCTCTCAGTCCCTCTCTCTCAGGGAGATATCTGTACAATGAGTGGTGTCTCTCAGTCCCTGTCTCTCAGGGAGATATCTGTACACTGACTGGTGTCTCTCAGGGAGATATCTGTACACTGAGTGTTGTCTCTCAGTCTCTCTCTCTCAGGGAGATATCTGTACACTGACTGGTGTCTCTCAGCCCCTCTCTCTCAGGGAGATATCTGTGCACTGAGTGGTGTCTCACAGTCCCTCTATCTCAGGGAGATATCTGTACACTGACTGGTGTCTCTCAGTCCCTGTCTCTCAGGGAGATATCTGTACACTGAGTGGTGTCTCTCAGTCCCTCTCTCTCAGGGAGATATCTGTACACTGAGTGGTGTCTCTCAGTCCCTCTCTCTCAGGGAGATATCTGTACACTGAGTGGTGTCTCTCAGTCCCTGTCTCTCAGGGAGATATATGTACACTGACTGGTGTCTCTCAGTCCCTCTCTCTCAGGGAGATATCTGTACACTGAATGGTGTCTCTCAGTCCCTCTCTCTCAGGGAGGTATCTGTACACTGAGTGGTGTCTCTCAGTCCCTGTCTCTCAGGGAGATATATGTACACTGAGTGGTGTCTCACAGCCCCTGTCTCTCAGGGAGATATCTGTACACTGACTGGTGTCTCTCAGTCCCTCTCTCTCAGGGAGGTATCTGTACACTGAGTGGTGTCTCTCAGTCCCTCTCTCTCAGGGAGATATCTGTACACTGAGTGGTGTCTCTCAGTCCCTCTCTCTCAGGGAGATATCTGTACACTGAGTGGTGTCTCTCAGTCCCTGTCTCTCAGGGAGATATATGTACACTGACTGGTGTCTCTCAGTCCCTCTCTCTCAGGGAGATATCTGTACACTGACTGGTGTCTCTCAGTCCCTCTCTCTCAGGGAGATATCTGTACACTGAGTGGTGTCTCACAGCCCCTGTCTCTCAGGGAGGTATCTGTACACTGTCTGGTGTCTCTCAGTCCCTGTCTGTCAGGGAGAAATCTACACACTGAGTGGTGTCTCTCAGTCCCTGTTTCTCAGGGAGCTTTATGGACACTGAGTGGTGTCTCTCAGGGAAATATCTGTACACTGACTGGTGTCTCTCAGTCCCTGTCTCTCAGGGAGCTTTATGTACACTAAGTGGTGTCTCTCAGTCCCTCTCTCTCAGGGAGATATTTGTACACTGACTGGTGTCTCTCAGTCCCTGTCTCTCAGGGAGATATCTGTACACTGAGTGGTGTCTCTCAGTCCCTCTCTCTCAGGGAGATATCTGTACACTGACTGGTGTCTCTCAGTCCCTTTCTCTCAGGGAGATATCTGTACACTGAGTGGTGTCTCACAGTCCCTCTCTCTCAGGGAGACATACTGTACACTGACTGGTGTCTCTCAGTCCCTGTCTCTCAGGGAGATATCTGTACTCTGACTGGTGTCTTCAGTCCCTGTCTCTCAGGGAGATATCTGTGCACTGAGTGGTGTCTGTCTGTCCCTCTCTCTCAGGGAGATATCTGTACACTGACTGGTGTCTCTCAGTCCCTCTCTCTCAGGCAGGTATCTGTACACTGAGTGGTGTCTCTCAGTCCCTCTCTCTCAGGGAGATATCTGTACACTGAGTGGTGTCTCACAGCCCCTGTCTCTCAGGGAGATATCTGTACACTGTCTGGTGTCTCTCAGTCCCTGTCTGTCAGGGAGATATCTATACACTGAGTGGTGTCTCTCAGTCCCTCTCTCTCAGGGAGATATCTGTACACTGACTGGCGTCTCTCAGTCCCTGTCTCTCAGGGAGATATATGTACACTGACTGGTGTCTCTCAGTCCCTCTCACAGGGAGGTATCTGTGCACTGAGTGGTGTCTCTCAGTCCCTCTCTCTCAGGGAGATATCTGTACACTGACTGGTGTCTCTCAGTCCCTGTCTCTCAGGGAGATATCTATACACTGAGTGGTGTCGCTCAGTCCCTGTCTCTCAGGGAGCTTTATGTACACTGAGTGGTGTCTCTCAGGGAGATATCTGTACACTGACTGGTGTCTCTCAGTCCCTGTCTCTCAGGGAGCTTTATGTACACTGAGTGGTGTCTCTCAGTCCCTGTCTGTCAGGGAGATATCTATACACTGAGTGGTGTCTCTCAGTCTCTCTCTCTCAGGGAGATATCTGTACACTGACTGGTGTCTCTCAGTCCCTGTCTCTCAGGGAGATATCTATACACTGAGTGGTGTCTCTCAGTCCCTGTCTCTCAGGGAGATATCTGTACACTGACTGGTGTCTCTCAGTCCCTCTCTCTCAGGGAGATATCTGTACGCTGACTAGTGTCTCTCAGTACCTCTCTCTCAGCGAGATATCTGTACACTGAGTGGTGTCTCTCAGTCCCTCTCTCTCAGGGAGATATCTGTACACTGACAGGCGTCTCTCAGTCCCTGTCTCTCAGGGAGATATATGTACACTGACTGGTGTCTCTCAGTCCCTCTCACAGGGAGGTATCTGTGCACTGAGTGGTGTCTCTCAGTCCCTCTCTCTCAGGGAGATATCTGTACACTGACTGGTGTCTCTCAGTCCCTGTCTCTCAGGGAGATATCTATACACTGAGTGGTGTCGCTCAGTCCCTGTCTGTCAGGGAGATATCTGTACACTGACTGGTGTCTCTCAGTCCCTCTCTCTCAGGGAGATATCTGAACGCTGACTAGTGTCTCTCAGTCCCTCTCTCTCAGGGAGATATCTGTACACTGAGTGGTGTCTCTCAGTCACTCTCTCTCAGGGAGATATCTGGACACTGACTGGTGTCTCTCAGTCCCTGTCTCTCAGGGAGATATATGTACACTGACTGGTGTCTCTCAGTCCCTCTCTCGGGGAGGTATCTGTACACTGAGTGGTGTCTCTCAGTCCCTGTCTCTCAGGGAGATATATGGACACTGACTGGTGTCTCTCAGTCCCTGTCTCTCAGGGAGATATCTGCACACTGAGTGGTGTCTCTCAGTCCCTCTCTCTCAGGGAGATATCTGTACACTGAGTGGCGTCTCTCAGTTCCTGTCTCTCAGGGAGATATCTGTACACTGAATGGTGTCTCTCAGTCCCTCTCTCTCAGGGAGATATCTGTACTCTGACTGGTGTCTCTCAGTCCCTGTCTCTCAGGGAGATATCTGTGCACTGAGTGGTGTCTCTCAGTCCCTCTCTCTCAGGGAGATATCTGTACACTGACTGGTGTCTCTCAGTCCCTCTCTCTCAGGGAGGTATCTGTCCACTGAGTGGTGTCTCTCAGTCCCTGTCTCTCAGGGACATATATGTACACTGACTGGTGTCTCTCAGTCCCTCTCTCTCAGGGAGATATCTGTACACTGACTGGTGTCTCTCAGTCCCTGTCTCTCAGGGAGATATCTGTACACTGAGTGGTGTCTCACAGCCCCTGTCTCTCAGGGAGATATCTGTACACTGACTGGTGTCTCTCAGTCCCTCTCTCTCAGGGAGATATCTGTACACTGAGTGGTGTCTCTCAGTCCCTCTCTCTCAGGGAGATATCTGTACACTGAGTGGTGTCTCTCAGTCCCTGTCTCTCAGGGAGATATCTGTACATTGAGTGGTGTCTCTCAGTCCCTGTCTCTCAGGGAGATATCTGTACACTGAGTGGTGTCTCTCAGTCCCTGACTCTCAGGGAGATATCTGTACACTGAGTGGTGACTCTCAGTACCTCTCTCTCACGGAGATATCTGTACACTGACTGGTGTCTCTCAGTCCCTGTCTCTCAGGGAGATATCTGTACACTGATTGGTGTCTCTCAGTCCCTCTCTCTCAGGGAGATATATGTACACTGACTGGTGTCTCTCAGTCCCTCTCTCTCAGGGAGATATCTGTACACTGACTGGTGTCTCTCAGTCCCTCTCTCTCAGGGAGATATCTGTACACTGAGTGGTGTCTCACAGCCCCTGTCTCTCAGGGAGATATCTGTACACTGTCTGGTGTCTCTCAGTCCCTGTCTGTCAGGGAGATATCTACACACTGAGTGGTGTCTCTCAGTTACTGTCTCTCAGGGAGCTTTATGTACACTGAGTGGTGTCTCTCATGGAAATATCTGTACACTGACTGGTGTCTCTCAGTCCCTCTCTCTCAGGGAGATATCTGTACACAGAGTGGTGTCTCTCAGTCCCTGTCTGTCAGGGAGATATCTGCACACTGAGTGGTGTCTCTCAGTCCCTGTCTCTCAGGGAGCTTTATGTACACTGAGTGGTGTCTCTCAGGGAAATATCTGTACACTGAGTGGTGTCTCTCAGTCCCTCTCTCTCAGGGAGATATCTGTACACTGACTGGCGTCTCTCAGTCCCTGTCTCTCAGGGAGATATATGTACACTGACTGGTGTCTCTCAGTCCCTCTCACAGGGAGGTATCTGTGCACTGAGTGGTGTCTCTCAGTCCCTCTCTCTCAGGGAGATATCTGTACACTGACTGGTGTCTCTCAGTCCCTGTCTCTCAGGGAGATATCTATACACTGAGTGGTGTCGCTCAGTCCCTGTCTGTCAGGGAGATATCTGTACACTGACTGGTGTCTCTCAGTCCCTCTCTCTCAGGGAGATATCTGAACGCTGACTAGTGTCTCTCAGTCCCTCTCTCTCAGGGAGATATCTGTACACTGAGTGGTGTCTCTCAGTCACTCTCTCTCAGGGAGATATCTGTACACTGACTGGTGTCTCTCAGTCCCTGTCTCTCAGGGAGATATATGTACACTGACTGGTGTCTCTCAGTCCCTCTCTCGGGGAGGTATCTGTACACTGAGTGGTGTCTCTCAGTCCCTGTCTCTCAGGGAGATATATGGACACTGACTGGTGTCTCTCAGTCCCTGTCTCTCAGGGAGATATCTGCACACTGAGTGGTGTCTCTCAGTCCCTCTCTCTCAGGGAGATATCTGTACACTGAGTGGCGTCTCTCAGTTCCTGTCTCTCAGGGAGATATCTGTACACTGAATGGTGTCTCTCAGTCCCTCTCTCTCAGGGAGATATCTGTACTCTGACTGGTGTCTCTCAGTCCCTGTCTCTCAGGGAGCTATCTGTGCACTGAGTGGTGTCTCTCAGTCCCTCTCTCTCAGGGAGATATCTGTACACTGACTGGTGTCTCTCAGTCCCTCTCTCTCAGGGAGGTATCTGTCCACTGAGTGGTGTCTCTCAGTCCCTGTCTCTCAGGGACATATATGTACACTGACTGGTGTCTCTCAGTCCCTCTCTCTCAGGGAGATATCTGTACACTGACTGGTGTCTCTCAGTCCCTCTCTCTCAGGGAGATATCTGTACACTGAGTGGTGTCTCACAGCCCCTGTCTCTCAGGGAGATATCTGTACACTGACTGGTGTCTCTCAGTCCCTCTCTCTCAGGGAGATATCTGTACACTGAGTGGTGTCTCTCAGTCCCTCTCTCTCAGGGAGATATCTGTACACTGAGTGGTGTCTCTCAGTCCCTGTCTCTCAGGGAGATATCTGTACATTGAGTGGTGTCTCTCAGTCCCTGTCTCTCAGGGAGATATCTGTACACTGAGTGGTGTCTCTCAGTCCCTGTCTCTCAGGGAGATATCTGTACACTGAGTGGTGACTCTCAGTACCTCTCTCTCACGGAGATATCTGTACACTGACTGGTGTCTCTCAGTCCCTGTCTCTCAGGGAGATATCTGTACACTGATTGGTGTCTCTCAGTCCCTCTCTCTCAGGGAGATATATGTACACTGACTGGTGTCTCTCAGTCCCTCTCTCTCAGGGAGATATCTGTACACTGACTGGTGTCTCTCAGTCCCTCTCTCTCAGGGAGATATCTGTACACTGAGTGGTGTCTCACAGCCCCTGTCTCTCAGGGAGATATCTGTACACTGTCTGGTGTCTCTCAGTCCCTGTCTGTCAGGGAGATATCTACACACTGAGTGGTGTCTCTCAGTTACTGTCTCTCAGGGAGCTTTATGTACACTGAGTGGTGTCTCTCAGGGAAATATCTGTACACTGACTGGTGTCTCTCAGTCCCTCTCTCTCAGGGAGATATCTGTACACAGAGTGGTGTCTCTCAGTCCCTGTCTGTCAGGGAGATATCTGCACACTGAGTGGTGTCTCTCAGTCCCTGTCTCTCAGGGAGCTTTATGTACACTGAGTGGTGTCTCTCAGGGAAATATCTGTACACTGACTGGTGTCTCTCAGTCCCTCTCTCTCAGGGAGATATCTGTACACAGAGTGGTGTCTCTCAGTCCCTGTCTCTCAGGGAGATATCTGTACACTGAGTGGTGTCTCTCAGTCCCTCTCTCTCAGGGAGATATCTGAACACTGAGTGGTGTCTCTCAGTCCCTGTGTCTCAGGGAGATATCTGTACACTGTCTGGTGTCTCTCAGTCCCTGTCTGTCAGGGAGATATCTATACACTGAGTGGTGTCTCTCAGTCCCTCTCTCTCAGGGAGCTATCTGTACACTGACTGGTGTCTCACAGTCCGTCTCTCTCAGGGAGATACCTGTACACTGACTGGTGTCTCTCTGTCCCTGTCTCTCAGGGAGCTTTATGTACACTGAGTGGTGTCTCTCAGGGAGATATCTGTACACTGACTGGTGTCTCTCAGTCCCTGTCTCTCAGGGAGCTTTATGTACACTGACTGGTGTCTCACAGTCCCTCTCTCTCAGGGAGATATCTGTACACTGACTGGTGTCTCTCAGTCCCTGTCTCTCAGGGAGATATCTGTACACTGAGTGGTGTCTCTCAGTCCCTCTCTCTCAGGGAGATATCTGTACACTGACTGGTGTCTCTCAGTCCCTGTCTCTCAGGGAGATATCTATACACTGAGTGGTGTCTCTCAGTCCCTGTCTCTCAGGGAGATATCTGTACACTGACTGGTGTCTCTCAGTCCTTCTCTCTCAGGGAGATATCTGTACGCTGACTAGTGGCTCTCAGTCCCTCTCTCTCAGGGAGATATCTGTACACTGAGTGGTGTCTCTCAGTCCCTCTCTCTCAGGGAGATATCTGTACACTGACTGGTGTCTCTCAGTCCCTGTCTCTCAGGGAGATATATGTGCACTGACTGGTGTCTCTCAGTCCCTCTCACAGGGAGGTATCTGTGCACTGAGTGGTGTCTCTCAGTCCCTGTCTCTCAAGGAGATATATGTACACTGACTGGTGTCTCTCAGTCCTTGTCTCTCAGGGAGATATCTGTGCACTGAGTGGTGTCTCTCAGTCCCTCTCTCTCAGGGAGATATCTGTACACTGAGTGGTGTCTCTCAGTTCCTGTCTCTCAGGGAGATATCTGTACACTGAATGGTTTCTCTCAGTCCCTCTCTCTCAGGGAGATATCTGTACTCTGACTGGTGTCATCAGTCCCTGTCTCTCAGGGAGATATCTGTGCACTGAGTGGTGTCTGTCTGTCCCTCTCTCTCAGGGAGATATCTGTACACTGACTGGTGTCTCTCAGTCCCTCTCTCTCAGGCAGGTATCTGTACACTGAGTGGTGTCTCTCAGTCCCTCTCTCTCAGGGAGATATCTGTACACTGAGTGGTGTCTCACAGCCCCTGTCTCTCAGGGAGATATCTGTACACTGTCTGGTGTCTCTCAGTCCCTGTCTGTCAGGGAGATATCTATACACTGAGTGGTGTCTCTCAGTCCCTCTCTCTCAGGGAGCTTTATGTACACTGAGTGGTGTCTCTCAGGGAGATATCTGTACACTGACTGGTGTCTCTCAGTCCCTGTCTCCAGGGAGCTTTATGTACACTGAGTGGTGTCTCTCAGTCCCTGTCTGTCAGGGAGATATCTATACACTGAGTGGTGTCTCTCAGTCCCTCTCTCTCAGGGAGATATCTGTACACTGACTGGTGTCTCTCAGTCCCTGTCTCTCAGGGAGATATCTATACACTGAGTGGTGTCTCTCAGTCCCTGTCTCTCAGGGAGATATCTGTACACTGACTGGTGTCTCTCAGTCCCTCTCTCTCAGGGAGATATCTGTACGCTGACTAGTGTCTCTCAGTCCCTCTCTCTCTGCGAGATATCTGTACACCGAGTGGTGTCTCTCAGTCCCTCTCTCTCAGGGAGATATCTGTACACTGACTGGCGTCTCTCAGTCCCTTTCTCTCAGGGAGATATATGTACACTGACTGGTGTCTCTCAGTCCCTCTCACAGGGAGGTATCTGTGCACTGAGTGGTGTCTCTCAGTCCCTGTCTCTCAGGGAGATATATGTACACTGACTGGTGTCTCTCAGTCCTTGTCTCTCAGGGAGATATCTGTACACTGAGTGGTGTCTCTCAGTCCCTCTCTCTCAGGGAGATATCTGTACACTGAGTGGTGTCTCTCAGTTCCTGTCTCTCAGGGAGATATCTGTACACTGAATGGTGTCTCTCAGTCCCTCTCTCTCAGGGAGATATCTGTACTCTGACTGGTGTCTCTCAGTCCCTGTCTCTCAGGGAGATATCTTTGCACTGAGTGGTGTCTCTCAGTCCCTCTCTCTCAGGGAGGTATCTGTACACTGAGTGGTGTCTCTCAGTCCCTGTCTCTCAGGGACATATATGTACACTGACTGGTGTCTCTCAGTCCCTCTCTCTCAGGGAGATATCTGTACACTGACTGGTGTCTCTCAGTCCCTCTCTCTCAGGGAGATATCTGTACACTGAGTGGTGTCTCACAGCCCCTGTCTCTCAGGGAGATATCTGTACACTGACTGGTGTCTCTCAGTCCCTGTCTCTCAGGGAAATATCTATACACTGAGTGGTGTCTCTCAGTCCCTCTCTCTCAGGGAGATATCTGTACACTGACTGTTGTCTCTCAGTCCCTGTCTCTCAGGGAGATATCTGTACACTGAGTGGTGTCTCTCAGTACCTCTCTCTCAGGGAGATATCTGTACACTGACTGGTGTCTCTCAGTCCCTGTCTCTCAGGGAGATATCTGCACACTGACTGGTGTCTCTCAGTCCCTCTCTCTCAGGGAGATGTCTGTACACTGAGTGGTGTCTCTCAGTCCCTCTCTCTCAGGGAGATATCTGTACACTGAGTGGTGTCTCTCAGTCCCTCTCTCTCAGGGAGGTATCTGTACACTGACTGGTGTATCTCAGTCCCTGTCTCTCAGGGAGATATCTGTACACTGAGTGGTGTCTCTCAGTCCCTCTCTCTCAGGGAGATATCTGAACACTGAGTGGTGTCTCTCAGTCCCTCTCTCTCAGGGAGATATATGTACACTGACTGGTGCCTCTCAGTCCCTCTCTCTCAGGGAGGTATCTGTACACTGAGTGGTGTCTCTCAGTCCCTGTCTCTCAGGGAGATATTTGTACACTGACTGGTGTCTCTCAGTCCCTCTCTCTCAGGGAGATATCTGTACACTGACTGGTGTCTCTCAGTCCCTCTCTCTCAGGGAGATATCTGTACACTGAGTGGTGTCTCACAGCCCCTGTCTCTCAGGGAGATATCTGTACACTGACTGGTGTCTCTCAGTCCCTGTCTGTCAGGGAGATATCTATACACTGAGTGGTGTCTCTCAGTCCCTCTCTCTCAGGGAGATATCTGTACACTGACTGGTGTCTCTCAGTCCCACTCTCTCAGGGAGATATCTATACACTGAGTGGTGTCTCTCAGTCCCTCTCTCTCAGGGAGATATCTGTACACTGACTGGTGTCTCTCAGTCCCACTCTCTCAGGGAGATATATGTACACTGACTGGTGTCTCTCAGTCCCTCTCTCTCAGGGAGGTATCTGTACACTGAGTGGTGTCTCTCAGTCCCTGTCTCTCAGGGAGATATATGTACACTGACTGGTGTCTCTCAGTCCATGTCTCTCAGGGAGATATCTGTACACTGAGTGGTGTCTCTCAGTCCCTCTCTCTCAGGGAGATATCTGTACTCTGACTGGTGTCTCTCATTCCCTGTCTCTGAGGGAGATATCTGTACACTGAGTGGTGTCTCTCAATCCCTCTCTCTCAGGGAGATATCTGTACACTGACTGGTGTCTCTCAGTCCCTCTCTCTCAGGGAGATATCTGTACACTGAGTGGTGTCTCTCAGTCCCTCTCTCTCAGGGAGATATCTGTACTCTGTCTGGTGTCTCTCAGTCCCTGTCTGTCAGGGAGATATCTATACACTGAGTGGTGTCACTCAGTCCCTCTCTCTCAGGGAGATATCTGTACACTGACTGGTGTCTCACAGTCCCTCTCTCTCAGGGAGATATCTGTACACTGACTGGTGTCTCTCAGTCCCTGTCTCTCAGGGAGCTTTATGTACACTGAGTGGTGTCTCTCAGGGAGATATCTGTACACTGACTGGTGTCTCTCAGTCCCTGTCTCTCAGGGAGCTTTATGTACACTGAGTGGTGTCTCTCAGTCCCTGTCTCTCAGGGAGATATCTGCACACTGAGTGGTGTCTCTCAGTCCCTGTCTCTCAGGGAGCTTTATGTACACTGAGTGGTGTCTCTCAGGGAGATATCTGTACACTGACTGGTGTCTCTCAGTCCCTGTCTCTCAGGGAGATATCTGTACACTGAGTGGTGTCTCTCAGTCCCTCTCTCTCAGGGAGATATCTGTACACTGACTGGTGTCTCTCAGTCCCTGTCTCTCAGGGAGATATCTGTACACTGAGTGGTGTCTCACAGTCCCTCTCTCTCAGGGAGATATCTGTACACTGACTGGTGTCTCTCAGTCCCTCTCTCTCAGGGAGATACCTGTACACTGACTGGTGTCTCTCAGTCCCTCTCTCTCAGGGAGATATATGTACACTGACTGGTGTCTCTCAGTCCCTCTCTCTCAGGGAGGTATCTGTACACTGAGTGGTGTCTCTCAGTCCCTGTCTCTCAGGGAGATATATGTACACTGACTGGTATCTCTCAGTCCCTGTCTCTCAGGGAGATATCTGTACACTGAGTGGTGTCTCTCAGTCCCTCTCTCTCAGGGAGATATAGGTACACTGACTGGTGTCTCTCAGTCCCTCTCTCTCAGGGAGGTATCTGTACACTGAGTGGTGTCTCTCATTCCCTGTCTCTCAGGGAGATATATGTACACTGACTGGTGTCTCTCAGTCCCTGTCTCTCAGGGAGATATCTGTACACTGAGTGGTGTCTCTCAGTCCCTCTCTCTCAGGGAGATATCTGTACACTGACTGGTGTCTCACAGTCCCTCTCTCTCAGAGAGATATCTGTACACTGACTGGTGTCTCTCAGTCCCTCTCTCTCAGGGAGATATCTGTACACTGAGTGGTGTCTCTTAGTCCCTCTCTCTCAGGGAGATATCTGTACACTGAGTGGTGTCTCTCAGTCCCTGTCTCTCAGGGAGATATATGTACACTGACTGGTGTCTCTCAGTCCCTCTCTCTCAGGGAGGTATCTGTACACTGACTGGTGTCTCTCAGTCCCTGTCTCTCAGGGAGATATCTGTACACTGAGTGGTGTCTCTCAGTCCCTCTCTCTCAGGGAGATATCTGAACACTGAGTGGTGTCTCTCAGTCCCTCTCTCTCAGGGACATATATGTACACTGACTGGTGCATCTCAGTCCCTCTCTCTCAGGGAGGTATCTGTACACTGAGTGGTGTCTCTCAGTCCCTCTCTCTCAGGGAGATATCTGTACACTGACTGGTGTCTCTCAGTCCCTCTCTCTCAGGGAGATATATGTACACTGACTGGTGTCTCTCACTCCCTCTCTCTCAGGGAGGTATCTGTACACTGAGTGGTGTCTCTCAGTCCCTGTCTCTCAGGGAGATATATGCGCACTGACTGGTGTCTCTCAGTCCCTGTCTCTCAGGGAGATATCTGTACAGTGATTGGTGTCTCTCAGTCCCTCTCTCTCAGGGAGATATCTGTACTCTGACTGGTGTCTCTCAGTCCCTGTCTCTCAGGGAGATATCTGTACACTGAGTGGTGTCTCTCAGTCCCTCTCTCTCAGGGTGATATCTGTACACTGACTGGTGTCTCTCAGTCCCTCACTCTAAGGGAGGTATCTGTACACTGAGTGGTTTCTCTCAGTCCCTGTCTCTCAGGGAGATATCTGTACACTGACTGGTGTCTCTCAGTCCCTGTCTCTCAGTGAGCTTTATTTACACTGAGTGGTGTCTCTCAGGGAGATATCTGTACACTGAGTGGTGTCTCTCAGTCCCTCTCTCTCAGGGAGATATCTGTACACTGACTGGTGTCTCTCAGCCCCTCTCTCTCAGGGAGATATTTGTGCTCTGAGTGGTGTCTCACAGTCCCTCTCTCTCAGGGAGATATCTGTACACTGAGTGGTGTCTCTCAGTCCCTCTCTCTCAGGGAGATATCTGTACTCTGACTGGTGTCTCTCAGTCCCTGTCTCTGAGGGAGATATCTGTACACTGAGTGGTGTCTCTCAGTCCCTCTCTCTCAGGGAGATATCTGTACACTGACTGGTGTCTCTCAGTCCCTCTCTCTCAGGGAGATATCTGTACACTGAGTGGTGTCTCTCAGTCCCTCTCTCTCAGGGAGGTATCTGTACACTGAGTGGTGTCTCTCAGTCCCTGTCTCTCAGGGAGATATTTGTACACTGACTGGTGTCTCTCAGTCCCTCTCTCTCAGGGAGATATCTGTACCCTGACTGGTGTCTCTCAGTCCCTCGCTCTCAGGGAGATATCTGTACACTGACTGGTGTCTCACAGCCCCTGTCTCTCAGGGAGATATCTGTACACTGAGTGGTGTCTCTCAGTCCCTGTCTGTCAGGGAGATATCTATACACTGAGTGGTGTCTCTCAGTCCCTCTCTCTCAGGGAGATATCTGTACACTGACTGGTGTCTCTCAGTCCCTCTCTCTCAGGGAGATATATGTACACTGACTGGTGTCTCTCAGTCCCTCTCTCTCAGGGAGGTATCTGTACACTGACTGGTGTCTCTCAGTCCCCGTCTCTCAGGGAGATATCTGTACAGTGATTGGTGTCTCTCAGTCCCTCTCTCTCAGGGAGATATCTGTACACTGAGTGGTGTCTCTCAGGGAGATATCTGTACACTGAGTGGTGTCTCTCAGTCCCTCCCTCTAAGGGAGGTATCTGTACACTGAGTGGTGTCTCTCAGTCCCTGTCTCTCAGTGAGCTTTATGTACACTGAGTGGTGTCTCTCAGGGAGATATCTGTACACTGAGTGGTGTCTCTCAGTCCCTCTCTCTCAGGGAGATATCTGTACACTGACTGGTGTCTCTCTGCCCCTCTCTCTCAGGGAGATATCTGTGCACTGAGTGGTGTCTCACAGTCCCTCTCTCTCAGGGAGATATCTGTACACTGAGTGGTGTCTCACAGTTCCTCTCTCTCAGGGAGATATCTGTACACTGAGTGGTGTCTCTCAGTCCCTCTCTCTCAGGGAGATATCTGTACACTGACTGGTGTCTCTCAGTCCCTCCCTCTAAGGGAGGTATCTGTACACTGAGTGGTGTCTCTCAGTCCCTGTCTCTCAGTGAGCTTTATGTACACTGAGTGGTGTCTCTCAGGGAGATATCTGTACACTGAGTGGTGTCTCTCAGTCCCTCTCTCTCAGGGAGATATCTGTACACTGACTGGTGTCTCTCAGCCCCTCTCTCTCAGGGAGATATCTGTGCACTGAGTGGTGTCTCACAGTCCCTCTCTCTCAGGGAGATATCTGTACACTGAGTGGTGTCTCTCAGTCCCTCTCTCTCAGGGAGATATCTGTACTCTGACTGGTGTCTCTCAGTCCCTGTCTCTGAGGGAGATATCTGTACACTGAGTGGTGTCTCTCAGTCCCTCTCTCTCAGGGAGATATCTGTACACTGACTGGTGTCTCTCAGTCCCTCTCTCTCAGGGAGATATCTGTACACTGAGTGGTGTCTCTCAGTCCCTCTCTCTCAGGGAGATATCTGTACACTGAGTGGTGTCTCTCAGTCCCTCTCTCTCAGGGAGATATATGTACACTGACTGGTGTCTCTCAGTCCCTCTCTCTCAGGGAGATATCTGTACACTGAGTGGTGTCTCAAAGCCCCTGTCTCTCAGGGAGATATCTGTACACTGTCTGGTGTCTCTCAGTCCCTGTCTGTCAGGGAGATATCTATACACTGAGTGGTGTCTCTCAGTCCCTCTCTCTCAGGGAGATATCTGTACACTGACTGGTGTCTCACAGTCCCTCTCTCTCAGGGAGATACCTGTACACTGACTGGTGTCTCTCAGTCCCTGTCTCTCAGGGAGCTTTATGTACACTGAGTGGTGTCTCTCAGGGAGATATCTGTACACTGACTGGTGTCTCTCAGTCCCTGTCTCTCAGGGAGCTTTATGTACACTGAGTGGTGTCTCTCAGTCCCTGTCTGTCAGGGAGATATCTATACACTGAGTGGTGTCTCTCAGTCTCTCTCTCTCAGGGAGATATCTGTACACTGACTGGTGTCTCTCAGTCCCTGTCTCTCAGGGAGATATCTATACACTGAGTGGTGTCTCTCAGTCCCTGTCTCTCAGGGAGATATCTGTACACTGACTGGTGTCTCTCAGTCCCTCTCTCTCAGGGAGATATCTGTACGCTGACTAGTGTCTCTCAGTACCTCTCTCTCAGGGAGATATCTGTACACTGAGTGGTGTCTCTCAGTCCCTCTCTCTCAGGGAGATATCTGTACACTGAGTGGTGTCTCTCAGTTCCTGTCTCTCAGGGAGATATCTGTACACTGAATGGTGTCTCTCAGTCCCTCTCTCTCAGGGAGATATCTGTACTCTGACTGGTGTCTCTCAGTCCCTGTCTCTCAGGGAGATATCTTTGCACTGAGTGGTGTCTCTCAGTCCCTCTCTCTCAGGGAGGTATCTGTACACTGAGTGGTGTCTCTCAGTCCCTGTCTCTCAGGGACATATATGTACACTGACTGGTGTCTCTCAGTCCCTCTCTCTCAGGGAGATATCTGCACACTGACTGGTGTCTCTCAGTCCCTCTCTCTCAGGGAGATATCTGTACACTGAGTGGTGTCTCACAGCCCCTGTCTCTCAGGGAGATATCTGTACACTGACTGGTGTCTCTCAGTCCCTGTCTCTCAGGGAAATATCTATACATTGAGTGGTGTCTCTCAGTCCCTCTCTCTCAGGGAGATATCTGTACACTGACTGTTGTCTCTCAGTCCCTGTCTCTCAGGGAGATATCTGTACACTGAGTGGTGTCTCTCAGTACCTCTCTCTCAGGGAGATATCTGTACACTGACTGGTGTCTCTCAGTCCCTGTCTCTCAGGGAGATATCTGCACACTGACTGGTGTCTCTCAGTCCCTCTCTCTCAGGGAGATGTCTGTACACTGAGTGGTGTCTCTCAGTCCCTCTCTCTCAGGGAGATATCTGTACACTGAGTGGTGTCTCTCAGTCCCTCTCTCTCAGGGAGGTATCTGTACACTGACTGGTGTATCTCAGTCCCTGTCTCTCAGGGAGATATCTGTACACTGAGTGGTGTCTCTCAGTCCCTCTCTCTCAGGGAGATATCTGAACACTGAGTGGTGTCTCTCAGTCCCTCTCTCTCAGGGAGATATATGTACACTGACTGGTGCCTCTCAGTCCCTCTCTCTCAGGGAGGTATCTGTACACTGAGTGGTGTCTCTCAGTCCCTGTCTCTCAGGGAGATATTTGTACACTGACTGGTGTCTCTCAGTCCCTCTCTCTCAGGGAGATATCTGTACACTGACTGGTGTCTCTCAGTCCCTCTCTCTCAGGGAGATATCTGTACACTGAGTGGTGTCTCACAGCCCCTGTCTCTCAGGGAGATATCTGTACACTGACTGGTGTCTCTCAGTCCCTGTCTGTCAGGGAGATATCTATACACTGAGTGGTGTCTCTCAGTCCCTCTCTCTCAGGGAGATATCTGTACACTGACTGGTGTCTCTCAGTCCCACTCTCTCAGGGAGATATATGTACACTGACTGGTGTCTCTCAGTCCCTCTCTCTCAGGGAGGTATCTGTACACTGAGTGGTGTCTCTCAGTCCCTGTCTCTCAGGGAGATATATGTACACTGACTGGTGTCTCTCAGTCCATGTCTCTCAGGGAGATATCTGTACACTGAGTGGTGTCTCTCAGTCCCTCTCTCTCAGGGAGATATCTGTACTCTGACTGGTGTCTCTCATTCCCTGTTACTGAGGGAGATATCTGTACACTGAGTGGTGTCTCTCAATCCCTCTCTCTCAGGGAGATATCTGTACACTGACTGGTGTCTCTCAGTCCCTCTCTCTCAGGGAGATATCTGTACACTGAGTGGTGTCTCTCAGTCCCTCTCTCTCAGGGAGATATCTGTACTCTGTCTGGTGTCTCTCAGTCCCTGTCTGTCAGGGAGATATCTATACACTGAGTGGTGTCACTCAGTCCCTCTCTCTCAGGGAGATATCTGTACACTGACTGGTGTCTCACAGTCCCTCTCTCTCAGGGAGATATCTGTACACTGACTGGTGTCTCTCAGTCCCTGTCTCTCAGGGAGCTTTATGTACACTGAGTGGTGTCTCTCAGGGAGATATCTGTACACTGACTGGTGTCTCTCAGTCCCTGTCTCTCAGGGAGCTTTATGTACACTGAGTGGTGTCTCTCAGTCCCTGTCTCTCAGGGAGATATCTGCACACTGAGTGGTGTCTCTCAGTCCCTGTCTCTCAGGGAGCTTTATGTACACTGAGTGGTGTCTCTCAGGGAGATATCTGTACACTGACTGGTGTCTCTCAGTCCCTGTCTCTCAGGGAGATATCTGTACACTGAGTGGTGTCTCTCAGTCCCTCTCTCTCAGGGAGATATCTGTACACTGACTGGTGTCTCTCAGTCCCTGTCTCTCAGGGAGATATCTGTACACTGAGTGGTGTCTCACAGTCCCTCTCTCTCAGGGAGATATCTGTACACTGACTGGTGTCTCTCAGTCCCTCTCTCTCAGGGAGATACCTGTACACTGACTGGTGTCTCTCAGTCCCTCTCTCTCAGGGAGATATATGTACACTGAC
Organism: Heterodontus francisci; assembly: GCF_036365525.1. Lineage (NCBI taxonomy): Eukaryota > Metazoa > Chordata > Chondrichthyes > Heterodontiformes > Heterodontidae > Heterodontus > Heterodontus francisci. The sequence continues at coordinate 1,917,701 of NC_090403.1, forward strand.
TGGTGTCTCTCAGTCCCTCTCTCTCAGGGAGGTATCTGTACACTGAGTGGTGTCTCTCAGTCCCTGTCTCTCAGGGAGATATATGTACACTGACTGGTGTCTCTCAGTCCCTGTCTCTCAGGGAGATATCTGTACACTGAGTGGTGTCTCTCAGTCCCTCTCTCTCAGGGAGATATAGGTACACTGACTGGTGTCTCTCAGTCCCTCTCTCTCAGGGAGGTATCTGTACACTGAGTGGTGTCTCTCATTCCCTGTCTCTCAGGGAGATATATGTACACTGACTGGTGTCTCTCAGTCCCTGTCTCTCAGGGAGATATCTGTACACTGAGTGGTGTCTCTCAGTCCCTCTCTCTCAGGGAGATATCTGTACACTGACTGGTGTCTCACAGTCCCTCTCTCTCAGAGAGATATCTGTACACTGACTGGTGTCTCTCAGTCCCTCTCTCTCAGGGAGATATCTGTACACTGAGTGGTGTCTCTTAGTCCCTCTCTCTCAGGGAGATATCTGTACACTGAGTGGTGTCTCTCAGTCCCTGTCTCTCAGGGAGATATATGTACACTGACTGGTGTCTCTCAGTCCCTCTCTCTCAGGGAGGTATCTGTACACTGACTGGTGTCTCTCAGTCCCTGTCTCTCAGGGAGATATCTGTACACTGAGTGGTGTCTCTCAGTCCCTCTCTCTCAGGGAGATATCTGAACACTGAGTGGTGTCTCTCAGTCCCTCTCTCTCAGGGACATATATGTACACTGACTGGTGCATCTCAGTCCCTCTCTCTCAGGGAGGTATCTGTACACTGAGTGGTGTCTCTCAGTCCCTGTCTCTCAGGGAGATATTTGTACACTGACTGGTGTCTCTCAGTCCCTCTCTCTCAGGAAGATATCTGTACACTGACTGGTGTCTCTCAGTCCCTCGCTCTCAGGGAGATATCTGTACACTGACTGGTGTCTCACAGCCCCTGTCTCTCAGGGAGATATCTGTACACTGACTGGTGTCTCTCAGTCCCTGTCTGTCAGGGAGATATCTATACACTGAGTGGTGTCTCTCAGTCCCTCTCTCTCAGGGAGATATCTGTACACTGACTGGTGTCTCTCAGTCCCTCTCTCTCAGGGAGATATATGTACACTGACTGGTGTCTCTCACTCCCTCTCTCTCAGGGAGGTATCTGTACACTGAGTGGTGTCTCTCAGTCCCTGTCTCTCAGGGAGATATATGCGCACTGACTGGTGTCTCTCAGTCCCTGTCTCTCAGGGAGATATCTGTACAGTGATTGGTGTCTCTCAGTCCCTCTCTCTCAGGGAGATATCTGTACTCTGACTGGTGTCTCTCAGTCCCTGTCTCTCAGGGAGATATCTGTACACTGAGTGGTGTCTCTCAGTCCCTCTCTCTCAGGGTGATATCTGTACACTGACTGGTGTCTCTCAGTCCCTCACTCTAAGGGAGGTATCTGTACACTGAGTGGTTTCTCTCAGTCCCTGTCTCTCAGGGAGATATCTGTACACTGACTGGTGTCTCTCAGTCCCTGTCTCTCAGAGAGCTTTATGTACACTGAGTGGTGTCTCTCAGGGAGATATCTGTACACTGAGTGGTGTCTCTCAGTCCCTCTCTCTCAGGGAGATATCTGTACACTGACTGGTGTCTCTCAGCCCCTCTCTCTCAGGGAGATATTTGTGCACTGAGTGGTGTCTCACAGTCCCTCTCTCTCAGGGAGATATCTGTACACTGGGTGGTGTCTCTCAGTCCCTCTCTCTCAGGGAGATATCTGCACTCTGACTGGTGTCTCTCAGTCCCTGTCTCTGAGGGAGATATCTGTACACTGAGTGGTGTCTCTCAGTCCCTCTCTCTCAGGGAGATATCTGTACACTGACTGGTGTCTCTCAGTCCCTCTCTCTCAGGGAGATATCTGTACACTGAGTGGTGTCTCTCAGTCCCTCTCTCTCAGGGAGGTATCTGTACACTGAGTGGTGTCTCTCAGTCCCTGTCTCTCAGGGAGATATTTGTACACTGACTGGTGTCTCTCAGTCCCTCTCTCTCAGGGAGATATCTGTACACTGACTGGTGTCTCTCAGTCCCTCGCTCTCAGGGAGATATCTGTACACTGACTGGTGTCTCACAGCCCCTGTCTCTCAGGGAGATATCTGTACACTGAGTGGTGTCTCTCAGTCCCTGTCTGTCAGGGAGATATCTATACACTGAGTGGTGTCTCTCAGTCCCTCTCTCTCAGGGAGATATCTGTACACTGACTGGTGTCTCTCAGTCCCTCTCTCTCAGGGAGATATATGTACACTGACTGGTGTCTCTCAGTCCCTCTCTCTCAGGGAGGTATCTGTACACTGACTGGTGTCTCTCAGTCCCCGTCTCTCAGGGAGATATCTGTACAGTGATTGGTGTCTCTCAGTCCCTCTCTCTCAGGGAGATATCTGTACTCTGACTGGTGTCTCTCAGTGCCTGTCTCTCAGGGAGATATCTGTACACTGAGTGGTGTCTCTCAGTCCCTCTCTCTCAGGGAGATATCTGTACACAGACTGGTGTCTCTCAGTCCCTCCCTCTAAGGGAGGTATCTGTACACTGAGTGGTGTCTCTCAGTCCCTGTCTCTCAGGGTGATATCTGTACACTGAGTGGTGTCTCTCAGGGAGATATCTGTACACTGAGTGGTGTCTCTCAGTCCCTCCCTCTAAGGGAGGTATCTGTACACTGAGTGGTGTCTCTCAGTCCCTGTCTCTCAGTTAGCTTTATGTACACTGAGTGGTGTCTCTCAGGGAGATATCTGTACACTGAGTGGTGTCTCTCAGTCCCTCTCTCTCAGGGAGATATCTGTACACTGACTGGTGTCTCTCAGCCCCTCTCTCTCAGGGAGATATCTGTGCACTGAGTGGTGTCTCACAGTCCCTCTCTCTCAGGGAGATATCTGTACACTGAGTGGTGTCTCACAGTCCCTCTCTCTCAGGGAGATATCTGTACACTGAGTGGTGTCTCTCAGTCCCTCTCTCTCAGGGAGATATCTGTACACTGACTGGTGTCTCTCAGTCCCTCCCTCTAAGGGAGGTATCTGTACACTGAGTGGTGTCTCTCAGTCCCTGTCTCTCAGTGAGCTTTATGTACACTGAGTGGTGTCTCTCAGGGAGATATCTGTACACTGAGTGGTGTCTCTCAGTCCCTCTCTCTCAGGGAGATATCTGTACACTGACTGGTGTCTCTCAGCCCCTCTCTCTCAGGGAGATATCTGTGCACTGAGTGGTGTCTCACAGTCCCTCTCTCTCAGGGAGATATCTGTACACTGAGTGGTGTCTCTCAGTCCCTCTCTCTCAGGGAGATATCTGTACTCTGACTGGTGTCTCTCAGTCCCGATCTCTGAGGGAGATATCTGTACACTGAGTGGTGTCTCTCAGTCCCTCTCTCTCAGGGAGATATCTGTACACTGACTGGTGTCTCTCAGTCCCTCTCTCTCAGGGAGATATCTGTACACTGAGTGGTGTCTCTCAGTCCCTCTCTCTCAGGGAGATATCTGTACACTGAGTGGTGTCTCTCAGTCCCTCTCTCTCAGGGAGATATATGTACACTGACTGGAGTCTCTCAGTCCCTCTCTCTCAGGGAGATATCTGTACACTGAGTGGTGTCTCAAAGCCCCTGTCTCTCAGGGAGATATCTGTACACTGTCTGGTGTCTCTCAGTCCCTGTCTGTCAGGGAGATATCTATACACTGAGTGGTGTCTCTCAGTCCCTCTCTCTCAGGGAGATGTCTGTACACTGACTGGTGTCTCACAGTCCCTCTCTCTCAGGGAGATACCTGTACACTGACTGGTGTCTCTCAGTCCCTGTCTCTCAGGGAGCTTTATGTACACTGAGTGGTGTCTCTCAGGGAGATATCTGTACACTGACTGGTGTCTCTCAGTCCCTGTCTCTCAGGGAGCTTTATGTACACTGAGTGGTGTCTCTCAGTCCCTGTCTGTCAGGGAGATATCTATACACTGAGTGGTGTCTCTCAGTCTCTCTCTCTCAGGGAGATATCTGTACACTGACTGGTGTCTCTCAGTCCCTGTCTCTCAGGGAGATATCTATACACTGAGTGGTGTCTCTCAGTCCCTGTCTCTCAGGGAGATATCTGTACACTGACTGGTGTCTCTCAGTCCCTCTCTCTCAGGGAGATATCTGTACGCTGACTAGTGTCTCTCAGTACCTCTCTCTCAGCGAGATATCTGTACACTGAGTGGTGTCTCTCAGTCCCTCTCTCTCAGGGAGATATCTGTACACTGACTGGCGTCTCTCAGTCCCTGTCTCTCAGGGAGATATATGTACACTGACTGGTGTCTCTCAGTCCCTCTCACAGGGAGGTATCTGTGCACTGAGTGGTGTCTCTCAGTCCCTCTCTCTCAGGGAGATATCTGTACACTGACTGGTGTCTCTCAGTCCCTGTCTCTCAGGGAGATATCTATACACTGAGTGGTGTCGCTCAGTCCCTGTCTGTCAGGGAGATATCTGTACACTGACTGGTGTCTCTCAGTCCCTCTCTCTCAGGGAGATATCTGAACGCTGACTAGTGTCTCTCAGTCCCTCTCTCTCAGGGAGATATCTGTACACTGAGTGGTGTCTCTCAGTCACTCTCTCTCAGGGAGATATCTGGACACTGACTGGTGTCTCTCAGTCCCTGTCTCTCAGGGAGATATATGTACACTGACTGGTGTCTCTCAGTCCCTCTCTCGGGGAGGTATCTGTACACTGAGTGGTGTCTCTCAGTCCCTGTCTCTCAGGGAGATATATGGACACTGACTGGTGTCTCTCAGTCCCTGTCTCTCAGGGAGATATCTGCACACTGAGTGGTGTCTCTCAGTCCCTCTCTCTCAGGGAGATATCTGTACACTGAGTGGCGTCATCTCAGTTCCTGTCTCTCAGGGAGATATCTGTACACTGAATGGTGTCTCTCAGTTCCTCTCTCTCAGGGAGATATCTGTACTCTGACTGGTGTCTCTCAGTCCCTGTCTCTCAGGGAGATATCTGTGCACTGAGTGGTGTCTCTCAGTCCCTCTCTCTCAGGGAGATATCTGTACACTGACTGGTGTCTCTCAGTCCCTCTCTCTCAGGGAGGTATCTGTCCACTGAGTGGTGTCTCTCAGTCCCTGTCTCTCAGGGACATATATGTACACTGACTGGTGTCTCTCAGTCCCTCTCTCTCAGGGAGATATCTGTACACTGACTGGTGTCTCTCAGTCCCTCTCTCTCAGGGAGATATCTGTACACTGAGTGGTGTCTCACAGCCCCTGTCTCTCAGGGAGATATCTGTACACTGACTGGTGTCTCTCAGTCCCTCTCTCTCAGGGAGATATCTGTACACTGAGTGGTGTCTCTCAGTCCCTCTCTCTCAGGGAGATATCTGTACACTGAGTGGTGTCTCTCAGTCCCTGTCTCTCAGGGAGATATCTGTACATTGAGTGGTGTCTCTCAGTCCCTGTCTCTCAGGGAGATATCTGTACACTGAGTGGTGTCTCTCAGTCCCTGTCTCTCAGGGAGATATCTGTACACTGAGTGGTGACTCTCAGTACCTCTCTCTCACGGAGATATCTGTACACTGACTGGTGTCTCTCAGTCCCTGTCTCTCAGGGAGATATCTGTACACTGATTGGTGTCTCTCAGTCCCTCTCTCTCAGGGAGATATATGTACACTGACTGGTGTCTCTCAGTCCCTCTCTCTCAGGGAGATATCTGTACACTGACTGGTGTCTCTCAGTCCCTCTCTCTCAGGGAGATATCTGTACACTGAGTGGTGTCTCACAGCCCCTGTCTCTCAGGGAGATATCTGTACACTGAGTGGTGTCTCTCAGTCCCTGTCTGTCAGGGAGATATCTACACACTGAGTGGTGTCTCTCAGTTACTGTCTCTCAGGGAGCTTTATGTACACTGAGTGGTGTCTCTCAGGGAAATATCTGTACACTGACTGGTGTCTCTCAGTCCCTCTCTCTCAGGGAGATATCTGTACACAGAGTGGTGTCTCTCAGTCCCTGTCTGTCAGGGAGATATCTGCACACTGAGTGGTGTCTCTCAGTCCCTGTCTCTCAGGGAGCTTTATGTACACTGAGTGGTGTCTCTCAGGGAAATATCTGTACACTGAGTGGTGTCTCTCAGTCCCTCTCTCTCAGGGAGATATCTGTACACTGACTGGCGTCTCTCAGTCCCTGTCTCTCAGGGAGATATATGTACACTGACTGGTGTCTCTCAGTCCCTCTCACAGGGAGGTATCTGTGCACTGAGTGGTGTCTCTCAGTCCCTCTCTCTCAGGGAGATATCTGTACACTGACTGGTGTCTCTCAGTCCCTGTCTCTCAGGGAGATATCTATACACTGAGTGGTGTCGCTCAGTCCCTGTCTGTCAGGGAGATATCTGTACACTGACTGGTGTCTCTCAGTCCCTCTCTCTCAGGGAGATATCTGAACGCTGACTAGTGTCTCTCAGTCCCTCTCTCTCAGGGAGATATCTGTACACTGAGTGGTGTCTCTCAGTCACTCTCTCTCAGGGAGATATCTGTACACTGACTGGTGTCTCTCAGTCCCTGTCTCTCAGGGAGATATATGTACACTGACTGGTGTCTCTCAGTCCCTCTCTCGGGGAGGTATCTGTACACTGAGTGGTGTCTCTCAGTCCCTGTCTCTCAGGGAGATATATGGACACTGACTGGTGTCTCTCAGTCCCTGTCTCTCAGGGAGATATCTGCACACTGAGTGGTGTCTCTCAGTCCCTCTCTCTCAGGGAGATATCTGTACACTGAGTGGTGTCTCTCAGTTCCTGTCTCTCAGGGAGATATCTGTACACTGAATGGTGTCTCTCAGTCCCTCTCTCTCAGGGAGATATCTGTACTCTGACTGGTGTCTCTCAGTCCCTGTCTCTCAGGGAGATATCTGTGCACTGAGTGGTGTCTCTCAGTCCCTCTCTCTCAGGGAGATATCTGTACACTGACTGGTGTCTCTCAGTCCCTCTCTCTCAGGGAGGTATCTGTCCACTGAGTGGTGTCTCTCAGTCCCTGTCTCTCAGGGACATATATGTACACTGACTGGTGTCTCTCAGTCCCTCTCTCTCAGGGAGATATCTGTACACTGACTGGTGTCTCTCAGTCCCTCTCTCTCAGGGAGATATCTGTACACTGAGTGGTGTCTCACAGCCCCTGTCTCTCAGGGAGATATCTGTACACTGACTGGTGTCTCTCAGTCCCTCTCTCTCAGGGAGATATCTGTACACTGAGTGGTGTCTCTCAGTCCCTCTCTCTCAGGGAGATATCTGTACACTGAGTGGTGTCTCTCAGTCCCTGTCTCTCAGGGAGATATCTGTACATTGAGTGGTGTCTCTCAGTCCCTGTCTCTCAGGGAGATATCTGTACACTGAGTGGTGTCTCTCAGTCCCTGTCTCTCAGGGAGATATCTGTACACTGAGTGGTGACTCTCAGTACCTCTCTCTCACGGAGATATCTGTACACTGACTGGTGTCTCTCAGTCCCTGTCTCTCAGGGAGATATCTGTACACTGATTGGTGTCTCTCAGTCCCTCTCTCTCAGGGAGATATATGTACACTGACTGGTGTCTCTCAGTCCCTCTCTCTCAGGGAGATATCTGTACACTGACTGGTGTCTCTCAGTCCCTCTCTCTCAGGGAGATATCTGTACACTGAGTGGTGTCTCACAGCCCCTGTCTCTCAGGGAGATATCTGTACACTGTCTGGTGTCTCTCAGTCCCTGTCTGTCAGGCAGATATCTACACACTGAGTGGTGTCTCTCAGTTACTGTCTCTCAGGGAGCTTTATGTACACTGAGTGGTGTCTCTCAGGGAAATATCTGTACACTGACTGGTGTCTCTCAGTCCCTCTCTCTCAGGGAGATATCTGTACACAGAGTGGTGTCTCTCAGTCCCTGTCTGTCAGGGAGATATCTGCACACTGAGTGGTGTCTCTCAGTCCCTGTCTCTCAGGGAGCTTTATGTACACTGAGTGGTGTCTCTGAGGGAAATATCTGTACACTGACTGGTGTCTCTCAGTCCCTCTCTCTCAGGGAGATATCTGTACACAGAGTGGTGTCTCTCAGTCCCTGTCTCTCAGGGAGATATCTGTACACTGAGTGGTGTCTCTCAGTCCCTCTCTCTCAGGGAGATATCTGAACACTGAGTGGTGTCTCTCAGTCCCTGTGTCTCAGGGAGATATCTGTACACTGTCTGGTGTCTCTCAGTCCCTGTCTGTCAGGGAGATATCTATACACTGAGTGGTGTCTCTCAGTCCCTCTCTCTCAGGGAGCTATCTGTACACTGACTGGTGTCTCACAGTCCGTCTCTCTCAGGGAGATACCTGTACACTGACTGGTGTCTCTCAGTCCCTGTCTCTCAGGGAGCTTTATGTACACTGAGTGGTGTCTCTCAGGGAGATATCTGTACACTGACTGGTGTCTCTCAGTCCCTGTCTCTCAGGGAGCTTTATGTACACTGACTGGTGTCTCACAGTCCCTCTCTCTCAGGGAGATATCTGTACACTGACTGGTGTCTCTCAGTCCCTGTCTCTCAGGGAGATATCTGTACACTGAGTGGTGTCTCTCAGTCCCTCTCTCTCAGGGAGATATCTGTACACTGACTGGTGTCTCTCAGTCCCTGTCTCTCAGGGAGATATCTATACACTGAGTGGTGTCTCTCAGTCCCTGTCTCTCAGGGAGATATCTGTACACTGACTGGTGTCTCTCAGTCCTTCTCTCTCAGGGAGATATCTGTACGCTGACTAGTGGCTCTCAGTCCCTCTCTCTCAGGGAGATATCTGTACACTGAGTGGTGTCTCTCAGTCCCTCTCTCTCAGGGAGATATCTGTACACTGACTGGTGTCTCTCAGTCCCTGTCTCTCAGGGAGATATATGTGCACTGACTGGTGTCTCTCAGTCCCTCTCACAGGGAGGTATCTGTGCACTGAGTGGTGTCTCTCAGTCCCTGTCTCTCAAGGAGATATATGTACACTGACTGGTGTCTCTCAGTCCTTGTCTCTCAGGGAGATATCTGTACACTGAGTGGTGTCTCTCAGTCCCTCTCTCTCAGGGAGATATCTGTACACTGAGTGGTGTCTCTCAGTTCCTGTCTCTCAGGGAGATATCTGTACACTGAATGGTTTCTCTCAGTCCCTCTCTCTCAGGGAGATATCTGTACTCTGACTGGTGTCATCAGTCCCTGTCTCTCAGGGAGATATCTGTGCACTGAGTGGTGTCTGTCTGTCCCTCTCTCTCAGGGAGATATCTGTACACTGACTGGTGTCTCTCAGTCCCTCTCTCTCAGGCAGGTATCTGTACACTGAGTGGTGTCTCTCAGTCCCTCTCTCTCAGGGAGATATCTGTACACTGAGTGGTGTCTCACAGCCCCTGTCTCTCAGGGAGATATCTGTACACTGTCTGGTGTCTCTCAGTCCCTGTCTGTCAGGGAGATATCTATACACTGAGTGGTGTCTCTCAGTCCCTCTCTCTCAGGGAGCTTTATGTACACTGAGTGGTGTCTCTCAGGGAGATATCTGTACACTGACTGGTGTCTCTCAGTCCCTGTCTCTCAGGGAGCTTTATGTACACTGAGTGGTGTCTCTCAGTCCCTGTCTGTCAGGGAGATATCTATACACTGAGTGGTGTCTCTCAGTCCCTCTCTCTCAGGGAGATATCTGTACACTGTCTGGTGTCTCTCAGTCCCTGTCTGTCAGGGAGATATCTGTACACTGTCTGGTGTCTCTCAGTCCCTGTCTGTCAGGGAGATATCTATACACTGACTGGTGTCTCTCAGGGAGATATCTGTACACTGACTGGTGTCTCTCAGTCCCTGTCTCTCAGGGAGCTTTATGTACACTGACTGGTGTCTCTCAGTCCCTGTCTCTCAGGGAGATATCTATACACTGAGTGGTGTCTCTCAGTCCCTGTCTCTCAGGGAGACATCTGTACACTGACTGGTGTCTCTCAGTCCCTCTCTCTCAGGGAGATATCTGTACGCTGACTAGTGTCTCTCAGTCCCTCTCTCTCAGCGAGATATCTGTACACTGAGTGGTGTCTCTCAGTCCCTCTCTCTCAGGGAGATATCTGTACACTGACTGGCGTCTCTCAGTCCCTTTCTCTCAGGGAGATATATGTACACTGACTGGTGTCTCTCAGTCCCTCTCACAGGGAGGTATCTGTGCACTGAGTGGTGTCTCTCAGTCCCTGTCTCTCAGGGAGATATATGTACACTGACTGGTGTCTCTCAGTCCTTGTCTCTCAGGGAGATATCTGTACACTGAGTGGTGTCTCTCAGTCCCTCTCTCTCAGGGAGATATCTGTACACTGAGTGGTGTCTCTCAGTTCCTGTCTCTCAGGGAGATATCTGTACACTGAATGGTGTCTCTCAGTCCCTCTCTCTCAGGGAGATATCTGTACTCTGAATGGTGTCTCTCAGTCCCTGTCTCTCAGGGAGATATCTTTGCACTGAGTGGTGTCTCTCAGTCCCTCTCTCTCAGGGAGGTATCTGTACACTGAGTGGTGTCTCTCAGTCCCTGTCTCTCAGGGACATATATGTACACTGACTGGTGTCTCTCAGTCCCTCTCTCTCAGGGAGATATCTGTACACTGACTGGTGTCTCTCAGTCCCTCTCTCTCAGGGAGATAACTGTACACTGAGTGGTGTCTCACAGCCCCTGTCTCTCAGGGAGATATCTGTACACTGACTGGTGTCTCTCAGTCCCTGTCTCTCAGGCAAATATCTATACACTGAGTGGTGTCTCTCAGTCCCTCTCTCTCAGGGAGATATCTGTACACTGACTGTTGTCTCTCAGTCCCTGTCTCTCAGGGAGATATCTGTACACTGAGTGGTGTCTCTCAGTACCTCTCTCTCAGGGAGATATCTGTACACTGACTGGTGTCTCTCAGTCCCTGTCTCTCAGGGAGATATCTGCACACTGACTGGTGTCTCTCAGTCCCTCTCTCTCAGGGAGATGTCTGTACACTGAGTGGTGTCTCTCAGTCCCTCTCTCTCAGGGAGATATCTGTACACTGAGTGGTGTCTCTCAGTCCCTCTCTCTCAGGGAGGTATCTGTACACTGACTGGTGTATCTCAGTCCCTGTCTCTCAGGGAGATATCTGTACACTGAGTGGTGTCTCTCAGTCCCTCTCTCTCAGGGAGATATCTGAACACTGAGTGGTGTCTCTCAGTCCCTCTCTCTCAGGGAGATAAATGTACACTGACTGGTGCCTCTCAGTCCCTCTCTCTCAGGGAGGTATCTGTACACTGAGTGGTGTCTCTCAGTCCCTGTCTCTCAGGGAGATATTTGTACACTGACTGGTGTCTCTCATTCCCTCTCTCTCAGGGAGATATCTGTACACTGACTGGTGTCTCTCAGTCCCTCTCTCTCAGGGAGATATCTGTACACTGAGTGGTGTCTCACAGCCCCTGTCTCTCAGGGAGATATCTGTACACTGACTGGTGTCTCTCAGTCCCTGTCTGTCAGGGAGATATCTATACACTGAGTGGTGTCTCTCAGTCCCTCTCTCTCAGGGAGATATCTGTACACTGACTGGTGTCTCTCAGTCCCACTCTCTCAGGGAGATATATGTACACTGACTGGTGTCTCTCAGTCCCTCCCTCTCAGGGAGGTATCTGTACACTGAGTGGTGTCTCTCAGTCCCTGTCTCTCAGGGAGATATATGTACACTGACTGGTGTCTCTCAGTCCATGTCTCTCAGGGAGATATCTGTACACTGAGTGGTGTCTCTCAGTCCCTCTCTCTCAGGGAGATATCTGTACTCTGACTGGTGTCTCTCATTCCCTGTCTCTGAGGGAGATATCTGTACACTGAGTGGTGTCTCTCAATCCCTCTCTCTCAGGGAGATATCTGTACACTGACTGGTGTCTCTCAGTCCCTCTCTCTCAGGGAGATATCTGTACACTGAGTGGTGTCTCTCAGTCCCTCTCTCTCAGGGAGATATCTGTACTCTGTCTGGTGTCTCTCAGTCCCTGTCTGTCAGGGAGATATCTATACACTGAGTGGTGTCACTCAGTCCCTCTCTCTCAGGGAGATATCTGTACACTGACTGGTGTCTCACAGTCCCTCTCTCTCAGGGAGATATCTGTACACTGACTGGTGTCTCTCAGTCCCTGTCTCTCAGGGAGCTTTATGTACACTGTGTGGTGTCTCTCAGGGAGATATCTGTACACTGACTGGTGTCTCTCAGTCCCTGTCTCTCAGGGAGCTTTATGTACACTGAGTGGTGTCTCTCAGTCCCTGTCTCTCAGGGAGATATCTGCACACTGAGTGGTGTCTCTCAGTCCCTGTCTCTCAGGGAGCTTTATGTACACTGAGTGGTGTCTCTCAGGGAGATATCTGTACACTGACTGGTGTCTCTCAGTCCCTGTCTCTCAGGGAGATATCTGTACACCGAGTGGTGTCTCTCAGTCCCTCTCTCTCAGGGAGATATCTGTACACTGACTGGTGTCTCTCAGTCCCTGTCTCTCAGGGAGATATCTGTACACTGAGTGGTGTCTCACAGTCCCTCTCTCTCAGGGAGATATCTGTACACTGACTGGTGTCTCTCAGTCCCTCTCTCTCAGGGAGATACCTGTACACTGACTGGTGTCTCTCAGTCCCTCTCTCTCAGGGAGATATATGTACACTGACTGGTGTCTCTCAGTCCCTCTCTCTCAGGGAGGTATCTGTACACTGAGTGGTGTCTCCCAGTCCCTGTCTCTCAGGGAGATATATGTACACTGACTGGTGTCTCTCAGTCCCTGTCTCTCAGGGAGATATCTGTACACTGAGTGGTGTCTCTCAGTCCCTCTCTCTCAGGGAGATATAGGTACACTGACTGGTGTCTCTCAGTCCCTCTCTCTCAGGGAGGTATCTGTACACTGAGTGGTGTCTCTCATTCCCTGTCTCTCAGGGAGATATATGTACACTGACTGGTGTCTCTCAGTCCCTGTCTCTCAGGGAGATATCTGTACACTGAGTGGTGTCTCTCAGTCCCTCTCTCTCAGGGAGATATCTGTACACTGACTGGTGTCTCACAGTCCCTCTCTCTCAGAGAGATATCTGTACACTGACTGGTGTCTCTCAGTCCCTCTCTCTCAGGGAGATATCTGTACACTGAGTGGTGTCTCTTAGTCCCTCTCTCTCAGGGAGATATCTGTACACTGAGTGGTGTCTCTCAGTCCCTGTCTCTCAGGGAGATATATGTACACTGACTGGTGTCTCTCAGTCCCTCTCTCTCAGGGAGGTATCTGTACACTGACTGGTGTCTCTCAGTCCCTGTCTCTCAGGGAGATATCTGTACACTGAGTGGTGTCTCTCAGTCCCTCTCTCTCAGGGAGATATCTGAACACTGAGTGGTGTCTCTCAGTCCCTCTCTCTCAGGGACATATATGTACACTGACTGGTGCATCTCAGTCCCTCTCTCTCAGGGAGGTATCTGTACACTGAGTGGTGTCTCTCAGTCCCTGTCTCTCAGGGAGATATTTGTACACTGACTGGTGTCTCTCAGTCCCTCTCTCTCAGGAAGATATCTGTACACTGACTGGTGTCTCTCAGTCCCTCGCTCTCAGGGAGATATCTGTACACTGACTGGTGTCTCACAGCCCCTGTCTCTCAGGGAGATATCTGTACACTGACTGGTGTCTCTCAGTCCCTGTCTGTCAGGGAGATATCTATACACTGAGTGGTGTCTCTCAGTCCCTCTCTCTCAGGGAGATATCTGTACACTGACTGGTGTCTCTCAGTCCCTCTCTCTCAGGGAGATATATGTACACTGACTGGTGTCTCTCACTCCCTCTCTCTCAGGGAGGTATCTGTACACTGAGTGGTGTCTCTCAGTCCCTGTCTCTCAGGGAGATATATGCGCACTGACTGGTGTCTCTCAGTCCCTGTCTCTCAGGGAGATATCTGTACAGTGATTGGTGTCTCTCAGTCCCTCTCTCTCAGGGAGATATCTGTACTCTGACTGGTGTCTCTCAGTCCCTGTCTCTCAGGGAGATATCTGTACACTGAGTGGTGTCTCTCAGTCCCTCTCTCTCAGGGTGATATCTGTACACTGACTGGTGTCTCTCAGTCCCTCACTCTAAGGGAGGTATCTGTACACTGAGTGGTTTCTCTCAGTCCCTGTCTCTCAGGGAGATATCTGTACACTGACTGGTGTCTCTCAGTCCCTGTCTCTCAGTGAGCTTTATGTACACTGAGTGGTGTCTCTCAGGGAGATATCTGTACACTGAGTGGTGTCTCTCAGTCCCTCTCTCTCAGGGAGATATCTGTACACTGACTGGTGTCTCTCAGCCCCTCTCTCTCAGGGAGATATTTGTGCACTGAGTGGTGTCTCACAGTCCCTCTCTCTCAGGGAGATATCTGTACACTGAGTGGTGTCTCTCAGTCCCTCTCTCTCAGGGAGATATCTGTACTCTGACTGGTGTCTCTCAGTCCCTGTCTCTGAGGGAGATATCTGTACACTGAGTGGTGTCTCTCAGTCCCTCTCTCTCAGGGAGATATCTGTACACTGACTGGTGTCTCTCAGTCCCTCTCTCTCAGGGAGATATCTGTACACTGAGTGGTGTCTCTCAGTCCCTCTCTCTCAGGGAGGTATCTGTACACTGAGTGGTGTCTCTCAGTCCCTGTCTCTCAGGGAGATATTTGTACACTGACTGGTGTCTCTCAGTCCCTCTCTCTCAGGGAGATATCTGTACACTGACTGGTGTCTCTCAGTCCCTCGCTCTCAGGGAGATATCTGTACACTGACTGGTGTCTCACAGCCCCTGTCTCTCAGGGAGATATCTGTACACTGAGTGGTGTCTCTCAGTCCCTGTCTGTCAGGGAGATATCTATACACTGAGTGGTGTCTCTCAGTCCCTCTCTCTCAGGGAGATATCTGTACACTGACTGGTGTCTCTCAGTCCCTCTCTCTCAGGGAGATATATGTACACTGACTGGTGTCTCTCAGTCCCTCTCTCTCAGGGAGGTATCTGTACACTGACTGGTGTCTCTCAGTCCCCGTCTCTCAGGGAGATATCTGTACAGTGATTGGTGTCTCTCAGTCCCTCTCTCTCAGGGAGATATCTGTACTCTGACTGGTGTCTCTCAGTGCCTGTCTCTCAGGGAGATATCTGTACACTGAGTGGTGTCTCTCAGTCCCTCTCTCTCAGGGAGATATCTGTACACTGACTGGTGTCTCTCAGTCCCTGTCTCTAAGGGAGGTATCTTTACACTGAGTGGTGTCTCTCAGTCCCTGTCTCTCAGGGAGATATCTGTACACTGAGTGGTGTCTCTCAGGGAGATATCTGTACACTGAGTGGTGTCTCTCAGTCCCTCCCTCTAAGGGAGGTATCTGTACACTGAGTGGTGTCTCTCAGTCCCTGTCTCTCAGTGAGCTTTATGTACACTGAGTGGTGTCTCTCAGGGAGATATCTGTACACTGAGTGGTGTCTCTCAGTCCCTCTCTCTCAGGGAGATATCTGTACACTGACTGGTGTCTCTCAGCCCCTCTCTCTCAGGGAGATATCTGTGCACTGAGTGGTGTCTCACAGTCCCTCTCTCTCAGGGAGATATCTGTACACTGAGTGGTGTCTCACAGTCCCTCTCTCTCAGGGAGATATCTGTACACTGAGTGGTGTCTCTCAGTCCCTCTCTCTCAGGGAGATATCTGTACACTGACTGGTGTCTCTCAGTCCCTCCCTCTAAGGGAGGTATCTGTACACTGAGTGGTGTCTCTCAGTCCCTGTCTCTCAGTGAGCTTTATGTACACTGAGTGGTGTCTCTCAGGGAGATATCTGTACACTGAGTGGTGTCTCTCAGTCCCTCTCTCTCAGGGAGATATCTGTACACTGACTGGTGTCTCTCAGCCCCTCTCTCTCAGGGAGATATCTGTGCACTGAGTGGTGTCTCACAGTCCCTCTCTCTCAGGGAGATATCTGTACACTGAGTGGTGTCTCTCAGTCCCTCTCTCTCAGGGAGATATCTGTACTCTGACTGGTGTCTCTCAGTCCCTGTCTCTGAGGGAGATATCTGTACACTGAGTGGTGTCTCTCAGTCCCTCTCTCTCAGGGAGATATCTGTACACTGACTGGTGTCTCTCAGTCCCTCTCTCTCAGGGAGATATCTGTACACTGAGTGGTGTCTCTCAGTCCCTCTCTCTCAGGGAGATATCTGTACACTGAGTGGTGTCTCTCAGTCCCTCTCTCTCAGGGAGATATATGTACACTGACTGGTGTCTCTCAGTCCCTCTCTCTCAGGGAGATATCTGTACACTGAGTGGTGTCTCAAAGCCCCTGTCTCTCAAGGAGATATCTGTACACTGTCTGGTGTCTCTCAGTCCCTGTCTGTCAGGGAGATATCTATACACTGAGTGGTGTCTCTCAGTCCCTCTCTCTCAGGGAGATATCTGTACACTGACTGGTGTCTCACAGTCCCTCTCTCTCAGGGAGATACCTGTACACTGACTGGTGTCTCTCAGTCCCTGTCTCTCAGGGAGCTTTATGTACACTGAGTGGTGTCTCTCAGGGAGATATCTGTACACTGACTGGTGTCTCTCAGTCCCTGTCTCTCAGGGAGCTTTATGTACACTGAGTGGTGTCTCACAGTCCCTCTCTCTCAGGGAGATATCTGTACACTGACTGGTATCTCTCAGTCCCTGTCTCTCAGGGAGATATCTGTACACTGAGTGGTGTCTCTCAGTCCCTCTCTCTCAGGGAGATATCTGTACACTGAGTGGTGTCTCTCAGTCCCTGTCTCTCAGGGAGATATCTGTGCACTGAGTGGTGTCTCTCAGTCCCTCTCTCTCAGGGAGATATCTGTACACTGACCGGTGTCTCTCAGTCCCTGTCTCTCAGGGAGATATCTGTACACTGAGTGGTGTCTCACAGTCCCTCTCTCTCAGGGAGATATCTGTACACTGACTGGTGTCTCTCAGTCCCTCTCTCTCAGGGAGATATCTGTACACTGACTTGTGTCTCTCAGTCCCTGTCTCTCAGGGAGATATCTGTACACTGAGTGGTGTCTCTCAGTCCCTCTCTCTCAGGGAGATATCTGTACACTGAGTGGTGTCTCTCAGTCCCTCTCTCTCAGGGAGATATCTGTACACTGAGTGGTGTCTCTCAGTCCCTGTCTCTCAGGGTGATATCTGTACACTGAGTGGTGTCTCTCAGTCCCTGTCTCTCAGGGAGATATCTGTACACTGACTGGTGTCTCTCAGTCCCTGTCTCTCAGGGAGATATCTGTACACTGAGTGGTGTCTCTCAGTCCCTCTCTCTCAGGGAGATATCTGTACACTGAGTGGTGTCTCTCAGTCCCTGTCTCTCAGGGAGATATCTGTACACTGAGTGGTGTCTCTCAGTACCTCTCTCTCACGGAGATATCTGAACACTGACTGGTGTCTCTCAGTCCCTGTCTCTCAGGGAGATTTCTGTACACTGACTGGTGTCTCTCAGTCCCTCTCTCTAAGGGAGATATCTGTACACTGACTGGTGTCTCACAGTCCCTCTCTCTCAGAGAGATATCTGTACACTGACTGGTGTCTCTCAGTCCCTCTCTCTCAGGGAGATATCTGTACACTGAGTGGTGTCTCTCAGTCCCTCTCTCTCAGGGAGATATCTGTACACTGAGTGGTGTCTCTCAGTCCCTGTCTCTCAGGGAGATATATGTACACTGACTGGTGTCTCTCAGTCCCTCTCTCTCAGGGAGGTATCTGTACACTGACTGGTGTCTCTCAGTCCCTGTCTCTCAGGGAGATATCTGTACACTGACTGGTGTCTCTCAGTCCCTGTCTCTCAGGGAGATATCTGTACACTGAGTGGTGTCTCTCAGTCCCTCTCTCTCAGGGAGATATCTGTACACTGACTGGTGTCTCTCAGTCCCTGTCTCTCAGGGAGATATCTATACACTGAGTAGTGTCTCTCAGTCCCTGTCTGTCAGGGAGATATCTGTACACTGACTGGTGTCTCTCAGTCCCTGTCTCTCAGGGAGATATCTGAACGCTGACTAGTGTCTCTCAGTCACTCTATCTCAGGGAGATATCTGTACACTGAGTGGTGTCTCTCAGTCACTCTCTCTCAGGGAGATATCTGTACACTGACTGGTGTCTCTCAGTCCCTGTCTCTCAGGGAGATATCTGTACACTGAGTGGTGTCTCTCAGTCCCTCTCTCTCAGGGAGATATCTGTACACTGAGTGGTGTCTCTCAGTCCCTCTCTCTCAGGGAGATATCTGTACACTGAGTGGTGTCTCTCAGTCCCTCTCTCTCAGGGAGATATCTGTACACTGAGTGGTGTCTCTCAGTACCTCTCTCTCACGGAGATATCTGTACACTGACTGGTGTCTCTCAGTCCCTGTCTCTCAGGGAGATATCTGTACACTGATTGGTGTCTCTCAGTCCCTCTCTCTCAGGGAGATATCTGTACACTGACTGGTGTCTCTCAGTCCCTCTCTCTCAGGGAGATATCTGTACACTGAGTGGTGTCTCTCAGTCCCTGTCTCTCAGGGAGATATCTGTACACTGAGTGGTGTCTCTCAGTCCCTCTCTCTCAGGGAGATATCTGAACACTGAGTGGTGTCTCTCAGTCCCTGTGTCTCAGGGAGATATCTGTACACTGACTGGTGTCTATCAGTCCCTGTCTCTCAGGGAGATATATGTACACTGACTGGTGTCTCTCAGTCCCTCTCTCTCAGGGAGGTATCTGTACACTGAGTGGTGTCTCTCAGTCCCTGTCTCTCAGGGAGATATATGTACACTGACTGGTGTCTCTCAGTCCCTGTCTCTCAGGGAGATATCTGTACACTGACTGGTGTCTCTCAGTCCCTCTCTCTCAGGGAGATATCTGTACACTGACTGGTGTCTCACAGTCCCTCTCTCTCAGGGAGATATCTGTACACTGACTGGTGTCTCTCAGTCCCTCTCTCTCAGGGAGATATCTGTACACTGAGTGGTGTCTCTCAGTCCCTGACTCTCAGGGAGATATCTGTACACTGAGTGGTGTCTCTCAGTCCCTGTCTCTCAGGGAGATATCTGTACACTGACTGGTGTCTCTCAGTCCCTGTGTCTCAGGGAGATATCTGTACACTGACTGGTGTCTATCAGTCCCTGTCTCTCAGGGAGATATATGTACACTGACTGGTGTCTCTCAGTCCCTCTCTCTCAGGGAGGTATCTGTACACTGAGTGGTGTCTCTCAGTCCCTGTCTCTCAGGGAGATATATGTACACTGACTGGTGTCTCTCAGTCCCTCTCTCTCAGCGAGGTATCTGTACACTGAGTGGTGTCTCTCAGTCCCTGTCTCTCAGGGAGATATATGTACACTGACTGGTGTCTCTCAGTCCCTCTCTCTCAGGGAGATATCTGTACACTGACTGGTGTCTCTCAGTCCCTCTCTCTCAGGGTGATATCTGTACACTGAGTGGTGTCTCTCAGTCCCTGTCTCTCAGGGAGATATCTGTACACTGAGTGGTGTCTCTCAGTCCCTGTCTCTCAGGGAGATATCTGTACACTGAGTGGTGTCTCTCAGTACCTCTCTCTCACGGAGATATCTGTACACTGACTGGTGTCTCTCAGTCCCTGTCTCTCAGGGAGATATCTGTACACTGACTGGTGTCTCTCAGTCCCTCTCTCTCAGGGAGATATCTGTACACTGACTGGTGTCTCACAGTCCCTCTCTCTCAGAGAGATATCTGTACACTGACTGGTGTCTCTCAGTCCCTCTCTCTCAGGGAGATATCTGTACACTGAGTGGTGTCTCTCAGTCCCTGTCTCTCAGGGAGATATATGTACACTGACTGGTGTCTCTCAGTCCCTCTCTCTCAGGGAGGTTTCTGTACACTGACTGGTGTCTCTCAGTCCCTGTCTCTCAGGGAGATATCTGTACACTGACTGGTGTCTCTCAGTCCCTCTCTCTCAGGGACATATCTGAACACTGAGTGGTGTCTCTCAGTCCCTGTGTCTCAGGGAGATATATGTACACTGACTGGTGTCTCTCAGTCCCTCTCTCTCAGGGAGGTATCTGTACACTGAGTGGTGTCTCTCAGTCCCTGTCTCTCAGGGAGATATATGTAGACTGATTGGTGTCTCTCAGTCCCTCTCTCTCAGGGAGATATCTGTACACTGACTGGTGTCTCTCAGTCCCTCTCTCTCAGGGAGATATCTGTACACTGAGTGGTGTCTCTCAGTCCCTGTCTCTCAGGGAGATATCTGTACACTGAGTGGTGTCTCTCAGTCCCTCTCTCTCAGGGAGATATCTGAACACTGAGTGGTGTCTCACAGTCCCTGTCTCTCAGGGAGATATATGTACACTGACTGGTGTCTCTCAGTCCCTCTCTCTCAGGGAGATATCTGTACACTGACTGGTGTCTCTCAGTCCCTCTCTCTCAGGGAGATATCTGTACACTGAGTGGTGTCTCTCAGTCCCTGTCTCTCAGGGAGATATCTGTACACTGACTGGTGTCTCTCAGTCCCTCTCTCTCAGGGAGATATCTGTACGCTGACTAGTGTCTCTCAGTCCCTCTCTCTCAGGGAGATATCTGTACACTGAGTGGTGTCTCTCAGTCCCTCTCTCTCAGGGAGATATCTGTACACTGACTGGTGTCTCTCAGTCCCTGTCTCTCAGGGAGATATATGTACACTGACTGGTGTCTCTCAGTCCATGTCTCTCAGGGAGATATCTGTACGCTGAGTGGTGTCTCTCAGTCCCTCTCTCTCAGGGAGATATCTGTACACTGAGTGGTGTCTCTCAGTTCCTGTCTCTCAGGGAGATATCTGTAGACTGAATGGTGTCTCTCAGTCCCTCTCTCTCAGGGAGATATCTGTACTCTGACTGGTGTCTCTCAGTCCCTGTCTCTCAGGGAGATATATGTACACTGAATGGTGTCTCTCAGTCCCTCTCTCTCAGGGAGGTATCTGTACACTGAGTGGTGTCTCTCAGTCCATGTCTCTCAGGGAGATATATGTACACTGACTGGTGTCTCTCAGTCCCTCTCTCTCAGGGAGATATTTGTACACTGAGTGGTGTCTCTCAGTCCCTGTCTCTCAGGGAGATATCTGTACACTGAGTGGTGTCTCTCAGTCCCTCTCTCTCAGGGAGATATCTGTACACTGACTGGTGTCTCTCAGTCCCTTTCTCTCAGGGAGATATCTGGACACTGAGTGGTGTCTCACATTCCCTCTCTCTCAGGGAGACATCTGTACACTGACTGGTGTCTCTCAGTCCCTGTCTCTCAGGGAGATATCTGTACACTGAGTGGTGTCTCTCAGTCCCTCTCTCTCAGGGAGATATCTGTACACTGACTGGTGTCTCTCAGTCCCTGTCTCTCAGGGAGATATCTATACACTGAGTGGTGTCTCTCAGTCCCTGTCTGTCAGGGAGATATCTGTACACTGACTGGTGTCTCTCAGTCCCTCTCTCACAAGGAGATATCTGAACGCTGACTAGTGTCTCTCAGTCCCTCTCTCTCAGGGAGATATCTGTACACTGAGTGGTGTCTCTCAGTCACTCTCTCTCAGGGAGATATCTGTACACTGACTGGTGTCTCTCAGTCCCTGTCTCTCAGGGAGATATCTGTGCACTGAGTGGTGTCTCTCAGTCCCTCTCTCTCAGGGAGATATCTGTACAATGAGTGGTGTCTCTCAGTCCCTGTCTCTCAGGGAGATATATGTACACTGAATGCTGTCTCTCAGTCCCTCTCTCTCAGGGAGGTATCTGTACACTGAGTGGTGTCTCTCAGTCCATGTCTCTCAGGGAGATATATGTACACTGACTGGTGTCTCTCAGTCCCTCTCTCTCAGGGAGATATTTGTACACTGACTGGTGTCTCTCAGTCCCTGTCTCTCAGGGAGATATCTGTACACTGAGTGGTGTCTCTCAGTCCCTCTCTCTCAGGGAGATATCTGTACACTGACTGGTGTCTATCAGTCCCTTTCTCTCAGGGAGATATCTGGACACTGAGTGGTGTCTCACAGTCCCTCTCTCTCAGGGAGACATCTGTACACTGACTGGTGTCTCTCAGTCCCTGTCTCTCAGGGAGATATCTGTACACTGAGTGGTGTCTCTCAGTCCCTCTCTCTCAGGGAGATATCTGTACACTGACTGGTTTCTCTCAGTCCCTGTCTCTCAGGGAGATATCTATACACTGAGTGGTGTCTCTCAGTCCCTGTCTGTCAGGGAGATATCTGTACACTGACTGGTGTCTCTCAGTCCCTCTCTCACAAGGAGATATCTGAACGCTGACTAGTGTCTCTCAGTCCCTCTCTCTCAGGGAGATATCTGTACACTGAGTGGTGTCTCTCAGTCACTCTCTCTCAGGGAGATATCTGTACACTGACTGGTGTCTCTCAGTCCCTGTCTCTCAGGGAGATATATGTACACTGACTGGTGTCTCTCAGTCCCTCTCTCGGGGAGGTATCTGTACACTGAGTGGTGTCTCTCAGTCCCTGTCTCTCAGGGAGATATATGGACAGTGACTGGTGTCTCTCAGTCCTTGTCTCTCAGGGAGATATCTGCACACTGAGTGGTGTCTCTCAGTCCCTCTCTCTCAGGGAGATATCTGTACACTGAGTGGCGTCTCTCAGTTCCTGTCTCTCAGGGAGATATCTGTACACTGAATGGTGTCTCTCAGTCCCTCTCTCTCAGGGAGATATCTGTACTCTGACTGGTGTCTCTCAGTCCCTGTCTCTCAGGGAGATATCTGTGCACTGAGTGGTGTCTCTCAGTCCCTCTCTCTCAGGGAGATATCTGTACACTGACTGGTGTCTCTCAGTCCCTCTCTCTCAGGGAGATATCTGTACACTGACTGGTGTCTCTCAGTCCCTGTCTCTCAGGGAGATATATGTACACTGACTGGTGTCTCTCAGTCCATGTCTCTCAGGGAGATATCTGTACGCTGAGTGGTGTCTCTCAGTCCCTCTCTCTCAGGGAGATATCTGTACACTGAGTGGTGTCTCTCAGTTCCTGTCTCTCAGGGAGATATCTGTAGACTGAATGGTGTCTCTCAGTCCCTCTCTCTCAGGGAGATATCTGTACTCTGACTGGTGTCTCTCAGTCCCTGTCTCTCAGGGAGATATATGTACACTGAATGGTGTCTCTCAGTCCCTCTCTCTCAGGGAGGTATCTGTACACTGAGTGGTGTCTCTCAGTCCATGTCTCTCAGGGAGATATATGTACACTGACTGGTGTCTCTCAGTCCCTCTCTCTCAGGGAGATATTTGTACACTGAGTGGTGTCTCTCAGTCCCTGTCTCTCAGGGAGATATCTGTACACTGAGTGGTGTCTCTCAGTCCCTCTCTCTCAGGGAGATATCTGTACACTGACTGGTGTCTCTCAGTCCCTTTCTCTCAGGGAGATATCTGGACACTGAGTGGTGTCTCACATTCCCTCTCTCTCAGGGAGACATCTGTACACTGACTGGTGTCTCTCAGTCCCTGTCTCTCAGGGAGATATCTGTACACTGAGTGGTGTCTCTCAGTCCCTCTCTCTCAGGGAGATATCTGTACACTGACTGGTGTCTCTCAGTCCCTGTCTCTCAGGGAGATATCTATACACTGAGTGGTGTCTCTCAGTCCCTGTCTGTCAGGGAGATATCTGTACACTGACTGGTGTCTCTCAGTCCCTCTCTCACAAGGAGATATCTGAACGCTGACTAGTGTCTCTCAGTCCCTCTCTCTCAGGGAGATATCTGTACACTGAGTGGTGTCTCTCAGTCACTCTCTCTCAGGGAGATATCTGTACACTGACTGGTGTCTCTCAGTCCCTGTCTCTCAGGGAGATATCTGTGCACTGAGTGGTGTCTCTCAGTCCCTCTCTCTCAGGGAGATATCTGTACAATGAGTGGTGTCTCTCAGTCCCTGTCTCTCAGGGAGATATATGTACACTGAATGGTGTCTCTCAGTCCCTCTCTCTCAGGGAGGTATCTGTACACTGAGTGGTGTCTCTCAGTCCATGTCTCTCAGGGAGATATATGTACACTGACTGGTGTCTCTCAGTCCCTCTCTCTCAGGGAGATATTTGTACACTGACTGGTGTCTCTCAGTCCCTGTCTCTCAGGGAGATATCTGTACACTGAGTGGTGTCTCTCAGTCCCTCTCTCTCAGGGAGATATCTGTACACTGACTGGTGTCTCTCAGTCCCTTTCTCTCAGGAGATATCTGGACACTGAGTGGTGTCTCACAGTCCCTCTCTCTCAGGGAGACATCTGTACACTGACTGGTGTCTCTCAGTCCCTGTCTCTCAGGGAGATATCTGTACACTGAGTGGTGTCTCTCAGTCCCTCTCTCTCAGGGAGATATCTGTACACTGACTGGTTTCTCTCAGTCCCTGTCTCTCAGGGAGATATCTATACACTGAGTGGTGTCTCTCAGTCCCTGTCTGTCAGGGAGATATCTGTACACTGACTGGTGTCTCTCAGTCCCTCTCTCACAAGGAGATATCTGAACGCTGACTAGTGTCTCTCAGTCCCTCTCTCTCAGGGAGATATCTGTACACTGAGTGGTGTCTCTCAGTCACTCTCTCTCAGGGAGATATCTGTACACTGACTGGTGTCTCTCAGTCCCTGTCTCTCAGGGAGATATATGTACACTGACTGGTGTCTCTCAGTCCCTCTCTCGGGGAGGTATCTGTACACTGAGTGGTGTCTCTCAGTCCCTGTCTCTCAGGGAGATATATGGACAGTGACTGGTGTCTCTCAGTCCTTGTCTCTCAGGGAGATATCTGCACACTGAGTGGTGTCTCTCAGTCCCTCTCTCTCAGGGAGATATCTGTACACTGAGTGGCGTCTCTCAGTTCCTGTCTCTCAGGGAGATATCTGTACACTGAATGGTGTCTCTCAGTCCCTCTCTCTCAGGGAGATATCTGTACTCTGACTGGTGTCTCTCAGTCCCTGTCTCTCAGGGAGATATCTGTGCACTGAGTGGTGTCTCTCAGTCCCTCTCTCTCAGGGAGATATCTGTACACTGACTGGTGTCTCTCAGTCCCTCTCTCTCAGGGAGGTATCTGTCCACTGAGTGGTGTCTCTCAGTCCCTGTCTCTCAGGGACATATATGTACACTGACTGGTGTCTCTCAGTCCCTCTCTCTCAGGGAGATATCTGTACACTGACTGGTGTCTCTCAGTCCCTCTCTCTCAGGGAGATATCTGTACACTGAGTGGTGTCTCACAGCCCCTGTCTCTCAGGGAGATATCTGTACACTGACTGGTGTCTCTCAGTCCCTCTCTCTCAGGGAGATATCTGTACACTGAGTGGTGTCTCTCAGTCCCTCTCTCTCAGGGAGATATCTGTACACTGAGTGGTGTCTCTCAGGGAGATATCTGTACATTGAGTGGTGTCTCTCAGTCCCTGTCTCTCAGGGAGATATCTGTACACTGTGTGGTGTCTCTCAGTCCCTCTCTCTCAGGGAGATATCTGTACACTGAGTGGTGTCTCTCAGTCCCTGTGTCTCAGGGAGATATCTGTACACTGACTGGTGCCTATCAGTCCCTGTCTCTCAGGGAGCTTTATGTACACTGACTGGTGTCTCTCAGTCCCTCTCTCTCAGGGAGGTATCTGTACACTGAGTGGTGTCTCTCAGTCCCTGTTTCTCAGGGAGATATCTGTACACTGACTGGTGTCTCTCAGTCCCTCTCTCTCAGGGAGATATCTGTACATTGAGTGGTGTCTCTCAGTCCCTCTCTCTCAGGGAGATATCTGTACACTGAGTGGTGTCTCTCAGTCCCTGTCTCTCAGGGAGATATCTGTACACTGAGTGGTGTCTCTCAGTCCCTGTCTCTCAGGGAGATATCTGTACACTGAGTGGTGTCTCTCAGTACCTCTCTCTCACGGAGATATCTGTACACTGACTGGTGTCTCTCAGTCCCTCTCTCTCAGGGAGATATCTGTACACTGAGTGGTGTCTCACAGCCCCTGTCTCTCAGGGAGATGTCTGTACACTGACTGGTGTCTCTCAGTCCCTGTCTGTCACGGAGATATCTTTTCACTGAGTGGTGTCTCTCAGTCCCTGTCTCTCAGGGAGCTTTATGTACACTGAGTGGTGTCTCACAGTCCCTCTCTCTCAGGGAGATATCTGTACACTGACTGGTGTCTCTCAGTCCCTGTCTCTCAGGGAGATATCTGTACACTGAGTGGTGTCTCTCAGTCCCTCTCTCTCAGGGAGATATCTGTACACTGACTGGTGTCTCTCAGTCCCTCTCTCTCAGGGAGATATCTGTACACTGACTGGTGTCTCTCAGTCCCTCTCTCTCCGGGAGATATATGTACACTGACTGGTGTCTCTCAGTCCCTCTCTCTCAGGGAGGTATCTGTACACTGACTGGTGTCTCTCAGCCCCTGTCTCTCAGGGAGATATCTGTACACTGAGTGGTGTCTCTCAGTCCCTGTCTCTCAGGGAGATATCTGTACACTGACTGGTGTCTCTCAGTCCCTGTCTCTCAGTGAGCTTTATGTACACTGAGTGGGGTCTCTCAGGGAGATATCTGTACACTGAGTGGTTTCTCTCAGCCCCTCTCTCTCAGGGAGATATCTGTGCACTGAGTGGTGTCTCACAGTCCCTCTCTCTCAGGGAGATATCTGTACACTGACTGGTGTCTCTCAGTCCCTGTCTCTCAGGGAGATATCTGTACACTGAGTGGTGTCTCTCAGTCCCTCTCTCTCAGGGAGATATCTGTACTCTGACTGGTGTCTCTCAGTCCCTGTCTCTGAGGGAGATATCTGTACACTGAGTGGTGTCTCTCAGTCCCTCTCTCTCAGGGAGATATCTGTACACTGACTGGTGTCTCTCAGTCCCTCTCTCTCAGGGAGATATCTGTACACTGAGTGGTGTCTCTCAGTCCCTCTCTCTCAGGGAGATATCTGTACACTGAGTGGTGTCTCTCAGTCCCTGTCTCTCAGGGAGATATATGTACACTGACTGGTGTCTCTCAGTCCCTCTCTCTCAGGGAGATATCTGTACACTGACTGGTGTCTCTCAGTCCCTCTCTCTCAGGGAGATATCTGTACACTGAGTGGTGTCTCACAACCCCTGTCTCTCAGGGAGATATCTGGACACTGTCTGGTGTCTCTCAGTCCCTGTCTGTCAGGGAGATATCTATACACTGAGTGGTGTCTCTCAGTCCCTCTCTCTCAGGGAGATATCTGTACACTGACTGGTGTCTCACAGTCCCTCTCTCTCAGGGAGATATCTGTACACTGACTGGTGTCTCTCAGTCCCTGTCTCTCAGGGAGCTTTATGTACACTGAGTGGTGTCTCTCAGGGAGATATCTGTACACTGACTGGTGTCTCTCAGTCCCTGTCTCTCAGGGAGCTTTATGTACACTGAGTGGTGTCTCACAGTCCCTCTCTCTCAGGGAGATATCTGTACACTGACTGGTGTCTCTCAGTCCCTGTCTCTCAGGGAGATATCTGTGCACTGAGTGGTGTCTCTCAGTCCCTCTCTCTCAGGGAGATATCTGTACAATGAGTGGTGTCTCTCAGTCCCTGTCTCTCAGGGAGATATATGTACACTGAATGGTGTCTCTCAGTCCCTCTCTCTCAGGGAGGTATCTGTACACTGAGTGGTGTCTCTCAGTCCATGTCTCTCAGGGAGATATATGTACACTGACTGGTGTCTCTCAGTCCCTCTCTCTCAGGGAGATATTTGTACACTGACTGGTGTCTCTCAGTCCCTGTCTCTCAGGGAGATATCTGTACACTGAGTGGTGTCTCTCAGTCCCTCTCTCTCAGGGAGATATCTGTACACTGACTGGTTTCTCTCAGTCCCTTTCTCTCAGGGAGATATCTGGACACTGAGTGGTGTCTCACAGTCCCTCTCTCTCAGGGAGACATCTGTACACTGACTGGTGTCTCTCAGTCCCTGTCTCTCAGGGAGATATCTGTACACTGAGTGGTGTCTCTCAGTCCCTCTCTCTCAGGGAGATATCTGTACACTGACTGGTTTCTCTCAGTCCCTGTCTCTCAGGGAGATATCTATACACTGAGTGGTGTCTCTCAGTCCCTCTCTCTCAGGGAGATATCTGTACTCTGACTGGTGTCTCTCAGTCCCTGTCTCTCAGGGAGATATCTGTGCACTGAGTGGTGTCTCTCAGTCCCTCTCTCTCAGGGAGATATCTGTACACTGACTGGTGTCTCTCAGTCCCTCTCTCTCAGGGAGGTATCTGTCCACTGAGTGGTGTCTCTCAGTCCCTGTCTCTCAGGGACATATATGTACACTGACTGGTGTCTCTCAGTCCCTCTCTCTCAGGGAGATATCTGTACACTGACTGGTGTCTCTCAGTCCCTCTCTCTCAGGGAGATATCTGTACACTGAGTGGTGTCTCACAGCCCCTGTCTCTCAGGGAGATATCTGTACACTGACTGGTGTCTCTCAGTCCCTCTCTCTCAGGGAGATATCTGTACACTGAGTGGTGTCTCTCAGTCCCTCTCTCTCAGGGAGATATCTGTACACTGAGTGGTGTCTCTCAGGGAGATATCTGTACATTGAGTGGTGTCTCTCAGTCCCTGTCTCTCAGGGAGATATCTGTACACTGTGTGGTGTCTCTCAGTCCCTCTCTCTCAGGGAGATATCTGAACACTGAGTGGTGTCTCTCAGTCCCTGTGTCTCAGGGAGATATCTGTACACTGACTGGTGTCTATCAGTCCCTGTCTCTCAGGGAGCTTTATGTACACTGACTGGTGTCTCTCAGTCCCTCTCTCTCAGGGAGGTATCTGTACACTGAGTGGTGTCTCTCAGTCCCTGTCTCTCAGGGAGATATATGTACACTGACTGGTGTCTCTCAGTCCCTCTCTCTCAGCGAGGTATCTGTACACTGAGTGGTGTCTCTCAGTCCCTGTTTCTCAGGGAGATATCTGTACACTGACTGGTGTCTCTCAGTCCCTCTCTCTCAGGGAGGTATCTGTACACTGAGTGGTGTCTCTCAGTCCCTCTCTCTCAGGGAGATATCTGTACACTGAGTGGTGTCTCTCAGTCCCTGTCTCTCAGGGAGATATCTGTACACTGAGTGGTGTCTCTCAGTCCCTGTCTCTCAGGGAGATATCTGTACACTGAGTGGTGTCTCTCAGTACCTCTCTCTCACGGAGATATCTGTACACTGACTGGTGTCTCTCAGTCCCTCTCTCTCAGGGAGATATCTGTACACTGAGTGGTGTCTCACAGCCCCTGTCTCTCAGGGAGATATCTGTACACTGACTGGTGTCTCTCAGTCCCTGTCTGTCACGGAGATATCTTTTCACTGAGTGGTGTCTCTCAGTCCCTGTCTCTCAGGGAGCTTTATGTACACTGAGTGGTGTCTCACAGTCCCTCTCTCTCAGGGAGATATCTGTACACTGACTGGTGTCTCTCAGTCCCTGTCTCTCAGGGAGATATCTGTACACTGAGTGGTGTCTCTCAGTCCCTCTCTCTCAGGGAGATATCTGTACACTGACTGGTGTCTCTCAGTCCCTCTCTCTCAGGGAGATATCTGTACACTGACTGGTGTCTCTCAGTCCCTCTCTCTCCGGGAGATATATGTACACTGACTGGTGTCTCTCAGTCCCTCTCTCTCAGGGAGGTATCTGTACACTGACTGGTGTCTCTCAGCCCCTGTCTCTCAGGGAGATATCTGTACACTGAGTGGTGTCTCTCAGTCCCTGTCTCTCAGGGAGATATCTGTACACTGACTGGTGTCTCTCAGTCCCTGTCTCTCAGTGAGCTTTATGTACACTGAGTGGGGTCTCTCAGGGAGATATCTGTACACTGAGTGGTGTCTCTCAGCCCCTCTCTCTCAGGGAGATATCTGTGCACTGAGTGGTGTCTCACAGTCCCTCTCTCTCAGGGAGATATCTGTACACTGACTGGTGTCTCTCAGTCCCTGTCTCTCAGGGAGATATCTGTACACTGAGTGGTGTCTCTCAGTCCCTCTCTCTCAGGGAGATATCTGTACTCTGACTGGTGTCTCTCAGTCCCTGTCTCTGAGGGAGATATCTGTACACTGAGTGGTGTCTCTCAGTCCCTCTCTCTCAGGGAGATATCTGTACACTGACTGGTGTCTCTCAGTCCCTCTCTCTCAGGGAGATATCTGTACACTGAGTGGTGTCTCTCAGTCCCTCTCTCTCAGGGAGATATCTGTACACTGAGTGGTGTCTCTCAGTCCCTGTCTCTCAGGGAGATATATGTACACTGACTGGTGTCTCTCAGTCCCTCTCTCTCAGGGAGATATCTGTACACTGACTGGTGTCTCTCAGTCCCTCTCTCTCAGGGAGATATCTGTACACTGAGTGGTGTCTCACAGCCCCTGTCTCTCAGGGAGATATCTGGACACTGTCTGGTGTCTCTCAGTCCCTGTCTGTCAGGGAGATATCTATACACTGAGTGGTGTCTCTCAGTCCCTCTCTCTCAGGGAGATATCTGTACACTGACTGGTGTCTCACAGTCCCTCTCTCTCAGGGAGATATCTGTACACTGACTGGTGTCTCTCAGTCCCTGTCTCTCAGGGAGCTTTATGTACACTGAGTGGTGTCTCTCAGGGAGATATCTGTACACTGACAGGTGTCTCTCAGTCCCTGTCTCTCAGGGAGCTTTATGTACACTGAGTGGTGTCTCACAGTCCCTCTCTCTCAGGGAGATATCTGTACACTGACTGGTGTCTCTCAGTCCCTGTCTCTCAGGGAGATATCTGTGCACTGAGTGGTGTCTCTCAGTCCCTCTCTCTCAGGGAGATATCTGTACACTGAGTGGTGTCTCTCAGTCCCTCTGTCTCAGAGAGATATCTGTACACTGACTGGTGTCTCTCAGTCCCTGTCTCTCA
The DNA here is from genome assembly GCF_036365525.1 of Heterodontus francisci. Classification (NCBI taxonomy): domain Eukaryota; kingdom Metazoa; phylum Chordata; class Chondrichthyes; order Heterodontiformes; family Heterodontidae; genus Heterodontus; species Heterodontus francisci. The sequence goes on from NC_090403.1 coordinate 1,948,427, forward strand.
GGGAGATATATGTACACTGACTGGTGTCTCTCAGTCCCTCTCTCAGGGAGGTATCTGTACACTGAGTGGTGTCTCTCAGTCCCTGTCTCTCAGGGAGATATATGTGCACTGACTGGTGTCTCTCAGTCCTTGTCTCTCAGGGAGATATCTGTACACTGAGTGGTGTCTTTCAGTCCCTCTCTCTCAGGGAGATATCTGTACACTGAGTGGTGTCTCTCAGTTCCTGTCTCTCAGGGAGATATCTGTACACTGAATGGTGTGTCTCAGTCCCTCTCTCTCAGGGAGATATCTGTACTCTGACTGGTGTCTCTCAGTCCCTGTCTGTCAGGGAGATATCTGTACACTGACTGGTGTCTCTCAGTCCCTCTCTCACAAGGAGATATCTGAACGCTGACTAGTGTCTCTCAGTCCCTCTCTCTCAGGGAGATATCTGTACACTGAGTGGTGTCTCTCAGTCACTCTCTCTCAGGGAGATATCTGTACACTGACTGGTGTCTCTCAGTCCCTCTCTCTCAGGGAGATATATGTACACTGACTGGTGTCTCTCAGTCCCTCTCTCGGGGAGGTATCTGTACACTGAGTGGTGTCTCTCAGTCCCTGTCTCTCAGGGAGATATATGGACAGTGACTGGTGTCTCTCAGTCCTTGTCTCTCAGGGAGATATCTGCACACTGAGTGGTGTCTCTCAGTCCCTCTCTCTCAGGGAGATATCTGTACACTGAGTGGCGTCTCTCAGTTCCTGTCTCTCAGGGAGATATCTGTACACTGAATGGTGTCTCTCAGTCCCTCTCTCTCAGGGAGATATCTGTACTCTGACTGGTGTCTCTCAGTCCCTGTCTCTCAGGGAGATATCTGTGCACTGAGTGGTGTCTCTCAGTCCCTCTCTCTCAGGGAGATATCTGTACACTGACTGGTGTCTCTCAGTCCCTCTCTCTCAGGGAGGTATCTGTCCACTGAGTGGTGTCTCTCAGTCCCTGTCTCTCAGGGACATATATGTACACTGACTGGTGTCTCTCAGTCCCTCTCTCTCAGGGAGATATCTGTACACTGACTGGTGTCTCTCAGTCCCTCTCTCTCAGGGAGATATCTGTACACTGAGTGGTGTCTCACAGCCCCTGTCTCTCAGGGAGATATCTGTACACTGACTGGTGTCTCTCAGTCCCTCTCTCTCAGGGAGATATCTGTACACTGAGTGGTGTCTCTCAGTCCCTCTCTCTCAGGGAGATATCTGTACACTGAGTGGTGTCTCTCAGGGAGATATCTGTACATTGAGTGGTGTCTCTCAGTCCCTGTCTCTCAGGGAGATATCTGTACACTGTGTGGTGTCTCTCAGTCCCTCTCTCTCAGGGAGATATCTGAACACTGAGTGGTGTCTCTCAGTCCCTGTGTCTCAGGGAGATATCTGTACACTGACTGGTGTCTATCAGTCCCTGTCTCTCAGGGAGCTTTATGTACACTGACTGGTGTCTCTCAGTCCCTCTCTCTCAGGGAGGTATCTGTACACTGAGTGGTGTCTCTCAGTCCCTCTCTCTCAGGGAGATATATGTACACTGACTGGTGTCTCTCAGTCCCTCTCTCTCAGCGAGGAATCTGTACACTGAGTGGTGTCTCTCAGTCCCTGTTTCTCAGGGAGATATCTGTACACTGACTGGTGTCTCTCAGTCCCTCTCTCTCAGGGAGATATCTGTACACTGAGTGGTGTCTCTCAGTCCCTCTCTCTCAGGGAGATATCTGTACACTGAGTGGTGTCTCTCAGTCCCTGTCTCTCAGGGAGATATCTGTACACTGAGTGATGTCTCTCAGTCCCTGTCTCTCAGGGAGATATCTGTACACTGAGTGGTGTCTCTCAGTACCTCTCTCTCACGGAGATATCTGTACACTGACTGGTGTCTCTCAGTCCCTCTCTCTCAGGGAGATATCTGTACACTGAGTGGTGTCTCACAGCCCCTGTCTCTCAGGGAGATATCTGTACACTGACTGGTGTCTCTCAGTCCCTGTCTGTCACGGAGATATCTTTTCACTGAGTGGTGTCTCTCAGTCCCTGTCTCTCAGGGAGCTTTATGTACACTGAGTGGTGTCTCACAGTCCCTCTCTCTCAGGGAGATATCTGTACACTGACTGGTGTCTCTCAGTCCCTGTCTCTCAGGGAGATATCTGTACACTGAGTGGTGTCTCTCAGTCCCTCTCTCTCAGGGAGATATCTGTACACTGACTGGTGTCTCTCAGTCCCTCTCTCTCAGGGAGATATCTGTACACTGACTGGTGTCTCTCAGTCCCTCTCTCTCCGGGAGATATATGTACACTGACTGGTGTCTCTCAGTCCCTCTCTCTCAGGGAGGTATCTGTACACTGACTGGTGTCTCTCAGCCCCTGTCTCTCAGGGAGATATCTGTACACTGAGTGGTGTCTCTCAGTCCCTGTCTCTCAGGGAGATATCTGTACACTGACTGGTGTCTCTCAGTCCCTGTCTCTCAGTGAGCTTTATGTACACTGAGTGGGGTCTCTCAGGGGGATATCTGTACACTGAGTGGTGTCTCTCAGCCCCTCTCTCTCAGGGAGATATCTGTGCACTGAGTGGTGTCTCACAGTCCCTCTCTCTCAGGGAGATATCTGTACACTGACTGGTGTCTCTCAGTCCCTGTCTCTCAGGGAGATATCTGTACACTGAGTGGTGTCTCTCAGTCCCTCTCTCTCAGGGAGAAATCTGTACTCTGACTGGTGTCTCTCAGTCCCTGTCTCTGAGGGAGATATCTGTACACTGAGTGGTGTCTCTCAGTCCCTCTCTCTCAGGGAGATATCTGTACACTGACTGGTGTCTCTCAGTCCCTCTCTCTCAGGGAGATATCTGTACACTGAGTGGTGTCTCTCAGTCCCTCTCTCTCAGGGAGATATCTGTACACTGAGTGGTGTCTCTCAGTCCCTGTCTCTCAGGGAGATATATGTACACTGACTGGTGTCTCTCAGTCCCTCTCTCTCAGGGAGATATCTGTACACTGACTGGTGTCTCACAGTCCCTCTCTCTCAGGGAGATATCTGTACACTGAGTGGTGTCTCACAGCCCCTGTCTCTCAGGGAGATATCTGGACACTGTCTGGTGTCTCTCAGTCCCTGTCTGTCAGGGAGATATCTATACACTGAGTGGTGTCTCTCAGTCCCTCTCTCTCAGGGAGATATCTGTACACTGACTGGTGTCTCACAGTCCCTCTCTCTCAGGGAGATATCTGTACACTGACTGGTGTCTCTCAGTCCCTGTCTCTCAGGGAGCTTTATGTACACTGAGTGGTGTCTCTCAGGGAGATATCTGTACACTGACTGGTGTCTCTCAGTCCCTGTCTCTCAGGGAGCTTTATGTACACTGAGTGGTGTCTCACAGTCCCTCTCTCTCAGGGAGATATCTGTACACTGACTGGTGTCTCTCAGTCCCTGTCTCTCAGGGAGATATCTGTGCACTGAGTGGTGTCTCTCTGTCCCTCTCTCTCAGGGAGATATCTGTACACTGAGTGGTGTCTCTCAGTCCCTCTGTCTCAGGGAGATATCTGTACACTGACTGGTGTCTCTCAGTCCCTGTCTCTCAGGGAGATATATGTACACTGACTGGTGTCTCTCAGTCCCTCTCTCAGGGAGGTATCTGTACACTGAGTGGTGTCTCTCAGTCCCTGTCTCTCAGGGAGATATATGTGCACTGACTGGTGTCTCTCAGTCCTTGTCTCTCAGGGAGATATCTGTACACTGAGTGGTGTCTTTCAGTCCCTCTCTCTCAGGGAGATATCTGTACACTGAGTGGTGTCTCTCAGTTCCTGTCTCTCAGGGAGATATCTGTACACTGAATGGTGTGTCTCAGTCCCTCTCTCTCAGGGAGATATCTGTACTCTGACTGGTGTCTCTCAGTCCCTGTCTCTCAGGGAGATATCTGTACACTGACTGGTGTCTCTCAGTCCCTCTCTCTCAGGGAGGTATCTGTACACTGAGTGGTGTCTCTCAGTCCCTCTCTCTCAGGGACATATATGTACACTGACTGGTGTCTCTCAGTCCCTCTCTCTCAGGGAGATATCTGTACACTGACTGGTGTCTCTCAGTCCCTCTCTCTCAGGGAGATATCTGTACACTGAGTGGTGTCTCACAGCCCCTGTCTCTCAGGGAGATATCTGTACACTGACTGGTGTCTCTCAGTCCCTCTCTCTCAGGGAGGTATCTGTACACTGAGTGGTGTCTCTCAGTCCCTCTCTCTCAGGGAGATATCTGTACACAGAGTGGTGTCTCTCAGTCCCTCTCTCTCAGGGAGATATCTGTACACTGAGTGGTGTCTCTCAGTCCCTGTCTCTCAGGGAGATATATGTACACTGACTGGTGTCTCTCAGTCCCTCTCTCAGGGAGATATCTGTACACTGACTGGTGTCTCTCAGTCCCTCTCTCTCAGGGAGATATCTGTACACTGAGTGGTGTCTCACAGCCCCTGACTCTCAGGGAGATATCTGTACACTGTCTGGTGTCTCTCAGTCCCTGTCTGTCAGGGAGATATCTACACACTGAGTGGTGTCTCTCAGTCCCTGTCTCTCAGGGAGCTTTATGTGCACTGAGTGGTGTCTCTCAGGGAAATATCTGTACACTGGCTGGTGTCTCACAGTCCCTGTCTCTCAGGGAGCTTTATGTACACTAAGTGGTGTCTCTCAGTCCCTCTCTCTCAGGGAGATATTTGTACACTGACTGGTGTCTCTCAGTCCCTGTCTCTCAGGGAGATATCTGTACACTGAGTGGTGTCTCTCAGTCCCTCTCTCTCAGGGAGATATCTGTACACTGACTGGTGTCTCTCAGTCCCTTTCTCTCAGGGAGATATCTGTACACTGAGTGGTGTCTCACAGTCCCTCTCTCTCAGGGAGACAACTGTACACTGACTGGTGTCTCTCAGTCCCTGTCTCTCAGGGAGATATCTGTACACTGAGTGGTGTCTCTCAGTCCCTCTCTCTCAGGGAGATATCTGTACACTGACTGGTGTCTCTCAGTCCCTGTCTCTCAGGGAGATATCTATACACTGAATGGTGTCGCTCAGTCCCTGTCTGTCAGGGAGATATCTGTACACTGACTGGTGTCTCTCAGTCCCTCTCTCTCAGGGAGATATCTGAACGCTGACTAGTGTCTCTCAGTCCCTCTCTCTCAGGGAGATATCTGTACACTGAGTGGTGTCTCTCAGTCACTCTCTCTCAGGGAGATATCTGTACACTGACTGGTGTCTCTCAGTCCCTGTCTCTCAGGGAGATATATGTACACTGACTGGTGTCTCTCAGTCCCTCTCTCGGGGAGGTATCTGTACACTGAGTGGTGTCTCTCAGTCCCTGTCTCTCAGGGAGATATATGGACACTGACTGGTGTCTCTCAGTCCTTGTCTCTCAGGGAGATATCTGTACACTGAGTGGTGTCTCTCAGTCCCTCTCTCTCACGGAGATATCTGTACACTGACTGGTGTCTCTCAGTCCCTGTCTCTCAGGGAGATATCTGTACACTGATTGGTGTCTCTCAGTCCCTCTCTCTCAGGGAGATATCTGTACACTGACTGGTGTCTCTCAGTCCCTCTCTCTCAGGGAGATATCTGTACACTGAGTGGTGTCTCTCAGTCCCTGTCTCTCAGGGAGATATCTGTACACTGAGTGGTGTCTCTCAGTCCCTCTCTCTCAGGGAGATATCTGAACACTGAGTGGTGTCTCTCAGTCCCTGTGTCTCAGGGAGATATCTGTACACTGATTGGTGTCTCTCAGTCCCTCTCTCTCAGGGAGATATCTGTACACTGACTGGTGTCTCTCAGTCCCTCTCTCTCAGGGAGATATCTGTACACTGAGTGGTGTCTCTCAGTCCCTGTCTCTCAGGGAGATATCTGTACACTGAGTGGTGTCTCTCAGTCCCTCTCTCTCAGGGAGATATCTGAACACTGAGTGGTGTCTCTCAGTCCCTGTGTCTCAGGGAGATATCTGTACACTGACTGGTGTCTATCAGTCCCTCTCTCTCAGGGAGGTATCTGTACACTGAGTGGTGTCTCTCAGTCCCTGTCTCTCAGGGAGATATATTTACACTGACTGGTGTCTCTCAGTCCCTCTCTCTCAGCGAGGTATCTGTACACTGAGTGGTGTCTCTCAGTCCCTGTCTCTCAGGGAGATATATGTACACTGACTGGTGTCTCTCAGTCCCTCTCTCTCAGGGAGATATCTGTACACTGACTGGTGTCTCTCAGTCCCTCTCTCTCAGGGTGATATCTGTACACTGAGTGGTGTCTCTCAGTCCCTGTCTCTCAGGGAGATATCTGTACACTGAGTGGTGTCTCTCAGTCCCTGTCTCTCAGGGAGATATCTGTACACTGAGTGGTGTCTCTCAGTACCTCTCTCTCACGGAGATATCTGTACACTGACTGGTGTCTCTCAGTCCCTGTCTCTCAGGGAGATATCTGTACACTGACTGGTGTCTCTCAGTCCCTCTCGCTCAGGGAGATATCTGTACACTGACTGGTGTCTCACAGTCCCTCTCTCTCAGAGAGATATCTGTACACTGACTGGTGTTTCTCAGTCCCTCTCTCTCAGGGAGATATCTGTACACTGAGTGGTGTCTCTCAGTCCCTCTCTCTCAGGGAGATATCTGTACACTGAGTGGTGTCTCTCAGTCCCTGTCTCTCAGGGAGATATATGTACACTGACTGGTGTCTCTCAGTCCCTCTCTCTCAGGGAGGTATCTGTACACTGACTGGTGTCTCTCAGTCCCTGTCTCTCAGGGAGATATCTGTACACTGACTGGTGTCTCTCAGTCCCTCTCTCTCAGGGAGATATCTGTACACTGACTGGTGTCTCTAAGTCCCTCTCTCTCAGGGAGATATCTGTACACTGAGTGGTGTCTCTCAGTCCCTGTCTCTCAGGGAGATATCTGTACACAGAGTGGTGTCTCTCAGTCCCTCTCTCTCAGGGAGATATCTGAACACTGAGTGGTGTCTCTCAGTCCCTGTGTCTCAGGGAGATATCTGTACACTGATTGGTGTCTCTCAGTCCCTCTCTCTCAGGGAGATATCTGTACACTGACTGGTGTCTCTCAGTCCCTCTCTCTCAGGGAGATATCTGTACACTGAGTGGTGTCTCTCAGTCCCTGTCTCTCAGGGAGATATCTGTACACTGAGTGGTGTCTCTCAGTCCCTCTCTCTCAGGGAGATATCTGAACACTGAGTGGTGTCTCTCAGTCCCTGTGTCTCAGGGAGATATCTGTACACTGACTGGTGTCTATCAGTCCCTGTCTCTCAGGGAGATATATGTACACTGACTGGTGTCTCTCAGTCCCTCTCTCTCAGGGAGGTATCTGTACACTGAGTGGTGTCTCTCAGTCCCTGTCTCTCAGGGAGATATATGTACACTGACTGGTGTCTCTCAGTCCCTCTCTCTCAGCGAGGTATCTGTACACTGAGTGGTGTCTCTCAGTCCCTGTCTCTCAGGGAGATATATGTACACTGACTGGTGTCTCTCAGTCCCTCTCTCTCAGGGAGATATCTGTACACTGACTGTGTCTCTCAGTCCCTCTCTCTCAGGGTGATATCTGTACACTGAGTGGTGTCTCTCAGTCCCTGTGTCTCAGGGAGATATCTGTACACTGAGTGGTGTCTCTCAGTCACTGTCTCTCAGGGAGATATCTGTACACTGAGTGGTGTCTCTCAGTACCTCTCTCTCACGGAGATATCTGTACACTGACTGGCGTCTCTCAGTCCCTGTCTCTCAGGGAGATATCTGTACACTGACTGGTGTCTCTCAGTCCCTCTCTCTCAGGGAGATATCTGTACACTGACTGGTGTCTCACAGTCCCTCTCTCTCAGAGAGATATCTGTACACTGACTGGTGTCTCTCAGTCCCTCTCTCTCAGGGAGATATCTGTACACTGAGTGGTGTCTCTCAGTCCCTCTCTCTCAGGGAGATATCTGTACACTGAGTGGTGTCTCTCAGTCCCTCTCTCTCACGGAGATATATGTACACTGACTGGTGTCTCTCTGTCCCTCTCTCTCAGGGAGGTATCTGTACACTGACTGGTGTCTCTCAGTCCCTGTCTCTCAGGGAGATATCTGTGCACTGACTGGTGTCTCTCAGTCCCTGTCTCTCAGGGAGATATCTATACACTGAATGGTGTCGCTCAGTCCCTGTCTGTCAGGGAGATATCTGTACACTGACTGGTGTCTCTCAGTCCCTCTCTCTCAGGGAGATATCTGAACGCTGACTAGTGTCTCTCAGTCCCTCTCTCTCAGGGAGATATCTGTACACTGAGTGGTGTCTCTCAGTCACTCTCTCTCAGGGAGATATCTGTACACTGACTGGTGTCTCTCAGTCCCTGTCTCTCAGGGAGATATATGTACACTGACTGGTGTCTCTCAGTCCCTCTCTCTCAGCGAGGTATCTGTACACTGAGTGGTGTCTCTCAGTCCCTGTTTCTCAGGGAGATATCTGTACACTGACTGGTGTCTCTCAGTCCCTCTCTCTCAGGGAGATATCTGTACACTGAGTGGTGTCTCTCAGTCCCTCTCTCTCAGGGAGATATCTGTACACTGAGTGGTGTCTCTCAGTCCCTGTCTCTCAGGGAGATATCTGTACACTGAGTGGTGTCTCTCAGTACCTCTCTCTCACGGAGATATCTGTACACTGACTGGTGTCTCTCAGTCCCTCTCTCTCAGGGAGATATCTGTACACTGAGTGGTGTCTCACAGCCCCTGTCTCTCAGGGAGATATCTGTACACTGACTGGTGTCTCTCAGTCCCTGTCTGTCACGGAGATATCTTTTTACTGAGTGGTGTCTCTCAGTCCCTGTCTCTCAGGGAGCTTTATGTACACTGAGTGGTGTCTCACAGTCCCTCTCTCTCAGGGAGATATCTGTACACTGACTGGTGTCTCTCAGTCCCTGTCTCTCAGGGAGATATCTGTACACTGAGTGGTGTCTCTCAGTCCCTCTCTCTCAGGGAGATATCTGTACACTGACTGGTGTCTCTCAGTCCCTCTCTCTCAGGGAGATATCTGTACACTGACTGGTGTCTCTCAGTCCCTCTCTCTCCGGGAGATATATGTACACTGACTGGTGTCTCTCAGTCCCTCTCTCTCAGGGAGGTATCTGTACACTGACTGGTGTCTCTCAGCCCCTGTCTCTCAGGGAGATATCTGTACACTGAGTGGTGTCTCTCAGTCCCTGTCTCTCAGGGAGATATCTGTACACTGACTGGTGTCTCTCAGTCCCTGTCTCTCAGTGAGCTTTATGTACACTGAGTGGGGTCTCTCAGGGAGATATCTGTACACTGAGTGGTGTCTCTCAGCCCCTCTCTCTCAGGGAGATATCTGTGCACTGAGTGGTGTCTCACAGTCCCTCTCTCTCAGGGAGATATCTGTACACTGACTGGTGTCTCTCAGTCCCTGTCTCTCAGGGAGATATCTGTACACTGAGTGGTGTCTCTCAGTCCCTCTCTCTCAGGGAGATATCTGTACTCTGACTGGTGTCTCTCAGTCCCTGTCTCTGAGGGAGATATCTGTACACTGAGTGGTGTCTCTCAGTCCCTCTCTCTCAGGGAGATATCTGTACACTGACTGGTGTCTCTCAGTCCCTCTCTCTCAGGGAGATATCTGTACACTGACTGGTGTCTCACAGTCCCTCTCTCTCAGGGAGATATCTGTACACTGACTGGTGTCTCTCAGTCCCTGTCTCTCAGGGAGCTTTATGTACACTGAGTGGTGTCTCTCAGGGAGATATCTGTACACTGACTGGTGTCTCTCAGTCCCTGTCTCTCAGGGAGCTTTATGTACACTGAGTGGTGTCTCACAGTCCCTCTCTCTCAGGGAGATATCTGTACACTGACTGGTGTCTCTCAGTCCCTGTCTCTCAGGGAGATATCTGTGCACTGAGTGGTGTCTCTCAGTCCCTCTCTCTCAGGGAGATATCTGTACACTGAGTGGTGTCTCTCAGTCCCTCTGTCTCAGGGAGATATCTGTACACTGACTGGTGTCTCTCAGTCCCTGTCTCTCAGGGAGATATATGTACACTGACTGGTGTCTCTCAGTCCCTCTCTCAGGGAGGTATCTGTACACTGAGTGGTGTCTCTCAGTCCCTGTCTCTCAGGGAGATATATGTGCACTGACTGGTGTCTCTCAGTCCTTGTCTCTCAGGGAGATATCTGTACACTGAGTGGTGTCTTTCAGTCCCTCTCTCTCAGGGAGATATCTGTACACTGAGTGGTGTCTCTCAGTTCCTGTCTCTCAGGGAGATATCTGTATACTGAATGGTGTGTCTCAGTCCCTCTCTCTCAGGGAGATATCTGTACTCTGACTGGTGTCTCTCAGTCCCTGTCTCTCAGGGAGATATCTGTACACTGACTGGTGTCTCTCAGTCCCTCTCTCTCAGGGAGGTATCTGTACACTGAGTGGTGTCTCTCAGTCCCTCTCTCTCAGGGACATATATGTACACTGACTGGTGTCTCTCTGTCCCTCTCTCTCAGGGAGATATCTGTACACTGACTGGTGTCTCTCAGTCCCTCTCTCTCAGGGAGATATCTGTACACTGAGTGGTGTCTCACAGCCCCTGTCTCTCAGGGAGATATCTGTACACTGACTGGTGTCTCTCAGTCCCTCTCTCTCAGGGAGGTATCTGTACACTGAGTGGTGTCTCTCAGTCCCTCTCTCTCAGGGAGATATCTGTACACTGAGTGGTGTCTCTCAGTCCCTCTCTCTCAGGGAGATATCTGTACACTGAGTGGTGTCTCTCAGTCCCTGTCTCTCAGGGAGATATATGTACACTGACTGGTGTCTCTCAGTCCCTCTCTCAGGGAGATATCTGTACACTGACTGGTGTCTCTCAGTCCCTCTCTCTCAGGGAGATATCTGTACACTGAGTGGTGTCTCACAGCCCCTGACTCTCAGGGAGATATCTGTACACTGTCTGGTGTCTCTCAGTCCCTGTCTGTCAGGGAGATATCTACACACTGAGTGGTGTCTCTCAGTCCCTGTCTCTCAGGGAGCTTTATGTGCACTGAGTGGTGTCTCTCAGGGAAATATCTGTACACTGGCTGGTGTCTCTCAGTCCCTGTCTCTCAGGGAGCTTTATGTACACTAAGTGGTGTCTCTCAGTCCCTCTCTCTCAGGGAGATATTTGTACACTGACTGGTGTCTCTCAGTCCCTGTCTCTCAGGGAGATATCTGTACACTGAGTGGTGTCTCTCAGTCCCTCTCTCTCAGGGAGATATCTGTACACTGACTGGTGTCTCTCAGTCCCTTTCTCTCAGGGAGATATCTGTACACTGAGTGGTGTCTCACAGTCCCTCTCTCTCAGGGAGACATCTGTACACTGACTGGTGTCTCTCAGTCCCTGTCTCTCAGGGAGATATCTGTACACTGAGTGGTGTCTCTCAGTCCCTGTCTCTCAGGGAGATATCTGTACACTGACTGGTGTCTCTCAGTCCCTGTCTCTCAGGGAGATATCTATACACTGAATGGTGTCGCTCAGTCCCTGTCTGTCAGGGAGATATCTGTACACTGACTGGTGTCTCTCAGTCCCTCTCTCTCAGGGAGATATCTGAACGCTGACTAGTGTCTCTCAGTCCCTCTCTCTCAGGGAGATATCTGTACACTGAGTGGTGTCTCTCAGTCACTCTCTCTCAGGGAGATATCTGTACACTGACTGGTGTCTCTCAGTCCCTGTCTCTCAGGGAGATATATGTACACTGACTGGTGTCTCTCAGTCCCTCTCTCGGGGAGGTATCTGTACACTGAGTGTTGTCTCTCAGTCCCTGTCTCTCAGGGAGATATATGGACACTGACTGGTGTCTCTCAGTCCTTGTCTCTCAGGGAGATATCTGTACACTGAGTGGTGTCTCTCAGTCCCTCTCTCTCACGGAGATATCTGTACACTGACTGGTGTCTCTCAGTCCCTGTCTCTCAGGGAGATATCTGTACACTGATTGGTGTCTCTCAGTCCCTCTCTCTCAGGGAGATATCTGTACACTGACTGGTGTCTCTCAGTCCCTCTCTCTCAGGGAGATATCTGTACACTGAGTGGTGTCTCTCAGTCCCTGTCTCTCAGGGAGATATCTGTACACTGAGTGGTGTCTCTCAGTCCCTCTCTCTCAGGGAGATATCTGAACACTGAGTGGTGTCTCTCAGTCCCTGTGTCTCAGGGAGATATCTGTACACTGATTGGTGTCTCTCAGTCCCTCTCTCTCAGGGAGATATCTGTACACTGACTGGTGTCTCTCAGTCCCTCTCTCTCAGGGAGATATCTGTACACTGAGTGGTGTCTCTCAGTCCCTGTCTCTCAGGGAGATATCTGTACACTGAGTGGTGTCTCTCAGTCCCTCTCTCTCAGGGAGATATCTGAACACTGAGTGGTGTCTCTCAGTCCCTGAGTCTCAGGGAGATATCTGTACACTGACTGGTGTCTATCAGTCCCTCTCTCTCAGGGAGGTATCTGTACACTGAGTGGTGTCTCTCAGTCCCTGTCTCTCAGGGAGATATATGTACACTGACTGGTGTCTCTCAGTCCCTCTCTCTCAGCGAGGTATCTGTACACTGAGTGGTGTCTCTCAGTCCCTGTCTCTCAGGGAGATATATGTACACTGACTGGTGTCTCTCAGTCCCTCTCTCTCAGGGAGATATCTGTACACTGACTGGTGTCTCTCAGTCCCTCTCTCTCAGGGTGATATCTGTACACTGAGTGGTGTCTCTCAGTCCCTGTCTCTCAGGGAGATATCTGTACACTGAGTGGTGTCTCTCAGTCCCTGTCTCTCAGGGAGATATCTGTACACTGAGTGGTGTCTCTCAGTACCTCTCTCTCACGGAGATATCTGTACACTGACTGGTGTCTCTCAGTCCCTGTCTCTCAGGGAGATATCTGTACACTGACTGGTGTCTCTCAGTCCCTCTCTCTCAGGGAGATATCTGTACACTGACTGGTGTCTCACAGTCCCTCTCTCTCAGAGAGATATCTGTACACTGACTGGTGTCTCTCAGTCCCTCTCTCTCAGGGAGATATCTGTACACTGAGTGGTGTCTCTCAGTCCCTCTCTCTCAGGGAGATATCTGTACACTGAGTGGTGTCTCTCAGTCCCTGTCTCTCAGGGAGATATATGTACACTGACTGGTGTCTCTCAGTCCCTCTCTCTCAGGGAGGTATCTGTACACTGACTGGTGTCTCTCAGTCCCTGTCTCTCAGGGAGATATCTGTACACTGACTGGTGTCTCTCAGTCCCTCTCTCTCAGGGACATATCTGAACACTGAGTGGTGTCTCTCAGTCCCTGTGTCTCAGGGAGATATATGTACACTGACTGGTGTCTCTCAGTCCCTCTCTCTCAGGGAGGTATCTGTACACTGAGTGGTGTCTCTCAGTCCCTGTCTCTCAGGGAGATATATGTACACTGATTGGTGTCTCTCAGTCCCTCTCTCTCAGGGAGATATCTGTACACTGACTGGTGTCTCTCAGTCCCTCTCTCTCAGGGAGATATCTGTACACTGAGTGGTGTCTCTCAGTCACTCTCTCTCAGGGAGATATCTGTACACTGACTGGTGTCTCTCAGTCCCTGTCTCTCAGGGAGATATATGGACACTGACTGGTGTCTCTCAGTCCTTGTCTCTCAGGGAGATATCTGTACACTGAGTGGTGTCTCTCAGTCCCTCTCTCTCACGGAGATATCTGTACACTGACTGGTGTCTCTCAGTCCCTGTCTCTCAGGGAGATATCTGTACACTGATTGGTGTCTCTCAGTCCCTCTCTCTCAGGGAGATATCTGTACACTGACTGGTGTCTCTCAGTCCCTCTCTCTCAGGGAGATATCTGTACACTGAGTGGTGTCTCTCAGTCCCTGTCTCACAGGGAGATATCTGTACACAGAGTGGTGTCTCTCAGTCCCTCTCTCTCAGGGAGATATCTGAACACTGAGTGGTGTCTCTCAGTCCCTGTGTCTCAGGGAGATATCTGTACACTGATTGGTGTCTCTCAGTCCCTCTCTCTCAGGGAGATATCTGTACACTGACTGGTGTCTCTCAGTCCCTCTCTCTCAGGGAGATATCTGTACACTGAGTGGTGTCTCTCAGTCCCTGTCTCTCAGGGAGATATCTGTACACTGAGTGGTGTCTCTCAGTCCCTCTCTCTCAGGGAGATATCTGAACACTGAGTGGTGTCTCTCAGTCCCTGTGTCTCAGGGAGATATCTGTACACTGACTGGTGTCTATCAGTCCCTCTCTCTCAGGGAGATACATGTACACTGACTGGTGTCTCTCAGTCCCTCTCTCTCAGGGAGGTATCTGTACACTGAGTGGTGTCTCTCAGTCCCTGTCTCTCAGGGAGATATATGTACACTGACTGGTGTCTCTCAGTCCCTCTCTCTCAGCGAGGTATCTGTACACTGAGTGGTGTCTCTCAGTCCCTGTCTCTCAGGGAGATATATGTACACTGACTGGTGTCTCTCAGTCCCTCTCTCTCAGGGAGATATCTGTACACTGACTGTGTCTCTCAGTCCCTCTCTCTCAGGGTGATATCTGTACACTGAGTGGTGTCTCTCAGTCCCTGTCTCTCAGGGAGATATCTGTACACTGAGTGGTGTCTCTCAGTCCCTGTCTCTCAGGGAGATATCTGTACACTGAGTGGTGTCTCTCAGTACCTCTCTCTCACGGAGATATCTGTACACTGACTGGCGTCTCTCAGTCCCTGTCTCTCAGGGAGATATCTGTACACTGACTGGTGTCTCTCAGTCCCTCTCTCTCAGGGAGATATCTGTACACTGACTGGTGTCTCACAGTCCCTCTCTCTCAGAGAGATATCTGTACACTGACTGGTGTCTCTCAGTCCCTCTCTCTCAGGGAGATATCTGTACACTGAGTGGTGTCTCTCAGTCCCTCTCTCTCAGGGAGATATCTGTACACTGAGTGGTGTCTCTCAGTCCCTGTCTCTCAGGGAGATATATGTACACTGACTGGTGTCTCTCTGTCCCTCTCTCTCAGGGAGGTATCTGTACACTGACTGGTGTCTCTCAGTCCCTGTCTCTCTGGGAGATATCTGTACACTGACTGGTGTCTCTCAGTCCCTCTCTCTCAGGGTCATATCTGAACACTGAGTGGTGTTTCTCAGTCCCTGTGTCTCAGGGAGATATATGTACACTGACTGGTGTCTCTCAGTCCCTCTCTCTCAGGGAGGTATCTGTACACTGAGTGGTGTCTCTCAGTCCCTGTCTCTCAGGGAGATATATGTACACTGATTGGTGTCTCTCAGTCCCTCTCTCTCAGGGAGATATCTGTACACTGACTGGTGTCTCTCAGTCCCTCTCTCTCAGGGAGATATCTGTACACTGAGTGGTGTCCCTCAGTCCCTGTCTCTCAGGGAGATATCTGTACACTGAGTGGTGTCTCTCAGTCCCTGTCTCTCAGGGAGATATCTGTACACTGACTGGTGTCTCTCAGTCCCTCTCTCTCAGGGAGATATCTGTACACTGACTGGTGTCTCTCAGTCCCTCTCTCTCAGGGAGATATCTGTACACTGAGTGGTGTCTCTCAGTCCCTGTCTCTCAGGGAGATATCTGTACACTGACTGGTGTCTCTCAGTCCCTCTCTCTCAGGGAGATATCTGTACACTGAGTGGTGTCTCTCAGTCCCTCTCTCTCAGGGAGATATCTGTACACTGACTGGTGTCTCTCAGTCCCTCTCTCTCAGGGAGATATATGTACACAGACTGGTGTCTCTCAGTCCCTCTCTCAGGAAGGTATCTGTACACTGAGTGGTGTCTCTCAGTCCCTGTCTCTCAGGGAGATATATGTACACTGACTGGTGTCTCTCAGTCCTTGTCTCTCAGGGAGATATCTGTACGCTGAGTGGTGTCTCTCAGTCCCTCTCTCTCAGGGAGATATCTGTACACTGAGTGGTGTCTCTCAGTTCCTGTCTCTCAGGGAGATATCTGTAGACTGAATGGTGTCTCTCAGTCCCTCTCTCTCAGGGAGATATCTGTACTCTGACTGGTGTCTCTCAGTCCCTGTCTCTCAGGGAGATATCTGTGCACTGAGTGGTGTCTCTCAGTCCCTCTCTCTCAGGGAGATATCTGTACAATGAGTGGTGTCTCTCAGTCCCTGTCTCTCAGGGAGATATATGTACACTGAATGGTGTCTCTCAGTCCCTCTCTCTCAGGGAGGTATCTGTACACTGAGTGGTGTCTCTCAGTCCATGTCTCTCAGGGAGATATATGTACACTGACTGGTGTCTCTCAGTCCCTCTCTCTCAGGGAGATATTTGTACACTGACTGGTGTCTCTCAGTCCCTGTCTCTCAGGGAGATATCTGTACACTGAGTGGTGTCTCTCAGTCCCTCTCTCTCAGGGAGATATCTGTACACTGACTGGTGTCTCTCAGTCCCTTTCTCTCAGGGAGATATCTGGACACTGAGTGGTGTCTCACAGTCCCTCTCTCTCAGGGAGACATCTGTACACTGACTGGTGTCTCTCAGTCCCTGTCTCTCAGGGAGATATCTGTACACTGAGTGGTGTCTCTCAGTCCCTCTCTCTCAGGGAGATATCTGTACACTGACTGGTGTCTCTCAGTCCCTGTCTCTCAGGGAGATATCTATACACTGAGTGGTGTCTCTCAGTCCCTGTCTGTCAGGGAGATATCTGTGCACTGACTGGTGTCTCTCAGTCCCTCTCTCTCAGGGAGATATCTGAACGCTGACTAGTGTCTCTCAGTCCCTCTCTCTCAGGGAGATATCTGTACACTGAGTGGTGTCTCTCAGTCACTCTCTCTCAGGGAGATATCTGTACACTGACTGGTGTCTCTCAGTCCCTGTCTCTCAGGGAGATATATGTACACTGACTGGTGTCTCTCAGTCCCTCTCTCGGGGAGATATCTGTACACTGAGTGGTGTCTCTCAGTCCCTGTCTCTCAGGGAGATATATGGACAGTGACTGGTGTCTCTCAGTCCTTGTCTCTCAGGGAGATATCTGCACACTGAGTGGTGTCTCTCAGTCCCTCTCTCTCAGGGAGATATCTGTACACTGAGTGGCGTCTCTCAGTTCCTGTCTCTCAGGGAGATATCTGTACACTGAATGGTGTCTCTCAGTCCCTCTCTCTCAGGGAGATATCTGTACTCTGACTGGTGTCTCTCAGTCCCTGTCTCTCAGGGAGATATCTGTGCACTGAGTGGTGTCTCTCAGTCCCTCTCTCTCAGGGAGATATCTGTACACTGACTGGTGTCTATCAGTCCCTCTCTCTCAGGGAGGTATCTGTCCACTGAGTGGTGTCTCTCAGTCCCTGTCTCTCAGGGACATATATGTACACTGACTGGTGTCTCTCAGTCCCTCTCTCTCAGGGAGATATCTGTACACTGACTGGTGTCTCTCAGTCCCTCTCTCTCAGGGAGATATCTGTACACTGAGTGGTGTCTCACAGCCCCTGTCTCTCAGGGAGATATCTGTACACTGACTGGTGTCTCTCAGTCCCTCTCTCTCAGGGAGATATCTGTACACTGAGTGGTGTCTCTCAGTCCCTCTCTCTCAGGGAGATATCTGTGCACTGAGTGGTGTCTCTCAGGGAGATATCTGTACACTGAGTGGTGTCTCTCAGTCCCTGTCTCTCAGGGAGATATCTGTACACTGAGTGGTGTCTCTCAGTCCCTCTCTCTCAGGGAGATATCTGAACACTGAGTGGTGTCTCTCAGTCCCTGTGTCTCAGGGAGATATCTGTACACTGACTGGTGTCTATCAGTCCCTGTCTCTCAGGGAGATATATGTACACTGACTGGTGTCTCTCAGTCCCTCTCTCTCAGGGAGGTATCTGTACACTGAGTGGTGTCTCTCAGTCCCTGTCTCTCAGGGAGATATATTTACACTGACTGGTGTCTCTCAGTCCCTCTCTCTCAGCGAGGTATCTGTACACTGAGTGGTGTCTCTCAGTCCCTGTCTCTCAGGGAGATATCTGTACACTGACTGGTGTCTCTCAGTCCCTCTCTCTCAGGGAGATATCTGTGCACTGAGTGGTGTCTCTCAGTCCCTCTCTCTCAGGGAGATATCTGTACACTGAGTGGTGTCTCTCAGTCCCTGTCTCTCAGGGAGATATCTGTACACTGAGTGGTGTCTCTCAGTCCCTGTCTCTCAGGGAGATATCTGTACACTGACTGGTGTCTCTCAGTACCTCTCTCTCACGGAGATATCTGTACACTGACTGGTGTCTCTCAGTCCCTCTCTCTCAGGGAGGTATCTGTACACTGAGTGGTGTCTCTCAGTCCCTGTCTCTCAGGGAGATATATGTACACTGACTGGTGTCTCTCAGTCCCTCTCTCTCAGCGAGGTATCTGTACACTGAGTGGTGTCTCTCAGTCCCTGTCTCTCAGGGAGACATATGTACACTGACTGGTGTCTCTCAGTCCCTCTCTCTCAGGGAGATATCTGTACACTGACTGGTGTCTCAGTCCCTCTCTCTCAGGGTGATATCTGTACACTGAGTGGTGTCTCTCAGTCCCTGTCTCTCAGGGAGATATCTGTACACTGAGTGGTGTCTCTCAGTCCCTGTCTCTCAGGGAGATATCTGTACACTGAGTGGTGTCTCTCAGTACCTCTCTCTCACGGAGATATCTGTACACTGACTGGCGTCTCTCAGTCCCTGTCTCTCAGGGAGATATCTGTACACTGACTGGTGTCTCTCAGTCCCTCTCTCTCAGGGAGATATCTGTACACTGACTGGTGTCTCACAGTCCCTCTCTCTCAGAGAGATATCTGTACACTGACTGGTGTCTCTCAGTCCCTCTCTCTCAGGGAGATATCTGTACACTGAGTGGTGTCTCTCAGTCCCTCTCTCTCAGGGAGATATCTGTACACTGAGTGGTGTCTCTCAGTCCCTGTCTCTCAGGGAGATATATGTACACTGACTGGTGTCTCTCAGTCCCTCTCTCTCAGGGACATATCTGAACACTGAGTGGTGTCTCTCAGTCCCTGTGTCTCAGGGAGATATATGTACACTGACTGGTGTCTCTCAGTCCCTCTCTCTCAGGGAGGTATCTGTACACTGAGTGGTGTCTCTCAGTCCCTGTCTCTCAGGGAGATATTTGTACACTGATTGGTGTCTCTCAGTCCCTCTCTCTCAGGGAGATATCTGTACACTGACTGGTGTCTCTCAGTCCCTCTCTCTCAGGGAGATATCTGTACACTGAGTGGTGTCTCTCAGTCCCTGTCTCTCAGGGAGATATCTGGACACTGAGTGGTGTCTCTCAGTCCCTCTCTCTCAGGGAGATATCTGAACACTGAGTGGTGTCTCTCAGTCCCTGTCTCTCAGGGAGATATCTGTACACTGACTGGTGTCTCTCAGTCCCTCTCTCTCAGGGAGATATCTGTAGACTGAATGGTGTCTCTCAGTCCCTCTCTCTCAGGGAGATATCTGTACTCTGACTGGTGTCTCTCAGTCCCTGTCTCTCAGGGAGATATCTGTGCACTGAGTGGTGTCTCTCAGTCCCTCTCTCTCAGGGAGATATCTGTACAATGAGTGGTGTCTCTCAGTCCCTGTCTCTCAGGGACATATCTGAACACTGAGTGGTGTCTCTCAGTCCCTGTGTCTCAGGGAGATATATGTACACTGACTGGTGTCTCTCAGTCCCTCTCTCTCAGGGAGGTATCTGTACACTGAGTGGTGTCTCTCAGTCCCTGTCTCTCAGGGAGATATATGTACACTGATTGGTGTCTCTCAGTCCCTCTCTCTCAGGGAGATATCTGTACACTGACTGGTGTCTCTCAGTCCCTCTCTCTCAGGGAGATATCTGTACACTGAGTGGTGTCTCTCAGTCCCTGTCTCTCAGGGAGATATCTGGACACTGAGTGGTGTCTCTCAGTTCCTCTCTCTCAGGGAGATATCTGAACACTGAGTGGTGTCTCTCAGTCCCTGTCTCTCAGGGAGATATCTGTACACTGACTGGTGTCTCTCAGTCCCTCTCTCTCAGGGAGATATCTGTAGACTGAATGGTGTCTCTCAGTCCCTCTCTCTCAGGGAGATATCTGTACTCTGACTGGTGTCTCTCAGTCCCTGTCTCTCAGGGAGATATCTGTGCACTGAGTGGTGTCTCTCAGTCCCTCTCTCTCAGGGAGGTATCTGTACACTGAGTGGTGTCTCTCAGTCCATGTCTCTCAGGGAGATATCTGTACACTGAGTGGTGTCTCTCAGTCCCTCTCTCTCAGGGAGATATCTTTACACTGACTGGTGTCTCTCAGTCCCTTTCTCTCAGGGAGATATCTGGACACTGAGTGGTGTCTCACAGTCCCTCTCTCTCAGGGAGACATCTGTACACTGACTGGTGTCTCTCAGTCCCTGTCTCTCAGGGAGATATCTGTACACTGAGTGGTGTCTCTCAGTCCCTCTCTCTCAGGGAGATATCTGTACACTGAATGGTGTCTCTCAGTCCCTGTCTCTCAGGGAGATATCTATACACTGAGTGGTGTCTCTCAGTCCCTGTCTGTCAGGGAGATATCTGTACACTGACTGGTGTCTCTCAGTCCCTCTCTCTCAGGGAGATATCTGAACGCTGACTAGTGTCTCTCAGTCCCTCTCTCTCAGGGAGATATCTGTACACTGAGTGGTGTCTCTCAGTCACTCTCTCTCAGGGAGATATCTGTACACTGACTGGTGTCTCTCAGTCCCTGTCTCTCAGGGAGATATATGCACACTGACTGGTGTCTCTCAGTCCCTCTCTCGGGGAGATATCTGTACACTGAGTGGTGTCTCTCAGTCCCTGTCTCTCAGGGAGATATATGGACAGTGACTGGTGTCTCTCAGTCCTTGTCTCTCAGGGAGATATCTGCACACTGAGTGGTGTCTCTCAGTCCCTCTCTCTCAGGGAGATATCTGTACACTGAGTGGCGTCTCTCAGTTCCTGTCTCTCAGGGAGATATCTGTACACTGAATGGTGTCTCTCAGTCGCTCTCTCTCAGGGAGATATCTGTACTCTGACTGGTGTCTCTCAGTCCCTGTCTCTCAGGGAGATATCTGTGCACTGAGTGTTGTCTCTCAGTCCCTCTCTCTCAGGGAGATATCTGTACACTGACTGGTGTCTCTCAGTCCCTCTCTCTCAGGGAGGTATCTGTCCACTGAGTGGTGTCTCTCAGTCCCTGTCTCTCAGGGACATATATGTACACTGACTGGTGTCTCTCAGTCCCTCTCTCTCAGGGAGATATCTGTACACTGACTGGTGTCTCTCAGTCCCTCTCTCTCAGGGAGATATCTGTACACTGAGTGGTGTCTCACAGCCCCTGTCTCTCAGGGAGATATCTGTACACTGACTGGTGTCTCTCAGTCCCTCTCTCTCAGGGAGATATCTGTACACTGAGTGGTGTCTCTCAGTCCCTCTCTCTCAGGGAGATATCTGTGCACTGAGTGGTGTCTCTCAGGGAGATATCTGTACATTGAGTGGTGTCTCTCAGTCCCTGTCTCTCAGGGAGATATCTGTACACTGAGTGGTGTCTCTCAGTCCCTCTCTCTCAGGGAGATATCTGAACACTGAGTGGTGTCTCTCAGTCCCTGTGTCTCAGGGAGATATCTGTACACTGACTGGTGTCTATCAGTCCCTGTCTCTCAGGGAGATATATGTACACTGACTGGTGTCTCTCAGTCCCTCTCTCTCAGGGAGGTATCTGTACACTGAGTGGTGTCTCTCAGTCCCTGTCTCTCAGGGAGATATATGTACACTGACTGGTGTCTCTCAGTCCCTCTCTCTCAGGGAGATATCTGTACACTGAGTGGTGTCTCTCAGTCCCTGTCTCTCAGGGAGATATCTGTACACTGAGTGGTGTCTCTCAGTCCCTGTCTCTCAGGGAGATATCTGTACACTGACTGGTGTCTCTCAGTCCCTCTCTCTCAGGGAGATATCTGTACACTGACTGGTGTCTCTCAGTCCCTCTCTCTCAGGGAGATATCTGTACACTGACTGGTGTCTCTCAGTCCCTGTCTCTCAGGGAGATATCTGTACACTGACTGGTGTCTCTCAGCCCCTCTCTCTCAGGGAGATATCTGTACGCTGACTAGTGTCTCTCAGTCCCTCTCTCTCAGGGAGATATCTGTACACTGACTGGTGTCTCTCAGTCCCTCTCTCTCAGGGAGATATATGTACACAGACTGGTGTCTCTCAGTCCCTCTCTCAGGAAGGTATCTGTACACTGAGTGGTGTCTCTCAGTCCCTGTCTCTCAGGGAGATATATGTACACTGACTGGTGTCTCTCAGTCCTTGTCTCTCAGGGAGATATCTGTACGCTGAGTGGTGTCTCTCAGTCCCTCTCTCTCAGGGAGATATCTGTACACTGAGTGGTGTCTCTCAGTTCCTGTCTCTCAGGGAGATATCTGTAGACTGAATGGTGTCTCACAGTCCCTCTCTCTCAGGGAGATATCTGTACTCTGACTGGTGTCTCTCAGTCCCTGTCTCTCAGGGAGATATCTGTGCACTGAGTGGTGTCTCTCAGTCCCTCTCTCTCAGGGAGATATCTGTACAATGAGTGGTGTCTCTCAGTCCCTGTCTCTCAGGGAGATATATGTACACTGAATGGTGTCTCTCAGTCCCTCTCTCTCAGGGAGGTATCTGTACACTGAGTGGTGTCTCTCAGTCCCTGTCTCTCAGGGAGATATCTGGACACTGAGTGGTGTCTCTCAGTTCCTCTCTCTCAGGGAGATATCTGAACACTGAGTGGTGTCTCTCAGTCCCTGTCTCTCAGGGAGATATCTGTACACTGACTGGTGTCTCTCAGTCCCTCTCTCTCAGGGAGATATCTGTAGACTGAATGGTGTCTCTCAGTCCCTCTCTCTCAGGGAGATATCTGTACTCTGACTGGTGTCTCTCAGTCCCTGTCTCTCAGGGAGATATCTGTGCACTGAGTGGTGTCTCTCAGTCCCTCTCTCTCAGGGAGGTATCTGTACACTGAGTGGTGTCTCTCAGTCCATGTCTCTCAGGGAGATATCTGTACACTGAGTGGTGTCTCTCAGTCCCTCTCTCTCAGGGAGATATCTTTACACTGACTGGTGTCTCTCAGTCCCTTTCTCTCAGGGAGATATCTGGACACTGAGTGGTGTCTCACAGTCCCTCTCTCTCAGGGAGACATCTGTACACTGACTGGTGTCTCTCAGTCCCTGTCTCTCAGGGAGATATCTGTACACTGAGTGGTGTCTCTCAGTCCCTCTCTCTCAGGGAGATATCTGTACACTGAATGGTGTCTCTCAGTCCCTGTCTCTCAGGGAGATATCTATACACTGAGTGGTGTCTCTCAGTCCCTGTCTGTCAGGGAGATATCTGTACACTGACTGGTGTCTCTCAGTCCCTCTCTCTCAGGGAGATATCTGAACGCTGACTAGTGTCTCTCAGTCCCTCTCTCTCAGGGAGATATCTGTACACTGAGTGGTGTCTCTCAGTCACTCTCTCTCAGGGAGATATCTGTACACTGACTGGTGTCTCTCAGTCCCTGTCTCTCAGGGAGATATATGCACACTGACTGGTGTCTCTCAGTCCCTCTCTCGGGGAGATATCTGTACACTGAGTGGTGTCTCTCAGTCCCTGTCTCTCAGGGAGATATATGGACAGTGACTGGTGTCTCTCAGTCCTTGTCTCTCAGGGAGATATCTGCACACTGAGTGGTGTCTCTCAGTCCCTCTCTCTCAGGGAGATATCTGTACACTGAGTGGCGTCTCTCAGTTCCTGTCTCTCAGGGAGATATCTGTACACTGAATGGTGTCTCTCAGTCGCTCTCTCTCAGGGAGATATCTGTACTCTGACTGGTGTCTCTCAGTCCCTGTCTCTCAGGGAGATATCTGTGCACTGAGTGTTGTCTCTCAGTCCCTCTCTCTCAGGGAGATATCTGTACACTGACTGGTGTCTCTCAGTCCCTCTCTCTCAGGGAGGTATCTGTCCACTGAGTGGTGTCTCTCAGTCCCTGTCTCTCAGGGACATATATGTACACTGACTGGTGTCTCTCAGTCCCTCTCTCTCAGGGAGATATCTGTACACTGACTGGTGTCTCTCAGTCCCTCTCTCTCAGGGAGATATCTGTACACTGAGTGGTGTCTCACAGCCCCTGTCTCTCAGGGAGATATCTGTACACTGACTGGTGTCTCTCAGTCCCTCTCTCTCAGGGAGATATCTGTACACTGAGTGGTGTCTCTCAGTCCCTCTCTCTCAGGGAGATATCTGTGCACTGAGTGGTGTCTCTCAGGGAGATATCTGTACATTGAGTGGTGTCTCTCAGTCCCTGTCTCTCAGGGAGATATCTGTACACTGAGTGGTGTCTCTCAGTCCCTCTCTCTCAGGGAGATATCTGAACACTGAGTGGTGTCTCTCAGTCCCTGTGTCTCAGGGAGATATCTGTACACTGACTGGTGTCTATCAGTCCCTGTCTCTCAGGGAGATATATGTACACTGACTGGTGTCTCTCAGTCCCTGTCTCTCAGGGAGATATCTGTACACTGACTGGTGTC
Source organism: Heterodontus francisci (assembly GCF_036365525.1). Classification (NCBI taxonomy): domain Eukaryota; kingdom Metazoa; phylum Chordata; class Chondrichthyes; order Heterodontiformes; family Heterodontidae; genus Heterodontus; species Heterodontus francisci. Next base: position 1,972,866 of record NC_090403.1, read on the forward strand.
TCTCAGTCCCTCTCTCTCAGGGAGATATCTGTACACTGACTGGTGTCTCTCAGTCCCTCTCTCTCAGGGAGATATCTGTACACTGACTGGTGTCTCTCAGTCCCTGTCTCTCAGGGAGATATCTGTACACTGAGTGGTGTCTCTCAGCCCCTCTCTCTCAGGGAGATATCTGTACGCTGACTAGTGTCTCTCAGTCCCTCTCTCTCAGGGAGATATCTGTACACTGACTGGTGTCTCTCAGTCCCTCTCTCTCAGGGAGATATATGTACACAGACTGGTGTCTCTCAGTCCCTCTCTCAGGAAGGTATCTGTACACTGAGTGGTGTCTCTCAGTCCCTGTCTCTCAGGGAGATATATGTACACTGACTGGTGTCTCTCAGTCCTTGTCTCTCAGGGAGATATCTGTACGCTGAGTGGTGTCTCTCAGTCCCTCTCTCTCAGGGAGATATCTGTACACTGAGTGGTGTCTCTCAGTTCCTGTCTCTCAGGGAGATATCTGTAGACTGAATGGTGTCTCACAGTCCCTCTCTCTCAGGGAGATATCTGTACTCTGACTGGTGTCTCTCAGTCCCTGTCTCTCAGGGAGATATCTGTGCACTGAGTGGTGTCTCTCAGTCCCTCTCTCTCAGGGAGATATCTGTACAATGAGTGGTGTCTCTCAGTCCCTGTCTCTCAGGGAGATATATGTACACTGAATGGTGTCTCTCAGTCCCTCTCTCTCAGGGAGGTATCTGTACACTGAGTGGTGTCTCTCAGTCCATGTCTCTCAGGGAGATATCTGTACACTGACTGGTGTCTCTCAGTCCCTTTCTCTCAGGGAGATATCTGGACACTGAGTGGTGTCTCACAGTCCCTCTCTCTCAGGGAGACATCTGTACACTGACTGGTGTCTCTCAGTCCCTGTCTCTCAGGGAGATATCTGTACACTGAGTGGTGTCTCTCTGTCCCTCTCTCTCAGGGAGATATCTGTACACTGACTGGTGTCTCTCAGTCCCTCTCTCTCAGGGAGATATCTATACACTGAGTGGTGTCTCTCAGTCCCTGTCTGTCAGGGAGATATCTGTACACTGACTGGTGTCTCTCAGTCCCTCTCTCTCAGGGAGATATCTGAACGCTGACTAGTGTCTCTCAGTCCCTCTCTCTCAGGGAGATATCTGTACACTGAGTGGTGTCTCTCAGTCACTCTCTCTCAGGGAGATATCGGTACACTGACTGGTGTCTCTCAGTCCCTGTCTCTCAGGGAGATATATGTACACTGACTGGTGTCTCTCAGTCCCTCTCTCGGGGAGATATATGTACACTGAGTGGTGTCTCTCAGTCCCTGTCTCTCAGGGAGATATATGGACAGTGACTGGTGTCTCTCAGTCCTTGTCTCTCAGCGAGATATCTGCACACTGAGTGGTGTCTCTCAGTCCCTCTCTCTCAGGGAGATATCTGTACACTGAGTGGCGTCTCTCAGTTCCTGTCTCTCAGGGAGATATCTGTACACTGAATGGTGTCTCTCAGTCCCTCTCTCTCAGGGAGATATCTGTACTCTGACTGGTGTCTCTCAGTCCCTGTCTCTCAGGGAGATATCTGTGCACTGAGTGGTGTCTCTCAGTCCCTCTCTCTCAGGGAGATATCTGTACACTGACTGGTGTCTCTCAGTCCCTCTCTCTCAGGGAGGTATCTGTCCACTGAGTGGTGTCTCTCAGTCCCTGTCTCTCAGGGACATATATGTACACTGACTGGTGTCTCTCAGTCCCTCTCTCTCAGGGAGATATCTGTACACTGACTGGTGTCTCTCAGTCCCTCTCTCTCAGGGAGATATCTGTACACTGAGTGGTGTCTCACAGCCCCTGTCTCTCAGGGAGATATCTGTACACTGACTGGTGTCTCTCAGTCCATCTCTCTCAGGGAGATATCTGTACACTGAGTGGTGTCTCTCAGTCCCTCTCTCTCAGGGAGATATCTGTGCACTGAGTGGTGTCTCTCAGGGAGATATCTGTACATTGAGTGGTGTCTCTCAGTCCCTGTCTCTTAGGGAGATATCTGTACACTGAGTGGTGTCTCTCAGTCCCTCTCTCTCAGGGAGATATCTGAACACTGAGTGGTGTCTCTCAGTCCCTGTGTCTCAGGGAGATATCTGTACACTGACTGGTGTCTATCAGTCCCTGTCTCTCAGGGAGATATATGTACACTGACTGGTGTCTCTCAGTCCCTCTCTCTCAGGGAGGTATCTGTACACTGAGTGGTGTCTCTCAGTCCCTGTCTCTCAGGGAGATATATGTACACTGACTGGTGTCTCTCAGTCCCTCTCTCTCAGCGAGGTATCTGTACACTGAGTGGTGTCTCTCAGTCCCTGTCTCTCAGGGAGATATCTGTACACTGACTGGTGTCTCTCAGTCCCTCTCTCTCAGGGAGATATCTGTACACTGAGTGGTGTCTCTCAGTCCCTCTCTCTCAGGGAGATATCTGTACACTGAGTGGTGTCTCTCAGTCCCTGTCTCTCAGGGAGATATCTGTACACTGAGTGGTGTCTCTCAGTCCCTGTCTCTCAGGGAGATATCTGTACACTGACTGGTGTCTCTCAGTACCTCTCTCTCACGGAGATATCTGTACACTGACTGGTGTCTCTCAGTCCCTCTCTCTCAGGGAGATATCTGTACACTGAGTGGTGTCTCACAGCCCCTGTCTCTCAGGGAGATATCTGTACACTGACTGGTGTCTCTCAGTCCCTCTCTCTCAGCGAGGTATCTGTACACTGAGTGGTGTCTCTCAGTCCCTGTCTCTCAGGGAGATATATGTACACTGACTGGTGTCTCTCAGTCCCTCTCTCTCAGGGAGATATCTGTACACTGACTGGTGTCTCTCAGTCCCTGTCTCTCAGGGTGATATCTGTACACTGAGTGGTGTCTCTCAGTCCCTGTCTCTCAGGGAGATATCTGTACACTGAGTGGTGTCTCTCAGTCCCTGTCTCTCAGGGAGATATCTGTACACTGACTGGTGTCTCTCAGTACCTCTCTCTCACGGAGATATCTGTACACTGACTGGTGTCTCTCAGTCCCTGTCTCTCAGGGAGATATCTGTACACTGACTGGTGTCTCTCAGTCCCTCTCTCTCAGGGAGATATCTGTACACTGACTGGTGTCTCACAGTCCCTCTCTCTCAGAGAGATATCTGTACACTGACTGGTGTCTCTCCGTCCCTGTCTCTCAGGGAGATATATGTACACTGACTGGTGTCTCTCAGTCCCTCTCTCTCAGGGACATATCTGAACACTGAGTGGTGTCTCTCAGTCCCTGTGTCTCAGGGAGATATATGTACACTGACTGGTGTCTCTCAGTCCCTCTCTCTCAGGGAGGTATCTGTACACTGAGTGGTGTCTCTCAGTCCCTCTCTCTCAGGGAGATATCTGTACACTGACTGGTGTCTCTCAGTCCCTCTCTCTCAGGGAGATATCTGTACACTGAGTGGTGTCTCTCAGTCCCTGTCTCTCAGGGAGATATCTGTACACTGAGTGGTGTCTCTCAGTCCCTGTCTCTCAGGGAGATATCTGTACACTGACTGGTGTCTCTCAGTCCCTCTCTCTCAGGGAGATATCTGTACACTGACTGGTGTCTCTCAGTCCCTCTCTCTCAGGGAGATATCTGTACACTGACTGGTGTCTCTCAGTCCCTGTCTCTCAGGGAGATATCTGTACACTGACTGGTGTCTCTCAGCCCCTCTCTCTCAGGGAGATATCTGTACGCTGACTAGTGTCTCTCAGTCCCTCTCTCTCAGGGAGATATCTGTACACTGAGTGGTGTCTCTCAGTCCCTCTCTCTCAGGGAGATATCTGTACACTGACTGGTGTCTCTCAGTCCCTCTCTCTCAGGGAGATATATGTACACAGACTGGTGTCTCTCAGTCCCTCTCTCAGGAAGGTATCTGTACACTGAGTGGTGTCTCTCAGTCCCTGTCTCTCAGGGAGATATATGTACACTGACTGGTGTCTCTCAGTCCTTGTCTCTCAGGGAGATATCTGTACGCTGAGTGGTGTCTCTCAGTCCCTCTCTCTCAGGGAGATATCTGTACACTGAGTGGTGTCTCTCAGTTCCTGTCTCTCAGGGAGATATCTGTAGACTGAATGGTGTCTCTCAGTCCCTCTCTCTCAGGGAGATATCTGTACTCTGACTGGTGTCTCTCAGTCCCTGTCTCTCAGGGAGATATCTGTGCACTGAGTGGTGTCTCTCAGTCCCTCTCTCTCAGGGAGATATCTGTACAATGAGTGGTGTCTCTCAGTCCCTGTCTCTCAGGGAGATATATGTACACTGAATGGTGTCTCTCAGTCCCTCTCTCTCAGGGAGGTATCTGTACACTGAGTGGTATCTCTCAGTCCATGTCTCTCAGGGAGATATATGTACACTGACTGGTGTCTCTCAGTCCCTCTCTCTCAGGGAGATATTTGTACACTGACTGGTGTCTCTCAGTCCCTGTCTCTCAGGGAGATATCTGTACACTGAGTGGTGTCTCTCAGTCCCTCTCTCTCAGGGAGATATCTGTACACTGACTGGTGTCTCTCAGTCCCTTTCTCTCAGGGAGATATCTGGACACTGAGTGGTGTCTCACAGTCCCTCTCTCTCAGGGAGACATCTGTACACTGACTGGTGTCTCTCAGTCCCTGTCTCTCAGGGAGATATCTGTACACTGAGTGGTGTCTCTCAGTCCCTCTCTCTCAGGGAGATATCTGTACACTGACTGGTGTCTCTCAGTCCCTGTCTCTCAGGGAGATATCTATACAATGAGTGGTGTCTCTCAGTCCCTGTCTGACAGGGAGATATCTGTACACTGACTGGTGTCTCTCAGTCCCTCTCTCTCAGGGAGATATCTGAACGCTGACTAGTGTCTCTCAGTCCCTCTCTCTCAGGGAGATATCTGTACACTGAGTGGTGTCTCTCAGTCACTCTCTCTCAGGGAGATATCGGTACACTGACTGGTGTCTCTCAGTCCCTGTCTCTCAGGGAGATATATGTACACTGACTGGTGTCTCTCAGTCCCTCTCTCGGGGAGATATCTGTACACTGAGTGGTGTCTCTCAGTCCCTGTCTCTCAGGGAGATATATGGACAGTGACTGGTGTCTCTCAGTCCTTGTCTCTCAGGGAGATATCTGTACACTGAGTGGTGTCTTTCAGTCCCTCTCTCTCAGGGAGATATCTGTACACTGAGTGGTGTCTCTCAGTCCCTCTCTCTCAGGGAGATATCTGTACTCTGACTGGTGTCTCTCAGTCCCTGTCTCTCAGGGAGATATCTGTACACTGACTGGTGTCTCTCAGTCCCTCTCTCTCAGGGAGGTATCTGTACACTGAGTGGTGTCTCTCAGTCCCTCTCTCTCAGGGACATATATGTACACTGACTGGTGTCTCTCAGTCCCTCTCTCTCAGGGAGATATCTGTACACTGACTGGTGTCTCTCAGTCCCTCTCTCTCAGGGAGATATCTGTACACTGAGTGGTGTCTCACAGCCCCTGTCTCTCAGGGAGATATCTGTACACTGACTGGTGTCTCTCAGTCCCTCTCTCTCAGGGAGGTATCTGTACACTGAGTGGTGTCTCTCAGTCCCTCTCTCTCAGGGAGATATCTGTACACTGAGTGGTGTCTCTCAGTCCCTCTCTCTCAGGGAGATATCTGTACACTGAGTGGTGTCTCTCAGTCCCTGTCTCCCAGGGAGATATATGTACACTGACTGGTGTCTCTCAGTCCCTCTCTCTCAGGGAGATATCTGTACACTGACTGGTGTCTCTCAGTCCCTCTCTCTCAGGGAGATATCTGTACACTGAGTGGTGTCTCACAGCCCCTGTCTCTCAGGGAGATATCTGTACACTGTCTGGTGTCTCTCAGTCCCTGTCTGTCAGGGAGATATCTACACACTGAGTGGTGTCTCTCAGTCCCTGTCTCTCAGGGAGATTTATGTACACTGAGTGGTGTCTCTCAGGGAAATATCTGTACACTGACTGGTGTCTCTCAGTCCCTGTCTCTCAGGGAGCTTTATGTACACTAAGTGGTGTCTCTCAGTCCCTCTCTCTCAGGGAGATATTTGTACACTGACTGGTGTCTCTCAGTCCCTGTCTCTCAGGGAGATATCTGTACACTGAGTGGTGTCTCTCAGTCCCTCTCTCTCAGGGAGATATCTGTACACTGACTGGTGTCTCTCAGTCCCTTTCTCTCAGGGAGATATCTGTACACTGAGTGGTGTCTCACAGTCCCTCTCTCTCAGGGAGACATCTGTACACTGACTGGTGTCTCTCAGTCCCTGTCTCTCAGGGAGATATCTGTACACTGAGTGGTGTCTCTCAGTCCCTCTCTCTCAGGGAGATATCTGTACACTGACTGGTGTCTCTCAGTCCCTGTCTCTCAGGGAGATATCTATACACTGAGTGGTGTCGCTCAGTCCCTGTCTGTCAGGGAGATATCTGTACACTGACTGGTGTCTCTCAGTCCCTCTCTCTCAGGGAGATATCTGAACGCTGACTAGTGTCTCTCAGTCCCTCTCTCTCAGGGAGATATCTGTACACTGAGTGGTGTCTCTCAGTCACTCTCTCTCAGGGAGATATCTGTACACTGACTGGTGTCTCTCAGTCCCTGTCTCTCAGGGAGATATATGTACACTGACTGGTGTCTCTCAGTCCCTCTCTCGGGGAGGTATCTGTACACTGAGTGGTGTCTCTCAGTCCCTCTCTCTCAGGGATATATCTGTACACTGACTGGTGTCTCTCAGTCCCTGTCTCTCAGGGAGATATCTGTACACTGAGTGGTGTCTCTCAGTCCCTCTCTCTCAGGGAGATATCTGTACACTGACTGGTGTCTCTCAGTCCCTGTCTCTCAGGGAGCTTTATGTACACTGAGTGGTGTCTCTCAGGGAGATATCTGTACACTGACTGGTGTCTCTCAGTCCCTGTCTCTCAGGGAGCTTTATGTACACTGAGTGGTGTCTCACAGTCCCTCTCTCTCAGGGAGATATCTGTACACTGACTGGTGTCTCTCAGTCCCTGTCTCTCAGGGAGATATCTGTGCACTGAGTGGTGTCTCTCAGTCCCTCTCTCTCAGGGAGATATCTGTACACTGAGTGGTGCCTCTCAGTCCCTCTGTCTCAGGGAGATACCTGTACACTGACTGGTGTCTCTCAGTCCCTGTGTCTCAGGGAGATATATGTACACTGACTGGTGTCTCTCAGTCCCTCTCTCAGGGAGGTATCTGTACACTGAGTGGTGTCTCTCAGTCCCTGTCTCTCAGGGAGATATATGTGCACTGACTGGTGTCTCTCAGTCCTTGTCTCTCAGGGAGATATCTGTACACTGAGTGGTGTCTTTCAGTCCCTCTCTCTCAGGGAGATATCTGTACACTGAGTGGTGTCTCTCAGTTCCTGTCTCTCAGGGAGATATCTGTACACTGAATGGTGTGTCTCAGTCCCTCTCTCTCAGGGAGATATCTGTACTCTGACTGGTGTCTCTCAGTCCCTGTCTCTCAGGGAGATATCTGTACACTGACTGGTGTCTCTCAGTCCCTCTCTCTCAGGGAGGTATCTGTACACTGAGTGGTGTCTCTCAGTCCCTCTCTCTCAGGGACATATATGTACACTGACTGGTGTCTCTCAGTCCCTCTCTCTCAGGGAGATATCTGTACACTGACTGGTGTCTCTCAGTCCCTCTCTCTCAGGGAGATATCTGTACACTGAGTGGTGTCTCACAGCCCCTGTCTCTCAGGGAGATATCTGTACACTGACTGGTGTCTCTCAGTCCCTCTCTCTCAGGGAGGTATCTGTACACTGAGTGGTGTCTCTCAGTCCCTCTCTCTCAGGGAGATATCTGTACACTGAGTGGTGTCTCTCAGTCCCTCTCTCTCAGGGAGATATCTGTACACTGAGTGGTGTCTCTCAGTCCCTGTCTCTCAGGGAGATATATGTACACTGACTGGTGTCTCTCAGTCCCTCTCTCTCAGGGAGATATCTGTACACTGACTGGTGTCTCTCAGTCCCTCTCTCTCAGGGAGATATCTGTACACTGAGTGGTGTCTCACAGCCCCTGTCTCTCAGGGAGATATCTGTACACTGTCTGGTGTCTCTCAGTCCCTGTCTGTCAGGGAGATATCTACACACTGAGTGGTGTCTCTCAGTCCCTGTCTCTCAGGGAGCTTTATGTACACTGAGTGGTGTCTCTCAGGGAAATATCTGTACACTGACTGGTGTCTCTCAGTCCCTGTCTCTCAGGGAGCTTTATGTACACTAAGTGGTGTCTCTCAGTCCCTCTCTCTCAGGGAGATATTTGTACACTGACTGGTGTCTCTCAGTCCCTGTCTCTCAGGGAGATATCTGTACACTGAGTGGTGTCTCTCAGTCCCTCTCTCTCAGGGAGATATCTGTACACTGACTGGTGTCTCTCAGTACCTTTCTCTCAGGGAGATATCTGTACACTGAGTGGTGTCTCACAGTCCCTCTCTCTCAGGGAGACATCTGTACACTGACTGGTGTCTCTCAGTCCCTGTCTCTCAGGGAGATATCTATACACTGAGTGGTGTCGCTCAGTCCCTGTCTGTCAGGGAGATATCTGTACACTGACTGGTGTCTCTCAGTCCCTCTCTCTCAGGGAGATATCTGAACGCTGACTAGTGTCTCTCAGTCCCTCTCTCTCAGGAAGATATCTGTACACAGAGTGGTGTCTCTCAGTCACTCTCTCTCAGGGAGATATCTGTACACTGACTGGTGTCTCTCAGTCCCTGTCTCTCAGGGAGATATATGTACACTGACTGGTGTCTCCCAGTCCCTCTCTCGGGGAGGTATCTGTACACTGAGTGGTGTCTCTCAGTCCCTGTCTCTCAGGGAGATATATGGACACTGACTGTTGTCTCTCAGTCCTTGTCTCTCAGGGAGATATCTGCACACTGAGTGGTGTCTCTCAGTCCCTCTCTCTCAGGGAGATATCTGTACACTGAGTGGCGTCTCTCAGTTCCTGTCTCTCAGGGAGATATCTGTACACTGAATGGTGTCTCTCAGTCCCTCTCTCTCAGGGAGATATCTGTACTCTGACTGGTGTCTCTCAGTCCCTGTCTCTCAGGGAGATATCTGTGCACTGAGTGGTGTCTCTCAGTCCCTCTCTCTCAGGGAGATATCTGTACACTGACTGGTGTCTCTCAGTCCCTCTCTCTCAGGGAGGTATCTGTCCACTGAGTGGTGTCTCTCAGTCCCTCTCTCTCAGGGACATATATGTACACTGACTGGTGTCTCTCAGTCCCTCTCTCTCAGGGAGATATCTGTACACTGACTGGTGTCTCTCAGTCCCTCTCTCTCAGGGAGATATCTGTACACTGAGTGGTGTCTCACAGCCCCTGTCTCTCAGGGAGATATCTGTACACTGACTGGTGTCTCTCAGTCCCTCTCTCTCAGGGAGATATCTGTACACTGAGTGGTGTCTCTCAGTCCCTCTCTCTCAGGGAGATATCAGTACACTGAGTGGTGTCTCTCAGTCCCTGTCTCTCAGGGAGATATCTGTACACTGAGTGGTGTCTCTCAGTACCTCTCTCTCACGGAGATATCTGTACACTGACTGGTGTCTCTCAGTCCCTGTCTCTCAGGGAGATATCTGTACACTGATTGGTGTCTCTCAGTCCCTCTCTCTCAGGGAGATATCTGTACACTGACTGGTGTCTCTCAGTCCCTCTCTCTCAGGGAGATATCTGTACACAGAGTGGTGTCTCTCAGTCCCTGTCTCTCAGGGAGATATCTGTACACTGAGTGGTGTCTCTCAGTCCCTCTCTCTCAGGGAGATATCTGAACACTGAGTGGTGTCTATCAGTCCCTGTCTCTCAGGGAGATATATGTACGCTGACTGGTGTCTCTCAGTCCCTCTCTCTCAGGGCGGTATCTGTACACTGAGTGGTGTCTCTCAGTCCCTGTCTCTCAGGGAGATATATGTACACTGACTGGTGTCTCTCAGTCCCTCTCTCTCAGCGAGGTATCTGTACATTGAGTGGTGTCTCTCAGTCCCTGTCTCTCAGGGAGATATATGTACACTGACTGGTGTCTCTCAGTCCCTCTCTCTCAGGGAGATATCTGTACACTGAGTGGTGTCTCTCAGTCCCTCTCTCTCAGAGAGATATCTGTACACTGAGTGGTGTCTCTCAGTCCCTGTCTCTCAGGGAGATATCTGTACACTGAGTGGTGTCTCTCAGTCCCTGTCTCTCAGGGAGATATCTGTACACTGAGTGGTGTCTCTCAGTACCTCTCTCTCACGGAGATATCTGTACACTGACTGGTGTCTCTCAGTCCCTCTCTCTCAGGGAGATATCTGTACACTGAGTGGTGTCTCACAGCCCCTGTCTCTCAGGGAGATATCTGTACACTGTCTGGTGTCTCTCAGTCCCTGTCTGTCAGGGAGATATCTACACACTGAGTGGTGTCTCTCAGTCCCTGTCTCTCAGGGAGCTTTATGTACACTGAGTGGTGTCTCTCAGGGAAATATCTGTACACTGACTGGTGTCTCTCAGTCCCTGTCTCTCAGGGAGATATCTGTACACTGACTGGTGTCTCTCAGTCCCTCTCTCTCAGGGAGATATCTGTACACTGAGTGGTGTCTCTCAGTCCCTCTCTCTCAGGGAGATATCTGTACAATGAGTGGTGTCTCTCAGTCCCTGTCTCTCAGGGAGATATCTGTACATTGAGTGGTGTCTCTCAGTCCCTGTCTCTCAGGGAGATATCTGTACACTGACTGGTGTCTATCAGTCCCTCTCTCTCAGGGAGATATATGTACACTGACTGGTGTCTCTCAGTCCCTCTCTCTCAGGGAGGTATCTGTGCACTGAGTGGTGTCTCTCAGTCCCTGTCTCTCAGGGAGATATATGTACACTGACTGGTGTCTCTCAGTCCCTCTCTCTCAGCGAGGTATCTGTACACTGAGTGGTGTCTCTCAGTCCCTGTCTCTCAGGGAGATATATGTACACTGACTGGTGTCTCTCAGTCCCTCTCTTTCAGGGAGATATCTGTACACTGAGTGGTGTCTCTCAGTCCCTCTCTCTCAGGGAGATATCTGTACACTGAGTGGTGTCTCTCAGTCCCTGTCTCTCAGGGAGATATCTGTACACTGAGTGGTGTCTCTCAGTCCCTGTCTCTCAGGGAGATATCTGTACACTGAGTGGTGTCTCTCAGTACCTCTCTCTCACGGAGATATCTGTACACTGACTGGTGTGTCTCAGTACCTCTCTCTCACGGAGATATCTGTACACTGACTGGTGTCTCTCAGTCCCTCACTCTCAGGGAGATATCTGTACACTGACTGGTGTCTCACAGTCCCTCTCTCTGAGAGAGATATCTGTACACTGACTGGTGTCTCTCAGTCCCTCTCTCTCAGGGAGATATCTGTACACTGAGTGGTGTCTCTCAGTCCCTCTCTCTCAGGGAGCTTTATGTACACTGAGTGGTGTCTCTCAGGGAGATATCTGTACACTGACTGGTGTCTCTCAGTCCCTGTCTCTCAGGGAGCTTTATGTACACTGAGTGGTGTCTCACAGTCCCTCTCTCTCAGGGAGATATCTGTACACTGACTGGTGTCTCTCAGTCCCTGTCTCTCAGGGAGATATCTGTACACTGAGTGGTGTCTCTCAGTCCCTCTCTCTCAGGGAGATATCTGTACACTGAGTGGTGTCTCAGTCCCTCTGTCTCAGGGAGATATCTGTACACTGACTGGTGTCTCTCAGTCCCTGTCTCTCAGGGAGATATATGTACACTGACTGGTGTCTCACAGTCCCTCTCTCAGGGAGGTATCTGTACACTGAGTGGTGTCTCTCAGTCCCTGTCTCTCAGGGAGATATATGCGCACTGACTGGTGTCTCTCAGTCCTTGTCTCTCAGGGAGATATCTGTACACTGAGTGGTGTCTTTCAGTCCCTCTCTCTCAGGGAGATATCTGTACACTGAGTGGTGTCTCTCAGTTCCTGTCTCTCAGGGAGATATCTGTACACTGAATGGTGTCTCTCAGCCCCTCTCTCTCAGGGAGATATCTGTACTCTGACTGGTGTCTCTCAGTCCCTGTCTCTCAGGGAGATATCTGTACACTGACTGGTGTCTCTCAGTCCCTCTCTCTCAGGGAGGTATCTGTACACTGAGTGGTGTCTCTCAGTCCCTGTCTCTCAGGGACATATATGTACACTGACTGGTGTCTCTCAGTCCCTCTCTCTCAGGGAGATATCTGTACACTGACTGGTGTCTCTCAGTCCCTCTCTCTCAGGGAGATATCTGTACACTGACTGGTGTCTCTCAGTCCCTCTCTCTCAGGGAGATATCTGTACACAGAGTGGCGTCTCTCAGTCCCTGTCTCTCAGGGAGATATCTGTACACTGACTGATGTCTCTCAGTCCCTCTCGCTCAGGGAGATATCTGTACACTGACTGGTGTCTCACAGTCCCTCTCTCTCAGAGAGATATCTGTACACTGACTGGTGTCTCTCAGTCCCTCTCTCTCAGGGAGATATCTGTACACTGAGTGGTGTCTCTCAGTCCCTGTCTCTCAGGGAGATATCTGTACACTGACTGGTGTCTCTCAGTCCCTGTCTCTCAGGGAGATATCTGTACACTGACTGGTGTCTCTCAGTCCCTCTCTCTCAGGGAGGTATCTGTACACTGAGTGGTGTCTCTCAGTCCCTGTCTCTCAGGGAGATATATGTACACTGAGTGGTGTCTCACAGCCCCTGTCTCTCAGGCAGATATCTGTACACTGACTGGTGTCTCTCAGTCCCTCTCTCTCAGGGAGGTATCTGTACACTGAGTGGTGTCTCTCAGTCCCTCTCTCTCAGGGAGATATCTGTACACTGAGTGGTGTCTCTCAGTCCCTCTCTCTCAGGGAGATATCTGTACACTGACTGGTGTCTCTCAGTCCCTCTCTCTCAGGGAGATATCTGTACACTGAGTGGTGTCTCACAGCCCCTGTCTCTCAGGGAGATATCTGTACACTGTCTGGTGTCTCTCAGTCCCTGTCTGTCAGGGAGATATCTACACACTGAGTGGTGTCTCTCAGTCCCTGTCTCTCAGGGAGCTTTATGTACACTGAGTGGTGTCTCTCAGGGAAATATCTGTACACTGACTGGTGTCTCTCAGTCCCTGTCTCTCAGGGAGCTTTATGTACACTAAGTGGTGTCTCTCAGTCCCTCTCTCTCAGGGAGATATTTGTACACTGACTGGTGTCTCTCAGTCCCTGTCTCTCAGGGAGATATTCTCGTACACTGAGTGGTGTCTCTCAGTCCCTCTCTCTCATGGAGATATCTGTACACTGACTGGTGTCTCTCAGTCCCTTTCTCTCAGGGAGATATCTGTACACTGAGTGGTGTCTCACAGTCCCTCTCTCTCAGGGAGACATCTGTACACTGACTGGTGTCTCTCAGTCCCTGTCTCTCAGGGAGATATCTGTACACTGAGTGGTGTCTCTCAGTCCCTCTCTCTCAGGGAGATATCTGTACACTGACTGGTGTCTCTCAGTCCCTGTCTCTCAGGGAGATATATATACACTGAGTGGTGTCGCTCAGTCCCTGTCTGTCAGGGAGATATCTGTACACTGACTGGTGTCTCTCAGTCCCTCTCTCCCAGGGAGATATCTGAATGCTGACTAGTGTCTCTCAGTCCCTCTCTCTCAGGGAGATATCTGTACACTGAGTGGTGTCTCTCAGTCCCTGTCTCTCAGGGAGATATATGTACACTGACTGGTGTCTCTCAGTCCCTCTCTCTCAGGGAGGTATCTGTACACTGAGTGGTGTCTCTCAGTCCCTCTCTCTCAGGGAGATATCTGTACACTGACTGGTGTCTCTCAGTCCCTCTCTCTCAGGGAGATATCTGTACACTGACTGGTGTCTCTCAGTCCCTCTCTCTCAGGGAGATATCTGTACACTGAGTGGTGTCTCACAGCCCCTGTCTCTCAGGGAGATATCTGTACACTGACTGGTGTCTCTCAGTCCCTGTCTGTCAGGGAGATACCTATACACTGAGTGGTGTCTCTCAGTCCCTCTCTCTCAGGGAGATATCTGTACACTGACTGGTGTCTCTCAGTCCCACTCTCTCAGGGAGATATATGTACACTGACTGGTGTCTCTCAGGGCGGTATCTGTACACTGAGTGGTGTCTCTCAGTCCCTGTCTCTCAGGGAGATATATGTACACTGACTGGTGTCTCTCAGTCCCTGTCTCTCAGGGAGATATCTGTACACTGAGTGGTGTCTCTCAGTCCCTCTCTCTCAGGGAGATATCTGTACTCTGACTGTTGTCTCTCAGTCCCTGTCACTGAGGGAGATATCTGTACACTGAGTGGTGTCTCTCAGTCCCTCTCTCTCAGGGAGATATCTGTACACTGACTGGTGTCTCTCAGTCCCTCTCTCTCAGGGAGATATCTGTACACTGAGTGGTGTCTCTCAGTCCCTCTCTCTCAGGGAGATATCTGTACTCTGTCTGGTGTCTCTCAGTCCCTGTCTGTCAGGGAGATATCTATACACTGAGTGGTGTCTCTCAGTCCCTCTCTCTCAGGGAGATATCTGTACACTGACTGGTGTCTCACAGTCCCTCTCTCTCAGGGAGATATCTGTACACTGACTGGTGTCTCTCAGTCCCTGTCTCTCAGGGAGCTTTATGTACACTGAGTGGTGTCTCTCAGGGAGATATCTGTACACTGACTGGTGTCTCTCATTCCCTGTCTCTCAGGGAGCTTTATGTACACTGAGTGGTGTCTCTCAGTCCCTCTCTCTCAGGGAGATATCTGTACACTGACTGGTGTCTCTCAGTCCCTGTCTCTCAGGGAGATATCTGTACACTGAGTGGCCGGGTTCATTACCCAGTACCAAATCCAATGTGGCATCGCCCCTGGTTGGCCTGTCCACATACTGTGTCGGAAAACCCTCCTGCACACACTGGACAAAAACAGACCTATCTAAAGTACTCAAACTATAGTATTTCCAGTCAATATTTGGAAAGTTAAAGTCCCCCATAACCACTACCCTGTTACTCTCGCTCCTGTCGAGAATCATCTTCGCTATCCTTTCCTCTACATCTCTGGAACTATTCGGAGGTCTATAGAAAACTCCCAACAGGGTGACCTCTCCTCTCCTGTTTCTAACCTCGGCCCATACTACCTCAGTAGACGAGTCCTCAAACGTCCTTTCTGCCGCTGTAATACTTTCCTTGATTAACAATGCCACACCCCCCCCCCCCCTCTTTTACCCTCTTCTCTGTTCTTACTGAAACATCTAAATCCCGGAACCTGCAACATCCATTCCTGCCCCTGCTCTACCCATGTCTCTGAAATGGCCACAACATCAGGATCCCAGGTACCAACACATGCTGCAAGCTCACCCACCTTATTCCGGATGCTCCTGGCGTTGAAATAGACACACTTTAAACCAAGTTCTTGCTTGCCAGTGCCCTCTTGCGTCCCTGTAACCTTATCCCCTACCTCACTACTCTCAACAGCCTGTACACTGGAACTACAATTTAGGTTCCCATTCCCCTGCTGATTTAGTTTAAACCCCCCCCGAAGAGCACTAACAAATATTGCTCCCTTGGCTGCAAGTAAGACCCAACTGATGCATTTTGGCTGATTTTATTGCTGCAGGGAAACGGGGCTAAAACAAAGAGGTTATATTATTGATAAGGTGCAGCTGTTTCCTCATCTGTGCAGGAGCTGTCACATCAAAATGTGCGGACTTGGAAGGAAGGGGGGGGGAATATTTGGTGGGGACTGGGGGTGGGGGGGCGGTCCCTAAGCTTCAGTCCTTGCTATCCCATGTCCACATCCTCCGGTTTTAGCTGAATGAGATCCTTGTCTATTCTCAGAGAGATGGCGCACTCCATGCCAGGCAAAAAGCAATTTTTCAGTGGTTTGGTTTGGGGAACGCATATACCCACCCATGGGTTTCGATGCATTTCAGATACTTGAACAGCCAGGGCAAGTAAAAGGCAGCAACGGTAAATTGCCTAGTGACAAAAGATGTGGAGGATAGCATTTCACCTTGAGTCCTATCAATACAGATGGTTCTGTGCCAGCAATGCCTATGAATACATTAAGAGGGTGCCCCTCCAAGAGTGCAGAAGATAAAAATGTAATCCTTGATGAAGATAGGACAATGAGCAAAAATAAATAACAGCATTCAATCAGATTAGGGGGAAGGGTCATGACCCCTGCACCATGCCCCATTATAGTACCCTCTACACCAGCTAATGGGCAACGTGTAATGAAAATAGAAAATGCTGAACACTCTCAGCAGTTCAAGCAACATCTGTGGAGAGAGAAACAGAGTTAACGGGTGGATTTGAAAGCCCCTCCCTCTGGCAGGGGAGCAATGAAGATTGCCATGGAGGAGATCCGCCACCGACCCCGACGGCAGCAGGCCCCGTACTGACATCGGTGGCAGTGGCGAGGCCTCGTGGCGACCGCCCCACTGCTCGGCGACGAGACCCGCATTAAAATATATAAATGCCTACTTACCATGCAGGTCGCAGTGATTCAGCCATCACGTTGCAATCTTTATTCTGGCGGCCGGCAATACCACGCCTTTGAATCCCCATTCGGGGAAATGAGGCGCAACGCGAGTGTGGGGAGTGGGGAGTGGGGAGTGGGGGGGGGGGGAGGGGTGGAGGAGGTGATTTTCTCTGTGTGGGAGGCGGGGAGCGAGTTTGCAACGCTTCGGATTTGTCGGGGGAGGGTGTAGGGAAGGGGTAAAAGACAAAGGTTCTGAACTTTAGGGGTCATGCAAATGTCAAATTTTCAAGGTTAGGTATTCCGAGGGGGAAAAGGGCAGAATGTTCTGATATACCATTGGGGGTGGGAGAGTGCATGGAAAGGTTATTTTATTCATTTTGACGAAACTTTACAGTAACTGGCCCTTTAAATTTCAAATGCTCATTGAGGGCCGCAAGCCCTTTAAAAATGGCGCCAGCGCATTGGCGCCAGATGCCATTGGCCGTGGGGGCTCGCCCGCCCCCTCCACGTGATCGGGGGTGGGGGGTGGGGCAGCCACCCTGGACATGGTAATGAGCTGCCGCATTTGGAATCGCGGCCAGTCCGTGTAGTGGTCACCGTGCGGGTCGCATTGTTTTACGCATGCCGCCTATTCCGGCAGCGGAGGCTTAAAATGCGACCCAACGTTTCAGATCGATGACATTTCATTGGATATGGAAGAAGTTAGAGATGGAACAGTTCCTTAAGCAAGTACAGAAGCAGTTAAAGGGAGGCGGGAGAGGGGGATGGTGGTGGGGGGAGAACAAAAAGGAAAGTACTGTGATAGGGTGGAAGACAGGAGAGATTAAATGAGAAAAGGGATGATGGTGCAAGGCAATAGAGGATGGTAATGGGACAAGAAAGGAAACAAAATATGTGTCTAGAGTGGTGTTTCCCAAACCTCTTCGTCCACGGACCACTTAGCTGAGGCACAAGACCCTGCGGATCAACTACCGGTCCTACCCCACCCATTTTTATTTGCCACTGTAAAAAAACTCATCAGAATTAATGGGGTGCTGCTTTTGATGAGACATCAATGAGGTGATGTCTGGTTCCAAGCTGGAGAGCTTCCGTCTCACGTCGGGCTCCACATTCAACCAGTTCTTCTTCTTTGTTTTCAGCCCCACAAGTGTTGGAAATCTGATCTCGCAGTTGTATGTTGTAACAGACACATAAATCTTGCTTATAAAACTACATTGTTGTTGTTTGCACTTAAGACGACTCATGCCATGCGTGCAGGATGAGGTCTGGCTATGTGGACGTCATGCGAGTAGTGGGGATGAGGGTTCTGGTCTCTGCTCTCGTATGTCCTCGGCTGTGGCGTTGCACAATAGTGACTTGCATTTTGAACAAGCCCGTGGAACACCTGGAGGACCCTCGTGGAGACCACCCTTTGAGAACCGTTGATCTACAGAAAATGTAAACGGCAACGGCAGAACGATTACCAGCACCTGCTCTCCGACAAAATGGAAGCATTGGTTGTGATCTGAAATTTTTGAACTCAGTGTTGAGTCTGGAAAGTTGTTAATGGGCAATGTGTTCTGTTTATCTATTGCTAACTTTCCATGTCCAATTTCCATAGATTATAAGATCACTTCACGCACAGTTAAAAATTATAAAATGTCATGTTTTTTTCATAACTCTTGATAGAGGGGCAGAGGAAGATTTACAAGATCATGAGATAGGTTTTGAAGCAGAGGGCCTTTGACCCATTGCATTTCATCCTTCCAGAACCTTCCTATTTTATCTGTGATGTTTGACACTCGTTTAAACACTTTCTTCAGCTTAATGATACCTTCCAATAATTTTAGGGGGCTTATTTCTGCCATGTCGGGTCACCATCTTAAAATCAGATGTACATCACTTTGCCACTCCAGATGTATAGAGCACAACACCAATACCAATTTATACAGCACTCCTGATCTACACAGCACACCATCATTCCTGATCTATCCAGTGCACCTTCACTCCTGATATATATAGCACACTTTCACACCTGAAGTATACACTGCAGCTCCATTCCAAATTGGGCTGTACAATCCATCCATTCAGAATATTTGGTCTTCTAAGTATGGTATATTGGTGAGGAATATTGGAATTGGCAAGCCTCTTCTTCTTCTTCTTTGGCCTCCTTATCTCGAGAGACAATGGGTAAGTGCCTGGAGGTGGTCAGTGGTTTGTGAAGCAGTGCCTGGAGTGGCTATAAAGGCCAATTCTAGAGTGACAGACTCTTCCACAGGTGCTGCAGATAAAATTGGTTGCCGGGCTGTTACACAGTTGGCTCTCTCCTTGCGCTTCTGTCTTTTTTCCTGCCAACTACTAAGTCTCTTCGACTCGCCACACTTTAGCCCCGCCTTTATGGCTGCCCGCCAGCTCTGGTGATCACTGGCAACTGACTCCCACGACTTGTGATCAATGTCACAGGACTTCATGTCGCGTTTGCAGTCGTCTTTAAAGTGGAGACATGGACGGCCGGTGGTTCTGATAGCAGTGGCGAGCTCGCTGTACAATGTGTCCTTGGGGATCCTGCCATCTTCCATGCGGCTCACATGGCCAAGCCATCTCAAGCGCCACGGGCTCAGTAGGGTGTATATGCTGGGGATGTTGGCCGCCTCGAGAACTTCTGTGTTGGAGATACGGTACTGCCACCTGATGCCAAGGATTCTCCGGAGGCAGCGAAGATGGAATGAATTGAGATGTCGCTCTTGGCTGACATACGTTGTCCAGGCCTCGCTGCCATAGAGCAAGGTACTGAGGACACAGGCTTGATACACTCGGACTTTTGTGTTCCGTGTCAGTGCGCCATTTTCCCACACTCTCTTGGCCAGTATGGACATAGCAGTGGAAGCCTTTCCCATGCGCTTGTTGATTTCTGCATCGAGAGACAGGTTACTGGTGATAGTTGAGCTTAGGTAGGTCTTATTTCTGCCATGTCGGGTTACCATCTTAAAATCAGATGTACATCGCTTTGCCGCTCCAGATGTATAGAGCACAACACCAATACCAATTTATACAGCACTCCTGATCTACACAGCACATCATCATTCCTGATCTATCCAGTGCACCTTCACTCCTGATATATATAGCACACTTTCACACCTGAAGTATACACTGCAGCTCCATTCCAAATTGGGCTGTACAATCCATCCATTCAGAATATTTGGTCTTCTAAGTATGGTATTTTGGTGAGGAATATTGGAATTAGCAAGACTATGAAGTCAGTAACTTACTTAACTGGATGAGTTTGTAAGATTTATATACCATGATGTACAAAAGGATATATGTACATTTTAAGACTCTTTATTGGCTTTTCCCTTGTGCACCAAAACAAGTTGGCTACACTACCATTTTGTCAGAATACTAAAATCTTGAAAAATACATTTTTATAAAGCAACCGGGCCATTATAAATAAGGAGACAGAGCTACAGATGTTACCTAAAGTAAGAATCTCTTACAGTCCTATCACATTGCACACGAGATAATCCCCTGTCGCCACATACACTCCACAGATCTTGTTCACAGTTTTGACTGTAAAACTGTATTAAGTTTGAACATGAACTGTTTTATATATTACACAGTCTGCCTTGGATGGTAACATAATCACTTAACATCCACCATTACCAATAAAGGGAACAGTGAAATATCTGTTGAAAGAGAGTTTCTTGGTGAATTATAGATGATGAATGACATTTCTGTCTCAGCCCTGTCTTCAGTGATGTGTAGAATTCCTTCCAGGGCGTTCCAAATCATTGCCTCAACTGGTCCTTACCTTCTGACTAGGTTTCAATAAATGTCACATTTAGATCACCATTTGAAGGTCTCTCACCATGCTTCAATATGCTTGAGTGACAAGGTGTTGAAACCTAATGGGTACCTTTGACGTGCAAATTCACTGTATATGTGTTGCAGGTTCTTGTCCTGGGTTAGACGATGAGCACGCTTGAAGTTCTGTTTGGATTGATGGTTTTGGTTCGTAATTCTGCATTTGATACTGAGATAGACATTAATTGCTCTTTAGTATAGAATCTCTTCAGATTAAGCTCAACTTTTGTCATCACACTCGCCATTGAAAAAGCTGCGAGTCTTTCAGAATTTAGATCCATAGCTGCCTATTTTTTCTGATTTGATATTATACTCTATAGTGTCCTGTTACAATTTTTTATATGAGTATTTTGGGCTTTGAGCAATAGTGCAAAATGGACAATATGGTCTCAACCGCTTGTTACACATCTTTCCTGATTTCCATTTCCAATGTGGAAATAAAAATCAGGAAAAGAATGAAAGACTTGCATTTATATAGCACCTTTCATGACCACAGGATGTTCCAAAGTGCTTTACAGCCAATTAAGTACTTTTTGAAGTGTTGTACTGTAGGAAATATGGCAACCACTTTGCACACAACAGGCTCCCACAAACAACAAAGTGATAATGACCAGATTTTTTTGGTCATGTTGATTTATGGATAAATATAGGCCAGGACAGTGGGGATAACTTCTCTGTTCCTCCTCAAAATACTCCCAGGGGATCTTTTACATCCATCTGAGAGGGCAGACAATGCCTCAGTTGAACATTTCATTTAAAAGATAGCACCTTGAATAGTGCAGCACTCTCTCAGTACTGCAATGGAAAATTTTTATTAACCAAGTGTCTCAAGGGATATGGAGCAAAGGAAGGTATATGGAGTTAGTTCAAAGATCAGCCATGACCTCATTGAATGGCAGAACAGATTCGAGGGACTAAATGACCGACTCCTTCCGATGTTCCTACGAATTCTTTTTCTTTTCTGGTCCTGTAAGTGCAGAACATGTCTTTTTATTCTGAAACATTGTGAAAGAGTAGAAACTCAATTTGTACAGCATCTATAATATCCATCTTTTGAAAGAATAATTAAGACTTACTCTCTGATAGGATTCTAAAATCCCAGGTCAGTAGAAAGCAGGATTTTAAATTTGTCATTTTTGATTCCTGACCCCATCTGTCACTTCCGAGAAGCCTCTCGCAGATGTGTCAGTAGAGTATCCCCATGGATCTGATGGATCAGTGCTCTGAGATAATATTATTGAGTCTCTAGCCACTCTTTGAGGACGTCTTTCCTATTTCTATGCTGGTAAAAGCAATTTCGAAACGGCAATGAGGGACGAAAAAACTCATCTGTCTTCATAATCCAACAAGTGCATAACAGGGCAAAAGGCCCAGGAACAACACCAGAAGGAACGACATCACCTGCGAACACATGAAGGGTACACAGAATATTTTGCCAGAATGGGGAAGTCTTAGGATACTGAGACAAAATTTGATGCAATATTTTCTGAGTGCAGAGTTATAAATAATAAGAGGTTTGTTTTGATAATTCACATAGGAACACCCATTCCTAATGCACTATACCATACATCATCGGGCTCTGTCAAAATTGCTTCTAAGCCAGCTATTAGGAGGTGCATAAAGGAGCCTTTGATTGACTTCAGTTGTCTAACTTTTCCTCCCTTCCTTTATATTGATAAATGTCTCATCTCCACTTGAAGTCTTGGAGCAATCATACTTGGAGCAAAACTTTTATCAAAATGCTATATTGTGAGAACAAAAAGGATTTCCACTAATGTCTACTACAAGAATATCGCCCCCCCCCCGCACCCCCACCAACTCCATCCTCCGATTCCCACAG
The DNA here is from genome assembly GCF_036365525.1 of Heterodontus francisci. Classification (NCBI taxonomy): domain Eukaryota; kingdom Metazoa; phylum Chordata; class Chondrichthyes; order Heterodontiformes; family Heterodontidae; genus Heterodontus; species Heterodontus francisci. The sequence continues at coordinate 1,995,003 of NC_090403.1, forward strand.
CTACCTCAATCATAGTTCCTCACCTCAGCTTCCTGTGAGGGCTTTATTCCATTCTCTCAGTTTCTCTACCTCTGGTAAAACCTGGCTACCCGACCAAACCCAACTACATGTGTTGGGTTCGGGTCGGGTCTGTATTCTATGTCCAGCATTCAGGCTCGGGTCCAGTTGGACTGGACTGTACTGTTTTGTTTCATATTGTTTTCATTTTAATCTACAATTTTTTGCTGTTTCAATAATACGTTTTTTATTTTCAGGTCGGGTCAGGCATCTAAAAAAATTAAAGGACTCGGGCTTGGGTGGGCTTCAGATTGGCTGTTGTCGGGTTGGGCCCAGGTCAGGTTTTAATTTTACACCCCAGCCAGGCTTTAATCTCTAGTCTAAGCTGAAAAGTTACAACTTTTCTTCTCAAGATAATCTTAATCATATTCCTGGTCCACTTCTAAGTTACTTTTAATTCTACGCTGGGTCAAAGCCAGATCAATGCTGGTTATATTTGCAAAAACCTGTTCTTTTGAGTTACTTCTCTAAGTCTGTGGTTTTGGGTTGTAAATCCCTGTATTACAACAGTTCTTATCTGCACTATAGACACTAATCCACTCATAATCTAATATACACTGAAGACTAGCAAAAAAAAAAACAAGCTGTTTCAAAGGTTCTGTCTCTATTTTCTGAGGGCTTTTATGGAACTGATTTCTGTTATAGAGTAAAGCACATCTATTTCATTTAATTATATCAAGTAATGTTTTAGTTCAAAATTTTTTACATTTTTTTTCTCCAGCAATTGATTTTAAGGCTTCATTCCCATTAGTGGCTTGAGATTCCTGACTGGTTTGCTTATCAAGCTGACCTGAAGGTCAGTGGCTACTTTGTTTTTTCACCGGGTGCTCCGGTTTCCTCCCACAGCCAAAAGACTTGCAGGTTGATAGGTAAATTGGCCATTATAAATTGCCCCTAGTATAGGTAGGTGGTAGGGGAACATAAGGACAGGTGAGGATGTGGTAGGAATATGGAATTAGTGTAGGATTAGTATAAATAGGTGGTTAATGGTCGGCACAGACTCGGTGGGCCGAAGGGCCTGTTTCAGTGCTGTATCTCTAAATCTAAAAAAATCTAAAAATATGAAGAAAGTTTGAAAAATGGGGACTTTTTTCATTAGAACAATGCAATTTATGGGACAACCTATGAAAGCATTTCTTGTTTTTGTTTCAGATTTCCAGCATCCGCAGTATTTTGCTTTTATTTTATGAAAGGTTGGGAATGGATAAATAGAGGCGGAATGTATCCAGTGATCAAAGCATTTTAGAACAAGGCAGCATGGATACCAGATTAAATGCAGGAGAGCTGGAACTGAGAGCAAGAGATAATTTCCAATGTAGAGAGTTGTGAGGCTCTGGGATTCATATACAGGTTTAGTGATTGAGGCAGAAAAAAGCATGAAGGGATATGGATAAAAATGATTAGAACTATTTGGTTGCATGGGTTGGTTGTGCTGAGTAACCTGTTTTCATATTGTAACATCTATGTGTTTCTGCATGTCCCACTGTTCTCCATTGGGCAGAAAGCCTATCACTGGAGCAACCCAAATTTGAAGGTCAGTTGTTGAATTTCCAAATCTTAGCCCAGCAAGCTGATTTTAGATTTGCTGCTCACGCAGATTTTTTTATTTTGTTAGAATTTATTGTCTCGCAAGCAGTTTAAGTCACTCAGAGATCTTTTTAACTGTTCAATGGATTTTGTTTTGTGTGCCAAGTAGCAGGAAACATTTGAGTCAATATCCAAGGACTTCAGCAGACAACGTAAAATCATTTAAATGACTCTGATAATTCAAGCCAACTTTTTAAAGACTTTACAGCAGCTCAACATACAAGGATCACTAGTCTGTGGCAAAGGAACCAGACTTACAATTTGCAAGGGATGGGGTCTGAACTGGAAGCCTCTTAGCTTCCAGAAGCAATCTTCTGGGTCTGCCAGAGGGGACTAAAGAAGGAGCTGCCAAGTTCATTCAAGTTGCAACAACTGCAGACATTGTAGTACCAATAAATGCAAAAGGGTTAAGATCGAGAACCAGTTGACAAACCCACCCAAAAGGAATGGATGATCACATTGACATCTCAAACAAAAGTGTACATTTTTGGTGCACACTGAAATCAACATGGATATTATAATATTAGGGATATAGTCTTAATAACCATTTTAATATATTTTTAAATGTAATTTTTTCTTGGTCTCCTACTTCCATGAACTACTTGACCCTCTGCATTGACCTCCTAACAACCATCTTAGGCCACAGCAGAGGTCGGTGACTCAGTATTGGATTTTGAATATGAATCACATTCATGTGGTACACTTTGTTTGAGTGCCAACATGTGCCATAGTGCCTTTCACCAACTCAGGACATCCCAAAGTGCTTTACGGTCAATGAATTACTTCTGATGTGCAGTCACTGTTATGTAGAAAGCGTGGCAGCAAATTTGCACGCAGCAAAATTGTACAATTGCTTTGTCTGGTAAACTGTCAATGAAATTGTTAAGTAAAGATTATTTGAAATAATATCCTCTTTGCTCTGGCTGGTCACTAGCCATTGGATGAATCTGAAAATCTAAAATAATATTGACACAGATTGTGCTGGAGTGGGGCACTTTGTAATGTGCCCTGTTAATTAAAATGTCTTCCCTCAGCCTTCAGCTTACATACAAACATACGAATTAGGAGCAGGAGTAGGCCACTCGGCCCTTCGAGCCTGCTCCGCCATTCAATAAATTCATGGCTGAACTGATTACTCCACATTTCCCCCGATAACCTTCCACCCCTTTGCTTATCAAGAGTCTATCTACCTCTGCCTTAAAAATATTCAAAGACTCTGCTTCCACTGCCTTTTGAGGAAGAGAATTCCAAAGACTCACAACCCTCTGAGAGAAATAAATTCTTCTCATTTCTGTCTTAAATGGGCGACCCCTTATTTTTAAACAGTGACCCCTAGTTCTAGATTCTCCCACAAGGGGAAACATCCTTTCCACATCCACCCTGTCAAGATCCCTCAGGATCTTATATGTTTCAATCAAGTCACCTTTTACTCTTCTAAATTCCAGCAGATACAAACCTAGCCTGTCCAATCTTTCCTCATAAGACAGCCCACCCATTCCTGATATTAGTCTAGTAAACCTTCTCTGTACTGCCTCGAATGCATTTACATCCTTCCTTAAATAAGGAGACCAGTACTGTACACAGTACTCCAGATGTGGTCTCACAATGCCATGTATAGCTGAAGTATAACCTCCCTACTTTTGTATTCAATTCCCTTCATGATAAACAATAACATTCTATTAGCTTTCCTAATTACGTGCTGTACCTGGATACTAACCTTTTGCGATTCATACACTAGGGCACCCAGATCCCTCTAGATCTCAGAGCTCTGCAATCTCTCACCATTTAGACAATATGCTTCTTTTTTATTCTTCCTGCCAAAGTGGATAATTTCACACTTTCCCATATTATACTCCATTTGCCAGGTCTTTGCCCACTCACTTAACCTATCTATATTCCTTTCTAGCCTCCTTATGTCCTCTTCACAAGTTACTTTCCTACCTATCTTTGTGTCATCAGCAAATTTAGCTACCAAACCTTCAGTCCCTTCATCTAAGTCATTTATATAAATTGTAAAAAGTTGAAACCCCAGCACAGATCCCTGTGGCACACCACTTGTTACATCTTGCCAACCAGAAAATGACCCATTTATTTGCCTACTGTCTCTTTCCTGTTAGCCAGCCAATCTTCTATCCATGCCAATATGTTACCCCCTACACCATGACCTTTTATTTTCTGCAATAACCTTTGATGTGGCACGTTATCAAGTGCCTTCTGGAAATCTAAGTACAATACATCCACCGGTTCCCCTTTATCCACAGCACATGTAACTCCCTCAAAAAACTCCAATACATTGGTTAAACATGATTTCCCTTTCACAAAACCATGTTGACTCTGCCTTATTACGTTGAATTTTTCGAAATGCCCTTCTATAATGTCTTTAATAATAGCGTCTAACATTTTCCCTAAGACAGATGTTAAGCTAACTGGCCTGTAGTTTCTTGCTTTCTGTCTCCCTCACTTTTTGAATATAGGAGTTACATTTGCTATTTTCCAATCTAAAGGAACCTTCCCCGAATCTAGGGAGTTTTGGAAAATTAAAAGTAACGCATCAACTATCTTATTAGCCACTTCTTTTAACACCCTAGGATGATGTCCATCAGGATCCGGGGACTTGTCAGCCCACAGCTCCAACAATTTTGTTCAATACCACTTCCCTGGTGATTGTAATTTTATTGTGTTCCTCCCTCCCTCCCTCCCACTTCCTGACTTACAGCTAATACCGTATACTTGTATGTTACTTGTATGCTCAATAGTGAAGACCGATGTAAAATATCTGTTCAATTCATCTGCATCTCCTTATTATCCATTATTAATTCCCAGACTCACTTTACATAGGATCAATGCTCACTTTGTTAACTCTTTTCTTTTTTAAATATCTGTAGAAACTCTTACTATCTATCGTTATATTTCTAGCTAGCTTCCTCTTGTACTCTAATTTTACCTTTCTTATCAATCTTTTAGTCATTCTTTGCTGTTTTTTTATATTCTGTCCAATCTTCTGACCTGCCTCCCATCTTTGCATAATTATAGGCTTTTTCTTTAAGTTTGATACTATCTTTAACGGTTTTAGTTAACCAGGGATGGCGGATCCCACCCTTGGAATTTTTCTTTCTTGTTGAAATGTAACTATTCCGTGTACTCTGAAATATTCCCTTAAATGTCTGCTACTGCATCTCTATTGACCCATTCCTTAACCTGATTTGCCAGTTCACTTTAGCTAGCTCTGCTTTCATGCCCTCATAATTGGCCTTATTTAAGTTTAAAATACTAGTCTTGGATTCACTCTTCTCTACCTCAAACTGAATGTAAAATTCAGTCATATTATGATCGCTGCTACCTCGGGGCGCCTTAACAATGAGGTCATTAATTAATCCTATCTCGTTTCCCAATACCAGGTCTAGTATAGCCTGCTCTCTGGTTGGATCCAGAATGTATTGTTCCAAGAAATTATCCCGAAAACATTCTATGTACTCTTCATCTCGGCTACCTCTGCCCATCTGATTTTTCCAGTCTATATGGAGGTTAAAATCCCTCGTAATTAACGCTGTACATTTCTGACAAGCTGCCATTATTTCTTCCTTTATACCCCATCCTACAGTGTGGTTAATGTCAAGTGGCCTGTACACCACTCCCCCAAATGTCTTCTTGTCTTTATGATTGCTCATCTCTAGCAAACTGCTTCTACATCCTGGTGTCCTGACTTAGGTCATCCCTCTCTATTGCGCTAATACCATCATTAATTAATGGAGTTACCCCTCCACCTTTTCCTAACGTCCTGTCCTTCCTAAATGCCATGCACCCTTCAATATTCAGGTACCAATCGATGTCGTCCTGCAGCCATGTCTCTGTAATGACTATCAGATCGTACTTATTTATTTCTATTTCTGCTCTCAGTTCATCTGTTTTGTTTTGAATGCTACGTGCATTCAAATACAGAGCCTTTAGTTTTGTCCTTTTATTATTATTGTAACCTCTAGCCTTATCTGTTGATTTATTCTTAGACGTGTATGCTCTGTCCCTTCCTGTAACAGTATGTTTATCATTTCCCTTTTAATACCTTTCTCTCTTGCCTTGTCTCTACTCCTTGATTTACCATATCTTCCCAAATATGATCCCTTTCCCCCCACTATTCAGTTTAAAATCCTCTCTACTTCCCTAGTTATGTGGCTCGCTAGAACTCCAGCCCCAGCACTGTTCGGGTGTAGTCCATCCCAACGGTACAGCCACCACTTTCCCAGTATTGGTGCCAGTGCCCCAAGAACCGGAACCCACTTCTACCACAACAGTTGTTTTGCATGGAAGGTTGCTTGAAGTACGAGCTATAACGGGGCAATGGGGCATCTGGGACTTGGTTGAATGACAGGACCAACAATCAATCTCATTAACCAATGAGACTGAGGGACTGAGAAACAAACAGGAATAACGGAGAAAAAAATAGGATGAATTAGAGTCAAATCAAGTACAGAAAGAGAAATAGAGCGAGACAAAGAAAGTTTGCATTAAGAGAGAGAAAAAAAGAGACAAAAATTAAAAGCAAGGAAAAAATGTCAATTTTAATTTTGCATTTTAAAAATCTCTAAGAATAATTTACTACCTGCAGGAATGAGATTCCACAATTTCAATTGTTTCCTTTCTGGCCCAGAGAGGTTGATTGGTGTTTCAAGAACATAAATCTCATCATTTAAAGACCTCTTACGCTGTCGAGTACCAGCCCTAACTTCCTGTGGCAAGTGCAATGAGTATTTAGGGCACAAACACTGCAAGTGCTACTGCAAGTGGTGCAAATTGTCCGGCGATTTGCGGCACCAGCCAACTCATGGGCTATCTCTTCCTCGCCACACATTGCTTGACAATTTACACATTAATAATGGCGGGCCCCATTAAACGCACCATTATTTTGTTGGCAAATTCTGGGCCATTATCAGGGAAAGAAGATGAAACAGTTTAAAGTTAGTGTACGCTGGGAAGATCTTTGCGTCTAATGGGGACAAGAAGTCGGTGCAAGGCCATAGCTGGATCATTGTCTTAACATGCTTGCCCCAAGCAACTTTATGGGTGACTTTTAATAATCTCAGCAATTTAAGAATAAGGAAAGGAAAGCTGATATTGCACTGTTGTTGGAGTATAGTTACTGTCGTCTCTCGATGGATTTAAATATGATGTTACTGAAACTCCCCTGTTAATTGCGAAGATGAATTGTGGTTCACTGGAAAATATTGATAGACTCATATTACAGCTGATTAACTCAAGCCCAAAGCCTGCAATTAGAGCTGCAGAGTCATAAGGGTTTAATTCAGCGTGTGTGACTGACCCAGTGATCATTTCCCATTGTCATGTGTAGACAAAATAGATCTTTGTCTACACATTAGAAACCAGCTGGGTGGAAAGAGCTGCCCAGTGCTTTAAAGAAAATGTGCACTTTATATAGCCTTAATATTACTGAGCAATTATGGCACATGAATACTTAATATGCCCCGATGAAATTACATTGTCCTAAATATGATAGTAACTAATATCCAATAAAGAATTGAGGACCAACCTCTTTGCCCAGAAAGCGATGAGAATGTGGAACTCGCTACCACAGGGAGTGTTTGATGTGCATTGCGTAGATGCAGTTAAGGAGCAACTAGATACACATGAGGGAGAAAGGAATAGAAGGATACGCTGATAGAGTGAGATGAAGTAAGCTCATATGGAGCATAAACACTGGCAGAGACCTATTGGGCTGAATGGCCTGTTTCTGTGCATAAAAATGGCTTAGCGTCTCTGTTTAAATATTAGATGTAGCCACTCTGTGATCATTTCGCATGAACGGATTGGGGGGGTGAAATTCATCTTGGCGGTAATGAGAAACAAGCAATAGCGCAGTGGCCGCCCATTTAATACTCCGCTCGATTTTCTTCTCCGTGAGTTATTGGGGGGAGTGTAAAACAGTTGCTGATGTGCTAAAGCCCATTTCGCCCCACTTTACACTTCTAAGCATAAGGCTTTGGCCCCTTTTATTCTTACAGCACTGTTGCCGATGGCAGCCCTGACGTTGGTGGAACACGAGGGAGTGTTGTTGCCTTCAGAGGTTCTCAGGCCCACCTCAGTAGGTGGGATGCCACGGCAGCCTAGGGTTGGGTTGCCACTGTGTTTTCTGGTGCAGGGGAAGAGAGGGAGATGGAAAGCAGCAAGAACTTAAGGCCTTCCATTTTTATAAAGACTAATCTCTTCGCTCAGAAATATGGCAAGGCATTTCACACAATGAAATACTTTTGATATGCAGTCACCAGAGTTCTTTAAGCAAAGGCTGAAGTCATGCTGTGCACAATATGGTCCCACAGACAGCAAGGCAGTGACATAATGCATAAGTGACCCAATGGGCTGGATTTCCTTATTCTGTCCCTACACAGTCCATTCTAACCTACTGCCCCTATTCTGCCATGACCCCAGCCGAGATTCCTGGATCAGACATTATTATCTATGTCATATCTGAATAAGCGCTTGTTTTGATGGGGTAATAACTGCTTTTGTTTCCAAGACCCCTTAAAACCTTCCTGTCAAAGAATAACAGAAGTAATACAAGAGAAGGGTCATTGCCACATTGCGCTTAATCCAGTGTTCAGTTAACAATATGCAACTGCCATACATATTTAATATGTTTATAGTGTGCTGCCAGCGAGCGCCTGCCAATGACCCCCAGGAGAATCCGACGGGATGGCTGATGTAGTACCAGAAGAGGTAGGATGCAAGAAAAAAGGGGCAAAAGAACCCTAAGACACAGCAGATTTCTTTTCACTGAAGGCCTCACGGGGATTGCCTCCATCGGAAGACTTCAGGGCCTTTCTGTTGCTACAATAACAACAACTTGCATTGATATGGCACCTTTAACAAAGTAAAACATCCAAAGGCACTTCGCAGGAATGATTATCAAACAAACTTTCACATCGAGCCACATAAGGCGATATTAGATCAGGCGAGGGTCAAAAAAGTGGGTTTTAAAGAAAGAAAGACTTGCATTTATATAGTGCCTTTCATGACCACTAAATGTCTCAACGTACTTTACAGCCAATGAAGTACTTTTTAAGTGTAGTCACTGTAGGAAACGCAGCAGCCAATTTATGCACAGCAAGCTCCCACAAACAACAATGTGTTAGTGAACAGATAGTCTGCTTTTGTGATGTTGATTGAGGGATAAATATTGGCCAGGGCACCTCCCCTGCTCTTCTTAAAATAGTGCCATGGGATCTTTATGTCTACTTAAGAGGGAAGGCAAGACTTTGATCATCTAAAAGATAGCACCTCTGACAGTGCTGCACTCCCTCCGTATAGTGTCTGTGGAATTCACTACCCCAGAGTGCAGTGGATGCTGGGACATTGAGTAAATTTAAGGAGGAGATAGACAGATTTTTAATTAGTAAATGTTATGGAGGACGGGCAGGAAAGTGGAGTTGAGGTTGAGATGAGATCAGCCATGATCGTATTGAATGGCAGAGCAGGCTCGAGGGGCTGAATTGCCTATTCCTGCTCCTAGTTCTTATGACCACTGGGTGTCAACTACAATTTGTTATGCTCAAGTCCTGGAGAGGAACTTGAACTCATAACCGTTGGCTCAGAGACAACAGTGCGACCAACTGAGCCACAGCTGATACTACAAGGAGAGAGGGAGAGATAGAGAGCTGAAGAGGTTCAGGGAGAGAATTCCACAGCGTAGGGCCAAAGCAGATGAAGACACGGCTGCCAGTGGTGGAAGGATTAAACTGAGGAATTGAAGGAGCACAGCTCATGTACTGCTATCAGGATTCACCTGTCACACTGGGGAGCAGCAGTAAGATGGCAAAAGAGGGAAATGGGCCAGGAACCCAGGTGCCACCTCCCTGTCAGCATTATGCAGTGGGAGGGGAAGGGGCAGCAAACCTGGGGGACGGGGAGGGGGAGGACATTGATGCCAAGATGGCTAGTGGTAGGTGCCAACACCCGACTGTCTGTGTTATTTTTGCTGCTAAATTCCCACGACATTTAGGGTATAATAATCGAGGAACATTCACATCAACAGATTTATAAACAAAGATTATCCAAGGACTTTCCATGAAGAAGAAACTCCATTAAATCATTAACTTGATGATCTCTGGCGGCAAACTGGCCCTAATGGTGCCTGCTAATTAGTATTGAACTCATTGCCATCTGATAGCATGCACTCATGTTGCCTGCACACTGGACTCAGAATACCTGACAGTCTTCAGCTTGTTGACAGTTTTATCTCTTTTCCAGTCTTAGGCCCTTTAAACTTTGCCCTTTGCCGATAGAGCTATTTAACGAAGGGATCTGGTGTAACTTGAAACAAAGATTTATATTTGTATCATACTGTATCGGGTCGCAAACATTTCCAAAGTGCTTCACACACAAAAGAATTATTTTATATTGGCAAATCTGGCAGCCATTTTGCACACAAGATCCCACAGGCATCAAGGACCAATTTAATTCATTCAGGTGGTGCAGGGTTGAGTGGGGTGGGAATATTGGCCACGATTAAGGGGGAACTCTCTGCTCTTCTTCCAGTTGTGCCACAGCATCTTTAATATCTGTACCAGCAGGATAGGCAGACATGACCTGTCAGGCCTCACGTGAGCTGACAGCACCTCCAACAATGTGGCACTCCCACAGGCCTGCACCACAGCCTGGGCCCAGATTATGCGTTCCGCCAACAAACTAGACTCTGTGTTGGGAGAAAGATTTGAAATGAAAATAAAGCTTTTGGCCAATGCTGTATTCTTTTACAGTGCTATGGAATGAACTAAAACTAAAATGAAAAGAAATCGGGTGACAAATTACAAGCCACTCATGTGAGTAACTATAAGGGGTGGCGGTGGCGTAGTGGTATTGTCACTGGACTAGTAACCCAGAGACCCAGGGTATTGCTCTGGGGACATGGGCTCAAATCACACCACAGCAGAAGGTGGAATTTGAATTCAATTTTAAAAATCTGGAATTAAAAAGCTAGTCTATTGATGGTCATGAAACCATTGTCGATTGTAAAAACCCATCTGGTTCACTAATGTCCTTTAGGGAAGGAAATCTGCTGTCCTTAGCTGGTCTGGCCTACATGTGACTCCAGACCCACAGCAATGTGGTCGACTCTTACATGCCCTCTGAAATGGCCTAGCAAGCCACTCAGTTAGGGCAATTAGGGATGGGCAATAAATGCTGGCCTGGCCAGCGACGCCCACATCCCATGAATGAATGAATAAAAAAAAAGAAAGAGAACAGCTTACCTTGAATTAAACATGTTTTGTCATTTATTCATTTTTGCCATTTCTCCAGGGTATATTTAAATGTAAATCATTTCTGATTTTCTGATCTATTACCTTGTAAAATTGCTTCCTGATCAAATAATCTTGTTAATTTATCTCTACTAACACAACAATACACAGTAGTTGCAAAGGGAAATGTTTAATTCATGTAAGTAATTTTTTTTAAAAGATGATTTATTCCTTCAAATGAACAAATCTGTGGTACTTCCTGGCTGGATTATCCCCTACAAGGAGCTGATTTTCCAGTATGTGTTGGCAGCAAGGGGGCATTGCCCACTGGCTATAGATGTTGAGTGATTTTCCAATAAGCATAATCAGAATGTAAAATTTCTCACTGCCAGTGTGTAAAATATCTCACTGCCAGCGTGTAACAGCTCTCATTCTCACTGCCAGTGCATAATGCTTCTCACTGTTACTGTGTAACATTTCTCACTGCTAGTGTTTAACACTTCTCACCATCAGTGTATAATACTTTTCACTGCCAGTGTTTAACCCTTCTCACTGCCAGTATGTACTTGGCAAGTTTGCCCTGAGAGAATATGTGCCAGCATTGCCAAAGTGGCTGTGCAATTGATGGGCATTGAGCAATCCAGCAAACAAAGAAATAATTTGCATTTATCTAGCATCCTATCACATGGTGAGGACGTCCCACAGTGACTCATATTCCCAACAAATTCTTTTTGAATTGCAGTCATAGCTGTTAGGGAGATAAACAGGGCAGTCAATTTGTACAAGGCCAACTCCCGCAATTGGCAAATGAGATGATTGGCTAATTAATCTGTTTTTGGTTGTGTTGGTTGAGGGAGGAATGTTGGCCAAGACTTCTCCAAATGGAATCTTGCACAGCATTTACCTGGATCTAGAACAGGCAGACAAGCCTTAGTTTGGCATCTCATCCGAAAGAAACACCTCCAATAACACAGCAGCACCCTCAATATTGCCTGCGTGTCAGTCTCTGTTGGAGCTCAAGGCCTCTTGTGCGTCTTAAAATGTCAAACTCTCAATCAGTGATGAGAGTTTTATGAACTGAGCCAAGATGACCTTCAGTAGCTTTTCCACCACATTCCATATTTTGTTGCATGAACTATAATCAGGTTAGTCAGTATGTACATGCTGAGCACCTGCTGTGTTGGTGCTTATAATCAGTAATTATAAATGCAGTTAAAATGAGTTGAAATCGAACCTATGCAGCACTAATAGTGAACAAGTTAATTATGCCCATTATTTTAACCAACCCCAGTAAAGGGTTTGCACCCATGCTTTGCCACAATAGTACATAGAGGAATTTTATTTGAATGCACTAACACTTTCCTTACTAATATTACAAAGCATAATTTCAATCCAAAAGAATTATAACCCACCATGAGGCTTACACTGACTGAACATAGAATAACATAGAAATTATAAGACTGAAACAGGCTGTTGGAGCCAAACAGGCCACATGAGCAGTAACTCTAATCTCATGGGCTGGATTTTCAGCCCCAGGCAGCTGGGAGCTAAAAAGAGCCCCGCCTGCTGGCTTGCCTGTTCCCCGGCTCCATCCTGCCTCCAGGCCATTTTTGTGGAGGTGGGATCAAGAGCAGGCAGGGCTACCAGCCTGTATGTGGTGGGTAGCCTATCAGGCTCCTTAAGGCAAATTAAAGGAGGCCGACTGGAATTTTCCAGTCGGCCTCCAGATTCCTGCAGGTGGGAGGGGGCATTGTAGATGGCTTGAGGTGTCCTCCTGGCAGCAGGCCAAGGGGCCAGCACTCCAGGCAGGCCTAGAGGCCCTGCCTGCCTGCCTGAGGACAGGAGCAGCTACAGGCCAACCTGTAGAGGGGTTCCCCTCCCCTCCCCCCCCCCCCCCCCCACTCCCCGCACAACAGTGGCCTGGCTGTAAAAGCCATTTATTTCTTTAGATTTGAACAAGTTGGGGAGAGAGTGCCTCCATATTGAAGCACCCTCTCTCTTACTTACTTTCTATTGCAGACTGCTGCTGCTTTCAAGCTGGAAGGCCTCTGATTGGCCCACCAGCTTAGCGAGCCTACCTGCCATCGCTAATTGGATGGTGAACCTGTCTCCAGGCCAATTAAGGGGACACCCCGTGAAAATCACAATGAGTGACTGTTTCCCCCTCAGGGCAGATTCAGCAACCGGAAACAGTCCCCACCACTGTTTCCAGCCCCTGGATGGAAAATCTTGCCCCATGTACCTACCTGCTACCTTTATTCACCGTCCCTTCAAACTATTCTTAAATGTTCTCTGCTTCAATCATTAATGTTGGAAGTGAATTCCCCAGCTTGGCAACCCTTTGTGTAAAAACAAAATTCTGCTGCTTTCTATCCTAAATCACTTACGTTTAATTTTACCTCAGTGTCCTCTAGACCACTTATCAATGGAAATATTCTGTTTCTTTATACTTTGTCCCTTCCTTTCATAATTTTAAACACTTCTTTCAAATCATCCTGTAACTTCCCGTTCTAACGAAAACAGAGCCAATTTTTCATCTTTATTCATATTTGCATTTCCTCCTATCAGGCAGTATCCTGGTGAATTTGCATTGCATCCTCTTGAAAACATCAACATCCTTTGGTGTGGAGCCCAAAACTGCACACAGTACTGTAACTAACTACGGTCTGATTAATGAGAACAGAAAGTGCTGGAAATACTCAGCATGTCTGGCAGCATCTATGTAGAGAGAAACAGAGTTAATGTTTCAGGTCTGTGACCTTTCATCAGAATTGGCAAAAGTTAGAAATGTAACAATCTTTGAGCAAGTGAAAGGAGGGAGTGGGGGAAGAAGAACAAGAAGGAAGGACTGTGATAGGATGGAGGGGGAGAGAGATTAAATGACAAATGTCATGGAACAGAATGCAAATGGAGTGCTAAATAGTTGTACTGAAAGACAAAGCACGAGACCAGAGAGAGTGTTAATGGCAAAATAGTGAACAGCTCTGTCCAAAAACAAAAACATGAAAAATAGGTTTAAGACCAGCACATGGTTAAAAAATAAAAAATAAATATATATATATATTGAAATTATTGAACTCAATATTGAGTCCATAAGGCTGTAGAGTGGCTAATTGGAAGATGAGATGCTATTCCTTGAGCTTGTGTTGATGTTCACTGGAACACCGCAGCAGGCCGAGGACAGAAATGTGGGCATGGGAACAAGGTGGTGAATTAAAATGGCAAGCAAGGCCTAATTAAGGTGGCTTTTTCAATGTCCTTATCTGTTGTTAACATGCTGTTTATCCATCCCCCCTCCCCTCCCCTCCCCCTCCCCCTCCCGAGTATCTGGACTTCAGCCATGGCTCAGTTGGCAGCAATCTTACCTCTGAGTCAGAAGGTTGTGGATTCAAGTCCCACTTCAAGACTTGAACACAAATGTCAAAAAGGTACAGTGTTGAGGGATTGCTGCACTGTTAGAGTTGCTGCCTTTTGGATGAGATGTTAAACAGAGGCCCTATCTCCTCTCTCAAGTGGATGTGAAAGATTTCATGGCACTATTTTGAAGATGAGCAGGCGGGTTATCTCTGGTTTCCTGGTCAATATTTATTCATCCTGCAATCAACATCACAAACACAGATTATCAGGTCATTATCACATTGCTGTTTGTGGGAGCTTGCTGTGCTCAAATTGGCTGCTGCGTTTCAACATTATGACACTGAGTACATTTCTGAAGTACTTAATTGGCTGTAAAGCACTTTGGGATGTCCTGTAGTTGTGAAAGGCGTTATACACTTGCAGGCTTTTCTTTCTGCTCGCCTCCACAGCGACAAGACTACCTCATTCCGAGTTGTGTACTTGTAAACAAATGTATTGCATCACACTTTCTGCCATCTTTTCACCCATTCCCCCAAACTTATTACTATCCCTTTGCATTTTCCTACGGTCTTCAGAATTATTTACTATGCCTCCTATTTCAGCATCATCTGCTGCAGTTCAAGGAGAAAGCCAGCTTCTCAGGGGAAACTTGCGATAGGCAGTAAATGTGGGATTTGCCCATGATGTCTGTACCCCGATAATGAATGTCTAGATATATATATATAAAAACAAGATATGGGGCAGAATTTTACTAGCCCCTGGGTGGAAGGCTAGGAGGAAGGGGGGGGGGGCAGTAAAATGTTGGGGAGCCATGTCAAGATGGCTGCCTGACATAGTTTCGCCACTAGCAGTGGGACCTGAAGCGTAGCTTCTGCCTGCCGACCAGAGGTTACATAAGGGGCCATTTGAGGGGCCGCCTTTTGAACATGGGTATCGTGATTGTCCCTCTGTCACTCCCAAGTCTCATGTACAGAACCACTATCATCACAGACCCATGAAAACCCTGGGCCTAAATAGACATCTATCATCAAGTGACTCGCGTCCTACAAGCTAAATGAGTAGTGGTCCAATGGGTCTTCACTCTTCTGCAATTATCTGACCTGATTACGCAGTGGTGCCCAGCTGGTCTATGGAAACTGGCACTTGATGGCAAATTTGAATAGGAAAGGACGTAGGGTTCCAAATCCTTCAGGATTGTCCCGGAGTCTCCAGGAATTGAAGATTAATCTCGTCTCAACTTATTGTATATAGCCTGGTTCTCGCTTGAAGAATTCACCTGACATGCATCATACACCCTCATTTCTTGTTTAATCATAATCTCTATCTCCCTCATCATCCAAGGAGTCCTGTTTTTGGTTCCTCTACCTTTTGCGTTATTGGAATGTACCTACCCTGTACCTGAAGCATCTCTTCCTTAAAGATAACACATTGTTCCGATACAGCTTTTCCTGTCAGGTATCATTCTGGTAAATCCATGCTGCTTTCCCTCCAGGGTCAATATATCCTTACTAAGGTGTGATCCCCGGAACGGCTCACAGTACTCCAGGTGTGGTCTAACCAGGGCTTTGTATAACTGCCCCCTTGTATTCTCGTCCTCCAGATATAAAGCCAGCATTCCATTAAACTTTTAAATTATTTTCTGCACCTGTTCATGGCATTTTGATGGTCTAGATACCCGGACCCCCAAGTCTGTTTGGACCTCTACTGTTTCTCGCTTTTACCCTTTAGAAAGTACTCTGTTCTAACCTTTCAGGTTCAAAGTGGATGACCTCACATTTGCCTACATTAAGATCCATCTGCCTCATTCACAATCTTTCGATATCTCTTTGAAGGATTTTGTAGACTTTTCAAGAAGTTTTAAAGAAGCTGACGGGTTGACTGGAACCCTGGATTATTTACCAGCAAAGGAAGCTGAGTTTGGTTAAAAGAACCAACTGTTCAAAATGGCATGCTGTGAAGATTGGCTGGATTTGTAAAATTGTGGTGCAGGCCATGTGGAAGGCTACAAACGAAGAGGCCTTAGGGGACTGTGAGAATGCTTTAAAACACCAGCGGGAAGAAATTCACTCATGTATCATCGAAGAGCGCCACACAGGTCCGCAGGAAGCAGCCCGCAGCCCCTGGGCAACTGAGGTAAGTCTGCATAGCGCTGCTTCGCGAACCGATTTCTCCTGCCCAGGTGTTGTTTTTGTAACACCAGTCAGTGCAAACATGGGAGGGAGAGGGTGGAAATTTACTGAACATGGAATGTTCAGCAAGAATGGTACAAGAACGGCCATCCCCAAGTGAAAGGCAGGCACGGTGCACGAAACAGAGCAGAAGAACACGACGCAGGATGTCAATGGATTATTAACTTTTCCATGTTCACAAAGGAGAGGAATTGACCATCTTGAGTTTCAGTGATACCACTGAGGTTGTATGCACCTCTATGTGCAAGCCTATTGTGTCTTAATGTTTGTAAAACCATTATTTGGATAAGTTTAAAGTCTTGGTCGATCTCACCTCTGGTTATCTTACAAAGAGAATTAAAACAAATACCCTGCTGCCTGTAGTCATGACACTTTAAGTGTCACATGGACACAACTGTAAATTTCGATAAAAGAAAGCCAGTCTGACCTCTAGTTGAACTAAGAATCTACTGACTGCTATCAGTCTCTAATTGAGTTCAGAAAGGCATTCAAGCTTTCTTTTATTTGACTTCAAAGACTCACACAAGGAAAGAAAGCTACTCTGGCCTCTAACTGCGTTGATCATTTAATTGTGAGCAATCAGCATGTAATTGAATTCAAAGCTGCAGAGAAATTACACCTTGTAGCTTTAAAGCCACAGACACCTGAACTTCAGTCGCTGAATATTACATTCTATGTTATGTGGTTTAATACTTCTTGTCTTTTAAAACTGAGTATCCTGCAGCCCACCATAAACTGTGTCAATGGGACATCTAGTGCATCTGGAGATGCATTCAGCACATATGTAAACTGTAGGAAGGGGTTAGAATCCGTTCCTTCCTTTCTGCTTACTTTATACACAATGATGTGTGACAGACACAGAAGGGTTCGAGATGTAAGATTTTAAATCATGTATGTTTATATAAGAATGCAAGAATTTTTAGTTGCAGGATTAAGATTATTTGGCCCAATACCTTTACCTGCTTTCCTTATCACCATATTCTTCAATTGCTTCTCTCCTAACACATCTGGCTACTTCTTAATGCATTTGTCCCGTTTGCTACAATGGCATTCTCTCATGGCTGTTTCCACAAGTCAATGATTCTTTCTTTGAAAAATCTCTGCTAATTTCCCTTTGTTCTATCTTCTTTTTAACCTGTGTGCCATAGAGTCATAGTAAAGGCCTGCTTGGGTATACAATTGAAACCCGACCCGAGCCTGACCAGACCACATCTCATCTGAACCCGACCCGGGCCCAAGTCCTGTGGTTTTTTCCCGTGCCCAACCCGACCCGATTCAACTACCAGAAATTAATGATGCTTACTCTTACTTCCCTTTCCCTCCCTGACCAAAAGGCAGCACTGCCACTGTGTCCGACCCGGCCCAACCCGAGCTGAGCCCGAGTGCCGGACCCAGAAGAACAACCCGACTTGACCCGAACCTGACACATAAGGCGGCACAGTGGCGCAGTGGTTAGCACCGCAGCCTCACAGCTCCAGGGGCCCGGGTTCGATTCCAGGTACTGCCTGTGTGGAGTTTGCAAGTTCTCCCTGTGTCTGCGTGGGTTTTCTCCGGGTGCTCCGGTTTCCTCCCACAAGCCAAAAGACTTGCAGGTTGATAGGTAAATTGGCCATTATAAATTGTCACTAGTATAGGTAGGTGGTAGGGAAATATAGGGACAGGTGGGGATGTTTGGTAGGAATATGGGATTAGTGTAGGATTAGTATAAATGGGTGGTTGATGGTCGGCACAGACTCGGTGGGCCGAAGGGCCTGTTTCAGTGCTGTATCTCTAATCTAATCTAATGTTGTGGGTCCCATCTGGTTCGGGACGGGTAGCCATGCTCTAAGTCATAGAGTCATTTACGGCACAGAAAGAGACCATTCAGCCCACCGAGTCCATGCTGGCTCTCCACAGAGCAATCCAGGCATTCCCACTCCCCTGCTCAATACCCGTAGCCCTGCAAGTTTATTTCTTTCAAGTGGCCATCCAATTTGTTTTTAAAGTCATTGTTTGTCTCCGCTTCCATCACCCTTGTGGGCAGCGAGTTCCAGAACATTACCACCCACTGTGTAAAAAAGTTCTTTGTCGTATTCCCCCTGCATCTCTTGCCCAAAAACCTTCAATCTGTGTCCCCTAGTCCCTGTACCATTAGTTAATAGGAACAGTTTTTCCTTGTCTAACTTGTCTACGCCTGTCATAATCTTGTACACCTCTATTAAATCTCCCCTCAATCTCCTTTGTTCTAAGGAGAACATAGAAACATAGAAAATAGAAGCAGGAGTAGGCCATTTGGCCCTTCAAGCCTGCACCGCCATTCAATACGATCATGGCTGATCGTCCAAACTCAGTACCCAGTTCTAGCTTTCTCCCCATATCCCTTGATTCCTTTAGCACTAAGAACTATATCTAACTCTTTCTTGAATATATTTAATGATTTGGCCTCAACCCTAGCTTTTCCAACCTAACCTTGTAACTAAAATCCCCCATCCCTGGAACCATTCTGGTAAATCTCCTCTGCACCCTCTCAAAGACCCTCACATCCTTCCTAAAGTGTGGTGACCACAACAGGGTGCAATTCTCCAGTTGGGGCCAAACCAGAGCTTTATAAAGGTTCAGCATAACATCCCTGCTTTTGTACTCAATGTCTCTATTTATGAAGCCCAAGATCCCATATGCTTATGAACCACTCTCTCAATATGTCTGCCACCTTCAAAGATCGATGGACAGGTAGCCCTAGGTGCCCCTGCTCCTGCACACTCGTTAGAACTGTGCCATTAAGTGTATATTGGCTCTTTTATTCCTTCTGACCGGATGTATCTCCTGATGTTTCAACCCTTTGTCATTGTGAACATCTGCCTGGATGAGCTTTCTCAATTCTTTGCATAATCTTGAAAATTTCAATTGGAATTTCGTAAAGTCTCTTTTCCAAGAAGAATGAGTGCAAAGTTCACAACCTTTCCTCAGAATAAATTCCCTGATACCTGGGATCATAGCATTGCTCACCTCTGCATCTCCTTATCGAGTAGAGTGGCATAGCACAGAAGGAGGCCATTTGGCCCATTAAGAACAAAGAACAAAGATAATTACAGCACAGGAACAGGCCCTTCGGCCCTCCAAGCCTGCACCGATCCAGATCCTCTCTCTAAACATGTCGCCTATTTTCTAAGGTTCTGTATCTCTTTCCTTCCTGCCCATTCATGTATCTGTCTAGATACATCTTAAAAGACTCCATCGTGCCCGCGTCTACCACCTCCGCTGGCAACGCGTTCCAGGTGCCCACCACCCTCTGCGGAAAGAACTTTCCACGCATATCCCCCCTAAACATTTCCCCTTTCACTTTGAACTCGTGTCCTCTAGTAATTGAAACCCCCACTCTGGGAAAAAGCCTCTTGCTATCCACCCTGTCTATACCTCTCATGATTTTGTACACCTCAATCAGGTCCCCCCTCAACCTCCGTCTTTCTAATGAAAATAATCCTAATCTACTCAACCTCTCTTCATAGCTAGCGCCCTCCATACCAGGCAACATCCTGGTGAACCTCCTCTGCACCCTCTCCAAAGCATCCACATCCTTTTGATAATGTGGCGACCAGAACTGTACGCAGTATTCCAAATGTGGCCGAACCAAAGTCCTATACAACTGTAACATGACCTGCCAACTCTTGTACTCAATGCCCCGTCCGATGAAGGAAAGCATGCCGTATGCCTTCTTGACCACTATTTACCTGCGTTGCCACCTTCAGGGAACAGTGGACCTGAACACCCAAATCTCTCTGGACATCAATTTTCCCCAGGACCTTTCCATTTACTGTATAGTTCACTCTTGAATTGGATCTTCCAAAATGCATCACCTCGCATTTGCCCTGATTGAACTCCATCTGCCATTTCTCTGCCCAACTCTCTAATCTATCTATATTCTGCTGTATTCTCTGACAGTCCCCTTCACTATCTGCTACTCCACCAATCTTAGTGTCGTCTGCAAACTTGCTAATCAGTCCACCTATACTTTCCTCCAAATCATTAATGTATATCACAAACAACAGTGGTCCCAGCACGGATCCCTGTGGAACACCACTGGTCACACGTCTCCATTTTGAGAAACTCCCTTCTACTGCTACTCTCTGTCTCCTGTTGCCCAGCCAGTTCTTTATCCATCTAGCTAGTACACCTTGGACCCCAAGCGCCTTCACTTTCTCCATCAGCCTGCCATGGGGAACCTTATCAAGCGCCTTACTGAAGTCCATGTAGATGACATCGACAGCCCTTCCCTCATCAATCAACTTTGTCACTTCCTCAAAGAATTCTATTAAGTTGGTAAGACATGACCTTCCCTGCACAAAACCATGTTGCCTATCACTGATGAGCCCATTTTCTTCCAAATGGGAATAGATCCTATCCCTCAGTATCTTCTCCAGCAGCTTCCCTACCACTGACGTCAGGCTCACCGGTCTATAATTACCTGGATTATCCCTGCTACCCTTCTTAAACAAGGGGACAACATTAGCAATTCTCCAGTCCTCCGGGACCTCACCCGTGTTTAAGGATGCTGCAAAGATATCTGTTAAGGCCCCAGCTATTTCCTCTCTCGCTTCCCTCAGTAACCTGGGATAGATCCCATCCGGACCTGGGGACCTGTCCACCTTAATGCCCTTTAGAATACCCAACACTTCCTCCCTCCTTATGCCGACTTGACCTAGAGTAATCAAACATCTGTTCCTAACCTCAACATCCGTCATGTCCCTCTCCTCGGTGAATACCGATGCAAAGTACACGTTTAGAATCTCACCCATTTTCTCTGAGTCCAAGCATAACATTCCTCCTGTCATTGTAAGGGCTTTATTAATATCCCTGCCAATGCATTGATGGTTTTCTGTTTCACAAAAATGACCAGGTTGGGGTTCTCTATAAACCCTCCCGCCAGCCTTGGAACGACTCACGGATTCATGTCTAAGGGAACTGGTCAATTGTTCTGGTAGAATTTCCCACTTTGCTGATGGGTTAATAAAGCAGATGGGATCCTGAGCTTTATAAACAGGTCTAGAGTATAAAAGTCAGGAAGTGATGCTAAACCTTTATAAAATAATAGTTTGTCCTCGGCTGCAGTATTGTGTCCAATTCTGGTTAACAAAACTGAGGCTCATGGGATAGGAGGGCCTGTGTCAGCTTGGATCAAAAATTGGTGAAAGGACAGAAAGCAGCGAGTTGTGGTAAATGGTTGTTTTTCAGACTGGAAGATGGTAGACAGCAGTGTTCCCCAAAAGTCAGTGCTTTTTGTCAAATTTTAATATTTGCCGATGATAACAAACTTGGAGGAGATGCAAACAGTGAGGATGACTCCAATCGACTACAACAGGACATAGATAGTTGAGCAGAATGGGCAGACAAGTGTCAGAAGGAATTTAATACAGGGAAATGTGAGGTGATGTATTTTGGCAGAAGGGATAGGGAGAGGCAATATAGACTTAATGGCCCAGTTCTAGAGAGTGTGCAGGGACAGAGGGACCTGGGGATACATGGACATACATCTTTGAAGGTGGCAGGACATATTGAGAAAGTAGTCAGCAAAGCATATGGGATCTTGGGCTTCATAAATAGAGATTTTGAATACAAAAGCATGAAAGTTATGCTGAATGTTTATAAGCCTCTGGTTAGGCCACGACCAGAATACTGCATCCAATTCTGGTGACCACACTTTAGGAAGGATGTGAGGGTCCATTGGAGGGAGCAGAGGGGATGGTGGTTCCAGAGATGGGGGATTTTAGCAAAGTGGACTGGAAACAGCTACTTGAAGGTCAATCAGTGTCAGAGCAGTGAGAGTTACTGAGGGTTGAGAACAAATATGTTCACACAAAGACAAACAGGGTGGGACTCCCAAATCTAGAGCCCCTTGGATGTCAAGGATCAAACCGGGTAGGATAAGGCACAAGAGGAAAGCTTATGTCAGATACCGAGAGCTCAATACCACAGAAAGTGTCGAAAGTTCAGGGGTGAAATTAAAAAGCAAATTAGGAGAGCAAAGAAATGGCCGGAAAATAATATTACCAAGTAAAAGCAAAGAAATCACAAAGATGTTTTATAAATACATTAAGAGCACGAGGATAACTAAGGATAGAGTATTTGGGACCAAAAAGGGAATGTGTGTGTGGAGGTGGGAGATGTGGGCATGGTTCATAATGAATACTTTGTGTCCGTCTTTATAAAAGAGGGGGAACGATGCAGATATTGTAGTTAAAGAGGAGGAGTGTGAAATATTGGATGGGATAAACAGAGTGAGAGGGAAATATTAAGGGGTTTGGCATCTTTGAAAGTGGATAAATGGTCAGGCCTGGATGCATTGGAATCAGTTCAGAGAAGGTTCACTCGGCTGATTCCTGGGATGAAGGGGTTGTCTTATGAGGAATGGTTGAACAGGTTGGGACTATACTCATTGGAGTTGAGAAGAATGAGAGGTGATCTTATTGAAACATACAAGATTCTGAGGGGACTTTACAGGGCGGATGTTGTGAGGATGTTCCCCTTGTGGAGGAGTCTTGAACTAGGGGGCACAGTTTAAAAATAAAGGTTCTGCCATTTAAGACTGAGCTAGCGGTTGGTTAGGCTTTGGAATTCTCTTCCCCAGAAAGCAGTGGAGGTTGGGTCAATGACTATACACAAGGGAGTCAAGGGTTACGGGGGGCAGGCAGGAAAGTGGAGTTAAAGTCACTATCAGATCGATCATGATCGTATTGACTGGCAGAACAGGCTCGATGGGCTGAATGGCCTACTCCTGCTCCTATTTCTTTGGATCTACTGTATAAATTGGAGGGTTTTCTCTCCACTTTTTAAACCATTTTTATAGCAGAGACAGGGCCATGTGTAATATAAACACAGACAGGGTCTAGTGCAGACCTAACTAGTGCATTGATAACTGAGACTAGTGTAAAAGGTATCAAGGATACAGAATTGTAAATATACATTCAGGGGAATTTTTTTTAGGCCAGTATCTAGCAAGGTCAACAGAGATGGGTCAGTTTTACACTTAGTTTTAGGGAATGAACGACCCCGACGGCAGCAGGCCCCGTACTGACATCGGTGGCAGTGGCGAGGCCTCGTGGCGACCGCCCCACTGCTCGGCGACGAGACCCGCATTAAAATATATAAATGCCTACTTACCATGCAGGTCGCAGTGATTCAGCCATCACGTTGCAATCTTTATTCTGGCGGCCGGCAATACCACGCCTTTGAATCCCCATTCGGGGAAATGAGGCGCAACGCGAGTGTGGGGAGTGGGGAGTGGGGAGTGGGGGGGGGAGGGGTGGAGGAGGTGATTTTCTCTGTGTGGGAGGCGGGGAGCGAGTTTGCAACGCTTCGGATTTGTCGGGGGAGGGTGTAGGGAAGGGGTAAAAGACAAAGGTTCTGAACTTTAGGGGTCATGCAAATGTCAAATTTTCAAGGTTAGGTATTCCGAGGGGGAAAAGGGCAGAATGTTCTGATATACCATTGGGGGTGGGAGAGTGCATGGAAAGGTTATTTTATTCATTTTGACGAAACTTTACAGTAACTGGCCCTTTAAATTTCAAATGCTCATTGAGGGCCGCAAGCCCTTTAAAAATGGCGCCAGCGCATTGGCGCCAGATGCCATTGGCCGTGGGGGCTCGCCCGCCCCCTCCACGTGATCGGGGGTGGGGGGTGGGGCAGCCACCCTGGACATGGTAATGAGCTGCCGCATTTGGAATCGCGGCCAGTCCGTGTAGTGGTCACCGTGCGGGTCGCATTGTTTTACGCATGCCGCCTATTCCGGCAGCGGAGGCTTAAAATGCGACCCAACGTTTCAGATCGATGACATTTCATTGGATATGGAAGAAGTTAGAGATGGAACAGTTCCTTAAGCAAGTACAGAAGCAGTTAAAGGGAGGCGGGAGAGGGGGATGGTGGTGGGGGGAGAACAAAAAAGAAAGTACTGTGATAGGGTGGAAGACAGGAGAGATTAAATGAGAAAAGGGATGATGGTGCAAGGCAATAGAGGATGGTAATGGGACAAGAAAGGAAACAAAATATGTGTCTAGAGTGGTGTTTCCCAAACCTCTTCGTCCACGGACCACTTAGCTGAGGCACAAGACCCTGCGGATCAACTACCGGTCCTACCCCACCCATTTTTATTTGCCACTGTAAAAAAACTCATCAGAATTAATGGGGTGCTGCTTTTGATGAGACATCAATGAGGTGATGTCTGGTTCCAAGCTGGAGAGCTTCCGTCTCACGTCGGGCTCCACATTCAACCAGTTCTTCTTCTTTGTTTTCAGCCCCACAAGTGTTGGAAATCTGATCTCGCAGTTGTATGTTGTAACAGACACATAAATCTTGCTTATAAAACTACATTGTTGTTGTTTGCACTTAAGACGACTCATGCCATGCGTGCAGGATGAGGTCTGGCTATGTGGACGTCATGCGAGTAGTGGGGATGAGGGTTCTGGTCTGTGCTCTCGTATGTCCTCGGCTGTGGCGTTGCACAATAGTGACTTGCATTTTGAACAAGCCCGTGGAACACCTGGAGGACCCTCGTGGAGACCACCCTTTGAGAACCGTTGATCTACAGAAAATGTAAACGGCAACGGCAGAACGATTACCAGCACCTGCTCTCCGACAAAATGGAAGCATTGGTTGTGATCTGAAATTTTTGAACTCAGTGTTGAGTCTGGAAAGTTGTTAATGGGCAATGTGTTCTGTTTATCTATTGCTAACTTTCCATGTCCAATTTCCATAGATTATAAGATCACTTCACGCACAGTTAAAAATTATAAAATGTCATGTTTTTTTCATAACTCTTGATAGAGGGGCAGAGGAAGATTTACAAGATCATGAGATAGGTTTTGAAGCAGAGGGCCTTTGACCCATTGCATTTCATCCTTCCAGAACCTTCCTATTTTATCTGTGATGTTTGACACTCGTTTAAACACTTTCTTCAGCTTAATGATACCTTCCAATAATTTTAGGGGGCTTATTTCTGCCATGTCGGGTCACCATCTTAAAATCAGATGTACATCACTTTGCCACTCCAGATGTATAGAGCACAACACCAATACCAATTTATACAGCACTCCTGATCTACACAGCACACCATCATTCCTGATCTATCCAGTGCACCTTCACTCCTGATATATATAGCACACTTTCACACCTGAAGTATACACTGCAGCTCCATTCCAAATTGGGCTGTACAATCCATCCATTCAGAATATTTGGTCTTCTAAGTATGGTATATTGGTGAGGAATATTGGAATTGGCAAGCCTCTTCTTCTTCTTCTTTGGCCTCCTTATCTCGAGAGACAATGGGTAAGTGCCTGGAGGTGGTCAGTGGTTTGTGAAGCAGTGCCTGGAGTGGCTATAAAGGCCAATTCTAGAGTGACAGACTCTTCCACAGGTGCTGCAGATAAAATTGGTTGCCGGGCTGTTACACAGTTGGCTCTCTCCTTGCGCTTCTGTCTTTTTTCCTGCCAACTACTAAGTCTCTTCGACTCGCCACACTTTAGCCCCGCCTTTATGGCTGCCCGCCAGCTCTGGTGATCACTGGCAACTGACTCCCACGACTTGTGATCAATGTCACAGGACTTCATGTTGCGTTTGCAGTCGTCTTTAAAGTGGAGACATGGACGGCCGGTGGTTCTGATAGCAGTGGCGAGCTCGCTGTACAATGTGTCCTTGGGGATCCTGCCATCTTCCATGCGGCTCACATGGCCAAGCCATCTCAAGCGCCACGGGCTCAGTAGGGTGTATATGCTGGGGATGTTGGCCGCCTCGAGAACTTCTGTGTTGGAGATACGGTACTGCCACCTGATGCCAAGGATTCTCCGGAGGCAGCGAAGATGGAATGAATTGAGATGTCGCTCTTGGCTGACATACGTTGTCCAGGCCTCGCTGCCATAGAGCAAGGTACTGAGGACACAGGCTTGATACACTCGGACTTTTGTGTTCCGTGTCAGTGCGCCATTTTCCCACACTCTCTTGGCCAGTATGGACATAGCAGTGGAAGCCTTTCCCATGCGCTTGTTGATTTCTGCATCGAGAGACAGGTTACTGGTGATAGTTGAGCTTAGGTAGGTCTTATTTCTGCCATGTCGGGTCACCATCTTAAAATCAGATGTACATCGCTTTGCCGCTCCAGATGTATAGAGCACAACACCAATACCAATTTATACAGCACTCCTGATCTACACAGCACATCATCATTCCTGATCTATCCAGTGCACCTTCACTCCTGATATATATAGCACACTTTCACACCTGAAGTATACACTGCAGCTCCATTCCAAATTGGGCTGTACAATCCATCCATTCAGAATATTTGGTCTTCTAAGTATGGTATTTTGGTGAGGAATATTGGAATTAGCAAGACTATGAAGTCAGTAACTTACTTAACTGGATGAGTTTGTAAGATTTATATACCATGATGTACAAAAGGATATATGTACATTTTAAGACTCTTTATTGGCTTTTCCCTTGTGCACCAAAACAAGTTGGCTACACTACCATTTTGTCAGAATACTAAAATCTTGAAAAATACATTTTTATAAAGCAACCGGGCCATTATAAATAAGGAGACAGAGCTACAGATGTTACCTAAAGTAAGAATCTCTTACAGTCCTATCACATTGCACACGAGATAATCCCCTGTCGCCACATACACTCCACAGATCTTGTTCACAGTTTTGACTGTAAAACTGTATTAAGTTTGAACATGAACTGTTTTATATATTACACAGTCTGCCTTGGATGGTAACATAATCACTTAACATCCACCATTACCAATAAAGGGAACAGTGAAATATCTGTTGAAAGAGAGTTTCTTGGTGAATTATAGATGATGAATGACATTTCTGTCTCAGCCCTGTCTTCAGTGATGTGTAGAATTCCTTCCAGGGCGTTCCAAATCATTGCCTCAACTAGTCCTTACCTTCTGACTAGGTTTCAATAAATGTCACATTTAGATCACCATTTGAAGGTCTCTCACCATGCTTCAATATGCTTGAGTGACAAGGTGTTGAAACCTAATGGGTACCTTTGACGTGCAAATTCACTGTATATGTGTTGCAGGTTCTTGTCCTGGGTTAGACGATGTGCACGCTTGAAGTTCTGTTTGGATTGATGGTTTTGGTTCGTAATTCTGCATTTGATACTGAGATAGACATTAATTGCTCTTTAGTATAGAATCTCTTCAGATTAAGCTCAACTTTTGTCATCACACTCGCCATTGAAAAAGCTGCGAGTCTTTCAGAATTTAGATCCATAGCTGCCTATTTTTTCTGATTTGATATTATACTCTATAGTGTCCTGTTACAATTTTTTATATGAGTATTTTGGGCTTTGAGCAATAGTGCAAAATGGACAATATGGTCTCAACCGCTTGTTACACATCTTTCCTGATTTCCATTTCCAATGTGGAAATAAAAATCAGGAAAAGAATGAAAGACTTGCATTTATATAGCACCTTTCATGACCACAGGATGTTCCAAAGTGCTTTACAGCCAATTAAGTACTTTTTGAAGTGTTGTACTGTAGGAAATATGGCAACCACTTTGCACACAACAGGCTCCCACAAACAACAAAGTGATAATGACCAGATTTTTTTGGTCATGTTGATTTATGGATAAATATAGGCCAGGACAGTGGGGATAACTTCTCTGTTCCTCCTCAAAATACTCCCAGGGGATCTTTTACATCCATCTGAGAGGGCAGACAATGCCTCAGTTGAACATTTCATTTAAAAGATAGCACCTTGAATAGTGCAGCACTCTCTCAGTACTGCAATGGAAAATTTTTATTAACCAAGTGTCTCAAGGGATATGGAGCAAAGGAAGGTATATGGAGTTAGTTCAAAGATCAGCCATGACCTCATTGAATGGCAGAACAGATTCGAGGGACTAAATGACCGACTCCTTCCGATGTTCCTACGAATTCTTTTTCTTTTCTGGTCCTGTAAGTGCAGAACATGTCTTTTTATTCTGAAACATTGTGAAAGAGTAGAAACTCAATTTGTACAGCATCTATAATATCCATCTTTTGAAAGAATAATTAAGACTTACTCTGATAGGATTCTAAAATCCCAGGTCAGTAGAAAGCAGGATTTTAAATTTGTCATTTTTGATTCCTGACCCCATCTGTCACTTCCGAGAAGCCTCTCGCAGATGTGTCAGTAGAGTATCCCCATGGATCTGATGGATCAGTGCTCTGAGATAATATTATTGAGTCTCTAGCCACTCTTTGAGGACGTCTTTCCTATTTCTATGCTGGTACAAGCAATTTCGAAATGGCAATGAGGGACGAAAAAACTCATCTGTCTTCATAATCCAACAAGTGCATAACTGGGCAAAAGGCCCAGGAACAACACCAGAAGGAACGACATCACCTGCTAACACATTAAGGGTACACAGAATATTTTGCCAGAATGGGGAAGTCTTAGGATACTGAGACAAAATTTGATGCAATATTTTCTGAGTGCAGAGTTATAAATAATAAGAGGTTTGAACAAAGAACAAAGATAATTACAGCACAGGAACAGGCCCTTCGGCCCTCCAAGCCTGCGCCGATCCAGATCCTCTCTCTAAACATGTCGCCTATTTTCTAAGGTTCTGTATCTCTTTTCTTCCTGCCCATTCATGTATCTGTCTAGATACATCTTAAAAGACTCCATCGTGCCCGCATCTACCACCTCCGCTGGCAATGCGTTCCAGGTGCCCACCACCCTCTGCGTAAAGAACTTTCCACGCATATCCCCCCTAAACTTTTCCCCTTTCACTTTGAACTCGTGTCCTCTAGTAATTGAAACCCCCACTCTGGGAAAAAGCCTCTTGCTATCCACCCTGTCTATACCTCTCATGATTTTGTACACCTCAATCAGGTCCCCCCTCAACCTCCGTCTTTCTAATGAAAATAATCCTAATCTGCTCAACCTCTCTTCATAGCTAGCGCCCTCCATACCAGGCAACATCCTGGTGAACCTCCTCTGCACCCTCTCCAAAGCATCCACATCCTTTTGATAATGTGGCGACCAGAACTGTACGCAGTATTCCAAATGTGGCCGAACCAAAGTCCTATACAACTGTAACATGACCTGCCAACTCTTGTACTCAATGCCCCGTCCGATGAAGGAAAGCATGCCGTATGCCTTCTTGACCACTCTATTTACCTGCGTTGCCACCTTCAGGGAACAGTGGACCTGAACACATAGGAACACCCATTCCTAATGCACTATACCATACATCATCGGGCTCTGTCAAAATTGCTTCTAAGCCAGCTATTAGGAGGTGCATAAAGGAGCCTTTGATTGACTTCAGTTGTCTAACTTTTCCTCCCTTCCTTTATATTGATAAATGTCTCATCTCCACTTGAAGTCTTGGAGCAATCATACTTGGAGCAAAACTTTTATCAAAATGCTATATTGTGAGAACAAAAAGGATTTCCACTAATGTCTACTACAAGAATATCGCCCCCCACCCCCCCGCGCCCCCACCAACTCCATCCTCCGATTCCCACAGCTACCTCAATCATAGTTCCTCACCTCAGCTTCCTGTGAGGGCTTTATTCCATTCTCTCAGTTTCTCTACCTCTGGTAAAACCTGGCTACCCGACCAAACCCAACTACATGTGTTGGATTCGGGTCGGGTCTGTATTCTATGTCCAGCATTCAGGCTCGGGTCCAGTTGGACTGGACTGTACTGTTTTGTTTCATATTGTTTTCATTTTAATCTACAATTTTTTGCTGTTTCAATAATACGTTTTTTATTTTCAGGTCGGGTCAGGCATCTAAAAAAATTAAAGGACTCGGGCTTGGGTGGGCTTCAGATTGGCTGTTGTCGGGTTGGGCCCAGGTCAGGTTTTAATTTTACACCCCAGCCAGGCTTTAATCTCTAGTCTAAGCTGAAAAGTTACAACTTTTCTTCTCAAGATAATCTTAATCATATTCCTGGTCCATTTCTAAGTTACTTTTAATTCTACACTGGGTCAAAGCCAGATCAATGCTGGTTATATTTGCAAAAACCTGTTCTTTTGAGTTACTTCTCTAAGTCTGTGGTTTTGGGTTGTAAATCCCTGTATTACAACAGTTCTTATCTGCACTATAGACACTAATCCACTCATAATCTAATATACACTGAAGACTAGCAAAAAAAAAACAAGCTGTTTCAAAGGTTCTGTCTCTATTTTCTGAGGGCTTTTATGGAACTGATTTCTGTTATAGAGTAAAGCACATCTATTTCATTTAATTATATCAAGTAATGTTTTAGTTCAAAATTTTTTACATTTTTTTTCTCCAGCAATTGATTTTAAGGCTTCATTCCCATTAGTGGCTTGAGATTCCTGACTGGTTTGCTTATCAAGCTGACCTGAAGGTCAGTGGCTACTTTGTTTTTTCACCGGGTGCTCCGGTTTCCTCCCACAGCCAAAAGACTTGCAGGTTGATAGGTAAATTGGCCATTATAAATTGCCCCTAGTATAGGTAGGTGGTAGGGGAACATAAGGACAGGTGAGGATGTGGTAGGAATATGGAATTAGTGTAGGATTAGTATAAATGGGTGGTTAATGGTCGGCACAGACTCGGTGGGCCGAAGGGCCTGTTTCAGTGCTGTATCTCTAAATCTAAAAAAATCTAAAAATATGAAGAAATTTTGAAAAATGGGGACTTTTTTCATTAGAACAATGCAATTTATGGGACAACCTATGAAAGGTTGGGAATGGATAAATAGAGGCGGAATGTATCCAGTGATCAAAGCATTTTAGAACAAGGCAGCATGGATACCAGATTAAATGCAGGAGAGCTAGAACTGAGAGCAAGAGATAATTTCCAATGTAGAGAGTTGTGAGGCTCTGGGGTTCATATACAGGTTTAGTGATTGAGGCAGAAAAAAGCATGAAGGGATATGGATAAAAATGATTAGAACTATTTAGTTGCATGGGTTGGTTGTGCTGAGTAACCTGTTTTCATATTGTAACATCTATGTGTTTCTGCATGTCCCACTGTTCTCCATTGGGCAGAAAGCCTATCACTGGAGCAACCCAAATTTGAAGGTCAGTTGTTGAATTTCCAAATCTTAGCCCAGCAAGCTGATTTTAGATTTGCTGCTCACGCAGATTTTTTTATTTTGTTAGAATTTATTGTCTCGCAAGCAGTTTAAGTCACTCAGAGATCTTTTTAACTGTTCAATGGATTTTGTTTTGTGTGCCAAGTAGCAGGAAACATTTGAGTCAATATCCAAGGACTTCAGCAGACAACGTAAAATCATTTAAATGACTCTGATAATTCAAGCCAACTTTTTAAAGACTTTACAGCAGCTCAACATACAAGGATCACTAGTCTGTGGCAAAGGAACCAGACTTACAATTTGCAAGGGATGGGGTCTGAACTGGAAGCCTCTTAGCTTCCAGAAGCAATCTTCTGGGTGTGCCAGAGGGGACTAAAGAAGGAGCTGCCAAGTTCATTCAAGTTGCAACAACTGCAGACATTGTAGTACCAATAAATGCAAAAGGGTTAAGATCGAGAACCAGTTGACAAACCCACCCAAAAGGAATGGATGATCACATTGACATCTCAAACAAAAGTGTACATTTTTGGTGCACACTGAAATCAACATGGATATTATAATATTAGGGATATAGTCTTAATAACCATTTTAATATATTTTTAAATGTAATTTTTTCTTGGTCTCCTACTTCCATGAACTACTTGACCCTCTGCATTGACCTCCTAACAACCATCTTAGGCCACAGCAGAGGTCGGTGACTCAGTATTGGATTTTGAATATGAATCACATTCATGTGGTACACTTTGTTTGAGTGCCAACATGTGCCATAGTGCCTTTCACCAACTCAGGACATCCCAAAGTGCTTTACGGTCAATGAATTACTTCTGATGTGCAGTCACTGTTATGTAGAAAGCGTGGCAGCAAATTTGCACGCAGCAAAATTGTACAATTGCTTTGTCTGGTAAACTGTCAATGAAATTGTTAAGTAAAGATTATTTGAAATAATATCCTCTTTGCTCTGGCTGGTCACTAGCCATTGGATGAATCTGAAAATCTAAAATAATATTGACACAGATTGTGCTGGAGTGGGGCATTTTGTAATGTGCCCTGTTAATTAAAATGTCTTCCCTCAGCCTTCAGCTTACATACAAACATACGAATTAGGAGCAGGAGTAGGCCACTCGGCCCTTCGAGCCTGCTCCGCCATTCAATAAATTCATGGCTGAACTGATTACTCCACATTTCCCCCGATAACCTTCCACCCCTTTGCTTATCAAGAGTCTATCTACCTCTGCCTTAAAAATATTCAAAGACTCTGCTTCCACTGCCTTTTGAGGAAGAGAATTCCAAAGACTCACAACCCTCTGAGAGAAATAAATTCTTCTAATTTCTGTCTTAAATGGGCGACCCCTTATTTTTAAACAGTGACCCCTAGTTCTAGATTCTCCCACAAGGGGAAACATCCTTTCCACATCCACCCTGTCAAGATCCCTCAGGATCTTATATGTTTCAATCAAGTCACCTTTTACTCTTCTAAATTCCAGCAGATACAAACCTAGCCTGTCCAATCTTTCCTCATAAGACAGCCCACCCATTCCTGATATTAGTCTAGTAAACCTTCTCTGTACTGCCTCGAATGCATTTACATCCTTCCTTAAATAAGGAGACCAGTACTGTACACAGTACTCCAGATGTGGTCTCACAATGCCATGTATAGCTGAAGTATAACCTCCCTACTTTTGTATTCAATTCCCTTCATGATAAACAATAACATTCTATTAGCCTCATTTCCCGGCGGAGCAGCAGGAGAAGGTAGCGACTCTTCGTTGGGTGAGTGAAGGCATCAGGAGCTGTGTTTTAAAAGTAAGTACTTACTGTTTTACTTACTGTTTTCCTTGTCTTTGAGTTTCTTTTGGCGCCGGAGGAACCGGAAGCTGGTCGGCAGCGAGGACTCCTGGGTAGGTATTTTCCTTAAAGGTGCGGAGCTCCGTGGACTCGGCCTCATTTCCCGGCGGAGCAGCAGGAGAAGGTAGCGACTCTTCGTTGGGTGAGTGAAGGCATCAGGAGCTGTGTTTTAAAAGTAAGTACTTACTGTTTTACTTACTGTTTTCCTTGTCTTTGAGTTTCTTTTGGCGCCGGAGGAACCGGAAGCTGGTCGGCAGCGAGGACTCCTGGGTAGGTATTTTCCTTAAAGGTGCGGAGCTGAGTTAATCCGAGCCACTACACATGTAGTGTCTCCCACCCATCCTCCTCCTCTAACCTAATAATAAGACCCTTTTTACCCTCCTCCTCTAACCAAAAAGGACTGAGCAGGTAAGATATTTACTGTTTTTGTTAATATCTATAGTTGTACTTAACTAAGGGGTAATTGAATAAAAGAAATGGCAGCCAGTGTAGTGTATTGCTCCTCCTGCAGAATGTTCGAGGTGAGGGGAACCTCCGGTGACCCTGCCGACTTCACCTGCTGGAAGTGCATCCGTCTCCAGCTCCTATCAGACCGTGTTAGGGAATTGGAGCTGGAGCTGGATGAACTGAGGATCATTCGGGAAGCTGAGGGGTTGATAGATAGAAGCTACACGGAGGTCGTTACTCCACAAATCAAAGGCAGCTGGGTAACAGTTAGAGGTGGGAAGAGGTCAGTGCAGGGATCTCCTGTGGTCGTTCCCCTCAACAACAAGTATACAGTTTTAGATACTGTTGGGGGGGACGGCCTATCGGGGGCAGGCTGCAGTGACCGGGCCTCTGGCACGGGGTCCTGCACTGTGGCTCAGAAGGGAAGGAGGGAGAATGGGAGAGCACTAGTCATCGGGGACTCGATGGTGAGGAGTACGGACAGGCGGTTCTGTGGGCGCAGGCGAGACGCACGGATGGTTTGTTGCCTCCCTGGTGCCAGGGTCCGTGATGTTTGTGATCGCGTCTTCAGGATCCTTAAAGGGGAGGGGGAGCAGCCAGAGGTCGTGGTGCACATTGGCACCAACGACGTAGGAAGGAAGGGTGGCACAGATGTTAGAAGTGAGTTTAGGGAGTTAGGCTGGAAGCTGAAAGCTCGGACGGACAGAGTTGTTATCTCTGGTTTGTTGCCGGCGCCACGTGATAGTGAGGCTAGGAATAGGGAGAGAGCACAGCTGAACACGTGGCTGCAGGAATGGTGTAGGAGGGAGGGCTTCCAGTTCTTGGATAATTGGACTGCATTCTGGGAAAGATGGGACCTGTTCAAACAGGACGGGCTGCATCTGAACCAGAGGGGCACCAATATCCTGGGAGGGAGGTTTGCTAGTACTGTTCGGGAGGGTTTAAACTAGTTTGGGAGGGGGATGGGAACCGGACTTGTAATCCAGGGACCAGTGGGTCCACTCAGAAAGACAAAGAGTGTAGTGAGGTATTGGGGAAGGTAGCACTGTCACAGAGGACAGATGGGCACGGAGAAGGGTTAAAGTGCGTATACTTCAACGCAAGAAGCATCAGGAATAAGGTGAGTGAATTGAAGGCGTGGATGGGCACTTGGGACTACGATGTTGTGGCCATCACTGAAACGTGGATAGGTGAGGGGGAGGAATGGTTTTTGGAGGTACCTGGTTATAGATGTTTTCATAAGATTAGGAATGGTGGTAAAAGAGGTGGGGGGGTGGCATTGTTAGTTAGAAATAGTGTAACAACTGCTGAAAGAATTTTCGAGGAGGATCTGCCGACTGAGGCACTGTGGGTTGAGGTCAGGAACAGGAAAGGAGCAGTCACCTTGATGGGAGTTTTCTATAGGCCCCCCAATAGCAGCAGGGAGGTGGAAGAGCAGATTGGGAAACAGATTTTGGAAAGGAGCAGAAGTCACAGGGTAGTAATTATGGGGGATTTCAACTTCCCAAATATTGATTGGCAACTCTTTAGATCGAATAGTTTGGATGGGGTAGTGTTTGTGCAGTATGTCCAGGAAGCTTTTCTGACTCAGTATGTAGACTGCCCGACCAGAGGGGAGGCAATATTGGATTTGGTACTAGGTAATGAACCAGGGCAAGTGATAGAGCTGTTGGTGGGCGAGCACTTTGGAGATAGTGATCACAATTCTGTAGCATTCACTGTGGTAATGGAGAGGGATAGGTATGTGCAACAGGGCAAGGTTTACAATTGGGGGAAGGGTAGATATGATGCTGTCAGGCAGGAACTGAGGAGCATAAGTTGGGAGCATATGCTGGCAGGGAAGGGCACGGTCGAAATGTGGAACTTTTTCAAGGAGCAGATAGTAGGGGCCATTGATAAGCATGTCCCTGTCAGACAGGGAAGGGATGGTCATGTGAGGGAACCGTGGTTGACAAGAGAGGTTGAGAGTCTTGTTAGGAAGAAGAAGGATGCGTATATAAAGTTGAGGAAAAAGGGCACAGGCATAGCTCTGGAGGGATACAAGATGGCCAGGAAGGATCTGAAGAAAGGGATTAGGAGAGCTAAGAGAGGGCATGAAAAATGCTTGGCGGGTAGGATAAAAGAAAACCCCAAGGCCTTTTACGCGTATGTCAGAAATATGAGGATGACCAGGGGGACCATAGGTCCGGTCAAGGACAATAGCGGGAGACTGTGTGTTGAGCCGGAAGAGATAAGTGAGGTTTTGAATGAGTACTTCTCTTCGGTATTTACGAATGAGAAGGGGTGTATTACTGAAGAGGACGGTGTGAAACAGACTGGTAAGCTCGAGGAAGTGCTCGTTAGGAGGGAAGATGTGTTGGGGTTTTTGAATAACTTGAAGATAGACAAGTCTCCCGGGCCTGACGGGGTATATCCAAGGATGTTATGGGAAGCAAGGGATGAAATTGCAGAGCCGCTGGCAATGATCTTTTCATCTTCTCTGCTGACGGGGGTGGTACCAGGTGATTGGAGGGTGGCAAATGTTGTGCCCCTGTTCAAGAAAGGGAATAGGAACAACCCTGGGAATTACAGGCCAGTTAGTCTTACTTCGGTGGTAGGCAAGTTGATGGAAAAGGTGCTGAGGGATAGGATTTCTGAGCATCTGGAAAGACACTGCTTGATTCGGGACAGTCAGCACGGTTTTGTGAGGGGTAGGTCTTGCCTCACAAGCCTGATTGAATTCTTTGAGCAGGTGACCAAGCAAGTGGATGAGGGTAAACCAGTGGATGTGGTGTACATGGATTTTAGTAAGGCATTTGATAAGGTCCCCCATGGTAGACTTATGGAGAAAGTCAGGAGGCATGGGATAGTGGGGAATGTGGCCAGTTGGATTAAGAATTGGCTAACTGATAGAAGGCAGAGAGTGGTCTTAGATGGTAAATACTCAGCCTGGAGCCCAGTTACCAGTGGCGTGCCGCAGGGATCAGTTCTGGGTCCTCTCCTGTTTGTGATTTTTATTAACGACTTGGATGAGGAAGTCGAAGGGTGGGTCAGTAAATTTGCAGATGATACAAAGGTTGGTGGAGTTGTGGATACCGAGGAGGGCTATTGTCGTCTGCAGGGGGACTTGGATAGGTTGCAGTGCTGGGCTGAAAAGTGGCAGATGGAGTTTAACCCTGAAAAGTGTGAGGTCGTCCATTTTGGAAGGACAAACATGAATGCAAAATACTGGGTTAACGGTAGGGTTCTTGGGCATGTGGAGGAGCAGAGAGACCTTGGGGTCTATGTGCATAGATCATTGAAAGTTGCAACTCAAGTGGATAGGGCTGTGAAGAAGGCATATGGGGTGTTAGCGTTCATTAGCAGAGGGATTGAATTTAAGAGCCGTGAGGTGATGATGCAGCTGTACAGGACCTTGGTAAGGCCTCATTTGGAGTACTGTGTGCAGTTCTGGTCGCCTCATTTTAGGAAGGATGTGGAAGCCTTGGAGAGGGTGCAGAGGAGATTTACCAGGATGTTGCCTGGAATGGAGAATAAGTCTTACGAGGAAAGGCTGAACATTCTAGGCCTCTTCTCATTAGAAAGGAGAAGGATGAGGGGTGACATGATAGAGGTTTATAAGATGATCAGGGGAATAGATAGGGTAGACAGTCAGAAACTTTTTCCCCGGGTGGAGCAAAGCGTTACAAGGGGTCATAAATTTAAGGTGAAGGGTGGGAGATATAAGGGGGATGTCAGGGGAAGGTTCTTTACCCAGAGAGTGGTCGAGGCATGGAATGCCTTGCCCGGGGAAGTTGTTGAGTCAGAAACTTTAGGGACTTTCAAAAGGCTTTTGGATAGGTATATGGATAAAGGAGAATGATGGGGTATAGATTAAATTGTCCTTGACAGAGGACAAAGGATCGGCACAACATTGTGGGCCGAAGGGCCTGTTCTGTGCTGTATGTTCTATGTTCTATGTTCTTTCCTAATTACGTGCTGTACCTGGATACTAACCTTTTGCGATTCATACACTAGGGCACCCAGATCCCTCTAGATCTCAGAGCTCTGCAATCTCTCACCATTTAGATAATATGCTTCTTTTTTATTCTTCCTGCCAAAGTGGATAATTTCACACTTTCCCATATTATACTCCATTTGCCAGGTCTTTGCCCACTCACTTAACCTATCTATATTCCTTTCTAGCCTCCTTATGTCCTCTTCACAAGTTACTTTCCTACCTATCTTTGTGTCATCAGCAAATTTAGCTACCAAACCTTCAGTCCCTTCATCTAAGTCATTTATATAAATTGTAAAAAGTTGAAACCCCAGCACAGATCCCTGTGGCACACCACTTGTTACATCTTGCCAACCAGAAAATGACCCATTTATTTGCCTACTGTCTCTTTCCTGTTAGCCAGCCAATCTTCTATCCATGCCAATATGTTACCCCCTACACCATGAGCTTTTAGTTTCTGCAATAACCTTTGATGTGGCACGTTATCAAGTGCCTTCTGGAAATCTAAGTACAATACATCCACCGGTTCCCCTTTATCCACAGCACATGTAACTCCCTCAAAAAACTCCAATACATTGGTTAAACATGATTTCCCTTTCACAAAACCATGTTGACTCTGCCTTATTACGTTGAATTTTTCGAAATGCCCTTCTATAATGTCTTTAATAATAGCGTCTAACATTTTCCCTAAGACAGATGTTAAGCTAACTGGCCTGTAGTTTCTTGCTTTCTGTCTCCCTCACTTTTTGAATATAGGAGTTACATTTGCTATTTTCCAATCTAAAGGAACCTTCCCCGAATCTAGGGAGTTTTGGAAAATTAAAAGTAACGCATCAACTATCTTATTAGCCACTTCTTTTAACACCCTAGGATGATGTCCATCAGGATCCGGGGACTTGTCAGCCCACAGCTCCAACAATTTTGTTCAATACCACTTCCCTGGTGATTGTAATTTTATTGTGTTCCTCCCTCCCTCCCACTTCCTGACTTACAGCTAATACTGTATACTTGTATGTTACTTGTATGCTCAATAGTGAAGACCGATGTAAAATATCTGTTCAATTCATCTGCATCTCCTTATTATCCATTATTAATTCCCAGACTCACTTTACATAGGATCAATGCTCACTTTGTTAACTCTTTTCTTTTTTAAATATCTGTAGAAACTCTTACTATCTATCGTTATATTTCTAGCTAGCTTCCTCTTGTACTCTAATTTTACCTTTCTTATCAATCTTTTAGTCATTCTTTGCTGTTTTTTTATATTCTGTCCAATCTTCTGACCTGCCTCCCATCTTTGCATAATTATAGGCTTTTTCTTTAAGTTTGATACTATCTTTAACGGTTTTAGTTAACCAGGGATGGCGGATCCCACCCTTGGAATTTTTCTTTCTTGTTGAAAAGTAACTATTCCGTGTACTCTGAAATATTCCCTTAAATGTCTGCTACTGCATCTCTATTGACCCATTCCTTAACCTGATTTGCCAGTTCACTTTAGCTAGCTCTGCTTTCATGCCCTCATAATTGGCCTTATTTAAGTTTAAAATACTAGTCTTGGATTCACTCTTCTCTACCTCAAACTGAATGTAAAATTCAGTCATATTATGATCGCTGCTACCTCGGGGTGCCTTAACAATGAGGTCATTAATTAATCCTATCTCGTTTCACAATACCAGGTCTAGTTTAGCCTGCTCTCTGGTTGGATCCAGAATGTATTGTTCCAAGAAATTATCCCGAAAACATTCTATGTACTCTTCATCTCGGCTACCTCTGCCCATCTGATTTTTCCAGTCTATATGGAGGTTAAAATCCCTCGTAATTAACGCTGTACATTTCTGACAAGCTGCCATTATTTCTTCCTTTATACCCCATCCTACAGTGTGGTTAATGTCAAGTGGCCTGTACACCACTCCCCCAAATGACTTCTTGTCTTTATGATTGCTCATCTCTAGCAAACTGCTTCTACATCCTGGTGTCCTGACTTAGGTCATCCCTCTCTATTGCGCTAATACCATCATTAATTAATGGAGTTACCCCTTCACCTTTTCCTAACGTCCTGTCCTTCCTAAATGCCATGCACCCTTCAATATTCAGGTACCAATCGATGTCGTCCTGCAGCCATGTCTCTGTAATGACTATCAGATCGTACTTATTTATTTCTATTTCTGCTCTCAGTTCATCTGTTTTGTTTTGAATGCTACGTGCATTCAAATACAGAGCCTTTAGTTTTGTCCTTTTATTATTATTGTAACCTCTAGCCTTATCTGTTGATTTATTCTTAGACTTGTATGCTCTGTCCCTTCCTGTAACAGTATGTTTATCATTTCCCTTTTAATACCTTTCTCTCTTGCCTTGTCTCTACTCCTTGATTTACCATATCTTCCCAAATATGATCCCTTTCCCCCCACTATTCAGTTTAAAACCCTCTCTACTTCCCTAGTTATGTGGCTCGCTAGAACTCCAGCCCCAGCACTGTTCGGGTGTAGTCCATCCCAACGGTACAGCCACCACTTTCCCAGTATTGGTGCCAGTGCCCCAAGAACCGGAACCCACTTCTACCACAACAGTTGTTTTGCATGGAAGGTTGCTTGAAGTACGAGCTATAACGGGGCAATGGGGCATCTGGGACTTGGTTGAATGACAGGACCAACAATCAATCTCATTAACCAATGAAATTGAGGGACTGAGAAACAAACAGGAATAACGGAGAAAAAAATAGGATGAATTAGAGTCAAATCAAGTACAGAAAGAGAAATAGAGCGAGACAAAGAAAGTTTGCATTAAGAGAGAGAAAAAAAGAGACAAAAATTAAAAGCAAGGAAAAAATGTCAATTTTAATTTTGCATTTTAAAAATCTCTAAGAATAATTTACTACCTGCAGGAATGAGATTCCACAATTTCAATTGTTTCCTTTCTGGCCCAGAGAGGTTGATTGGTGTTTCAAGAACATAAATCTCATCATTTAAAGACCTCTTACGCTGTCGAGTACCAGCCCTAACTTCCTGTGGCAAGTGCAGTGAGTATTTAGGGCACAAACACTGCAAGTGCTACTGCAAGTGGTGCAAATTGTCCGGCGATTTGCGGCACCAGCCAACTCATGGGCTATCTCTTCCTCGCCACACATTGCTTGACAATTTACACATTAATAATGGCGGGCCCCATTAAACGCACCATTATTTTGTTGGCAAATTCTGCGCCATTATCAGGGAAAGAAGATGAAACAGTTTAAAGTTAGTGTACGCTGGGAAGATCTTTGCGTCTAATGGGGACAAGAAGTCGGTGCAAGGCCATAGCTGGATCATTGTCTTAACATGCTTGCCCCAAGCAACTTTATGGGTGACTTTTAATAATCTCAGCAATTTAAGAATAAGGAAAGGAAAGCTGATATTGCACTGTTGTTGGAGTATAGTTACTGTAGTCTCTCGATGGATTTAAATATGATGTTACTGAAACTCCCCTGTTAATTGCGAAGATGAATTAAGTGGTTCACTGGAAAATATTGATAGACTCATATTACAGCTGATTAACTCAAGCCCAAAGCCTGCAATTAGAGCTGCAGAGTCATAAGGGTTTAATTCAGCGTGTGTGACTGACCCAGTGATCATTTCCCATTGTCATGTGTAGACAAAATAGATCTTTGTCTACACATTAGAAACCAGCTGGGTGGAAAGAGCTGCCCAGTGCTTTAAAGAAAATGTGCACTTTATATAGCCTTAATATTACTGAGCAATTATGGCACATGAATACTTAATATGCCCCGATGAAATTACATTGTCCTAAATATGATAGTAACTAATATCCAATAAAGAATTGAGGACCAACCTCTTTGCCCAGAAAGCGATGAGAATGTGGAACTCGCTACCACAGGGAGTGTTTGATGTGCATTGCGTAGATGCAGTTAAGGAGCAACTAGATACACATGAGGGAGAAAGGAATAGAAGGATACGCTGATAGAGTGAGATGAAGTAAGCTCATATGGAGCATAAACACTGGCAGAGACCTATTGGGCTGAATGGCCTGTTTCTGTGCATAAAAATGGCTTAGCGTCTCTGTTTAAATATTAGATGTAGCCACTCTGTGATCATTTCGCATGAACGGATTGGGGGGGTGAAATTCATCTTGGCGGTAATGAGAAACAAGCAATAGCGCAGTGGCCGCCCATTTAATACTCCGCTCGATTTTCTTCTCCGTGAGTTATTGGGGGGAGTGTAAAACAGTTGCTGATGTGCTAAAGCCCATTTCGCCCCACTTTACACTTCTAAGCATAAGGCTTTGGCCCCTTTTATTCTTACAGCACTGTTGCCGATGGCAGCCCTGACGTTGGTGGAACACGAGGGAGTGTTGTTGCCTTCAGAGGTTCTCAGGCCCACCTCAGTAGGTGGGATGCC
Organism: Heterodontus francisci; assembly: GCF_036365525.1. NCBI lineage: Eukaryota > Metazoa > Chordata > Chondrichthyes > Heterodontiformes > Heterodontidae > Heterodontus > Heterodontus francisci. Next base: position 2,037,129 of record NC_090403.1, read on the forward strand.
ACGGCAGCCTAGGGTTGGGTTGCCACTGTGTTTTCTGGTGCAGGGGAAGAGAGGGAGATGGAAAGCAGCAAGAACTTAAGGCCTTCCATTTTTATAAAGACTAATCTCTTCGCTCAGAAATATGGCAAGGCATTTCACACAATGAAATACTTTTGATATGCAGTCACCAGAGTTCTTTAAGCAAAGGCTGAAGTCATGCTGTGCACAATATGGTCCCACAGACAGCAAGGCAGTGACATAATGCATAAGTGACCCAATGGGCTGGATTTCCTTATTCTGTCCCTACACAGTCCATTCTAACCTACTGCCCCTATTCTGCCATGACCCCAGCCGAGATTCCTGGATCAGACATTATTATCTATGTCATATCTGAATAAGCGCTTGTTTTGATGGGGTAATAACTGCTTTTGTTTCCAAGACCCCTTAAAACCTTCCTGTCAAAGAATAACAGAAGTAATACAAGAGAAGGGTCATTGCCACATTGCGCTTAATCCAGTGTTCAGTTAACAATATGCAACTGCCATACATATTTAATATGTTTATAGTGTGCTGCCAGCGAGCGCCTGCCAATGACCCCCAGGAGAATCCGACGGGATGGCTGATGTAGTACCAGAAGAGGTAGGATGCAAGAAAAAAGGGGCAAAAGAACCCTAAGACACAGCAGATTTCTTTTCACTGAAGGCCTCACGGGGATTGCCTCCATCGGAAGACTTCAGGGCCTTTCTGTTGCTACAATAACAACAACTTGCATTGATATGGCACCTTTAACAAAGTAAAGCATCCAAAGGCACTTCACAGGAATGATTATCAAACAAACTTTCACATCGAGCCACATAAGGCGATATTAGATCAGGCGAGGGTCAAAAAAGTGGGTTTTAAAGAAAGAAAGACTTGCATTTATATAGTGCCTTTCATGACCACTGAATGTCTCAACGTACTTTACAGCCAATGAAGTACTTTTTAAGTGTAGTCACTGTAGGAAACGCAGCAGCCAATTTATGCACAGCAAGCTCCCACAAACAACAATGTGTTAGTGAACAGATAGTCTGCTTTTGTGATGTTGATTGAGGGATAAATATTGGCCAGGGCACCTCCCCTGCTCTTCTTAAAATAGTGCCATGGGATCTTTATGTCTACTTAAGAGGGAAGGCAAGACTTTGATCATCTAAAAGATAGCACCTCTGACAGTGCTGCACTCCCTCCGTATAGTGTCTGTGGAATTCACTACCCCAGAGTGCAGTGGATGCTGGGACATTGAGTAAATTTAAGGAGGAGATAGACAGATTTTTAATTAGTAAATGTTATGGAGGACGGGCAGGAAAGTGGAGTTGAGGTTGAGATGAGATCAGCCATGATCGTATTGAATGGCAGAGCAGGCTCGAGGGGCTGAATTGCCTATTCCTGCTCCTAGTTCTTATGACCACTGGGTGTCAACTACAATTTGTTATGCTCAAGTCCTGGAGAGGAACTTGAACTCATAACCGTTGGCTCAGAGACAACAGTGCGACCAACTGAGCCACAGCTGATACTACAAGGAGAGAGGGAGAGATAGAGAGCTGAAGAGGTTCAGGGAGAGAATTCCACAGCGTAGGGCCAAAGCAGATGAAGACACGGCTGCCAGTGGTGGAAGGATTAAACTGAGGAATTGAAGGAGCACAGCTCATGTACTGCTATCAGGATTCACCTGTCACACTGGGGAGCAGCAGTAAGATGGCAAAAGAGGGAAATGGGCCAGGAACCCAGGTGCCACCTCCCTGTCAGCATTATGCAGTGGGAGGGGAAGGGGCAGCAAACCTGGGGGACGGGGAGGGGGAGGACATTGATGCCAAGATGGCTAGTGGTAGGTGCCAACACCCGACTGTCTGTGTTATTTTTGCTGCTAAATTCCCACGACATTTAGGGTATAATAATCGAGGAACATTCACATCAACAGATTTATAAACAAAGATTATCCAAGGACTTTCCATGAAGAAGAAACTCCATTAAATCATTAACTTGATGATCTCTGGCGGCAAACTGGCCCTAATGGTGCCTGCTAATTAGTATTGAACTCATTGCCGTCTGATAGCATGCACTCATGTTGCCTGCACACTGGACTCAGAATACCTGACAGTCTTCAGCTTGTTGACAGTTTTATCTCTTTTCCAGTCTTAGGCCCTTTAAACTTTGCCCTTTGCCCATAGAGCTATTTAACGAAGGGATCTGGTGTAACTTGAAACAAAGATTTATATTTGTATCATACTGTATCGGGTCGCAAACATTTCCAAAGTGCTTCACACACAAGAATTATTTTATATTGGCAAATCTGGCAGCCATTTTGCACACAAGATCCCACAGGTATCAAGGACCAATTTAATTCATTCAGGTGGTGCAGGGTTGAGTGGGGTGGGAATATTGGCCACGATTAAGGGGGAACTCTCTGCTTTTCTTCCAGTTGTGCCACAGCATCTTTAATATCTGTACCAGCAGGATAGGCAGACATGACCTGTCAGGCCTCACGTGAGCTGACAGCACCTCCAACAATGTGGCACTCCCACAGGCCTGCACCACAGCCTGGGCCCAGATTATGCGTTCCGCCAACAAACTAGACTCTGTGTTGGGAGAAAGATTTGAAATGAAAATAAAGCTTTTGGCCAATGCTGTATTCTTTTACAGTGCTATGGAATGAACTAAAACTAAAATGAAAAGAAATCGGGTGACAAATTACAAGCCACTCATGTGAGTAACTATAAGGGGTGGCGGTGGCGTAGTGGTATTGTCACTGGACTAGTAACCCAGAGACCCAGGGTATTGCTCTGGGGACATGGGCTCAAATCCCACCACAGCAGAAGGTGGAATTTGAATTCAATTTTAAAAATCTGGAATTAAAAAGCTAGTCTATTGATGGTCATGAAACCATTGCCGATTGTAAAAACCCATCTGGTTCACTAATGTCCTTTAGGGAAGGAAATCTGCTGTCCTTAGCTGGTCTGGCCTACATGTGACTCCAGACCCACAGCAATGTGGTCGACTCTTACATGCCCTCTGAAATGGCCTAGCAAGCCACTCAGTTAGGGCAATTCGGGATGGGCAATAAATGCTGGCCTGGCCAGCGACGCCCACATCCCATGAATGAATGAATAAAAAAAAAGAAAGAGAACAGCTTACCTTGAATTAAACATGTTTTGTCATTTATTCATTTTTGCCATTTCTCCAGGGTATATTTAAATGTAAATTAGGGCGGCACAGTGGCGCAGTGGTTAGCACCGCAGCCTCACAGCTCCAGGGACCCGGGTTCAATTCCTGGTACTGCCTGTGTGGAGTTTGCAAGTTCTCCCTGTGTCTGCGTGGGTTTTCTCCGGGTGCTCCGGTTTCCTCCCACAAGCCAAAAGACTTGCAGTTTGATAGGTAAATTGGCCATTATAAATTGTCACTAGTATAGGTAGGTGGTAGGGAAATATAAGAACAGGTGGGGATGTTTGGTAGGAATATGGGATTAGTGTAGGATTAGTATTAATGGGTGGCTGATGTTCGGCACAGACTCGGTGGGCCGAAGGGCCTTTTTCAGTGCTGTATCTCTAATCTAATCTAAATCATTTCTGATTTTCTGATCTATTACCTTGTAAAATTGCTTCCTGATCAAATAATCTTGTTAATTTATCTCTACTAACACAACAATACACAGTAGTTGCAAAGGGAAATGTTTAATTCATATAAGTAATTTTTTTTTTTAAAGATGATTTATTCCTTCAAATGAACAAATCTGTGGAACTTCCTGGCTGGATTATCCCCTACAAGGAGCTGATTTTCCAGTATGTGTTGGCAGCAAGGGGGCATTGCCCACTGGCTATAGATGTTGAGTGATTTTCCAATAAGCATAATCAGAATGTAAAATTTCTCACTGCCAGTGTGAAACATTTTTCACCACCAGTGTGTAATGTTTTTCACTGCCAGTGTATAACACTTCTCAACACCAGTGTGTAAAATGTCTCACTGCCAGTATGTTACGTTTCTCAATGCCAGTGTGTAACACTTCTCAACACCAGTGTGTAAAATTTCTCACAGCCAGTGTGTTATGCTTCTCACTACCAGTGCGTAACACTTCTCAATGCCAGTGTGTAAAATTTCTCACTGTCAGTGTGCAACATTTCTCATTCTCACTGCCAGTGTATAACACTTCTCAATGCCAGTGTGTAATGTTTCTCACTGCCAATGTGTAAAGTTTCTCACTGCCAGTGTGTAAAATATCTCACTGCCAGCGTGTAACAGCTCTCATTCTCACTGCCAGTTCATAATGCTTCTCACTGTTACTGTGTAACATTTCTCACTGCTAGTGTTTAACACTTCTCACCATCAGTGTATAATACTTTTCACTGCCAGTGTTTAATGCTTCTCACAGCCAGTGTTTAACCCTTCTCACTGCCAGTATGTACTTGGCAAGTTTGCCCTGAGAGAATATGTGCCAGCATTGCCAAAGTGGTTGTGCAATTGATGGGCATTGAGCAATCCAGCAAACAAAGAAATAATTTGCATTTATCTGGCATCCTATCACATGGTGAGGACGTCCCACAGTGACTCATATTCCCAACAAATTCTTTTTGAATTGCAGTCATAGCTGTTAGGGAGATAAACAGGGCAGTCAATTTGTACAAGGCCAACTCCCGCAATTGGCAAATGAGATGATTGGCTAATTAATCTGTTTTTGGTTGTGTTGGTTGAGGGAGGAATGTTGGCCAAGATTTCTCCAAATGGAATCTTGCACAGCATTTACCTGGATCTAGAACAGGCAGACAAGCCTTAGTTTGGCATCTCATCCGAAAGAAACACCTCCAATAACACAGCAGCACCCTCAATATTGCCTGCGTGTCAGTCTCTGTTGGAGCTCAAGGCCTCTTGTGCGTCTTGAAATGTCAAACTCTCAATCAGTGATGAGAGTTTTATGAACTGAGCCAAGATGACCTTCAGTAGCTTTTCCACCACATTCCATATTTTGTTGCATGAACTATAATCAGGTTAGTCAGTATGTACATGCTGAGCACCTGCTGTGTTGGTGCTGATAATCAGTAATTATAAATGCAGTTAAAATGAGTTGAAATCGAACCTATGCAGCACTAATAGTGAACAAGTTAATTATGCCCATTATTTTAACCAACCCCAGTAAAGGGTTTGCACCCATGCTTTGCCACAATAGTACATAGAGGAATTTTATTTGAATGCACTAACACTTTCCTTACTAATATTACAAAGCATAATTTCAATCCAAAAGAATTATAACCCACCATGAGGCTTACACTGACTGAACATAGAATAACATAGAAATTATAAGACTGGAACAGGCTGTTGATTAGATTAGAGATTAGAGATACAGCACTGAAACAGGCCCTTCGGCCCACCGAGTCTGTGCCGAACATCGGCCACCCATTTATACTAATCCTACACTAATCCCATATTCCTACCAAACATCTCCACCTGTCCCTATATTTCCCTACCACCTACCTATACTAGTGACAATTTATAATGGCCAATTTACCTATCAACCTGCAAGTCTTTTGGCTTGTGGGAGGAAACCGGAGCACCCGGAGAAAACCCACGCAGACACAGGGAGAACTTGCAAACTCCACACAGGCAGTACCCGGAATCGAACCCGGGTCCCTGGAGCTGTGAGGCTGCGGTGCTAACCACTGCGCCACTGTGCCGCCCTGTTGGAGCCAAACAGGCCACGTGAGCAGTAACTCTAATCTCATGGGCTGGATTTTCAGCCCCAGGCAGCTGGGAGCTAAAAAGAGCCCCGCCTGCTGGCTTGCCTGTTCCCCGGCTCCATCCTGCCTCCAGGCCATTTTTGTGGAGGTGGGATCAAGAGCAGGCAGGGCTACCAGCCTGTATGTGGTGGGTAGCCTATCAGGCTCCTTAAGGCAAATTAAAGGAGGCCGACTGGAATTTTCCAGTCGGCCTCCAGATTCCTGCAGGTGGGAGGGGGCATCGTAGATGGCTTGAGGTGTCCTCCTGGCAGCAGGCCAAGGGGCCAGCACTCCAGGCAGGCCTAGAGGCCCTGCCTGCCTGCCTGAGGACAGAGGCAGCTGCAGGCCAACCTGTAGAGGGGTTCCCCTCCCCTCCCCCCCCCACCCCCCACTCCCACTCCCCGCACAACGGTGGCCTGGCTGTAAAAGCCATTTATTTCTTTAGATTTGAACAAGTTGGGGAGAGAGTGCCTCCATATTGAAGCACCCTCTCTCTTACTTACTTTCTATTGCAGACTGCTGCTGCTTTCAAGCTGGAAGGCCTCTGATTGGCCCACCAGCTTAGCGAGCCTACCTGCCATCGCTAATTGAATGGTGAACCTGTCTCCAGGCCAATTAAGGGGACACCCCGTGAAAATCACAATGAGTGACTGTTTCCCCCTCAGGGCAGATTCAGCAACCGGAAACAGTCCCCACCACTGTTTCCAGCCCCTGGATGGAAAATCTTGCCCCATGTACCTACCTGCTACCTTTATTCACCGTCCCTTCAAACTATTCTTAAATGTTCTCTGCTTCAATCATTAATGTTGGAAGTGAATTCCCCAGCTTGGCAACCCTTTGTGTAAAAACAAAATTCTGCTGCTTTCTATCCTAAATCACTTACGTTTAATTTTACCTCAGTGTCCTCTAGACCACTTATCAATGGAAATATTCTGTTTCTTTATACTTTGTCCCTTCCTTTCATAATTTTAAACACTTCTTTCAAATCATCCTGTAACTTCCCGTTCTAACGAAAACAGAGCCAATTTTTCATCTTTATTCATATTTGCATTTCCTCCTATCAGGCAGTATCCTGGTGAATTTGCATTGCATCCTCTTGAAAACATCAACATCCTTTGGTGTGGAGCCCAAAACTGCACACAGTACTGTAACTAACTACGGTCTGATTAATGAGAACAGAAAGTGCTGGAAATACTCAGCATGTCTGGCAGCATCTATGTAGAGAGAAACAGAGTTAATGTTTCAGGTCTGTGACCTTTCATCAGAATTGGCAAAAGTTAGAAATGTAACAATCTTTGAGCAAGTGAAAGGGGGGAGTGGGGGAAGAAGAACAAGAAGGAAGGACTGTGATAGGATGGAGGGGGCGAGAGATTAAATGACAAATGTCATGGAACAGAATGCAAATGGAGTGCTAAATAGTTGTACTGAAAGACAAAGCACGAGACCAGAGAGAGTGTTAATGGCAAAATAGTGAACAGCTCTGTCCAAAAACAAAAACATGAAAAATAGGTTTAAGACCAGCACATGGTTAAAAAATAAAAAAAATATATATATATTGAAATTATTGAACTCAATATTGAGTCCATAAGGCTGTAGAGTGGCTAATTGGAAGATGAGATGCTATTCCTTGAGCTTGCGTTGATGTTCACTGGAACACCGCAGCAGGCCGAGGACAGAAATGTGGGCATGGGAACAAGGTGGTGAATTAAAATGGCAAGCAAGGCCTAATTAAGGTGGCTTTTTCAATGTCCTTATCTGTTGTTAACATGCTGTTTATCCATCCCCCCTCCCCTCCCCTCCCCTCCCCCTCCCCCTCCCGAGTATCTGGACTTCAGCCATGGCTCAGTTGGCAGCAATCTTACCTCTGAGTCAGAAGGTTGTGGATTCAAGTCCCACTTCAAGACTTGAACACAAATGTCAAAAAGGTACAGTGTTGAGGGATTGCTGCACTGTTAGAGTTGCTGCCTTTTGGATGAGATGTTAAACAGAGGCCCTATCTCCTCTCTCAAGTGGATGTGAAAGATTTCATGGCACTATTTTGAAGATGAGCAGGCGGGTTATCTCTGGTTTCCTGGCCAATATTTATTCATCCTGCAATCAACATCACAAACACAGATTATCAGGTCATTATCACATTGCTGTTTGTGGGAGCTTGCTGTGCTCAAATTGGCTGCTGCGTTTCAACATTATGACACTGAGTACATTTCTGAAGTACTTAATTGGCTGTAAAGCACTTTGGGATGTCCTGTAGTTGTGAAAGGCGTTATACACTTGCAGGCTTTTCTTTCTGCTCGCCTCCACAGCGACAAGACTACCTCATTCCGAGTTGTGTACTTGTAAACAAATGTATTGCATCACACTTTCTGCCATCTTTTCACCCATTCCCCCAAACTTATTACTATCCCTTTGCATTTTCCTACGGTCTTCAGAATTATTTACTATGCCTCCTATTTCAGCATCATCTGCTGCAGTTCAAGGAGAAAGCCAGCTTCTCAGGGGAAACTTGCGATAGGCAGTAAATGTGGGATTTGCCCATGATGTCTGTACCCCGATAATGAATGTCTAGATATATATATATAAAAACAAGATATGGGGCAGAATTTTACTAGCCCCTGGGTGGAAGGCTAGGAGGAAGGGGGGGGGGCAGTAAAATGTTGGGGAGCCATGTCAAGATGGCTGCCTGACATAGTTTCGCCACTAGCGGTGGGACCTGAAGCGTAGCTTCTGCCTGCCGACCAGAGGTTACATAAGGGGCCATTTGAGGGGCCGCCTTTTGAACATGGGTATCGTGATTGTCCCTCTGTCACTCCCAAGTCTCATGTACAGAACCACTATCATCACAGACCCATGAAAACCCTGGGCCTAAATAGACATCTATCATCAAGTGACTCGCCTCCTACAAGCTAAATGAGTAGTGGTCCAATGGGTCTTCACTCTTCTGCAATTATCTGACCTGATTACGCAGTGGTGCCCAGCTGGTCTATGGAAACTGGCACTTGATGGCAAATTTGAATAGGAAGGGACGTAGGGTTCCAAATCCTTCAGGATTGTCCCGGAGTCTCCAGGAATTGAAGATTAATCTTCAGGACACTGCTGCGAGCAATCCTGGAGAAAAATAATAGGGGCAATAAAAAAATGTTTTTTCTCTCTTTGAACACTTTGGCTTATTACTTATAAGAGAAACACTGAAGGTAGAAAAAAGGGCAGTTTAACTAATGCTGAGAATCACACATTCAGGTGACAAAGAGTCTGTTTGCTTCTCAATTGGCTTAAAAAAGGTGACACGTCACAGGGCTGGGGGTGATGGGGGGAGGGGGCGGGTGGAGGGGGGGGTGGTGCCCTGTTGGTAGACCAATGGAGGCAGGGCAGTGGGAGATGAGTGGTCCTGAGAGAAAACCTCCCAGGGATATGTCAAACCAGAGTAACTCCAGAGGGGAGCGCACTGAAGTTGTTCTCTCCAGACTTGCATATTTAGATGACAAGAGACAGAAAGTATCTCAAGGTCTCAGATTACTGAAGGCTCATTTGATGCTGGGCAACCTGCCTTCAGCTGTTACATAGGGACATCGTGACCTTATATCACATTATGCAAGTCAGCTGAACAGGTTTGTTGCCTCGTAACTGCTGATTACATGCCTGCCGTGTGCCATCCTTTTTTTTTTAACCAAACACAGGGATGTTGCCACATCCTGTCACCTTCTGTACAATGAAGTGTCACTCGACGACCTTTACTGGTTCTTGTGTCACTGACTTTTGTGCTTTTCCCAGCTTTCTATGCACCTAGAGGCTCCTGTATTTCACACAAACCTCATGCTCTGTTACCTTACTTCAGAGTGTGCAGAAGCCAGCCAGAAATATGCAAAGTGCCAAAACGTTAAAATAGAATGTCAAGTAACTTTCCCTTATCCTTTAGAAATGGCTTTCCATTCATCAGAGAAGTGATAATGGAAAATTTGAACGCTGTCACATTTATGATGGCAACCAAGATGCCAGCTAAAAAAAAACCAAATCACAGTGTTGTCAGTCTTTTATTGCTATATGTGTCATTTTAAGCACAGTGGAGACTGGGTAGCAATCTAGAATCACAAGCAGCACACTCACTAATCAAAAATAAACACTTGCATTTATGTTGCGTCTTATCACATCATCAAAGGAAGTCATGGAAGCATTGAAATGAGTCAAATGACCTGTTAGTGTGACATATATTCCTGGAGAGTCTTGTTGCAGCACAGTTGCATGCTTGTTTTCCATGGCCTCACTCCTCCCCATCTCTGTAACCTCTTCCAGTCCCACAACCCTTCGAGATCTCTGCACTCCTCCAGTCCTGGCCTTTTGCACGTCCCCTATTTTATTCCCTCCTCCATTGGTGTCCGTGCCTTCAACTGCCAAGACCCGAGCTCTGAGATTCCCTCCCTAAACCTCTCGGCATCTCTAACACTAAGTCCTCCTTTAAGATGCTCCTTAAAATCTAAAATAAAAGCAAAATACTGTGGATGCTGGAAATCTGAAATAAAAACATAAAGTGCTGGAAATACTCAGCAGGTCTGGCAGCAGGGTTAACAGAGTTAAGGTTTCAGGTCTGTGACCAGCTCTGATGAAAGGTCACAGAAGCTTAGAAAATAGGCGACATGTTTAGAGAGAGGCTCTGGATCGGCGCAGGCTTGGAGGGCCGAAGGGCCTGTTCCTGTGCTGTAATTATCTTTGTTCTTTGTAGCAGCCCTAACTTTTTGTTGATCCATAATTAGACTCTTTCTTTGGTACCTGAATAGTGATGGGTTACATTGTGGATAAGCTCCACAATGAGGTGATCCAATAAATTCACAATCAAGTACAAATCACAGAAAACCATTTGCATTATTGATGCAACTCAATCCTTTCAGAATTCGCCTTTGCCAGTTCGTATCATTTAAACAAAATGGGGTCTAGGTGGGATGACATTCCTTGACTTATGCTCAAAGGATCTGGATCTTTGTCTACTACTAGTTTAAGTTTTCAATACTGATCAGGAAATAAACTGATATTCAAAAATGTAACTTGTGGCATGTTTCTTGCTGATCAACATATACCTGGCTTATGACTGCAAGTGGGAGAACTCCATTAATATTTAACACTTTTTCTTATTCATTTGTGGGATTGAGTGTTTCTGGCTCGGCTGGCATTTCTTACCCTTGAATGGAGTGCCTTGCTAGACCATTTTGGAGGGTATTTTAAGAGTCAACAACATTGCTGTGGGTCTGGAATCACAGGTAGGTCAAAACAGGTGAGAGTGGCAGATTTCCTTCCCTAAAGGACATTAGTGAACCACGTGGGCTGATATAACAATGGTCTCGTGGTCATCATTAGACTAGCCTTTTTATTTTCAGATTTATTAATTGACTTCATATTTCACCATCTATGGTGGGATTTGAACCCATGTTCCCAGAGCATTAGCAAATACTCTGAATTATGAGCCCAGTGACATTACCACTATGCCATCACCTTCCTCCCAGAACACTTAGCATTCCTCAATATGAAGAGTGTGTGGCATGCCTGCCCTCCTTCTCAATATAAATGATGGATTGGATGTTCATCAAATGTCAGGGCATCAGTGCTTGGGGTCAGCCAGAGTCTTAGACAATCAGGTTGTGAGACTTCACAGCAACAAATGCCAGAGAAAATTTGCGATGGGCTGTAAATTCCAGCAGGTTGTGGAGAGATGAAGGAGCAGTGGTTGTCAACTTGGGTCTCACCAGCTCTGTACTATATACACAAGAATAATCTGACAATAATATTGCCATAAAACATCCTACTTACTGCACCCATTTGAAGTTTGGATCAGCTTTTGTTTTCATCCAGTGATGTTTTGCTTTTAAATTTGCTCAGACAACTTCATTTTCAAACTCACAGCAAGAGCAAGACCGTATTAAAATCTGTCTGGAATTCTTTCTCCACTGGTTGTTAAGGCCCTGTCTGTTTCTTCCTATTATTATTCAACATCTCACAGACCTATTCAAAGATGAGAAGGGAGTCCTCACCAGTGGTGTCCTGATCAATATTCCTTCTCCAACCAATTTGTTTGTTGATTTAGGAACATAAGAACAGGAAGCGGCCACTCAGCCCCTTAAGTCTGTTCCACTATTCAATTAAATCATGGCTGATCTGTATCTTAATTCCATTTAGCTGCCTTGGTGCCATATCCTTTCATCCCCTCATGTAAGAAAAAAACTATCTAGCTCAGTTTTGAAATGTTCATTTGACCCTCAGCCTCAGAGAGAGATTCGGATTCCCAATACCCTCTGTGTGAATAACTGGTTCCTGAGATCAGCCCTGAACAGCCTAACTCTAATTTTAAGCTAACACCCCCCTGTTCTGGACTCCCTCCCCTGCCACCAGAGAAAATCTTACTTCCAGTGACCCTATCAGAAGCTTGCGGAATCCTGTTGTGATGGAGGATGACTACCATGTTTGTCGACATAACACTGCACCTCAGTATAACTCAGTGGAGGTGAAATGATTTGAACCATTTGAGAGACCTGACAAGTGATATATAAATGCGAGACTTGTTTTTTTTGCATTTTGCAAACATTAATCAGAATTTTCTGAAACTATATGCCTCGGCTTGAAATTACCGATAATGAGGAATATTCTGAGTTTTCTACCTCCACATTGCATCTTGAGATGAGGTGAAACTTTTATTGGAGCTCTGCTCCTGGATGAACGTGTTTACGATCGGTACACAAAATAACGATAGCACATTCAGCCTCAAGTAAAACTTCAATATCAGACTGATTTCTTTCACTGTTCAACCACAAATTGAATTTTGTGCAGCCTGAGCCTCGGCATATTAATTTACAATTAGGGAAATTAAGTTCTTCCCTGCATTTAGATAATTGCAAAGTCTGGAGTCTGAGTTTCACTTGTTCCTTTGCCATTTCATAGGAAGCCAGACAAGTTCAACTCTGGAGGAACATAAGAACAATCACGGACAGGAAAAGTCCCTCCAGCCCATCCAGCTTACCCCACTCAATGGGGATACCTTGTACATTACTATATAGACACTCTCCACCCCTCCAAAAGCTTGTGATTTCCTGGGAGAGGCAGAAGAAACAGATAGAAACCCAGGCCAATTTAGGTGGGGGTGGGGGAGAGGGTGGGTGGGGTGAAATATGGGAAGTCCCTCTCTGACAGGCAATTGGAACAGGTCCAGGAGACCTTTCTGGCCCTGGAAGAGTGGGAGAATTTGGGAGAAACATGAAATTCAGGAGACCCAGTAGGATGGTAGGATGCATTGATGTGTAGCAGCTTTTTCGGGAGCAGCGTGTGAGCGAGTGAGCAGCTGGGAAAGTCAGTTTGAAAGTAAATTTAATTTCCTTTTGTTTTTCGGCGGAGGCCAGGGGGCTGCTGGGTAAGTAAAACACTATATATTTGGGCGGTTTAAAATAACTTTCCTTTCAGTGCAGCAGCTTTTTCGGGAGCAGCGTGTGAGCGAGTGAGCAGCTGGGAAAGTCAGTTTGAAAGTAAATTTAATTTCCTTTTGTTTTTCGGCGGAGGCCAGGGGGCCGCTGGGTAAGTAAAACACTATATATTTGGGCGGTTTAAAATAACTTTCCTTTCAGTGCAGCAGCTTTTTCGGGAGCAGCGTGTGAGCGAGTGAGCAGCTGGGAAAGTCAGTTTGAAAGTAAATTTAATTTCCTTTTGTTTTTCGGCGGAGGCCAGGGGGATGCTGGGGAAGTAAAACACTATATATTTGGGCGGTTTAAAATAACTTTCCTTTCAGTGCAGCAGCTTTTTCGGGAGCAGCGTGTGAGCGAGTGAGCAGCTGGGAAAGTCAGTTTGAAAGTAAATTTAATTTCCTTTTGTTTTTCGGCGGTGGCCAGGGGGCTGCTGGGGAAGTAAAACACTATATATTTGGGCGGTTTCTGAACCCGAGACACCACACTTGTAGTGTCTCCCACCCGCCCTCCTCCTCTAACCAAAAAAAAGGACTCGGTGGGGTGTTTATAAGGTAAGGCTTTTTCGATTTCTCTGGTTTTATTGTGATTGGTAAAAACTTTTCGTTCCTTTTTCATTGAACTAAGTTTAAACTTAAGATTAAAAATGGCAGGAGATCTCAGACCCGTGTCATGCTCCTCTTGCTCAATGTGGGAGCTCAGGGACATGGCTGATGACCCTGACTCCTTCACGTGCAGGAAGTGTGTCCAGCTGCAGCTCTTGTTAGACCGCATGACGGCTCTCGAGCTGCGGATGGACTCACTTTGGAGCATGCGCGATGCTGAGGAGGTCGTGGATAGCACGTTTAGTGAATTGGTCACACCGCAGATTAGGATTGCTGAGGGAGAAAGGGAATGGGTGACCAAAAGGCAGAGAAAGAGCAGGAAGGCAGCGCAGGAGTCCCCTGCGGTCATCTCCCTCCAAAACAAGTATACCGTTTTGGATACTGTTGAGGGAGATGGCTCACCAGGGGAAGGCAGCAGTAGCCAGGTCCATGGCACCGTGGCTGGCTCTGCTGTTCAGAAGGGCGGGAAAAAGAGTGGAAGGGCTATAGTCGTAGGGGATTCGATTGTAAGGGGAGTAGATAGGCGGTTCTGTGGTCGAAAACGAGGCTCCCGAATGGTATGTTGCCTCCCAGGTGCACGGGTCAGGGACGTCTCAGATCGGCTGCAGAACATTCTAAAGGGGGAGGGTGAACAGCCAGTTGTCATTGTGCACATAGGCACTAATGATATAGGTAAAAAATGGGATGAGGTCCTACAAGCAGAGTTTAGGGAGTTAGGAGCCAAGTTAAAAAGTAGGACCTCAGAGGTAGTAATCTCAGGATTACTACCAGTGCCACGTGATAGTCAGAGTAAAAATGAAAGAATAGTCAGGATGAATGCGTGGCTTGAGAGATGGTGCAGGAAGGAGGGGTTCAGATTTTTGGGACATTGGGACCGGTTCTGGGGGAGGTGGGACTATTACAAATTGGACGGTCTCCACCTGGGCCGGACTGGAACCAATGTCCTTGGAGGTGCTTTTGCTAACGCTGTTGGGGAGGGTTTAAACTAATGTGGCAGGGGGATGGGAACCAATTGAGGTCAGTTGACAGTAAGGAGGTAGTAACAAAAGCCTGTAAGGAACTGGATAATGAAGTCAGTGTGACTAAGGGGAAGAGCAGGCAGGGAGCAGATGATGAATATAAAGGGACTGGTGGTCTGAGGTGCATTTGTTTTAATGCAAGAAGTGTAGTTGGTAAGGCAGATGAACTTAGGGCTTGGATTAGTACCTGGGAGTATGATGTTATTGCTAGTACTGAGACTTGGTTGAGGGAAGGGCATGATTGGCAACTAAATATCCCAGGATATCGATGCTTCAGGCGGGATAGAGAGGGAGGTAAAAGGGGTGGAGGAGTTGCATTACTGGTCAAAGAGGACATCACAGCTGTGCTGAAGGAGGGCACTATGGAGGACTCGAGCAGTGAGGCAATATGGACAGAACTCAGAAATAGGAAGGGTGCGGTAACAATGTTGGGGCTGTACTACAGGCCTCCCA
This sequence comes from Heterodontus francisci, assembly GCF_036365525.1. Lineage (NCBI taxonomy): Eukaryota > Metazoa > Chordata > Chondrichthyes > Heterodontiformes > Heterodontidae > Heterodontus > Heterodontus francisci. The sequence goes on from NC_090403.1 coordinate 2,052,353, forward strand.
ACAGCGAGCGTGAGATAGAGGTACAAATATGTAAACAGATTATGGAAAGATGTAGGAGCAACAGGGTGGTGGTGATAGGAGATTTTAATTTTCCCAACATTGACTGGGATTCGCTTAATGTTAGAGGTCCAGATGGAGCAGAATTTGTAAGGAGCATCCAGGAGGGTTTTCTAGAGCAGTATGTAAATAGTCCAACTCGGGAAGGGGCCATACTGGACCTGGTGTTGGGGAATGAGCCCGGCCAGGTTGTTGAAGTTTCAGTAGGGGACTACTTTGGGAATAGTGATCACAATTCCGTAAGCTTTAAAATACTCATGGACAAAGACGAGAGTGGTCCTAAAGGAAGAGTGCTAAATTGGTGGAAGGCCAACTATACCAAAATTCGGCAGGAGCTGGGGAATGTAGATTGGGAGCAGCTGTTTGAAGGTAAATCCACATGTGATATGTGGGAGGCTTTTAAAGAGAGGTTGATTAGCGTGCAGGAGAGACATGTACCTGTGAAAATGAGGGATAGAAATGGCAAGATTAGGGAACCATGGATGACAGGTGAAATTGTGAGACTAGCTAAGAGGAAAAAGGAAGCATACATAAGGTGTAGGCGGCTGATGAAAGACGAAGCTTTGAAAGAATATCGGGAATGTAGGACCAATCTGAAACGAGGAATTAAGAGGGCTAAAAGGGGTCATGAAATATCTTTAGCAAACAGGGTTAAGGAAAATCCCAAAGCCTTTTATTCATATATAAGGAGAAAGAGGGTATCTAGAGAAAGGATTGGCCCACTAAAGGACAAAGGAGGAATGTTATGCTTGGACTCAGAGAAAATGGGTGAGATTCTAAACGAGTACTTTGCATCGGTATTCACCGAGGAGAGGGACATGACGGATGTTGAGGTTAGGAACAGATGTTTGATTACTCTAGGTCAAGTCGGCATAAGGAGGGAGGAAGTGTTGGGTATTCTAAAGGGCATTAAGGTGGACAAGTCCCCAGGTCCGGATGGGATCTATCCCAGGTTACTGAGGGAAGCGAGAGAGGAAATAGCTGGGGCCTTAACAGATATCTTTGCAGCATCCTTAAACACGGGTGAGGTCCCGGAGGACTGGAGAATTGCTAATGTTGTCCCCTTGTTTAAGAAGGGTAGCAGGGATAATCCAGGTAATTATAGACCGGTGAGCCTGACGTCAGTGGTAGGGAAGCTGCTGGAGAAGATACTGAGGGATAGGATCTATTCCCATTTGGAAGAAAATGGGCTCATCAGTGATAGGCAACATGGTTTTATGCAGGGAAGGTCATGTCTTACCAACTTAATAGAATTCTTTGAGGAAGTGACAAAGTTGATTGATGAGGGAAGGGCTGTCGATGTCATATACATGGACTTCAGTAAGGCGTTTGATAAGGTTCCCCATGGCAGGCTGTTGGAGAAAGTGAAGGCGCTTGGGGTCCAAGGTGTACTAGCTAGATGGATAAAGAACTGGCTGGGCAACAGGAGACAGAGAGTAGCAGTAGAAGGGAGTTTCTCAAAATGGAGACGTGTGACCAGTGGTGTTCCACAGGGATCCGTGCTGGGACCACTGTTGTTTGTGATATACATTAATGATTTGGAGGAAAGTATAGGTGGACTGAATAGCAAATTTGCAGACGACACTAAGATTGGTGGAGTAGCAGATAGTGAAGGGGACTGTCAGAGAATACAGCAGAATATAGATAGATTGGAGAGTTGGGCAGAGAAATGGCAGATGGAGTTCAATCAGGGCAAATGCGAGGTGATGCATTTTGGAAGATCCAATTCAAGAGTGAACTATACAGTAAATGGAAAAGTCCTGGGGAAAATTGATGTCCAGAGAGATTTGGGTGTTCAGGTCCACTGTTCCCTGAAGGTGGCAACGCAGGTAAATAGAGTGGTCAAGAAGGCATACGGCATGCTTTCCTTCATCGGACGGGGCATTGAGTACAAGAGTTGGCAGGTCATGTTACAGTTGTATAGGACTTTGGTTCGGCCACATTTGGAATACTGCGTACAGTTCTGGTCGCCACATTATCAAAATGATGTGGATGCTTTGGAGAGGGTGCAGAGGAGGTTCACCAGGATGTTGCCTGGTATGGAGGGCGCTAGCTATGAAGAGAGGTTGAGTAGATTAGGATTATTTTCATTAGAAAGACGGAGGTTGAGGGGGGACCTGATTGAGGTGGACAAAATCATGAGAGGTCTAGACAGGGTGGACAGCAAGAGGCTTTTTCCCAGAGTGGGGGTTTCAATTACTAGAGGACACGAGTTCAAAGTGAAAGGGGAAATGTTTAGGGGGGATATGCGTGGAAAGTTCTTTACGCAGAGGGTAGTGGGCACCTGGAACGCGTTGCCAGCGGAGGTGGTAGACGCGGGCACGATGGAGTCTTTTAAGATGTATCTAGACAGATGCATGAATGGGCAGGAAGAAAAGAGATACAGAACCTTAGAAAATAGGCGACATGTTTAGAGAGAGGATCTGGATCGGCGCAGGCTTGGAGGGCCGAAGGGCCTGTTCCTGTACTGTAATTATCTTTGTTCTTTGTTCTTCTTTGTCTGCAGGTGTGTCATCTGTGGAAGGTGCTACAGTTTTTTTTTTAGTTTTAGTTTTTAGTTTTAGAGATACAGCACTGAAACAGGCCCTTCGGCCCACCGAGTCTGTGCCGACCATCAACCACCCATTTATACTAATCCTACACTAATTCCATATTCCTACCGCATCCCCACCTGTTCCTATATTTCCCTACCACCTACCTATACTAGGGGCAATTTTATAATGGCCAATTAACCTATCAACCAGCAAGTCTTTGGCATGTGGGAGGAAACCGGAGCACCCGGAGGAAACCCACGCAGACACAGGGAGAACTTGCAAACTCCACACAGGCAGTACCGAGAATTGAACCCGGGTCGCTGGAGCTGTGAGGCTGCGGTGCTAACCACTGCGCCACATTTCCCCATGAAAGGGGTGGGGGAGGAGGAGCATGGGGTAGAAACTATTGGGCAAGTCCTTTTTAGGTTAGGCAGCCTTTTTATGACATCTGAACTAATTATTTCCTCAAATGTTTAACCAATCTGATAACATAAATGGGTACAATATCCGAGATGTGATCTGCTGTTTCCGTACACAATAGGTGCTTAATCGGAAAATTGCAAACAGCGCATCAGAAATTTCCCTCACTGTGCCCGTCCTCCCCCCATCCCGCCTCCACTTCCCACAATAAGCTGCCTGCTGTGTGCAAGTTCCAAGAGGGCCTTGGAAAATTTAACCCCAGTGACCCCTGGATGCTCCCAAAAAACACTTTTCTCCCCTCCTCTTCTGAAGTTGTTTACTTGATTGGCATCCCAGCCCCATCATCTTCAACATTCATTCCTTCCCCCACCATTGGCATATCTTGGCTGCAGTTTGTACCATCTACAGGAGTGTCTGCAGCAACTCGCCAAGGCTTCTTGCTTGACAGCACCTCGCAAACCTGCAACTTCTACCACCTAGAAAGCCAAGGGCACCAGGTCCATGGGAACACCACCACCTCTAAGTTCCCCTCTGGGTCACATACCATCCTGACTTGGACATACATCATTATTCCTTCGTCGGCATTGGACCATAAATCCTGGAATTCCCGACCTAAAAGCACTGTGGCAATTCTAACAGGACTAGACAGACCAGATGCAGGGAGGATGTTCCCGATGGCTGGGGAGTCCAGAACCAGGGGTCACAGTTTCAGGATATGGGGTATGCCATTTAGAATCGAGATGAGGAGAAATTTCTTCACTCAGAGGGTGGTGAACCTGTGGAATTCTCTACCACAGAAGGCTGTGGAGGCCAAGTCATTAAATATATTCAAGAAGGAGATAGATGTATTTCTTAATGCCAAAGGGGTCAAGGGATATGGGGAGAAAACGGGAACAGGGTACTGAATTAGACGATCAGCCATGATCTTTTTTGAATGGTGGAGCAGGCCCGATGGGCCAAATGGCCTACTCCTACTCCTATTTTCTATGTTTACCTTCACCACACAAGCCCCTGAGAGGGGAGGAGCATGGCATCACAGCCATGTCTATTCCTGTCCACAAATAGACACCTCCATCCAGAGGGATCAAACATCGAAAAGCTTGTATTTTCAGTGTGGTGGATCAATGTCATACCACAATAATTAACGTAATGTGACAAACCTAGAAGTCCATTGTGGAGCAATCTGCCCTAGAAGATGCAATGTGAAGCGAGGTGTCTGTGGCTCAGTTGGTAGCACTCTCGCCTCTGTGTCAAAAGTTTGTGGGCAGAAGTCAGACTTAAGGACTTGAGCAGAACAATCTATGCTGACACTACAGTGCAGCACTGAAGGAGTATTGCACTGTCAGAGGTGCTGGGTTTTGGACCAGACGTTAAAACAAGGCCTCATCTACCCACTCAAGTGGATGTTAAAGATCCCATAGCAGTATTTCAAAGAAGAGCAGAGGAGTTATCCCTGGTGTCCTGGCCAATATTTATCCCTCAATCAATATTACAGAAGAACAGATTATCTGGTCATTATCACATTGCTGTTTGTAGAAGTTTGCTGTGTGCAAATTGGCTGCCATGTTTCCTACATTACAACAGTGACTACACTTTTTAAATACTTCATTGGCTGTAAAGTGCTTTGGGATGTCCGGTGGTCATTTTATGCACTATATAAATGCATAGACTCATTTACAGCACAGAAGGAGGCCATTCAGCCCATCGAGTCCATGCCAGCTCGCCATGGAGCTATCCAGTCAGTCCCACTCCCCTGCTCAATTTTGTTTAAAAGGGAAATAGATACTTACTTGGGACATCAGGTGCATTATAAGATAGGTTTTCAACAATAATGTGGCTCCAGGGGAGGGAACTGCACTTGCAGAATTGGGCCTAGTGTTGTAGCACCCTTTTAGATTGAAGCTCCCTGAGAGTCCAACTTCCCACTGGGAACACCAAAGTATCCTTTGGAGGAAGTATTAAAAAGGATGGAGCTGTCATGGTTAACCAAAACAGTACAGCATGCCCATGAACCACTGGCATACTCCTGTTCAAAGTATTTTCATGAGCTCTCTATATCCGTTGAGCTATCTACATAGGCAAGACTAAAACATGAAAGACCATTTTTAAAAAATTATATATTTCAAGTTTAATTTTAATTTCATATAATAAAACCTACCCAGTGCTCACTATTCATGTTGAAATGCAGTAAGCTAGGGGTCAAATGTTCCAATAAATTGAAGCCGGTTTCCTCTCGTTCCCCCACATCCTATTTCCTGACCACAGCTTCATTTCCCAGTTTTTAATTCCTTTTCTGGTCAATTTTTTAATACATTTTCATGGAATTAGCATTTATTTTCAGCTTGTTAGTTTCTCATTCTCCGACTGCTTCTTGCACAGTGCACAGCTATTTTCCGACTGCATTTTTAATCCAAATTCATTCTCGGGATTTATTGCCCTTTCCTAGTTTCCCAGCTTTGATACAACTGCATGGCTTGCTAGGCCACTTTAAAAGGAAGCTCAGAGCCAGGCACAGTGTGGGACTGGAGTCACATCAATTAGGGGTGGGCAATAAATGCTGGCCTTGCCAGCGACACCCACACCCCGTGAATGAATAAAAAAGTGTTGTCAAGCATTGAAGTCCCAGTGATTTTCTTAGCCAATATCCAAATGCTGTTACTTTCTAGCAGGATTTACCAGTTGTATGTTGGTCTCAACACCCCTGAGCTAGGGAGGGTGGGAGGAGGAAAGAACAGTTAGCTGTGGTTCCTACTGCTGATCACCATCTTAGCACCTCTGTTGCAAACAGCCAGTGGGTGGATGTTGACTGAAGACAGGATCAGGTTTGACTGTAGTGGTCTAATAGCCTTACAGTCCAGGCTTGCAGATGAAGAATGATTACATGCATGATGTACCCCATAGCATGTGTAAGTATCTTTGGGATGAAATTGGGAGGGGCAAAATAAAGTAGAAAATACCTGATTGAAAGACAGCAGCAGCCTGTACATCAAAATAACTCCAATAACCAATGGCAACTCCTGACAGCAGCCCTCGAGAACACTGGAACTTTGACCCCAATAGGCAAACCTGTATGCACATGCACACATAACCAAGCTGCGTAATTAACATAAATGAATTATTCATACTTATGTAACTACTCTTCATTAAGCCTGAAAACTGGGTTGATGATTTGCATATTGTTGTCTGCTCTATAAAATATTCATCTAATTATAATATTGTTACCCAATTTGAGTCCAAAGAAAAGAATCATGCACCAACCAGAGAGTTATGTAGCTAATGAGTCAATTATACGACCTTCTTCTTCTTCTTCTTTGGCCTCCTTGTCTCGAGAGACAATGGGTAAGCGCCTGGAGGTGGTCAGTGGTTTGTGAAGCAGCGCCTGGAGTGGCTATAAAGGCCAATTCTAGAGTGACAGACTCTTCCACAGGTGCTGCAGATAAAATTGGTTGCCGGGCTGTTACACAGTTGGCACTTTCCTTGCGCTTCTGTCTTTTTTCCTGCCAACTGCTAAGTCTCTTCGAGTCGCCACGCTTTAGCCCCGCCTTTATGGTTGCCCGCCAGCTCTGGCGATCGCTGGCAACTGACTCCCACGACTTGTGATCAATGTCACAGGACTTCATGTCGCGTTTGCAGACGTCTTTAAAGCGGAGACATGGACGGCCGGTGGGTCTGGTACCAGTGATGAGCTTGCTGTACAATGTGTCCTTGGGGATCCTGCCATCTTCCATGCGGCTCAAATGGCCAAGCCATCTCAGGTGCCGCTGGCTTAGTAGGGTGTATATGCTGAGGATGTTGGCCGCCTCGAGGACTTCTGTGTTGGAGATACGGTCCTGCCACCTGATGCCAAGGATTCTCCGGAGGCAGCAAAGATGGAATGAATTGAGATGTCGCTCTTGGCTGATGTACGTTGTCCAGGCCTCGCTGCCGTAGAGCAAGGTAGTGAGGACACAGGCCTGATACACTCGGACTTTTGTGTTCCGTGTCAGTGCGGCATTTTCCCACACTCTCTTGGCCAGTCTGGACATAGCAGTGGAAGCCTTTCCCATGCGCTTGTTTAATTCTGCATCGAGAGACAGGTTACTGGTGATAGTTGAGCCTAGGTAGGTGAACTCTTGAACCACTTCCAGAGTGTAGTCGCCAATTTTGATGGATGGGGCATTTCTGACGTCCTGACCCATGATGTTCGTTTTCTTGAGGCTGATGGTTAGGCCAAATTCATTGTAGGCAGCCGCAAACCTGTCGATGAGTCTCTGCAGACACTGTTCAGTGTGAGGTGTTAATGCAGCATCGTCAGCAAAGAGGAGTTCGCTGATGAGGATGAGCTGGACGTACAGCCAACAAAATCGGAACTCAGTGATGCCATTGATTCTCTAGCCAGCGGAAAAGCCCCTGGGAAGGATGGCATTACCCCTGAAATCATCAAGAGTGCCAAGCCTGCTATACTTCCAGCACTGCACGAATTATACTACCAGTCTCATGTTAATGCAATGCAATTTTGGATCCACCTCGAGGCAAAACTAGAGTGTAACTCAGGAGTAAAGTTGGCGATCTGACTAAAGGCTAGTGAAGTGGCATTCCCATCCGGAGGTTTCCTCGCTCTGCTATAACTGCAGTCCAGTGCAAATCCACCTTTAAAGCCTCATTGAAACTTGGGGCCTTGAAATTCCAGAGATACTTCCAGTCTCCTGGATGACCAGGAACAGAGCCATTTGTGACCATTTCTGCTGTTTCGTTGGGAGGTTGGCTAGAGTTACAGCAGGGGAGCAGTGGAAAAGCCCGTAGAATTTCAGGCGTCTGATTCTTTGTAGTGTCAACAAAGGCCTGGTTTTGCCAGTGCACTCCACTAGTCTAAAATCTAATCAACACATGGAAGCATTGAGTTGATCACTGCTGGATAAAGTGCAAGGCAGACCCGGAAGCCTAACTCCAGCCTAATGGCTTGCCATCACCCTCTACAGGGCCAAAGAGAGGTGAGTAGGCATCTCACAGGGATATCCCTCGTCCCCTAGGATCCATCCACACACTTTGGGGGTTGGATTGAAAATCTGAGGCAGACTGGACTGGTGGAGGATGAAGGAGTCATGGCACCTGCCAGATAAACGAGTGTATACGTGGATGAAGCTCTTGTTTTGGTCGCAGTCCAGCTGGATGTTGAGGGAGTGGAAGACCTTCCTGTTGATGGATCTCACTGGCAGTTCACTGAGTGCCTTGATAGCCACATAGGTACAACCGATGATGCCCTGCACCTAGGGAAATCCAGCAATGGAAGCAAAACCCAATATCCTCTGTCCCTGTGAGGTCATGTCATCATTAAATGAATGTGCTGTCCAGCGCTGGCAAAGAGGGCATCAGTGACCAGCGAGATGCAGTGGTGTGCAGTCGTTTGCGAGACGCCACAAAGGTCCGCAGCTGATCCTTGAAAGGAGACAGAAGTGAAGAAGTTCAAGGCCACAGTGACTTTGACAGCGATTGGCAGGGCATGGTGACCAGTGCTGCGAGGTGCAAGGTCTTCGGCAACGAGGACACAGATGTCTGTGACTATCTACCTGTAGAGTTGCAATCTCCTGCAGCACTGGTTCTCAGTCATCTCCAGGTAGCTGTGTCTTTGGCGATAATTCCTGTGTTGCGGGTTTGGCCTCCATTTCCTCCCGACCTTCTTTCCTCTTCTGTGCCCTCCTGATACACAGGGTTCTGCCCTTTCTCCGGACGGTGTTGTCCCTCATCACCACTGGACACAATATCTTCCCTATCGTTAACTGGAGCCTTCCTTCTGGGCAGGTGGCCACCCAACTGTCCTTGGTAGCCTTGCCCCCTATACTTCTGCCCTCTCAATGACAGAAGGGAAGGGGGGTGGGTGCCAATGCTATTCAAACCCCAGGCGCTGAGTGCCCACTCTCCCTGCCACCTGCACAGCACCAAGGGCTCCCCCTTAACAAGTTCCCAGTCTTCCTTTGCCCCGCTGACCCTCTTATGGGATGGGGTGATGTCCTGGGGCAGCCATCTCCCACTCTCTACCCACTTCCTTTCACATGATCAATTTCTGAGGGCATAAGTAACTTGTCCTGCCCTTTAAATATTTGTATCTCAAACCTTCACAAACTCTTAACGAGCTTTTAAATAGCTTCAATTAGCCTCAAGTGGGAGAAGATCAGGAATCATGTCCCACCCTCCCCCACCCTGGTAATTGTTGCTGGCACCGGGATCGGCATCTTGAAATTGGCAGACTGCCCCGCGCTGGTATTTTTGGGGTTCCCCCCACCCCCATCTCTGTTCCCGCCAGGAGAGCATTGGAATAGTCAAGTCTAGAGGTAACAAAGACATAGATGAGGGTTTCAGCAGCAGGTTAGCGAAGGCAAGGGTGCAGTTAGGTGATGCTTGCTGATGGCACAGATATGTGGTCAGAGGCTCATCTCAATCTGGTTCAGCGTCAGACAGTTGCCAAGGAGAGGGATGGAGTCGGTGGCGAGGGAACGGAGTTTGTGGCGGGATCCGAAGACAATGGTTTCGGTCTTCCCAATATTTAGTTGGAGGAAATTTCTCTTCATTCAGTGCTGGATGTCAGGCAAGCAGTCTAATAATTTAGAGATAGTGGCGGGATCGAGAGAAGTGGTGATGAGGTAGAGCTGAGCGTCAGCAGTGTTACTTCACCTCTTGGTTAGAGGTTGCGGATCAAGTTCCAACTCAAGACTTTAAGTAATCTAGGCCAATACTCCAGTGCAGTATTGAGGGAGTACTGCATTGTCAGAAGTGGTGTCTTTTGCATGGGATGTAAAACCCAGAACCTAGTTATCCATTCCAATGGCTCAGATGTTTGCAAACAGCCCTATCTGGAAATGAGCAGGGAGTTTTCCAGGTGTCTTGTTGGACAATCCTCACTGAATAAATATCAGCTAAATACAGATTAACTGGTCATTAAATTCCGCCCAGTCAAAGGAAAATAATTTATAGAGAAGTGCGTTACAGTAGGCCTGAGCAGATGAAAAGAAGTAATGATTGGTGATTGCAGCTACAAATGGGATTGAACAATTTAATTAAGTTGGGGGACCAAATTCTAACTTTCCCAAGATGATTCTGAAAGGCAGATGAACACAATTAAGATTGGATCATTTAGGTAATTTAGAATAGGTTTAGCAGATTCAGAAAAGTGCTTTGGATATAATTAAATCTGCTCTATATTCAGCACAATTAATGGTCCCTCTCGGCACTGGTCTTCATGCAGGAAAATGAGTTGAGTTCAGTTGAAAGTGCTGTCAGGAAATCTGAGCATGGAATTGATTAAACGTTGACATCTATTGGTTATTAAAATGGAATTTGAATAATGAATCATGACGAAAATGGCAAATGGTGGGAAGGTGCAGAAGTTTGATCAGGGCCAAAAATCATAACATTGGGGATAATTCTAACCTATCCCGCCCGTCAGTGAACCTACGGTTTCAGGGCTAATGCAGATTTTATATCCTGCCTGATTTTACTCTCCACTGAAGCCATCAGAGAGCAATGTCAGCATGTTAGGTTAATATTACCCCTATGTTTGAAATGGGATTCGAACTTTGTTTTAAATTGCCAGACTTGCCATTTTTTTCTCTTTGTAACCTTGAACTGCTTACTTACAGATAGCTCCATCATTCCAGTCTGGAACTGAGATGGCTATATTTAACCTAAACCATCCACTGGAAAACGGATGGGATTGGATCAACATCCATTTTATACCCCACCTGATTTTTGTCAAATTTTGTTTGATAACGATCCTCCTATGTGTCACTGGGTTGAAAGTATACGAGTAATCTGAGGAGAAACAGGTGACTTTGGACCTATAGTCTCCAAAGCTCTCTACCGTTAGTGATTTTCCACACATTGTGTCTGGATCTGTTGTAGATTAATTGCTAGAGATTGATCGCTATGATTAGTCAATAATTCCATTATCATTGTATCATGAGACTACCAGACTGATAGAAGACAAGTGACACGGACTGGTCTTTTCTCATTTAACAATTGCTATGTTCCTGAAGTTCAGGTTGTAACAATGGTTGGTCTAGTGATCCACTCATGCTTTGCCTGTACCTCTCACGCAGCCTCACTCAATGACTCTAGAGATAGTCTGGAGATAGCAGAAGGTATATCTAAATAAGCGATCAATAATCAAGAACCTTTAGAAACCAATTAGAACAGGTTGGGCTAAGAGTTGCTTGCGTAATGCATCTGAACTGTTCTGAGGTACATTTTTCACTGAGTCTTTATTTACCAGAGTGGAGCTGGAGAAGACTTGGTCAATGGGCCAAGTTTTCCTTTGAGGCCTGTGACAATTCCACACCATTGTGCATGCGAATTTGAAGAAGAAGCTTCAGCTTGTCAAAGTCCCTGACCTTGGCCTGCAGGAAGCTGCCATCCAATTGGTGAAAAGAGGTTGATTTCTGATTGGACAATCAGGAATGGGCCTTAACCAATCCTCCAGGCCCAGGAACCTAATGATATTTCAGCTTCCAAGTTTTCAAGCTAAGATAGGGAAAAGGCACAGGGGGGGACCAGTCGAAAGATGGTGTGGGGAAACAGTGCAAGGAAGGAGGATGAGGCAAAACATGGGAACTGCTTGAATTTACTGAGTATAAGTACTTGAAATTCTTCTGTATGGGTTGGTTCACCTTTTTCTTTGCCAAACAGCTTGCATTGCAGCATAATCATTTGCGGCTCACTTGATGATTTTGAAAGGCGTATCTGGCTCCCAGCTCCAACGGGCTGCAGATCCCAACACTTGAGCAACATCCAATTTTTTTTGACCATGTTTTGCTTCATTACATCGTGGGGAAAAACTTTTTTCTGCAACGAGGATTTGGAATGCAATGCCTGATAGAGTGGTGGTACAGATTCAAAACTAGCCTTACAAAAGTTAATCAGACAGCTGAAGGAGAAAAGATTGCAGCAATACGGGGAAAGAGCAGAAGAAGTGGGACTCACCCTTCAAAAGATAGGCCGAATGGTCTGTTACTGTGCTACACTATTCTATAAATCTTGGGTTCAGGTGTTTAATTTGGGTGAAAATCACACAACAAGAACATAAGTCTGGACCAAAGGAAGAGGAGAATAATTATCACCTTGTCCCTACTCTCTAACATAAACTCGCTCCCTAAACTCCAACTCCTTGCCAGGTCTTTCCTCACTTTTAAAACTCTCTTCAAAATCTACCTTTTCATTCTGTGATTTTAGATATCTCTCCTAACCCTCTGGGTTTTTTTTTTGTTCTTCAGAGAATTCCTTTGGGATGTTTTGGGGAGTGGATCATTCCTTACAGCTCACATAACTCAAGGGCAAAGTTTTAAAAAAAGGCTTGCATTTATATAGCACTTTGCACAACCACCAGACAATGAAGTACTTTTTAAAAATGCTGTCACTGTTGTAACACAGAACAAAGAACAAAGAACAGTACAGCACAGGAACAGGCCATTCGATCCTCCAAGCCTTCGCCGATCTTGATGCCTATCTAAACTAAAACATTCTGCACTTCCGGGGACCATATCCCTCTATTCCCTTCCTATTCATGTATTTGTCAAGATGCCTCTTAAACGTCGCTATCGTACCTGCTTCCACCACCTCCCCCGGCAGCACGTTCCTGGCACTCACCATGTGCCTTGCACATCCTCTCCAAACTTTGCCCCTCACACCTTAAACCTATGACCCCTAGTAACTGACTCTTCCACCCTGGGTTAAAGCTTCTAACTATCCACTCTGTCCATGCCATTCATAACTTTGTAAACCTCTATCAAGTCGCCCCTCCACCTCTGTCGTTCCAGTGAAAACAATCCGAGTTTATCCAACCTCTCCTCATAGCTAATGCCCTCCAGACCAGGCAACACCCTGGTAAACCTCTTCTGTACCCTCTCCAAAGCCTCCACGTCCTTCTGGTAGTGTGGCGACCAGAGTTGCACGCAATATTCTAAGTGTGGCCTAATTAAAGTTCTGTACAGCTGCAGCATGACTTGCCAATTTTTATACTCTGTGTCCCGACCGATGAAAGCAAGCATGCCATATGCCTTCTTGACTACCTTATCCACCTGCGTTGCCACTTTCGGTGACCTGTGGAACTGTACGCCCAGATCTCTCTGCCTGGCAATACTCCAAAGGTTCTGCCATTTACTGTATATTTCCCACCTGTATTAGATCTTCCAAAATGCATAACCTCACATTTGTCCGGATTAAACTCCATCTGCCATTTCTCTGCTCAAGTCTCCAACCGATCTATATCCTGCTGTATCCTCTGACAATCCTCATCACTATCCGCAACTCCACCAACATTTGTGTCGTCCGCAAACTTACTAATCAGACCAGCTACATTTTCCTCCAAATCATTTATATATACTACAAACAGCAAAGGTCCCAGCACTGATCCCTGCAGAACACCACTAGTCACAGCCCTCCATTCAGAAAAGCACCCTTCCCCTGCTACCCTCTGTCTTCTATGACCAAGCCAGTTCTGTATCCATCTTGCCAGCTCACCTCTGATCCCGTGTGACTTCACTTTTTGTACCAGTCTGCCATGAGGGACCTTGTCAAAGGCTTTACTGATGTCCATGTAGACAACATCCACTGCCCTTCCTTCATCAATCATCTTCGTCACTTCCTCAAAAAACTCAATCAAGTTAGTGAGACGTGACCTCCCCTTCACAAAACCATTCTGCCTCTCGCTAATAAGTTCATTTGTTTCCAAATGGGAGTAAATCCTGTCCCGAAGAATCCTCTCTAATAATTTCCCTACCACTGACGTAAGGCTCACTGGCCTATAATTTCCTGGATTATCCTTGCTACCTTTTTTAAACAAAGGAACAACATTGGCTATTCTCCAGTCCTCTGGGACCTCACCTGTAGCCAATGAGGATACAAAGATTTCTATCAAGGCCCCAGCAATTTCTTCCCTTGCCTCCCTCAGTATTCTGGGGTAGATCCCATCAGGCCCTGGGGACTTAGCTACCTTAATGCTTTGCAAGACGCCCAACACCTCCTCGTTTTTGATAACGACATAACCCAGACTATCTACACTCCCTTCCCTAGACTCGTCATCCACCAAGTCCTTCTCTTTGGTGAATACTGATGTAAAGTACTCAGTTAGTACCTCGCCCATTTCCTGTGGCTCTACACATAGATTCCCTCCTCTGTCCTTGAGTGGGCCAACCCTTTCCCTGGTTACCTCTTGCTCTTTATATACATATAAAAGCCTTGGGATTCTCCTTAATCCTGTTTGCCAATGACTTTTCATGACCCCTTTTAGCCCTCCTGACTCCTTGCTTAAGTTCCTCCCGACTGTTTTTATATTCCTCGAGGGCTTCGTCTGTTCCCAGCCTTCCAGCCCTTACGAATGCTTCCTTTTTCTTTTTGACTAGGCTCACAATATCCCTCATTATCCAAGGTTCCCGAAACTTGCCAAACTTAATGTAGGAAATGCTGCAGCTGCTTTGCACACAGCAAGATCCCACAAACAGCAATGTGATAATGACCAAATAATCTGTTTTTGTGATGTTGATTAAGGGGAAAATATTGGGCAGGAGGGATAACTACACTGTTCTTCTTCAAAATAGTGCCATGGGATACTTTACATCCAGCTGAACATCTCATCTGAAAATCATCACTTCCAATAGTGCAGCAGTCCCACAGTACTGCACTGGAGTATCAGCCTTGATTTTTATGCCTAAGTCTCTGGAATGTCTACTGTCACAATTGTGGCTTGCAAATATTTTATTAAAACCATTTCTGACAGAGGATCTGCATTTATTATAAGCATTGCGTGCTTACAATACTGACAGGACTTTTCCTGGCACTTCAGTAAGAGCTGAACCCCTCAGACTAACGGACTGGTGATTGAGCAGTAGCTACAAGCTAGGTCCCACTTGTGTTTGCCTGGCTTTGTTGCGGACAGGTCTATCAGCTGAAATTGTCCCAAATGGGCCACAGTATTTAAAGCTCGTGACTGCAGCACTATTTTGCAGCCCAATACTCTGCATAATGAATCTCAACTGAAAGAGTATCCATTACCGGTTCCTTCTCTTAAAAGCAAGTCGATTAAGAGCAATTTCCTCCTCAGGGCAATTTCAAATCTACCAGCTGATTTCCTTTGACGTTGCTCACAGTTATTTGAAAATTGTATTTTTCTTCTTATAACTGTATCTGCTTGTCTCACTCTCTATCATTATTTCTGTTTGCCCCTCGCTTTTTGTTGGCCTTTCACTATTAAAGAAAAAAAGACTTGCATTTATATAGCACCTTTTAATGACCTCAGCACGTCTCGAAGCGTTTTACAGCCAATGAAGTACTTTCAAAGTGTAGTCGCTGTTGTAATGTAGGAAACACAGCAGCTGATTTGTGCACAGCAAGCCCCCACAAACAGCAATGTGATAATGACATGATAATCTGTTTTTGTGATGCTGATTGAGGGATAAATATTGGGCAGGAAACTGGGGAGAACTCCCTTGCTTTTTCTTCAGAGGAGTGCCATGGGATCTTTTACATCCACTCAGAGAGAGCAGACGGGGCCACAGTTTACCATCTGAAAGTCAGCACCACTGACAGTGTAGCACTCCCTCAGTAATGGCACTGGAGTGTCAGCCTTGATTTTTGTGCTCAAGTCTCAGGGTAGGGACTTAAATCCACAACCTTGTGACTCAGGGCGGCACAGTGGCGCAGTGGTTAGCACCGCAGCCTCACAGCTCCAGGGACCCGGGTTCGATTCCGGGTACTGCCTGTGTGGAGTTTGCAAGTTCTCCCTGTGTCTGCGTGGGTTTTCTCCGGGTGCTCCGGTTTCCTCCCACAAGCCAAAAGACTTGCAGGTTGATAGGTAAATTGGCCATTATAAATTGTCACTAGTATAGGTAGGTGGTAGGGAAATATAGGGACAGGTGGGGATGTTTGGTAGAAATATGGGATTAGTGTAGGATTAGTATAAATGGGTGGTTGATGTTCAGCACAGACTCGGTGGGCCGAAGGGCCTGTTTCAGTGCTGTATCTCTAATCTAATCTAATGCTACCAACTGAGCCACAACTGGCATAAACCTTTGTTTCTCACAGTCTGTATGACCCTTACGCACTTTAGCCTGTTATTTTTGCATATCTCCATTTGTTTACAACTTAGAAACATCCCACCCCATGCACCCACTTCCCCCAAAACTTTTTTTTAGGTTCTTCTTGGTTTGCCTTACAAAATTGTATATGAGTGACTGTTATTCCCTGGAGCTATGTACAGTCATACCATCAATACTCACATGTTCCCAACTGCTTACTTTTTAGATGTTAAGGTTAAAAGTAAGTGTGATGTAAAATAAACATCTTTGCTTTCTATTTTGCAGAAGTAGTGAAAACTTGATATCATCTTGAACAAAACAGATGTTCTAAATTGGTGCGTTTTGGCTCAGTTGGTAGCTGTCACATTGAGATATTTTCTTAAAACTCCAAAAGCCTGCACACAGTCTGTGATGTAGTTTCAGGAAAGTTAGCTGGCATGCCGACCTTCTCAGAGTTCTGTTCCTCGCATACCAGATCACTTTGGAATAATGGGGAATGTCTAACCGCTCCAGAGATATTTGCACTTCTAATGTTACAATGATGTCCACTCACTTGGCTGAGTAGGGGGATCTTAGCTCAACAGGCAATGTAGTTTTAGTGGCTCATGAATCATGACGCTGTTGGTCACGCATTGTCTCTTTCATGGGCTGATTTGTTCGCACTCCCCACCTCTTCCTCCCGGCACAGCTGGGCTTTCCATCTTATTTGGCAGAGCTCCTTCCCAGTTGCACCTGAGCAGCCCGCTGAAGTCTATTATGTTGTGCGTTCTTCAGCGGAGCCAATGGTAGAATTTTGGAGCAAACCCATTTTTGCATGCACAGCCACTTCCACTGCCCCACACATCTTCTTATGTTTACTGTTCTGTCTAGTTGGTAGGAACGTAGGAATGGGAGGAGGCCATTTCGCCCCTTGAGCTTCTTCCACCACTAAATGAGCCCATGGCTGATATTCAACCTAACTTCATATACCTGCCTTTGCCCCATATTTCTTAATACCTTTGGTTAACAAAAATCTATCAATCCCAGATTTAAAATTAACAATTGATCTAGCATTGCCATTTGCAGAAGAGAATTCTGTACCTCTACCACCCTTTGTGTGCAGAAGTGTTTCCTAATTTCACTCCCGAAAGATCCGACTCCAGTTTTTAAGGCTGTGCCCCTTAGTCCCAGACTCCTCAAGCAGCAGAAATAGTTTCTCTCTATCTACCCTAATTGTTCCCCTTAATATCTTGAAAACTTCAATCAAATCACCCCTGAACCTTCTAAATTCCAGTGAATGCAACCCTCATAATTTAACACTTGGAGTCCAGGTCATAGAGTCATTTATTTAGAGATACAGCACTGAAACAGGCCCTTCGGCCCACCGAGTCTGTGCCGACCAACAACCATCCATTTATACTAACCCTACAGTAATCCCATATTCCCTACCACCTACCTACACTGGGGGCAATTTACAAATGGCCAATTTACCTATCACCTACAAGTCTTTGGCTGTGGGAGGAAACCGGAGCACCCGGCGAAATCCCATGCGGTCACAGGGAGAACTTGCAAACTCCGCACAGGCAGTACCCAGAATCGAACCCGGGTCTCTGGAGCTGTGATGCTAACCACTGCGCCACTGTGCCGCATAGCACAGAAGAAAGCTATTCAGCCCACCAAGACCATGCCGGCCCTCCACTGAGCTATCCAGTCAGTCCCATTCCCTGGATCGATCCCCGTACCCCTGCAAGTTTATTTCCTTCAAGTGGCCATCCAATTTCCTTTTCAAATCCTTGATTGTCTTCTCTTTCACCTGCCTTGTGGGCAGCAAGTTCCAGGTCACTAACATCCACTGCGTAAAACAGTTCCTCCTTATATTCCCCCTGCATCTCTTGCTCAAAACCTTCAATCTGTGTCCCCTAGTCTTTGTACCATTAGTTAATGGGAACAGTTTTTCCTTGTCTAACTTATCTAAGCCTGTCATAATCTTGCATGTTAAATCTCCTCTCAATATCCTTTGTTCTAAGGAGAACAACACCAACTTTTACAACCTAACCTTGTAACTAAAATCCCCCATCCCTGTAACTATTCTGGTAAATCTCCTCGACACCCTCTCAAGGACCCTCACATCCTTCCTAAAGTGTGTTGACCAGAACTGGATGCAATACTCCAACTGGGGCCTAACCAAAGCTTTATAAAGCTTTAGGGATAGGTATGTGCAACAGGGCAAGGTTTACAATTGGGGGAAGGGTAGATATGATGCTGTCAGGCAGGAACTGAGGAGCATAAGTTGGGAGCATATGCTGGCAGGGAAGGGCACGGTTGAAATGTGGAACTTTTTCAAGGAGCAGATAGTAGGGGCCATTGATAAGCATGTCCCTGTCAGACAGGGAAGGGATGGTCATGTGAGGGAACCGTGGTTGACAAGAGAGGTTGAGAGTCTTGTTAGGAAGAAGAAGGATGCGTATATAAAGTTGAGGAAAAAGGGCACAGGCATAGCTCTGGAGGGATACAAGATGGCCAGGAAGGATCTGAAGAAAGGGATTAGGAGAGCTAAGAGAGGGCATGAAAAATGCTTGGCGGGTAGGATAAAAGAAAACCCCAAGGCCTTTTACGCGTATGTCAGAAATATGAGGATGACTAGGGGGACCGTAGGTCCGGTCAAGGACAATAGCGGGAGACTGTGTGTTGAGCCGGAAGAGATAAGTGAGGTTTTGAATGAGTACTTCTCTTCGGTATTTACGAATGAGAAGGGGTGTATTACTGAAGAGGACGGTGGGAAGCAGACTGGTAAGCTCGAGGAAGTGCTCGTTAGGAGGGAAGATGTGTTTTGGTTTTTGAATAACTTGAAGATAGACAAGTCCCCCGGGCCTGACGGGGTATATCCAAGGATGTTATGGGAAGCAAGGGATGAAATTGCAGAGCCGCTGGCAATGATCTTTTCATCTTCTCTGCTGACGGGGGTGGTACCAGGTGATTGGAGGGTGGCAAATGTTGTGCCCCTGTTCAAGAAAGGGAATAGGAACAACCCTGGGAATTACAGGCCAGTTAGTCTTACTTCGGTGGTAGGCAAGTTGATGGAAAAGGTGCTGAGGGATAGGATTTCTGAGCATCTGGAAAGACACTGCTTGATTCGGGACAGTCAGCACGGTTTTGTGAGGGGTAGGTCTTGCCTCACAAGCCTGATTGAATTCTTTGAGCAGGTGACCAAGCAAGTGGATGAGGGTAAACCAGTGGATGTGGTGTACATGGATTTTAGTAAGGCATTTGATAAGGTCCCCCATGGTAGACTTATGGAGAAAGTCAGGAGGCATGGGATAGTGGGGAATGTGGCCAGTTGGATTAAGAATTGGCTAACTGATAGAAGGCAGAGAGTGGTCTTAGATGGTAAATACTCAGCCTGGAGCCCAGTTACCAGTGGCGTGCCGCAGGGATCAGTTCTGGGTCCTCTCCTGTTTGTGATTTTTATTAACGACTTGGATGAGGAAGTCGAAGGGTGGGTCAGTAAATTTGCAGATGATACAAAGGTTGGTGGAGTTGTGGATACCGAGGAGGGCTATTGTCGTCTGCAAAGGGACTTGGATAGGTTGCAGTGCTGGGCTGAAAAGTGGCAGATGGAGTTTAACCCTGAAAAGTGTGAGGTCGTCCATTTTGGAAGGACAAACATGAATGCAAAATACTGGGTTAACGGTAGGGTTCTTGGGCATGTGGAGGAGCAGAGAGACCTTGGGGTCTATGTGCATAGATCATTGAAAGTTGCAACTCAAGTGGATAGGGCTGTGAAGAAGGCATATGGGGTGTTAGCGTTCATTAGCAGAGGGATTGAATTTAAGAGCCGTGAGGTGATGATGCAGCTGTACAGGACCTTGGTAAGGCCTCATTTGGAGTACTGTGTGCAGTTCTGGTCGCCTCATTTTAGGAAGGATGTGGAAGCCTTGGAGAGGGTGCAGAGGAGATTTACCAGGATGTTGCCTGGAATGGAGAATAAGTCTTACGAGGAAAGGCTGAACATTCTAGGCCTCTTCTCATTAGAAAGGAGAAGGATGAGGGGTGACATGATAGAGGTTTATAAGATGATCAGGGGAATAGATAGGGTAGACAGTCAGAAACTTTTTCCCCGGGTGGAGCAAAGCGTTACAAGGGGTCATAAATTTAAGGTGAAGGGTGGGAGATATAAGGGGGATGTCAGGGGAAGGTTCTTTACCCAGAGAGTGGTCGAGGCATGGAATGCCTTGCCCGGGGAAGTTGTTGAGTCAGAAACTTTAGGGACTTTCAAAAGGCTTTTGGATAGGTATATAGAACATAGAACATAGAACATAGAAAAATACAGCACAGAACAGGCCCTTCGGCCCACGATGTTGTGCCGATCCTTTGTCCTCTGTCAAGGACAATTTAATCTATACCCCATCATTCTCCTTTATCCATATACCTATCCAAAAGCCTTTTGAAAGTCCCTCCTTTAAGGAAAATACCCACCCAGGAGTCCTCGCTGCCGACCAGCTTCCGGTTCCTCCGGCGCCAAAAGAAACTCAAAGACAAGGAAAACAGTAAGTAAAACAGTAAGTACTTACTTTTAAAACACAGCTCCTGATGCCTTCACTCACCCACCGAAGAGTCGCTACCTTCTCCTGCTGCTCCGCCGGGAAATGAGGCCGAGTCCACGGAGCTCCGCACCTTTAAGGAAAATACCCACCCAGGAGTCCTCGCTGCCGACCAGCTTCCGGTTCCTCCGGCGCCAAAAGAAACTCAAAGACAAGGAAAACAGTAAGTAAATGGATAAAGGAGAATGATGGGGTATAGATTAAATTGTCCTTGACAGAGGACAAAGGATCGGCACAACATTGTGGGCCGAAGGGCCTGTTCTGTGCTGTATGTTCTATGTTCTATGTTCTATGTTCCCTGCTTTTGTACTCAATGTCTCTATTTTGTGAAGCCCAAGATCCCATATGCTTTACTAACCACCCACTCAATATGTCCTGTCACCTTCAAAAATCGATACACATGCACCCCCAGGTCCCTCTGCTCCTGCACGCTCTTTAGAACTGTGCCATTAAGTATATATTGCCTCTCCCTATTCCTTCTGCCAAAATGTATCAGCTCACATTTGTCAGTATTATTTCCATCTGCCAACTGTCTGCCCATTCTGCTAGCCTATCTATGTCCTCTTGCAGGCAGATCTTATCATCCTCACTGTTTGCCACACATGCAAGTTCGTTGTCATCACCAAATTTTGAAATTTTACTCTGTAATCCAAGATCCAAATCCTTTATATACAGCAAGAAAAGCTGTGCTCCTAGCAATGACCCTTGGGGAACACCACTGTCTACCATCCTCCAGTCTGAAAAACAACCATTTACCATGACTCGCTGTTTTCTGTCCTTAAACCAATTTTTTAAAATCCAATAGGATAATGACCCTCCTATTCCATGAGCCTCAATTTTGCTAGCCAGACTTTTATGTGGTACTTTATCAAATGCTTTCTTAAAATCCATATAGACAACATCTACCACATTCCCTTCACCAACCTTCTCTGTGACTTCATCAAAAAATTCAATTAGATTAGTCAAGCATGATCTCCCTTTTACAAATCTGTGCTGGCGATCCTTAATTAACTCAAATCTCTCCAAGTGGAGTCTGTTGATTTTTTTCCCTGATTATTGTTTCTAAAATCTTACCCAGCACTGTGTTAAACTAACTGGCCTGCAGTTGCCAGGACTGTCCTTATACCCTTTCTTGAATAAGGGTGTCATATTTGCCACTCTGCAACTCTGGCACCTCCCCTGCATCCAGGGAAGATTGGAAGATTATGGCAAACCCTTCTGCCATCTCCATCCCCACTTCCTTTAGCAACCTCGGATGCAAGCCATCCAGACCAGGTGACTTACCTACCCTAAGCAAAACCAGCCCTTTCAGTACCTCCCCCTCTCAATTTTTACCCTATCCATTGCCTCTACTCTCTCCCCTGCTACTGATATTTTGTTAAATTCCTCTTTCTTAGTAAACACTGATACAAAATACTCATTAAGTATTTTAGCCTTTCCCTGCACCTGTACGCATATATTACCCTTTGTCCCTAATAGGTCCCACTCTACTTCTTACTACACGCTTACTATTTACATGCCAGTGGAAGATTTTTGGATTCCTTTTTATGTTGATGGCGCCCGTCTGTCTCGGGAGACGATGGACAGCGCCCGGGTTGTATGCTGGAGTGTCCTCTCCAGTGTGTAGGCCTGGGCAAATAGTATGGAGACCCTGGGTTGCCCAAGCATCAGGACCTCCCCTCTCAGCATTGCTAGTATTGTCCAAAGGAAAGGAAAAAAAAAACAGCACTGTTTGGCACCAGCTCTGTTGCAGGAGTTGCCGGAAAGCTGCCTGATAAATGAAGGACTCCACTTCGGACTTCCTGTTGGGATTTGCTCTCTTAGCTTTCTTCTCCCCCGAGACACCCACAAGGCAGTGAGGCTATTTGCCCATAGCTTGGGGTCTGAGTCATGGGTACCAAGGTGGAGCCACACACCGGTGTGCCTGCATGCCATGCGTCTGAATGCTCAGCCTCCTCCGAGTCCTCAGTAGTTTAGCCTGGGACAGGGTGGGGGGGTGGTTACCCAGTTTGTGTATGTCGTCACAGGGAGGCACTTACTGATGGAGAGGCTACGTACCGGCGGGGAGAGGCTTTCACATGCGACCTTATGTTCGTAATACTTGTACTGCTAGCCAATGGTGAGAGCTGAAAATGAGAGGTGACAAGCAGACCAACCATTCCACGCCACCCACTACACTAACATACGTGATGCACCATATCAACCGCAAATTGCCATTCTATTCTCACATTCTCTCTTTGCCAGTCTTATTTTCATCTTCACCTCTCGTCTCAACTTATTGTATATAGCCTGGTTCTCGCTTGAAGAATTCACCTGACATGCATCATACACCCTCATTTCTTGTTTAATCATAATCTCTATCTCCCTCATCATCCAAGGAGTCCTGTTTTTGGTTCCTCTACCTTTTGCGTTATTGGAATGTACCTACCCTGTACCTGAAGCATCTCTTCCTTAAAGATAACACATTATTCCGATACAGCTTTTCCTGTCAGGTATCATTCTGGTAAATCCATGCTGCTTTCCCTCCAGGGTCAATATATCCTTACTAAGGTGTGATCCCCGGAACGGCTCACAGTACTCCAGGTGTGGTCTAACCAGGGCTTTGTATAACTGCCCCCTTGTATTCTCGTCCTCCAGATATAAAGCCAGCATTCCATTAAACTTTTAAATTATTTTCTGCACCTGTTCATGGCATTTTGATGGTCTAGATACCCGGACCCCCAAGTCTGTTTGGACCTCTACTGTTTCTCGCTTTTACCCTTTAGAAAGTACTCTGTTCTAACCTTTCAGGTTCAAAGTGGATGACCTCACATTTGCCTACATTAAGATCCATCTGCCTCATTCACAATCTTTCGATATCTCTTTGAAGGATTTTGTAGACTTTTCAAGACCAGTTTTAAAGAAGCTGACGGGTTGACTGGAACCCTGGATTATTTACCAGCAAAGGAAGCTGAGTTTGGTTAAAAGAACCAACTGTTCAAAATGGCATGCTGTGAAGATTGGCTGGATTTGTAAAATTGTGGTGCAGGCCATGTGGAAGGCTACAAACGAAGAGGCCTTAGGGGACTGTGAGAATGCTTTAAAACACCAGCGGGAAGAAATTCACTCATGTATCATCGAAGAGCGCCACACGGGTCCGCAGGAAGCAGCCCGCAGCCCCTGGGCAACTGAGGTAAGTCTGCATAGCGCTGCTTCGCGAACCGATTTCTCCTGCCCAGGTGTTGTTTTTGTAACACCAGTCAGTGCAAACATGGGAGGGAGAGGGTGGAAATTTACTGAACATGGAATGTTCAGCAAGAATGGTACAAGAACGGCCATCCCCAAGTGAAAGGCAGGCACGGTGCACGAAACAGAGCAGAAGAACACGACGCAGGATGTCAATGGATTATTAACTTTTCCATGTTCACAAAGGAGAGGAATTGACCATCTTGAGTTTCAGTGATACCACTGAGGTTGTATGCACCTCTATGTGCAAGCCTATTGTGTCTTAATGTTTGTAAAACCATTATTTGGATAAGTTTAAAGTCTTGGTCGATCTCACCTCTGGTTATCTTACAAAGAGAATTAAAACAAATACCCTGCTGCCTGTAGTCGTGACACTTTAAGTGTCACATGGACACAACTGTAAATTTCGATAAAAGAAAGCCAGTCTGACCTCTAGTTGAACTAAGAATCTACTGACTGCTATCAGTCTCTAATTGAGTTCAGAAAGGCATTCAAGCTTTCTTTTATTTGACTTCAAAGACTCACACAAGGAAAGAAAGCTACTCTGGCCTCTAACTGCGTTGATCATTTAATTGTGAGCAATCAGCATGTAATTGAATTCAAAGCTGCAGAGAAATTACACCTTGTAGCTTTAAAGCCACAGACACCTGAACTTCAGTCGCTGAATATTACATTCTATGTTATGTGGTTTAATACTTCTTGTCTTTTAAAACTGAGTATCCTGCAGCCCACCATAAACTGTGTCAATGGGACATCTAGTGCATCTGGAGATGCATTCAGCACATATGTAAACTGTAGGAAGGGGTTAGAATCCGTTCCTTCCTTTCTGCTTACTTTATACACAATGATGTGTGACAGACACAGAAGGGTTCGAGATGTAAGATTTTAAATCATGTATGTTTATATAAGAATGCAAGAATTTTTAGTTGCAGGATTAAGGTTATTTGGCCCAATACCTTTACCTGCTTTCCTTATCACCATATTCTTCAATTGCTTCTCTCCTAACACATCTGGCTACTTCTTAATGCATTTGTCCCGTTTGCTACAATGGCATTCTCTCATGGCTGTTTCCACAAGTCAATGATTCTTTCTTTGAAAAATCTCTGCTAATTTCCCCTTGTTCTATCTTCTTTTTAACCTGTGTGCCATAGAGTCATAGTAAAGGCCTGCTTGGGTATACAATTGAAACCCGACCCGAGCCTGACCAGACCACATCTAATCTGAACCCGACCCGGGCCCATGTCCTGTGGTTTTTTCCCGTGCCCAACCCGACCCGACTCAACTACCAGAAATTAATGATGCTTACTCTTACTCTCCTTTCCCTCCCTGACCAAAAGGCAGCACTGCCACTGTGTCCGACCCGGCCCAACCCGAGCTGAGCCCGAGTGCCGGACCCAGAAGAACAACCCGACTTGACCCGAACCTGACACATAAGGCGGCACAGTGGCGCAGTGGTTAGCACCGCAGCCTCACAGCTCCAGGGGCCCGGGTTCGATTCCAGGTACTGCCTGTGTGGAGTTTGCAAGTTCTCCCTGTGTCTGCATGGGTTTTCTCCGGGTGCTCCGGTTTCCTCCCACAAGCCAAAAGACTTGCAGGTTGATAGGTAAATTGGCCATTATAAATTGTCACTAGTATAGGTAGGTGGTAGGGAAATATAGGGACAGGTGGGGATGTTTGGTAGGAATATGGGATTAGTGTAGGATTAGTATAAATGGGTGGTTGATGGTCGGCACAGACTCGGTGGGCCGAAGGGCCTGTTTCAGTGCTGTATCTCTAATCTAATCAAACTTTGTGGGTCCCATCTGGTTCGGGACGGGTAGCCATGCTCTAAGTCATAGAGTCATTTACGGCACAGAAAGAGACCATTCAGCCCACCGAGTCCATGCTGGCTCTCCACAGAGCAATCCAGGCATTCCCACTCCCCTGCTCAATACCCGTAGCCCTGCAAGTTTATTTCCTTCAAGTGGCCATCCAATTTGTTTTTAAAGTCATTGTTTGTCTCCGCTTCCATCACCCTTGTGGGCAGCGAGTTCCAGAACATTACCACCCACTGTGTAAAAAAGTTCTTTGTCGTATTCCCCCTGCATCTCTTGCCCAAAAACCTTCAATCTGTGTCCCCTAGTCCCTGTACCATTAGTTAATAGGAACAGTTTTTCCTTGTCTAACTTGTCTACGCCTGTCATAATCTTGTACACCTCTATTAAATCTCCCCTCAATCTCCTTTGTTCTAAGGAGAACATAGAAACATAGAAAATAGAAGCAGGAGTAGGCCATTTGGCCCTTCAAGCCTGCACCGCCATTCAATACGATCATGGCTGATCGTCCAAACTCAGTACCCAGTTCTAGCTTTCTCCCCATATCCCTTGATTCCTTCAGCACTAAGAACTATATCTAACTCTTTCTTGAATATATTTAATGATTTGGCCTCAACCCTAGCTTTTCCAACCTAACCTTGTAACTAAAATCCCCCATCCCTGGAACCATTCTGGTAAATCTCCTCTGCACCCTCTCAAAGACCCTCACATCCTTCCTAAAGTGTGGTGACCACAACAGGGTGCAATTCTCCAGTTGGGGCCAAACCAGAGCTTTATAAAGGTTCAGCATAACATCCCTGCTTTTGTACTCAATGTCTCTATTTATGAAGCCCAAGATCCCATATGCTTATGAACCACTCTCTCAATATGTCTGCCACCTTCAAAGATCGATGGACAGGTAGCCCTAGGTGCCCCTGCTCCTGCACACTCGTTAGAACTGTGCCATTAAGTGTATATTGGCTCTTTTATTCCTTCTGACCGGATGTATCTCCTGATGTTTCAACCCTTTGTCATTGTGAACATCTGCCTGGATGAGCTTTCTCAATTCTTTGCATAATCTTGAAAATTTCAATTGGAATTTCGTAAAGTCTCTTTTCCAAGAAGAATGAGTGCAAAGTTCACAACCTTTCCTCAGAATAAATTCCCTGATACCTGGGATCATAGCATTGCTCACCTCTGCATCTCCTTATCGAGTAGAGTGGCATAGCACAGAAGGAGGCCATTTGGCCCATTAAGAACAAAGAACAAAGAACAAAGATAATTACAGCACAGGAACAGGCCCTTCGGCCCTCCAAGCCTGCACCGATCCAGATCCTCTCTCTAAACATGTCGCCTATTTTCTAAGGTTCTGTATCTCTTTTCTTCCTGCCCATTCATGTATCTGTCTAGATACATCTTAAAAGACTCCATCGTGCCCGCGTCTACCACCTCCGCTGGCAACGCGTTCCAGGTGCCCACCACCCTCTGCGTAAAGAACTTTCCACTCATATCCCCCCTAAACATTTCCCCTTTCACTTTGAACTCGTGTCCTCTAGTAATTGAAACCCCCACTCTGGGAAAAAGCCTCTTGCTATCCACCCTGTCTATACCTCTCATGATTTTGTACACCTCAATCAGGTCCCCCCTCAACCTCCGTCTTTCTAATGAAAATAATCCTAATCTACTCAACCTCTCTTCATAGCTAGCGCCCTCCATACCAGGCAACATCCTGGTGAACCTCCTCTGCACCCTCTCCAAAGCATCCACATCCTTTTGATAATGTGGCGACCAGAACTGTACGCAGTATTCCAAATGTGGCCGAACCAAAGTCCTATACAACTGTAACATGACCTGCCAACTCTTGTACTCAATGCCCCGTCCGATGAAGGAAAGCATGCCGTATGCCTTCTTGACCACTCTATTTACCTGCGTTGCCACCTTCAGGGAACAGTGGACCTGAACACCCAAATCTCTCTGGACATAAATTTTCCCCAGGACTTTTCCATTTACTGTATAGTTCACTCTTGAATTGGATCTTCCAAAATGCATCACCTTGCATTTGCCCTGATTGAACTCCATCTGCCATTTCTCTGCCCAACTCTCTAATCTATCTATATTCTGCTGTATTCTCTGACAGTCCCCTTCACTATCTGCTACTCCACCAATCTTAGTGTCGTCTGCAAACTTGCTAATCAGTCCACCTATACTTTCCTCCAAATCATTAATGTATATCACAAACAACAGTGGTCCCAGCACGGATCCCTGTGGAACACCACTGGTCACACGTCTCCATTTTGAGAAACTCCCTTCTACTGCTACTCTCTGTCTCCTGTTGCCCAGCCAGTTCTTTATCCATCTAGCTAGTACACCTTGGACCCCAAGCGCCTTCACTTTCTCCATCAGCCTGCCATGGGGAACCTTATCAAACGCCTTACTGAAGTCCATGTATATGACATCAACAGCCCTTCCCTCATCAATCAACTTTGTCACTTCCTCAAAGAATTCTATTAAGTTGGTAAGACATGACCTTCCCTGCACAAAACCATGTTGCCTATCACTGATGAGCCCATTTTCTTCCAAATGGGAATAGATCCTATCCCTCAGTATCTTCTCCAGCAGCTTCCCTACCACTGACGTCAGGCTCACCGGTCTATAATTACCTGGATTATCCCTGCTACCCTTCTTAAACAAGGGGACAACATTAGCAATTCTCCAGTCCTCCGGGACCTCACCCGTGTTTAAGGATGCTGCAAAGATATCTGTTAAGGCCCCAGCTATTTCCTCTCTCGCTTCCCTCAGTAACCTGGGATAGATCCCATCCGGACCTGGGGACCTGTCCACCTTAATGCCCTTTAGAATACCCAACACTTCCTCCCTCCTTATGCCGACTTGACCTAGAGTAATCAAACATCTGTTCCTAACCTCAACATCCGTCATGTCCCTCTCCTCGGTGAATACCGATGCAAAGTACTCGTTTAGAATCTCACCCATTTTCTCTGAGTCCAAGCATAACATTCCTCCTGTCATTGTAAGGGCTTTATTAATATCCCTGCCAATGCATTGATGGTTTTCTGTTTCACAAAAATGACCAGGTTGGGGTTCTCTCTAAACCCTCCCTCCAGCCTTGGAACGACTCACGGATTCATGTCTAAGGGAACTGGTCAATTGTTCTGGTAGAATTTCCCACTTTGCTGATGGGTTAATAAAGCAGATGGGATCCTGAGCTTTATAAACAGGTCTAGAGTATAAAAGTCAGGAAGTGATGCTAAACCTTTATAAAATAATAGTTTGTCCTCGGCTGCAGTATTGTGTCCAATTCTGGTTAACAAAACTGAGGCTCATGGGATAGGAGGGCCTGTGTCAGCTTGGATCAAAAATTGGTGAAAGGACAGAAAGCAGCGAGTTGTGGTAAATGGTTGTTTTTCAGACTGGAAGATGGTAGACAGCAGTGTTCCCCAAAAGTCAGTGCTTTTTGTCAAATTTTAATATTTGCCGATGATAACAAACTTGGAGGAGATGCAAACAGTGAGGATGACTCCAATCGACTACAACAGGACATAGATAGTTGAGCAGAATGGGCAGACAAGTGTCAGAAGGAATTTAATACAGGGAAATGTGAGGTGATGTATTTTGGCAGAAGGGATAGGGAGAGGCAATATAGACTTAATGGCCCAGTTCTAGAGAGTGTGCAGGGACAGAGAGACCTGGGGATACATGGACATACATCTTTGAAGGTGGCAGGACATATTGAGAAAGTAGTCAGCAAAGCATATGGGATCTTGGGCTTCATAAATAGAGATTTTGAATACAAAAGCATGAAAGTTATGCTGAATGTTTATAAGCCTCTGGTTAGGCCACGACCAGAATACTGCATCCAATTCTGGTGACCACACTTTAGGAAGGATGTGAGGGTCCATTGGAGGGAGCAGAGGGGATGGTGGTTCCAGAGATGGGGGATTTTAGCAAAGTGGACTGGAAACAGCTACTTGAAGGTCAATCAGTGTCAGAGCAGTGAGAGTTACTGAGGGTTGAGAACAAATATGTTCACACAAAGACAAACAGGGTGGGACTCCCAAATCTAGAGCCCCTTGGATGTCAAGGATCAAACCGGGTAGGATAAGGCACAAGAGGGAAGCTTATGTCAGATACCGAGAGCTCAATACCACAGAAAGTGTCGAAAGTTCAGGGGTGAAATTAAAAAGCAAATTAGGAGAGCAAAGAAATGGCCGGAAAATAATATTACCAAGTAAAAGCAAAGAAATCACAAAGATGTTTTATAAATACATTAAGAGCACGAGGATAACTAAGGATAGAGTATTAGGGACCAAAAAGGGAATGTGTGTGTGGAGGTGGGAGATGTGGGCATGGTTCATAATGAATACTTTGTGTCCGTCTTTATAAAAGAGGGGGAACGATGCAGATATTGTAGTTAAAGAGGAGGAGTGTGAAATATTGGATGGGATAAACAGAGTGAGAGGGAAATATTAAGGGGTTTGGCATCTTTGAAAGTGGATAAATGGTCAGGCCTGGATGCATTGGAATCAGTTCAGAGAAGGTTCACTCGGCTGATTCCTGGGATGAAGGGGTTGTCTTATGAGGAATGGTTGAACAGGTTGGGACTATACTCATTGGAGTTGAGAAGAATGAGAGGTGATCTTATTGAAACATACAAGATTCTGAGGGGACTTTACAGGGCGGATGTTGTGAGGATGTTCCCCTTGTGGAGGAGTCTTGAACTAGGGGGCACAGTTTAAAAATAAAGGTTCTGCCATTTAAGACTGAGCTAGCGGTTGGTTAGGCTTTGGAATTCTCTTCCCCAGAAAGCAGTGGAGGTTGGGTCAATGACTATATACAAGGGAGTCAAGGGTTACGGGGGGCAGGCAGGAAAGTGGAGTTAAAGTCACTATCAGATCAATCATGATCGTATTGACTGGCAGAACAGGCTCGATGGGCTGAATGGCCTACTCCTGCTCCTATTTCTTTGGATCTACTGTATAAATTGGAGGGTTTTCTCTCCACTTTTTAAACCATTTTTATAGCAGAGACAGGGCCATGTGTAATATAAACACTGACAGGGTCTAGTGCAGACCTAACTAGTGCATTGATAACTGAGACTAGTGTAAAAGGTATCAAGGATACAGAATTGTAAATATACATTCAGGGGAAATTTTTTTAGGCCAGTATCTAGCAAGGTCAACAAGAGATGGGTCAGTTTTACACTTAGTTTTAGGGAATGAAGCTGAGCCGGTGGAAGCTGATTTAGAAAAAGTGGACTGGAAAAAGCTACTTGAAGGTAAATCAGTGTCAGAGCAGTGAGAGGGAATCATTTCATCTTGGAGGATTTATTATTCCAGAGTTATTTTTTATTTTCAGAGAAATTCAAATTCACAAGAGCCCAATGTGGGATTTGAACTCCTGCTTTTTCAGTCATTAGCTCAGGCTTTCAGATTACAAACTGTAAAAGACATTCACCTTCCTCCTGTTGTTGCCTGACTGTCTCAGCTTTTGTATATTGTCCCCAATCTTGTTCTTTCATGTGTCTAAAGACTTTGATGTTATTCAGACATTGGTAAACCACTTCATTCTCTCAGGACATCGGCTGAAAGACATTCAGGGACACAATCCACAATCTAATTCACACCCTATTCAAGCAACCAAAATCTTCAACTCCATTCAAACACCCCGATATCCTGTCCCTGCACAGATAACTGACAGTTCCACAATGCAGGAATGTCCGAATGAGAAACCACATTTACCTGACACAACCCAAGCTCCAAATTGAATCATTAAGATATCGAAAATACCACAGAAATGTGACTTGTTCCTGGTAACAGTGAGACTGAAACATTTCAGGCTACTATTCAACCAGCAAGGATTCTGAGAAAAGTCAGGATCAGGATTGAAAGAGAAAGAGAGAGAGTGAAATGGAGAGAGAGAGAAAGAGACTGTCAGCTCCTGTATGTGTTAGGGTTCTCGGTTCCTTCACCTATTTTAACATGGTACCATTTAATTTCGATTGCCTCTCCCAGTCTTCCTTCCAAAATCCATCACTTCACATTTCTCAGCATTGAAGTTAACCTGCCATGTGTCTGTCCAATTTACCAGACTGCCAACAGCCTCCTGAAGTCTGCTACTATTCTCTTCTCTCTCTGCTACATTTCCAAAGATTTGTGTCATCTACAAACTTTAAAGTTCTGCCCCGTAAACCCAAGTCAAGTCATTAATATACAGAGTAAAGCTCCTTCTACACTGATCCATCAAACATTCCCAGGGCAGGAAGATCATGGGGTGGATACAAGAGTGAATCTCGCTCCACACTGTCCGAAACAGACAGAGAGAGAGAGAGACATAATGAGAGAAACAGAGAGACACAGACCGACAGGGTGACTGAGAGAGAAAGAAGGATATTTAACATCGGACATAGGAAGAGGAGGCAATTTAACCCCTCAAGCCTGTTCCAGCATTCAATGAGACCAGGGCTGATCTGTGATCCAACGAACACCATATATCCCACCTTTGCCCCTTATTTCTTTGGCGAACAAGAATCTATCAATCACAGATTTAAAAATTAACCAATAAGCCAGCATGACATTTCCACAACCAATATCATGGGGATATGATGGCTCCCACAGTGGAATAGCTTGCCTGCTATTTAAAATGGAGGCTATTCCTTCTGGATCATCAAAAGTGTCCACCTGGGCCCCAACCTCATCTACATTTCTCCCTCTCCCGATGCTTTTTTTTCTCCATACCTATCTCTTATATGACACAGCAGTGAAGGATGACATCAAATTAATATCTCTTACATTCTCCCTTTCAATCCACTCCAACAAACTCTCTCTCTCAAACCTTGCCCCTCTCTACAGCCCTCTCTCTGCCTTTATATATAACCCTCTCTCCCTCTGTCTCTCTCCGAGTGTCAGAGATAGCAGGAGGCAGAAACAGAGAGAGGAAGACAGAGGGAGAATGTTGAAGGAACTGTACTCTGTTCCTGAGCTGTGCTGAACCTGCTCTGGGAGTGTTTGATGGGCGACATTAATCGGCCGTGTACAGTCCTGTATCAGACTGTGAA
Organism: Heterodontus francisci; assembly: GCF_036365525.1. NCBI lineage: Eukaryota > Metazoa > Chordata > Chondrichthyes > Heterodontiformes > Heterodontidae > Heterodontus > Heterodontus francisci. Next base: position 2,085,074 of record NC_090403.1, read on the forward strand.
GAAGCAGAACATGTTCAGTACACAATGGGTCAAAGGGAATGATTCACTCCTGTCTGCTACTGGGAAGAGAGACTGACCTTAACATCAAGGCAGCGTTTGACCGAGTGTGGCATCAAGGGGCCCGAGTAAAACTCAGTGGGAATCAGGGGAAACCTCACCACTGGTTGGAGCACAAAGGAAGATGGTTGTGGTTGTTGGAGGTCAATCATCTCAGTCTCAGGACATCACTGCAGGAAAATAGAGACAAGATAAATGAAAACTTTCAGTCTGTCATAAAAAGTGAAATGGTCGAACAATGTTGTTATGGGAAAGCCCAGGCCTCCATCTGATTCCATTCAGACAGACAGACAGATATCAATATAAATGAAGACATATATTTGTCTGGGTTAGAGATGGAAGACTGAACATTCCCTTCGGTCTTGTTACTAGCTATCAGCAGCTGTGCACAATTTCTAATTGCTCTGGTTTGATGTGGGTAATATTTATCTTTGAAAGGATGGGGTGACTCTTATAACAATCTCCCAGAGATAAAGTAGGATTGAGGGACTGGAGTAAAGGTCAGTAATAGTGCAATGCACTTCACACGACTGAGTAACAAACTCTGTTGTGTTAAAGTTTAATAAATCACACTTGTGTTGCACTGTGACAATTGTCGGCAGTTTTTTTTTTAACAATAGGGATTGATTTTCTTGCAGGATTTTCGATTGTACTTTCCTTTATTGGCCGATATATAGAATATAAGAGCAGGGAGGTTATGCTCGAACCAGAGAAAACACTAGTTAGACCACAGCTAGAGTACTGCATAGAGTTCTGGTCAGCACATTACAGGCAGGATGTGATTACAGGAGAGAGAGTACAGAGGAGATTTACAGAGGATGTTGTCAGGAATGGAGAATTTTAGCTACCAGGAAAGATTAGACAGGCTGGAGTTGTTTTCTTTGGAAAGGAGGAGGCTGATGGGAGATTTAATCGAGGTGTATAAAGTTATGAAGAGTCCAGATAGAGTGGATAGGAAGGACCAATAGAGAACAACCCACGGTGGCCAATCTAGCCAGATATCTGAAGGAACTGAAATAAAGACAGAGAGAGGGAGAGATAGAGGGACAGAGATAGAGATAGAGAGGGGGGAGGGAGAGAGAGAGACTTAACGAAAGAGACAGAGGGCGAGAGAGAGATAGAGAGAGGGATGGGAGAGAGAGAGAGAGAGAGAAAGATACAGAGATGGGGTGAGGGAGAGAGAGAGAGACGGGGTGAGGCGGAGAGAGACGGATGGGCTGAGGGAGAAAGAGAGAGAGAGAGATCCAAGAGAGAGAGAGAGAGAGAGAGATGGGCTGAGGGGGAGAGAGAAAGAGATAGAGATGGGCCGAGGGAGAGAGAGCGAGAGAAAGATACAGAGATGGGGTGAGGGAGAGAGAGAGAGACGGATGGGCTGAGGGAGAAGGAGAGAGACAAAGATACAAGAGAGAGAGAGAGACAGATGGGGTGAGGGAGTGATAGAGAGACAGATGGGGCTGAGGGGGTGAGAGAGAGAGAGATGGGGTGAGGGAGAGATAGATAAAGATAGGGTGAGGAAGGGAGAGTGACGGGTAAGGAGGAGAGAGAGAGTCTGGCTGAGGGACAGAGAGAGAGAGAGAGAGACACCGTAAGGGAGAGAGTGAGGAATAAAATGTCTCAAAGGGGTAGGATGGGCAAGAGGGACTAAACGGCCTCCTCCTGTCTTCTGAAAGGATTTATTAATATTACATCCTGAAATAAACAAGGTCGTGATGATCATTTTTGGCAAATAAAATGGAATTAATTAGCAACAGGTTCTCCTTTAAAATTATTAATCTGAATTCACAATATTACTTGTGTGAATTTCGATAATTTGCTGTTTATTAACATAACTGAATAAATAAATATTGGAAGATTCAATGTCACATTGTTCCCATCCTTGTTCAAACTCCTACTGACTCACTCGAAGGTTGAAACCGAAGGAGCAGTTCTGAAGGTGCGAGGTCCCTTTAAGAGGTTGGGACTGTCCCTCTCCCTGCTCCCCCTTGGGGTCACAGTGCTGGGTCAGGGGTCACAGACACTGGGATTGACCCATGACTCCCTGACTCCAAAGACAAGAAAAGGAAAGCAAAAATTCTCCTGGTCCCTGTGAAATCAGATTGACAAATCAGATTGACTCTGAAATCAGAGTGAAATATAAAAGGAGAACAGAGAGATTCTGATGTTTGTAAAAACATGATTTACACAGAGGGAAGTGTTTGTGTTTATCTGTCTAAGTTGGTCAATGTGAATATATGTGTCTCTGTGTGGGTTTCTCTCTCTCTCGGTCAGTGGGAAAGGATGTGTCTGACTGTGGATTTCTATGTGTGTGTGTTTATCTGGACATGTTAGTCTGCCTGTGTTTATGTGACTGTCTTTGTGTCTGTGTGTGTCTTTGTGTCTCTGTGTTTGTGTTTCCAATTCTGGATGTGAGGGTGGGAGAGGACACAGAAGGACAGTCTCTAATCTCTTATTAAACATCTTTCATCTCAAGTCCCTCTCTCTCAGGGAGATATCTGTACACTGACTGGTGTCTCTCAGTCCCTGTCTCTCAGGGAGATATCTGTACACTGACTGGTGTCTCTCAGTCCCTGTCTCTCAGGGAGATATCTGTACACTGACTGGTGTCTCTCAGTCCCTCTCCCTCAGGGAGATATCTGTACACTGACTGGTGTCTCTCAGTCCCTGTCTCTCAGGGAGATATCTGTACACTGACTGGTGTCTCTCCGTCCCCCTCTCTCAGGGTGATATCTGTCCACTGACTGGTGTCTCTCAGTCCCTGTCTCTCAGGGAGATATCTGTACACTGACAGGTGTCTCTCAGTCCCTGTCTCTCAGGGAGCTTTATGTACACTGAGTGGTGTCTCTCAGGGAGATATCTGTACACTGACTGGTGTCTCTCAGTCCCTGTCTCTCAGGGAGATATCTGTACACTGAGTGGTGTCTCTCAGGGAGATATCTGTACACTGACAGGTGTCTCTCAGTCCCTGTCTCTCAGGGAGCTTTATGTACACTGAGTGGTGTCTCTCAGGGAGATATCTGTACACTGACTGGTGTCTCTCAGTCCCTGTCTCTCAGGGAGCTTTATGTACACTGAGTGGTGTCTCTCAGGGAGATATCTGTACACTGAGTGGTGTCTCACAGTCCCTCTCTCTCGGAGATATCTGTGCACTGAGTGGTGTCTCAGTCCATGTCTCTCAGGGAGCATTATGTACACTGAGTGGTGTCTCTCAGGGAGATATCTGTACAATGAGTGGTGTCTCTCAGTCCCTCTCTCTCAGGGAGATATCTGTACACTGAGTGGTGTCTCTCAGTCCCTCTCTCTCAGGGAGATATCTGTACACTGAGTGGTGTCTCTCAGTCCCTGTCTCTCAGGGAGATATCTGTACACTGACTGGTGTCTCTCAGTCCCTGTCTCTCAGGGAGATATCTGTACACTGAGTGGTGTCTCACAGTCCCTCTCTCTCAGGGAGATATCTGTACACTGACTGGTGTCTCTCAGTCCCTGTCTCTCAGGGAGATATCTGTACACTGAGTGGTGTCTCTCAGTCCCTCTCTCTCAGGGAGATATCTGCACACTGACTGGTGAGTCTCAGTCCCTGTCTCTCAGGGAGATATCTATACACTGAGTGGTGTCTCTCAGTCCCTGTCTCTCAGGGAGATATCTGTACACTGACTGGTGTCTCTCAGTCCCTCTCTCTCAGGGAGATATCTACGCTGACTAGTGTCTCTCAGTCCCTCTCTCTCAGGGAGATAACTGTACACTGAGTGGTGTCTCTCAGTCCCTCTCTCTCAGGGAGATATCTGTACACTGACTGGTGTCTCTCAGTCCCTGTCTCTCAGGGAGATATATGTACACTGACTGGTGTCTCTCAGTCCCTCTCTCAGGGAGGTATCTGTACACTGAGTGCTGTCTCTCAGTCCCTGTCTCTCAGGGAGATATATGTACACTGACTGGTGTCTCTCAGTCCTTGTCTCTCAGGGAGATATCTGTACACTGAGTGGTGTCTCTCAGTTCCTCTCTCTCAGGGAGATATCTGTACACTGAATGGTGTCTCTCAGTCCCTCTCTCTCAGGGAGATATCTGTACACTGACTGGTGTCTCTCAGTCCCTCTCTCTCAGGGAGATATCTGTACACTGAGTGGTGTCTCACAGCCCCAGTCTCTCAGGGAGATATCTGTACACTGACTGGTGTCTCTCAGCCCTGTCTGTCAGGGAGATATCTGTACACTGAGTGGTGTCTCTCAGTCCCTCTCTCTCAGGGAGATATCTGTGCACTGACTGGTGTCTCACAGTCCCTCTCTCTCAGGGAGATATCAGTACACTGACTGGTGTCTGTCAGTCCCTGTCTCTCAGGGAGCTTTATGTACACTGAGTGGTGTCTCTCAGGGAGATATCTGTACACTGAGTGGTGTCTCTCAGTCCCTCTCTCTCAGGGAGATATCTGTACACTGACTGGTGTCTCTCAGTCCCTGTCTCTCAGGGAGATATCTGTACACTGAGTGGTGTCTCACAGTCCCTCTCTCTCAGGGAGATATCTGTACACTGACTGGTGTCTCTCAGTCCCTGTCTCTCAGGGAGATATCTGTACACTGAGTGGTGTCTCTCAGTCCCTCTCACTCAGGGAGATATCTGCACACTGACTGGTGTCTCTCAGTCCCTCTCTCTCAGGGAGATATCTACGCTGACTAGTGTCTCTCAGTCCCTCTCTCTCAGGAAGATAACTGTACACTGAGTGGTGTCTCTCAGTCCCTCTCTCTCAGGGAGATATCTGTACACTGACTGGTGTCTCTCAGTCCCTGTCTCTCAGGGAGATATAATGTACACTGACTGGTGTCTCTCAGTTCCTCTCTCTCAGGGAGATATCTGTACTCTGAGTGGTGTCTCTCAGTTCCTGTCTCTCAGGGAGATATCTGTACACTGAATGGTGTCTCTCAGTCCCTCTCTCTCAGGGAGATATCTGTTCTCTGACTGGTGTCTCTCAGTCCCTGTCTCTCAGGGAGATATCTGTACACTGAGTGGTGTCTCTCAGTCCCTCTCTCTCAGGGAGATATCTGTCTCCTGACTGGTGTCTCTCAGTCCCTGTCTCTCAGGGAGATATCTGTACACTGATCGGTGTCTCTCAGTCCCTGTCTCTCAGGGAGCTTTATGTACACTGAGTGGTGTCTCTCAGGGAGATATCTGTACACTGAGTGGTGTCTCTCAGCCCCTCTCTCTCAGGGAGATATCCGTGCACTGAGTGGTGTCTCACAGTTCCTCTCTCTCAGGGAGATATCTGTACACTGACTGGTGTCTCTCAGTCCCTGTCTCTCAGGGAGATATCCGTACACTGAGTGGTGTCTCTCAGTCCCTCTCTCTCAGGGAGATATCTGTACTCTGACTGGGGTCTCTCAGTCCCTGTCTCTCAGGGAGAGATCTGTACACTGAGTGGTGTCTCTCAGTCCCTCTCTCTCAGGGAGATATCTGTACACTGACTGGTGTCTCTCAGTCCCTCTCTCTCAGGGAGATATCTGTGCACTGAGTGGTGTCTCTCAGTCCATCTCTCTCAGGGAGATATCTGTACACTGAGTGGTGTCTCTCAGTCCCTGTCTCTCAGGGAGATATATGTACACTGACTGGTGTCTCTCAGTCCCTCTCTCTCAGGGAGGTATCTGTACACTGACTGGTGTCTCTCAGTCCCTCTCTCTCAGGGAGATATCTGTACACTGACTGGTGTCTCTCAGTCCCTGTCTCTCAGGGAGATATATGTACACTGACTGCTGTCTCTCAGTCCCTCTCTCTCAGGGAGATATCTGTACACTGACTGTTGTCTCTCAGTCCCTCTCTCTCAGGGAGATGTCTGTATTCTGAGTGGTGTGTCACAGCCCCTGTCTCTCAGGGAGATATCTGTACACTGACTGGTGTCTCTCAGTCCCTGTCTCTCAGGGAGATATCTGTACACTGAGTGGTGTCTCACAGTCCCTCTCTCTCAGGGAGATATCTGTACACTGACTGGTGTCTCTCAGTCCCTGTCTCTCAGGGAGATATCTGTACACTGAGTGGTGTCTCTCAGTCCCTCTCTCTCAGGGAGATATCTGTACACTGAGTGGTGTCTCACAGTCCCTCTCTCTCAGGGAGATATCTGTACACTGACTGGTGTCTCTCAGTCCCTCTCTCTCAGGGAGATATCTGTTCGCTGACTGGTGTCTCTCAGTCCCTCTCTCTCAGGGAGGAAACTGTACACTGAGTGGTGTCTCTCAGTCCCTGTCTCTCAGGGAGATATATGTACACTGACTGGTGTCTCTCAGTCCCTCTCTCTCAGAGAGATATCTGTTCACTGACTGGTGTCTCTCAGTCCCTCTCTCTCAGGGAGATATCTGTACACTGACTGGTGTCTCTCAGTCCCTGTCTCTCAGGGAGATATCTGTACACTGAGTGGTGTCTCACAGTCCCTGTCTCTCAGGGAGTTATCTGTACACTGAGTGGTGTCTCTCAGTCCCTCTCTCTCAGGGAGATATCTGAACACTGAGTGGTGTCTCTCAGTCCATCTCTCTTAGGGACCTATTTGTACACTGACTGGTGTCTCTCAGTCCCTCTCTCTCAGGGAGATATCTGTACACTGACTGGTGTCTCTCAGTCCCTCTCTATCAGGGAGATATCTGTACACTGAGTGGTGTCTCACAGCCCCTGTCTCTCAGGGAGATATCTGTACACTGACTGGTGTCTCTCAGTCCCTGTCTGTCAGGGAGATATCTATACACTGAGTGGTGTCTCTCAGTCCCTCTCTCTCAGGGAGATATCTGTACACTGACTGGTGTCTCTCAGTCCCTCTCTCTCCGGGAGATATATGTACACTGACTGGTGTCTCTCAGTCCCTCTCTCTCAGGGAGGTATCTGTACACTGACTGGTGTCTCTGTCCCTGTCTCTCAGGGAGATATCCGTACACTGAGTGGTGTCTCTCAGTCCCTGTCTCTCAGGGAGATATCTGTACACTGAGTGGTGTCTCTCAGTCCCTCTCTCTCAGGGAGATATCTGTCTCCTGACTGGTGTCTCTCAGTCCCTGTCTCTCAGGGAGATATCTGTACACTGATCGGTGTCTCTCAGTCCCTGTCTCTCAGGGAGCTTTATGTACACTGAGTGGTGTCTCTCAGGGAGATATCTGTACACTGAGTGGTGTCTCTCAGTCCCTCTCTCTCAGGGAGATATCTGTACACTGACTGGTGTCTCTCAGCCCCTCTCTCTCAGGGAGATATCCGTGCACTGAGTGGTGTCTCACAGTTCCTCTCTCTCAGGGAGATATCTGTACACTGACTGGTGTCTCTCAGTCCCTGTCTCTCAGGGAGATATCCGTACACTGAGTGGTGTCTCTCAGTCCCTCTCTCTCAGGGAGATATCTGTACTCTGACTGGGGTCTCTCAGTCCCTGTCTCTCAGGGAGAGATCTGTACACTGAGTGGTGTCTCTCAGTCCCTCTCTCTCAGGGAGATATCTGTACACTGACTGGTGTCTCTCAGTCCCTCTCTCTCAGGGAGATATCTGTGCACTGAGTGGTGTCTCTCAGTCCATCTCTCTCAGGGAGATATCTGTACACTGAGTGGTGTCTCTCAGTCCCTGTCTCTCAGGGAGATATATGTACACTGACTGGTGTCTCTCAGTCCCTCTCTCTCAGGGAGGTATCTGTACACTGAGTGGTGTCTCTCAGTCCCTGTCTCTCAGGGAGATATATGTACACTGACTGGTGTCTCTCAGTCCCTCTCTCTCAGGGAGATATCTGTACACTGACTGGTGTCTCTCAGTCCCTCTCTCTCAGGGAGATGTCTGTATTCTGAGTGGTGTGTCACAGCCCCTGTCTCAGGGAGATATCTGTACACTGACTGGTGTCTCTCAGTCCCTGTCTCTCAGGGAGATATCTGTACACTGAGTGGTGTCTCACAGTCCCTCTCTCTCAGGGAGATATCTGTACACTGACTGGTGTCTCTCAGTCCCTGTCTCTCAGGGAGATATCTGTACACTGAGTGGTGTCTCTCAGTCCCTCTCTCTCAGGGAGATATCTGTACACTGACTGGTGTCTCTCAGTCCCTGTCTCTCAGGGAGATATCTGTACACTGAGTGGTGTCTCACAGTCCCTCTCTCTCAGGGAGATATCTGTACACTGACTGGTGTCTCTCAGTCCCTCTCTCTCAGGGAGATATCTGTTCGCTGACTGGTGTCTCTCAGTCCCTCTCTCTCAGGGAGGTAACTGTACACTGAGTGGTGTCTCTCAGTCCCTGTCTCTCAGGGAGATATATGTACACTGACTGGTGTCTCTCAGTCCCTCTCTCTCAGAGAGATATCTGTTCACTGACTGGTGTCTCTCAGTCCCTCTCTCTCAGGGAGATATCTGTAGACTGAGTGGTGTCTCTCAGTCCCTGTCTCTCAGGGAGATATCTGTACACTGAGTGGTGTCTCACAGTCCCTGTCTCTCAGGGAGATATCTGTACACTGAGTGGTGTCTCTCAGTCCCTCTCTCTCAGGGAGATATCTGAACACTGAGTGGTGTCTCTCAGTCCATCTCTCTTAGGGACCTATTTGTACACTGACTGGTGTCTCTCAGTCCCTCTCTCTCAGGGAGATATCTGTACACTGACTGGTGTCTCTCAGTCCCTCTCTATCAGGGAGATATCTGTACACTGAGTGGTGTCTCACAGCCCCTCTCTCTCAGGGAGATATCTGTACACTGACTGGTGTCTCTCAGTCCCTCTCTCTCAGGGAGATATCTGTACACTGACTGGTGTCTCTCAGTCGCTCTCTCTCAGGGAGATATCTGTACACTGAGTGGTGTCTCTCAGTACCTCTCTCTCAGGGAGATATCTGTACACTGAGTGGTGTCTCACAGTCCCTCTCTCTCAGGGAGATATCTGTACACTGACTGGTGTCTCTCAGTCCCTCTCTCTCAGGGAGATATCTGTACACTGACAGGTGTCTCTCAGTCCCTCTCTCTCAGGGAGATATATGAACACTGACTGGTGTCTCTCAGTCCCTCTCTCTCAGGGAGCTATCTGTACACTGAGTGGTGTCTCTCAGTCCCTGTCTCTCAGGGAGATATATGTACACTGACTGGTGTCTCTCAGTCCCTGTCTCTCAGGGAGATATCTGTACACTGAGTGGTGTCTCTCAGTCCCTCTCTCTCAGGGAGATATATGTACACTGACTGGTGTCTCTCAGTCCCTCTCTCTCAGGGAGGTATCTGTACACTGAGTGGTGTCTCTCATTCCCTGTCTCTCAGGGAGATATATGTACACTGACTGGTGTCTCTCAGTCCCTGTCTCTCAGGGAGGTATCTGTACACTGAGTGGTGTCTCTCAGTCCCTGTCTCTCAGGGAGATATCTGTACACTGACTGGTGTCTCTCAGTCCCTGTCTCTCAGTGAGCTTTATGTACACTGAGTGGTGTCTCTCAGGGAGATATCTGTACACTGAGTGGTGTCCCTCAGTCCCTCTCTCTCAGGGAGATATCTGTACACTGACTGGTGTCTCTCAGCCCCTCTCTCTCAGGGAGATATCTGTGCACTGACTGGTGTCTCTCAGTACCTCTCTCTCAGGGAGGTAGCTGTACACTGAGTGGTGTCTCTCAGTCCCTGTCTCTCAGGGAGATATATGTACACTGAGTGGTTTCTCTCAGTCCGTGTCTCTCAGGGAGATATCTGTACACTGAGTGGTGTCTCTCAGTCCCTGTCTCTCAGGGAGATATCTGTACACTGAATGGTGTCTCTCAGTACCTCTCTCTCAGGGAGATATCTGTACACTGACTGGTGTCTCTCAGTCCCTGTCTCTCAGGGAGATATCTGTACACTGACTGGTGTCTCTCAGTCCCTCTCTCAGGGAGATATCTGTACACTGACTGGTGTCTCACAGTCCCTCTCTCTCAGAGAGATATCTGTACACTGACTGGTGTCTCTCAGTCCCTCTCTCTCAGGGAGATATATGTACACTGACTGGTGCCTCTCAGTCCCTCTCTCTCAGGGAGGTATCTGTACACTGAGTGGTGTCTCTCATTCCCTGTCTCTCAGGGAGATATATGTACACTGACTGGTGTCTCTCAGTCCCTCTCTCTCAGGGAGATATCTGTACACTGACTGGTGTCTCTCAGTCCCTCTCTCTGGGAGATATCTGTACACTGAGTGGTGTCTCACAGCCCCTGTCTCTCAGGGAGATATCTGTACACTGACTGGTTTCTCTCAGTCCCTGTCTGTCAGAGAGATATCTATACACTGAGTGGTGTCTCTCAGTCCATCTCTCTCAGGGAGATATCTGTACACTGACTGGTGTCTCTCAGTCCCTGTCTCTCAGGGAGATATCTGTACACAGTGGTGTCTCTCAGTCCCTCTCTCTCAGGGAGATATCTGTACACTGAGTGGTGTCTCTCAGTCCCTGTCTCTCAGGGAGATATCTGTACACTGACTGGTGTCTCTCACTCCCTGTCTCTCAGGGAGATATATGTACACTGACTGGTGTCTCTCAGTACCTCTCTCTCAGGGAGGTAGCTGTACACTGAGTGGTGTCTCTCAGTCCCTGTCTCTCAGGGAGATATATGTACACTGAGTGGTGTCTCACAACCCCTTTCTCTCAGTGAGATATCTGTACACTGACTGGTGTCTCTCAGTCCCTCTCTCTCAGGGAGATATCTGTACACTGAGTGGTTTCTCTCAGTCCCTGTCTCTCAGGGAGATATCTGTACACTGAGTGGTGTCTCTCAGTCCCTGTCTCTCAGGGAGATATCTGTACACTGAATGGTGTCTCTCAGTACCTCTCTCTCAGGGAGATATCTGTACACTGACTGGTGTCTCTCAGTACCTCTCTCTCAGGGAGATATCTGTACACTGACTGGTGTCTCTCAGTCCCTGTCTCTCAGGGAGATATCTGTACACTGACTGGTGTCTCTCAGTCCCTCTCTCTCAGGGAGATATCTGTACACTCACTGGTGTCTCACAGTCCCTCTCTCTCAGAGAGATATCTGTACACTGAGTGGTGTCTCTTAGTCCCTCTCTCTCAAGGAGATATCTGTACACTGAGTGGTTTCTCTCAGTCCCTGTCTCTCAGGGAGATATATGTACACTGACTGGTGTCTCTCAGTCCCTCTCTCTCAGGGAGGTATCTGTACACTGACTGGTGTCTCTCAGTCCCTGTCTCTCAGTGAGCTTTATGTACACTGAGTGGTGTCTCTCAGGGAGATATCTGTACACTGAGTGGTGTCTCACAACCCCTATCTCTCAGGGAGATATCTGTACACTGACTGGTGTCTCTCAGTCCCTGTCTGTCAGGGAGATATATGTACACTGAGTGGTGTCTCACAACCCCTATCTCTCAGGGAGATATCTGTACACTGACTGGTGTCTCTCAGTCCCTCTCTCTCCGGGAGCTTTATGTACACTGAATGGTGTCTCTCAGTACCTCTCTCTCAGGGAGATATCTGTACACTGACTGGTGTCTTTCAGTCCCTGTCTGTCAGGGAGATATCTGTACACTGACTGGTGTCTCTCAGTCCCTCTCTCTCCGGGAGCTTTATGTACACTGAATGGTGTCTTTCAGTCCCTGTCTCTCAGGGAGATATATGTACACTGAGTGGTGTCTCACAACCCCTATCTCTCAGGGAGATATCTGTACACTGACTGGTGTCTCTCAGTCCCTGTCTGTCAGGGAGATATCTATACACTGAGTGGTGTCTCTCAGTCCCTCTCTCTCAGGGAGATATCTGTACACTGACTGGTGTCTCTCAGTCCCTCTCTCTCCGGGAGCTTTATGTACACTGAATGGTGTCTCTCAGTACCTCTCTCTCAGGGAGATATCTGTACACTGACTGGTGTCTCTCAGTCCCTGTCTCTCAGGGAGATATCTGTACACTGACTGGTGTCTCTCAGTCCCTCTCTCTCAGGGAGATATCTGTACACTGACTGGTGTCTCTCAGTCCCTCTCTCTCAGGGAGATATCTGTACACTGACTGGTGTCTCTCAGTCCCTCTCTCTCAAGGAGATATCTGTACACTGAGTGGTGTCTCTCAGTCCCTGTCTCTCAGGGAGATATATGTACACTGACTGGTGTCTCTCAGTCCCTCTCTCTCAGGGAGGTATCTGTACACTGACTGGTGTCTCTCAGTCCCTGTCTCTCAGGGAGATATCTGTACACTGAGTGGTGTCTCTCAGTCCCTCTCTCTCAGGGAGATATCTGAACACTGAGTGGTGTCTCTCAGTCCCTCTCTCTCAGTGAGATATATGTACACTGACTGGTGTCTCTCAGTCCCTCTCTCTCAGGGATTTATCTGTACACTGACAGGTGTCTCTCAGTCCCTCTCTCTCAGGGAGATATCTGTACACTGAGTGGTGTCTCACAGCCCCTGTCTCTCAGGGAGATTTCTGTACACTGACTGGTGTCTCTCAGTGCCTGTCTGTCAGCGAGATATCTATACATTGAGTGGTGTCTCTCAGTCCCTCTCTCTCAGGGAGATATCTGTACACTGACTGGTGTCTCTCAGCCCCTGTCTCTCAGGGAGATATCTGTACACTGAGTGGTGTCTCACAGTCCCTCTCTCTCAGGGAGATATCTGTACACTGACTGGTGTCTCTCAGTCCCTGTCTCTCAGGGAGATATCTGTACACTGAGTGGTGTCTCTCAGTCCCTCTCTCTCAGGGAGATATCTGTACACTGACTGGTGTCTCTCAGCCCCTCTCTCTCAGGGAGATATCTGTGCACTGAATGGTGTCTCACAGTCCCTCTCTCTCAGGGAGATATCTGTACACTGAGTGGTGTCTCTCAGTCCCTCTCTCTCAGGGAGATATCTGTACACTGACTGGTGTCTCTCAGTCCCTGTCTCTCAGGGAGATATCTGGACACTGACTGATGTCTCACAGCCCCTGTCTCTCAGGGAGATATCTGTACACTGACTGGTTTCTCTCAGTCCCTGTCTGTCAGGGAGATATCTATACACTGAGTGGTGTCTCTCAGTCCATCTCTCTCAGGGAGATATCTGTACACTGACTGGTGTCTCTCAGTCCCTGTCTCTCAGGGAGATATCTGTACACTGAGTGGTGTCTCACAGTCCCTCTCTCTCAGGGAGATATCTGTACACTGACTGGTGTCTCTCAGTCCCTGTCTCTCAGGGAGATATCTGTGCACTGAGTGGTGTCTCTCAGTCCCTCTCTCTCAGGGAGATATCTGTACACTGAGTGGTGTCTCACAGTCCCTCTCTCTCAGGGAGATATCTGTACACTGACTGGTGTCTCTCAGTCCCTCTCTCTCAGGGAGATATCTGTACACTGACTGGTGTCTCTCAGTCGCTCTCTCTCAGGGAGATATCTGTACACTGAGTGGTGTCTCTCAGTACCTCTCACTCAGGGAGATATCTGTACACTGAGTGGTGTCTCACAGTCCCTCTCTCTCAGGGAGATATCTGTACACTGAGTGGTGTCTCTCAGTCCCTCTCTCTCAGGGAGATATCTGTACACTGACTGGTGTCTCTCAGTCCCTCTCTCTCAGGGAGATATCTGTACACTGACAGGTGTCTCTCAGTCCCTCTCTCTCAGGGAGATATATGAACACTGACTGGTGTCTCTCAGTCCCTCTCTCTCAGGGAGCTATCTGTACACTGAGTGGTGTCTCTCAGTCCCTGTCTCTCAGGGAGATATATGTACACTGACTGGTGTCTCTCAGTCCCTGTCTCTCAGGGAGATATCTGTACACTGAGTGGTGTCTCTCAGTCCCTCTCTCTCAGGGAGATATATGTACACTGACTGGTGTCTCTCAGTCCCTCTCTCTCAGGGAGGTATCTGTACACTGAGTGGTGTCTCTCATTCCCTGTCTCTCAGGGAGATATATGTACACTGACTGGTGTCTCTCAGTCCCTGTCTCTCAGGGAGGTATCTGTACACTGAGTGGTGTCTCTCAGTCCCTGTCTCTCAGGGAGATATCTGTACACTGACTGGTGTCTCTCAGTCCCTGTCTCTCAGTGAGCTTTATGTACACTGAGTGGTGTCTCTCAGGGAGATATCTGTACACTGAGTGGTGTCCCTCAGTCCCTCTCTCTCAGGGAGATATCTGTACACTGACTGGTGTCTCTCAGCCCCTCTCTCTCAGGGAGATATCTGTGCACTGAATGGTGTCTCAGTCCCTCTCTCTCAGGGAGATATCTGTACACTGAGTGGTGTCTCTCAGTCCCTCTCTCTCAGGGAGATATCTGTACACTGACTGGTGTCTCTCAGTCCCTGTCTGTCAGGGAGATATCTATACACTGAGTGGTGTCTCTCAGTCCATCTCTCTCAGGGAGATATCTGTACACTGACTGGTGTCTCTCAGTCCCTGTCTCTCAGGGAGATATCTGTACACTGAGTGGTGTCTCTCAGTCCCTCTCTCTCAGGGAGATATCTGTACACTGAGTGGTGTCTCACAGTCCCTCTCTCTCAGGGAGATATCTGTACACTGACTGGTGTCTCTCAGTCCCTCTCTCTCAGGGAGATATCTGTACACTGACAGGTGTCTCTCAGTCCCTCTCTCTCAGGGAGATATATGAACACTGACTGGTGTCTCTCAGTCCCTCTCTCTCAGGGAGGTATCTGTACACTGAGTGGTGTCTCAGTCCCTGTCTCTCAGGGAGATATATGTACACTGACTGGTGTCTCTCAGTCCCTGTCTCTCAGGGAGATATCTGTACACTGAGTGGTGTCTCTCAGTCCCTCTCTCTCAGGGAGATATATGTACACTGACTGGTGTCTCTCAGTCCCTCTCTCTCAGGGAGGTATCTGTACACTGAGTGGTGTCTCTCATTCCCTGTCTCTCAGGGAGATATATGTACACTGACTGGTGTCTCTCAGTCCCTGTCTCTCAGGGAGATATCTGTATACTGAGTGGTGTCTCTCAGTCCCTCTCTCTCAGGGAGATATCTGTACACTGACTGGTGTCTCAGTCCCTCTCTCTCAGAGAGATATCTGTACACTGACTGGTGTCTCTCAGTCCCTCTCTCTCAGGGAGATATCTGTACACTGAGTGGTGTCTCTCAGTCCCTCTCTCTCAGGGAGAAATCTGTACACTGAGTGGTGTCTCTCAGTCCCTGTCTCTCAGGGAGATATATGTACACTGACTGGTGTCTCTCAGTCCCTCTCTCTCAGGGAGGTATCTGTACACTGACTGGTGTCTCACAGTCCCTGTCTCTCAGGGAGATATCTGTACACTGAGTGGTGTCTCTCAGTCCCTCTCTCAGGGAGATATCTGAACACTGAGTGGTGTCTCTCAGTCCCTCTCTCTCAGGGACCTATATGTACACTGACTGGTGCTTCTCAGTCCCTCTCTCTCAGGGAGGTATCTGTACACTGAGTGGTGTCTCTCAGTCCCTGTCTCTCAAGGAGATATTTGTACACTGACTGGTGTCTCTCAGTCCCTCTCTCTCAGGGAGATATCTGTACACTGACTGGTGTCTCTCAGTCCCTCTCTCTCAGGGAGATATCTGTACACTGACTGGTGTCTCACAACCCCTCTCTCTGGGAGATATCTGTACACTGACTGGTGTCTCTCAGTCCCTCTCTCTCAGGGAGATATCTGTACACTGAGTGGTGTCTCACAACCCCTGTCTCTCAGGGAGATATCTGTACACTGACTGGTGTCTCACAACCCCTGTCTCTCAGTGAGATATCTGTACACTGACTGGTGTCTCTCAGTCCCTGTCTGTCAGGGAGATATCTATACACTGAGTGGTGTCTCTCAGTCCCTCTCTCTCAGGGAGATATCTGTACACTGACTGGTGTCTCTCAGTCCCTCTCTCTCCGGGAGCTTTATGTACACTGACTGGTGTCTCTCAGTCCCTCTCTCTCAGGGAGATATCTGTACACTGACTGGTGTCTCTCAGTCCCTGTCTCTCAGGGAGATATCTGTACACTGACTGGTGTCTCTCAGTCCCTCTCTCTCAAGGAGATATCTGTACACTGACTGGTGTCTCACAGTCCCTCTCTCTCAGAGAGATATCTGTACACTGACTGGTCTCTCTCAGTCCCTCTCTCTCAGGGAGATATCTGTACACTGAGTGGTGTCTCTCAGTCCCTCTCTCTCAAGGAGATATCTGTACACTGAGTGGTGTCTCTCAGTCCCTGTCTCTCAGGGAGATATATGTACACTGACTGGTGTCTCTCAGTCCCTCTCTCTCAGGGAGATATCTGTACACTGACTGGTGTCTCTCAGTCCCTCTCTCTCAGGGAGATATCTATACACTGACTGGTGTCTCTCAGTCCCTCTCTCTCAGGGAGATATCTGTACACTGAGTGGTGTCTCACAACCCCTGTCTCTCAGGGAGATATCTGTACACTGAGTGGTGTCTCTCAGTCCCTGTCTCTCAGGGAGATATCTGAACACTGAGTGGTGTCTCTCAGTCCCTCTCTCTCAGGGAGATATATGTACACTGACTGGTGCCTCTCAGTCCCTCTCTCTCAGGGAGATATCTGTACACTGAGTGGTGTCTCTCAGTCCCTGTCTCTCAGGGAGATATCTGTACTCTGAGTGGTGTCTCTCAGTCCCTGTCTCTCAGGGAGATATATGTACACTGACTGGTGTCTCTCAGTCCCTCTCTCTCAGGGAGATATCTGTACACTGCCCGGTGTCTCTCAGTCCCTGTCTCTCAGTGAGCTTTATGTACACTGAGTGGTGTCTCTCAGGGAGATATCTGTACACTGAGTGGTGTCTCTCAGTCCCTCTCTCTCAGGGAATATCTGTACACTGACTGGTGTCTCTCAGCCCCTCTCTCTCAGGGAGATATCTGTGCACTGAGTGGTGTCTCACAGTCCCTCTCTCTCAGGGAGATATCTGTACACTGACTGGTGTCTCTCAGTCCCTGTCTCTCAGGGAGATATCTGTACACTGAGTGGTGTCTCTCAGCCCCTCTCTCTCAGGGAGATATCTGTGCACTGAGTGGTGTCTCACAGTCCCTCTCTCTCAGGGAGATATCTGTACACTGACTGGTGTCTCTCAGTCCCTGTCTCTCAGGGAGATATCTGTACACTGAGTGGTGTCTCTCAGTCCCTCTCTCTCAGGGAGATATCTGTACTCTGACTGGTGTCTCTCAGTCCCTGTCTCTCAGGGAGATATCTGTACACTGAGTGGTGTCTCTCAGTCCCTCTATCTCAGGGAGATATCTGTACACTGAGTGGTGTCTCTCAAACCCTCTCTCTCAGGGAGATATCTGTACTCTGACTGGTGTCTCTCAGTCCCTGTCTCTCAGGGAGATATCTGTACACTGAGTGGTGTCTCTCAGTCCCTCTCTCTCAGGGAGATATCTGTACACTGACTGGTGTCTCTCAGTCCCTCTCTCTCAGGGAGATATCTGTACACTGAATGGTGTCTCTCCGTCGCTCTCTCTCAGGGAGATATCTGTACACTGAGTGGTGTCTCACAGCCCCTGTCTCTCAGGGAGATATCTGTACACTGTCTGGTGTCTCTCAGTCCCTGTCTGTTAGGGAGATATCTATACACTGAGTGGTGTCTCTCAGTCACTCTCTCTCAGGGAGATATCTGTACACTGACTGGTGTCTCACAGTCCCTCTCTCTCAGGGAGATATCTGTACAATGACTGGTGTCTCTCAGTCCCTGTCTCTCAGGGAGCTTTATGTACACTCAGTGGTGTCTCTCAGGGAGATATCTGTACACTGACTGGTGTCTCTCAGTCCCTGTCTCTCAGGGAGCTTTATGTACACTGAGTGGTGTCTCTCAGTCCCTCTCTCTCAGGGAGATATCTGTACACTGACTGGTGTCTCTCAGTCCCTGTCTCTCAGGGAGATATCTGTACACTGACTGGTGTCTCTCAGTCCCTCTCTCTCAAGGAGATATCTGTACACTGAGTAGTGTCTCTCAGTCCCTGTCTCTCAGGGAGATATATGTACACTGACTGGTGTCTCTCAGTCCCTCTCTCTCAGGGAGGTATCTGTACACTGACTGTTGTCTCTCAGTCCCTGTCTCTCAGGGAGATATCTGTACACTGAGTGGTGTCTCTCAGTCCCTCTCTCTCAGGGAGATATCTGAACACTGAGTGGTGTCTCTCAGTCCCTCTCTCTCAGGGAGATATATGTACACTGACTGGTGTCTCTCAGTCCCTGTCTGTCAGCGAGATATCTATACACTGCGTGGTGTCTCCCAGTCCCTCTCTCTCAGGGAGATATCTGTACACTGACTGGTGTCTCTCAGTCCCTGTCTCTCAGGGAGATATCTGTACACTGAGTGGTGTCTCACAGTCCCTCTCTCTCAGGGAGATATCTGTACACTGACTGGTGTCTCTCAGTCCCTGTCTCTCAGGGAGATATCTGTACACTGAGTGGTGTCTCTCAGTCCCTCTCTCTCAGGGAGATATCTGTACACTGACTGGTGTCTCTCAGTCCCTGTCTCTCAGGGAGATATCTGGACACTGACTGGTGTCTCACAGCCCCTGTCTCTCAGGGAGATATCTGTACACTGACTGGTTTCTCTCAGTCCCTGTCTGTCAGGGACATATCTATACACTGAGTGGTGTCTCTCAGTCCATCTCTGTCAGGGAGATATCTGTACACTGACTGGTGTCTCTCAGTCCCTGTCTCTCAGGGAGATATCTGTACACTGAGTGGTGTCTCACAGTCCCTCTCTCTCAGGGAGATATCAGTACACTGACTGGTGTCTCTCAGTCCCTCTCTCTCAGGGAGATATATGTACACTGAGTGGTGTCTCTCAGTCCCTCTCTCTCAGGGAGATATCTGTACACTGACTGGTGTCTCTCAGTCCCTGTCTCTCAGGGAGATATCTGTACACTGAGTGGTGTCTCTCAGTCCCTCTATCTCAGGGAGATATCTGTACACTGAGTGGTGTCTCTCAAACCCTCTCTCTCAGGGAGATATCTGTACTCTGACTGGTGTCTCTCAGCCCCTCTCTCTCAGGGAGATATCTGTGCACTGAGTGGTGTCTCTCAGTCCCTCTCTCTCAGGGAGATATCTGTACACTGACTGGTGTCTCTCAGTCCCTCTCTCTCAGGGAGATATCTGTACACTGACTGGTGTCTCTCCGTCGCTCTCTCTCAGGGAGATATCTGTGCACTGAGTGGTGTCTCACAGCCCCTGTCTCACAGGGAGATATCTGTACACTGAGTGGTGTCTCTCAGTCCCTCTCTCTCAGGGAGATATCTGTACACTGACTGCTGTCTCTCAGTCCCTGTCTCTCAGGGAGATATCTGTACACTGACTGGTGTCTCTCAGTCCCTCTCTCTCAAGGAGATATCTGTACACTGAGTAGTGTCTCTCAGTCCCTGTCTCTCAGGGAGATATATGTACACTGACTGGTGTCTCTCAGTCCCTCTCTCTCAGGGAGGTATCTGTACACTGACTGTTGTCTCTCAGTCCCTGTCTCTCAGGGAGATATCTGTACACTGAGTGGTGTCTCTCAGTCCCTCTCTCTCAGGGAGATATCTGAACACTGAGTGGTGTCTCTCAGTCCCTCTCTCTCAGGGAGATATATGTACACTGACTGGTGTCTCTCAGTCCCTCTCTCTCAGGGAGATATCTGTACACTGACTGGTGTCTCTCAGTCCCTCTCTCTCAGGGAGATATCTGTACACTGAGTGGTGTCTCACAGCCCCTGTCTCTCAGGGAGATTTCTGTGCACTGACTGGTGTCTCTCAGTCCCTGTCTGTCAGCGAGATATCTATACACTGCGTGGTGTCTCCCAGTCCCTCTCTCTCAGGGAGATATCTGTACACTGACTGGTGTCTCTCAGTCCCTGTCTCTCAGGGAGATATCTGTACACTGAGTGGTGTCTCAGTCCCTCTCTCTCAGGGAGATATCTGTACACTGACTGGTGTCTCTCAGTCCCTGTCTCTCAGGGAGGTATCTGTACACTGAGTGGTGTCTCTCAGTCCCTCTCTCTCAGGGAGATATCTGTACACTGACTGGTGTCTCTCAGTCCCTGTCTCTCAGGGAGATATCTGGACACTGACTGGTGTCTCACAGCCCCTGTCTCTCAGGGAGATATCTGTACACTGACTGGTTTCTCTCAGTCCCTGTCTGTCAGGGACATATCTATACACTGAGTGGTGTCTCTCAGTCCATCTCTCTCAGGGAGATATCTGTACACTGACTGGTGTCTCTCAGTCCCTGTCTCTCAGGGAGATATCTGTACACTGAGTGGTGTCTCTCAGTCCATCTCTCTCAGGGAGATATCTGTACACTGACTGGTGTCTCTCAGTCCCTGTCTCTCAGGGAGATATCTGTACACTGAGTGGTGTCTCTCAGTCCCTCTCTCTCAGGGAGATATCTGTACACTGACTGGTGTCTCACAGTCCCTCTCTCTCAGAGAGATATCTGTACACTGACTGGTGTCTCTCAGTCCCTCTCTCTCAGGGAGATATCTGTACACTGAGTGGTGTCTCTCAGTCCCTGTCTCTCAGGGAGATATATGTACACTGAATGGTGTCTCTCAGTCCCTCTCTCTCAGGGAGGTATCTGTACACTGACTGGTGTCTCACAGTCCCTGTCTCTCAGGGAGATATCTGTACACTGAGTGGTGTCTCTCAGTCCGTCTCTCTCAGGGAGATATCTTAACACTGAGTGGTGCCTCTCAGTCCATCTCTCTCAGGGACCTGTATGTACACTGACTGGTGCCTCTCAGTCCCTCTCTCTCAGGGAGGTATCTGTACACTGCGTGGTGTCTCTCAGTCCCTGTCTCTCGGAGATATTTGTACACTGACTGGTGTCTCTCAGTCCCTCTCTCTCAGGGAGATATCTGTGCACTGACTGGTGTCTCTCAGTCCCTCTCTCTCAGGGAGATATATGTACACTGACTGGTGTCTCACAATCCCTGTCTCTCAGGGAGATATCTATACACTGAGTGGTGTCTCTCAGTCCCTGTCTCTCAGGGAGATATCTGTACACTGACTGGTGTCTCTCAGTCCATCTCTCTCAGGGAGATATCTGTACACTGAGTGGTGTCTCTCAGTCCCTGTCTCTCAGGGAGATATCTGTACACTGAGTGGTGTCTCTCAGTCCCTCTCTCTCAGGGAGGTATCTGTACACTGAGTGGTGTCTCTCAGTCCCTGTCTCTCAGGGAGATATCTGTACACTGACTGGTGTCTCTCAGTCCCTGTCTCTCAGTGAGCTTTATGTACACTGAGTAGTGTCTCTCAGGGAGATATCTGTACACTGAGTGGTGTCTCTCAGTCCCTCTCTCTCAGGGAGATATCTGTACACTGACTGGTGTCTCTCAGCCCCTTTCTCTCAGGGAGATATCTGTGCACTGAGTGGTGTCTCACAGTCCCTCTCTCTCAGGGAGATATCTGTACACTGACTGGTGTCTCTCAGTCCCTGTCTCTCAGGGAGATATCTGTACACTGAGTGGTGTCTCTCAGTCCCTCTCTCTCAGGGATATATCTGTACTCTGACTGGTGTCTCTCAGTCCCTGTCTCTGAGGGAGATATCTGTACACTGAGTGGTGTCTCTCAGTCCCTCTCTCTCAGGGAGATATCTGTACACTGACTGGTGTCTCTCAGTCCCTCTCTCTCAGGGAGATATCTGTACACTGACTGGTGTCTCTCAGTCCCTGTCTCTCAGGGAGATATATGTACACTGACTGGTGTCTCTCAGTCCCTCTCTCTCAGGGAGATATCTGTACACTGACTGGTGTCTCTCAGTCCCTGTCTCTCAGGGAGATATATGTACACTGACTGGTGTCTCTCAGACCCTCTCTCTCAGGGAGATATCTGTACACTGAGTGGTGTCTCTCAGTCCCTCTCTCTCAGGGAGATATCTGTACACTGAGTGGTGTCCACAGCCCCTGTCTCTCAGGGAGATATTTGTACACTGACTGGTGTCTCTCAGTCCCTCTCTCTCAGGGAGATATCTGTACACTGACTGGTGTCTCTCAGTCCCTCTCTCTCAGGGAGATATATGTACACAGACTGGTGTCTCTCAGTCGCTCTCTCTCAGGGAGATATCTGTACACTGAGTGGTGTCTCACAACCCCTGTCTCTCAGTGAGATATCTGTACACTGACTGGTGTCTCTCAGTCCCTGTCTGTCAGGGAGATATCTGTACACTGAGTGGTGTCTCTCAGTCCCTCTCTCTCAGGGAGATATCTGTACACTGACTGGTGTCTCTCAGTCCCTCTCTCTCCGGGAGCTTTATGTACACTGACTGGTGTCTCTCAGTCCCTCTCTCTCAGGGAGGTATCTGTACACTGAGTGGTGTCTCTCAGTCCCTGTCTCTCAGGGAGATATCTGTACACTGAATGGTGTCTCTCAGTACCTCTCTCTCAGAGAGATATCTGTACACTGACTGGTGTCTCACAGTCCCTCTCTCTCAGAGAGATATCTGTACACTGACTGGTGTCTCTCAGTCCCTCTCTCTCAGGGAGATATCTGTACACTGAGTGGTGTCTCTCAGTCCCTCTCTCTCAAGGAGATATCTGTACACTGAGTGGTGTCTCTCAGTCCCTGTCTCTCAGGGAGTTATATGTACACTGACTGGTGTCTCTCAGTCCCTCTCTCTCAGGGAGGTATCTGTACACTGACTGGTGTCTCTCAGTCCCTGTCTCTCAGGGAGATATCTGAACACTGAGTGGTGTCTCTCAGTCCCTCTCTCTCAGGGAGATATATGTACACTGAGTGGTGTCTCTCAGTCCCTCTCTCTCAGGGAGGTATCTGTACACTGACTGGTGTCTCTCAGTCCCTGTCTCTCAGGGAGATATCTGTACACTGAGTGGTGTCTCTCAGTCCCTGTCTCTCAGGGAGATATCTGAACACTGAGTGGTGTCTCTCAGTCCCTCTCTCTCAGGGAGATATATTTACACTGACTGGTGCCTCTCAGTCCCTCTGTCTCAGGGAGATATCTGTACACTGAGTGGTGTCTCTCAGTCCCTGTCTCTCAGGGAGATATATGTACACTGACTGGTGTCTCTCAGTCCCTCTCTCTCAGGGAGATATCTGTACACTGAGTGGTGTCTCACAGCCCCTGTCTCTCAGGGAGATATCTGTACACTGACTGGTTTCTCTCAGGCCCTGTCTGTCAGGGAGATATCTATACACTGAGTGGTGTCTCTCAGTCTATCTCTCTCAGGGAGATATCTGTACACTGAGTGGTGTCTCTCAGTCCCTGTCTCTCAGGGAGATATCTGTACACTGAGTGGTGTCACTCAGTCCCTCTCTCTCAGGGAGGTATCTGTACACTGAGTGGTGTCTCTCAGTCCCTGTCTCTCAGGGAGATATCTGTACACTGACTGGTGTCTCTCAGTCCCGGTCTCTCAGTGAGCTTTATGTACACTGAGTAGTGTCTCTCAGGGAGATATCTGTACACTGAGTGGTGTCTCTCAGTCCCTCTCTCTCAGGGAGATATCTGTACACTGAGTGGTGTCTCACAGCCCCTGTCTCTCAGGGAGATATTTGTAGACTGACTGGTGTCTCTCAGTCCCTCTCTCTCAGGGAGCTTTATGTACACTGACTGGTGTCTCTCAGTCCCTGTCTCTCAGGGAGATATCTGTACACTGACTGGTGTCTCTCAGTCCCTCTCTCTGGGAGATATCTGTGCACTGACTGGTGTCTCACAGTCCCTCTCTCTCAGAGAGATATCTGTACACTGACTGGTGTCTCTCAGTCCCTCTCTCTCAGGGAGATATCTGTACACTGAGTGGTGTCTCTCAGTCCCTGTCTGTGAGGGAGATATCTATACACTGAGTGGTGTGTCTCAGTCCCTCTCTCTCAGGGAGATATCTGTACACTGACTGGTGTCTCTCAGTCTTTCTCTCTCCGGGAGCTTTATGTACACTGACTGGTGTCTCTCAGTCCCTCTCTCTCAGGGAGGTATCTGTACACTGAGTGGTGTCTCTCAGTCCCTGTCTCTCAGGGAGATATCTGTACACTGACTGGTGTCTCTCAGTCCCTCTCTCTCAGGGAGATATCTGCACACTGACTGGTGTCTCACAGTCCCTCTCTCTGAGAGATATCTGTACACTGACTGGTGTCTCTCAGTCCCTCTCTCTCAGGGAGATATCTGTACACTGAGTGGTGTCTCTCAGTCCCTCTCTCTCAAGGAGATATCTGTACACTGAGTGGTGTCTCTCAGTCCCTGTCTCTCAGGGAGATATATGTACACTGACTGGTGTCTCTCAGTCCCTCTCTCTCAGGGAGGTATCTGTACACTGACTGGTGTCTCTCAGTCCCTGTCTCTCAGGGAGATATCTGTACACTGAGTGGTGTCTCTCAGTCCCTGTCTCTCAGGGAGATATCTGAACACTGAGTGGTGCCTCTCAGTCCCTCTCTCTCAGGGAGATATATGTACACTGACTGGTGCCTCTCAGTCCCTCTCTCTCAGGGAGATATCTGTACACTGAGTGGTGTCTCTCAGTCCCTGTCTCTCAGGGAGATATCTGTACACTGACTGGTGTCTCTCAGTCCCTCTCTCTCAGGGAGATATCTGTACACTGACTGGTGTCTCTCAGTCCCTCCTTCTCAGGGAGATATCTGTACACTGACTGGTGTCTCTCAGTCCCTGTCTGTCAGGGAGATATCTATACACTGAGTGGTGTCTCTCAGTCCCTCTCTCTCAGGGAGATATCTGTACACTGACTGGTGTCTCTCAGTCCCTCTCTCTCCGGGAGCTTTATGTACACTGAGTAGTGTCTCTCAGGGAGATATCTGTACACTGAGTGGTGTCTCTCAGTCCCTCTCTCTCAGGGAGATATCTGTACACTGAGTGGTGTCTCACAGCCCCTGTCTCTCAGGGAGATATTTGTAGACTGACTGGTGTCTCTCAGTCCCTCTCTCTCAAGGAGATATCTGTACACTGACTGGTGTCTCTCAGTCCCTCTCTCTCAGGGAGATATCTGTACACTGACTGGTGTCTCTCAGTCCCTCCTTCTCAGGGAGATATCTGTACACTGACTGGTGTCTCTCAGTCCCTGTCTGTCAGGGAGATATCTATACACTGAGTGGTGTCTCTCAGTCCCTCTCTCTCAGGGAGATATCTGTACACTGACTGGTGTCTCTCAGTCCCTCTCTCTCAGGGAGATATCTGTACACTGACTGGTGTCTCTCAGTCCCTCCTTCTCAGGGAGATATCTGTACACTGACTGGTGTCTCTCAGTCCCTGTCTGTCAGGGAGATATCTATACACTGAGTGGTGTCTCTCAGTCCCTCTCTCTCAGGGAGATATCTGTACACTGACTGGTGTCTCTCAGTCCCTCTCTCTCCGGGAGCTTTATGTACACTGACTGGTGTCTCTCAGTCCCTGTCTCTCAGGGAGATATCTGTACACTGACTGGTGTCTCTCAGTCCCTCTCTCTGGGAGATATCTGTGCACTGACTGGTGTCTCACAGTCCCTCTCTCTCAGAGAGATATCTGTACACTGACTGGTGTCTCTCAGTCCCTCTCTCTCAGGGAGATATCTGTACACTGACTGGTGTCTCTCAGTCTTTCTCTCTCCGGGAGCTTTATGTACACTGACTGGTGTCTCTCAGTCCCTCTCTCTCAGGGAGGTATCTGTACACTGAGTGGTGTCTCTCAGTCCCTGTCTCTCAGGGAGATATCTGTACACTGACTGGTGTCTCTCAGTCCCTCTCTCTCAGGGAGATATCTGCACACTGACTGGTGTCTCACAGTCCCTCTCTCTGAGAGATATCTGTACACTGACTGGTGTCTCTCAGTCCCTCTCTCTCAGGGAGATATCTGTACACTGAGTGGTGTCTCTCAGTCCCTCTCTCTCAAGGAGATATCTGTACACTGAGTGGTGTCTCTCAGTCCCTGTCTCTCAGGGAGATATATGTACACTGACTGGTGTCTCTCAGTCCCTCTCTCTCAGGGAGGTATCTGTACACTGACTGGTGTCTCTCAGTCCCTGTCTCTCAGGGAGATATCTGTACACTGAGTGGTGTCTCTCAGTCCCTGTCTCTCAGGGAGATATCTGAACACTGACTGGTGCCTCTCAGTCCCTCTCTCTCAGGGAGATATATGTACACTGACTGGTGCCTCTCAGTCCCTCTCTCTCAGGGAGATATCTGTACACTGAGTGGTGTCTCTCAGTCCCTGTCTCTCAGGGAGATATCTGTACTCTGAGTGGTGTCTCTCAGTCCCTGTCTCTCAGGGAGATATATGTACACTGACTGGTGTCTCTCAGTCCCTCTCTCTCAGGGAGGTATCTGTACACTGAGTGGTGTCTCTCAGTCCCTGTCTCTCAGGGAGATATCTGTACACTGAATGGTGTCTCTCAGTACCTCTCTCTCAGGGAGATATCTGTACACTGACTGGTGTCTCTCAGTCCCTGTCTCTCAGGGAGATATCTGTACACTGACTGGTGTCTCTCAGTCCCTCTCTCTCAGGGAGATATCTGTGCACTGACTGGTGTCTCACAGTCCCTCTCTCTCAGAGAGATATCTGTACACTGACTGGTGTCTCTCAGTCCCTCTCTCTCAGGGAGATATCTGTACACTGAGTGGTGTCTCTCAGTCCCTCTCTCTCAAGGAGATATCTGTACACTGAGTGGTGTCTCTCAGTCCCTGTCTCTCAGGGAGATATATGTACACTGACTGGTGTCTCTCAGTCCCTCTCTCTCAGGGAGGTATCTGTACACTGACTGGTGTCTCTCAGTCCCTGTCTCTCAGGGAGATATCTGTACACTGAGTGGTGTCTCTCAGTCCCTGTCTCTCAGGGAGATATCTGAACACTGAGTGGTGTCTCTCAGTCCCTCTCTCTCAGGGAGATATATGTACACTGACTGGTGCCTCTCAGTCCCTCTCTCTCAGGGAGATATCTGTACACTGAGTGGTGTCTCTCAGTCCCTGTCTCTCAGGGAGATATCTGTACTCTGAGTGGTGTCTCTCAGTCCCTGTCTCTCAGGGAGATATATGTACACTGACTGGTGTCTCTCAGTCCCTCTCTCTCAGGGAGATATCTGTACACTGACTGGTGTCTCTCAGTCCCTCTCTCTCAGGGAGATATCTGTACACTGAGTGGTGTATCACAGCCCCTGTCTCTCAGGGAGATATCTGTACACTGACTGGTTTCTCTCAGTACCTCTCTCTCAGGGAGATATCTGTACACTGACTGGTGTCTCTCAGTCCCTGTCTCTCAGGGAGATATCTGTACACTGACTGGTGTCTCTCAGTCCCTCTCTCTCAGGGAGATATCTGTGCACTGACTGGTGTCTCACAGTCCCTCTCTCTCAGAGAGATATCTGTACACTGACTGGTGTCTCTCAGTCCCTCTCTCTCAGGGAGGTATCTGTACACTGACTGGTGTCTCTCAGTCCCTGTCTCTCAGGGAGATATCTGTACACTGAGTGGTGTCTCTCAGTCCCTGTCTCTCAGGGAGATATCTGAACACTGAGTGGTGTCTCTCAGTCCCTCTCTCTCAGGGAGACATATGTACACTGACTGGTGCCTCTCAGTCCCTCTCTCTCAGGGAGATATCTGTACACTGAGTGGTGTCTCACAGCCCCTGTCTCTCAGGGAGATATCTGTACACTGACTGGTTTCTCTCAGTCCATCTCTCTCAGGGAGATATCTGTACACTGAGTGGTGTCTCTCAGTCCCTGTCTCTCAGGGAGATATCTGTACACTGAGTGGTGTCTCTCAGTCCCTCTCTCTCAGGGAGATATCTGTACACTGAGTGGTGTCTCTCAGTCCCTGTCTCTCAGGGAGATATCTGTACACTGACTGGTGTCTCTCAGTCCCTGTCTCTCAGTGAGCTTTATGTACACTGAGTAGTGTCTCTCAGGGAGATATCTGTACACTGAGTGGTGTCTCTCAGTCCCTTTCTCTCAGGGAGATATCTGTACACTGACTGGTGTCTCTCAGCCCCTCTCTCTCAGGGAGATATCTGTGCACTGAATGGTGTCTCTCAGTACCTCTCCCTCAAGAAGATATCTGTACACTGACTGGTGTCTCTCAGTCCCTGTCTCTCAGGGAGATATCTGTACACTGAGTGGTGTCTCTCAGTCCCTCTCTCTCAGGGAGATATATGTACACTGACTGGTGTCTCTCAGTCCCTCTCTCTCAGGGAGGTATCTGTACACTGACTGGTGTCTCTCAGTCCCTGTCTCTCAGGGAGATATCTGTACACTGACTGGTGTCTCACAACCCCTGTCTCTCAGGGAGATATCTGTACACTGACTGGTGTCTCTCAGTCCCTCTCTCTCAGGGAGATATCTGTACACTGACTGGTGTCTCTCAGTCCCTCTCTCTCAGGGAGATATCTGTACACTGAGTGGTGTCTCACAACCACTGTCTCTCAGTGAGATATCTGTACACTGACTGGTGTCTCTCAGTCCCTGTCTGTCAGGGAGATATCTATACACTGAGTGGTGTCTTTCAGTCCCTCTCTCTCAGGGAGATATCTGTACACTGACTGGTGTCTCTCAGTCCCTCTCTCTCCGGGAGCTTTATGTACACTGACTGGTGTCTCTCAGTCCCTCTCTCTCAGGGAGGTATCTGTACACTGAGTGGTGTCTCTCAGTCCCTGTCTCTCAGGGAGATATCTGTACACTGAATGGTGTCTCTCAGTACCTCTCTCTCAGTGAGATATCTGTACACTGAGTGGTGTCTCTCAGTCCCTGTCTCTCAGGGAGATATATGTGCACTGACTGGTGTCTCTCAGTCCCTCTCTCTCAGGGAGATATCTGTACACTGACTGGTGTCTCTCAGTCCCTGTCTCTCAGTGAGCTTTATGTACACTGAGTGGTGTCTCTCAGGGAGATATCTGTACACTGAGTGGTGTCTCCCAGTCCCTCTCTCTCAGGGAGATATCTGTACACTGACTGGTGTCTCTCAGTCCCTCTCTCTCAAGGAGATATCTGTACACTGAGTAGTGTCTCTCAGTCCCTGTCTCTCAGGGAGCTTTATGTACACTGAGTGGTGTCTCTCAGTCCCTCTCTCTCAGGGAGGTATCTGTACACTGACTGGTGTCTCTCAGTCCCTGTCTCTCAGGGAGATATCTGTACACTGAGTGGTGTCTCTCAGTCCCTCTCTCTCAGGGAGATATCTGTACACTGACTGGTGTCTCTCAGTCCCTCTCTCTCAGGGAGATATATGTACACTGACTGGTGTCTCTCAGTCCCTCTCTCTCAGGGAGATATCTGTACACTGAGTGGTGTCTCTCAGTCCCTGTCTCTCAGGGAGATATCTGTACACTGAGTGGTGTCTCCCAGTCCCTCTCTCTCAGGGAGATATCTGTACACTGACTGGTGTCTCTCAGTCCCTCTCTCTCAAGGAGATATCTGTACACTGAGTGGTGTCTCACAACCCCTGTCTCTCAGGGAGATATCTGTACACTGAGTGGTGTCTCTCAGTCCCTCTCTCTCAGGGAGATATCTGTACACTGACTGGTGTCTCTCAGGGAGATATATGTACACTGAATGGTGTCTCTCAGTCCCTCTCTCTCAGGGAGGTATCTGTACACTGACTGGTGTCTCTCAGTCCCTGTCGCTCAGGGAGATATCTGTACACTGAGTGGTGTCTCTAAGTCCCTCTCTCTCAGGGAGATATCTGTACACTGAGTGGTGTCTCACAGTCCCTCTCTCTCAGGGAGATATCTGTACACTGACTGGTGTCTCTCAGTCCCTCTCTCTCAGGGAGATATCTGTACACTGACTGGTGTCTCTCAGTCCCTCTCTCTCAGGGAGATATATGGACACTGACTGGTGTCTCTCAGTCCCTCTCTCTCAGGGAGGTATCTGTACACTGAGTGGTGTCTCTCAGTGCCTGTCTCTCAGGGAGATATATGTACACTGACTGGTGTCTCTCAGTCCCTGTCTCTCAGGGAGATATCTGTACACTGAGTGCTGTCTCTCAGTCCCTCTCTCTCAGGGAGATATATGTGCACTGACTGGTGTCTCTCAGTCCCTCTCTCTCAGGGAGGTATCTGTACACTGAGTGGTGTCTCTCAGTCCCTCTCTCTCAGGGAGATATCTGTACACTGACTGGTGTCTCTCAGTCCCTCTCTCTCAGGGAGATATCTGTACACTGAGTGGTGTCTCTCAGTCCCTCTCTCTCAGGGAGACATCTGTACACTGAGTGGTGTCTCTCAGTCCCTCTCTCTCAGGGACCTATATGTACACTGACTGGTGCCTCTCAGTCCCTCTCTCTCAGGGAGGTATCTGTACACTGCGTGGTGTCTCTCAGTCCCTGTCTCTCAGGGAGATATTTGTACACTGACTGGTGTCTCTCAGTCCCTGTCTCTCAGGGAGATATCTGTACACTGAGTGGTGTCTCACAACCCCTGTCTCTCAGGGAGATATCTGTACACTGACTGGTGTCTCTCAGTCCCTGTCTGTGAGGGAGATATCTATACACTGAGTGGTGTCTCTCAGTCCCTCTCTCTCAGGGAGATATCTGTACACTGACTGGTGTCTCTCAGCCCCTCTCTCTCTGGGAGATATCTGTGCACTGAGTGGTGTCTCACAGTCCCTCTCTCTCAGGGAGATATCTGTACACTGACTGGTGTCTCTCAGTCCCTGTCTCTCAGGGACATATCTGTACACTGAGTGGTGTCTCTCAGTCCCTCTCTCTCAGGGAGATATCTGTACTCTGACTGGTGTCTCTCAGTCCCTGTCTCTGAGGGAGATATCTGTACACTGAGTGGTGTCTGTCAGTCACTCTCTCTCAGGGAGATATCTGTACACTGACTGGTGTCTCTCAGTCCCTCTCTCTCAGGGAGATATCTGTACACTGAGTGGTGTCTCTCAGTCCCTGTCTCTCAGGGAGATATATGTACACTGACTGGTGTCTCTCAGTCCCTCTCTCTCAGGGAGATATCTGTACACTGAGTGGTGTCTCTCAGTCCCTCTCTCTCAGGGAGATATCTGAACACTGAGTGGTGTCTCTCAGTCCCTCTCTCTCAGGGACCTATATGTACACTGACTGGTGCCTCTCAGTCCCTCTCTCTCAGGGAGATATCTATACACTGACTGGTGTCTCTCAGTCCCTGTCTCTCGGAGATATCTGTACACTGACTGGTGTCTCTCAGTCCCTGTCTCTCAGTGAGATTTATGTACACTGAGTGGTGTCTCTCAGGGAGATATCTGTACACTGACTGGTGTCTCTCAGTCCCTGTCTCTCAGGGAGATATCTGTACACTGAGTGGTGTCTCTCAGTCCCTCTCTCTCAGGGAGGTATCTGTACACTGAGTGGTGTCTCTCAGTCCCTGTCTCTCAGGGAGATATCTGTACACTGACTGGTGTCTCTCAGTCCCTGTCTCTCAGTGAGCTTTATGTACACTGAGTGGTGTCTCTCAGGGAGATATCTGTACACTGAGTGGTGTCTCTCAGTCCCTCTCTCTCAGGGAGATATCTGTACACTGACTGGTGTCTCTCAGCCCCTCTCTCTCAGGGAGATATCTGTGCACTGAGTGGTGTCTCACAGTCCCTCTCTCTCAGGGAGATATCTGTACACTGACTGGTGTCTCTCAGTCCCTGTCTCTCAGGGAGATATCTGTACACTGAGTGGTGTCTCTCAGTCCCTCTCTCTCAGGGAGATATCTGTACTCTGACAGGTGTCTCTCAGTCCCTGTCTCTGAGGGAGATATCTGTACACTGAGTGGTGTCTCTCAGTCACTCTCTCTCAGGGAGATATCTGTACACTGACTGGTGTCTCTCAGTCCCTCTCTCTCAGGGAGATATCTGTACACTGAGTGGTGTCTCTCAGTCCCTGTCTCTCAGGGAGATATATGTACACTGACTGGTGTCTCTCAGTCCCTCTCTCTCAGGGAGGTATCTGTACACTGACTGGTGTCTCTCAGTCCCTGTCTCTCAGGGAGGTATCTGAACACTGAGTGGTGTCTCTCAGTCCCTGTCTCTCAGGGAGATATATGTACACTGACTGGTGTCTCTCAGTCCCTCTCTCACAGGGAGATATCTGTACACTGACTGGTGTCTCTCAGTCCCTCTCTCTCAGGGAGATATCTGTACACTGAGTGGTGTCTCACAGCCCCTGTCCCTCAGGGAGATATCTGTACACTGACTGGTTTCTCTCAGTCCCTGTCTGTCAGGGAGATATCTATACACTGAGTGGTGTCTCTCAGTCCATCTCTCTCAGGGAGATATCTGTACACTGACTGGTGTCTCTCAGTCCCTGTCTCTCAGGGAGATATCTGTACACTGAGTGGTGTCTCTCAGTCCCTCTCTCTCAGGGAGGTATCTGTACACTGAGTGGTGTCTCTCAGTCCCTGTCTCTCAGGGAGATATCTGTACACTGACTGGTGTCTCTCAGTCCCTGTCTCTCAGTGAGCTTTATGTACACTGAGTGGTGTCTCTCAGGGAGATATCTGTACACTGAGTGGTGTCTCTCAGTCCCTCTCTCTCAGGGAGATATCTGTACACTGACTGGTGTCTCTCAGCCCCTCTCTCTCAGGGAGATATCTGTGCACTGAGTGGTGTCTCACAGTCCCTCTCTCTCAGGGAGATATCTGTACACTGACTGGTGTCTCTCAGTCCCTGTCTCTCAGGGAGATATCTGTACACTGAGTGGTGTCTCTCAGTCCCTCTCTCTCAGGGAGATATCTGTACTCTGACTGGTGTCTCACAGCCCCTGTCTCTCAGGGAGATATCTGTACACTGACTGGTTTCTCTCAGTCCCTGTCTGTCAGGGAGATATCTATACACTGAGTGGTGTCTCTCAGTCCATCTCTCTCAGGGAGGTATCTGTACACTGACTGGTGTCTCTCAGTCCCTGTCTCTCAGGGAGATATCTGTACACTGAGTGGTGTCTCTCAGGGAGATATCTGTACACTGACTGGTGTCTCTCAGTCCCTGTCTCTCAGGGAGATATCTGTACACTGAGTGGTGTCTCTCAGTCCCTCTCTCTCAGGGAGGTATCTGTACACTGAGTGGTGTCTCTCAATCCCTGTCTCTCAGGGAGATATCTGTACACTGACTGGTGTCTCTCAGTCCCTGTCTCTCAGTGAGCTTTATGTACACTGAGTGGTGTCTCTCAGGGAGATATCTGTACACTGAGTGGTGTCTCTCAGTCCCTCTCTCTCCGGGAGCTTTATGTACACTGACTGGTGTCTCTCAGTCCCTCTCTCTCAGGGAGGTATCTGTACACTGAGTGGTGTCTCTCAGTCCCTGTCTCTCAGGGAGATATCTGTACACTGAATGGTGTCTCTCAGTACCTCTCTCTCAGGGAGATATCTGTACACTGACTGGTGTCTCTCAGTCCCTGTCTCTCAGGGAGATATCTGTACACTGACTGGTGTCTCTCAGTCCCTCTCTCTCAGAGAGATATCTGTACACTGACTGGTGTCTCTCAGTCCCTCTCTCTCAGGGAGATATCTGTACACTGAGTGGTGTCTCTCAGTCCCTGTCTCTCAGGGAGATATATGTACACTGAGTGGTGTCTCTCAGTCCCTGTCTCTCAGGGAGATATATGTACACTGACTGGTGTCTCTCAGTCCCTGTCTCTCAGGGAGATATCTGTACACTGACTGGTGTCTCTCAGTCCCTCTCTCTCAGGGAGATATCTGTACACTGAGTGGTGTCTCACAGCCCCTGTCTCTCAGGGAGATATCTGTACACTGACTGGTTTCTCTCAGTCCCTGTCTGTCAGGGAGATATCTATACACTGAGTGGTGTCTCTCAGTCCATCTCTCTCAGGGAGGTATCTGTACACTGACTGGTGTGTCTCAGTCCCTGTCTCTCAGGGAGATATCTGTACACTGACTGGTGTCTCTCAGTCCCTGTCTCTCAGTGAGATTTATGTACACTGAGTGGTGTCTCTCAGGGAGATATCTGTACACTGACTGGTGTCTCTCAGTCCCTCTCTCTCAGGGAGATATCTGTACACTGAGTGGTGTCTCTCAGTCCCTGTCTCTCAGGGAGATATCTGTACACTGAGTGGTGTCTCTCAGTCCCTCTCTCTCAGGGAGATATCTGAACACTGAGTGGTGTCTCTCAGTCCCTCTCTCTCAGGGACCTATATGTACACTGACTGGTGCCTCTCAGTCCCTCTCTCTCAGGGAGGTATCTGTACACTGAGTGGTGTCTCTCAGTCCCTGTCTCTCAGGGAGATATCTGTACACTGACTGGTGTCTCTCAGTCCCTCTCTCTCAGGGAGATATATGTACACTGACTGGTGTCTCACAACCCCTGTCTCTCAGGGAGATATCTGTACACTGACTGGTGTCTCTCAGTCCCTCTCTCTCAGGGAGATATCTGTACACTGACTGGTGTCTCTCAGTCCCTCTCTCTCAGGGAGATATCTGTACACTGAGTGTTGTCTCACAACCCCTGTCTCTCAGGGAGATATCTGTACACTGACTGGTGTCTCTCAGTCCCTGTCAGTCAGGGAGATATCTATACACTGAGTGGTGTCTCTCAGTCCCTCTCTCTCAGGGAGATATCTGTACACTGACTGGTGTCTCTCAGTCCCTCTCTCTCCGGGAGCTTTATGTACACTGACTGGTGTCTCTCAGTCCCTCTCTCTCAGGGAGATATCTGTACACTGAGTGGTGTCTCTCAGTCCCTCTCTCTCAAGGAGATATCTGTACACTGAGTGGTGTCTCTCAGTCCCTGTCTCTCAGGGAGATATATGTACACTGACTGGTGTCTCTCAGTCCCTCTCTCTCAGGGAGGTATCTGTACACTGACTGGTGTCTCTCAGTCCCTGTCTCTCAGGGAGATATCTGTACACTGAGTGGTGTCTCTCAGTCCCTGTCTCTCAGGGAGATATCTGAATACTGAGTGGTGTCTCTCAGTCCCTCTCTCTCAGGGAGATATATGTACACTGACTGGTGCCTCTCAGTCCCTGTCTCTCAGGGAGATATATGTACACTGACTGGTGTCTCTCAGTCCCTGTCTCTCAGGGAGATATCTGTACTCTGACTGGTGTCTCTCAGTCCCTCTCTCTCAGGGAGATATCTGTACACTGAGTGGTGTCTCACAGCCCCTGTCTCTCAGGGAGATATCTGTACACTGACTGGTTTCTCTCAGTCCCTGTCTGTCAGGGAGATATCCGTACACTGAGTGGTGTCTCTCAGTCCATCTCTCTCAGGGAGGTATCTGTACACTGACTGGTGTCTCTCAGTCCCTGTCTCTTAGGGAGATATCTGTACACTGACTGGTGTCTCTCAGTCCCTGTCTCTCAGTGAGATTTATGTACACTGAGTGGTGTCTCTCAGGGAGATATCTGTACACTGAGTGGTGTCTCTCAGTCCCTCTCTCTCAGGGAGATATCTGTACACTGAGTGGTGTCTCTCAGTCCCTCTCTCTCAGGGAGATATCTGTACACTGACTGGTGTCTCTCAGTCCCTGTCTCTCAGGGAGATATCTGTACACTGAGTGGTGTCTCTCAGTCCCTGTCTCTCAGGGAGATATCTGTACACTGAGTGGTGTCTCTCAGTCCCTCTCTCTCAAGGAGATATCTGTACACTGAGTGGTGTCTCTCAGTCCCTCTCTCTCAGGGAGATATCTGTACACTGACTGCAGTCTCTCAGTCCCTCGCTCTCAGGGAGATATCTGTACACTGAGTGGTGTCTCACAACACCTGTCTCTCAGGGAGATATCTGTACACGGACTGGTGTCTCTCAGTCCCTGTCTGTCAGGGAGATATCTATACACTGAGTGGTGTCTCTCAGTCCATCTCTCTCGGAGATATCTGTACACTGACTGGTGTCTCTCAGTCCCTGTCTCTCAGGGAGATATCTGTACACTGAGTGGTGTCTCTCAGTCCCTCTCTCTCAGGGAGGTATCTGTACACTGAGTGGTGTCTCTCAGTCCCTGTCTCTCAGGGAGATATCTGTACACTGACTGGTGTCTCTCAGTCCCTGTCTCTCAGTGAGCTTTATGTACACTGAGTAGTGTCTCTCAGGGAGATATCTGTACACTGAGTGGTGTCTCTCAGTCCCTCTCTCTCAGGGAGATATCTGTACACTGACTGGTGTCTCTCAGCCCCTCTCTCTCAGGGAGATATCTGTGCACTGAGTGGTGTCTCACAGTCCCTCTCTCTCAGGGAGATATCTGTACACTGACTGGTGTCTCTCAGTCCCTGTCTCTCAGGGAGATATCTGTACACTGAGTGGTGTCTCTCAGTCCCTCTCTCTCAGGGAGATATCTGTACTCTGACTGGTGTCTCTCAGTCCCTGTCTCTGAGGGAGATATCTGTACACTGAGTGGTGTCTCTCAGTCCCTCTCTCTCAGGGAGATATCTGTATACTGACTGGTGTCTCTCAGTCCCTCTCTCTCAGGGAGATATCTGTACACTGAGTGGTGTCTCTCAGTCCCTCTCTCTCAGGGAGATATCTGTACACTGACTGGTGTCTCTCAGTCCCTGTCTCTCAGGGAGATATATGTACACTGACTGGTGTCTCTCAGTCCCTCTCTCTCAGGGAGATATCTATACACTGAGTGGTGTCTCTCAGTCCCTCTCTCTCAGGGAGATATCTGTACACTGACTGTTGTCTCACAGTCCCTCTCTCTCAGGGAGATATCGGTACACTGACTGGTGTCTCTCAGTCCCTGTCTCTCAGGGAGCTTTATGTACACTCAGTGGTGTCTCTCACGGAGATATCTGTACACTGACTGGTGTCTCTCAGTCCCTGTCTCTCAGGGAGCTTTATGTACACTGAGTGGTGTCTCTCAGTCCCTCTCTCTCAGGGAGATATCTGTACACTGACTGGTGTCTCTCAGTCCCTGTCTCTCAGGGAGATATCTGTACACTGAGTGTTGTCTCTCAGTCCCTCTCTCTCAGGGAGATATCTGTACACTGACTGGTGTCTCTCAGTCCCTCTCTCTCAGGGAGATATATGTACACTGACTGGTGTCTCTCAGTCCCTCTCTCTAAGGGAGGTATCTGTACACTGACTGGTGTCTCTCAGTCCCTGTCTCTCAGGGAGATATCTGTACACTGAGTGGTGTCTCTCAGTCCCTGTCTCTCAGGGAGATATATGTACACTGACTGGTGTCTCTCAGTCCCTGTCTCTCAGGGAGATATCTGTACACTGAGTGGTGTCTCTCAGTCCCTCTCTCTCAGGGAGATATATGTACACTGACTGGTGTCTCTGTCCCTCTCTCTCAGGGAGGTATCTGTACACTGAGTGGTGTCTCTCATTCCCTGTCTCTCAGGGAGATATATGTACACTGACTGGTGTCTCTCAGTCCCTGTCTCTCAGGGAGATATCTGTACACTGAGTGGTGTCTCAGTCCCTCTCTCTCAGGGAGATATCTGTACACTGACTGGTGTCTCACAGTCCCTCTCTCTCAGAGAGATATCTGCACACTGACTGGTGTCTCTCAGTCCCTCTCTCTCAAGGAGATATCTGTACACTGAGTGGTGTCTCTCAGTCCCTGTCTCTCAGGGAGATATTTGTACACTGACTGGTGTCTCTCAGTCCCTCTCTCTCAGGGAGATATCTGTACACTGACTGCAGTCTCTCAGTCCCTCGCTCTCAGGGAGATATCTGTACACTGAGTGGTGTCTCACAACACCTGTCTCTCAGGGAGATATCTGTACACGGACTGGTGTCTCTCAGTCCCTGTCTGTCAGGGAGATATCTATACACTGAGTGGTGTCTCTCAGTCCATCTCTCTCAGGGAGATATCTGTACACTGACTGGTGTCTCTCAGTCCCTGTCTCTCAGGGAGATATCTGTACACTGAGTGGTGTCTCTCAGTCCCTCTCTCTCAGGGAGGTATCTGTACACTGAGTGGTGTCTCTCAGTCCCTGTCTCTCAGGGAGATATCTGTACACTGACTGGTGTCTCTCAGTCCCTCTCTCTCAGGGAGATATCTGTACACTGAGTGGTGTCTCTCAGTCCCTGTCTCTCAGGGAGATATATGTACACTGACTGGTGTCTCTCAGTCCCTGTCTCTCAGGGAGATATCTGTACACTGACTGGTGTCTCTCAGTCCCTCTCTCTCAGGGAGATATCTGTACACTGAGTGGTGTCTCTCAGTCCCTGTCTCTCAGGGAGATATATGTACACTGACTGGTGTCTCTCAGTCCCTGTCTCTCAGGGAGATATCTGTACACTGAGTGGTGTCTCTCAGTCCCTCTCTCTCAGGGAGGTATCTGTACACTGAGTGGTGTCTCTCAGTCCCTGTCTCTCAGGGAGATATCTGTACACTGACTGGTGTCTCTCAGTCCCTGTCTCTCAGTGAGCTTTATGTACACTGAGTAGTGTCTCTCAGGGAGATATCTGTACACTGAGTGGTGTCTCTCAGTCCCTCTCTCTGAGGGAGATATCTGTACACTGACTGGTGTCTCTCAGCCCCTCTCTCTCAGGGAGATATCTGTGCACTGAGTGGTGTCTCACAGTCCCTCTCTCTCAGGGAGATATCTGTACACTGAGTGGTGTCTCTCAGTCCCTCTCTCTCAGGGAGATATCTGTACACTGACTGGTGTCTCTCAGTCCCTGTCTCTCAGGGAGATATATGTACACTGACTGGTGTCTCTCAGTCCCTCTCTCTCAGGGAGATATCTGTACACTGAGTGCTGTCTCTCAGTCCCTCTCTCTCAGGGAGGTATCTGTACACTGAGTGGTGTCTCTCAGTCCCTGTCTCTGAGGGAGATATCTGTACACTGAGTGGTGTCTCTCAGTCCCTCTCTCTCAGGGAGATATCTGTACACTGACTGGTGTCTCTCAGTCCCTCTCTCTCAGGGAGATATCTGTACACTGACTGGTGTCTCTCAGTCCCTGTCTCTCAGGGAGATATATGTACACTGACTGGTGTCTCTCAGTCCCTCTCTCTCAGGGAGATATCTGTACACTGAGTGGTGTCTCACAGTCCCTCTCTCTCAGGGAGATATCTGTACACTGAGTGGTGTCTCACAGCCCCTGTCTCTCAGGGAGATATCTGTACACTGTCTGGTGTCTCTCAGTCCCTGTCTGTCAGGGAGTTATCTATACACTGAGTGGTGTCTCTCAGTCCCTCTCTCTCAGGGAGATATCTGTACACTGACTGGTGTCTCACAGTCCCTCTCTCTCAGGGAGATATCGGTACACTGACTGGTGTCTCTCAGTCCCTGTCTCTCAGGGAGCTTTATGTACACTCAGTGGTGTCTCTCAGGGAGATATCTGTACACTGACTGGTGTCTCTCAGTCCCTGTCTCTCAGGGAGCTTTATGTACACTGAGTGGTGTCTCTCAGTCCCTGTCTCACAGGGAGATATATGTACACTGACTGGTGTCTCTCAGTCCCTCTCTCTCAGGGAGGTATCTGTACACTGACTGGTGTCTCTCAGTCCCTGTCTCTCAGGGAGATATCTGTACACTGAGTGGTGTCTCTCAGTCCCTCTCTCTCAGGGAGATATCTGAACACTGAGTGGTGTCTCTCAGTCCCTCTCTCTCAGGGAGATATATGTACACTGACTGGTGCCTCTCAGTCCCTCTCTCTCAGGGAGGTATCTGAACACTGAGTGGTGTCTCTCAGTCCCTGTCTCTCAGGGAGATATATGTACACTGACTGGTGTCTCTCAGTCCCTCTCTCTCAGGGAGATATCTGTACACTGACTGGTGTCTCTCGGTCCCTCTCTCTCAGGGAGATATCTGTACACTGAGTGGTGTCTCACAGCCCCTGTCCCTCAGGGAGATATCTGTACACTGACTGGTTTCTCTCAGTCCCTGTCTGTCAGGGAGATATCTATACACTGAGTGGTGTCTCTCAGTGCATCTCTCTCAGGGAGATATCTGTACACTGACTGGTGTCTCTCAGTCCCTGTCTCTCAGGGAGATATCTGTACACTGAGTGGTGTCTCTCAGTCCCTCTATCTCAGGGAGGTATCTGTACACTGAGTGGTGTCTCTCAGTCCCTGTCTCTCAGGGAGATATCTGTACACTGACTGGTGTCTCTCAGTCCCTCTCTCTCAGGGAGATATCTGTACACTGACTGCAGTCTCTCAGTCCCTCGCTCTCAGGGAGATATCTGTACACTGAGTGGTGCCTCACAACACCTGTCTCTCAGGGAGATATCTGTACACGAACTGGTGTCTCTCAGTCCCTGTCTGTCAGGGAGATATCTATACACTGAGTGGTGTCTCTCAGTCCATCTCTCTCAGGGAGATATCTGTACACTGACTGGTGTCTCTCAGTCCCTGTCTCTCAGGGAGATATCTGTACACTGAGTGGTGTCTCTCAGTCCCTCTCTCTCAGGGAGGTAACTGTACACTGAGTGGTGTCTCTCAGTCCCTGTCTCTCAGGGAGATATCTGTACACTGACTGGTGTCTCTCAGTCCCTGTCTCTCAGTGAGCTTTATGTACACTGAGTAGTGTCTCTCAGGGAGATATCTGTACACTGAGTGGTGTCTCTCAGTCCCTCTCTCTCAGGGAGATATCTGTACACTGACTGGTGTCTCTCAGCCCCTCTCTCTCAGGGAGATATCTGTGCACTGAGTGGTGTCTCACAGGCCCTCTCTCTCAGGGAGATATCTGTACACTGACTGGTGTCTCTCAGTCCCTTTCTCTCAGGGAGATATCTGTACACTGAGTGGTGTCTCTCAGTCCCTCTCTCTCAGGGAGATATCTGTACTCTGACTGGTGTCTCTCAGTCCCTGTCTCTGAGGGAGATATCTGTACACTGAATGGTGTCTCTCAGTCCCTCTCTCTCAGGGAGATATCTGTACACTGAGTGGTGTCTCTCAGTCCCTCTCTCTCAGGGAGATATCTGTACACTGACTGGTGTCTCTCAGTCCCTGTCTCTCAGGGAGATATATGTACACTGACTGGTGTCTCTCAGTCCCTCTCTCTCAGGGAGATATCTGTACACTGAGTGGTGTCTCTCAGTCCCTCTCTCTCAGGGAGATATCTGTACACTGAGTGGTGTCTCACAGCCCCTGTCTCTCAGGGAGATATCTGTACACTGTCTGGTGTCTCTCAGTCCCTGTCTGTCAGGGAGATATCTATACACTGAGTGGTGTCTCTCAGTCCCTCTCTCTCAGGGAGATATCTGTACACTGACTGGTGTCTCACAGCCCCTCTCTCTCAGGGAGATATCGGTACACTGACTGGTGTCTCTCAGTCTCTGTCTCTCAGGGAGCTTTATGTACACTCAGTGGTGTCTCTCAGGGAGATATCTGTACACTGACTGGTGTCTCTCAGTCCCTGTCTCTCAGGGAGCTTTATGTACACTGAGTGGTGTCTCTCAGTCCCTCTCTCTCAGGGAGATATCTGTACACTGACTGGTGTCTCTCAGTCCCTGTCTCTCAGGGAGATATCTGTACTCTGAGTGGTGTCTCTCAGTCCCTCTCTCTCAGGGAGATATCTGTACACTGACTGGTGTCTCTCAGTCCCTCTCTCTCAGGGAGATATATGTACACTGACTGGTGTCTCTCAGTCCCTCTCTCTAAGGGAGGTATCTGTACACTGACTGGTGTCTCTCAGTCCCTGTCTCTCAGGGAGATATCTGTACACTGAGTGGTGTCTCTCAGTCCCTCTCTCTCAGGGAGATATCTGTACACTGACTGGTGTCTCTCAGTCCCTCTCTCTCAGGGAGATATCTGTACACTGACTGGTGTCTCTCAGTCCCTCTCTCTCAGGGAGATATATGTACACTGACTGGTGTCTCTCAAATCCTCTCTCTCAGGGAGGTATCTGTACACTGAGTGGTGTCTCACAGTCCCTGTCTCTCAGAGAGATATCTGGACACTGACTGGTGTCTCTCAGTCCCTGTCTCTCAGAGAGATATCTGTACACTGAGTGGTGTCTCTCAGTCCCTGTCTCTCAGGGAGATATATGTACACTGACTGGTGTCTCACAGTCCCTGTCTCTCAGAGAGATATCTGGACACTGACTGGTGTCTCTCAGTCCCTCTCTCTCAGGGAGATATCTGTACACTGAGTGGTGTCTCTCAGTCCCTCTCTCTCAGGGAGATATCTGTACACTGAGTGGTGTCTCTCAGTCCCTCTCTCTCAGGGAGATATATGTACACTGAGTGGTGTCTCTCAGTCCCTGTCTCTCAGGGAGATATATGTACACTGACTGGTGTCTCTCAGTCCCTCTCTCTCAGGGAGGTATCTGTACACTGAGTGGTGTCTCTCAGTCCCTGTCTCTCAGGGAGATATCTGTACACTGAGTGGTGTCTCTCAGTCCCTGTCTCTCAGGGAGTTATCTGTACACTGAGTGGTGTCTCTCAGGGAGATATCTGTACACTGAGTGGTGTCTCTCAGTCCCTCTCTCTCAGGGAGATATCTGTACACTGACTGGTGTCTCTCAGTCCCTCTCTCTCAGGGAGATATCTGTACACTGAGTGGTGTCTCTCAGTCCCTGTCTCTCAGGGAGATATCTGTACACTGACTGGTGTCTCTCAAATCCTCTCTCTCAGGGAGGTATCTGTACACTGAGTGGTGTCTCTCAGTCCCTGTCTCTCAGGGAGATATATGTACACTGACTGGTGTCTCTCAGTCCCTGTCTCTCAGGGAGATATATGTACACTGACTGGTGTCTCTCAGTCCCTCTCTCTCAGGGAGGTATCTGTACACTGAGTGGTGTCTCTCATTCCCTGTCTCTCAGGGAGATATATGTACACTGACTGGTGTCTCTCAGTCCCTCTCCCTCAGGGAGATATCTGTACACTGACTGGTGTCTCAGTCCCTCTCTCTCAGGGAGATATCTGTACACTGAGTGGTGTCTCACAGCCCCTGTCCCTCAGGGAGATATCTGTACACTGACTGGTTTCTCTCAGTCCCTGTCTGTCAGGGAGATATCTATACACTGAGTGGTGTCTCTCAGTCCATCTCTCTCAGGGAGATATCTGTACAGTGACTGGTGTCTCTCAGTCCCTGTCTCTCAGGGAGATATCTGTACACTGAGTGGTGTCTCTCAGTCCCACTCTCTCAGGGAGGTATCTGTACACTGAGTGGTGTCTCTCAGTCCCTGTCTCTCAGGGAGATATCTGTACACTGACTGGTGTCTCTCAGTCCCTGTCTCTCAGTGAGCTTTATGTACACTGAGTGGTGTCTCTCAGGGAGATATCTGTACACTGAGTGGTGTCTCTCAGTCCCTCTCTCTCAGGGAGATATCTGTACACTGACTGGTGTCTCTCAGCCCCTCTCTCTCAGGGAGATATCTGTGCACTGAGTGGTGTCTCACAGTCCCTCTCTCTCAGGGAGATATCTGTACAATGACTGGTGTCTCTCAGTCCCTGTCTCTCAGGGAGATATCTGTACACTGAGTGGTGTCTCTCAGTCCCTCTCTCTCAGGGAGATATCTGTACTCTGACTGGTGTCTCTCAGTCCCTGTCTCTGAGGGAGATATCTGTACACTGAGTGGTGTCTCTCAGTCCCTCTCTCTCAGGGAGATATCTGTACACTGAGTGGTGTCTCTCAGTCCCTCTCTCTCAGGGAGATATATGTACACTGACTGGTGTCTCTCAGTCCCTCTCTCTCAGGGAGGTATCTGTACACTGAGTGGTGTCTCTCAGTCCCTGTCTCTCAGGGAGATATATGTACACTGACTGGTGTCTCTCAGTCCCTGTCTCTCAGGGAGATATCTGTACACTGAGTGGTGTCTCTCAGTCCCTCTCTCTCAGGGAGATATATGTACACTGACTGGTGTCTCTCAGTCCCTCTCTCTCAGGGAGGTATCTGTACACTGAGTGGTGTCTCTCAGTCCCTGTCTCTCAGGGAGATATCTGTACACTGAGTGGTGTCTCTCAGTCCCTCTCTCTCAGGGAGATATCTGTACACTGACTGGTGTCTCACAGTCCCTCTCTCTCAGAGAGATATCTGTACACTGACTGGTGTCTCTCAGTCCCTTTCTCTCAGGGAGATATCTGTACACTGAGTGGTGTCTCTCAGTCCCTCTCTCTCAGGGAGATATCTGTACACTGATTTGTGTCTCTCAGTCCCTGTCTCTCAGGGAGATATATGTACACTGACTGGTGTCTCTCAGTCCCTCTCTCTCAGGGAGGTATCTGTACACTGACTGGTGTCTCACAGTCCCTGTCTCTCGGAGATATCTGTCCACTGAGTGGTGTCTCTCAGTCCCTCTCTCTCAGGGAGATATCTGAACACTGAGTGGTGTCTCTCAGTCCCTCTCTCTCAGGGACCTATATGTACACTGACTGGTGCCTCTCAGTCCCTCTCTCTCAGGGAGGTATCTGTACACTGAGTGGTGTCTCTCAGTCCCTGTCTCTCAGGGAGATATTTGTACACTGACTGGTGTCTCTCAGTCCCTCTCTCTCAGTGAGATATCTGTACACTGACTGGTG
Source organism: Heterodontus francisci (assembly GCF_036365525.1). NCBI lineage: Eukaryota > Metazoa > Chordata > Chondrichthyes > Heterodontiformes > Heterodontidae > Heterodontus > Heterodontus francisci. The sequence continues at coordinate 2,129,220 of NC_090403.1, forward strand.
TCTCTCAGTCCCTGTCTCTCAGGGAGATATCTGTACACTGACTGGTGTCTCTCAGTCCCTCTCTCTCAGGGAGATATCTGTACACTGAGTGGTGTCTCTCAGTCCCTCTCTCTCAAGGAGATATCTGTACACTGAGTGGTGTCTCTCAGTCCCTGTCTCACAGGGAGATATATGTACACAGACTGGTGTCTCTCAGTCCCTCTCTCTCAGGGAGGTATCTGTACACTGACTGGTGTCTCTCAGTCCCTCTCTCTCAGGGAGATATCTGTACACTGAGTGGTGTCTCTCAGTCCCTCTCTCTCAGGGAGATATCTGAACACTGAGTGGTGTCTCTCAGTCCCTCTCTCTCAGGGAGATATATGTACACTGACTGGTGCCTCTCAGTCCCTCTCTCTCAGGGAGGTATCTGAACACTGAGTGGTGTCTCTCAGTCCCTGTCTCTCAGGGAGATATATGTACACTGACTGGTGTCTCTCAGTCCATCTCTCTCAGGGAGATATCTGTACACTGACTGGTGTCTCTCAGTCCCTGTCTCTCAGGGAGATATCTGTACACTGAGTGGTGTCTCTCAGTCCCTCTCTCTCAGGGAGGTATCTGTACACTGAGTGGTGTCTCTCAGTCCCTGTCTCTCAGGGAGATATCTGTACACTGACTGGTGTCTCTCAGTCCCTGTCTCTCAGTGAGCTTTATGTACACTGAGTGGTGTCTCTCAGGGAGATATCTGTGCACTGAGTGGTGTCTCACAGTCCCTCTCTCTCAGGGAGATATCTGTACAATGACTGGTGTCTCTCAGTCCCTGTCTCTCAGGGAGATATCTGTACACTGAGTGGTGTCTCTCAGTCCCTCTCTCTCAGGGAGATATCTGTACTCTGACTGGTGTCTCTCAGTCCCTGTCTCTGAGGGAGATATCTGTACACTGACTGGTGTCTCTCAGTCCCTCTCTCTCAGGGAGATATCTGTACACTGACTGGTGTCTCTCAGTCCCTCTGTCTCAGGGAGATATCTGTACACTGAGTGGTGTCTCTCAGTCCCTGTCTCTCAGGGAGATATATGTACACTGACTGGTGTCTCTCAGTCCCTCTCTCTCAGGGAGATATCTGTACACTGAGTGGTGTCTCTCAGTCCCTCTCTCTCAGGGAGATATCTGAACACTGAGTGGTGTCTCTCAGTCCCTCTCTCTCAGGGAGGTATCTGTACACTGAGTGGTGCCTCTCAGTCCCTGTCTCTCAGGGAGATATTTGTACACTGACTGGTGTCTCTCAGTCCCTGTCTCTCAGGGAGATATTTGTACACTGACTGGTGTCTCTCAGTCCCTCTCTCTCAGGGAGATATCTGTACACTGACTGGTGTCTCTCAGTCCCTCTCTCTCATGGAGATATATGTACACTGACTGGTGTCTCACAACCCCTGTCTCTCAGGGAGATATCTGTACACTGACTGGTGTCTCTCAGTCCCTCTCTCTCAGGGAGATATCTGTACACTGACTGGTGTCTCAGTCCCTCTCTCTCAGGGAGATATCTGTACACTGAGTGGTGTCTCACAACCCCTGTCTCTCAGGGAGATATCTGTACACTGACTGGTGTCTCTCAGTCCCTGTCCGTCAGGGAGATATCTATACACTGAGTGGTGTCTCTCAGTCCCTCTCTCTCAGGGAGATATCTGTACACTGACTGGTGTCTCTCAGTCCCTCTCTCTCCGGGAGCTTTATGTACACTGACTGGTGTCTCTCAGTCCCTCTCTCTCAGGGAGGTATCTGTACACTGAGTGGTGTCTCTCAGTCCCTGTCTCTCAGGGAGATATCTGTACACTGAATGGTGTCTCTCAGTACCTCTCTCTCAGGGAGATATCTGTACACTGACTGGTGTCTCTCAGTCCCTGTCTCTCAGGGAGATATCTGTACACTGACTGGTGTCTCTCAGTCCCTCTCTCTCAGGGAGATATCTGTACACTGACTGGTTTCTCACAGTCCCTCTCTCTCAGAGAGATATCTGTACACTGACTGGTGTCTCTCAGTCCCTCTCTCTCAGGGAGATATCTGTACACTGAGTGGTGTCTCTCAGTCCCTCTCTCTCAAGGAGATATCTGTACACTGAGTGGTGTCTCTCAGTCCCTGTCTCTCAGGGAGATATATGTACACTGACTGGTGTCTCTCAGTCCCTCTCTCTCAGGGAGATATCTGTACACTGAGTGGTGTCTCTCAGTCCCTCTCTCTCAGGGAGATATCTGTACACTGACTGGTGTCTCTCAGTCCCTCTGTCTCAGGGAGATATCTGTACACTGTCTGGTGTCTCTCAGTCCCTGTCTGTCAGGGAGATATCTATACACTGAGTGGTGTCTCTCAGTCCCTCTCTCTCAGGTAGATATCTGTACACTGACTGGTGTCTCTCAGTCCCTGTCTCTCAGGGAGATATATTTACACTGACTGGTGTCTCTCAGTCCCTCTCTCTCAGGGAGATATCTGTACACTGAGTGGTGTCTCTCAGTCCCTCTCTCTCAGGTAGATATCTGTACATTGACTGGTGTCTCACAGTCCCTCTCTCTCAGGGAGATATCTGTACACTGACTGGTGTCTCTCAGTCCCTGTCTCTCAGGGAGCTTTATGTACACTCAGTGGTGTCTCTCAGGGAGATATCTGTACACTGACTGGTGTCTCTCAGTCCCTGTCTCTCAGGGAGCTTTATGTACACTGAGTGGTGTCTCTCAGTCCCTCTCTCTCAGGGAGATATCTGTACACTGACTGGTGTCTCTCAGTCCCTGTCTCTCAGGGAGATATCTGTACACTGAGTGGTGTCTCTCAGTCCCTCTCTCTCAAGGAGATATCTGTACAGTGAGTGGTGTCTCTCAGTCCCTGTCTCTCAGGGAGATATATGTACACTGACTGGTGTCTCTCAGTCCCTCTCTCTCAGGGAGGTATCTGTACACTGGCTGGTGTCTCACAGTCCCTGTCTCTCAGGGAGATATCTGTACACTGAGTGGTGTCTCTCAGTCCCTCTCTCTCAGGGAGATATCTGAACACTGAGTGGTGTCTCTCAGTCCCTCTCTCTCAGGGACCTATATGTACACTGACTGGTGCCTCTCAGTCCCTCTCTCTCAGGGAGGTATCTGTACACTGAGTGGTGTCTCTCAGTCCCTGTCTCTCAGGGAGATATTTGTACACTGACTGGTGTCTCTCAGTCCCTCTCTCTCAGGGAGATATCTGTACACTGACTGGTGTCTCTCAGTCCCTCTCTCTCAGGGAGATATCTGTACACTGAGTGGTGTCTCACAACCCCTGTCTCTCAGGGAGATATCTGTACACTGACTGGTGTCTCTCAGTCCCTGTCTGTCAGGGAGATATCTATACACTGAGTGGTGTCTCTCAGTCCCTCTCTCTCAGGGAGATATCTGTACACTGACTGGTGTCTCTCAGTCCCTCTCTCTCCGGGAGATATATGTACAATGACTGGTGTCTCTCAGTCCCTCTCTCTCAGGGAGGTATCTGTACACTGAGTGGTGTCTCTCAGTCCCTGTCTCTCAGGGAGATATCTGTACACTGAATGGTGTCTCTCAGTACCTCTCTCTCAGGGAGATATCTGTACACTGACTGGTGTCTCTCAGTCCCTGTCTCTCAGGGAGATATCTGTACACTGACTGGTGTCTCTCAGTCCCTCTCTCTCAGGGAGACATCTGTACACTGACTGGTGTCTCACAGTCCCTCTCTCTCAGAGAGATATCTGTACACTGACTGGTGTCTCTCAGTCCCTGTCTCTCAGGGAGATATCTGTACACTGAGTGGTGTCTCTCAGTCCCTCTCTCTCAGGGAGGTATCTGTACACTGACTGGTGTCTCTCAGTCCCTCTCTCTCAGGGAGGTATCTGTACACTGAGTGGTGTCTCTCAGTCCCTGTCTCTCAGGGAGATATCTGAACACTGAGTGGTGTCTCTCAGTCCCTCTCTCTCAGGGAGATATATGTACACTGACTGGTGCCTCTCAGTCCCTCTCTCTCAGGGAGATATCTGTACACTGAGTGGTGTCTCTCAGTCCCTGTCTCTCAGGGAGATATCTGTACTCTGAGTGGTGTCTCTCAGTCCCTGTCTCTCAGGGAGATATATGTACACTGACTGGTGTCTCTCAGTCCCTCTCTCTCAGGGAGATATCTGTACACTGACTGGTGTCTCTCAGTCCCTCTCTCTCAGGGAGATATCTGTACACTGAGTGGTGTCTCACAGCCCCTGTCTCTCAGGGAGATATCTGTACACTGACTGGTTTCTCTCAGTCCCTGTCTGTCAGGGAGATATCTATACACTGAGTGGTGTCTCTCAGTCCATCTCTCTCAGGGAGGTATCTGTACACTGACTGGTGTCTCTCAGTCCCTGTCTCTCAGGGAGATATCTGTACACTGACTGGTGTCTCTCAGTCCCTGTCTCTCAGTGAGATTTATGTACACTGAGTGGTGTCTCTCAGGGAGATATCTGTACACTGAGTGGTGTCTCTCAGCCCCTCTCTCTCAGGGAGATATCTGTGCACTGAGTGGTGTCTCACAGTCCCTCTCTCTCAGGGAGATATCTGTACACTGACTGGTGTCTCTCAGTCCCTGTCTCTCAGGGAGATATCTGTACACTGAGTGGTGTCTCTCAGTCCCTCTCTCTCAGGGAGATATCTGTACTCTGACTGGTGTCTCTCAGTCCCTGTCTCTGAGGGAGATATCTGTACACTGAGTTGTGTCTCTCAGTCCCTCTCTCTCAGGGAGATATCTGTACACTGACTGGTGTCTCTCAGTCCCTCTCTCTCAGGGAGATATCTGTACACTGAGTGGTGTCTCTCAGTCCCTCTCTCTCAGGGAGATATCTGTACACTGACTGGTGTCTCTCAGTCCCTGTCTCTCAGGGAGATATATGTACACTGACTGGTGTCTCTTAGTCCCTCTCTCTCAGGGAGATATCTGTACACTGAGTGGTGTCTCTCAGTCCCTCTCTCTCAGGGAGATATCTGTACACTGAGTGGTGTCTCACAGCCCCTGTCTCTCAGGGAGATATCTGTACACTGTCTGCTGTCTCTCAGTCCCTGTCTGTCAGGGAGATATCTATACACTGAGTGGTGTCTCTCAGTCCCTCTCTCTCAGGGAGATATCTGTACACTGACTGGTGTCTCACAGTCCCTCTCTCTCAGGGAGATATCTGTACACTGACTGGTGTCTCTCAGTCCCTGTCTCTCGGAGTTTTATGTACACTCAGTGGTGTCTCTCAGGGAGATATCTGTACACTGACTGGCGTCTCTCAGTCCCTGTCTCTCAGGGAGCTTTATGTACACTGAGTGGTGTCTCTCAGTCCCTCTCTCTCAGGGAGATATCTGTACACTGACTGGTGTCTCTCAGTCCCTCTCTCTCAGGGAGATATCTGTACACTGAGTGGTGTCTCGCAGCCCCTGTCCCTCAGGGAGATATCTGTACACTGACTGGTTTCTCTCAGTCCCTGTCTGTCAGGGAGATATCTATACACTGAGTGGTGTCTCTCAGTCCATCTCTCTCAGGGAGATATCTGTACACTGACTGGTGTCTCTCAGTCCCTGTCTCTCAGGGAGATATCTGTACACTGAGTGGTGTCTCTCAGTCCCTCTCTCTCAGGGAGGTATCTGTACACTGAGTGGTGTCTCTCAGTCCCTGTCTCTCAGGGAGATATCTGTACACTGACTGGTGTCTCTCATTCCCTGTCTCTCAGTGAGCTTTATGTACACTGAGTGGTGTCTCTCAGGGAGATATCTGTACACTGAGTGGTGTCTCTCAGTCCCTCTCTCTCAGGGAGATATCTGTACACTGACTGGTGTCTCTCAGCCCCTCTCTCTCAGGGAGATATCTGTGCACTGAGTGGTGTCTCACAGTCCCTCTCTCTCAGGGAGATTCTGTACACTGACTGGTGTCTCTCAGTCCCTGTCTCTCAGGGAGATATCTGTACACTGAGTGGTGTCTCTCTGTCCCTCTCTCTCAGGGAGATATCTGTACTCTGACTGGTGTCTCTCAGTCCCTGTCTCTGAGGGAGATATCTGTACACTGAGTGGTATCTCTCTGTCCCTCTCTCTCAGGGAGATATCTGTACACTGAGTGGTGTCTCTCAGTCCCTCTCTCTCAGGGAGATATCTGTACACTGAGTGGTGTCTCTCAGTCCCTCTCTCTCAGGGAGATATCTGTACACTGAGTGGTGTCTCTCAGTCCCTGTCTCTCAGGGAGATATATGTACACTGACTGGTGTCTCTCAGTCCCTCTCTCTCAGGGAGATATCTGTACACTGAGTGGTGTCTCACAGCCCCTGTCTCTCAGGGAGATATCTGTACACTGTCTGGTGTCTCTCAGTCCCTGTCTGTCAGGGAGATATCTATACACTGAGTGGTGTCTCTCAGTCCCTCTCTCTCAGGGAGATATCTGTACACTGACTGGTGTCTCTCAGTCCCTCTCTCTCAGGGAGATATCTGTACACTGAGTGGTGTCTCTCAGTCCCTCTCTCTCAGGTAGATATCTGTACATTGACTGGTGTCTCACAGTCCCTCTCTCTCAGGGAGATATCTGTACACTGACTGGTGTCTCTCAGTCCCTGTCTCTCAGGGAGCTTTATGTACACTCAGTGGTGTCTCTCAGGGAGATATCTGTACACTGACTGGTGTCTCTCAGTCCCTGTCTCTCAGGGAGCTTTATGTACACTGAGTGGTGTCTCTCAGTCCCTCTCTCTCAGGGAGATATCTGTACACTGACTGGTGTCTCTCAGTCCCTGTCTCTCAGGGAGATATCTGTACACTGAGTGGTGTCTCTCAGTCCCTCTCTCTCAAGGAGATATCTGTACAGTGAGTGGTGTCTCTCAGTCCCTGTCTCTCAGGGAGATATATGTACACTGACTGGTGTCTCTCAGTCCCTCTCTCTCAGGGAGGTATCTGTACACTGGCTGGTGTCTCACAGTCCCTGTCTCTCAGGGAGATATCTGTACACTGAGTGGTGTCTCTCAGTCCCTCTCTCTCAGGGAGATATCTGAACACTGAGTGGTGTCTCTCAGTCCCTCTCTCTCAGGGACCTATATGTACACTGACTGGTGCCTCTCAGTCCCTCTCTCTCAGGGAGGTATCTGTACACTGAGTGGTGTCTCTCAGTCCCTGTCTCTCAGGGAGATATTTGTACACTGACTGGTGTCTCTCAGTCCCTCTCTCTCAGGGAGATATCTGTACACTGACTGGTGTCTCTCAGTCCCTCTCTCTCAGGGAGATATCTGTACACTGAGTGGTGTCTCACAACCCCTGTCTCTCAGGGAGATATCTGTACACTGACTGGTGTCTCTCAGTCCCTGTCTGTCAGGGAGATATCTATACACTGAGTGGTGTCTGTCAGTCCCTCTCTCTCAGGGAGATATCTGTACACTGACTGGTGTCTCTCAGTCCATCTCTCTCCGGGAGATATATGTACAATGACTGGTGTCTCTCAGTCCCTCTCTCTCAGGGAGGTATCTGTACACTGAGTGGTGTCTCTCAGTCCCTGTCTCTCAGGGAGATATCTGTACACTGAATGGTGTCTCTCAGTACCTCTCTCTCAGGGAGATATCTGTACACTGACTGGTGTCTCTCAGTCCCTCTCTCTCAGGGAGACATCTGTACACTGACTGGTGTCTCACAGTCCCTCTCTCTCAGAGAGATATCTGTACACTGACTGGTGTCTCTCAGTCCCTCTCTCTCAGGGAGATATCTGTACACTGAGTGGTGTCTCTCAGTCCCTCTCTCTCAAGGAGATATCTGTACACTGAGTGGTGTCTCTCAGTCCCTGTCTCTCAGGGAGATATCTGTACACTGACTGGTGTCTCTCAGTCCCTCTCTCTCAGGGAGATATCTGTACACTGAGTGGTGTCTCACAGCCCCTGTCCCTCAGGGAGATATCTGTACACTGACTGGTTTCTCTCAGTCCCTGTCTGTCAGGGAGATATCTATACACTGAGTGGTGTCTCTCAGTCCATCTCTCTCAGGGAGATATCTGTACACTGACTGGTGTCTCTCAGTCCCTGTCTCTCAGGGAGATATCTGTACACTGAGTGGTGTCTCTCAGTCCCTCTCTCTCAGGGAGGTATCTGTACACTGAGTGGTGTCTCTCAGTCCCTGTCTCTCAGGGAGATATCTGTACACTGACTGGTGTCTCTCAGTCCCTGTCTCTCAGGGAGATATCTGTACACTGACTGGTGTCTCTCAGTCCCTGTCTCTCAGTGAGCTTTATGTACAATGAGTGGTGTCTCTCAGGGAGATATCTGTACACTGAGTGGTGTCTCTCAGTCCCTCTCTCTCAGGGAGATATCTGTACACTGAGTGGTGTCTCACAGTCCCTCTCTCTCAGGGAGATATCTGTACACTGACTGGTGTCTCTCAGTCCCTGTCTCTCAGGGAGATATCTGTACACTGAGTGGTGTCTCTCAGTCCCTCTCTCTCAGGGAGATATATGTACTCTGACTGGTGTCTCTCAGTCCCTGTCTCTGAGGGAGATATCTGTACACTGAGTGGTGTCTCTCAGTCCCTCTCTCTCAGGGAGATATCTGTACACTGACTGGTGTCTCTCAGTCCCTCTCTCTCAGGGAGATATCTGTACACTGAGTGGTGTCTCTCAGTCCCTCTCTCTCAGGGAGATATCTGTACACTGAGTGGTGTCTCAGTCCCTCTCTCTCAGGGAGATATCTGTACACTGAGTGGTGTCTCTCAGTCCCTGTCTCTCAGGGAGATATATTTACACTGACTGGTGTCTCTCAGTCCCTCTCTCTCAGGGAGATATCTGTACACTGAGTGGTGTCTCTCAGTCCCTCTCTCTCAGGGAGATATCTGTACACTGAGTGGTGTCTCACAGCCCCTGTCTCTCAGGGAGATATCTGTACACTGTCTGGTGTCTCTCAGTCCCTGTCTGTCAGGGAGATATCTATACACTGAGTGGTGTCTCTCAGTCCCTCTCTCCCAGGGAGATATCTGTACATTGACTGGTGTCTCACAGTCCCTCTCTCTCAGGGAGATATCAGTACACTGACTGGTGTCTCTCAGTCCCTGTCTCTCAGGGAGCTTTATGTACACTCAGTGGTGTCTCTCAGGGAGATATCTGTACCCTGACTGGTGTCTCTCAGTCCCTGTCTCTCAGGGAGCTTTATGTACACTGAGTGGTGTCTCTCAGTCCCTGTCTCTCAGGGAGCTTTATGTACACTGAGTGGTGTCTCTCAGTCCCTGTCTCTCAGTGAGATATCTGTACACTGAGTGGTGTCTCTCAGTCCCTCTCTCTCAAGGAGATATCGGTACACTGAGTGGTGTCTCTCAGTCCCTGTCTCTCAGGGAGATATATGTACACTGACTGGTGTCTCTCAGTCCCTCTCTCTCAGGGAGGTATCTGTACACTGACTGGTGTCTCAGTCCCTGTCTCTCAGTGAGGTATCTGTACACTGAGTGGTGTCTCTCAGTCCCTCTCTCTCAGGGAGATATCTGAACACTGAGTGGTGTCTCTCAGTCCCTCTCTCTCAGGGACCTATATGTACACTGACTGGTGCCTCTCAGTCCCTCTCTCTCAGGGCCGTATCTGTACACTGAGTGGTGTCTCTCAGTCCCTGTCTCTCAGGGAGATATCTGTACACTGAGTGGTGTCTCTCAGTCCCTCTCTCTCAGGGAGATATCTGTACACTGACTGGTGTCTCTCAGTCCCTGTCGCTCAGTGAGCTTTATGTACACTGAGTGGTGTCTCTCAGGGAGATATCTGTACACTGAGTGGTGTCTCTCAGTCCCTCTCTCTCAGGGAGATATCTGTACACTGACTGGTGTCTCTCAGCCCCTCTCTCTCAGGGAGATATCTGTGCACTGAGTGGTGTCTCACAGTCCCTCTCTCTCAGGGAGATATCTGTACACTGACTGGTGTCTCTCAGTCCCTGTCTATCAGGGAGATATCTGTACACTGAGTGGTGTCTCTCAGTCCCTCTCTCTCAGGGAGATATATGTACTCTGACTGGTGTCTCTCAGTCCCTGTCTCTGAGGGAGATATCTGTACACTGAGTGGTGTCTCTCAGTCCCTCTCTCTCAGGGAGATATCTATACACTGAGTGGTGTCTCTCAGTCCCTCTCTCTCAGGGAGATATCTGTACACTAACTGGTGTCTCTCAGTCCCTCTCTCTCAGGGAGATATCTGTACACTGAGTGGTGTCTCTCAGTCCCTCTCTCTCAGGGAGATATCTGTACACTGACTGGTGTCTCTCAGTCCCTGTCTCTCAGGGAGATATATTTACACTGACTGGTGTCTCTCAGTCCCTCTCTCTCAGGGAGATATCTGTACACTGAGTGGTGTCTCTCAGTCCCTCTCACTCAGGGAGATATCTGTACACTGAGTGGTGTCTCACAGCCCCTGTCTCTCAGGGAGATATCTGTACACTGTCTGGTGTCTCTCAGTCCCTGTCTGTCAGGGAGATATCTATACACTGAGTGGTGTCTCTCAGTCCCTCTCTCCCAGGGAGATATCTGTACATTGACTGGTGTCTCACAGTCCCTCTCTCTCAGGGAGATATCTGTACACTGACTGGTGTCTCTCAGTCCCTGTCTCTCAGGGAGCTTTATGTACACTCAGTGGTGTCTCTCAGGGAGATATCTGTACACTGACTGGTGTCTCTCAGTCCCTGTCTCTCAGGGAGCTTTATGTACACTGAGTGGTGTCTCTCAGTCCCTCTCTCTCAGGGAGATATCTGTACACTGACTGGTGTCTCTCAGTCCCTGTCTCTCAGGGAGATATCTGTACACTGAGTGGTGTCTCTCAGTCCCTCTCTCTCAGGGAGATATCTGTACACTGACTGGTGTCTCTCAGTCCCTGTCTCTCAGGGAGATATCTGTACACTGAGTGGTGTCTCTCAGTCCCTCTCTCTCAGGGAGATATCTGTACACTGACTGGTGTCTCTCAGTCCCTGTCTCTCAGGGAGATATCTGTACACTGAGTGGTGTCTCTCAGTCCCTCTCTCTCAAGGAGATATCGGTACACTGAGTGGTGTCTCTCAGCCCCTGTCTCTCAGGGAGATATATGTACACTGACTGGTGTCTCTCAGTCCCTCTCTCTCAGGGAGGTATCTGTACACTGAGTGGTGTCTCACAGTCCCTGTCTCTCAGTGAGGTATCTGTACACTGAGTGGTGTCTCTCAGTCCCTCTCTCTCAGGGAGATATCTGAACACTGAGTGGTGTCTCTCAGTCCCTCTCTCTCAGGGACCTATATGTACACTGACTGGTGCCTCTCAGTCCCTCTCTCTCAGGGAGGTATCTGTACACTGAGTGGTGTCTCTCAGTCCCTCTCTCTCAGGGAGGTATCTGTACACTGAGTGGTGTCTCTCAGTCCCTCTCTCTCAGGGAGATATCTGAACACTGAGTGGTGTCTCTCAGTCCCTGTCTCTCAGGGAGATATTTGTACACTGACTGGTGTCTCTCAGTCCCTCTCTCTCAGGGAGATATCTGTACACTGAGTGGTGTCTCTCAGTCCCTGTCTCTCAGGGAGATATCTGTACACTGACTGGTGTCTCTCAGTCCCTCTCTCTCCGGGAGATATATGTACACTGACTGGTGTCTCTCAGTCCCTCTCTCTCAGGGAGGTATCTGTACACTGAGTGGTGTCTCTCAGTCCCTGTCTCTCAGGGAGATATCTGTACACTGAATGGTGTCTCTCAGTACCTCTCTCTCAGAGAGACATCTGTACACTGACTGGTGTCTCTCAGTCCCTGTCTCTCAGGGAGATATCTGTACACTGACTGGTGTCTCTCAGTCCCTCTCTCTCAGGGAGATATCTGTACACTGACTGGTGTCTCACAGTCCCTCTCTCTCAGAGAGATATCTGTACACTGACTGGTGTCTCTCAGTCCCTCTCTCTCAGGGAGATATCTGTACACTGAGTGGTGTCTCTCAGTCCCTCTCTCTCAAGGAGATATCTGTACACTGAGTGGTGTCTCTCAGTCCCTGTCTCTCAGGGAGATATATGTACACTGACTGGTGTCTCTCAGTCCCTCTATCTCAGGGAGGTATCTGTACACTGACTGGTGTCTCTCAGTCCCTGTCTCTCAGGGAGATATCTGTATAGTGAGTGGTGTCTCTCAGTCCCTCTCTCTCAGGGAGATATCTGAACACTGAGTGGTGTCTCTCAGTCCCTCTCTCTCAGGGAGATATATGTACACTGACTGGTGTCTCTCAGTCCCTCTCTCTCAGGGAGGTATCTGTACACTGAGTGGTGTCTCTCAGTCCCTGTCTCTCAGGGAGATATATGTACACTGACTGGTGTCTCTCAGTCCCTCTCTCTCAGGGAGATATCTGTACACTGACTGGTGTCTCTCAGTCCCTCTCTCTCAGGGAGATATCTGTACACTGAGTGGTGTCTCACAGCCCCTGTCCCTCAGGGAGATATCTGTACACTGACTGGTTTCTCTCAGTCCCTGTCTGTCAGGGAGATATCTATACACTGAGTGGTGTCTCTCAGTCCATCTCTCTCAGGGAGATATCTGTACACTGACTGGTGTCTCTCAGTCCCTGTCTCTCAGGGAGATATCTGTACACTGAGTGGTGTCTCTCAGTCCCTCTCTCTCAGGGAGGTATCTGTACACTGAGTGGTGTCTCTCAGTCCATGTCTCTCAGGGAGATATTTGTACACTGACTGGTGTCTCTCAGTCCCTGTCTCTCATTGAGCTTTATGTACACTGAGTGGTGTCTCTCAGGGAGATATCTGTACACTGAGTGGTGTCTCTCAGTCCCTGTCTCTCAGGGAGATATCTGTACACTGAATGGTGTCTCTCAGTACCTCTCTCTCAGGGAGATATCTGTACACTGAGTGGTGTCTCTCAGTCCCTGTCTCTCAGGGAGATATCTGTACACTGACTGGTGTCTCTCAGTCCCTCTCTCTCAGGGAGATATCAGTACACTGACTGGTGTCTCACAGTCCGTCTCTCTCAGGGAGATATCTGTACACTGACTGGTGTCTCTCAGTCCCTCTCTCTCAGGGAGATATCTATACACTGAGTGGTGTCTCTCAGTCCCTCTCTCTCAAGGCGATATCTGTACACTGAGTGGTGTCTCTCAGTCCCTGTCTCTCAGGGAGATATATGTACACTGACTGGTGTCTCTCAGTCCCTCTCTCTCAGGGAGGTATCTGTACACTGACTGGTGTCTCTCAGTCCCTGTCTCTCAGGGAGATATCTGTACACTGAGTGGTGTCTCTCAGTCCCTGTCTTTAGGGAGATATCTGTACACTGAGTGGTGTCTCTCAGTCCCTGTCTCTCAGGGAGATATCTGTACACTGAGTGGTGTCTCACAGTCCCTCTCTCTCAGGGAGATATCTGTACACTGACTGGTGTCTCTCAGTCCCTCTCTCTCAGGGAGATATATGTACACTGACTGGTGTCTCTCAGTCCCTCTCTCTCAGGGAGGTATCTGTGCACTGACTGGTTTCTCTCAGTCCCTCTCTCTCAGGGAGGTATCTGTACACTGAGTGGTGTCTCTCAGTCCCTCTCTCTCAGGGAGATATCTGTACACTGACTGGTGTCTCTCAGTCCCTCTCTCTCAGGGAGGTATCTGTACACTGACTGGTTTCTCTCAGTCCCTCTCTCTCAGGGAGATATCTGTACACTGAGTGGTGTCTCTCAGTCCCTCTCTCTCAGGGAGATATTTGTACACTGACTGGTGTCTCTCAGTCCGTGTCTCTCAGGGAGATATCTGTTCGCTGACTGGTGTCTCTCAGTCCCTGTCTCTGAGGGAGATATCTGTACACTGACTGGTGTCTCACAGTCCCTATCTCTCAGGGAGATATATGTACACTGACTGGTGTCTCTCAGTCCCTCTCTCTCAGGGAGGTATCTGTACACTGACTGGTGTCTCTCAGTCCCTGTCTCTCAGGGAGATATCTGTACACTGAGTGGTGTCTCTCAGTCCCTCTCTCTCAGGGAGATATCTGAACACAGAGTGGTGTCTCTCAGTCCCTCTCTCTCAGGGAGATATATGTACACTGACTGGTGCCTCTCAGTCCCTGTCTGTCAGGGAGATATCTATACACTGAGTGGTGTCTCTCAGTCCATCTCTCTCAGGGAGATATCTGTACACTGACTTGTGTCTCTCAGTCCCTGTCTCTCAGGGAGATATCTGTACACTGAGTGGTTTCTCACAGTCCCTCTCTCTCAGGGAGATATCTGTACACTGACTGGTGTCTCTCAGTCCCTCTCTCAGGGAGATATATGTACACTGACTGGTGTCTCTCAGTCCCTCTCTCTCAGGGAGGTATCTGTACACTGAGTGGTGTCTCTCAGTCCCTGTCTCACAGGGAGATATATGTACACTGACTGGTGTCTCTCAGTCCCTCTCTCTCAGGGAGATATCTGTACACTGAGTGGTGTCTCTCAGTCCCTCTCTCTCAGGGAGATATCTGTACACTGAGTGGTTTCTCTCAGTCCCTTTCTCTCAGGGAGATATCTGTACACTGACTGGTGTCTCTCAGTCCCTCTCTCTCAGGGAGATATCTGTACACTGACTGGTGTCTCACAGTCCCTCTCTCTCAGAGACATATCTGTACACTGGCTGGTGTCTCTCAGTCCCTCTCTCTCAAGGAGATATCTGTACACTGAGTGGTGTCTCTCAGTCCCTCTCTCTCAGGGAGGTATCTGTACACTGACTGGTGTCTCTCAGTCCCTGTCTCTCAGGGAGATATCTGTACACTGAGTGGTGTCTCTCAGTCCCTCTCTATCAGGGAGATATCTGAACACTGAGTGTGGTCTCTCAGTCCCTCTCTCTCAGGGAGATATATGTACACTGACTGGTGCCTCTCAGTCCCTCTCTCTCAGGGAGATATCTGTACACTGAGTGGTGTCTCTCAGTCCCTCTCTATCAGGGAGATATCTGAACACTGAGTGTGGTCTCTCAGTCCCTCTCTCTCAGGGAGATATATGTACACTGAGTGGTGTCTCTCAGTCCCTCTCTCTCAAGGAGATATCTGTACACTGAGTGGTGTCTCTCAGTCCCTGTCTCTCAGGGAGATATATGTACACTGTCTGGTGTCTCTCAGTCCCTGTCTGACAGGGAGATATCTATACACTGAGTGGTGTCTCTCAGTCCCTGTCTCTCAGGGAGCTTTATGTACACTGACTGGTGTCTCTCAGTCCCTCTCTCTCAGGGAGATATATGTACACTGAGTGGTGTCTCTCAGTCCCTCTCTCTCAGGGAGAAATCTGTACACTGAGTGGTGTCTCTCAGTCCCTGTCTCTCAGGGAGATATATGTACACTGACTGGTGTCTCTCAGTCCCTGTCTCTCAGGGAGATATCTGAACACTGAGTGGTGTCTCTCAGTCCCTCTCTCTCAGGGACCTATATGTACACTGACTGGTGCCCCTCAGTCCCTCTCTCTCAGGGAGGTATCTGTACACTGAGTGGTGTCTCTCAGTCCCTGTCTCTCAGGGAGATATATGTACACTGACTGGTGTCTCTCAGTCCCTCTCTCTCAGGGAGGTATCTGTACACTGAGTGGTGTCTCTCAGTCCCTGTCTCTCAGGGAGATATATGTACACTGACTGGTGTCTCTCAGTCCCTCTCTCTCAGGGAGATATCTGTACACTGACTGGTGTCTCACAGTCCCTCTCTCTCAGGGAGATATCTGTACACTGACTGGTGTCTCTCAGTCCCTCTCTCTCAGGGAGATATCTGTACACTGACTGGTGTCTCTCAGTCCCTGTCTCTCAGGGAGATATCTGTACACTGACTGGTGTCTCTCAGTCCCTCTCTCTCAGGGAGATATCTGTACACTGACTGGTGTCTCACAGTCCCTATCTCTCAGAGAGATATCTGTACACTGACTGGTGTCTCTCAGTCCCTCTCTCTCAGGGAGATATCTGTACACTGAGTGGTGTCTCTCAGTCCCTCTCTCTCAAGGAGATATCTGTACACTGAGTGGTGTCTCTCAGTCCCTGTCTCTCAGGGAGATATATGTACACTGACTAGTGTCTCTCAGTCCCTCTCTCTCAGGGAGGTATCTGTACACTGACTGGTGTCTCTCAGTCCCTGTCTCTCAGGGAGATATCTGTACACTGAGTGGTGTCTCTCAGTCCCTCTCTCTCAGGGAGATATCTGAACACAGAGTGGTGTCTCTCAGTCCCTCTCTCTCAGGGAGATAGATGTACACTGACTGGTGTCTCACAGTCCCTCTCTCTCAGAGACATATCTGTACACTGGCTGGTGTCTCTCAGTCCCTCTCTCAGGGAGATATCTGTACACTGAGTGGTGTCTCTCAGTCCCTCTCTCTCAATGTGATATCTGTACACTGAGTGGTGTCTCTCAGTCCCTGTGTCTCAGGGAGATATATGTACACTGACTGGTGTCTCTCAGTCCCTCTCTCTCAGGGAGGTATCTGTACACTGACTGGTGCCTCTCAGTCCCTGTCTCTCAGGGAGATATCTGTACACTGAGTGGTGTCTCTCAGTCCCTCTCTATCAGGGAGATATCTGAACACTGAGTGTGGTCTCTCAGTCCCTCTCTCTCAGGGAGATATATGTACACTGACTGGTGCCTCTCAGTCCCTCTCTCTCAGGGAGGTATCTGTACAATGAGTGGTGTCTCTCAGTCCCTGTCTCTCAGGGAGATATATGTACACTGACTGGTGTCTCTCAGTCCCTCTCTCTCAGGGAGATATCTGTACACTGAGTGGTGTCTCACAGCCCCTGTCTCTCAGGGAGATATCTGTACACTGACTGGTTTCTCTCAGTCCCTGTCTGTCAGGGAGATATCTATACACTGAGTGGTGTCTCTCAGTCCATCTCTCTCAGGGAGATATCTGTACACTGACTGGTGTCTCTCAGTCCCTGTCTCTCACGGAGATATCTGTACACTGAGTGGTGTCTCTCAGTCCCTCTCTCTCAGGGAGGTATCTGTACACTGAGTGGTGTCTCTCAGTCCCTCTCTCTCAAGGAGATATCTGTACACTGAGTGGTGTCTCTCAGTCCCTGTCTCTCAGGGAGATATATGTACACTGACTGGTGTCTCTCAGTCCCTCTCTCTCAGGGAGGTATCTGTACACTGACTGCTGTCTCTCAGTCCCTGTCTCTCAGGGAGATATCTGTACACTGAGTGGTGTCTCTCAGTCTCTCTCTCAGGGAGATATCTGAACACTGAGTGGTGTCTCACAGCCCCTGTCTCTCAGGGAGATATCTGTACACTGACTGGTTTCTCTCAGTCCCTGTCTGTCAGGGAGATATCTGTACACTGAGTGGTGTCTCTCAGTCCATCTCTCTCAGGGAGATATCTGTACACTGACTGGTGTCTCTCAGTCCCTGTCTCTCACGGAGATATCTGTACACTGAGTGGTGTCTCTCAGTCCCTCTCTCTCAGGGAGGTATCTGTACACTGAGTGGTGTCTCTCAGTCTCTCTCTCAGGGAGATATCTGAACACTGAGTGGTGTCTCACAGCCCCTGTCTCTCAGGGAGATATCTGTACACTGACTGGTTTCTCTCAGTCCCTGTCTGTCAGGGAGATATCTGTACACTGAGTGGTGTCTCTCAGTCCATCTCTCTCAGGGAGATATCTGTACACTGACTGGTGTCTCTCAGTCCCTGTCTCTCAGGGAGATATCTGTACACTGAGTGGTGTCTCTCAGTCCCTCTCTCTCAGGGAGGTATCTGTACACTGAGTGGTGTCTCTCAGGGAGATATCTGTACACTGAGTGGTGTCTCTCAGTCCCTCTCTCTGAGGGAGATATCTGTACACTGAGTGGTGTCTCTCAGTCCCTCTCTCTCAGGGAGATATCTGTACACTGACTGGTGTCTCTCAGTCCCTCTCTCTCAGGGAGATATCTGTACACTGACTGGTGTCTCACAGTCCCTCTCTCTCAGGGAGATATCTGTACACTGACTGGTGTCTCAGTCCCTGTCTCTCAGGGAGCTTTATGTACACTCAGTGGTGTCTCTCAGGGAGATATCTGTACACTGACTGGTGTCTCTCAGTCCCTGTCTCTCAGGGAGCTTTATGTACACTGAGTGGTGTCTCTCAGTCCCTCTCTCTCAGGGAGATATCTGTACACTGACTGGTGTCTCTCAGTCCCTGTCTCTCAGGGAGATATCTGTACACTGAGTGGTGTCTCTCAGTCCCTCTCTCTGAGGGAGATATCTGTACAATGACTGGTGTCTCTCAGTCCCTGTCTCTCAGGGAGATATCTGTACACTGAGTGGTGTCTCTCAGTCCATCTCTCTCAAGGAGATATCTGTACACTGAGTGGTGTCTCTCAGTCCCTGTCTCTCAGGGAGATATATGTACACTGAGTGGTTTCTCTCAGTCCCTCTCTCTCAGGGAGGTATCTGTACACTGACTGGTGTCTCTCAGTCCCTGTCTCTCAGGGAGATATCTGTACACTGAGTGGTGTCTCTCAGTCCCTCTCTCTCAGGGAGATATCTGTACACTGACTGGTGTCTCTCAGTCCCTGTCTCTCAGGGAGATATCTGTACACTGAGTGGTGTCTCTCAGTCCCTCTCTCTCAGGGAGATATCTGTACACTGACTGGTTTCTCTCAGTCCCTGTCTGTCAGGGAGATATCTATACACTGAGTGGTGTCTCTCAGTCCCTCTCTCTCAGGGAGATATCTGTACACTGAGTGGTGTCTCTCAGTCCCTGTCTCTCAGGGAGATATATGTACACTGACTGGTGTCTCTCAGTCCCTCTCTCTCAGGGAGATATCTGTACACTGAGTGGTGTCTCACAGCCCCTGTCTCTCAGGGAGATATCTGTACACTGACTGGTTTCTCTCAGTCCCTGTCTGTCAGGGAGATATCTATACACTGAGTGGTGTCTCTCAGTCCATCTCTCTCAGGGAGATATCTGTACACTGACTGGTGTCTCTCAGTCCCTGTCTCTCAAGGAGATATCTGTACACTGAGTGGTGTCTCTCAGTCCCTCTCTCACAGGGAGGTATATGTACACTGACTGGTGTCTCTCAGTCCCTCTCTCTCAAGGAGATATCTGTACACTGAGTGGTGTCTCTCAGTCCCTGTCTCTCAGGGAGATATATGTACACTGACTGGTGTCTCTCAGTCCCTCTCTCTCAGGAAGGTATCTGTACACTGACTGCTGTCTCTCAGTCCCTGTCTCTCAGGGAGATATCTGTACACTGAGTGGTGTCTCTCAGTCTCTCTCTCAGGGAGATATCTGAACACTGAGTGGTGTCTCTCAGTCCCTCTCTCTCAGGGAGATATATGTACACAGACTGGTGCCTCTCAGTCCCTCTCTCTCAGGGAGGTATCTGTACACTGAGTGGTGTCTCTCAGTCCCTGTCTCTCAGGGAGATATATGTACACTGACTGGTGTCTCTCAGTCCCTCTCTCTCAGGGAGGTATCTGTACACTGAGTGGTGTCTCTCAGTCCCTGTCTCTCAGGGAGATATCTGCACAGTGACTGCTGTCTCTCAGTCCCTGTCTCTCAGTGAGCTTTATGTACACTGAGTGGTGTCTCTCAGGGAGATATCTGTACACTGAGTGGTGTCTCTGAGTCCCTGTCTCTCAGGGAGATATATGTACACTGACTGGTGTCTCTCAGTCCCTCTCTCTCAGGGAGATATCTGTACACTGAGTGGTGTCTCACAGCCCCTGTCTCTCAGGGAGATATCTGTACACTGTCTGGTGTCTCTCAGTCCCTGTCTGACAGGGAGATATCTATACACTGAGTGGTGTCTCTCAGTCCCTCTCTCTCAGGGAGATATCTGTACACTGACTGGTGTCTCACAGTCCCTCTCTCTCAGGGAGATATCTGTACACTGACTGGTGTCTCTCAGTCCCTGTCTCTCAGGGAGCTTTATGTACACTCAGTGGTGTCTCTCAGGGAGATATCTGTACACTGACTGGTGTCTCTCAGTCCCTGTCTCTCAGGGAGCTTTATGTACACTGAGTGGTGTCTCTCAGTCCCTCTCTCTCAGGGAGATATCTGTACACTGACTGGTGTCTCTCAGTCCCTGTCTCTCAGGGAGATATCTGTACACTGAGTGGTGTCTCTCAGTCCCTCTCTCTGAGGGAGATATCTGTACAATGACTGGTGTCTCTCAGTCCCTGTCTCTCAGGGAGATATCTGTACACTGAGTGGTGTCTCTCAGTCCATCTCTCTCAAGGAGATATCTGTACACTGAGTGGTGTCTCTCAGTCCCTGTCTCTCAGGGAGGTATCTGTACACTGACTGGTTTCTCTCAGTCCCTGTCTCTCAGGGAGATATCTGTACACTGAGTGGTGTCTCTCAGTCCCACTCTCTCAGGGAGATATCTGAACACTGAGTGGTGTCTCTCAGTCCCTCTCTCTCAGGGAGATATCTGTACACTGAGTGGTGTCTCACAGCCCCTGTCTCTCAGGGAGATATCTGTACACTGTCTGGTGTCTCTCAGTCCGTCTCTCTCAGGGAGATATCTGTACACTGACTGGTGTCTCTCAGTCCCTGTCTCTCAGGGAGCTTTATGTACACTCAGTGGTGTCTCTCAGTCCCTCTCTCTCAGGGAGATATCTGTACACTGACTGGTGTCTCTCAGTCCCTGTCTCTCAGGGAGATATCTGTGCACTGAGTGGTGTCTCTCAGTCCCTCTCTCTCAGGGAGATATCTGTACACTGACTGGTGTCTCTCAGTCCCTGTCTCTCAGGGAGATATCTGTACACTGAGTGGTGTCTCTCAGTCCCTCTCTCTGAGGGAGATATCTGTACAATGACTGGTGTCTCTCAGTCCCTGTCTCTCAGGGAGATATCTGTACACTGAGTGGTGTCTCTCAGTCCATCTCTCTCAAGGAGATATCTGTACACTGAGTGGTGTCTCTCAGTCCCTGTCTCTCAGGGAGATATATGTACACTGACTGGTTTCTCTCAGTCCCTCTCTCTCAGGGAGGTATCTGTACACTGACTGGTATCTCTCAGTCCCTGTCTCTCAGGGAGATATCTGTACACTGAGTGGTGTCTCTCAGTCCCACTCTCTCAGGGAGATATCTGAACACTGAGTGGTATCTCTCAGTCCCTCTCTCTCAGGGAGATATCTGTACACTGACTGGTGTCTCTCAGTCCCTCTCTCTCAGGGAGATATCTGGATACTGACTGGTGTCTCTCAGTCCCTCTCTCTCAGGGAGATATCTGGATACTGACTGGTGTCTCTCAGTCCCTCTCTCTCAGGGAGATATCTGTACACTGAGTGGTGTCTCACAGCCCCTGTCTCTCAGGGAGATATCTGTACACTGACTGGTTTCTCTCAGTCCCTGTCTGTCAGGGAGATATCTATACACTGAGTGGTGTCTCTCAGTCCCTGTCTCTCAGGGAGATATATGTACACTGACTGGTGTCTCTCAGTCCCTCTCTCTCAGGGAGATATCTGTACACTGACTGTTGTCTCTCAGTCCCTCTCTCTCAGGGAGATATCTGTACACTGAGTGGTGTCTCACAGCCCCTCTCTCTCAGGGAGATATCTGTACACTGACTGGTGTCTCTCAGTCCCTCTCTCTCAGGGAGCTTTATGTACACTCAGTGGTGTCTCTCAGGGAGATATCTGTACACTGACTGGTGTCTCTCAGTCCCTGTCTCTCAGGGAGCTTTATGTACACTGAGTGGTGTCTCTCAGTCCCTCTCTCTCAGGGAGATATCTGTACACTGACTGGTGTCTCTCAGTCCCTGTCTCTCAGGGAGATATCTGTACACTGAGTGGTGTCTCTCAGTCCCTCTCTCTCAGGGAGATATCTGTACAATGACTGGTGTCTCTCAGTCCCTGTCTCTCAGGGAGATATCTGTACACTGAGTGGTGTCTCTCAGTCCATCTCTCTCAAGGAGATATCTGTACACTGAGTGGTGTCTCTCAGTCCCTGTCTCTCAGGGAGATATATGTACACTGACTGGTGTCTCTCAGTCCCTCTCTCTCAGGGAGGTATCTGTACACTGACTGGTGTCTCTCAGTCCCTGTCTCTCAGTGAGATATCTGTACACTGAGTGGTGTCTCTCAGTCCCACTCTCTCAGGGAGATATCTGAACACTGAGTGGTGTCTCTCAGTCCCTCTCTCTCAGGGAGATATCTGTACACTGACTGGTGTCTCTCAGTCCCTCTCTCTCAGGGAGATATCTGTACACTGAGTGGTGTCTTTCAGTCCCTCTCTCTCAGGGAGATATCTGTACACTGAGTGGTGTCTCACAGCCCCTGTCTCTCAGGGAGATTTCTGTACACTGACTGGTGTCTCTCAGTCCCTGTCTGTCAGGGAGATATCTATACACTGAGTGGAGTCTCTCAGTCCCTCTCTCTCAGGGAGATATCTGTACACTGACTGGTGTCTCTCAGTCCCTGTCTTTCAGGGAGATATCTGTACACTGAGTGGTGTCTCTCAGTCCCTGTCTCTCAGGTAGATATCTGTACAGTGACTGGTGTCTCTCAGTCCCTGTCTCTCAGTGAGCTTTATGTACACTGAGTGGTGTCTCTCAGGGAGATATCTGTACACTGAGTGGTGTCTCTCAGTCCCTCTCTCTGAGGGAGATATCTGTACACTGAGTGGTGTCTCACAGCCCCTGTCTCTCAGGGAGATATCTGTACACTGTCTGGTGTCTCTCAGTCCCTGTCTGACAGGGAGATATCTATACACTGAGTGGTGTCTCTCAGTCCCTGTCTCTCAGGGAGATATCTGTACAGTGACTGGTGTCTCTCAGTCCCTGTCTCTCAGTGAGCTTTATGTACACTGAGTGGTGTCTCTCAGGGAGATATCTGTACACTGAGTGGTGTCTCTCAGTCCCTCTCTCTGAGGGAGATATCTGTACACTGAGTGGTGTCTCTCAGTCCCTCTCTCTCAGGGAGATATCTGTACACTGACTGGTGACTCTCAGTCCCTCTCTCTCAGGGAGATATCTGTACACTGAGTGGTGTCTCACAGCCCCTGTCTCTCAGGGAGATATCTGTACACTGACTGGTGACTCTCAGTCCCTCTCTCTCAGGGAGATATCTGTACACTGAGTGGTGTCTCACAGCCCCTGTCTCTCAGGGAGATATCTGTACACTGACTGTTTTCTCTCAGTCCCTGTCTGTCAGGGAGATATCTATACACTGAGTGGTGTCTCTCAGTCCCTGTCTCTCAGGGAGATATCTGTACACTGACTGGTGACTCTCAGTCCCTCTCACTCAGTGTACAGATATCTCCCTGAGAGAGAGGGACTGAGAGTCACCAGTCAGTGTACAGATATCTCCCTGAGAGAGAGGGACTGAGAGACACCAGTCAGTGTACATATATCTCCCTGAGAGACAGGGACTGAGAGACACCACTCAGTGTACAGATATCTCCTTGAGAGAGATGGACTGAGAGACACCACTCAGTGTACAGATATCTCCCTGAGAGGTGTCTCACAGCCCCTGTCTCTCAGGGAGATATCTGTACACTGACTGGTTTCTCTCAGTCCCTGTCTGTCAGGGAGATATCTATACACTGAGTGGTGTCTCTCAGTCCCTGTCTCTCAGGGAGATATCTGTACACTGAGTGGTGTCTCACAGTCCCTCTCTCTCAGGGAGATATCTGTACACTGACTGGTGTCTCTCAGTCCCTCTCTCTCAGGGAGATTTATCTACACTGACTGGTGTCTCTCAGTCCCTCTCTCTCAGGGAGGTATCTGTAC
Source organism: Heterodontus francisci (assembly GCF_036365525.1). Classification (NCBI taxonomy): domain Eukaryota; kingdom Metazoa; phylum Chordata; class Chondrichthyes; order Heterodontiformes; family Heterodontidae; genus Heterodontus; species Heterodontus francisci. The sequence continues at coordinate 2,152,811 of NC_090403.1, forward strand.
ACTGAGTGGTCTCTCTCAGTCCCTCTCTCTCAGGGAGATATCTGTACACTGAGTGGTTTCTCTCAGTCCCTGTCTCTCAGGGAGATATCTGTACACTGAGTGGTGTCTCTCAGTCCCTGTCTCTCAGGGAGATATCTGTACACTGAATGGTGTCTCTCAGTACCTCTCTCTCAGGGAGATATCTGTACACTGACTGGTGTCTCTCAGTCCCTCTCTCTCAGGGAGATATCTGTACACTGACTGGTGTCTCACAGTCCCTCTCTCTCAGAGAGATATCTGTACACTGACTGGTGTCTCTCAGTCCCTCTCTCTCAGGGAGAGATCTGTACACTGACTGGTGTCTCTCAGTCCCTGTCCCACAGGGAGATATCTGTACACTGAGTGGTGTCTCTCAGTCCCTCTCTCTCAGGGAGATATCTGAACACTGAGTGGTGTCTCTCAGTCCCTCTCTCTCAGGGAGATATATGTACACTGACTGGTGCCTCTCAGTCCCTCTCTCTCAGGGAGGTATCTGTACACTGAGTGGTGTCTCTCTGTCCCTGTCTCTCAGGGAGATATATGTACACTGACTGGTGTCTCTCAGTCCCTCTCTCTCAGGGAGATATCTGTACACTGAGTGGTGTCTCTCAGTCCCTGTCTCTCAGGGAGATATCTGTGCACTGACTGGTGTCTCTCAGTCCCTGTCTGTCAGGGAGATATCTGTACACTGAGTGGTGTCTCACAGTCCCTCTCTCTCAGGGAGATATCTGTACACTGACTGGTGTCTCTCAGTCCCTGTCTCTCAGGGAGATATCTGTACACTGAGTGGTGTCTCTCAGTCCCTCTCTCTCAGGGAGATATCTGTACACTGACTGGTGTCTCTCAGTCCCTCTCTCTCAGGGAGATATCTGGATACTGACTGGTGTCTCTCAGTCCCTCTCTCTCAGGGAGATATCTGTACATTGACTGGTGACTCTCAGTCCCTCTCTCTCAGGGAGATATCTGTACACTGACTGGTGCCTCTCAGTCCCTCTCTCTCAGGGAGATATCTGTACACTGAGTGGTGTCTCACAGCCCCTGTCTCTCAGGGAGATATCTGTACACTGACTGGTTTCTCTCAGTCCCTGTCTGTCAGGGAGATATCTATACACTGAGTGGTGTCTCTCAGTCCCTGTCTCTCAGGGAGATATCTGTACACTGAGTGGTGTCTCACAGTCCCTCTCTCTCAGGGAGATATCTGTACACTGACTGGTGTCTCTCAGTCCCTCTCTCTCAGGGAGATTTATCTACACTGACTGGTGTCTCTCAGTCCCTCTCTCTCAGGGAGGTATCTGTACACTGAGTGGTGTCTCTCAGTCCCTGTCTCTCAGGGAGATATATGTACACTGACTGGTCTCTCTCAGTCCCTCTCTCTCAGGGAGATATCTGTACACTGAGTGCTTTCTCTCAGTCCCTGTCTCTCAGGGAGATATCTGTACACTGAGTGGTGTCTCTCAGTCCCTGTCTCTCAGGGAGATATCTGTACACTGAATGGTGTCTCTCAGTACCTCTCTCTCAGGGAGATATCTGTACACTGACTGGTGTCTCTCAGTCCCTGTCTCTCAGGGAGATATCTGTACACTGACTGGTGTCTCTCAGTCCCTCTCTCTCAGGGAGATATCTGTACACTGACTGGTGTCTCTCAGTCCCTCTCTCTCAGGGAGGTATCTGTACACTGACTGGTGTCTCTCAGTCCCTGTCTCTCAGGGAGATATCTGTACACTGAGTGGTGTCTCTCAGTCCCTCTCTCTCAGGGAGATATCTGAACACTGAGTGGTGTCTCTCAGTCCCTCTCTCTCAGGGAGATATATGTACACTGACTGGTGCCTCTCAGTCCCTCTCTCTCAGGGAGGTATCTGTACACTGAGTGGTGTCTCTCTGTCCCTGTCTCTCAGGGAGATATATGTACACTGACTGGTGTCTCTCAGTCCCTCTCTCTCAGGGAGATATCTGTGCACTGACTGGTGTCTCTCAGTCCCTCTCTCTCAGGGAGATATCTGTACACTGAGTGGTGTCTCACAGCCCCTGTCTCTCAGGGAGATATCTGTACACTGACTGGTTTCTCTCAGTCCCTGTCTGTCAGGGAGATATCTATACACTGAGTGGTGTCTCTCAGTCCATCTCTCTCAGGGAGATATCTGTACACTGACTGGTGTCTCTCAGTCCCTGTCTCTCAGGGAGATATCCGTACACTGAGTGGTGTCTCTCAGTCCCTCTCTCTCAGGGAGGTATCTGTACACTGAGTGGTGTCTCTCAGTCCCTGTCTCTCAGGGAGCTTTATGTACACTGAGTGGTGTCTCTCAGTCCCTCTCTCTCAGGGAGATATCTGTACACTGACTGGTGTCTCTCAGTCCCTGTCTCTCAGGGAGATATCTGTACACTGAGTGGTGTCTCTCAGTCCATGTCTCTCAGGGAGCTTTATGTACACTCAGTGGTGTCTCTCAGGGAGATATCTGTACACTGACTGGTGTCTCTCCGCCCCTGTCTCTCAGGGAGCTTTATGTACACTGAGTGGTGTCTCTCAGTCCCTCTCTCTCAGGGAGATATCTGAACACTGAGTGGTGTCTCTCAGTCCCTCTCTCTCAGGGAGATATCTGTACACTGACTGGTGTCTCTCAGTCCCTCTCTCTCAGGGAGATATCTGTACACTGAGTGGTGTCTTTCAGTCCCTCTCTCTCAGGGAGATATCTGTACGCTGAGTGGTGTCTCTCAGTCCCTGTCTGTCACGGAGATATCTATACACTGAGTGGTGTCTCTCAGTCTCTCTCTCTCAGTTAGATATCTGTACACTGACTGGTGTCTCTCAGTCCCTGTCTTTCAGGGAGATATCTGTACACTGAGTGGTGTCTCACAGTCCCTCTCTCTCAGGGAGATATCTGTACACTGAGTGGTGTCTCTCAGTCCCTCTCTCACAGGGAGATATCTGTACACTGAGTGGTGTCTCTCAGTCCCTCTCTCTCAGGGAGATATCTGGATACTGACTGGTGTCTCTCAGTCCCTCTCTCTCAGGGAGATATCTGTACACTGACTGGTGACTCTCAGTCCCTCTCTCTCAGGGAGATATCTGTACACTGAGTGGTGTCTCACAGCCGCTGTCTCTCAGGGAGATATCTGCACACTGACTGGTTTCTCTCAGTCCCTGTCTGTCAGGGAGATATCTATACACTGAGTGGTGTCTCTCAGTCCCTCTCTCTCAGGGAGATATCTGTACACTGAGTGGTGTCTCTCAGTCCCTCTCTCTCAGGGAGGTATGTGTACACTGAGTGGTGTCTCTCAGTCCCTCTCTCTCAGGGAGATATATGTACACTGACTGGTGTCTCTCAGTCCCTCTCGCTCAGGGAGATATCTGTACACTGACTGGTGTCTCTCAGTCCCTCTCTCTCAGGGAGATATCTGTACACTGAGTGGTGTCTCACAGCCCCTGTCTGACAGGGAGATATCTATACACTGAGTGGTGTCTCTGAGTCCCTCTCTCTCAGGGAGATATCTGTACACTGACTGGTGTCTCTCAGTCCCTGTCTCTCAGGGAGATATCTGTACACTGACTGGTGTCTCTCAGTCCCTGTCTCTCAGGGAGCTTTATGTACACTGACTGGTGTCTTTCAGGGAGATATCTGTACACTGAGTGGTGTCTCACAGTCCCTCTCTCTCAGGGAGATATCTGTACACTGACTGGTGTCTCTCAGTCCCTGTCTCTCAGGGAGATATCTGTACACTGACTGGTGTCTCTCAGTCCCTGTCTCTCAGGGAGATATCTGTACACTGAGTGGTGTCTCACAGTCCCTCTCTCTCAGGGAGATATCTGTACACTGACTGGTGTCTCTCAGTCCCTCTCTCTCAGGGAGATTTATCTGCACTGACTGGTGTCTCTCAGTCCCTCTCTCTCAGGGAGGTATCTGTACACTGAGTGGTGTCTCTCAGTCCCTGTCTCTCAGGGAGCTTTATGTACACTGACTGGTGTCTGTCAGGGAGATATCTGTACACTGAATGGTGTCTCTCAGTCCCTGTCTCTCAGGGAGCTTTATGTACACTGAGTGGTGTCTCTCAGTCCCTCTCTCTCAGGGAGATATCTGTACACTGACTGGTGTCTCTCAGTCCCTGTCTCTCAGGGAGATATCTGTACACTGAGTGGTGTCTCTCAGTCCCTCTCTCTCAGGGAGATATCTGTACAATGACTGGTGTCTCTCAGTCCCTGTCTCTCAGGGAGATATCTGTACACTGAGTGGTGTCTCTCAGTCCATCTCTCTCAAGGAGATATCTGTACACTGAGTGGTGTCTCTCAGTCCCTGTCTCTCAGGGAGATATATGTACACTGACTGGTGTCTCTCAGTCCCTCTCTCTCAGGGAGGTACCTGTACACTGACTGGTGTCTCTCAGTCCCTGTCTCTCAGGGAGATATCTGTACACTGAGTGGTGTCTCTCAGTCCCACTCTCTCAGGGAGATATCTGAACACTGAGTGGTGTCTCTCAGTCCCTCTCTCTCAGGGAGATATCTGTACACTGACTGGTGTCTCTCAGTCCCTCTCTCTCAGGGAGATATCTGTACACTGAGTGGTGTCTTTCAGTCCCTCTCTCTCAGGGAGATATCTGTACACTGACTGGTTTCTCTCAGTCCCTGTCTGTCAGGGAGATATCTATACACTGAGTGGTGTCTCTCAGTCCCTCTCTCTCAGGGAGATATCTGTACACTGACTGGTGTCTCTCAGTCCCTGTCTTTCAGGGAGATATCTGTACACTGAGTGGTGTCTCACAGTCCCTCTCTCTCAGGGAGATATCTGTACACTGACTGGTGTCTCTCAGTCCCTGTCTCTCAGGGAGATATCTGTACACTGAGTGGTTTCTCTCAGTCCCTGTCTCTCAGGGAGATATCTGTACACTGAGTGGTGTCTCTCAGTCCCTGTTTCTCAGGGAGATATCTGTACACTGAATGGTGTCTCTCAGTACCTCTCTCTCAGGGAGATATCTGTACACTGACTGGTGTCTCTCAGTCCCTGTCTCTCAGGGAGATATCTGTACACTGACTGGTGTCTCTCAGTCCCTCTCTCTCAGGGAGATATCTGTACACTGACTGGTGTCTCACAGTCCCTCTCTCTCTCAGAGAGATATCTGTACACTGACTGGTGTCTCTCAGTCCCTCTCTCTCAGGGAGATATCTGTACACTGAGTGGTGTCTCTCAGTCCCTCTCACTCAAGGAGATATCTGTACACTGAGTGCTGTCTCTCAGTCCCTGTCTCTCAGGGAGATATATGTACACTGACTGGTGTCTCTCAGTCCCTCTCTCTCAGGGAGGTATCTGTACACTGACTGGTGTCTCTCAGTCCCTGTCTCTCAGGGAGATATCTGTACACTGAGTGGTGTCTCTCAGTCCCTCTCTCTCAGGGAGATATCTGAACACTGAGTGGTGTCTCTCAGTCCCTCTCTCTCGGAGATATATGTACACTGACTGGTGCCACTCAGTCCCTCTCTCTCAGGGAGGTATCTGTAGACTGAGTGGTGTCTCTCTGTCCCTGTCTCTCAGGGAGATATATGTACCTGACTGGTGTCTCTCAGTCCCTCTCTCTCAGGGAGGTATCTGTAGACTGAGTGGTGTCTCTCTGTCCCTGTCTCTCAGGGAGATATATGTACCTGACTGGTGTCTCTCAGTCCCTCTCTCTCAGGGAGGTATCTGTAGACTGAGTGGTGTCTCTCAGTCCCTGTCTCTCAGGGAGATATCTGTACACTGAGTGGTGTCTCTCAGTCCCTCTCTCTCAGGGAGGTATCTGTACACTGAGTGGTGTCTCTCAGTCCCTGTCTCTCAGGGAGATATCTGTACACTGAGTGGTGTCTCTCAGTCCCTCTCTCTCAGGGAGATATCTGTACACTGACTGGTGTCTCTCAGTCCCTCTCTCTCAGGTAGCTATATGTACACTGACTGGTGTCTCTCAGTCCCTCTCTCTCAGGGAGATATCTGTACACTGACTGGTTTCTCTCAGTCCCTGTCTGTCAGGGAGATATCTATACACTGAGTGGTGTCTCTCAGTCCCTGTCTCTCAGGGAGATATCTGTACACTGAGTGGTGTCTCTCAGTCCCTCTCTCTCAGGGAGATATCTGTACACTGAGTGGTGTCTCTCAGTCCCTGTCTCTCAGGGAGATATATGTACACTGACTGGTGTCTCTCAGTCCCTCTCTCTCAGGGAGATATCTGTACACTGACTGGTGTCTCTCAGTCCCTCTCTCTCAGGGAGATATCTGTACACTGAGTGGTGTCTCACAGCCCCTGTCTCTCAGGGAGATATCTGTACACTGTCTGGTGTCTCTCAGTCCCTGTCTGACAGGGAGGTATCTATACACTGAGTGGTGTCTCTCAGTCCCTCTCTCTCAGGGAGATTTCTGTACACTGACTGGTGTCTCACAGTCCCTCTCTCTCAGGGAGATATCTGTACACTGACTGGTGTCTCTCAGTCCCTGTCTCTCAGGGAGCTTTATGTACACTCAGTGGTGTCTCTCAGGGAGATATCTGTACACTGACTGGTGTCTCTCAGTCCCTGTCTCTCAGGGAGCTTTATGTACACTGAGTGGTGTCTCTCAGTCCCTCTCTCTCAGGGAGATATCTGTACACTGACTGGTTTCTCTCAGTCCCTGTCTGTCAGGGAGATATCGATACACTGAGTGGTGTCTCTCAGTCCATCTCTCTCAGGGAGATATCTGTACACTGACTGGTGTCTCTCAGTCCCTGTCTCTCAGGGAGATATCTGTACACTGAGTGGTGTCTCTCAGTCCCTGTCTCTCAGGGAGATATCTGTACACTGAGTGGTGTCTCACAGCCCCTGTCTCTCAGGGAGATATCTGTACACTGACTGGTGTCTCTCAGTCCCTCTCTCTCAGGGAGATATATGTACACTGACTGGTGTCTCTCAGTCCCTCTCTCTCAGGGAGACATCTGTACACTGACTGGTGTCTCTCAGTCCCTCTCTCTCAGGGAGATATCTGTACACTGAGTGGTGTCTCACAGCCCCTGTCTCTCAGGGAGATTTCTGTACACTGACTGGTGTCTCTCAGTCCCTGTCTGTCAGGGAGATATCTATACACTGAGTGGTGTCTCTCAGTCCCTCTCTCTCAGGGAGATATCTGTACACTGACTGGTGTCTCTCAGTCCCTGTCTCTCAGGGAGATATCTGTACACTGAGTGGTGTCTCACAGTCCCTCTCTCTCAGGGAGATATCTGTTCACTGACTGGTGTCTCTCAGTCCCTCTCTCTCAGGGAAATATCTGTACACTGACTGGTTTCTCTCTGTCCCTGTCTCTCAGGGAGATATCTGTACACTGAGTGGTGTCTCACAGTCCCTCTCTCTCAGGGAGGTATCTGTACACTGAGTGGTGTCTCTCAGTCCCTGTCTGTCAGGGAGATATCTATACACTGAGTGGTGTCTCTCAGTCCCTCTCTCTCAGGGAGATATATGTACACTGACTGGTGTCTCTCAGTCCCTGTCTCTCAGAGAGATAACTGTACACTGACTGGTGTCTCTCAGTCCCTCTCTCTCAGGGAGATATCTGTACACTGAGTGGTGTCTCTCAGTCCCTCTCTCTCAAGGAGATATCTGTACACTGAGTGGTGTCTCTCAGTCCCTGTCTCTCAGGGAGATATATGTACACTGACTGGTGTCTCTCAGTCCCTCTCTCTCAGGGAGGTATCTGTACACTGACTGGTGTCTCTTAGTCCCTGTCTCTCAGGGGAGATATCTGTACACTGAGTGGTGTCTCTCAGTCCCACTCTCTCAGGGAGATATCTGAACACTGAGTGGTGTCTCTCAGTCCCTCTCTCTCAGGGAGATATCTGTACACTGACTGGTGTCTCTCAGTCCCTCTCTCTCAGGGAGATATCTGGACACTGAGTGGTGTCTTTCAGTCCCTCTCTCTCAGGGAGATATCTGTACACTGAGTGGTGTCTCACAGCCCCTGTCTCTCAGGGAGATTTCTGTACACTGACTGGTGTCTCTCAGTCCCTGTCTGTCAGGGAGATATCTATACACTGAGTGGTGTCTCTCAGTCCCTCTCTCTCAGGGAGATATCTGTACACTGACTGGTGTCTCTCAGTCCCTGTCTTTCAGGGAGATATCTGTACACTGAGTGGTGTCTCACAGTCCCTCTCTCTCAGGGAGATATCTGTACACTGACTGGTGTCTCTGAGTCCCTGTCTCTCAGGGAGATATCTGTACACTGAGTGGTGTCTCTCAGTCCCTCTCTCTCAGGGAGATATCTGTACACTGAGTGGTGTCTCACAGCCCCTGTCTCTCAGGGAGATATCTGTACACTGACTGGTTTCTCTCAGTCCCTGTCTGTCAGGGAGATATCGATACACTGAGTGGTGTCTCTCAGTCCATCTCTCTCAGGGAGATATCTGTACACTGACTGGTGTCTCTCAGTCCCTGTCTCTCAGGGAGATATCTGTACACTGAGTGGTGTCTCTCAGTCCCTGTCTCTCAGGGAGATATCTGTACACTGAGTGGTGTCTCACAGCCCCTGTCTCTCAGGGAGATATCTGTACACTGAGTGGTGTCTCTCAGTCCCTGTCTGTCAGGGAGATATTGATACACTGAGTGGTGTCTCTCAGTCCATCTCTCTCAGGGAGATATCTGTACACTGACTGGTGTCTCTCAGTCCCTGTCTCTCAGGGAGATATCTGTACACTGAGTGGTGTCTCTCAGTCCCTGTCTCTCAGGGAGATATCTGGACACTGAGTGGTGTCTCACAGTCCCTCTCTCTCAGGGAGATATCTGTACACTGACTGGTGTCTCTCAGTCCCTCTCTCTCAGGGAGATATATGTCCACTGAGTGGTGTCTCTCTGTCCCTCTCTCTCAGGGAGATATCTGAACACTGAGTGGTGTCTCTCAGTCCCTCTCTCTCAGGGAGATATATGTACACTGACTGGTGTCTCTCAGTCCCTCTCTCTCAGGGAGATATCTGTACACTGAGTGGTGTCTCACAGCCCCTGTCTCTCAGGGAGATTTCTGTACACTGACTGGTGTCTCTCAGTCCCTGTCTGTCAGGGTGATATCTATACACTGAGTGGTGTCTCTCAGTCCCTCTCTCTCAGGGAGATATCTGTACACTGACTGGTGTCTCTCAGTCCCTGTCTCTCAGGGAGATATCTGTACACTGAGTGGTGTCTCACAGTCCCTCTCTCTCAGGGAGATATCTGTACACTGAGTGGTGTCTCACAGTCCCTCTCTCTCAGGGAGATATCTGTACACTGACTGGTGTCTCTCAGTCCCTCTCTCTCAGGGAAATATCTGTACACTGACTGGTGTCTCTCTGTCCCTGTCTCTCAGGGAGATATCTGTACACTGAGTGGTGTCTCTCAGTCCCTGTCTGTCAGGGAGATATCTATACACTGAGTGGTGTCTCTCAGTCCCTCTCTCTCAGAGAGATATCTGTACACTGACTGGTGTCTCTCAGTCCCTCTCTCTCAGGGAGATATCTGTACACTGAGTGGTGTCTCTCAGTCCCTCTCTCTCAGGGAGATATCTGTACACTGAGTGGTGTCTCTCAGTCCCTCTCTCTCAGGGAGATATCTGTACACTGACTGGTGTCTCTCAGTCCCTGTCTGTCAGGGAGATATCTATACACTGAGTGGTGTCTCTCAGTCCCTCTGTCTCAGGGAGATATCTGTACACTGACTGGTGTCTCTCAGTTCCTCTCTCTCCGGGAGATTTATGTACACTGACTGGTGTCTCTCAGTCCCTCTCTCTCAGGGAGGTATCTGTACACTGAGTGATGTCTCTCAGTCCCTGTCTCTCGGAGATATATGTACACTGACTGGTGTCTCTCAATCCCTGTGTCTCAGGGAGATATCTGTACACTGAGTGGTGTCTCTCAGTCCCTCTCTCTCAGGGAGATATCTGTACAATGAGTGGTGTCTCTCAGTCCCTGTCTCTCAGGGAGATATCTGTACAGTGAGTGGTGTCTCTCAGTCCCTCTCTCTCAGGGAGATATCTGTACTCTGACTGGTGTCTCTCAGTCCCTGTCTCTCGGGGAGATATCTGTACACTGAGTGGTGTCTCTCAGTCCCTCTCTCTCAGGGAGATATCTGTACACTGACTGGTGTCTCTCAGTCCCTCCCTCTCAGGGAGGTATCTGTACACTGAGTGGTGTCTCTCAGTCCCTGTCTCTCAGGGAGATATCTGTACACTGACTGGTGTCTCTCAGTCCCTGTCTCTCAGTGAGCTTTATGTACACTGTGTGGTGTCTCTCAGGGAGATATCTGTACACTGAGTGGTGTACAAAGAACAAAGATAATTACAGCACAGGAACAGGCCCTTCGGCCCTCCAAGCCTGCGCCGATCCAGATCCTCTCTCTAAACATGTCGCCTATTTTCTAAGGTTCTGTATCTCTTTTCTTCCTGCCCATTCATGTATCTGTCTAGATACATCTTAAAAGACTCCATCGTGCCCGCATCTACCACCTCCGCTGGCAATGCGTTCCAGGTGCCCACCACCCTCTGCGTAAAGAACTTTCCACGCATATCCCCCCTAAACTTTTCCCCTTTCACTTTGAACTCGTGTCCTCTAGTAATTGAACCCCCCACTCTGGGAAAAAGCCTCTTGCTATCCACCCTGTCTATACCTCTCATGATTTTGTACACCTCAATCAGGTCCCCCCTCAACCTCCGTCTTTCTAATGAAAATAATCCTAATCTGCTCAAGCTCTCTTCATAGCTAGCGCCCTCCATACCAGGCAACATCCTGGTGAACCTCCTCTGCACCCTCTCCAAAGCATCCACATCCTTTTGATAATGTGGCGACCAGAACTGTACGCAGTATTCCAAATGTGGCCGAACCAAAGTCCTATACAACTGTAACATGACCTGCCAACTCTTGTACTCAATGCCCCGTCCGATGAAGGAAAGCATGCCGTATGCCTTCTTGACCACTCTATTTACCTGCGTTGCCACCTTCAGGGAACAGTGGACCTGAACACCCAAATCTCTCTGGACATCAATTTTCCCCAGGACTTTTCCATTTACTGTATAGTTCACTCTTGAATTGGATCTTCCAAAATGCATCACCTCGCATTTGCCCTGATTGAACTCCATCTGCCATTTCTCTGCCCAACTCTCCAATCTATCTATATTCTGCTGTATTCTCTGACAGTCCCCTTCACTATCTGCTGCTCCACCAATCTTAGTGTCGTCTGCAAATTTGCTAATCAGTCCACCTATACTTTCCTCCAAATCATTAATGTATATCACAAACAACAGTGGTCCCAGCACGGATCCCTGTGGAACACCACTGGTCACACGTCTCCATTTTGAGAAACTCCCTTCTACTGCTACTCTCTGTCTCCTGTTGCCCAGCCAGTTCTTTATCCATCTAGCTAGTACACCTTGGACCCCAAGCACCTTCACTTTCTCCATCAGCCTGCCATGGGGAACCTTATCAAACGCCTTACTGAAGTCCATGTATATGACATCGACAGCCCTTCCGTCATCAATCAACTTTGTCACTTCCTCAAAGAATTCTATTAAGTTGGTAAGACATGACCTTCCCTGCACAAAACCATGTTGCCTATCACTGATGAGCCCATTTTCTTCCAAATTGGAATAGATCCTATCCCTCAGTATCTTCTCCAGCAGCTTCCCTACCACTGACGTCAGGCTCACCGGTCTATAATTACCTGGATTATCCCTGCTACCCTTCTTAAACAAGGGGACAACATTAGCAATTCTCCAGTCCTCCGGGACCTCACCCGTGTTTAAGGATGCTGCAAAGATATCTGTTAAGGCCCCAGCTATTTCCTCTGTCGCTTCCCTCAGTAACCTGGGATAGATCCCATCCGGACCTGGGGACTTGACAACCTTAATGCCCTTTAGAATACCCAACACTTCCTCCCTCCTTATGCCGACTTGACCTAGAGTAATCAAACATCTGTTCCTAACCTCAACATCCGTCATGTCCCTCTCCTCGGTGAATACCGATGCAAAGTACTCGTTTAGAATCTCACCCATTTTCTCTGAGTCCAAGCATAACATTCCTCCTTTGTCCTTTAGTGGGCCAATCCTTTCTCTAGTTACCCTCTTTCTCCTTATATATGAATAAAAGGCTTTGGGATTTTCCTTAACCCTGTTTGCTAAAGATATTTCATGACCCCTTTTAGCCCTCTTAATTCCTCGTTTCAGATTGGTCCTACATTCCCGATATTCTTTCAAAGCTTCGTCTTTCATCAGCCGCCTAGACCTTATGTATGCTTCCTTTTTCCTCTTAGCTAGTCTCACAATTTCACCTGTCATCCATGGTTCCCTAATCTTGCCATTTCTATCCCTCATTTTCACAGGAACATGTCTCTCCTGCACGCTAATCAACCTCTCTTTAAAAGCCTCCCACATATCACATGTGGATTTACCTTCAAACAGCTGCTCCCAATCTACATTTCCCAGCTCCTGCCGAATTTTGGTATAGTTGGCCTTCCCCCAATTTAGCACTCTCCCTTTTGGACCACTCTCGTCTTTGTCCATGAGTATTTTAAAGCTTACCGAATTGTGATCACTATTCCCAAAGTAGTCCCCTACTGAAACTTCAACAACCTGGCCGGGCTCATTCCCCAACACCAGGTCCAGTATGGCCCCTTCCCGAGTTGGACTATTTACATACTGCTCTAGAAAACCCTCCTGGATGCTCCTTACAAATTCTGCTCCATCTGGACCTCTAACACTAAGCGAATCCCAGTCAATGTTGGGAAAATTAAAATCTCCTATCACCACCACCCTGTTGCTCCTACATCTTTCCATAATCTGTTTACATATTTGTACCTCTATCTCACGCTCGCTGTAGGGAGGCCTGTAGTACAGCCCCAACATTGTTACCGCACCCTTCCTATTTCTGAGTTCTGTCCATATTGCCTCACTGCTCGAGTCCTCCATAGTGCCCTCCTTCAGCACAGCTGTGATATCCTCTTTGACCAGTAATGCAACTCCTCCACCCCTTTTACCTCCCTCTCTATCCCGCCTGAAGCATCGATATCCTGGGATATTTAGTTGCCAATCATGCCCTTCCCTCAACCAAGTCTCAGTAATAGCAATAACATCATACTCCCAGGTACTAATCCAAACCCTAAGTTCATCTGCCTTACCTACCACACTTCTTGCATTAAAACAAATGCACCTCAGACCACCAGTCCCTTTATATTCATCATCTGCTCCCTGCCTGCTCTTCCCCTTAGTCACACTGACTTCATTATCTAGTTCCTTACAGGCTTTTGTTACTACCTCCTTACTGTCAACTGACCTCAATTGGTTCCCATCCCCCTGCCACATTAGTTTAAACCCTCCCCAACAGCGTTAGCAAAAGCACCTCCAAGGACATTGGTTCCAGTCCGGCCCAGGTGTAGACCGTCCAATTTGTAATAGTCCCACCTCCCCCAGAACCGGTCCCAATGTCCCAAAAATCTGAACCCCTCCCTCCTGCACCATCTCTCAAGCCACGCATTCATCCTGACTATTCTTTCATTTTTACTCTGACTATCACGTGGCACTGGTAGTAATCCTGAGATTACTACCTTTGAGGTCCTACTTTTTAACTTGGCTCCTAACTCCCTAAACTCTGCTTGTAGGACCTCATCCCGTTTTTTACCTATATCATTAGTGCCTATGTGCACAATGACAACTGGCTGTTCACCCTCCCCCTTTAGAATGTTCTGCAGCCGATCTGAGACGTCCCTGACCCGTGCACCTGGGAGGCAACATACCATTCGGGAGCCTCGTTTTTGACCACAGAACCGCCTATCTACTCCCCTTACAATCGAATCCCCTACGACTATAGCCCTTCCACTCTTTTTCCCGCCCTTCGGAACAGCAGAGCCAGCCACGGTGCCATGGACCTGGCTACTGCTGCCTTCCCCTGGTGAGCCATCTCCCTCAACAGTATCCAAAACGGTATACTTGTTTTCTGGCTGCTTTAAGTGCTGCGGATGTTAAATCGCTGGGGGCTTTCTTGTAGTTCAAAAGTGCAATGCGCTTAGCGGCTATGACAGGTTCCAACTCTTCATTATGAGATTGAAACCAGTCTGCATTTCTCTTCGCACTTTTGCCGTAGGTGGTCAAAGCTGACTCATAGATGGCGTCTCTGATGTGGGCCCACTTGGTCTCAGCATCCCCTGTGGGAGTGTTTTGAAGGGCTGTTACAAGTGAATTTAGAAATTTTTGTAACAGCTGTGTGTGAGAAATTCTGCTCTTGTTGATGCGCGGGTGGCCCTTCTGCTTGGAATGATGCAACTTCTTTGGTCTGAGTCTAACCTTGCTGCACACCAGGGAGTGGTCGGTGTCGCAGTCCGCACTGTGGAAGCTGCGTGTGATTTGAACACTGTTTAAGGCGGCTCGCCTTGTGACAATGAGGTCTAGCTGGTGCCAACGACGTGATCTTGGGTGCCTCCATGAAACCTGGTGACAGGGTTTAGTGTGAAAGAACGAGTTGGTGATGCAGAGGTTATGATAGGTACACAACTCGAGCAGTCTCTGCCCGTTCTCATTCATCCTTCCAACGCCATAGCGCCCAAGGCAGGAGGGCCATGAGTCATGGTCGGCCCCAACCCTGGCATTAAAGTCCCCCAGCAGGAATAGGTGTTCGGTGTTGGGGATGCTGCTAATGATGTTATAGATTGTGCAGAAGTACTGCACAAAGAACAGCTAGGCGTTGCGCAAACGACTACTGGCAACACCTATGCAGTCATATTCAGCTGGCCTCAGACACCGGAAACATCAGAGGAATGTATGATGGCATGAAGAGAGCTCTTGGGCCAACCATCAAGAAGATCACCCCCCTCAAATCTAAATCGGGGGACATAATCACTGACCAACGCAAACAGATGGACCGCTGGGTTGAGCACTACCTAGAACTGTACTCCAGGGAGAATGCTGTCACTGAGACTGCCCTCAATGCAGCCCAGCCTCTACCAGTCATGGATGAGCTGGACATACAGCCAACCAAATCGGAACTCAGTGATGCCATTGATTCCCTAGCCAGCGGAAAAGCCCCTGGGAAGGACAGCATTACCCCTGAAATAATCAAGAGTGCCAAGCCTGCTATACTCTCAGCACTACATGAACTGCTATGCCTGTGCTGGGACGAGGGAGCAGTACCCCAGGACATGCGCGATGCCAACATCATCACCCTCTATAAAAACAAAGGTGACCGCGGTGACTGCAACAACTACCGTGGAATCTCCCTGCTCAGCATAGTGGGGAAAGTCTTTGCTCGAGTCGCTCTGAACAGGCTCCAGAAGCTGGCCGAGCGCGTCTACCCTGAGGCACAGTGTGGCTTTCGTGCAGAGAGATCGACTATTGACATGCTGTTCTCCCTTCGTCAGATACAGGAGAAATGCCGTGAACAACAGATGCCCCTCTACATTGCTTTCATTGATCTCACCAAAGCCTTTGACCTCGTCAGCAGACGTGGTCTCTTCAGACTACTAGAAAAGATCGGATGTCCACCAAAGCTACTAAGTATCATCACCTCATTCCATGACAATATGAAAGGCACAATTCAACATGGTGGCTCCTCATCAGAGCCCTTTCCTATCCTGAGTGGTGTGAAACAGGGCTGTGTTCTCGCACCCACACTTTTTGGGATTTTCTTCTCCCTGCTGCTTTCACATGCGTTCAAATCCTCTGAAGAAGGAATTTTCCTCCACACAAGATCAGGGGGCAGGTTGTTCAACCTTGCCCGTCTAAGAGCGAAGTCCAAAGTACGGAAAGTCCTCATCAGAGAACTCCTCTTTGCTGACGATGCTGCTTTAACATCTCACACTGAAGAATGCCTGCAGAGTCTCATCGACAGGTTTGCGTCTGCCTGCAATGAATTTGGCCTAACCATCAGCCTCAAGAAAACGAACATCATGGGGCAGGATGTCAGAAATGCTCCATCCATCAATATTGGCGACCACGCTCTGGAAGTGGTTCAAGAGTTCACCTACCTAGGCTCAACTATCACCAGTAACCTGTCTCTAGATGCAGAAATCAACAAGCGCATGGGTAAGGCTTCCACTGCTATGTTCAGACTGGCCAAGAGAGTGTGGGAAAATGGCGCACTGACACGGAACACAAAAGTCCGAGTGTATCAGGCCTGTGTCCTCAGTACCTTGCTCTACGGCAGCGAGGCCTGGACAACGTATGCCAGCCAAGAGCGACGTCTCAATTCATTCCATCTTCGCTGCCTTCGGAGAATACTTGGCATCAGGTGGCAGGACTATATCTCCAACACAGAAGTCCTTGAAGCGGCCAACATCCCCAGCTTATACACACTACTGAGTCAGCGGCGCTTGAGATGGCTTGGCCATGTGAGCCGCATGGAAGATGGCAGGATCCCCAAAGACACATTGTACAGCGAGCTCGCCACTGGTATCAGACCCACCGGCCGTCCATGTCTCCGTTATAAAGACGTCTGCAAACGCGACATGAAATCGTGTGACATTGATCACAAGTCGTGGGAGTCAGTTGCCAGCATTCGCCAGAGCTGGCGGGCAGCCATAAAGACAGGGCTAAATTGTGGCGAGTCGAAGAGACTTAGTAGTTGGCAGGAAAAAAGACAGAGGCGCAAGGGGAGAGCCAACTGTGCAACAGCCCCAACAAACAAATTTCTCTGCAGCACCTGTGGAAGAGCCTGTCACTCCAGAATTGGCCTTTATAGCCACTCCAGGCGCTGCTTCACAAACCACTGACCACCTCCAGGCGCGTATCCATTGTCTCTCGAGATAAGGAGGCCCAAAAGAAAAAAGAATACTTGTTTTGGAGGGAGATGACCGCAGGGGACTCCTGCGCTGCCTTCCTGCTCTTTCTCTGCCTTTTGGTCACCCATTCCCTTTCTCCCTCAGCAATCCTAATCTGCGGTGTGACCAATTCACTAAACGTGCTATCCACGACCTCCTCAGCATCGCGCATGCTCCAAAGTGAGTCCATCCGCAGCTCGAGAGCCGTCATGCGGTCTAACAAGAGCTGCAGCTGGACACACTTCCTGCACGTGAAGGAGTCAGGGTCATTAGCCATGTCCCTGAGCTCCCACATTGAGCAAGAGGAGCATGATACGGGTCTGAGATCTCCTGCCATTTTTAATCTTAAGTTTAAACTTAGTTCAATGAAAAAGGAACGAAAAGTTTTTACCAATCACAATAAAAACAGAGAAATCGAAAAAGCCTTACCTTATAAACACCCCACCGAGTCCTTTTTTTTGGTTAGAGGAGGAGGGCGGGTGTGAGACACTACAAGTGTGGTGTCTCGGGTTCAGAAACCGCCCAAATATATAGTGTTTTACTTACCCAGCAGCCCCCTGGCCTCCGCCGAAAAACAAAAGGAAAATAAATTTACTTTCAAACTGACTTTCCCAGCTGCTCACTCGCTGCTTCCGAAAAAGCTGCTGCACTGAAAGGAAAGTTATTTTAAACCGCCCAAATATATAGTGTTTTACTTACCCAGCAGCCCCCTGGCCTCCGCCGAAAAACAAAAGGAAATTAAATTTACTTGCAAACTAACTTTCCCAGCTGCTCACTCGCTCACACGCTGCTCCCGAAAAAGCTGCTGCACTGAAAGGAAAGTTATTTTAAACCGCCCAAATATATAGTGTTTTACTTACCCAGCAGCCCCCTGGCCTCCGCCGAAAAACAAAAGGAAATTAAATTTACTTTCAAACGGACTTTCCCAGCTGCTCAAACGCTGCTCCCGAAAAAGCTGCTGCACTGAAAGGAAAGTTATTTTAAACCGCCCAAATATATAGTGTTTCACTTACCCAGCATCCCCCTGGCCTCCGCCGAAAAACAAAAGGAAATTAAATTTACTTTCTCTCAGTCCCTCTCTCTCAGGGAGATATCTGTACACTGACTGGTGTCTCTCAGCCCCTCTCTCTCAGGGAGATATCTGTGCACTGAGTGGTGTCTCACAGTCCCTCTCTCTCAGGGAGATATCTGTACACTGACTGGTGTTTCTCAGTCCCTGTCACTCAGGGAGATATCTGTACACTGAGTGGTGTCTCTCAGTCCCTCTCTCTCAGGGAGATATCTGTACTCTGACTGGTGTCTCTCAGTCCCTGTCTCTGAGGGAGATATCTGTACACTGAGTGGTGTCTCTCAGTCCCTGTCTCTCAGGGAGATATATGTACACTGACTGGTGTCTCTCAGTCCCTGTCTGTCAGGGGGATATCTATACACTGAGTGGTGTCTCTCAGTCCCTCTCTCTCAGGGAGATATCTGTACACTGACTGGTGTCTCAGAGTCCCTCTCTCTCAGGGAGATATCTGTACACTGACTGGTGTCTCTCAGTCCCTGTCTCTCAGGGAGCTTTATGTACACTGAGTGGTGTCTCTCAGGGAGATATCTGTACACTGACTGGTGTCTCTCAGTCCCTGTCTCTCAGGGAGCTTTATGTACACTGAGTGGTGTCTCACAGTCCCTCTCTCTCAGGGAGATATCTGGACACTGACTGGTGTCTCTCAGTCCCTCTCTCTCAGGGAGATATCTGTACACTGACTGGTGTCTCTCAGTCCCTGTCTCTCAGGGAGATATCTATACACTGAGTGGTGTCTCTCAGTCCGTGTCTCTCAGGGAGATATCTGTACACTGACTGGTGTCTCTCAGTCCCTCTCTCTCAGGGAGATATCTGTACGCTGACTAGTGTCTCTCAGTCCCTCTCTCTCAGGGAGATATCTGTACACTGAGTGGTGTCTCTCAGTCCCTGTCTCTCAGGGAGATATCTGTACACTGACTGGTGTCTCTCAGTCCCTGTCTCTCAGGGAGATATATGTACACTGACTGGTGTCTCTCAGTCCCTCTCTCAGGGAGATATCTGTACACTGAGTGGTGTCTTTCAGTCCCTCTCTCTCAGGGAGATATCTGTACACTGAGTGGTGTCTCTCAGTTCCTGTCTCTCAGGGAGATATCTGTACACTGAGTGGTGTCTCTCAGTCCCTCTCTCTCAGGGAGATATCTGTACTCTGACTGGTGTCTCTCAGTCCCTGTCTCTCAGGGAGATATGTGTGCACTGAGCGGTGTCTCTCAGTCCCTCTCTCTCAGGGAGATATCTGTACACTGACTGGTGTCTCTCAGTCCCTCTCTCTCAGGGAGGTATCTGTACACTGAGTGGTGTCTCTCAGTCCCTGTCTCTCAGGGACATATATGTACACTGACTGGTGTCTCTCAGTCCCTCTCTCTCAGGGAGATATCTGTACACTGACTGGTGTCTCTCAGTCCCTCTCTCTCAGGGAGATATCTGTACACTGAGTGGTGTCTCACAGCCCCTGTTTCTCAGGGAGATATCTGCACACTGACTGGTGTCTCTCAGTCCCTGTCTCTCAGGGAGAAATCTGTACACTGAGTGGTGTCTCACAGTCCCTCTCTCTCAGGGAGATATCTGTACACTGACTGGTGTCTCTCAGTCCCTGTCTCCAAGGGAGATATCTGTACACTGAGTGGTGTCTCACAGTCCCTCTCTCTCAGGGAGATATCTGTACACTGACTGGTGTCTCTCAGTCCCTCTCTCTCAGGGAGATGTCTGTACACTGACTGGTGTCTCTCAGTCCCTGTCTCTCAGGGAGATATCTGTACACTGAGTGGTGTCTCTCAGTCCCTCTCTCTCAGGGAGATATCTGTACACTGACTGGTGTCTCTCAGTCCCTTTCTCTCAGGGAGATATCTGTACACTGAGTGGTGTCTCACAGTCCCTCTCTCTCAGGGAGATATCTGTACACTGACTGGTGTCTCTCAGTCCCTCTCTCTCAGGGAGATATCTGTACACTGAGTGGTGTCTCTCAGTCCCTCTCTCTCAGGGAGATATATGTACTCTGACTGGTGTCTCTCAGTCCCTCTCTCTCAGGGAGGTATCTGTACACTGAGTGGTGTCTCTCAGTCCCTGTCTCTCAGGGAGATATATGTACACTGACTGGTGTCTCTCAGTCCCTGTCTCTCAGGGAGATATCTGTACACTGAGTGGTGTCTCTCAGTCCCTCTCTCTCAGGGAGATATCTGTACAATGAGTGGTGTCTCTCAGTCCCTGTCTCTCAGGGAGATATCTGTACAGTGAGTGGTGTCTCTCAGTCCCTCTCTCTCAGGGAGATATCTGTACTCTGACTGGTGTCTCTCAGTCCCTCTCTCTCAGGGAGGTATCTGTACACTGAGTGGTGTCTCTCAGTCCCTCTCTCTCAGGGAGATATCTGTACAATGAGTGGTGTCTCTCAGTCCCTGTCTCTCAGGGAGATATCTGTACAGTGAGTGGTGTCTCTCAGTCCCTCTCTCTCAGGGAGATATCTGTACTCTGACTGGTGTCTCTCAGTCCCTGTCTCTCAGGGAGATATCTGTACACTGAGTGGTGTCTCTCAGTCCCTCTCTCTCAGGGAGATATCTGTACACTGAGTGGTGTCTGTCAGTCCCTCTCTCTCAGGGAGATATCTGTACACTGACTGGTGTCTCTCAGTCCCTCTCTCTCAGGGAGATATCTGTACACTGAGTGGTGTCTCTCAGTCCCTGTCTCTCAGGGAGATATATATGCACTGAGTGGTGTCTCTCAGTCCCTGTCTCTCAGGGAGATATCTGTACACTGACTGGTGTCTCTCAGTCCCTGTCTCTCAGGGAGATATCTATACACAGAGAGGTGTCTCTCAGTCCCTGTCTCTCAGGGAGATACATGTACACTGACTGGTGTCTCTCAGTCCCTCTCTCAGGGAGGTATCTGTACACTGAGTGGAGTCTCTCAGTCCCTGTCTCTCAGGGAGATATATGTACACTGACTGGTGGCGCTCAGTCCTTGTCTCTCAGGGAGATATCTGTACACTGAGTGGTGTCTTTCAGTCCCTCTCTCTCAGGGAGATATCTGTACACTGAGTGGTGTCTCTCAGTTCCTGTCTCTCAGGGAGATATCTGTACACTGAATGGTGTCTCTCAGTCCCTCTCTCTCAGGGAGATATCTGTACTCTGACTGGTGTCTCTCAGCCCCTGTCTCTCAGGGAGATATCTGTGCACTGAGTGGTGTCTCTCAGTCCCTCTCTCTCAGGGAGATATCTGTACACTGCCTGGTGTCTCTCAGTCCCTCTCTCTCAGGGAGGTATCTGTACACTGAGTGGTGTCTCTCAGTCCCTGTCTCTCAGGGACATGTATGTACACTGACTGGTGTCTCTCAGTCCCTCTCTCTCAGGGAGATATCTGGACACTGACTGGTGTCTCTCAGTCCCTCTCTCTCAGGGAGATATCTGTACACTGAGTGGTGTCTCACAGCCACTGTCTCTCAGGGAGATATCTGTACACTGACTGGTGTCTCTCAGTCCCTGTCTCTCAGGGAGAAATCTGTACACTGAGTGGTGTCTCTCAGTCCCTCTCTCTCAGGGAGATATCTGTACACTGACTGGTGTCTCTCAGTCCCTGTCTGTCAGGGAGATATCTATACACTGAGTGGTGTCTCTCAGTCCCTCTCTCTCAGGGAGATATCTGTACACTGACTGGTGTCTCTCAGTCCCTCTCTCTCCGGGAGATATATGTACACTGACTGGTGTCTCTCAGTCCCTCTCTCTCAGGGAGGTATCTGTACACTGAGTGGTGTCTCTCAGTCCCTGTCTCTCAGGGAGATATATGTACACTGACTGGTGTCTCTCAGTCCCTGTCTGTCAGGGAGATATCTATACACTGACTGGTGTCTCACAGTCCCTCTCTCTCAGGGAGATATCTGTACACTGACTGGTGTCTCTCAGTCCCTGTCTCTCAGGGAGCTTTATGTACACTGAGTGGTGTCTCTCAGGGAGATATCTGTACACTGACTGGTGTCTCTCAGTCCCTGTCTCTCGGGGAGCTTTATGTACACTGAGTGGTGTCTCACAGTCCCTCTCTCTCAGGGAGATATCTGTACACTGACTGGTGTCTCTCAGTCCCTGTCTCTCAGTGAGATATCTGTACACTGAGTGGTGTCTCTCAGTCCCTCTCTCTCAGGGAGATATTTGTACACTGACTGGTGTCTCTCAGTCCCTGTCTCTCAGGGAGATATCTATACACTGAGTGGTGTCTCTCAGTCCCTGTCTCTCAGGGAGATATCTGTACACTGCCTGGTGTCTCTCAGTCCCTCTCTCTCAGGGAGATATCTGTACACTGACTAGTGTCTCACAGTCCCTCTCTCAGGGAGATATCTGTACACTGAGTGGTGTCTCTCAGTCCCTCTCTCTCAGGGAGATATCTGTACACTGACTGGTGTCTCTCAGTCCCTGTCTCTCAGGGAGATATATGTACACTGACTGGTGTCTCTCTGTCCCTCTCTCAGGGAGGTATCTGTACACTGAGTGGTGTCTCTCAGTCCCTGTCTCTCAGGGAGATATATGTACACTGACTGGTGTCTCTCAGTCCTTGTCTCTCATGGAGATATCTGTACACTGAGTGGTGTCTTTCAGTCCCTCTCTCTCAGAGAGATATCTGTACACTGAGTGGTGTCTCTCAGTTCCTGTCTCTCAGGGAGATATCTGTACACTGAGTGGTGTCTCTCAGTCCCTCTCTCTCAGGGAGATATATGTACACTGACTGGTGTCTCTCAGTCCCTCTCTCTCAGGGAGATATCTGTACACTGAGTGGTGTCTTTCAGTCCCTCTCTCTCAGGGAGATATCTGTACACTGAGTGGCGTCTCTGAGTTCCTGTCTCTCAGGGAGATATCTGTACACTGAGTGGTGTCTCACAGTCCCTCTCTCTCAGGGAGATATCTGTACACTGACTGGTGTCTCTCAGTCCCTCTCTCTCAGGGAGATATCTGTACACTGAGTGGTGTCTCTCAGTCCCTGTCTCTCAGGGAGATATATGTACACTGACTGGTGTCTCTCAGTCCCTCTCTCTCAGGGAGATATCTGTACACTGAGTGTTGTCTCTCAGTCCCTCTCTCTCAGGGAGATATCTGTACAATGAGTGGTGTCTCTCAGTCCCTGTCTCTCAGGGAGATATCTGTACAGTGAGTGGTGTCTCTCAGTCCCTCTCTCTCAGGGAGATATCTGTACTCTGACTGGTGTCTCTCAGTCCCTGTCTCTCAGGGATATATCAGTACACTGAGTGGTGTCTCTCAGTCCCTCTCTCTCAGGGAGATATCTGTACACTGACTGGTGTCTCTCAGTCCCTGTCTCTCAGGGAGATATATGTACACTGACTGGTGTCTCTCAGTCCCTCTCTCTCAGGGAGATATCTGTACACTGAGTGGTGTCTTTCAGTCCCTCTCTCTCAGGGAGATATCTGTACACTGAGTGGCGTCTCTGAGTTCCTGTCTCTCAGGGAGATATCTGTACACTGAGTGGTGTCTCGCACTCCCTCTCTCTCAGGGAGATATCTGTACACTGACTGGTGTCTCTCCGTCCCTCTCTCTCAGGGAGATATCTGTACACTGAGTGGTGTCTCTCAGTCCCTCTCTCTCAGGGAGATATATGTACACTGACTGGTGTCTCTCAGTCCCTCTCTCTCAGGGAGGTATCTGTACACTGAGTGGTGTCTCTCAGTCCCTGTCTCTCAGGGAGATATATGTACACTGACTGGTGTCTCTCAGTCCCTGTCTCTCAGGGAGATATCTGTACACTGAGTGGTGTCTCTCAGTCCCTCTCTCTCAGGGAGATATCTGTACAATGAGTGGTGTCTCTCAGTCCCTGTCTCTCAGGGAGATATCTGTACAGTGAGTGGTGTCTCTCAGTCCCTCTCTCTCAGGGAGATATCTGTACTCTGACTGGTGTCTCTCAGTCCCTGTCTCTCAGGGAGATATCAGTACACTGAGTGGTGTCTCTCAGTCCCTCTCTCTCAGGGAGATATCTGTACACTGACTGGTGTCTCTCAGTCCCTCTCTCTCAGGGTGGTATCTGTACACTGAGTGGTGTCTCTCAGTCCCTCTCTCTCAGGGAGATATCTGTACAATGAGTGGTGTCTCTCAGTCCCTGTCTCTCAGGGAGATATCTGTACAGTGAGTGGTGTCTCTCAGTCCCTCTCTCTCAGGGAGATATCTGTACACTGAGTGGTGTCTCTCAGTCCCTGTCTCTCAGGGAGATATATGTACACTGACTGGTGTCTCTCAGTCCCTCTCTCTCAGGGAGATATCTGTACACTGACTGGTGTCTCTCAGTCCCTCTCTCTCAGGGAGATATCTGTACACTGAGTGGTGTCTCACATTCCCTGTCTCTCAGGGAGATATCTGTACACTGTCTGGTGTCTCTCAGTCCCTGTCTGTCAGGGAGATATCTATACACTGAGTGGTGTCTCTCAGTCCCTCTCTCTCAGGGAGATATCTGTACACTGACTGGTGTCTCACAGTCCCTCTCTCTCAGGGAGATATCTGTACACTGACTTGTGTCTCTCAGTCCCTGTCTCTCAGGGAGCTTTATGTACACTGA
Source organism: Heterodontus francisci (assembly GCF_036365525.1). Classification (NCBI taxonomy): domain Eukaryota; kingdom Metazoa; phylum Chordata; class Chondrichthyes; order Heterodontiformes; family Heterodontidae; genus Heterodontus; species Heterodontus francisci. The sequence goes on from NC_090403.1 coordinate 2,177,169, forward strand.
GTGGTGCCTCTGAGGGAGATATCTGTACACTGACTGGTGTCTCTCAGTCCCTGTCTCTCAGGGAGATTTATGTGCACTGAGTGGTGTCTCACAGTCCCTCTCTCTCAGGGAGATATCTGTACACTGACTGGTGTCTCTCAGTCCCTGTCTCTCAGGGAGATATCTGTACACTGAGTGGTGTCTCTCAGTCCCTCTCTCTCAGGGAGATATCTGTACACTGACTGGTGTCTCTCTGTCCCTGTCTCTCAGGGAGATATCTGTACACTGACTGGTGTCTCTCAGTCCCTCTCTCTCAGGGAGATATCTGTTCACTGACTGGTGTCTCACAGTCCCTCTCTCTCAGGGAGATATCTGTACACTGACTGGTGTCTCTCAGTCCCTCTCTCTCAGGGAGATATCTGTACACTGAGTGTTGTCTCACAGCCCCTGTCTCTCAGGGAGATATCTGTAAACTGTCTGGTGTCTCTCAGTCCCTGTCTGTCAGGGAGATATCAATACACTGAGTGGTGTCTCTCAGTCCCTCTCTCTCAGGGAGATATCTGTACACTGACTGGTGTCTCACAGTCCCTCTCTCTCAGGGAGATATCTGTACACTGACTGGTGTCTCTCAGTCCCTCTCTCTCAGGGAGATATCTGTACACTGACTGGTGTCTCTCAGTCCCTCTCTCTCAGGGAGATATCTGTGCACTGCGTGGTGTCTCACAGCCCCTGTCTCTCAGGGAGATATCTGTACACTGTCTGGTGTCTCTCAGTCCCTGTCTGTCAGGGAGATATCTATACACTGAGTGGTGTCTCTCAGTCCCTCTCTCTCAGGGAGATATCTGTACACTGACTGGTGTCTCACAGTCGCTCTCTCTCAGGGAGATATCTGTACACTGACTGGTGTCTCTCAGTCCCTGTCTCTCAGGGAGCTTTATGTACACTGAGTGGAGTCTCTCAGGGAGATATCTGTACACTGACTGGTGTCTCTCAGTCCCTGTCTCTCAGGGAGCTTTATGTACACTGAGTGGTGTCTCACAGTCCCTCTCTCTCAGGGAGATATCTGTACACTGACTGGTGTCTCTCAGTCCCTGTCTCTCAGGGAGATATCTGTACACTGAGTGGTGTCTCTCAGTCCCTCTCTCTCAGGGAGATATCTGTACACTGACTGGTGTCTCTCAGTCCCTGTCTCTCAGGGAGATATCTATACACTGAGTGGTGTCTCTCAGTCCCTGTCTCTCAGGGAGATATCTGTACACTGACTGGTGTCTCTCAGTCCCTCTCTCTCAGGGAGATATCTGTACGCTGACTAGTGTCTCTCAGTCCCTCTCTCTCAGGGAGATATCTGTACACTGAGTGGTGTCTCTCAGTCCCTCTCTCTCAGGGAGATATCTGTACACTGACTGGTGTCTCTCAGTCCCTTTCTCTCAGGGAGATATATGTACACTGAGTGGTGTCTCTCAGTCCCTGTCTCTCAGGGAGATATATGTACACTGACTGGTGTCTCTCAGTCCTTGTCTCTCAGTGAGATATCTGTACACTGAGTGGTGTCTTTCAGTCCCTCTCTCTCAGGGAGATATCTGTACAATGAGTGGTGTCTCTCAGTCCCTGTCTCTCAGGGAGATATCTGTACAGTGAGTGGTGTCTCTCAGTCCCTCTCTCTCAGGGAGATATCTGTACTCTGACTGGTGTCTCTCAGTCCCTGTCTCTCAGGGAGATATCTGTACAATGAGTGGTGTCTCTCAGTCCCTCTCTCTCAGGGAGATATCTGTACACTGACTGGTGTCTCTCAGTCCCTCTCTCTCAGGGAGGTATCTGTACACTGAGTGGTGTCTCTCAGTCCCTGTCTGTCAGGGAGATATCTGTACACTGAGTGGTGTCTCTCAGTCCCTCTCTCTCAGGGAGATATCTGTACACTGACTGGTGTCTCTCAGCCCCTCTCTCTCAGGGAGATATCTGTGCACTGAGTGGTGTCTCACAGTCCCTCTCTCTCAGGGAGATATCTGTACACTGACTGGAGTCTCTCAGTCCCTGTCTCTCAGGGAGATATCTGTACACTGACTGGTGTCTCTCAGTCCCTCTCTCTCAGGGTGGTATCTGTACACTGAGTGGTGTCTCTCAGTCCCTCTCTCTCAGGGAGATATCTGTACAATGAGTGGTGTCTCTCAGTCCCTGTCTCTCAGGGAGATATCTGTACAGTGAGTGGTGTCTCTCAGTTCCTCTCTCTCAGGGAGATATCTGTACTCTGACTGGTGTCTCTCAGTCCCTGTCTCTCAGGGAGATATCTGTACACTGAGTGGTGTCTTTCAGTCCCTCTCTCTCAGGGAGATATCTGTACACTGACTGGTGTCTCTCAGTCTCTCTCTCTCAGGGAGGTATCTGTACACTGAGTGGTGTCTCTCAATCCCTGTCTCTCAGGGAGATATCTGTTCACTGAGTGGTGTCTCTCAGTCCCTCTCTCTCAGGGAGATATCTGTACACTGACTGGTGTCTCTCAGCCCCTCTCTCTCAGGGAGATATCTGTGCACTGAGTGGTGTCTCACAGTCCCTCTCTCTCAGGGAGATATCTGTACACTGACTGGTGTCTCTCAGTCCCTGTCTCTCAGGGAGATATCTGTACACTGAGTGGTGTCTCTCAGTCCCTCTCTCTCAGGGAGATATCTGTACTCTGACTGGTGTCTCTCAGTCCCTGTCTCTGAGGGAGATATCTGTACACTGAGTGGTGTCTCTCAGTCCCTCTCTCTCAGGGAGATATCTGTACACTGACTGGTGTCTCTCAGTCCCTCTCTCTCAGGGAGATATCTGTACACTGAGTGGTGTCTCTCAGTCCCTCTCTCTCAGGGAGATATCTGTACACTGAGTGGTGTCTCTCAGTCCCTGTCTCTCAGGGAGATATATGTACACTGACTGGTGTCTCTCAGTCCCTCTCTCTCAGGGAGATATCTGTTCACTGACTGGTGTCTCTCAGTCCCTCTCTCTCAGGGAGATATCTGTACACTGAGTGGTGTCTCACATTCCCTGTCTCTCAGGGAGATATCTGTACACTGTCTGGTGTCTCTCAGTCCCTGTCTGTCAGGGAGATATCTATACACTGAGTGGTGTCTCTCAGTCCCTCTCTCTCAGGGAGATATCTGTACACTGACTGGTGTCTCACAGTCGCTCTCTCTCAGGGAGATATCTGTACACTGACTGGTGTCTCTCAGTCCCTGTCTCTCAGGGAGCTTTATGTACACTGAGTGGAGTCTCTCAGGGAGATATCTGTACACTGACTGGTGTCTCTCAGTCCCTGTCTCTCAGGGAGCTTTATGTACACTGAGTGGTGTCTCTCAGTCCCTGTCTCTCAGGGAGATATCTGTACACTGAGTGGTGTCTCTCAGTCCCTCTCTCTCAGGGAGATATCTGTACACTGACTGGTGTCTCTCAGTCCCTGTCTCTCAGGGAGATATCTATACACTGAGTGGTGTCTCTCAGTCCCTGTCTCTCAGGGAGATATCTGTACACTGACTGGTGTCTCTCAGTCCCTCTCTCTCAGGGAGATATCTGTACGCTGACTAGTGTCTCTCAGTCCCTCTCTCTCAGGGAGATATCTGTACACTGAGTGGTGTCTCTCAGTCCCTCTCTCTCAGGGAGATATCTGGACACTGACTGGTGTCTCTCAGTCCCTGTCTCTCAGGGAGATATATGTACACTGACTGGTGTCTCTCAGTCCCTCTCTCTCAGGGAGAATTCTGTACACTGAGTGGTGTCTTTCAGTCCCTCTCTCTCAGGGAGATATCTGTACACTGAGTGGCGTCTCTGAGTTCCTGTCTCTCAGGGAGATATCTGTACACTGAGTGGTGTCTCACAGTCCCTCTCTCTCAGGGAGATATCTGTACACTGACTGGTGTCTCTCCGTCCCTCTCTCTCAGGGAGATATCTGTACACTGAGTGGTGTCTCTCAGTCCCTCTCTCTCAGGGAGATATATGTACACTGACTGGTGTCTCTCAGTCCCTCTCTCTCAGGGAGGTATCTGTACACTGAGTGGTGTCTCTCAGTCCCTGTCTCTCAGGGAGATATATGTACACTGACTGGTGTCTCTCAGTCCCTGTCTCTCAGGGAGATATCTGTACACTGAGTGGTGTCTCTCAGTCCCTCTCTCTCAGGGAGATATCTGTACAATGAGTGGTGTCTCTCAGTCCCTGTCTCTCAGGGAGATATCTGTACAGTGAGTGGTGTCTCTCAGTCCCTCTCTCTCAGGGAGATATCTGTACTCTGACTGGTGTCTCTCAGTCCCTGTCTCTCAGGGAGATATCAGTACACTGAGTGGTGTCTCTCAGACCCTCTCTCTCAGGGAGATATCTGTACACTGACTGGTGTCTCTCAGTCCCTCTCTCTCAGGGTGGTATCTGTACACTGAGTGGTGTCTCTCAGTCCCTCTCTCTCAGGGAGATATCTGTACAATGAGTGGTGTCTCTCAGTCCCTGTCTCTCAGGGAGATATCTGTACAGTGAGTGGTGTCTCTCCGTCCCTCTCTCTCAGGGAGATATCTGTACTCTGACTGGTGTCTCTCAGTCCCTGTCTCTCAGGGAGATATCTGTACACTGAGTGGTGTCTCTCAGTCCCTGTCTCTCAGGTAGATATCTGTACACTGACTGGTGTCTCTCAGTCCCTCTCTCTCAGGGAGGTATCTGTACACTGAGTGGTGTCTCTCAGTCCCTGTCTCTCAGGGAGATATCTGTACACTGAGTGGTGTCTCTCAGTCCCTCTCTCTCAGGGAGATATCTGTACACTGACTGGTGTCTCTCAGCCCCTCTCTCTCAGGGAGATATCTGTGCACTGAGTGGTGTCTCACTGTCCCTCTCTCTCAGGGAGATATCTGTACACTGACTGGTGTCTCTCAGTCCCTGTCTCTCAGGGAGATATCTGTACACTGACTGGTGTCTCTCAGTCCCTCTCTCTCAGGGTGGTATCTGTACACTGAGTGGTGTCTCTCAGTCCCTCTCTCTGGGAGATATCTGTACAATGAGTGGTGTCTCTCAGTCCCTGTCTCTCAGGGAGATATCTGTACAGTGAGTGGTGTCTCTCAGTCCCTCTCTCTCAGGGAGATATCTGTACTCTGACTGGTGTCTCTCAGTCCCTGTCTCTCAGGGAGATATCTGTACACTGAGTGGTGTCTCTCAGTCCCTCTCTCTCAGGGAGACATCTGTACATTAACTGGTGTCTCTCACTCCCTCTCTCTCAGGGAGGTATCTGTACACTGAGTGGTGTCTCTCAGTCCCTGTCTCTCAGGGAGATATCTGTACACTGAGTGGTGTCTCTCAGTCCCTCTCTCTCAGGGAGATATCTGTACACTGACTGGTGTCTCTCAGCCCCTCTCTCTCAGTGAGATATCTGTGCACTGAGTGGTGTCTCACAGTCCCTCTCTCTCAGGGAGATATCTGTACACTGACTGGTGTCTCTCAGTCCCTGTCTCTCAGGGAGATATCTGTACACTGAGTGGTGTCTCTCAGTCCCTCTCTCTCAGGGAGATATCTGTACTCTGACTGGTGTCTCTCAGTCCCAGTCTCTGAGGGAGATATCTGTACACTGAGTGGTGTCTCTCAGTCCCTCTCTCTCAGGGAGATATCTGTACACTGACTGGTGTCTCTCAGTCCCTCTCTCTCAGGGAGATATCTGTACACTGAGTGGTGTCTCTCAGTCCCTCTCTCTCAGGGAGATATCTGTACACTGAGTGGTGTCTCTCAGTCCCTGTCTCTCAGGGAGATATATGTACACTGACTGGTGTCTCTCAGTCCCTCTCTCTCAGGGAGATAACTGTACACTGACTGGTGTCTCGCAGTCCCTCTCTCTCAGGGAGATATCTGTACACTGAGTGGTGTCTCACATTCCCTGTCTCTCAGGGAGATATCTGTACACTGTCTGGTGTCTCTCAGTCCCTGTCTGTCAGGGTGATATCTATACACTGAGTGGTGTCTCTCAGTCCCTCTCTCTCAGGGAGATATCTGTACACTGACTGGTGTCTCACAGTCCCTCTCTCTCAGGGAGATATCTGTACACTGACTTGTGTCTCTCAGTCCCTGTCTCTCAGGGAGCTTTATGTACACTGAGTGGTGCCTCTGAGGGAGATATCTGTACACTGACTGGTGTCTCTCAGTCCCTGTCTCTCAGGGAGCTTAATGTGCACTGAGTGGTGTCTCACAGTCCCTCTCTCTCAGGGAGATATCTGTACACTGACTGGTGTCTCTCAGTCCCTGTCTCTCAGGGAGATATCTGTACACTGAGTGGTGTCTCTCAGTCCCTCTCTCTCAGGGAGATATCTGTACACTGACTGGTGTCTCTCTGTCCCTGTCTCTCAGGGAGATATCTGTACACTGACTGGTGTCTCTCAGTCCCTCTCTCTCAGGGAGATATCTGTTCACTGAGTGGTGTCTCTCAGTCCCTCTCTCTCAGGGAGATATCTGTACACTGACTGGTGTCTCTCAGTTCCTCTCTCTCAGGGAGATATCTGTACACTGAGTGTTGTCTCACAGCCCCTGTCTCTCAGGGAGATATCTGTAAACTGTCTGGTGTCTCTCAGTCCCTGTCTGTCAGGGAGATATCAATACACTGAGTGGTGTCTCTCAGTCCCTCTCTCTCAGGGAGATATCTGTACACTGACTGGTGTCTCACAGTCCCTCTCTCTCAGGGAGATATCTGTACACTGACTGGTGTCTCTCAGTCCCTCTCTCTCAGGGAGATATCTGTACACTGACTGGTGTCTCTCAGTCCCTCTCTCTCAGGGAGATATCTGTACACTGCGTGGTGTCTCACAGCCCCTGTCTCTCAGGGAGATATCTGTACACTGTCTGGTGTCTCTCAGTCCCTGTCTGTCAGGGAGATATCTATACACTGAGTGGTGTCTCTCAGTCCCTCTCTCTCAGGGAGATATCTGTACACTGACTGGTGTCTTACAGTCGCTCTCTCTCAGGGAGATATCTGTACACTGACTGGTGTCTCTCAGTCCCTGTCTCTCAGGGAGCTTTATGTACACTGAGTGGAGTCTCTCAGGGAGATATCTGTACACTGACTGGTGACTCTCAGTCCCTGTCTCTCAGGGAGCTTTATGTACACTGAGTGGTGTCTCACAGTCCCTCTCTCTCAGGGAGATATCTGTACACTGTCTGGTGTCTCTCAGTCCCTGTCTCTCAGGGAGATATCTGTACACTGAGTGGTGTCTCTCAGTCCCTCTCTCTCAGGGAGATATCTGTACACTGACTGGTGTCTCTCAGTCCCTCTCTCTCAGGGAGATATCTATACACTGAGTGGTGTCTCTCAGTCCCTGTCTCTCAGGGAGATATCTGTACACTGACTGGTGTCTCTCAGTCCCTCTCTCTCAGGGAGATATCTGTACGCTGACTAGTGTCTCTCAGTCCCTCTCTCTCAGGGAGATATCTGTACACTGAGTGGTGTCTCTCAGTCCCTCTCTCTCAGGGAGATATCTGTACACTGACTGGTGTCTCTCAGTCCCTGTCTCTCAGGGAGATATATGTACACTGAGTGGTGTCTCTCAGTCCCTGTCTCTCAGGGAGATATATGTACACTGACTGGTGTCTCTCAGTCCTTGTCTCTCAGTGAGATATCTGTACACTGAGTGGTGTCTTTCAGTCCCTCTCTCTCAGGGAGATATCTGTACACTGAGTGGCGTTTCTCAGTTCCTGTCGCTCAGGGAGATATCTGTACACTGAATGGTGTCTCTCAGTCCCTCTCTCTCAGGGAGATATCTGTACTCTGACTGGTGTCTCTCACTCCCTCTCTCTCAGGGAGATATCTGTATACTGACTGGTCTCTCTCAGTCCCTCTCTCTCAGGGAGGTATCTGTACACTGAGTGGTGTCTCTCAGTCCCTGTCTCTCAGGGACATATATGTACACTGACTGGTGTCTCTCAGTCCCTCTCTCTCAGGGAGATATCTGTACACTGACTGGTGTCTCTCAGTCCCACTCTCTCAGGGAGATATCTGTCCACTGAGTGGTGTCTCTCAGTCCCTGTCTCTCAGGGAGATATCTGTCCACTGACTGGTGTCTCTCAGTCCCTGTCTCTCAGGGAGAAATCTGTACACTGAGTGGTGTCTCTCAGTCCCTCTCTCTCAGGGAGATATCTGTACACTGACTGGTGTCTCTCAGGGAGATATCAGTACACTGAGTGGTGTCTCACAGTCCCTCTCTCTCAGGGAGATATCTGTACACTGACTGGTGTCTCTCAGTCCCTCTCTCTCAGGGAGATATCTGTACACTGACTGGTGTCTCTCAGTCCCTGTCTCTCAGGGAGATATCTGTACACTGAGTGGTGTCTCTCAGTCCCTCTCTCTCAGGGAGATATCTGTACACTGACTGGTGTCTCTCAGTCCCTGTCTCTCAGGGAGATATCTGTACACTGAGTGGTGTCTCACAGTCCCTCTCTCTCAGGGAGATATCTGTACACTGACTGGTGTCTCTCAGTCCCTCTCTCTCAGGGAGATATCTGTACACTGACTGGTGTCTCTCAGTCCCTGTCTCTCAGGGAGATATCTGTACACTGAGTGGTGTCTCTCAGTCCCTCTCTCTCAGGGAGATATCTGTACACTGACTGGTGTCTCTCAGTCCCTGTCTCTCAGGGAGATATCTGTACACTGAGTGGTGTCTCACAGTCCCTCTCTCTCAGGGAGATATCTGCACACTGACTGGTGTCTCTCAGTCCCTGTCTCAGAGGGAGATATCTGTACACTGAGTGGTGTCTCTCAGTCCCTCTCTCTCAGGGAGATATCTGCACACTGACTGGTGTCTCTCAGTCCCTCTCTCTCAGGGAGATATCTGTCCACTGAGTGGTGTCTCTCAGTCCCTCTCTCTCAGGGAGATATCTGTCCACTGAGTGGTGTCTCTCAGTCCCTGTCTGTCAGGGAGATATATGTACACTGACTGGTGTCTCTCAGTCCCTCTCTCTCAGGGAGATATCTGTACGCTGACTGGTGTCTCTCAGTCCCTCTGTCTCAGGGAGATATCTGTACACTGACTGGTGTCTCTCAGTCCCTCTCTCTCAGGGAGATATCTGTACACTGACTGGTGTCTCTCAGTCCCTTTCTCTCAGGGAGTTATATGTACACTGACTGGTGTCTCTCAGTCCCTGTCTCTCAGGGAGATATCTGTACACTGAGTGGTGTCTCTCAGTCCCGCTCTCTCAGGGAGATATCTGTACAATGAGTGGTGTCTCTCAGTCCCTGTCTCTCAGGGAGATATCTGTACAGTGAGTGGTGTCTCTCAGTCCCTCTCTCTCAGGGAGATATCTGTACTCTGACTGGTGTCTCTCAGTCCCTGTCTCTCAGGGAGATATCAGTACACTGAGTGGTGTCTCTCAGTCCCTCTCTCTCAGGGAGATATCTGTACACTGACTGGTGTCTCTCAGTCCCTCTCTCAGGGTGGTATCTGTACACTGAGTGGTATCTCTCAGTCCCTGTCTCTCAGGGAGATATCTGCACACTGACTGGTGTCTCTCAGTCCCTGTCTCTCAGGGAGCTTTATGTACACTGAGTGGTGTCTCTCAGGGAGATATCTGTACACTGAGTGTTGTCTCTCAGTCCCTCTCTCTCAGGGAGATATCTGTACTCTGACTGGTGTCTCTCAGCCCCTCTCTCTCAGGGAGATATCTGTACACTGACTGGTGTCTCTCAGTCCCTGTCTCTCAGGGAGATATCTGTACACTGAGTGGTGTCTCTCAGTCCCTCTCTCTCAGGGAGATATATGTACACTGACTGGTGTCTCTCAGTCCCTCTCTCTCAGGGAGGTATCTGTACACTGAGTGGTGTCTCTCAGTCCCTGTCTCTCAGGGAGATATATGTACACTGACTGGTGTCTCTCAGTCCCTGTCTCTCAGGGAGATATCTGTACACTGAGTGGTGTCTCTCAGTCCCTCTCTCTCAGGGAGATATCTGTACAATGAGTGGTGTCTCCCAGTCCCTGTCGCTCAGTCAGATATCTGTACAGTGAGTGGTGTCTCAGTCCCTCTCTCTCAGGGTGATATCTGTACTCTGACTGGTGTCTCTCAGTCCCTGTCTCTCTGGGAGATATCAGTACACTGAGTGGTGTCTCTCAGTCCCTCTCTCTCAGGGAGATATCTGTACACTGACTGGTGTCTCTCAGTCCCTCTCTCTCAGGGTGGTATCTGTACACTGAGTGGTGTCTCTCAGTCCCTCTCTCTCAGGGAGATATCTGTACAATGAGTGGTGTCTCTCAGTCCCAGTCTCTCAGGGAGATATCTGTACAGTGAGTGGTGTCTCTCAGTCGCTCTCTCTCAGGGAGATATCTGTACTCTGTCTGGTGTCTCTCAGTCCCTGTCTGTCAGGGAGATATCAATACACTGAGTGGTGTCTCTCAGTCCCTCTCTCTCAGGGAGATATCTGTACACTGACTGGTGTCTCACAGTCCCTCTCTCTCAGGGAGATATCTGTACACTGACTGGTGTCTCTCAGTCCCTCTCTCTCAGGGAGATATCTGTACACTGACTGGTGTCTCTCAGTCCCTCTCTCTCAGGGAGATATCTGTACACTGCGTGGTGTCTCACAGCCCCTGTCTCTCAGGGAGATATCTGTACACTGTCTGGTGTCTCTCAGTCCCTGTCTGTCAGGGAGATATCTATACACTGAGTGGTGTCTCTCAGTCCCTCTCTCTCAGGGAGATATCTGTACACTGACTGGTGTCTCACAGTCGCTCTCTCTCAGGGAGATATCTGTACACTGACTGGTGTCTCTCAGTCCCTGTCTCTCAGGGAGCTTTATGTACACTGAGTGGAGTCTCTCAGGGAGATATCTGTACACTGACTGGTGTCTCTCAGTCCCTGTCTCTCAGGGAGCTTTATGTACACTGAGTGGTGTCTCACAGTCCCTCTCTCTCAGGGAGATATCTGTACACTGACTGGTGTCTCTCAGTCCCTGTCTCTCAGGGAGATGTCTGTACACTGAGTGGTGTCTCTCAGTCCCTCTCTCTCAGGGAGATATCTGTACACTGACTGGTGTCTCTCAGTCCCTGTCTCTCAGGGAGATATCTATACACTGAGTGGTGTCTCTCAGTCCCTGTCTCTCAGGGAGATATCTGTACACTGACTGGTGTCTCTCAGTCCCTCTCTCTCAGGGAGATATCTGTACGCTGACTAGTGTCTCTCAGTCCCTCTCTCTCAGGGAGATATCTGTACACTGAGTGGTGTCTCTCAGTCCCTCTCTCTCAGGGAGATATCTGTACACTGACTGGTGTCTCTCAGTCCCTGTCTCTCAGGGAGATATATGTACACTGAGTGGTGTCTCTCAGTCCCTGTCTCTCAGGGAGTTATATGTACAATGACTGGTGTCTCTCAGTCCTTGTCTCTCAGTGAGATATCTGTACACTGAGTGGTGTCTTTCAGTCCCTCTCTCTCAGGGAGATATCTGTACACTGAGTGGCGTTTCTCAGTTCCTGTCTCTCAGGGAGATATCTGTACACTGAATGGTGTCTCTCAGTCCCTCTCTCTCAGGGAGATATCTGTACTCTGACTGGTGTCTCTCAGTCCCTCTCTCTCAGGGAGATATCTGTATACTGACTGGTCTCTCTCAGTCCCTCTCTCTCAGGGAGGTATCTGTACACTGAGTGGTGTCTCTCAGTCCCTGTCTCTCAGGGACATATATGTACACTGACTGGTGTCTCTCAGTCCCTCTCTCTCAGGGAGATATCTGTACACTGACTGGTGTCTCTCAGTCCCCCTCTCTCAGGGAGATATCTGTACACTGAGTGGTGTCTCACAGCCCCTGTCTCTCAGGGAGATATCTGTCCACTGACTGGTGTCTCTCAGTCCCTGTCTCTCAGGGAGAAATCTGTACACTGAGTGGTGTCTCTCAGTCCCTCTCTCTCAGGGAGATATCTGTACACTGACTGGTGTCTCTCAGTCCCTGTCTCTCAGGGAGATATCAGTACACTGAGTGGTGTCTCACAGTCCCTATCTCTCTGGGAGATATCTGTTCACTGACTGGTGTCTCTCAGTCCCTCTCTCTCAGGGAGATATCTGTACACTGACTGGTGTCTCTCAGTCCCTGTCTCTCAGGGAGATATCTGTACACTGAGTGGTGTCTCTCAGTCCCTCTCTCTCAGGGAGATATCTGTACACTGACTGGTGTCTCTCAGTCCCTGTCTCTCAGGGAGATATCTGTACACTGAGTGGTGTCTCACAGTCCCTCTCTCTCAGGGAGATATCTGTACACTGACTGGTGTCTCTCAGTCCCTCTCTCTCAGGGAGATATCTGTACACTGACTGGTGTCTCTCAGTCCCTGTCTCTCAGGGAGATATCTGTACACTGAGTGGTGTCTCTCAGTCCCTCTCTCTCAGGGAGATATCTGTACACTGACTGGTGTCTCTCAGTCCCTGTCTCTCAGGGAGATATCTGTACACTGAGTGGTGTCTCACAGTCCCTCTCTCTCAGGGAGATATCTGCACACTGACTGGTGTCTCTCAGTCCCTGTCTCTGAGGGAGATATCTGTACACTGAGTGGTGTCTCTCAGTCCCTCTCTCTCAGGGAGATATCTGTACACTGACTGGTGTCTCTCAGTCCCTCTCTCTCAGGGAGATATCTGTCCACTGAGTGGTGTCTCTCAGTCCCTCTCTCTCAGGGAGATATCTGTCCACTGAGTGGTGTCTCTCAGTCCCTGTCTGTCAGGGAGATATATGTACACTGACTGGTGTCTCTCAGTCCCTCTCTCTCAGGGAGATATCTGTACGCTGACTGGTGTCTCTCAGTCCCTCTGTCTCAGGGAGATATCTGTACACTGACTGGTGTCTCTCAGTCCCTCTCTCTCAGGGAGATATCTGTACACTGACTGGTGTCTCTCAGTCCCTGTCTCTCAGGGAGATATATGTACACTGACTGGTGTCTCTCAGTCCCTGTCTCTCAGGGAGATATCTGTACACTGAGTGGTGTCTCTCAGTCCCGCTCTCTCAGGGAGATATCTGTACAATGAGTGGTGTCTCTCAGTCCCTGTCTCTCAGGGAGATATCTGTACACTGAGTGGTGTCTCACAGTCCCTCTCTCTCAGGGAGATATCTGCACACTGACTGGTGTCTCTCAGTCCCTGTCTCTGAGGGAGATATCTGTACACTGAGTGGTGTCTCTCAGTCCCTCTCTCTCAGGGAGATATCTGTACACTGACTGGTGTCTCTCAGTCCCTCTCTCTCAGGGAGATATCTGTCCACTGAGTGGTGTCTCTCAGTCCCTCTCTCTCAGGGAGATATCTGTCCACTGAGTGGTGTCTCTCAGTCCCTGTCTGTCAGGGAGATATATGTACACTGACTGGTGTCTCTCAGTCCCTCTCTCTCAGGGAGATATCTGTACGCTGACTGGTGTCTCTCAGTCCCTCTGTCTCAGGGAGATATCTGTACACTGACTGGTGTCTCTCAGTCCCTCTCTCTCAGGGAGATATCTGTACACTGACTGGTGTCTCTCAGTCCCTGTCTCTCAGGGAGATATATGTACACTGACTGGTGTCTCTCAGTCCCTGTCTCTCAGGGAGATATCTGTACACTGAGTGGTGTCTCTCAGTCCCGCTCTCTCAGGGAGATATCTGTACAATGAGTGGTGTCTCTCAGTCCCTGTCTCTCAGGGAGATATCTGTACAGTGAGTGGTGTCTCTCAGTCCCTCTCTCTCAGGGACATATCTGTACTCTGACTGGTGTCTCTCAGTCCCTGTCTCTCAGGGAGATATCAGTACACTGAGTGGTGTCTCTCAGTCCCTCTCTCTCAGGGAGATATCTGTACACTGACTGGTGTCTCTCAGTCCCTCTCTCAGGGTGGTATCTGTACGCTGAGTGGTATCTCTCAGTCCCTGTCTCTCAGGGAGATATCTGCACACTGACTGGTGTCTCTCAGTCCCTGTCTCTCAGGGAGCTTTATGTACACTGAGTGGTGTCTCTCAGGGAGATATCTGTACACTGAGTGTTGTCTCTCAGTCCCTCTCTCTCAGGGAGATATCTGTACACTGACTGGTGTCTCTCAGCCCCTCTCTCTCAGGGAGATATCTGTACACTGACTGGTGTCTCTCAGTCCCTGTCTCTCAGGGAGATATCTGTACACTGAGTGGTGTCTCTCAGTCCCTCTCTCTCAGGGAGATATCTGTACACTGACTGGTGTCTCTCAGTCCCTCTCTCTCAGGGAGGTATCTGTACACTGAGTGGTGTCTCTCAGTCCCTGTCTCTCAGGGAGATATATGTACACTGACTGGTGTCTCTCAGTCCCTGTCTCTCAGGGAGATATCTGTACACTGAGTGGTGTCTCTCAGTCCCTCCCTCTCAGGGAGATATCTGTACAATGAGTGGTGTCTCCCAGCCCCTGTCGCTCAGGGAGATATCTGTACAGTGAGTGGTGTCTCAGTCCCTCTCTCTCAGGGAGATATCTGTACTCTGACTGGTGTCTCTCAGTCCCTGTCTCTCAGGGAGATATCAGTACACTGAGTGGTGTCTTTCAGTCCCTCTCTCTCAGGGAGATATCTGTACACTGAGTGGCGTTTCTCAGTTCCTGTCTCTCAGGGAGATATCTGTACACTGAATGGTGTCTCTCAGTCCCTCTCTCTCAGGGAGATATCTGTACTCTGACTGGTGTCTCTCAGTCCCTCTCTCTCAGGGAGATATCTGTATACTGACTGGTCTCTCTCAGTCCCTCTCTCTCAGGGAGGTATCTGTACACTGAGTGGTGTCTCTCAGTCCCTGTCTCTCAGGGACATATATGTACACTGACTGGTGTCTCTCAGTCCCTCTCTCTCAGGGAGATATCTGTACACTGACTGGTGTCTCTCAGTCCCCCTCTCTCAGGGAGATATCTCTACACTGAGTGGTGTCTCACAGCCCCTGTCTCTCAGGGAGAGATCTGTCCACTGACTGGTGTCTCACAGTCCCTATCTCTCTGGGAGATATCTGTTCACTGACTGGTGTCTCTCAGTCCCTGTCTCTCAGGGAGAAATCTGTACACTGAGTGGTGTCTCTCAGTCCCTCTCTCTCAGGGAGATATCTGTACACTGACTGGTGTCTCTCAGTCCCTGTCTCTCAGGGAGATATCAGTACACTGAGTGGTGTCTCACAGTCCCTATCTCTCTGGGAGATATCTGTTCACTGACTGGTGTCTCTCAGTCCCTCTCTCTCAGGGAGATATCTGTACACTGACTGGTGTCTCTCAGTCCCTGTCTCTCAGGAAGATATCTGTACACTGAGTGGTGTCTCTCAGTCCCTCTCTCTCAGGGAGATATCTGTACACTGACTGGTGTCTCTCAGTCCCTGTCTCTCAGGGAGATATCTGTACACTGAGTGGTGTCTCACAGTCCCTCTCTCTCAGGGAGATATCTGTACACTGACTGGTGTCTCTCAGTCCCTCTCTCTCAGGGAGATATCTGTACACTGACTGGTGTCTCTCAGTCCCTGTCTCTCAGGGAGATATCTGTACACTGAGTGGTGTCTCTCAGTCCCTCTCTCTCAGGGAGATATCTGTACACTGACTGGTGTCTCTCAGTCCCTGTCTCTCAGGGAGATATCTGTACACTGAGTGGTGTCTCACAGTCCCTCTCTCTCAGGGAGATATCTGCACACTGACTGGTGTCTCTCAGTCCCTGTCTCTGAGGGAGATATCTGTACACTGAGTGGTGTCTCTCAGTCCCTCTCTCTCAGGGAGATATCTGTACACTGACTGGTGTCTCTCAGTCCCTCTCTCTCAGGGAGATATCTGTCCACTGAGTGGTGTCTCTCAGTCCCTCTCTCTCAGGGAGATATCTGTCCACTGAGTGGTGTCTCTCAGTCCCTGTCTGTCAGGGAGATATATGTACACTGACTGGTGTCTCTCAGTCCCTCTCTCTCAGGGAGATATCTGTACGCTGACTGGTGTCTCTCAGTCCCTCTGTCTCAGGGAGATATCTGTACACTGACTGGTGTCTCTCAGTCCCTCTCTCTCAGGGAGATATCTGTACACTGACTGGTGTCTCTCAGTCCCTGTCTCTCAGGGAGATATATGTACACTGACTGGTGTCTCTCAGTCCCTGTCTCTCAGGGAGATATCTGTACACTGAGTGGTGTCTCTCAGTCCCGCTCTCTCAGGGAGATATCTGTACAATGAGTGGTGTCTCTCAGTCCCTGTCTCTCAGGGAGATATCTGTACAGTGAGTGGTGTCTCTCAGTCCCTCTCTCTCAGGGACATATCTGTACTCTGACTGGTGTCTCTCAGTCCCTGTCTCTCAGGGAGATATCAGTACACTGAGTGGTGTCTCTCAGTCCCTCTCTCTCAGGGAGATATCTGTACACTGACTGGTGTCTCACAGTCCCTCTCTCAGGGTGGTATCTGTACGCTGAGTGGTATCTCTCAGTCCCTGTCTCTCAGGGAGATATCTGCACACTGACTGGTGTCTCTCAGTCCCTGTCTCTCAGGGAGCTTTATGTACACTGAGTGGTGTCTCTCAGGGAGATATCTGTACACTGAGTGTTGTCTCTCAGTCCCTCTCTCTCAGGGAGATATCTGTACACTGACTGGTGTCTCTCAGCCCCTCTCTCTCAGGGAGATATCTGTACACTGACTGGTGTCTCTCAGTCCCTGTCTCTCAGGGAGATATCTGTACACTGAGTGGTGTCTCTCAGTCCCTCTCTCTCAGGGAGATATATGTACACTGACTGGTGTCTCTCAGTCCCTCTCTCTCAGGGAGGTATCTGTACACTGAGTGGTGTCTCTCAGTCCCTGTCTCTCAGGGAGATATATGTACACTGACTGGTGTCTCTCAGTCCCTGTCTCTCAGGGAGATATCTGTACACTGAGTGGTGTCTCTCAGTCCCTCCCTCTCAGGGAGATATCTGTACAATGAGTGGTGTCTCCCAGCCCCTGTCGCTCAGGGAGATATCTGTACAGTGAGTGGTGTCTCAGTCCCTCTCTCTCAGGGAGATATCTGTACTCTGACTGGTGTCTCTCAGTCCCTGTCTCTCAGGGAGATATCAGTACACTGAGTGGTGTCTCTCAGTCCCTCTCTCTCAGGGAGATATCTGTACACTGACTGGTGTCTCTCAGTCCCTCTCTCTCAGGGTGGTATCTGTACACTGAGTGGTGTCTCTCAGTCCCTCTCTCTCAGGGAGATATCTGTACAATGAGTGGTGTCTCTCAGTCCCTGTCTCTCAGGGAGATATCTGTACAGTGAGTGGTGTCTCTCAGTCCCTCTCTCTCAGGGAGATATCTGTACTCTGACTGGTGTCTCTCAGTCCCTGTCTCTCAGGGAGATATCTGTACACTGAGTGGTGTCTCTCAGTCCCTCTCTCAGGGAGATATCTGTACACTGACTGGTGTCTCTCATTCCCTCTCTCTCAGGGAGGTATCTGTACACTGAGTGGTGTCTCTCAGTCCCTGTCTCTCAGGGAGATATCTGTACACTGAGTGGTGTCTCTCAGTCCCTCTCTCAGGGAGATATCTATACACTGACTGGTGTCTCTCAGCCCCTCTCTCTCAGGGAGATATCTGTGCACTGAGTGGTGTCTCACAGTCCCTCTCTCTCAGGGAGATATCTGTACACTGACTGGTGTGTCTCAGTCCCTGTCTCTCAGGGAGATATCTGTACACTGAGAGTTGTCTCTCAGTCCCTCTCTCTCAGGGAGATATCTGTACTCTGACTGGTGTCTCTCAGTCCCTGTCTCTCAGGGAGATATCTGTACACTGACTGGTGTCTCTCAGTCCCTCTCTCTCAGGGAGATATCTGTACACTGACTGGTGTCTCTCAGTCCCTCTCTCTCAGGGAGATATCTGTACACTGAGTGGTGTCTCTCAGTCCCTCTCTCTCAGGGAGATATCTGTACAATGAGTGGTGTCTCTCAGTCCCTGTCTCTCAGGGAGATATCTGTACAGTGAGTGGTGTCTCAGTCCCTCTCTCTCAGGGAGATATCTGTACTCTGACTGGTGTCTCTCAGTCCCTGTCTCTCAGGGAGATATCAGTACACTGAGTGGTGTCTCTCAGTCCCTCTCTCTCAGGGAGATATCTGTGCACTGAATGGTGTCTCTGAGTCCCTCTCTCTCAGGGTGGTATCTGTACACTGAGTGGTGTCTCTCAGTCCCTCTCTCTCAGGGAGATATCTGTACAATGAGTGGTGTCTCTCAGTCCCTGTCTCTCAGGGAGATATCTGTACAGTGAGTGGTGTCTCTCAGTCCCTCTCTCTCAGGGAGATATCTGTACTCTGACTGGTGTCTCTCAGTCCCAGTCTCTCAGGGAGATATCTGTACACTGAGTGGTGTCCCTCAGTCCCTCTCTCAGGGAGATATCTGTACACTGACTGGTGTCTCTCATTCCCTCTCTCTCAGGGAGGTATCTGTACACTGAGTGGTGTCTCTCAGTCCCTGTCTCTCAGGGAGATATCTGTACACTGAGTGGTGTCTCTCAGTCCCTCTCTCAGGGAGATATCTATACACTGACTGGTGTCTCTCAGCCCCTCTCTCTCAGGGAGATATCTGTGCACTGAGTGGTGTCTCACAGTCCCTCTCTCTCAGGGAGATATCTGTACACTGACTGGTGTGTCTCAGTCCCTGTCTCTCAGGGAGATATCTGTACACTGAGTGGTGTCTCTCAGTCCCTCTCTCTCAGGGAGATATCTGTACTCTGACTGGTGTCTCTCAGTCCCTGTCTCTGAGGGAGATATCTGTACACTGAGTGGTCTCTCTCAGTCCCTCTCTCTCAGGGAGATATCTGTACACTGACTGGTGTCTCTCAGTCCCTCTCTCTCAGGGAGATATCTGTACACTGAGTGGTGTCTCTCAGTCCCTCTCTCTCAGGGAGATATCTGTACACTGAGTGGTGTCTCTCAGTCCCTGTATCTCAGGGAGATATATGTACACTGACTGGTGTCTCTCAGTCCCTCTCTCTCAGGGAGATATCTGTACACTGACTGGTGTCTCTCAGTCCCTCTCTCTCAGGGAGATATCTGTACACTGAGTGGTGTCTCACAGCCCCTGTCTCTCAGCGAGATATCTGTACACTGTCTGGTGTCTCTCAGTCCCTGTCTGTCAGGGAGATATCTATACACTGAGTGGTGTCTCTCAGTCCCTCTCTCTCAGGGAGATATCTGCACACTGACTGGTGTCTCACAGTCCCTCTCTCTCAGGGAGATATCTGTACACTGACTGGTGTCTCTCAGTCCCTGTCTCTCAGGGAGCTTTATGTACACTGAGTGGTGTCTCTCAGGGAGATATCTGTACACTGACTGGTGTCTCTCAGTCCCTGTCTCTCAGGGAGCTTTTTGTTCACTGAGTGGTGTCTCACAGTCCCTCTGTCTCAGGGAGATATCTGTACACTGACTGGTGTCTCTCAGTCCCTGTCTCTCAGGGAGATATCTGTACACTGAGTGGTGTCTCTCAGTCCCTCTCTCTCAGGGAGATATCTGTACACTGACTGGTGTCTCTCAGTCCCTGTCTCTCAGGGAGATATCTATACACTGAGTGGTGTCTCTCAGTCCCTGTCTCTCAGGGAGATATCTGTACACTGACTGGTGTCTCTCAGTCCCTCTCTCTCAGGGAGATATCTGTACACTGAGGGGTGTCTCACAGCCCCTGTCTCTCAGGGAGATATCTGTACACTGACTGGTGTCTCTCAGTCCCTCTCTCTCAGGGAGGTATCTGTACACTGAGTGGTGTCTCTCAGTCCCTGTCTCTCAGGGAGATATCTGTACACTGACTGGTGTCTCTCAGTCCCTGTCTCTCAGTGAGCTTTATGTACACTGAGTGGTGTCTCTCAGGGAGATATCTGTACACTGAGTGGTGTCTCTCAGTCCCTCTCTCTCAGGGAGATATCTATACACTGAGTGGTGTCTCTCAGCCCCTCTCTCTCAGGGAGATATCTGTGCACTGAGTGGTGTCTCACAGTCCCTCTCTCTCAGGGAGATATCTGTACACTGACTGGTGTGTCTCAGTCCCTGTCTCTCAGGGAGATATCTGTACACTGAGTGGTGTCTCTCAGTCCCTCTCTCTCAGGGAGATATCTGTACTCTGACTGGTGTCTCTCAGTCCCTGTCTCTGAGGGAGATATCTGTACACTGAGTGGTGTCTCTCAGTCCCTCTCTCTCAGGGAGATATCTGTACACTGACTGGTGTCTCTCAGTCCCTCTCTCTCAGGGAGATATCTGTACACTGAGTGGTGTCTCTCAGTCCCTCTCTCTCAGGGAGATATCTGTACAATGAGTGGTGTCTCTCAGTCCCTGTCTCTCAGGGAGATATCTGTACAGTGAGTGGTGTCTCAGTCCCTCTCTCTCAGGGAGATATCTGTACTCTGACTGGTGTCTCTCAGTCCCTGTCTCTCAGGGAGATATCAGTACACTGAGTGGTGTCTCTCAGTCCCTCTCTCTCAGGGAGATATCTGTACACTGAATGGTGTCTCTGAGTCCCTCTCACTCAGGGTGGTATCTGTACACTGAGTGGTGTCTCTCAGTCCCTCTCTCTCAGGGAGATATCTGTACAATGAGTGGTGTCTCTCAGTCCCTGTCTCTCAGGGAGATATCTGTACAGTGAGTGGTGTCTCTCAGTCCCTCTCTCTCAGGGAGATATCTGTACTCTGACTGGTGTCTCTCAGTCCCTGTCTCTCAGGGAGATATCTGTACACTGAGTGGTGTCTCTCAGTCCCTCTCTCAGGGAGATATCTGTACACTGACTGGTGTCTCTCATTCCCTCTCTCTCAGGGAGGTATCTGTACACTGAGTGGTGTCTCTCAGTCCCTGTCTCTCAGGGAGATATCTGTACACTGAGTGGTGTCTCTCATTCCCTCTCTCAGGGAGATATCTATACACTGACTGGTGTCTCTCAGCCCCTCTCTCTCAGGGAGATATCTGTGCACTGAGTGGTGTCTCACAGTCCCTCTCTCTCAGGGAGATATCTGTACACTGACTGGTGTGTCTCAGTCCCTGTCTGTCAGGGAGATATCTGTACACTGAGTGGTGTCTCTCAGTCCCTCTCTCTCAGGGAGATATCTGTACTCTGACTGGTGTCTCTCAGACCCTGTCTCTGAGGGAGATATCTGTACACTGAGTGGTGTCTCTCAGTCCCTCTCTCTCAGGGAGATATCTGTACACTGACTGGTGTCTCTCAGTCCCTCTCTCTCAGGGAGATATCTGTACACTGAGTGGTGTCTCTCAGTCCCTCTCTCTCAGGGAGATATCTGTACACTGAGTGGTGTCTCTCAGTCCCTGTATCTCAGGGAGATATATGTACACTGACTGGTGTCTCTCAGTCCCTCTCTCTCAGGGAGATATCTGTACACTGACTGGTGTCTCTCAGTCCCTCTCTCTCAGGGAGATATCTGTACACTGAGTGGTGTCTCACAGCCCCTGTCTCTCAGCGAGATATCTGTACACTGTCTGGTGTCTCTCAGTCCCTGTCTGTCAGGGAGATATCTATACACTGAGTGGTGTCTCTCAGTCCCTCTCTCTCAGGGAGATATCTGCACACTGACTGGTGTCTCACAGTCCCTCTCTCTCAGGGAGATATCTGTACACTGACTGGTGTCTCTCAGTCCCTGTCTCTCAGGGAGCTTTTTGTACACTGAGTGGTGTCTCACAGTCCCTCTCTCTCAGGGAGATATCTGTACACTGACTGGTGTGTCTCAGTCCCTGTCTCTCAGGGAGATATCTGTACACTGAGTGGTGTCTCTCAGTCCCTCTCTCTCAGGGAGATATCTGTACACTGACTGGTGTCTCTCAGTCCCTGTCTCTCAGGGAGATATCTATACACTGAGTGGTGTCTCTCAGTCCCTGTCTCTCAGGGAGATATCTGTACACTGACTGGTTTCTCTCAGTCCCTCTCTCTCAGGGAGATATCTGTACACTGAGGGGTGTCTCACAGCCCCTGTCTCTCAGGGAGATATCTGTACACTGACTGGTGTCTCTCAGTCCCTCTCTCTCAGGGAGATATCTGTACACTGAGTGGTGTCTCTCAGTCCCTCTCTCTCAGGGAGATATCTGTACACTGAGTGGTGTCTCACAGCCCCTCTCTCTCAGGGAGATATCTGTACACTGACTGGTGTCTCTCAGTCCCTGTCTGTCAGGGAGATATCTATACACTGAGTGGTGTCTCTCAGTCCCTCTCTCTCAGGGAGATATCTGTACACTGACTGGTGTCTCTCAGTCCCTCTCTCTCCGGGAGATATATGTACACTGACTGGTGTCTCTCAGTCCCTCTCTCTCAGGGAGGTATCTGTACACTGAGTGGTGTCTCTCAGTCCCTGTCTCTCAGGGAGATATATGTACACTGACTGGTGTCTCTTAGTCCCTCTCTCTCAGGGAGATATCTGTACAATGAGTGGTGTCTCTCAGTCCCTGTCTCTCAGGGAGATATCTGTACAGTGAGTGGTGTCTCTCAGTCCCTCTTTCTCAGGGAGAGATCTGTACTCTGACTGGTGTCTCTCAGTCCCTGTCTCTCAGGGAGATATCTGTACACTGAGTGGTGTCTCTCAGTCCCTCTCTCTCAGGGAGATATCTGTACACTGACTGGTGTCTCTCAGTCCCTCTCTCTCAGGGAGGTATCTGTACACTGAGTGGTGTCTCTCAGTCCCTGTCTCTCAGGGAGATATCTGTACACTGACTGGTGTCTCTCAGTCCCTGTCTCTCAGTGAGCTTTATGTACACTGAGAGGTGTCTCTCAGGGAGATATCTGTACACTGAGTGGTGTCTCTCAGTCCCTCTCTCTCAGGGAGATATCTGTACACTGAGTGGTGTCTCTCAGCCCCTCTCTCTCAGGGAGATATCTGTGCACTGAGTGGTGTCTCACAGTCCCTCTCTCTCAGGGAGATATCTGTACACTGACTGGTGTCTCTCAGTCCCTGTCTCTCAGGGAGATATCTGTACACTGAGTGGTGTCTCTCAGTCCCTCTCTCTCAGGGAGATATCTGTACTCTGACTGGTGTCTCTCAGTCCCTGTCTCTGAGGGAGATATCTGTACACTGAGTGGTGTCTCTCAGTCCCTCTCTCTCAGGGAGATATCTGTACACTGACTGGTGTCTCTCAGTCCCTCTCTCTCAGGGAGATATCTGTACACTGAGTGGTGTCTCTCAGTCCCTCTCTCTCAGGGAGATATCTGTACACTGAGTGGTGCCTCTCAGTCCCTGTCTCTCAGGGAGATATATGTACACTGACTGGTGTCTCTCAGTCCCTCTCTCTCAGGGAGATATCTGTACACTGACTGGTGTCTCTCAGTCCCTCTCTCTCAGGGAGATATCTGTACACTGAGTGGTGTCTCACAGCCCCTGTCTCTCAGGGAGATATCTGTACACTGTCTGGTGTCTCTCAGTCCCAGTCTGTCAGGGAGATATCTATACACTGAGTGGTGTCTCTCAGTCCCTCTCTCTCAGGGAGATATCTGTACACTGAGTGGTGTCTCACAGTCCCTCTCTCTCAGGGAAATATCTGTACACTGACTGGTGTCTCTCAGTCCCTGTCTCTCAGGGAGCTTTATGTACACTGACTGGTGTCTCTCAGGGAGATATCTGTACACTGACTGGTGTCTCTCAGTCCCTGTCTCTCAGGGAGATATCTGTACACTGAGTGGTGTCTCTCAGTCCCTCTCTCTCAGGGAGATATCTGTACACTGACTGGTGTCTCTCAGTCCCTGTCTCTCAGGGAGATATCTATACACTGAGTGGTGTCTCTCAGTCCCTGTCTCTCAGGGAGATATCTGTACACTGACTGGTGTCTCTCAGTCCCTCTCTCTCAGTGAGATATCTGTACGCTGACTAGTGTATCTCAGTCCCTCTCTCTCAGGGAGATATCTGTACACTGACTGGTGTCTCTCAGTCCCTCTCTCTCAGGGAGATATCTGTCCACTGACTGGTGTCTCTCTGTCCCTGTCTCTCAGGGAGATATATGTACACTGACTGGTGTCTCTCAGTCCCTCTCTCAGGGAGGTATCAGTACACTGAGAGGTGTCTCTCAGTCCCTGTCTCTCAGGGAGATATATGTACACTGACTGGTGTCTCTCAGTCCTTGTCTCTCAGGGAGATATCTGTACACTGAGTGATGTCTTTCAGTCCCTCTCTCTCAGGGAGATATCTGTACACTGAGTGGTGTCTCTCAGTTCCTGACTCTCAGGGAGATATCTGTACACTGAATGGTGTCTCTCAGTCCCTCTCTCTCAGGGAGATATCTGTACTCTGACCGGTGTCTCTCAGTCCCTGTCTCTCAGGGAGATATCTGTGTACAGAGTGGTGTCTCTCAGTCCCTCTCTCTCAGGGAGATATCTGTACACTGACTGGTGTCTCTCAGTCCCTCTCTCTCAGGGAGGTATCTGTACACTGAGTGGTGTCTCTCAGTCCCTGTCTCTCAGGGACATATATGTACACTGACTGGTGTCTCTCAGTCCCTCTCTCTCAGGGAGATATCTGTACACTGACTCGTGTCTCTCAGTCCCTCTCTCTCAGGGAGATATCTGTACACTAAGTGTCTCACAGCCCCTGTCTCTCAGGGAGATATCTGTACACTGACTGGTGTCTCTCAGTCCCTGTCTCTCAGGGAGAAATCTGAACACTGAGTGGTGTCTCTCAGTCCCTCTCTCTCAGGGAGATATCTGTACACTGACTGGTGTCTCTCAGTCCCTCTCTTTCAGGGAGATATCTGTACACTGAGTGGTGTCTCACAGTCCCTCTCTCTCAGGGAGATATCTGTACACTGACTGGTGTCTCTTAGTCCCTCTCTCTCAGAGAGATATCTGTACACTGACTGGTGTCTCTCAGTCCCTGTCTCTCAGGGAGATATCTGTACACTGAGTGGTGTCTCTCAGTCCCTCTCTCTCAGGGAGATATATGTACACTGACTGGTGTCTCTCAGTCCCTCTCTCTCAGGGAGATATCTGTACACTGAGTGGTGTCTCTCAGTCCCTCTCTCTCAGGGAGATATATGTACACTGACTGGTGTCTCTCAGTCCCTCTCTCTCAGGGAGGTATCTGTACACTGAGTGGTGTCTCTCAGTCCCTGTCTCTCAGGGAGATATATGTACACTGACTGGTGTCTCTCAGTCCCTGTCTCTCAGGGAGATATCTGTACACTGACTGGTGTCTCTCAGCCCCTCTCTCTCAGGGTGGTATCTGTACACTGAGTGGTGTCTCTCAGTCCCTGTCTCTCAGGGAGATATCTGTACACAGACTGGTGTCTCTCAGTCCCTGTCTCTCAGGGAGCTTTATGTACACTGAGTGGTGTCTCTCAGGGAGATATCTGTACCCTGAGTGTTGTCTCTCAGTCCCTCTCTCTCAGGGAGATATCTGTACTCTGACTGGTGTCTCTCAGTCCCTGTCTCTGAGGGAGATATCTGTACACTGAGTGGTGTCTCTCAGTCCCTCTCTCTCAGGGAGATATCTGTACACTGACTGGTGTCTCTCAGTCCCTCTCTCTCAGGGAGATATCTGTACACTGAGTGGTGTCTCTCAGTCCCTCTCTCAGGGAGATATCTGTACACTGAGTGGTGTCTCTCAGTCCCTGTCTCTCAGGGAGATATATGTACACGGACTGGTGTCTCTCAGTCCCTGTCTCTCAGTGAGCTTTATGTACACTGAGTGGTGTCTCTCAGGGAGATATCTGTACACTGAGTGGTGTCTCTCAGTCCCTCTCTCTCAGGGAGATATCTGTACACTGACTGGTGTCTCTCAGCCCCTCTCTCTCAGGGAGATATCTGTGCACTGAGTGGTGTCTCACAGTCCCTCTCTCTCAGGGAGATATCTGTACCCTGACTGGTGTCTCTCAGTCCCTGTCTCTCAGGGAGATATCTGTACACTGAATGGTGTCTCTCAGTCCCTCTCTCTCAGGGAGATATCTGTACTCTGACTGGTGTCTCTCAGTCCCTGTCTCTGAGGGAGATATCTGTACACTGAGTGGTGTCTCTCAGTCCCTCTCTCTCAGGGAGATATCTGTGCACTGACTGGTGTCTCTCAGTCCCTCTCTCTCAGGGAGATATCTGTACACTGAGTGGTGTCTCTCAGTCCCTATCTCTCAGGGAGATATCTGTACACTGAGTGGTGTCTCTCAGTCCCTGTCTCTCAGGGAGACATATGTACACTGACTGGTGTCTCTCTGTCCCTCTCTCTCAGGGAGATATCTGTACACTGACTGGTGTCTCTCAGTCCCTCTCTCTCAGGGAGATATCTGTACACTGAGTGGTGTCTCACAGCCCCTGTCTCTCAGGGAGATATCTGGACACTGTCTGGTGTCTCTCAGTCCCTGTCTGTCAGGGAGATATCTATACATTGAGTGGTGTCTCTCAGTCCCTCTCTCTCAGGGGGATATCTGTACACTGAGTGGTGTCTCACAGTCCCTCTCTCTCAGGGAGATATCTGTACACTGACTGGTGTCTCTCAGTCCCTGTCTCTCAGGGAGCTTTATGTACACTGACTGGTGTCTCTCAGGGAGATATCTGTACACTGAGTGGTGTCTCTCAGTCCCTCTCTCTCAGGGAGATATCTGTACACTGACTGGTGTCTCTCAGTCCCTGTCTCTCAGGGAGCTTTATGTACAATGAGTGGTGTCTCACAGTCCCTCTCTCTCAGGGAGATATCTGTACACTGACTGGTGTCTCTCAGTCCCTGTCTCTCAGCGAGATATCTGTACACTGAGTGGTGTCTCTCAGTCCCTCTCTCTCAGGGAGATATCTGTACACTGACTGGTGTCTCTCAGCCCCTCTCTCTCAGGGAGATATCTGTACACTGACTGGTGTCTCTCAGTCCCTGTCTCTCAGGGAGATATCTGTACACTGAGTGGTGTCTCTCAGTCCCTCTCTCTCAGGGAGATATCTGTACACTGACTGGTGTCTCTCAGTCCCTGTCTCTCAGGGAGATATCTATACTCTGAGTGGTGTCTCTCAGTCCCTGTCTCTCAGGCAGATATCTGTACACTGACTGGTGTCTCTCAGTCCCTCTCTCTCAGGGAGATATCTGTACGCTGACTAGTGTCTCTCAGTCCCTCTCTCTCAGGGAGATATCTGTACACTAACTGGGGTCTCTGAGTCCCTCTCTCTCAGGGAGATATCTGTCCACTGACTGGTGTCTCTCAGTCCCTGTCTCTCAGGGAGATATCTGTACACTGACTGGTGTCTCTCAGTCCCTCTCTCAGGGAGGTATCTGTACACTGAGTGGTGTCTCTCAGTCCCTGTCTCTCAGGGAGATATCTGTGCACTGAATGGTGTCTCTCAGTCCCTCTCTCTCAGGGAGATATCTGTACTCTGACTGGTGTATCTCAGTCCCTGTCTCTCAGGGAGATATCTGTGCACTGAGTGGTGTCTCTCAGTCCCTCTCTCTCAGGGAGATATCTGTGCACTGAGTGGTGTCTCTCAGTCCCTCTCTCTCAGGGAGGTATCTGTACACTGAGTAGTGTCTCTCAGTCCCTGTCTCTCAGGGACATATATGTACACTGACTGGTATCTCTCAGTCCCTCTCTCTCAGGGAGATATCTGTACACTGACTGGTGTCTCTCAGTCCCTCTCTCTCAGGGAGATATCTGTACACTGAGTGGTGTCTCACAGCCCCTGTCTCTCAGGGAGATATCTGTACACTGACTGGTGTCTCTCAGTCCCTCTCTCTCAGGGACATATCTGTACACTGAGTGGTGTCTCACAGTCCCTCTCTCTCAGGGACATATCTGTACACTGAGTGGTGTCTCACAGTCCCTCTCTCTCAGGGAGATATCTGTACACTGAGTGGTGTCTCTTAGTCTATCTCTCTCAGGGAGATATCTGTACACTGATTGGTGTCTCTCAGTCCCTCTCTCTCAGGGAGATATCTGTACACTGAGTGGTGTCTCTCAGTCCCTCTCTCTCAGGGAGATATATGTACACTGACTGGTGTCTCTCAGTCCCTCTCTCTCAGGGAGGCATCTGTACACTGAGTGGTGTCTCTCAGTCCCTGTCTCTCAGGGAGATATATGTACACTGACTGGTGTCTCTCAGTCCCTGTCTCTCAGGGAGATATCTGTACACTGAGTGGTGTCTCTCAGTCCCTCTCTCTCAGGGAGGTATCTGTACACTGACTGGTGTCTCTCAGTCCCTGTCTCTCAGGGAGATATCTATACTCTGAGTGGTGTCTCTCAGTCCCTGTCTCTCAGGCAGATATCTGTACACTGACTGGTGTCTCTCAGTCCCTCTCTCTCAGGGAGATATCTGCACGCTGACTAGTGTCTCTCAGTCCCTCTCTCTCAGGGAGATATCTGTACACTAACTGGGGTCTCTCAGTCCCTCTCTCTCAGGGAGATATCTGTCCACTGACTGGTGTCTCTCAGTCCCTGTCCCTCAGGGAGATATATGTACACTGACTGGTGTCTCTCAGTCCCTCTCTCAGGGAGGTATCTGTACACTGAGTGGTGTCTCTCAGTCCCTGTCTCTCAGGGAGATATCTGTGCACTGAATGGTGTCTCTCAGTCCCTCTCTCTCAGGGAGATATCTGTACTCTGACTGGTGTCTCTCAGTCCCTGTCTCTCAGGGAGATATCTGTGCACTGAGTGGTGTCTCTCAGTCCCTCTCTCTCAGGGAGATATCCGTGCACTGAGTGGTGTCTCTCAGTCCCTCTCTCTCAGCGAGGTATCTGTACACTGAGTAGTGTCTCTCAGTCCCTGTCTCTCAGGGACATATATGTACACTGACTGGTATCTCTCAGTCCCTCTCTCTCAGGGAGATATCTGTACACTGACTGGTGTCTCTCAGTCCCTCTCTCTCAGGGAGATATCTGTACACTGAGTGGTGTCTCACAGCCCCTGTCTCTCAGGGAGATATCTGTACACTGACTGGTGTCTCTCAGTCCCTGTCTCTCAGGGAGAAATCTGAACACTGAGTGGTGTCTCTCAGTCCCTCTCTCTCAGGGAGATATCTGTACACTGAATGGTGTCTCTGAGTCCCTCTCTCTCAGGGTGGTATCTGTACACTGAGTGGTGTCTCTCAGTCCCTCTCTCTCAGGGAGATATCTGTACAATGAGTGGTGTCTCTCAGTCCCTGTCTCTCAGGGAGATATCTGTACAGTGAGTGGTGTCTCTCAGTCCCTCTCTCTCAGGGAGATATCTGTACTCTGACTAGTGTCTCTCAGTCCCTGTCTCTCAGGGAGATATCTGTACACTGAGTGGTGTCTCTCAGTCCCTCTCTCAGGGAGATATCTGTACACTGACTGGTGTCTCTCATTCCCTCTCTCTCGGGGAGGTATCTGTACACTGAGTGGTGTCTCTCAGTCCCTGTCTCTCAGGGAGATATCTGTACACTGAGTGGTGTCTCTCAGTCCCTCTCTCAGGGAGATATCTATACACTGACTGGTGTCTCTCAGCCCCTCTCTCTCAGGGAGATATCTGTGCACTGAGTGGTGTCTCACAGTCCCTCTCTCTCAGGGAGATATCTGTACACTGACTGGTGTGTCTCAGTCCCTGTCTCTCAGGGAGATATCTGTACACTGAGTGGTGTCTCTCAGTCCCTCTCTCTCAGGGAAATATCTGTACTCTGACTGGTGTCTCTCAGACCCTGTCTCTGAGGGAGATATCTGTACACTGAGTGGTGTCTCTCAGTCCCTCTCTCTCAGGGAGATATCTGTACACTGACTGGTGTCTCTCAGTCCCTCTCTCTCAGGGAGATATCTGTACATTGAGTGGTGTCTCTCAGTCCCTCTCTCTCAGGGAGATATCTGTACACTGAGTGGTGTCTCTCAGTCCCTGTATCTCAGGGAGATATATGTACACTGACTGGTGTCTCTCAGTCCCTCTCTCTCAGGGAGATATCTGTACACTGACTGGTGTCTCTCAGTCCCTCTCTCTCAGGGAGATATCTGTACACTGAGTGGTGTCTCACAGCCCCTGTCTCTCAGCGAGATATCTGTACACTGTCTGGTGTCTCTCAGTCCCTGTCTGTCAGGGAGATATCTATACACTGAGTGGTGTCTCTCAGTCCCTCTCTCTCAGGGAGATATCTGCACACTGACTGGTGTCTCACAGTCCCTCTCTCTCAGGGAGATATCTGTACACTGACTGGTGTCTCTCAGTCCCTGTCTCTCAGGGAGCTTTATGTACACTGAGTGGTGTCTCTCAGGGAGATATCTGTACACTGACTGGTGTCTCTCAGTCCCTGTCTCTCAGGGAGCTTTTTGTACACTGAGTGGTGTCTCACAGTCCCTCTCTCTCAGGGAGATATCTGTACACTGACTGGTGTCTCTCAGTCCCTGTCTCTCAGGGAGATATCTGTACACTGAGTGGTGTCTCTCAGTCCCTCTCTCTCAGGGAGATATCTGTACACTGACTGGTGTCTCTCAGTCCCTGTCTCTCAGGGAGATATCTATACACTGAGTGGTGTCTCTCAGTCCCTGTCTCTCAGGGAGATATCTGTACACTGACTGGTGTCTCTCAGTCCCTCTCTCTCAGGGAGATATCTGTACACTGAGTGGTGTCTCTCAGTCCCTGTCTCTCAGGGAGATATCTGTGCACTGAATGGTGTCTCTCAGTCCCTCTCTCTCAGGGAGATATCTGTACTCTGACTGGTGTCTCTCAGTCCCTGTCTCTCAGGGAGATATCTGTGCACTGAGTGGTGTCTCTCAGTCCCTCTCTCTCAGGGAGATATCTGTGCACTGAGTGGTGTCTCTCAGTCCCTCTCTCTCAGGGAGGTATCTGTACACTGAGTAGTGTCTCTCAGTCCCTGTCTCTCAGGGACATATATGTACACTGACTGGTATCTCTCAGTCCCTCTCTCTCAGGGAGATATCTGTACACTGACTGGTGTCTCTCAGTCCCTCTCTCTCAGGGAGATATCTGTACACTGAGTGGTGTCTCACAGCCCCTGTCTCTCAGGGAGATATCTGTACACTGACTGGTGTCTCTCAGTCCCTGTCTCTCAGGGAGAAATCTGAACACTGAGTGGTGTCTCTCAGTCCCTCTCTCTCAGGGAGATATCTGTACACTGAATGGTGTCTCTGAGTCCCTCTCTCTCAGGGTGGTATCTGTACACTGAGTGGTGTCTCTCAGTCCCTCTCTCTCAGGGAGATATCTGTACAATGAGTGGTGTCTCTCAGTCCCTGTCTCTCAGGGAGATATCTGTACAGTGAGTGGTGTCTCTCAGTCCCTCTCTCTCAGGGAGATATCTGTACTCTGACTGGTGTCTCTCAGTCCCTGTCTCTCAGGGAGATATCTGTACACTGAGTGGTGTCTCTCAGTCCCTCTCTCAGGGAGATATCTGTACACTGACTGGTGTCTCTCATTCCCTCTCTCTCGGGGAGGTATCTGTACACTGAGTGGTGTCTCTCAGTCCCTGTCTCTCAGGGAGATATCTGTACACTGAGTGGTGTCTCTCAGTCCCTCTCTCAGGGAGATATCTATACACTGACTGGTGTCTCTCAGCCCCTCTCTCTCAGGGAGATATCTGTGCACTGAGTGGTGTCTCACAGTCCCTCTCTCTCAGGGAGATATCTGTACACTGACTGGTGTGTCTCAGTCCCTGTCTCTCAGGGAGATATCTGTACACTGAGTGGTGTCTCTCAGTCCCTCTCTCTCAGGGAGATATCTGTACTCTGACTGGTGTCTCTCAGACCCTGTCTCTGAGGGAGATATCTGTACACTGAGTGGTGTCTCTCAGTCCCTCTCTCTCAGGGAGATATCTGTACACTGACTGGTGTCTCTCAGTCCCTCTCTCTCAGGGAGATATCTGTACATTGAGTGGTGTCTCTCAGTCCCTCTCTCTCAGGGAGATATCTGTACACTGAGTGGTGTCTCTCAGTCCCTGTATCTCAGGGAGATATATGTACACTGACTGGTGTCTCTCAGTCCCTCTCTCTCAGGGAGATATCTGTACACTGACTGGTGTCTCTCAGTCCCTCTCTCTCAGGGAGATATCTGTACACTGAGTGGTGTCTCACAGCCCCTGTCTCTCAGCGAGATATCTGTACACTGTCTGGTGTCTCTCAGTCCCTGTCTGTCAGGGAGATATCTATACACTGAGTGGTGTCTCTCAGTCCCTCTCTCTCAGGGAGATATCTGCACACTGACTGGTGTCTCACAGTCCCTCTCTCTCAGGGAGATATCTGTACACTGACTGGTGTCTCTCAGTCCCTGTCTCTCAGGGAGCTTTATGTACACTGAGTGGTGTCTCTCAGGGAGATATCTGTACACTGACTGGTGTCTCTCAGTCCCTGTCTCTCAGGGAGCTTTTTGTACACTGAGTGGTGTCTCACAGTCCCTCTCTCTCTGGGAGATATCTGTACACTGAATGGTGTGTCTCAGTCCCTGTCTCTCAGGGAGATATCTGTACACTGAGTGGTGTCTCTCAGTCCCTCTCTCTCTGGGAGATATCTGTACACTGACTGGTGTCTCTCAGTCCCTGTCTCTCAGGGAGATATCTATACACTGAGTGGTGTCTCTCAGTCCCTGTCTCTCAGGGAGATATCTGTACACTGACTGGTGTCTCTCAGTCCCTCTCTCTCAGGGAGATATCTGTACACTGAGGGGTGTCTCACAGCCCCTGTCTCTCAGGGAGATATCTGTACACTGACTGGTGTCTCTCAGTCCCTCTCTCTCAGGGAGATATCTGTACACTGAGTGGTGTCTCTCAGTCCCTCTCTCTCAGGGAGATATCTGTACACTGAGTGGTGTCTCACAGCCCCTCTCTCTCAGGGAGATATCTGTACACTGACTGGTGTCTCTCAGTCCCTGTCTGTCAGGGAGATATCTATACACTGAGTGGTGTCTCTCAGTCCCTCTCTCTCAGGGAGATATCTGTACACTGACTGGTGTCTCTCAGTCCCTCACTCTCCGGGAGATATATGTACACTGACTGGTGTCTCTCAGTCCCTCTCTCTCAGGGAGGTATCTGTACACTGAGTGGTGTCTCTCAGTCCCTGTCTCTCAGGGAGATATATGTACACTGACTGGTGTCTCTCAGTCCCTCTCTCTCAGTGAGATATCTGTACAATGAGTGGTGTCTCTCAGTCCCTGTCTCTCAGGGAGATATCTGTACAGTGAGTGGTGTCTCTCAGTCCCTCTCTCTCAGGGAGA
This sequence comes from Heterodontus francisci, assembly GCF_036365525.1. Taxonomy (NCBI): domain Eukaryota; kingdom Metazoa; phylum Chordata; class Chondrichthyes; order Heterodontiformes; family Heterodontidae; genus Heterodontus; species Heterodontus francisci. Next base: position 2,210,116 of record NC_090403.1, read on the forward strand.
GATCTGTACTCTGACTGGTGTCTCTCAGTCCCTGTCTCTCAGGGAGATATCTGTACACTGAGTGGTGTCTCTCAGTCCCTCTCTCTCAGTGAGATATCTGTACACTGACTGGTGTCTCTCAGTCCCTCTCTCCCAGGGAGGTATCTGTACACTGAGTGGTGTCTCTCAGTCCCTGTCTCTCAGGGAGATATCTGTACACTGACTGGTGTCTCTCAGTCCCTGTCTCTCAGTGAGATTTATGTACACTGAGTGGTGTCTCTCAGGGAGATATCTGTACACTGAGTGGTGTCTCTCAGTCCCTCTCTCTCAGGGAGATATCTGTACACTGAGTGGTGTCTCTCAGCCCCTCTCTCTCAGGGAGATATCTGTGCACTGAGTGGTGTCTCACAGTCCCTGTCTCTCAGGGAGATATCTGTACACTGAGTGGTGTCTCTCAGTCCCTCTCTCTCAGGGAGATATCTGTACACTGAGTGGTGTCTCTCAGTCCCTGTCTCTCAGGGAGATATCTGTACACTGAGTGGTGTCTCTCAGTCCCTCTCTCTCAGGGAGATATCTGTACTCTGACTGGTGTCTCTCAGTCCCTGTCTCTCAGGGAGATATCTGTACACTGAGTGGTGTCTCTCAGTCCCTCTCTCTCAGGGAGATATCTGTACACTGACTGGTGTCTCTCAGTCCCTGTCTCTCAGGGAGATATCTGTACACTGAGTGGTGTCTCTCAGTCCCTCTCTCTCAGGGAGATATCTGTACTCTGACTGGTGTCTCTCAGTCCCTGTCTCTGAGGGAGATATCTGTACACTGAGTGGTGTCTCTCAGTCCCTCTCTCTCAGGGAGATATCTGTACACTGACTGGTGTCTCTCAGTCCCTCTCTCTCAGGGAGATATCTGTACACTGAGTGGTGTCTCTCAGTCCCTCTCTCTCAGGGAGATATCAGTACACTGAGTGGTGTCTCTCAGTGCCTGTCTCTCAGGGAGATATATGTACACTGACTGGTGTCTCTCAGTCCCTCTCTCTCAGGGAGATATCTGTACTCTGACCGGTGTCTCTCAGTCCCTGTCTCTCAGGGAGATATCTGTGTACTGAGTGGTGTCTCTCAGTCCCTCTCTCTCAGGGAGATATCTGTACACTGACTGGTGTCTCTCAGTCCCTCTCTCTCAGGGAGGTATCTGTACACTGAGTGGTGTCTCTCAGTCCCTGTCTCTCAGGGACATATATGTACACTGACTGGTGTCTCTCAGTCCCTCTCTCTCAGGGAGATATCTGTACACTGACTGGTGTCTCTCAGTCCCTCTCTCTCAGGGAGATATCTGTACACTAAGTGTCTCACAGCCCCTGTCTCTCAGGGAGATATCTGTACACTGACTGGTGTCTCTCAGTCCCTGTCTCTCAGGGAGAAATCTGAACACTGAGTGGTGTCTCTCAGTCCCTCTCTCTCAGGGAGATATCTGTACACTGACTGGTGTCTCTCAGTCCCTCTCTTTCAGGGAGATATCTGTACACTGAGTGGTGTCTCACAGTCCCTCTCTCTCAGGGAGATATCTGTACACTGACTGGTGTCTCTTAGTCCCTCTCTCTCAGAGAGATATCTGTACACTGACTGGTGTCTCTCAGTCCCTGTCTCTCAGGGAGATATCTGTACACTGAGTGGTGTCTCTCAGTCCCTCTCTCTCAGGGAGATATATGTACACAGACTGGTGTCTCTCAGTCCCTCTCTCTCAGGGAGATATCTGTACACTGAGTGGTGTCTCTCAGTCCCTCTCTCTCAGGGAGATATATGTACACTGACTGGTGTCTCTCAGTCCCTCTCTCTCAGGGAGGTATCTGTACACTGAGTGGTGTCTCTCAGTCCCTGTCTCTCAGGGAGATATATGTACACTGACTGGTGTCTCTCAGTCCCTGTCTCTCAGGGAGATATCTGTACACTGACTGGTGTCTCTCAGCCCCTCTCTCTCAGGGTGGTATCTGTACACTGAGTGGTGTCTCTCAGTCCCTGTCTCTCAGGGAGATATCTGTACACTGACTGGTGTCTCTCAGTCCCTGTCTCTCAGGGAGCTTTATGTACACTGAGTGGTGTCTCTCAGGGAGATATCTGTACACTGATTGTTTTCTCTCAGTCCCTCTCTCTCAGGGAGATATCTGTACTCTGACTGGTGTCTCTCAGTCCCTGTCTCTGAGGGAGATATCTGTACACTGAGTGGTGTCTCTCAGTCCCTCTCTCTCAGGGAGAAATCTGTACACTGACTGGTGTCTCTCAGTCCCTCTCTCAGGGAGATATCTGTACACTGAGTGGTGTCTCTCAGTCCCTCTCTCAGGGAGATATCTGTACACTGAGTGGTGTCTCTCAGTCCCTGTCTCTCAGGGAGATATATGTACACGGACTGGTGTCTCTCAGTCCCTGTCTCTCAGTGAGCTTTATGTACACTGAGTGGTGTCTCTCAGGGAGATATCTGTACACTGAGTGGTGTCTCTCAGTCCCTCTCTCTCAGGGAGATATCTGTACACTGACTGGTGTCTCTCAGCCCCTCTCTCTCAGGGAGATATCTGTGCACTGAGTGGTGTCTCACAGTCCCTCTCTCTCAGGGAGATATCTGTACACTGACTGGTGTCTCTCAGTCCCTGTCTCTCAGGGAGATATCTGTACACTGAATGGTGTCTCTCAGTCCCTCTCTCTCAGGGAGATATCTGTACTCTGACTGGTGTCTCTCAGTCCCTGTCTCTGAGGGAGATATCTGTACAATGAGTGGTGTCCCTCAGTCCCTCTCTCTCAGGGAGATATCTGTGCACTGACAGGTGTCTCTCAGTCCCTCTCTCTCAGGGAGATATCTGTACACTGAGTGGTGTCTCTCAGTCCCTATCTCTCAGGGAGATATCTGTACACTGAGTGGTGTCTCTCAGTCCCTGTCTCTCAGGGAGACATATGTACACTGACTGGTGTCTCTCAGTCCCTCTCTCTCAGGGAGATATCTGTACACTGACTGGTGTCTCTCAGTCCCTCTCTCTCAGGGAGATATCTGTACACTGAGTGGTGTCTCACAGCCCCTGTCTCTCAGGGAGATATCTGGACACTGTCTGGTGTCTCTCAGTCCCTGTCTGTCAGGGAGATATCTATACATTGAGTGGTGTCTCTCAGTCCCTCTCTCTCAGGGAGATATCTGTACACTGAGTGGTGTCTCACAGTCCCTCTCTCTCAGGGAGATATCTGTACACTGACTGGTGTCTCTCAGTCCCTGTCTCTCAGGGAGCTTTATGTACACTGACTGGTGTCTCTCAGGGAGATATCTGTACACTGAGTGGTGTCTCTCAGTCCCTCTCTCTCAGGGAGATATCTGTACACTGACTGGTGTCTCTCAGTCCCTGTCTCTCAGGGAGCTTTATGTACAATGAGTGGTGTCTCACAGTCCCTCTCTCTCAGGGAGATATCTGTACACTGACTGGTGTCTCTCAGTCCCTGTCTCTCAGCGAGATATCTGTACACTGAGTGGTGTCTCTCAGTCCCTCTCTCTCAGGGAGATATCTGTACACTGACTGGTGTCTCTCAGCCCCTCTCTCTCAGGGAGATATCTGTACACTGACTGGTGTCTCTCAGTCCCTGTCTCTCAGGGAGATATCTGTACACTGAGTGGTGTCTCTCAGTCCCTCTCTCTCAGGGAGATATCTGTACACTGACTGGTGTCTCTCAGTCCCTGTCTCTCAGGGAGATATCTATACTCTGAGTGGTGTCTCTCAGTCCCTGTCTCTCAGGCAGATATCTGTACACTGACTGGTGTCTCTCAGTCCCTCTCTCTCAGGGAGATATCTGTACGCTGACTAGTGTCTCTCAGTCCCTCTCTCTCAGGGAGATATCTGTACACTAACTGGGGTCTCTCAGTCCCTCTCTCTCAGGGAGATATCTGTCCACTGACTGGTGTCTCTCAGTCCCTGTCTCTCAGGGAGATATATGTACACTGACTGGTGTCTCTCAGTCCCTCTCTCAGGGAGGTATCTGTACACTGAGTGGTGTCTCTCAGTCCCTGTCTCTCAGGGAGATATCTGTGCACTGAATGGTGTCTCTCAGTCCCTCTCTCTCAGGGAGATATCTGTACTCTGACTGGTGTCTCTCAGTCCCTGTCTCTCAGGGAGATATCTGTGCACTGAGTGGTGTCTCTCAGTCCCTCTCTCTCAGGGAGATATCTGTGCACTGAGTGGTGTCTCTCAGTCCCTCTCTCTCAGGGAGGTATCTGTACACTGAGTAGTGTCTCTCAGTCCCTGTCTCTCAGGGACATATATGTACACTGACTGGTATCTCTCAGTCCCTCTCTCTCAGGGAGATATCTGTACACTGACTGGTGTCTCTCAGTCCCTCTCTCTCAGGGAGATATCTGTACACTGAGTGGTGTCTCACAGCCCCTGTCTCTCAGGGAGATATCTGTACACTGACTGGTGTCTCTCAGTCCCTGTCTCTCAGGGAGAAATCTGAACACTGAGTGGTGTCTCTCAGTCCCTCTCTCTCAGGGAGATATCTGTACACTGACTGGTGTCTCTCAGTCCCTCTCTCTCAGGGACATATCTGTACACTGAGTGGTGTCTCACAGTCCCTCTCTCTCAGGGAGATATCTGTACACTGACTGGTGTCTCTTAGTCCCTCTCTCTCAGGGAGATATCTGTACACTGAATGGTGTCTCTCAGTCCCTGTCTCTCAGGGAGATATCTGTACACTGAGTGGTGTCTCTCAGTCCCTCTCTCTCAGGGAGATATATGTACACTGACTGGTGTCTCTCAGTCCCTCTCTCTCAGGGAGATATCTGTACACTGAGTGGTGTCTCTCAGTCCCTCTCTCTCAGGGAGATATATGTACACTGACTGGTGTCTCTCAGTCCCTCTCTCTCAGGGAGGTATCTGTACACTGAGTGGTGTCTCTCAGTCCCTGTCTCTCAGGGAGATATATGTACACTGACTGGTGTCTCTCAGTCCCTGTCTCTCAGGGAGATATCTGTACACAGAGTGGTGTCTCTCAGTCCCTCTCTCTCAGGGAGATATCTGTACACTGACTGGTGTCTCTCAGTCCCTGTCTCTCAGTGAGATATCTATACTCTGAGTGGTGTCTCTCAGTCCCTGTCTCTCAGGCAGATATATGTACACTGACTGGTGTCTCTCAGTCCCTCTCTCTCAGGGAGATATCTGTACGCTGACTAGTGTCTCTCAGTCCCTCTCTCTCAGGGAGATATCTGTACACTAACTGGGGTCTCTCAGTCCCTCTCTCTCAGGGAGATATCTGTCCACTGACTGGTGTCTCTCAGTCCCTGTCTCTCAGGGAGATATATGTACACTGACTGGTGTCTCTCAGTCCCTCTCTCAGGGAGGTATCTGTACACTGAGTGGTGTCTCTCAGTCCCTGTCTCTCAGGGAGATATCTGTGCACTGAATGGTGTCTCTCAGTCCCTGTCTCTCAGGGAGATATCTGTGCACTGAGTGGTGTCTCTCAGTCCCTCTCTCTCAGGGAGATATCTGTGCACTGAGTGGTGTCTCTCAGTCCCTGTCTCTCAGGGAGATATCTGTGCACTGAGTGGTGTCTCTCAGTCCCTCTCTCTCAGGGAGATATCTGTGCACTGACTGGTGTCTCTCAGTCCCTGTCTCTCAGGGAGATATCTGTGCACTGAGTGGTGTCTCTCAGTCCCTCTCTCTCAGGGAGATATCTGTGCACTGAGTGGTGTCTCTCAGTCCCTCTCTCTCAGGGAGGTATCTGTACACTGAGTAGTGTCTCTCAGTCCCTGTCTCTCAGGGACATATATGTACACTGACTGGTATCTCTCAGTCCCTCTCTCTCAGGGAGATATCTGTACACTGACTGGTGTCTCTCAGTCCCTCTCTCTCAGGGAGATATCTGTACACTGAGTTGTGTCTCACAGCCCCTGTCTCTCAGGGAGATATCTGTACACTGACTGGTGTCTCTCAGTCCCTGTCTCTCAGGGAGAAATCTGAACACTGAGTGGTGTCTCTCAGTCCCTCTCTCTCAGGGAGATATCTGTACACTGACTGGTGTCTCTCAGTCCCTCTCTCTCAGGGACATATCTGTACACTGAGTGGTGTCTCACAGTCCCTCTCTCTCAGGGAGATATCTGTACACTGACTGGTGTCTCTTAGTCCCTCTCTCTCAGGGAGATATCTGTACACTGACTGGTGTCTCTCAGTCCCTGTCTCTCAGGGAGATATCTGTACACTGACTGGTGTCTCTCAGTCCCTCTCTCTCAGGGAGATATATGTACACTGACTGGTGTCTCTCAGTCCCTCTCTCTCAGGGAGATATCTGTACACTGAGTGGTGTCTCTCAGTCCCTCTCTCTCAGGGAGATATATGTACACTGACTGGTGTCTCTCAGTCCCTCTCTCTCAGGGAGGTATCTGTACACTGAGTGGTGTCTCTCAGTCCCTGTCTCTCAGGGAGATATATGTACACTGACTGGTGTCTCTCAGTCCCTGTCTCTCAGGGAGATATCTGTACACTGAGTGGTGTCTCTCAGTCCCTCTCTCTCAGGGAGATATCTGTACAATGAGTGGTGTCTCTCAGTCCCTGTCTCTCAGGGAGATATCTGTACAGTGAGTGGTGTCTCTCAGTCCCTCTCTCTCAGGGAGATATCTGTACTCTGACTGGTGTCTCTCAGTCCCTGTCTCTCAGGGAGATATCAGTACACTGAGTGGTGTCTCTCAGTCCCTCTCTCTCAGGGAGATATCTGTACACTGACTGGTGTCTCTCAGGGAGAAATCTGAACACTGAGTGGTGTCTCTCAGTCCCTCTCTCTCAGGGAGATATCTGTACACTGACTGGTGTCTCTCAGTCCCTCTCTCTCAGGGAGATATCTGTACACTGAGTGGTGTCTCTCAGTCCCTCTCTCTCAGGGAGATATCTGTACACTGACTGGTGTCTCTCATTCCCTCTCTCTCAGGGAGATATCTGTACACTGAGTGGTGTCTCACAGCCCCTGTCTCTCAGGGAGATATCTGTACACTGACTGGTGTCTCTCAGTCCCTCTCTCTCAGGGAGAAATCTGTACACTGAGTGGTGTCTCTCAGTCCCTGTCTCTCAGGGAGTTATCTGTACACTGACTGGTGTCTCTCAGTCCCTGTCTCTCAGGGAGATATCTGTACACTGAGTGGTGTCTCACAGTCCCTCTCTCTCAGGGAGATATCTGTACACTGACTGGTGTCTCTTAGTCCCTCTCTCTCAGGGAGATATCTGTACACTGACTGGTGTCTCTCAGTCCCTGTCTCTGAGGGAGATATCTGTACACTGAGTGGTGTCTCTCAGTCCCTCTCTCTCAGGGAGATATCTGTACACTGACTGGTGTCTCTCAGTCCCTGTCTCTCAGGGAGATATCTGTACACTGAGTGGTGTCTCACAGTCCCTCCCTCTCAGGGAGATATCTGTACACTGACTGGTGTCTCTCAGTCCCTCTCTCTCAGGGAGGTATCTGTACACTGAGTGGTGTCTCTCAGTCACTGTCTCTCAGGGAGATATATGTACACTGACTGGTGTCTCTCAGTCCCTGTCTCTCAGGGAGATATCTGTACACTGAGTGGTGTCTCTCAGTCCCTCTCTCTCAGGGAGATATCTGTACAATGAGTGGTGTCTCTCAGTCCCTGTCTCTCAGGGAGATATCTGTACAGTGAGTGGTGTCTCTCAGTCCCTCTCTCTCAGGGAGATATCTGTACTCTGACTGGTGTCTCTCAGTCCCTGTCTCTCAGGGAGATATCAGTACACTGAGTGGTGTCTCTCAGTCCCTGTCTCTCAGGGAGATATCTTTACACTGACTGGTGTCTCTCAGTCCCTGTCTCTCAGGGAGCTTTATGTACACTGAGTGGTGTCTGTCAGGGAGATATCTGTACACTGAGTGTTGTCTCTCAGTCCCTCTCTCTCAGGGAGATATCTGTACACTGACTGGTGTCTCTCAGCCCCTCTCTCTCAGGGAGATATCTGTGCACTGAGTGGTGTCTCACAGTCCCTCTCTCTCAGGGAGATATCTGTACACTGACTGGTGTCTCTCAGTCCCTGTCTCTCAGGGAGATATCTGTACACTGAGTGGTGTCTCTCAGTCCCTCTCTCTCAGGGAGATATCTGTACTCTGACTGGTGTCTCTCAGTCCCTGTCTCTAAGGGACATATCTGTACACTGAGTGGTGTCTCTCAGTCCCTCTCTCTCAGGGAGATATCTGTACACTGACTGGTGTCTCTCAGTCCCTCTCTCTCAGGGAGATATCTGTCCACTGAGTGGTGTCTCTCAGTCCCTCTCTCTCAGGGAGATATCTGTACACTGAGTGGTGTCTCTCAGTCCCTCTCTCTCAGGGAGATATCTGTCCACTGAGTGGTGTCTCTCAGTCCCTCTCTCTCAGGGAGATATCTCTACACTGAGTGGTGTCTCACAGTCCCTCTCTCTCAGGGAGATATCTGTACACTGACTGGTGTCTCTCAGTCCCTCTCTCTCAGGGAGATATCAGTACGCTGACTGGTGTCTCTCAGTCCCTCTGTCTCAGGGAGATATCTGTACACTGACTGGTGTCTCTCAGTCCCTCTCTCTCAGGGAGATATCTGTACACTGACTGGTGTCTCTCAGTCCCTGTCTCTCAGGGAGATATATGTACACTGACTGGTGTCTCTCAGTCCCTGTCTCTCAGGGAGATATCTGTACACTGAGTGGTGTCTCTCAGTCCCTCTCTCTCAGGGAGATATCTGTACAATGAGTGGTGTCTCTCAGTCCCTGTCTCTCAGGGAGATATCTGTACAGTGAGTGGTGTCTCTCAGTCCCTCTCTCTCAGGGAGATATCTGTACTCTGACTGGTGTCTCTCAGTCCCTGTCTCTCAGGGAGATATCAGTACACTGAGTGGTGTCTCTCAGTCCCTCTCTCTCAGGGAGATATCTGTACACTGACTGGTGTCTCTCAGTCCCTCTCTCAGGGTGGTATCTGTACACTGAGTGGTATCTCTCAGTCCCTGTCTCTCAGGGAGATATCTGTACACTGACTGGTGTCTCTCAGTCCCTGTCTCTCAGGGAGCTTTATTTAAACTGAGTGGTGTCTCTCAGGGAGATATCTGTACACTGAGTGTTGTCTCTCAGTCCCTCTCTCTCAGGGAGATATCTGTACACTGACTGGTGTCTATCAGCCCCTCTCTCTCAGGGAGATATCTGTGCACTGAGTGGTGTCTCTCAGTCCCTGTCTCTCAGGGAGTTATCTGTACACTGACTGGTGTCTCTCAGTCCCTGTCTCTCAGGGAGATATCTGTACACTGAGTGGTGTCTCACAGTCCCTCTCTCTCAGGGAGATATCTGTACACTGACTGGTGTCTCTTAGTCCCTCTCTCTCTGGGAGATATCTGTACACTGACTGGTGTCTCTCAGTCCCTGTCTCTGAGGGAGATATCTGTACACTGAGTGGTGTCTCTCAGTCCCTCTCTCTCAGGGAGATATCTGTACACTGACTGGTGTCTCTCAGTCCCTGTCTCTCAGGGAGATATCTGTACACTGAGTGGTGTCTCTCAGTCCCTCTCTCTCAGGGAGATATCTGTACAATGAGTGGTGTCTCTCAGTCCCTGTCTCTCAGGGAGATATCTGTACAGTGAGTGGTGTCTCTAAGTCCCTCTCTCTCAGGGAGATATCTGTACTCTGACTGGTGTCTCTCAGTCCCTGTCTCTCAGGGAGATATCAGTACACTGAGTGGTGTCTCTCAGTCCCTCTCTCTCAGGGAGATATCTGTACACTGAGTGGTGTCTCTCAGTCCCTCTCTCTCAGGGAGATATCTGTACAATGAGTGGTGTCTCTCAGTCCCTGTCTCTCAGGGAGATATCTGTACAGTGAGTGGTGTCTCTCAGTCCCTCTCTCTCAGGGAGATATCTGTACTCTGACTGGTGTCTCTCAGTCCCAGTCTCTCAGGGAGATATCAGTACACTGAGTGGTGTCTCTCAGTCCCTCTCTCTCAGGGAGATATCTGTACACTGACTGGTGTCTCTCAGTCCCTCTCTCAGGGTGGTATCTGTACACTGAGTGGTATCTCTCAGTCCCTGTCTCTCAGGGAGATATCTGTACACTGACTGGTGTCTCTCAGTCCCTGTCTCTCAGGGAGCTTTATTTACACTGAGTGGTGTCTCTCAGGGAGATATCTGTACACTGAGTGTTGTCTCTCAGTCCCTCTCTCTCAGGGAGATATCTGTACACTGACTGGTGTCTCTCAGCCCCTCTCTCTCAGGGAGATATCTGTGCACTGAGTGGTGTCTCTCAGTCCCTGTCTCTCAGGGAGTTATCTGTACACTGACTGGTGTCTCTCAGTCCCTGTCTCTCAGGGAGATATCTGTACACTGAGTGGTGTCTCACAGTCCCTCTCTCTCAGGGAGATATCTGTACACTGACTGGTGTCTCTTAGTCCCTCTCTCTCAGGGAGATATCTGTACACTGACTGGTGTCTCTCAGTCCCTGTCTCTGAGGGAGATATCTGTACACTGAGTGGTGTCTCTCAGTCCCTCTCTCTCAGGGAGATATCTGTACACTGACTGGTGTCTCTCAGTCCCTGTCTCTCAGGGAGATATCTGTACACTGAGTGGTGTCTCTCAGTCCCTCTCTCTCAGGGAGATATCTGTACAATGAGTGGTGTCTCTCAGTCCCTGTCTCTCAGGGAGATATCTGTACAGTGAGTGGTGTCTCTCAGTCCCTCTCTCTCAGGGAGATATCTGTACTCTGACTGGTGTCTCTCAGTCCCTGTCTCTCAGGGAGATATCAGTACACTGAGTGGTGTCTCTCAGTCCCTCTCTCTCAGGGAGATATCTGTACACTGACTGGTGTCTCTCAGTCCCTCTCTCAGGGTGGTATCTGTACACTGAGTGGTATCTCTCAGTCCCTGTCTCTCAGGGAGATATCTGTACACTGACTGGTGTCTCTCAGTCCCTGTCTCTCAGGGAGCTTTATGTACACTGAGTGGTGTCTCTCAGGGAGATATCTGTACACTGAGTGTTGTCTCTCAGTCCCTCTCTCTCAGGGAGATATCTGTACACTGACTGGTGTCTCTCAGCTCCTCTCTCTCAGGGAGATATCTGTGCACTGAGTGGTGTCTCTCAGTCCCTGTCTCTCAGGGAGTTATCTGTACACTGACTGGTGTCTCTCAGTCCCTGTCTCTCAGGGAGATATCTGTACACTGAGTGGTGTCTCACAGTCCCTCTCTCTCAGGGAGATATCTGTACACTGACTGGTGTCTCTTAGTCCCTCTCTCTCAGGGAGATATCTGTACACTGACTGGTGTCTCTCAGTCGCTGTCTCTGAGGGAGATATCTGTACACTGAGTGGTGTCTCTCAGTCCCTCTCTCTCAGGGAGATATCTGTACACTGACTGGTGTCTCTCAGTCCCTGTCTCTCAGGGAGATATCTGTACACTGAGTGGTGTCTCACAGTCCCTCCCTCTCAGGGAGATATCTGTACACTGACTGGTGTCTCTCAGTCCCTGTCTCTCAGGGAGATATCTGTGCACTGAGTGGTGTCTCTCAGTCCCTCTCTCTCAGGGAGATATCTGTACACTGAGTGGTGTCTCTCAGTCCCTCTCTCTCAGGGAGGTATCTGTCCACTGAGTGGTGTCTCTCAGTCCCTGTCTCTCAGGGACATATATGTACACTGACTGGTGTCTCTCAGTCCCTCTCTCTCAGGGAGATATCTGTACACTGACTGGTGTCTCTCAGTCCCTCTCTCTCAGGGAGATATCTGTACACTGAGTGGTGTCTCACAGCCCCTGTCTCTCAGGGAGATATCTGTACACTGACTGGTGTCTCTCAGTCCCTGTCTCTCAGGGAGAAATCTGTACACTGAGTGGTGTCTCTCAGTCCCTCTCTCTCAGGGAGATATCTGTACACTGACTGGTGTCTCTCAGTCCCTGTCTCTCAGGGAGATATCTGTACACTGAGTGGTGTCTCTCAGTCCCTCTCTCTCAGGGAGATATCTGTACACTGACTGGTGTCTCTCAGTCCCTGTCTCTCAGGGAGATATCTGTACACTGAGTGGTGTCTCACAGTCCCTCTCTCTCAGGGAGATATCTGTACACTGACTGGTGTCTCTCAGTCCCTCTCTCTCAGGGAGATATCAGTACGCTGACTGGTGTCTCTCAGTCCCTCTTTCTCAGGGAGATATCTGTACACTGACTGGTGTCTCTCAGTCCCTCTCTCTCAGGGAGATATCTGTACACTGACTGGTGTCTCTCAGTCCCTGTCTCTCAGGGAGATATATGTACACTGACTGGTGTCTCTCAGTCCCTGTCTCTCAGGGAGATATCTGTACACTGAGTGGTGTCTCTCAGTCCCTCTCTCTCAGGGAGATATCTGTACAATGAGTGGTGTCTCTCAGTCCCTGTCTCTCAGGGAGATATCTGTACAGTGAGTGGTGTCTCTCAGTCCCTCTCTCTCAGGGAGATATCTGTACTCTGACTGGTGTCTCTCAGTCCCTGTCTCTCAGGGAGATATCAGTACACTGAGTGGTGTCTCTCAGTCCCTCTCTCTCAGGGAGATATCTGTACACTGACTGGTGTCTCTCAGTCCCTCTCTCAGGGTGGTATCTGTACACTGAGTGGTATCTCTCAGTCCCTGTCTCTCAGGGAGATATCTGTACACTGACTGGTGTCTCTCAGTCCCTGTCTCTCAGGGAGCTTTATGTACACTGAGTGGTGTCTCTCAGGGAGATATCTGTACACTGAGTGTTGTCTCTCAGTCCCTCTCTCTCAGGGAGATATCTGTACACTGACTGGTGTCTCTCAGCCCCTCTCTCTCAGGGAGATATCTGTGCACTGAGTGGTGTCTCACAGTCCCTCTCTCTCAGGGAGATATCTGTACACTGACTGGTGTCTCTCAGTCCCTGTCTCTCAGGGAGATATCTGTACACTGAGTGGTGTCTCTCAGTCCCTCTCTCTCAGGGAGATATCTGTACTCTGACTGGTGTCTCTCAGTCCCTCTCTCTGAGGGAGATATCTGTACACTGAGTGGTGTCTCTCAGTCCCTCTCTCTCAGGGAGATATCTGTACACTGACTGGTGTCTCTCAGTCCCTCTCTCTCAGGGAGATATCTGTCCACTGAGTGGTGTCTCTCAGTCCCTCTCTCTCAGGGAGATATCTGTCCACTGAGTGGTGTCTCTCAGTCCCTGTCTCTCAGCAAGATATATGTACACTGACTGGTGTCTCTCAGTCCCTCTCTCTCCGGGAGATATCTGTACACTGGCTGGTGTCTCTCAGTCCCTCTCTCTCAGTGAGATATCTGTACACTGAGTGGTGTCTCACAGCCCCTGTCTCTCAGGGAGATATCTGTACACTGAGTGGTGTCTCTCAGTCCCTCTCGCTCAGGGAGATATCTGTACACTGACTGGTGTCTCTCAGTCCCTGTCTCTCAGGGAGATATCAGTACACTGAGTGGTGTCTCTCAGTCCCTCTCTCTCAGGGAGATATCTGTACACTGACTGGTGTCTCTCAGTCCCTCTCTCAGGGTGGTATCTATACACTGAGTGGTGTCTCTCAGTCCCTGTCTCTCAGGGAGATATCTTTACACTGACTGGTGTCTCTCAGTCCCTGTCTCTCAGGGAGCTTTATGTACACTGAGTGGTGTCTGTCAGGGAGATATCTGTACACTGAGTGTTGTCTCTCGGTCCCTCTCTCTCAGGGAGATATCTGTACACTGACTGGTGTCTCTCAGCCCCTCTCTCTCAGGGAGATATCTGTGCACTGGGTGGTGTCTCACAGTCCCTCTCTCTCAGGGAGATATCTGTACACTGACTGGTGTCTCTCAGTCCCTGTCTCTCAGGGAGATATCTGTACACTGAGTGGTGTCTCTCAGTCCCTCTCTCTCAGGGAGATATCTGTACTCTGACTGGTGTCTCTCAGTCCCTGTCTCTAAGGGAGATATCTGTACACTGAGTGGTGTCTCTCAGTCCCTCTCTCTCAGGGAGATATCTGTACACTGACTGGTCTCTCTCAGTCCCTCTCTCTCAGGGAGATATCTGTCCACTGAGTGGTGTCTCTCAGTCCCTCTCTCTCAGGGAGATATCTGTACACTGAGTGGTGTCTCTCAGTCCCTGTCTCTCAGGGAGATATATGTAAACTGACTGGTGTCTCTCAGTCCCTCTCTCTCAGGGAGATATCTGTACACTGACTGGTGTCTCTCAGTCCCTCTCTCTCAGTGAGATATCTGTACACTGAGTGGTGTCTCACAGCCCCTGTCTCTCAGGGAGATATCTGTACACTGAGTGGTGTCTCTCAGTCCCTCTCTCTCAGGGAGATATCTGTACACTGACTGGTGTCTCTCAGTCCCTTTCTCTCAGGGAGATATCTGTACACTGAGTGGTGTCTCACAGTCCCTCTCTCTCAGGGAGACATCTGTACACTGACTGGTGTCTCTCAGTCCCTGTCTCTCAGGGAGATATCTGTACACTGAGTGGTGTCTCTCAGTCCCTCTCTCTCAGGGAGATATCTGTACTCTGACTGGTGTCTCTCAGTCCCTCTCTCTGAGGGAGATATCTGTACACTGAGTGGTGTCTCTCAGTCCCTCTCTCTCAGGGAGATATCTGTACACTGACTGGTGTCTCTCAGTCCCTCTCTCTCAGGGAGATATCTGTCCACTGAGTGGTGTCTCTCAGTCCCTCTCTCTCAGGGAGATATCTGTCCACTGAGTGGTGTCTCTCAGTCCCTGTCTCTCAGCAAGATATATGTACACTGACTGGTGTCTCTCAGTCCCTCTCTCTCCGGGAGATATCTGTACACTGGCTGGTGTCTCTCAGTCCCTCTCTCTCAGTGAGATATCTGTACACTGAGTGGTGTCTCACAGCCCCTGTCTCTCAGGGAGATATCTGTACACTGAGTGGTGTCTCTCAGTCCCTCTCTCTCAGGGAGATATCTGTACACTGACTGGTGTCTCTCAGTCCCTGTCTCTCAGGGAGATATCAGTACACTGAGTGGTGTCTCTCAGTCCCTCTCTCTCAGGGAGATATCTGTACACTGACTGGTGTCTCTCAGTCCCTCTCTCAGGGTGGTATCTGTACACTGAGTGGTGTCTCTCAGTCCCTGTCTCTCAGGGAGATATCTTTACACTGACTGGTGTCTCTCAGTCCCTGTCTCTCAGGGAGCTTTATGTACACTGAGTGGTGTCTGTCAGGGAGATATCTGTACACTGAGTGTTGTCTCTCAGTCCCTCTCTCTCAGGGAGATATCTGTACACTGACTGGTGTCTCTCAGCCCCTCTCTCTCAGGGAGATATCTGTGCACTGGGTGGTGTCTCACAGTCCCTCTCTCTCAGGGAGATATCTGTACACTGACTGGTGTCTCTCAGTCCCTGTCTCTCAGGGAGATATCTGTACACTGAGTGGTGTCTCTCAGTCCCTCTCTCTCAGGGAGATATCTGTACTCTGACTGGTGTCTCTCAGTCCCTGTCTCTAAGGGAGATATCTGTACACTGAGTGGTGTCTCTCAGTCCCTCTCTCTCAGGGAGATAACTGTACACTGACTGGTCTCTCTCAGTCCCTCTCTCTCAGTGAGATATCTGTCCACTGAGTGGTGTCTCTCAGTCCCTCTCTCTCAGGGAGATATCTGTACACTGAGTGGTGTCTCTCAGTCCCTGTCTCTCAGGGAGATATATGTAAACTGACTGGTGTCTCTCAGTCCCTCTCTCTCAGGGAGATATCTGTACACTGACTGGTGTCTCTCAGTCCCTCTCTCTCAGTGAGATATCTGTACACTGACTGGTGTCTCTCAGTCCCTTTCTCTCAGGGAGATATCTGTACACTGAGTGGTGTCTCACAGTCCCTCTCTCTCAGGGAGACATCTGTACACTGACTGGTGTCTCTCAGTCCCTGTCTCTCAGGGAGATATCTGTACACTGAGTGGTGTCTCTCAGTCCCTGTCTGTCAGGGAGATATATGTACACTGAGTGGTGTCTCTCAGTCCCTGTCTCTCAGGGAGATATCTGTACACTGAGTGGTGTCTCTCAGACCCTGTCTCTCAGGGCGATATCTGTACACTGACTGGTGTCTCTCAGTCCCTCTCTCTCAGGGAGATATCTGTACACTGAGTGGTGTCTCACAGTCCCTCTCTCTCAGGGAGATATCTGTACACTGACTGGTGTCTCTTAGTCCCTCTCTCTCAGGGAGATATATGTGCACTGACTGGTGTCTCTCAGTCCCGCTCTCGGGGAGGTATCTGTACACTGAGTGGTGTCTCTCAGTCCCTGTCTCTCAGGGAGATATATGTACACTGACTGGTGTCTCTCAGTCCTTGTCTCTCAGGGAGATATCTGTACACTGAGTGGTGTCTCTCAGTCCCTCTCTCTCAGGGAGACATCTGTACACTGAGTGGTGTCTCTCAGTCCCTCTCTCTCCGGGAGATATCTGTACTCTGACTGGTGTCTCTCAGTCCCTGTCTCTCAGGGAGATATCTGAGCACTGAGTGGTGTCTCTCAGTCCCTCTCTCTCAGGGAGATATCTGTACACTGACTGGTGTCTCTCAGTCCCTCTCTCTCAGGGAGGTATCTGTCCACTGAGTGGTGTCTCTCAGTCCCTGTCTCTCAGGGACATATATGTACACTAACTGGTGTCTCTCAGTCCCTCTCTCTCAGGGAGATATCTGTACACTGACTGGTGTCTCTCAGTCCCTCTCTCTCAGGGAGATATCTGAACACTGAGTGGTGTCTCACAGCCCCTGTCTCTCAGGGAGATATCTGTACACTGACTGGTGTCTCTCAGTCCCTGTCTCTCAGGGAGAAATCTGTACACTGAGTGGTGTCTCTCAGTCCCTCTCTCTCAGGGAGATATCTGTACACTGACTGGTGTCTCTCAGTCCCTGTCTCTCAGGGAGATATCTGTACACTGAGTGGTGTCTCTCAGTCCCTCTCTCTCAGGGAGATATCTGTACACTGACTGGTGTCTCTCAGTCCCTGTCTCTCAGGGAGATATCTGTACACTGAGTGGTGTCTCACAGTCCCTCTCTCTCAGGGAGATATCTGTACACTGACTGGTGTCTCTCAGTCCCTCTCTCTCAGGGAGATATCTGTACGCAGCCTGGTGTCTCTCAGCCCATCTGTCTCAGGGAGATATCTGTACACTGACTGGTGTCTCTCAGTCCCTCTCTCTCAGGGAGATATCTGTACACTGACTGGTGTCTCTCAGTCCCTGTCTCTCAGGGAGATATATGTACACTGACTGGTGTCTCACAGTCCCTCTCTCTCAGGGAGATATCTGTACACTGAGTGGTGTCTCTCAGTCCCTCTCTCTCAGGGAGATATCTGTACAATGAGTGGTGTCTCTCAGTCCCTGTCTCTCAGGGAGATATCTGTACAGTGAGTGGTGTCTCTCAGTCCCTCTCTCTCAGGGAGATATCTGTACTCTGACTGGTGTCTCTCAGTCCCTGTCTCTCAGGGAGATATCAGTACACTGAGTGGTGTCTCTCAGTCCCTCTCTCTCAGGGAGATATCTGTACACTGACTGGTGTCTCTCAGTCCCTCTCTCAGGGTGGTATCTGTACACTGAGTGGTATCTCTCAGTCCCTGTCTCTCAGGGAGATATCTGTACACTGACTGGTGTCTCTCAGTCCCTGTCTCTCAGGGAGCTTTATGTACACTGAGTGGTGTCTCTCAGGGAGATATCTGTACACTGAGTGTTGTCTCTCAGTCCCTCTCTCTCAGGGAGATATCTGTACACTGACTGGTGTCTCTCAGCCCCTCTCTCTCAGGGAGATATCTGTGCACTGAGTAGTGTCTCACAGTCCCTCTCTCTCAGGGAGATATCTGTACACTGACTGGTGTCTCTCAGTCCCTGTCTCTCAGGGAGATATCTGTACACTGAGTGGTGTCTCTCAGTCCCTCTCTCTCAGGGAGATATCTGTACTCTGACTGGTGTCTCTCAGTCCCTGTCTCTGAGGGAGATATCTGTACACTGAGTGGTGTCTCTCAGTCCCTCTCTCTCAGGGAGATATCTGTACACTGACTGGTGTCTCTCAGTCCCTCTCTCTCAGGGAGATATCTGTCCACTGAGTGGTGTCTCTCAGTCCCTCTCTCTCAGGGAGATATCTGTCCACTGAGTGGTGTCTCTCAGTCCCTGTCTCTCAGGGAGATATATGTACACTGACTGGTGTCTCTCAGTCCCTCTCTCTCAGGGAGATATCTGTACACTGGCTGGTGTCTCTCAGTCCCTCTCTCTCAGTGAGATATCTGTACACTGAGTGGTGTCTCACAGCCCCTCTCACTCAGGGAGATATCTGTACACTGAGTGGTGTCTCTCAGTCCCTCTCTCTCAGGGAGATATCTGTACACTGACTGGTATCTCTCAGTCCCTTTCTCTCAGGGAGATATCTGTACACTGAGTGGTGTCTCACAGTCCCTCTCTCTCAGGGAGACATCTGTACACTGACTGGTGTCTCTCAGTCCCTGTCTGTCAGGGAGATATCTGTACACTGAGTGGTGTCTCTCAGTCCCTGTCTGTCAGGGAGATATCTGTACACTGACTGGTGTCTCTCAGTCCCTCTCTCTCAGGGAGATATCTGTACACTGAGTGGCGTCTCTCAGTTCCTGTCTCTCAGGGAGATATCTGTACACTGAATGGTGTCTCTCAGTCCCTCTCTCTCAGGGAGATATCTGTACTCTGACTGGTGTCTCTCAGTCCCTGTCTCTCAGGGAGATATCTGTGCACTGAGTGGTGTCTCTCAGTCCCTCTCTCTCAGGGAGATATCTGTACACTGACTGGTGTCTCTCAGTCCCTCTCTCTCAGGGAGGTATCTGTCCACTGAGTGGTGTCTCTCAGTCCCTGTCTCTCAGGGACATATATGTACACTGACTGGTGTCTCTCAGTCCCTCTCTCTCAGGGATATATCTGTACACTGACTGGTGTCTCTCAGTCCCTCTCTCTCAGGGAGATATCTGTCCACTGAGTGGTGTCTCACAGCCCCTGTCTCTCAGGGAGATATCTGTACACTGACTGGTGTCTCTCAGTCCCTGTCTCTCAGGGAGAAATCTGTACACTGAGTGGTGTCTCTCAGTCCCTCTCTCTCAGGGAGATATCTGTACACTGACTGGTGTCTCTCAGTCCCTGTCTCTCAGGGAGATATCTGTACACTGAGTGGTGTCTCTCAGTCCCTCTCTCTCAGGGAGATATTTGTACAGTGACTGGTGTCTCTCAGTCCCTGTCTCTCAGGGAGATATCTGTACACTGAGTGGTGTCTCACAGTCCCTCTCTCTCAGGGAGATATCTGTACACTGACTGGTGTCTCTCAGTCCCTCTCTCTCAGGGAGATATCTGTACGCTGACTGGTGTCTCTCAGTCCCTCTCTCTCAGGGAGATATCTGTACAATGAGTGGTGTCTCTCAGTCCCTGTCTCTCAGGGAGATATCTGTACAGTGAGTGGTGTCTCTCAGTCCCTCTCTCTCAGGGAGATATCTGTACTCTGACTCGTGTCTCTCAGTCCCTGTCTCTCAGGGAGATATCAGTACACTGAGTGGTGTCTCTCAGTCCCTCTCTCTCAGGGAGATATCTGTACACTGACTGGTGTCTCTCAGTCCCTCTCTCAGGGTGGTATCTGTACACTGAGTGGTATCTCTCAGTCCCTGTCTCTCAGGGAGATATCTGTACACTGACTGGTGTCTCTCAGTCCCTGTCTCTCAGGGAGCTTTATGTACACTGAGTGGTGTCTCTCAGGGAGATATCTGTACACTGAGTGTTGTCTCTCAGCCCCTCTCTCTCAGGGAGATATCTGTGCACTGAGTAGTGTCTCACAGTCCCTCTCTCTCAGGGAGATATCTGTACACTGACTGGTGTCTCTCAGTCCCTGTCTCTCAGGGAGATATCTGTACACTGAGTGGTGTCTCTCAGTCCCTCTCTCTCAGGGAGATATCTGTACTCTGACTGGTGTCTCTCAGTCCCTGTCTCTGAGGGAGATATCTGTACACTGAGTGGTGTCTCTCAGTCCCTCTCTCTCAGGGAGATATCTGTACACTGACTGGTGTCTCTCAGTCCCTCTCTCTCAGGGAGATATCTGTCCACTGAGTGGTGTCTCTCAGTCCCTCTCTCTCAGGGAGATATCTGTCCACTGAGTGGTGTCTCTCAGTCCCTGTCTCTCAGGGAGATATATGTACACTGACTGGTGTCTCTCAGTCCCTCTCTCTCAGGGAGATATCTGTACACTGGCTGGTGTCTCTCAGTCCCTCTCTCTCAGTGAGATATCTGTACACTGAGTGGTGTCTCACAGCCCCTGTCTCTCAGGGAGATATCTGTACACTGAGTGGTGTCTCTCAGTCCCTCTCTCTCAGGGAGATATCTGTACACTGACTGGTATCTCTCAGTCCCTTTCTCTCAGGGAGATATCTGTACACTGAGTGGTGTCTCACAGTCCCTCTCTCTCAGGGAGACATCTGTACACTGACTGGTGTCTCTCAGTCCCTGTCTCTCAGGGAGATATCTGTACACTGAGTGGTGTCTCTCAGTCCCTGTCTGTCAGGGAGATATCTGTACACTGACTGGTGTCTCTCAGTCCCTCTCTCTCAGGGAGATATCTGTACACTGAGTGGCGTCTCTCAGTTCCTGTCTCTCAGGGAGATATCTGTACACTGAATGGTGTCTCTCAGTCCCTCTCTGTCAGGGAGATATCTGTACTCTGACTGGTGTCTCTCAGTCCCTGTCTCTCAGGGAGATATCTGTGCACTGAGTGGTGTCTCTCAGTCCCTCTCTCTCAGGGAGATATCTGTACACTGACTGGTGTCTCTCAGTCCCTCTCTCTCAGGGAGGTATCTGTCCACTGAGTGGTGTCTCTCAGTCCCTGTCTCTCAGGGACATATATGTACACTGACAGGTGTCTCTCAGTCCCTCTCTCTCAGGGATATATCTGTACACTGACTGGTGTCTCTCAGTCCCTCTCTCTCAAGGAGATATCTGTCCACTGAGTGGTGTCTCACAGCCCCTGTCTCTCAGGGAGATATCTGTACACTGACTGGTGTCTCTCAGTCCCTGTCTCTCAGGGAGAAATCTGTACACTGAGTAGTGTCTCTCAGTCCCTCTCTCTCAGGGAGATATCTGTACACTGACTGGTGTCTCTCAGTCCCTGTCTCTCAGGGAGATATCTGTACACTGAGTGGTGTCTCTCAGTCCCTCTCTCTCAGGGAGATATTTGTACAGTGACTGGTGTCTCTCAGTCCCTGTCTCTCAGGGAGATATCTGTACACTGAGTGGTGTCTCACAGTCCCTCTCTCTCAGGGAGATATCTGTACACTGACTGGTGTCTCTCAGTCCCTCTCTCTCAGGGAGATATCTGTACGCTGACTGGTGTCTCTCAGTCCCTCTGTCTCAGGGAGATATCTGTACACTGACTGGTGTCTCTCAGTCCCTCTCTCTCAGGGAGATATCTGTACACTGACTGGTGTCTCTCAGTCCCTGTCTCTCAGGGAGATATATGTACACTGACTGGTGTCTCTCAGTCCCTGTCTCTCAGGGAGATATCTGTACACTGAGTGGTGTCTCTCAGTCCCTCTCTCTCAGGGAGATATCTGTACAATGAGTGGTGTCTCACAGTCCCTGTCTCTCAGGGAGATATCTGTACAGTGAGTGGTGTCTCTCAGTCCCTCTCTCTCAGGGAGATATCTGTACTCTGACTGGTGTCTCTCAGTCCCTGTCTCTCAGGGAGATATCTGTACACTGAGTGGTGTCTCTCAGTCCCTCTCTCTCAGGGAGATATCTGTACACTGACTGGTGTCTCTCAGTCCCTCTCTCAGAGTGGTATCTGTACACTGAGTGGTATTTCTCAGTCCCTGTCTCTCAGGGAGATATCTGTACGCTGACTGGTATCTCTCAGTCCCTGTCTCTCAGGGAGCTTTATGTACACTGAGTGGTGTCTCTCAGGGAGATATCTGTACACTGAGTGGTGTCTCTCAGTCCCTCTCTCTCAGGGAGATATCTGTACACTGACTGGTGTCTCTCAGTCCCTGTCTCTCAGGGAGATATCTGTACATTGAGTGGTGTCTCACAGTCCCTCTCTCTCAGGGAGATATCTGTACACTGACTGGTGTCTCTCAGTCCCTCTCTCTCAGGGAGATATCTGTACGCTGACTGGTGTCTCTCAGTCCCTCTGTCTCAGGGAGATATCTGTACACTGACTGGTGTCTCTCAGTCCCTCTCTCTCAGGGAGATATCTGTACACTGACTGGTGTCTCTCAGTCCCTGTCTCTCAGGGAGATATATGTACACTGACTGGTGTCTCTCAGTCCCTGTCTCTCAGGGAGATATCTGTACACTGAGTGGTGTCTCTCAGTCCCTCTCTCTCAGGGAGATATCTGTACAATGAGTGGTGTCTCTCAGTCCCTGTCTCTCAGGGAGATATCTGTACAGTGAGTGGTGTCTCTCAGTCCCTCTCTCTCAGGGAGATATCTGTACTCTGACTGGTGTCTCTCAGTCCCTGTCTCTCAGGGAGATATCAGTACACTGAGTGGTGTCTCTCAGTCCCTCTCTCTCAGGGAGATATCTGTACACTGACTGGTGTCTCTCAGTCCCTCTCTCAGGGTGGTATCTGTACACTGAGTGGTATCTCTCAGTCCCTGTCTCTCAGGGAGATATCTGTACACTGACTGGTATCTCTCAGTCCCTGTCTCTCAGGGAGCTTTATGTACACTGAGTGGTGTCTCTCAGGGAGATATCTGTACACTGAGTGTTGTCTCTCAGTCCCTCTCTCTCAGGGAGATAACTGTACACTGACTGGTGTCTCTCAGCCCCTCTCTCTCAGGGAGCTATCTGTGCACTGAGTGGTGTCTCACAGTCCCTCTCTCTCAGGGAGATATCTGTACACTGACTGGTGTCTCTCAGCCCCTCTCTCTCAGGGAGATATCTGTGCACTGAGTGGTGTCTCTCAGTCCCTGTCTCTCAGGGAGATATCTGTACACTGAGTGGTGTCTCACAGCCCCTGTCTCTCAGGGAGATATCTGTACACTGAGTGGTGTGTCTCAGTCCCTCTCTCTCGGGGAGATATCTGTACACTGACTGGTGTCTCTCAGTCCCTTTCTCTCAGGGAGATATCTGTACACTGAGTTGTGTCTCACAGTCCCTCTCTCTCAGGGAGACATCTGTACACTGACTGGTGTCTCTCAGTCCCTGTCTCTCAGGGAGATATCTGTACACTGAGTGGTGTCTCTCAGTCCCTGTCTGTCAGGGAGATATCTGTACACTGAGTGGTGTCTCTCAGTCCCTCTCTCTCAGGGAGATATCTGTACACTGACTGGTGTCTCTCAGTCCCTGTCTCTCAGGGAGATATATGTACACTGACTGGTGTCTCTCAGTCCCTCTCTCGGGGAGGTATCTGTACACTGAGTGGTGTCTCTCAGTCCCTGTCTCTCAGGGAGATATATGTACACTGACTGGTGTCTCTCAGTCCTTGTCTCTAAGGGAGATATCTGTACACTGAGTGGTGTCTCTCAGTCCCTCTCTCTCAGGGAGATATCTGTACACTGAGTGGCGTCTCTCAGTTCCTGTCTCTCAGGGAGATATCTGTACACTGAATGGTGTCTCTCAGTCCCTCTCTCTCAGGGAGATATCTGTACTCTGACTGGTGTCTCTCAGTCCCTGTCTCTCAGGGAGATATCCGTGCACTGAGTGGTGTCTCTCAGTCCCTCTCTCTCAGGGAGATATCTGTACACTGACTGGTGTCTCTTAGTCCCTCTCTCTCAGGGAGGTATCTGTCCACTGAATGGTGTCTCTCAGTCCCTGTCTCTCAGGGACATATATGTACACTGACTGGTGTCTCTCAGTCCCTCTCTCTCAGGGAGATATCTGTACACTGACTGGTGTCTCTCAGTCCCTCTCTCTCAGGGAGATATCTGTACACTGAGTGGTGTCTCACAGCCCCTGTCTCTCAGGGAGATATCTGTACACTGACTGGAGTCTCTCAGTCCCTGTCTCTCAGGGAGAAATCTGTACACTGAGTGGTGTCTCTCAGTCCCTGTCTCTCAGGGAGATATCTGTACACTGAGTGGTGTCTCTCAGTCCCTCTCTCTCAGGGAGATATCTGTACACTGACTGGTGTCTCTCAGTCCCTGTCTCTCAGGGAGATATCTGTACACTGAGTGGTGTCTCTCAGTCCCTCTCTCTCAGGGAGATATCTGTACACTGACTGGTGTCTCACAGCCCCTGTCTCTCAGGGAGATATCTGTACACTGTCTGGTGTCTCCAAATCCTTGTCTGTCAGGGAGATATCTATACACTGAGTGGTGTCTCTCAGTCCCTGTCTCTCAGGGAGCTTTATGTACACTGAGTTGTGTCTCTCAGGGAGATATCTGTACACTGACTGGTGTCTCTCAGTCCCTGTCTCTCAGGGAGATATCTGTGCACTGAGTGGTGTCTCTCAGTCCCTCTCTCTCAGGGAGATATCTGTACACTGACTGGTGTCTCTCAGTCCCTTTCTCTCAGGGAGATATCTGTACACTGACTGGTGTCTCACGGTCCCTCTCTCTCAGAGAGATATCTGTACACTGACTGGTGTCTCTCAGTCCCTGTCTCTCAGGGAGATATCTGTACACTGAGTGGTGTCTCTCAGTCCCTCTCTCTCAGGGAGATATCTGTACACTGATTGTTGTCGCTCAGTCCCTGTCTCTCAGGGAGATATATGTACACTGACTGGTGTCTCTCAGTCCCTCTCTTTCAGGGAGGGATCTGTACACTGACTGGTGTCTCTCAGTCCCTGTCTCTCAGGGAGATATATGTTCACTGACTGGTGTCTCTCAGTCCCTGTCTCTCAGGGAGATATCTGTACACTGAGTGGTGTCTCAGAGACCCTCTCTCTCAGGGAGATATCTGAACACTGAGTGGTGTCTCTCAGTCCCTGTGTCTCAGGGAGATATATGTACACTGACTGGTGTCTCTCAGTCCCTCTCTCTCAGGGAGGTATCTGTACACTGAGTGCTGTCTCTCAGTCCCTGTCTCTCAGTGAGATATAAGTACACTGACTGGTGTCTCTCAGTCCCTCTCTCTCAGGGAGATATCTGTACACTGACTGGTGTCTCTCAGTCCCTCTCTCTCAGGGAGATATCTGTACACTGAGTGGTGTCTCACAGCCCCTGTCTCTCAGGGAGATATCTGTACACTGACTGGTGTCTCTCAGTCCCTGTCTGTCAGGGAGATATCTGTACACTGAGTGGTGTCTCTCAGTCCCTCTCTCTCAGGGAGATATCTGTACACTGACTGGTGTCTCTCAGTCCCTCTCTCTCAGGGAGATATCTGTACACTGAGTGGTGTCTCTCAGTCCCTGTCTCTCAGGGAGATATCTGTACACTGACTGGTGTCTCTCAGTCCCTGTCTCTCAGGGAGATATATGTACACTTACTGGTGTCTCTCAGTCCCTCTCTCTCAGGGAGGTTTCTGTACACTGAGTGGTGTCTCTCAGTCCCTGTCTCTCAGGGAGATATCTGTACACTGAGTGCTGTCTCTCAGTCCCTGTCTCTCAGGGAGATATCTGTACACTGAGTGGTGTCTCTCAGTACCTCTCTCTCAGGGAGATATCTGTACACTGACTGGTGTCTCTTAGTCCCTCTCTCTCAGGGAGATATCTGTACACTGACTGGTGTCTCTCAGGCCCTCTCTCTCAGGGAGATATCTGTACACTGACTGGTGTCTCATGGTCCCTCTCTCTCAGAGAGATATCTGTACACTGACTGGTGTCTCTCAGTCCCTCTCTCTCAGGGAGATATCTGTACACTGAGTGGTGTCTCTCAGTCCCTCTCTCTCAGGGAGATATCTGTACACTGAGTGGTGTCTCTCAGTCCCTGTCTCTCAGGGAGATATATGTACACTGACTGGTGTCTCTCAGTCCCTCTCTCTCAGGGAGGGATCTGTACACTGACTGGTGTCTTCAGTCCCTGTCTCTCAGGGAGATATCTGTACACTGAGTGGTGTCTCAGAGACCCTCTCTCTCAGAGAGATATCTGAACACTGAGTGGTGTCTCTCAGTCCCTGGGTCTCAGGGAGATATATGTTCACTGACTGGTGTCTCTCAGTCCCTCTCTCTCAGGGAGGTATCTGTACACTGAGTGCTGTCTCTCAGTCCCTGTCTCTCAGGGAGATATATGTACACTGGCTGGTGTCTCTCAGTCCCTCTCTCTCAGGGAGATATCTGTCCACTGACTGGTGTCTCTCAGTCCCTCTCTCTCAGGGAGATATCTGTACACTGAGTGGTGTCTCACAGCCCCTGTCTCTCAGGGAGATATCTGTACACTGACTGGTGTCTCTCAGTCCCTGTCTCTCAGGGAGATATCTGTACACTGAGTGGTGTCTCTCAGTACCTCTCTCTCAGGGAGATATCTGTACACTGACTGGTGTCTCTCAGTCCCTGTCTCTCAGGGAGATATCTGTACACTGACTGGTGTCTCTCAGTCCCTCTCTCTCAGGGAGATATCTGTACACTGACTGGTGTCTCACAGTCCCTCTCTCTCAGAGAGATATCTGTACACTGATTGGTGTCTCTCAGTCCCTTTCTCTCAGGGAGATATCTGTACACTGAGTGGTGTCTCTCAGTCCCTCTCTCTCAAGGAGATATCTGTACATTGAGTGGTGTCTCTCAGTCCCTGTCTCTCAGGGAGATATATGTACACTGACTGGTGTCTCTCAGTCCCTCTCTCTCAGGGAGATATCTGTACACTGACTGGTGTCTCTCAGTCCCTCTCTCTCAGGGAGATATCTGTACACTGACTGGTGTCTCTCAGGCCCTCTCTCTCAGGGAGATATCTGTACACTGACTGGTGTCTCACAGTCCCTCTCTCTCAGAGAGATATCTGTACACTGACTGGTGTCTCTCAGTCCCTCTCTCTCAGGGAGAATTCTGTACACTGAGTGGTGTCTCTCAGTCCCTCTCTCTCAGGGAGATATCTGTACACTGAGTGGTGTCTCTCAGTCCCTGTCTCTCAGGGAGATATATGTACACTGACTGGTGTCTCTCAGTCCCTCTCTCTCAGGGAGGGATCTGTACACTGACTGGTGTCTCTCAGTCCCTGTCTCTCAGGGAGATATCTGTACACTGAGTGGTGTCTCAGAGAACCTCTCTCTCAGGGAGATATCTGAACACTGAGTGGTGTCTCTCTGACCCTGTGTCTCAGGGAGATATATGTACACTGACTGGTGTCTCTCAGTCCCTCTCTCTCAGGGAGGTATCTGTACACTGAGTGCTGTCTCTCAGTCCCTGTCTCTCAGGGAGATATATGTACACTGACTGGTGTCTCTCAGTCCCTCTCTCTCAGGGAGATATCTGTACATTGACTGGTGTCTCTCAGTCCCTCTCTCTCAGGGAGATATCTGTACACTGAGTGGTGTCTCACAGCCCCTGTCTCTCAGGGAGATATCTGTACACTGACTGGTGTCTCTCAGTCCCTGTCTGTCAGGGAGATATCTAGACACTGAGTGGTGTCTCTCAGTCCCTCTCTCTCAGGGAGATATCTGTACACTGACTGGTGTCTCTCAGTCCCTCTCTCTCAGGGAGATATCTGTACACTGACTGGTGTCTCTCAGTCCCTCTCTCTCAGGGAGATATCTGTACACTGACTGGTGTCTCTCAGTCCCTGTCTCTCAGGGAGATATATGTACCCTTACTGGTGTCTCTCAGTCCCTCTCTCTCAGGGAGGTATCTGTACACTGAGTGGTGTCTCTCAGTCCCTGTCTCTCAGGGAGATATATGTACACTGACTGGTGTCTCTCAGTCCCTCTCTCTCAGGGAGATATCTGTACACTGAGTGGTGTCTCTCAGTCCCTCTCTCTCAGGGAGATATCTGTACACTGAGTGGTGTCTCTCAGTCCCTGTCTCTCAGGGAGATATCTGTACACTGAGTGCTGTCTCTCAGTCCCTGTCTCTCAGGGAGATATCTGTACACTGAGTGGTGTCTCTCAGTACCTCTCTCTCAGGGAGATATCTGTACACTGACTGGTGTCTCTCAGTCCCTCTCTCTCAGGGAGATATCTGTACACTGACTGGTGTCTCTCAGGCCCTCTCTCTCAGGGAGATATCTGTACACTGACTGGTGTCTCACGGTCCCTCTCTCTCAGAGAGATATCTGTACACTGACTGGTGTCTCTCAGTCCCTCTCTCTCAGGGAGATATCTGTACACTGAGTGGTGTCTCTCAGTCCCTCTCTCTCAGGGAGATATCTGTACACTGAGTGGTGTCTCTCAGTCCCTGTCTCTCAGGGAGATATATGTACACTGACTGGTGTCTCTCAGTCCCTCTCTCTCAGGGAGGGATCTGTACACTGACTGGTGTCTCTCAGTCCCTGTCTCTCAGGGAGATATCTGTACACTGAGTGGTGTCTCAGAGACCCTCTCTCTCAGGGAGATATCTGAACACTGAGTGGTGTCTCTCAGTCCCTGTGTCTCAGGGAGATATATGTTCACTGACTGGTGTCTCTCAGTCCCTCTCTCTCAGGGAGGTATCTGTACACTGAGTGCCGTCTCTCAGTCCCTGTCTCTCAGGGAGATATATGTACACTGACTGGTGTCTCTCAGTCCCTCTCTCTCAGGGAGATATCTGTACACTGACTGGTGTCTCTCAGTCCCTCTCTCTCAGGGAGATATCTGTACACTGAGTGGTGTCTCACAGCCCCTGTCTCTCAGGGAGATATCTGTACACTGACTGGTGTCTCTCAGTCCCTGTCTGTCAGGGAGATATCTATACACTGAGTGGTGTCTCTCAGTCCCTCTCTCTCAGGGAGATATCTGTACACTGACTGGTGTCTCTCAGTCCCTCTCTCTCAGGGAGATATCTGTACACTGAGTGGTTTCTCTCAGTCCCTGTCTCTCAGGGAGATATCTGTACACTGACTGGTGTCTCTCAGTCCCTGTCTCTCAGGGAGATATCTGTACACTGACTGGTGTCTCTCAGTCCCTCTCTCTCAGGGAGATATCTGTACACTGACTGGTGTCTCACAGTCCCTCTCTCTCAGAGAGATATCTGTACACTGATTGGTGTCTCTCAGTCCCTTTCTCTCAGGGAGATATCTGTACACTGAGTGGTGTCTCTCAGTCCCTCTCTCTCAAGGAGATATCTGTACATTGAGTGGTGTCTCTCAGTCCCTGTCTCTCAGGGAGATATATGTACACTGACTGGTGTCTCTCAGTCCCTCTCTCTCAGGGAGATATCTGTACACTGACTGGTGTCTCTCAGTCCCTCTCTCTCAGGGAGATATCTGTACACTGACTGGTGTCTCTCAGTCCCTCTCTCTCAGGGAGATATCTGTACACTGACTGGTGTCTCTCAGGCCCTCTCTCTCAGGGAGATATCTGTACACTGACTGGTGTCTCACAGTCCCTCTCTCTCAGAGAGATATCTGTACACTGACTGGTGTCTCTCAGTCCCTCTCTCTCAGGGAGATATCTGTACACTGAGTGGTGTCTCTCAGTCCCTCTCTCTCAGGGAGATATCTGTACACTGAGTGGTGTCTCTCAGTCCCTGTCTCTCAGGGAGATATATGTACACTGACTGGTGTCTCTCAGTCCCTCTCTCTCAGGGAGGGATCTGTACACTGACTGGTGTCTCTCAGTCCCTGTCTCTCAGGGAGATATCTGTACACTGAGTGGTGTCTCAGAGACCCTCTCTCTCAGGGAGATATCTGAACAATGAGTGGTGTCTCTCAGTCCCTGTGTCTCAGGGAGATATATGTACACTGACTGGTGTCTCTCAGTCCCTCTCTCTCAGGGAGGTATCTGTACACTGAGTGCTGTCTCAGTCCCTGTCTCTCAGGGAGATATATGTACACTGACTGGTGTCTCTCAGTCCCTCTCTCTCAGGGAGGTATCTGTACACTGAGTGGTGTCTCTCAGTCCCTCTCTCTCAGGGAGATATATGTACACTGACTGGTGTCTCTCAGTCCCTGTCTCTCAGGGAGATATCTGTACACTGACTGGTGTCTCTCAGTCCCTCTCTCTCAGGGAGATATCTGTACACTGACTGGTGTCTCACAGTCCCTCTCTCTCAGAGAGATATCTGTACACTGATTGGTGTCTCTCAGTCCCTTTCTCTCAGAGAGATATCTGTACACTGAGTGGTGTCTCTCAGTCCATCTCTCTCAGGGAGATATCTGTACACTGAGTGGTGTCTCTCAGTCCCTGTCTCTCAGGGAGATATATGTACACTGACTGGTGTCTCTCAGTCCCTCTCTCTCAGGGAGGGATCTGTACACTGACTGGTGTCTCTCAGTCCCTGTCTCTCAGGGAGATATCTGTACACTGAGTGGTGTCTCAGAGACCCTCTCTCTCAGGGAGATATCTGAACACTGAGTGGTGTCTCTCAGACCCTGTGTCTCAGGGAGATATATGTACACTGACTGGTGTCTCTCAGTCCCTCTCTCTCAGGGAGGTATCTGTACACTGAGTGCTGTCTCTCAGTCCCTGTCTCTCAGGGAGATATATGTACACTGACTGGTGTCTCTCAGTCCCTCTCTCTCAGGGAGATATCTGTACATTGACTGGTGTCTCTCAGTCCCTCTCTCTCAGGGAGATAGCTGTACACTGAGTGGTATCACACAGCCCCTGTCTCTCAGGGAGATATCTGTACACTGACTGGTGTCTCTCAGTCCCTGTCTGTCAGGGAGATATCTAGACACTGAGTGGTGTCTCTCAGTCCCTCTCTCTCAGGGAGATATCTGTACACTGACTGGTGTCTCTCAGTCCCTCTCTCTCAGGGAGATATCTGTACACTGACTGGTGTCTCTCAGTCCCTCTCTCTCAGGGAGATATCTGTACACTGACTGGTGTCTCTCAGTCCCTGTCTCTCAGGGAGATATATGTACCCTTACTGGTGTCTCTCAGTCCCTCTCTCTCAGGGAGGTATCTGTACACTGAGTGGTGTCTCTCAGTCCCTGTCTCTCAGGGAGATATATGTACACTGACTGGTGTCTCTCAGTCCCTCTCTCTCAGGGGGATATCTGTACACTGAGTGGTGTCTCTCAGTCCCTCTCTCTCAGGGAGATATCTGTACACTGAGTGGTGTCTCTCAGTCCCTGTCTCTCAGGGAGATATCTGTACACTGAGTGCTGTCTCTCAGTCCCTGTCTCTCAGGGAGATATCTGTACACTGAGTGGTGTCTCTCAGTACCTCTCTCTCAGGGAGATATCTGTACACTGACTGGTGTCTCTCAGTCCCTCTCTCTCAGGGAGATATCTGTACACTGACTGGTGTCTCTCAGTCCCTCTCTCTCAGGGAGATATCTGTACACTGACTGGTGTCTCACGGTCCCTCTCTCTCAGAGAGATATCTGTACACTGACTGGTGTCTCTCAGTCCCTCTCTCTCAGGGAGATATCTGTACACTGAGTGGTGTCTCTCAGTCCCTCTCTCTCAGGGAGATATCTGTACACTGAGTGGTGTCTCTCAGTCCCTGTCTCTCAGGGAGATATATGTACACTGACTGGTGTCTCTCAGTCCCTCTCTCTCAGGGAGGGATCTGTACACTGACTGGTGTCTCTCAGTCCCTGTCTCTCAGGGAGATATCTGTACACTGAGTGGTGTCTCAGAGACCCTCTCTCTCAGGGAGGTATCTGTACACTGAGTGCCGTCTCTCAGTCCCTGTCTCTCAGGGAGATATATGTACACTGACTGGTGTCTCTCAGTCCCTCTCTCTCAGGGAGGTATCTGTACACTGAGTGCCGTCTCTCAGTCCCTGTCTCTCAGGGAGATATATGTACACTGACTGGTGTCTCTCAGTCCCTCTCTCTCAGGGAGATATCTGTACACTGACTGGTGTCTCTCAGTCCCTCTCTCTCAGGGAGATATCTGTACACTGAGTGGTGTCTCACAGCCCCTGTCTCTCAGGGAGATATCTGTACACTGACTGGTGTCTCTCAGTCCCTGTCTGTCAGGGAGATATCTATACACTGAGTGGTGTCTCTCAGTCCCTCTCTCTCAGGGAGATATCTGTACACTGACTGGTGTCTCTCAGTGCCTCTCTCTCAGGGAGATATCTGTACACTGAGTGGTTTCTCTCAGTCCCTGTCTCTCAGGGAGATATCTGTACACTGACTGGTGTCTCTCAGTCCCTGTCTCTCAGGGAGATATCTGTACACTGACTGGTGTCTCTCAGTCCCTCTCTCTCAGGGAGATATCTGTACACTGACTGGTGTCTCACAGTCCCTCTCTCTCAGAGAGATATCTGTACACTGATTGGTGTCTCTCAGTCCCTGTCTCTCAGGGAGATATCTGTACACTGAGTGGTGTCTCAGAGACCCTCTCTCTCAGGGAGATATCTGAACAATGAGTGGTGTCTCTCAGTCCCTGTGTCTCAGGGAGATATATGTACACTGACTGGTGTCTCTCAGTCCCTCTCTCTCAGGGAGGTATCTGTACACTGAGTGCTGTCTCAGTCCCTGTCTCTCAGGGAGATATATGTACACTGACTGGTGTCTCTCAGTCCCTCTCTCTCAGGGAGGTATCTGTACACTGAGTGGTGTCTCTCAGTCCCTCTCTCTCAGGGAGATATATGTACACTGACTGGTGTCTCTCAGTCCCTGTCTCTCAGGGAGATATCTGTACACTGACTGGTGTCTCTCAGTCCCTCTCTCTCAGGGAGATATCTGTACACTGACTGGTGTCTCACAGTCCCTCTCTCTCAGAGAGATATCTGTACACTGATTGGTGTCTCTCAGTCCCTTTCTCTCAGAGAGATATCTGTACACTGAGTGGTGTCTCTCAGTCCATCTCTCTCAGGGAGATATCTGTACACTGAGTGGTGTCTCTCAGTCCCTGTCTCTCAGGGAGATATATGTACACTGACTGGTGTCTCTCAGTCCCTCTCTCTCAGGGAGGGATCTGTACACTGACTGGTGTCTCTCAGTCCCTGTCTCTCAGGGAGATATCTGTACACTGAGTGGTGTCTCAGAGACCCTCTCTCTCAGGGAGATATCTGAACACTGAGTGGTGTCTCTCAGACCCTGTGTCTCAGGGAGATATATGTACACTGACTGGTGTCTCTCAGTCCCTCTCTCTCAGGGAGGTATCTGTACACTGAGTGCTGTCTCTCAGTCCCTGTCTCTCAGGGAGATATATGTACACTGACTGGTGTCTCTCAGTCCCTCTCTCTCAGGGAGATATCTGTACATTGACTGGTGTCTCTCAGTCCCTCTCTCTCAGGGAGATAGCTGTACACTGAGTGGTATCACACAGCCCCTGTCTCTCAGGGAGATATCTGTACACTGACTGGTGTCTCTCAGTCCCTGTCTGTCAGGGAGATATCTAGACACTGAGTGGTGTCTCTCAGTCCCTCTCTCTCAGGGAGATATCTGTACACTGACTGGTGTCTCTCAGTCCCTCTCTCTCAGGGAGATATCTGTACACTGACTGGTGTCTCTCAGTCCCTCTCTCTCAGGGAGATATCTGTACACTGACTGGTGTCTCTCAGTCCCTGTCTCTCAGGGAGATATATGTACCCTTACTGGTGTCTCTCAGTCCCTCTCTCTCAGGGAGGTATCTGTACACTGAGTGGTGTCTCTCAGTCCCTGTCTCTCAGGGAGATATATGTACACTGACTGGTGTCTCTCAGTCCCTCTCTCTCAGGGGGATATCTGTACACTGAGTGGTGTCTCTCAGTCCCTCTCTCTCAGGGAGATATCTGTACACTGAGTGGTGTCTCTCAGTCCCTGTCTCTCAGGGAGATATCTGTACACTGAGTGCTGTCTCTCAGTCCCTGTCTCTCAGGGAGATATCTGTACACTGAGTGGTGTCTCTCAGTACCTCTCTCTCAGGGAGATATCTGTACACTGACTGGTGTCTCTCAGTCCCTCTCTCTCAGGGAGATATCTGTACACTGACTGGTGTCTCTCAGTCCCTCTCTCTCAGGGAGATATCTGTACACTGACTGGTGTCTCACGGTCCCTCTCTCTCAGAGAGATATCTGTACACTGACTGGTGTCTCTCAGTCCCTCTCTCTCAGGGAGATATCTGTACACTGAGTGGTGTCTCTCAGTCCCTCTCTCTCAGGGAGATATCTGTACACTGAGTGGTGTCTCTCAGTCCCTGTCTCTCAGGGAGATATATGTACACTGACTGGTGTCTCTCAGTCCCTCTCTCTCAGGGAGGGATCTGTACACTGACTGGTGTCTCTCAGTCCCTGTCTCTCAGGGAGATATCTGTACACTGAGTGGTGTCTCAGAGACCCTCTCTCTCAGGGAGGTATCTGTACACTGAGTGCCGTCTCTCAGTCCCTGTCTCTCAGGGAGATATATGTACACTGACTGGTGTCTCTCAGTCCCTCTCTCTCAGGGAGGTATCTGTACACTGAGTGCCGTCTCTCAGTCCCTGTCTCTCAGGGAGATATATGTACACTGACTGGTGTCTCTCAGTCCCTCTCTCTCAGGGAGATATCTGTACACTGACTGGTGTCTCTCAGTCCCTCTCTCTCAGGGAGATATCTGTACACTGAGTGGTGTCTCACAGCCCCTGTCTCTCAGGGAGATATCTGTACACTGACTGGTGTCTCTCAGTCCCTGTCTGTCAGGGAGATATCTATACACTGAGTGGTGTCTCTCAGTCCCTCTCTCTCAGGGAGATATCTGTACACTGACTGGTGTCTCTCAGTGCCTCTCTCTCAGGGAGATATCTGTACACTGAGTGGTTTCTCTCAGTCCCTGTCTCTCAGGGAGATATCTGTACACTGACTGGTGTCTCTCAGTCCCTGTCTCTCAGGGAGATATCTGTACACTGACTGGTGTCTCTCAGTCCCTCTCTCTCAGGGAGATATCTGTACACTGACTGGTGTCTCACAGTCCCTCTCTCTCAGAGAGATATCTGTACACTGATTGGTGTCTCTCAGTCCCTTTCTCTCAGGGAGATATCTGTACACTGAGTGGTGTCTCTCAGTCCCTCTCTCTCAAGGAGATATCTGTACATTGAGTGGTGTCTCTCAGTCCCTGTCTCTCAGGGAGATATATGTACACTGACTGGTGTCTCTCAGTCCCTCTCTCTCAGGGAGATATCTGTACACTGACTGGTGTCTCTCAGTCCCTCTCTCTCAGGGAGATATCTGTACACTGACTGGTGTCTCTCAGTCCCTCTCTCTCAGGGAGATATCTGTATACTGACTGGTGTCTCTCAGGCCCTCTCTCTCAGGGAGATATCTGTACACTGACTGGTGTCTCACAGTCCCTCTCTCTCAGAGAGATATCTGTACACTGACTGGTGTCTCTCAGTCCCTGTGTCTCAGGGAGATATATGTACACTGACTGGTGTCTCTCAGTCCCTCTCTCTCAGGGAGGGATCTGTACACTGACTGGTGTCTCTCAGTCCCTGTCTCTCAGGGAGATATCTGTACACTGAGTGGTGTCTCAGAGACCCTCTCTCTCAGGGAGATATCTGAACACCGAGTGGTGTCTCTCAGTCCCTGTGTCTCAGGGAGATATATGTACACTGAGTGGTGTCTCTCAGTCCCTCTCTCTCAGGGAGGTATCTTTACACTGAGTGCTGTCTCTCAGTCCCTGTCTCTCAGGGAGATATATGTACACTGACTGGTGTCTCTCAGTCCCTCTCTCTCAGGGAGGTATCTGTACACTGAGTGGTGTCTCTCAGTCCCTCTCTCTCAGGGAGATATATGTACACTGACTGGTGCCTCTCAGTCCCTCTCTCTCAGGGAGGTATCTGTACACTGAGTGGTGTCTCTCAGTCCCTGTCTCTCAGGCAGATATATGTACACTGACTGGTGTCTCTCAGTCCCTCTCTCTCAGGGAGATATCTGTACACTGAGTGGTGTCTCTCAGTCCCTCTCTCTCAGGGATATATCTGTACACTGAGTGCTGTCTCACAGCCCCTGTCTCTCAGGGAGATATCTGTACACTGACTGGTGTCTCTCAGTCCCTGTCTCTCAGGGAGATATCTGTACACTGAGTGGTGTCTCACAGTCCCTCTCTCTCAGGGAGATATCTGTACACTGACTGGTGTCTCTCAGTCCCTGTCTGTCAGGGAGATATCTATACACTGAGTGGTGTCTCTCAGTCCCTCTCTCTCAGGGAGATATCTGTACACTGACTGGTGTCTCTCAGTCCCTCTCTCTCAGGGAGATATCTGTACACTGAGTGGTTTCTCTCAGTCCCTGTCTCTCAGGGAGATATCTGTACACTGACTGGTGTCTCTCAGTCCCTGTCTCTCAGGGAGATATCTGTACACTGACTGGTGTCTCTCAGTCCCTCTCTCTCAGGGAGATATCTGTACACTGACTGGTGTCTCACAGTCCCTCTCTCTCAGAGAGATATCTGTACACTGATTGGTGTCTCTCAGTCCCTTTCTCTCAGGGAGATATCTGTACACTGAGTGGTGTCTCTCAGTCCCTCTCTCTCAAGGAGATATCTGTACATTGAGTGGTGTCTCTCAGTCCCTGTCTCTCAGGGAGATATATGTACACTGACTGGTGTCTCTCAGTCCCTCTCTCTCAGGGAGATATCTGTACACTGACTGGTGTCTCTCAGTCCCTCTCTCTCAGGGAGATATCTGTACACTGACTGGTGTCTCTCAGTCCCTCTCTCTCAGGGAGATATCTGTACACTGACTGGTGTCTCTCAGGCCCTCTCTCTCAGGGAGATATCTGTACACTGACTGGTGTCTCACAGTCCCTCTCTCTCAGAGAGATATCTGTACACTGACTGGTGTCTCTCAGTCCCTCTCTCTCAGGGAGATATCTGTACACTGAGTGGTGTCTCTCAGTCCCTCTCTCTCAGGGAGATATCTGTACACTGAGTGGTGTCTCTCAGTCCCTGTCTCTCAGGGAGATATATGTACACTGACTGGTGTCTCTCAGTCCCTCTCTCTCAGGGAGGGATCTGTACACTGACTGGTGTCTCTCAGTCCCTGTCTCTCAGGGAGATATCTGTACACTGAGTGGTGTCTCAGAGACCCTCTCTCTCAGGGAGATATCTGAACAATGAGTGGTGTCTCTCAGTCCCTGTGTCTCAGGGAGATATATGTACACTGACTGGTGTCTCTCAGTCCCTCTCTCTCAGGGAGGTATCTGTACACTGAGTGCTGTCTCAGTCCCTGTCTCTCAGGGAGATATATGTACACTGACTGGTGTCTCTCAGTCCCTCTCTCTCAGGGAGGTATCTGTACACTGAGTGGTGTCTCTCAGTCCCTCTCTCTCAGGGAGATATATGTACACTGACTGGTGTCTCTCAGTCCCTGTCTCTCAGGGAGATATCTGTACACTGACTGGTGTCTCTCAGTCCCTCTCTCTCAGGGAGATATCTGTACACTGACTGGTGTCTCACAGTCCCTCTCTCTCAGAGAGATATCTGTACACTGATTGGTGTCTCTCAGTCCCTTTCTCTCAGAGAGATATCTGTACACTGAGTGGTGTCTCTCAGTCCATCTCTCTCAGGGAGATATCTGTACACTGAGTGGTGTCTCTCAGTCCCTGTCTCTCAGGGAGATATATGTACACTGACTGGTGTCTCTCAGTCCCTCTCTCTCAGGGAGGGATCTGTACACTGACTGGTGTCTCTCAGTCCCTGTCTCTCAGGGAGATATCTGTACACTGAGTGGTGTCTCAGAGACCCTCTCTCTCAGGGAGATATCTGAACACTGAGTGGTGTCTCTCAGACCCTGTGTCTCAGGGAGATATATGTACACTGACTGGTGTCTCTCAGTCCCTCTCTCTCAGGGAGGTATCTGTACACTGAGTGCTGTCTCTCAGTCCCTGTCTCTCAGGGAGATATATGTACACTGACTGGTGTCTCTCAGTCCCTCTCTCTCAGGGAGATATCTGTACATTGACTGGTGTCTCTCAGTCCCTCTCTCTCAGGGAGATAGCTGTACACTGAGTGGTATCACACAGCCACTGTCTCTCAGGGAGATATCTGTACACTGACTGGTGTCTCTCAGTCCCTGTCTGTCAGGGAGATATCTAGACACTGAGTGGTGTCTCTCAGTCCCTCTCTCTCAGGGAGATATCTGTACACTGACTGGTGTCTCTCAGTCCCTCTCTCTCAGGGAGATATCTGTACACTGACTGGTGTCTCTCAGTCCCTCTCTCTCAGGGAGATATCTGTACACTGACTGGTGTCTCTCAGTCCCTGTCTCTCAGGGAGATATATGTACCCTTACTGGTGTCTCTCAGTCCCTCTCTCTCAGGGAGGTATCTGTACACTGAGTGGTGTCTCTCAGTCCCTGTCTCTCAGGGAGATATATGTACACTGACTGGTGTCTCTCAGTCCCTCTCTCTCAGGGAGATATCTGTACACTGAGTGGTGTCTCTCAGTCCCTCTCTCTCAGGGAGATATCTGTACACTGAGTGGTGTCTCTCAGTCCCTGTCTCTCAGGGAGATATCTGTACACTGAGTGCTGTCTCTCAGTCCCTGTCTCTCAGGGAGATATCTGTACACTGAGTGGTGTCTCTCAGTACCTCTCTCTCAGGGAGATATCTGTACACTGACTGGTGTCTCTCAGTCCCTCTCTCTCAGGGAGATATCTGTACACTGACTGGTGTCTCTCAGTCCCTCTCTCTCAGGGAGATATCTGTACACTGACTGGTGTCTCACGGTCCCTCTCTCTCAGAGAGATATCTGTACACTGACTGGTGTCTCTCAGTCCCTCTCTCTCAGGGAGATATCTGTACACTGAGTGGTGTCTCTCAGTCCCTCTCTCTCAGGGAGATATCTGTACACTGAGTGGTGTCTCTCAGTCCCTGTCTCTCAGGGAGATATATGTACACTGACTGGTGTCTCTCAGTCCCTCTCTCTCAGGGAGGGATCTGTACACTGACTGGTGTCTCTCAGTCCCTGTCTCTCAGGGAGATATCTGTACACTGAGTGGTGTCTCAGAGACCCTCTCTCTCAGGGAGGCATCTGTACACTGAGTGCCGTCTCTCAGTCCCTGTCTCTCAGGGAGATATATGTACACTGACTGGTGTCTCTCAGTCCCTCTCTCTCAGGGAGGTATCTGTACACTGAGTGCCGTCTCTCAGTCCCTGTCTCTCAGGGAGATATATGTACACTGACTGGTGTCTCTCAGTCCCTCTCTCTCAGGGAGATATCTGTACACTGACTGGTGTCTCTCAGTCCCTCTCTCTCAGGGAGATATCTGTACACTGAGTGGTGTCTCACAGCCCCTGTCTCTCAGGGAGATATCTGTACACTGACTGGTGTCTCTCAGTCCCTGTCTGTCAGGGAGATATCTATACACTGAGTGGTGTCTCTCAGTCCCTCTCTCTCAGGGAGATATCTGTACACTGACTGGTGTCTCTCAGTGCCTCTCTCTCAGGGAGATATCTGTACACTGAGTGGTTTCTCTCAGTCCCTGTCTCTCAGGGAGATATCTGTACACTGACTGGTGTCTCTCAGTCCCTGTCTCTCAGGGAGATATCTGTACACTGACTGGTGTCTCTCAGTCCCTCTCTCTCAGGGAGATATCTGTACACTGACTGGTGTCTCACAGTCCCTCTCTCTCAGAGAGATATCTGTACACTGATTGGTGTCTCTCAGTCCCTTTCTCTCAGGGAGATATCTGTACACTGAGTGGTGTCTCTCAGTCCCTCTCTCTCAAGGAGATATCTGTACATTGAGTGGTGTCTCTCAGTCCCTGTCTCTCAGGGAGATATATGTACACTGACTGGTGTCTCTCAGTCCCTCTCTCTCAGGGAGATATCTGTACACTGACTGGTGTCTCTCAGTCCCTCTCTCTCAGGGAGATATCTGTACACTGACTGGTGTCTCTCAGTCCCTCTCTCTCTGGGAGATATCTGTATACTGACTGGTGTCTCTCAGGCCCTCTCTCTCAGGGAGATATCTGTACACTGACTGGTGTCTCACAGTGCCTCTCTCTCAGAGAGATATCTGTACACTGACTGGTGTCTCTCAGTCCCTGTGTCTCAGGGAGATATATGTACACTGACTGGTGTCTCTCAGTCCCTCTCTCTCAGGGAGGGATCTGTACACTGACTGGTGTCTCTCAGTCCCTGTCTCTCAGGGAGATATCTGTACACTGAGTGGTGTCTCAGAGACCCTCTCTCTCAGGGAGATATCTGAACACTGAGTGGTGTCTCTCAGTCCCTGTGTCTCAGGGAGATATATGTACACTGAGTGGTGTCTCTCAGTCCCTCTCTCTCAGGGAGGTATCTTTACACTGAGTGCTGTCTCTCAGTCCCTGTCTCTCAGGGAGATATATGTACACTGACTGGTGTCTCTCAGTCCCTCTCTCTCAGGGAGGTATCTGTACACTGAGTGGTGTCTCTCAGTCCCTCTCTCTCAGGGAGATATATGTACACTGACTGGTGCCTCTCAGTCCCTCTCTCTCAGGGAGGTATCTGTACACTGAGTGGTGTCTCTCAGTCCCTGTCTCTCAGGCAGATATATGTACACTGACTGGTGTCTCTCAGTCCCTCTCTCTCAGGGAGATATCTGTACACTGAGTGGTGTCTCTCAGTCCCTCTCTCTCAGGGATATATCTTTACACTGAGTGCTGTCTCACAGCTCCTGTCTCTCAGGGAGATATCTGTACACTGACTGGTGTCTCTCAGTCCCTGTCTCTCAGGGAGATATCTGTACACTGAGTGGTGTCTCACAGTCCCTCTCTCTCAGGGAGATATCTGTACACTGACTGGTGTCTCTCAGTCCCTGTCTCTCAGGGAGATATCTGTACACTGACTGGTGTCTCACAGTCCCTCTCTCTCAGAGAGATATCTGTACACTGATTGGTGTCTCTCAGTCCCTTTCTCTGAGGGAGATATCTGTACACTGAGTGGTGTCTCTCAGTCCCTCTCTCTCAAGGAGATATCTGTACATTGAGTGGTGTCTCTCAGTCCCTGTCTCTCAGGGAGATATATGTACACTGACTGGTGTCTCTCAGGCCCTCTCTCTCAGGGAGATATCTGTACACTGACTGGTGTCTCTCAGTCCCTCTCTCTCAGGGAGATATCTGTACACTGACTGGTGTCTCTCAGTCCCTCTCTCTCAGGGAGATATCTGTACACTGACTGGTGTCTCTCAGGCCCTCTCTCTCAGGGAGATATCTGTACACTGACTGGTGTCTCACAGTCCCTCTCTCTCAGAGAGATATCTGTACACTGACTGGTGTCTCTCAGTCCCTCTCTCTCAGGGAGATATCTGTACACTGAGTGGTGTCTCTCAGTCCCTCTCTCTCAGGGAGATATCTGTACACTGAGTGGTGTCTCTCAGTCCCTGTCTCTCAGGGAGATATATGTACACTGACTGGTGTCTCTCAGTCCCTCTCTCTCAGGGAGGGATCTGTACACTGACTGGTGTCTCTCAGTCCCTGTCTCTCAGGGAGATATCTGTACACTGAGTGGTGTCTCAGAGACCCTCTCTCTCAGGGAGATATCTGAACACTGAGTGGCGTCTCTCAGTCCCTGTGTCTCAGGGAGATATATGTACACTGACTGGTGTCTCTCAGTCCCTCTCTCTCAGGGAGGTATCTGTACACTGAGTGCTGTCTCTCAGTCCCTGTCTCTCAGGGAGATATATGTACACTGACTGGTGTCTCTCAGTCCCTCTCTCTCAGGGAGGTATCTGTACACTGAGTGCTGTCTCTCAGTCCCTGTCTCTCAGGGAGATATATGTACACTGACTGGTGCCTGTCAGTCCCTCTCTCTCAGGGAGGTATCTGTACACTGAGTGGTGTCTCTCAGTCCCTGTCTCTCAGGGAGATATATGTACACTGACTGGTGTCTCTCAGTCCCTCTCTCTCAGGGAGATATCTGTACACTGACTGGTGTCTCTCAGTCCCTCTCTCTCAGGGAGATATCTGTACACTGAGTGCTGTCTCACAGCCCCTGTCTCTCAGGGAGATATCTGTACACTGACTGGTGTCTCTCTGTCCCTGTCTCTCAGGGAGATATCTGTGCACTGAGTGGTGTCTCACAGTCCCTCTCTCTCAGGGAGATATCTGTACACTGACTGGTGTCTCTCAGTCCCTGTCTCTCAGGGAGATATCTGTACACTGACTGGTGTCTCTCAGTCCCTCTCTATCAGGGAGATATCTGTACACTGAGTGGTGTCTCTCAGTCCCTGTCTCTCAGGGAGATATCTGTACACTGATTGGTGTCTCACAGTCCCTCTCTCTCAGGGAGATATCTGTACACTGACTGGTGTCTCTCAGTCCCTCTCTCTCAGGGAGATATCTGTACACTGACTGGTGTCTCTCAGTCCCTCTCTCTCAGGGAGATATATGTACACTGACTGGTGTCTCTCAGTCCCTCTCTCTCAGGGAGGTATCTGTACACTGAGTGCTGTCTCTCAGTCCCTGTCTCTCAGGGAGATATATGTACACTGACTGGTGTCTCTCAGTCCCTCTCTCTCAGGGAGATATCTGTACATTGACTGGTGTCTCTCAGTCCCTCTCTCTCAGGGAGATATCTGTACACTGAGTGGTATCTCACAGCCCCTGTCTCTCAGGGAGATATCTGTACACTGACTGGTGTCTCTCAGTCCCTGTCTGTCAGGGAGATATCTAGACACTGAGTGGTGTCTCTCAGTCCCTCTCTCTCAGGGAGATATCTGTACACTGACTGGTGTCTCTCAGTCCCTCTCTCTCAGGGAGATATCTGTACACTTACTGGTGTCTCTCAGTCCCTCTCTCTCAGGGAGATATCTGTACACTGACTGGTGTCTCTCAGTCCCTGTCTCTCAGGGAGATATATGTACCCTTACTGGTGTCTCTCAGTCCCTCTCTCTCAGGGAGGTATCTGTACACTGAGTGCTGTCTCTCAGTCCCTGTCTCTCAGGGAGATATATGTACACTGACTGGTGTCTCTCAGTCCCTCTCTCTCAGGGAGATATCTGTACGCTGAGTGGTGTCTCTCAGTCCCTCTCTCTCAGGGAGATATCTGTACACTGAGTGGTGCCTCTCAGTCCCTGTCTCTCAGGGAGATATCTGTACACTGAGTGCTGTCTCTCAGTCCCTGTCTCTCAGGGAGATATCTGTACACTGAGTGGTGTCTCTCAGTCCCTCTCTCTCAGGGAGATATCTGTACACTGACTGGTGTCTCTCAGTCCCTGTCTCTCAGGGAGATATCTGTACACTGAGTGGTGTCTCTCAGTACCTCTCTCTCAGGGAGATATCTGTACACTGACTGGTGTCTCTCAGTCCCTCTCTCTCAGGGAGATATCTGTACACTGACTGGTGTCTCTCAGGCCCTCTCTCTCAGGGAGATATCTGTACACTGACTGGTGTCTCACGGTCCCTCTCTCTCAGAGAATTATCTGTACACTGAGTGGTGTCTCAGAGACCCTCTCTCTCAGGGAGATATCTGAACACTGAGTGGTGTCTCTCAGTCCCTGTGTCTCAGGGAGATATATGTACACTGAGTGGTGTCTCTCAGTCCCTCTCTCTCAGGGAGGTATCTTTACACTGAGTGCTGTCTCTCAGTCCCTGTCTCTCAGGGAGATATATGTACACTGACTGGTGTCTCTCAGTCCCTCTCTCTCAGGGAGGTATCTGTACACTGAGTGGTGTCTCTCAGTCCCTCTCTCTCAGGGAGATATATGTACACTGACTGGTGCCTCTCAGTCCCTCTCTCTCAGGGAGGTATCTGTACACTGAGTGGTGTCTCTCAGTCCCTGTCTCTCAGGCAGATATATGTACACTGACTGGTGTCTCTCAGTCCCTCTCTCTCAGGGAGATATCTGTACACTGAGTGGTGTCTCTCAGTCCCTCTCTCTCAGGGATATATCTTTACACTGAGTGCTGTCTCACAGCCCCTGTCTCTCAGGGAGATATCTGTACACTGACTGGTGTCTCTCAGTCCCTGTCTCTCAGGGAGATATCTGTACACTGAGTGGTGTCTCACAGTCCCTCTCTCTCAGGGAGATATCTGTACACTGACTGGTGTCTCTCAGTCCCTGTCTCTCAGGGAGATATCTGTACACTGACTGGTGTCTCACAGTCCCTCTCTCTCAGAGAGATATCTGTACACTGATTGGTGTCTCTCAGTCCCTTTCTCTGAGGGAGATATCTGTACACTGAGTGGTGTCTCTCAGTCCCTCTCTCTCAAGGAGATATCTGTACATTGAGTGGTGTCTCTCAGTCCCTGTCTCTCAGGGAGATATATGTACACTGACTGGTGTCTCTCAGGCCCTCTCTCTCAGGGAGATATCTGTACACTGACTGGTGTCTCTCAGTCCCTCTCTCTCAGGGAGATATCTGTACACTGACTGGTGTCTCTCAGTCCCTCTCTCTCAGGGAGATATCTGTACACTGACTGGTGTCTCTCAGGCCCTCTCTCTCAGGG
The DNA here is from genome assembly GCF_036365525.1 of Heterodontus francisci. Classification (NCBI taxonomy): domain Eukaryota; kingdom Metazoa; phylum Chordata; class Chondrichthyes; order Heterodontiformes; family Heterodontidae; genus Heterodontus; species Heterodontus francisci. The sequence continues at coordinate 2,254,295 of NC_090403.1, forward strand.
AGATATCTGTACACTGACTGGTGTCTCACAGTCCCTCTCTCTCAGAGAGATATCTGTACACTGACTGGTGTCTCTCAGTCCCTCTCTCTCAGGGAGATATCTGTACACTGAGTGGTGTCTCTCAGTCCCTCTCTCTCAGGGAGATATCTGTACACTGAGTGGTGTCTCTCAGTCCCTGTCTCTCAGGGAGATATATGTACACTGACTGGTGTCTCTCAGTCCCTCTCTCTCAGGGAGGGATCTGTACACTGACTGGTGTCTCTCAGTCCCTGTCTCTCAGGGAGATATCTGTACACTGAGTGGTGTCTCAGAGACCCTCTCTCTCAGGGAGATATCTGAACACTGAGTGGCGTCTCTCAGTCCCTGTGTCTCAGGGAGATATATGTACACTGACTGGTGTCTCTCAGTCCCTCTCTCTCAGGGAGGTATCTGTACACTGAGTGCTGTCTCTCAGTCCCTGTCTCTCAGGGAGATATATGTACACTGACTGGTGTCTCTCAGTCCCTCTCTCTCAGGGAGGTATCTGTACACTGAGTGCTGTCTCTCAGTCCCTGTCTCTCAGGGAGATATATGTACACTGACTGGTGCCTGTCAGTCCCTCTCTCTCAGGGAGGTATCTGTACACTGAGTGGTGTCTCTCAGTCCCTGTCTCTCAGGGAGATATATGTACACTGACTGGTGTCTCTCAGTCCCTCTCTCTCAGGGAGATATCTGTACACTGACTGGTGTCTCTCAGTCCCTCTCTCTCAGGGAGATATCTGTACACTGAGTGCTGTCTCACAGCCCCTGTCTCTCAGGGAGATATCTGTACACTGACTGGTGTCTCTCTGTCCCTGTCTCTCAGGGAGATATCTGTGCACTGAGTGGTGTCTCACAGTCCCTCTCTCTCAGGGAGATATCTGTACACTGACTGGTGTCTCTCAGTCCCTGTCTCTCAGGGAGATATCTGTACACTGACTGGTGTCTCTCAGTCCCTCTCTATCAGGGAGATATCTGTACACTGAGTGGTGTCTCTCAGTCCCTGTCTCTCAGGGAGATATCTGTACACTGATTGGTGTCTCACAGTCCCTCTCTCTCAGGGAGATATCTGTACACTGACTGGTGTCTCTCAGTCCCTCTCTCTCAGGGAGATATCTGTACACTGACTGGTGTCTCTCAGTCCCTCTCTCTCAGGGAGATATATGTACACTGACTGGTGTCTCTCAGTCCCTCTCTCTCAGGGAGGTATCTGTACACTGAGTGCTGTCTCTCAGTCCCTGTCTCTCAGGGAGATATATGTACACTGACTGGTGTCTCTCAGTCCCTCTCTCTCAGGGAGATATCTGTACATTGACTGGTGTCTCTCAGTCCCTCTCTCTCAGGGAGATATCTGTACACTGAGTGGTATCTCACAGCCCCTGTCTCTCAGGGAGATATCTGTACACTGACTGGTGTCTCTCAGTCCCTGTCTGTCAGGGAGATATCTAGACACTGAGTGGTGTCTCTCAGTCCCTCTCTCTCAGGGAGATATCTGTACACTGACTGGTGTCTCTCAGTCCCTCTCTCTCAGGGAGATATCTGTACACTTACTGGTGTCTCTCAGTCCCTCTCTCTCAGGGAGATATCTGTACACTGACTGGTGTCTCTCAGTCCCTGTCTCTCAGGGAGATATATGTACCCTTACTGGTGTCTCTCAGTCCCTCTCTCTCAGGGAGGTATCTGTACACTGAGTGCTGTCTCTCAGTCCCTGTCTCTCAGGGAGATATATGTACACTGACTGGTGTCTCTCAGTCCCTCTCTCTCAGGGAGATATCTGTACGCTGAGTGGTGTCTCTCAGTCCCTCTCTCTCAGGGAGATATCTGTACACTGAGTGGTGCCTCTCAGTCCCTGTCTCTCAGGGAGATATCTGTACACTGAGTGCTGTCTCTCAGTCCCTGTCTCTCAGGGAGATATCTGTACACTGAGTGGTGTCTCTCAGTACCTCTCTCTCAGGGAGATATCTGTACACTGACTGGTGTCTCTCAGTCCCTCTCTCTCAGGGAGATATCTGTACACTGACTGGTGTCTCTCAGGCCCTCTCTCTCAGGGAGATATCTGTACACTGACTGGTGTCTCACGGTCCCTCTCTCTCAGAGAGATATCTGTACACTGACTGGTGTCTCTCAGTCCCTCTCTCTCAGGGAGATATCTGTACACTGAGTGGTGTCTCTCAGTCCCTCTCTCTCAGGGAGATATCTGTACACTGAGTGGTGTCTCTCAGTCCCTGTCTCTCAGGGAGATATATGTACACTGACTGGTGTCTCTCAGTCCCTCTCTCTCAGGGAGGGATCTGTACACTGACTGGTGTCTCTCAGTCCCTGTCTCTCAGGGAGATATCTGTACACTGAGTGGTGTCTCAGAGACCCTCTCTCTCAGGGAGATATCTGAACACTGAGTGGTGTCTCTCAGTCCCTGTGTCTCAGGGAGATATATGTTCACTGACTGGTGTCTCTCAGTCCCTCTCTCTCAGGGAGGTATCTGTACACTGAGTGCCGTCTCTCAGTCCCTGTCTCTCAGAGAGATATCTGTACACTGATTGGTGTCTCTCAGTCCCTTTCTCTCAGGGAGATATCTGTACACTGAGTGGTGTCTCTCAGTCCCTCTCTCTCAAGGAGATATCTGTACATTGAGTGGTGTCTCTCAGTCCCTGTCTCTCAGGGAGATATATGTACACTGACTGGTGTCTCTCAGTCCCTCTCTCTCAGGGAGATATCTGTACACTGACTGGTGTCTCTCAGTCCCTCTCTCTCAGGGAGATATCTGTACACTGACTGGTGTCTCTCAGTCCCTCTCTCTCAGGGAGATATCTGTATACTGACTGGTGTCTCTCAGGCCCTCTCTCTCAGGGAGATATCTGTACACTGACTGGTGTCTCACAGTCCCTCTCTCTCAGAGAGATATCTGTACACTGACTGGTGTCTCTCAGTCCCTCTCTCTCAGGGAGATATCTGTACACTGAGTGGTGTCTCTCAGTCCCTCTCTCTCAGGGAGATATCTGTACACTGAGTGGTGTCTCTCAGTCCCTGTCTCTCAGGGAGATATATGTACATTGACTGGTGTCTCTCAGTCCCTCTCTCTCAGGGAGGGATCTGTACACTGACTGGTGTCTCTCAGTCCCTGTCTCTCAGGGAGATATCTGTACACTGAGTGGTGTCTCAGAGACCCTCTCTCTCAGGGAGATATCTGAACACTGAGTGGTGTCTCTCAGTCCCTGTGTCTCAGGGAGATATATGTACACTGACTGGTGTCTCTCAGTCCCTCTCTCTCAGGGAGGTATCTGTACACTGAGTGCTGTCTCTCAGTCCCTGTCTCTCAGGGAGATATATGTACACTGACTTGTGTCTCTCAGTCCCTCTCTCTCAGGGAGGTATCTGTACACTGAGTGGTGTCTCTCAGTCCCTCTCTCTCAGGGAGATATATGTACACTGACTGGTGCCTCTCAGTCCCTCTCTCTCAGGGAGGTATCTGTACACTGAGTGGTGTCTCTCAGTCCCTGTCTCTCAGGCAGATATATGTACACTGACTGGTGTCTCTCAGTCCCTCTCTCTCAGGGAGATATCTGTACACTGAGTGGTGTCTCTCAGTCCCTCTCTCTCAGGGAGATATCTGTACACTGAGTGCTGTCTCACAGCCCCTGTCTCTCAGGGAGATATCTGTACACTGACTGGTGTCTCTCAGTCCCTGTCTCTCAGGGAGATATCTGTACACTGAGTGGTGTCTCACAGTCCCTCTCTCTCAGGGAGATATCTGTACACTGACTGGTGTCTCTCAGTCCCTGTCTCTCAGGGAGATATCTGTACACTGACTGGTGTCTCACAGTCCCTCTCTCTCAGAGAGATATCTGTACACTGATTGGTGTCTCTCAGTCCCTTTCTCTGAGGGAGATATCTGTACACTGAGTGGTGTCTCTCAGTCCCTCTCTCTCAAGGAGATATCTGTACATTGAGTGGTGTCTCTCAGTCCCTGTCTCTCAGGGAGATATATGTACACTGACTGGTGTCTCTCAGGCCCTCTCTCTCAGGGAGATATCTGTACACTGACTGGTGTCTCTCAGTCCCTCTCTCTCAGGGAGATATCTGTACACTGACTGGTGTCTCTCAGCCCCTCTCTCTCAGGGAGATATCTGTACACTGACTGGTGTCTCTCAGGCCCTCTCTCTCAGGGAGATATCTGTACACTGACTGGTGTCTCACAGTCCCTCTCTCTCGGAGAGATATCTGTACACTGACTGGTGTCTCTCAGTCCCTCTCTCTCAGGGAGATATCTGTACACTGAGTGGTGTCTCTCAGTCCCTCTCTCTCAGGGAGATATCTGTACACTGAGTGGTGTCTCTCAGTCCCTGTCTCTCAGGGAGATATATGTACACTGACTGGTGTCTCTCAGTCCCTCTCTCTCAGGGAGGGATCTGTACACTGACTGGTGTCTCTCAGTCCCTGTCTCTCAGGGAGATATCTGTACACTGAGTGGTGTCTCAGAGACCCTCTCTCTCAGGGAGATATCTGAACACTGAGTGGCGTCTCTCAGTCCCTGTGTCTCAGGGAGATATATGTACACTGACTGGTGTCTCTCAGTCCCTCTCTCTCAGGGAGGTATCTGTACACTGAGTGCTGTCTCTCAGTCCCTGTCTCTCAGGGAGATATATGTACACTGACTGGTGTCTCTCAGTCCCTCTCTCTCAGGGAGGTATCTGTACACTGAGTGCTGTCTCTCAGTCCCTGTCTCTCAGGGAGATATATGTACACTGACTGGTGCCTGTCAGTCCCTCTCTCTCAGGGAGGTATCTGTACACTGAGTGGTGTCTCTCAGTCCCTGTCTCTCAGGGAGATATACGTACACTGACTGGTGTCTCTCAGTCCCTCTCTCTCAGGGAGATATCTGTACACTGACTGGTTTCTCTCAGTCCCTCTCTCTCAGGGAGATATCTGTACACTGAGTGCTGTCTCACAGCCCCTGTCTCTCAGGGAGATATCTGTACACTGACTGGTGTCTCTCAGTCCCTGTCTCTCAGGGAGATATCTGTGCACTGAGTGGTGTCTCACAGTCCCTCTCTCTCAGCGAGATATCAGTACACTGACTGGTGTCTCTCAGTCCCTGTCTCTCAGGGAGATATCTGTACACTGACTGGTGTCTCTCAGTCCCTCTCTCTCAGGGAGATATCTGTACACTGAGTGGTGTCTCTCAGTCCCTGTCTCTCAGGGAGATATCTGTACACTGATTGGTGTCTCACAGTCCCTCTCTCTCAGGGAGATATCTGTACACTGACTGGTGTCTCTCAGTCCCTCTCTCTCAGGGAGATATCTGTACACTGACTGGTGTCTCTCAGTCCCTCTCTCTCAGGGAGATATATGTACACTGACTGGTGTCTCTCAGTCCCTCTCTCTCAGGGAGGTATCTGTACACTGAGTGGTGTCTCTCAGTCCCTGTCTCTCAGGGAGATATATGTACACTGACTGGTGTCTCTCAGTCCCTGTCTCTCAGGGAGATATCTCTACACTGAGTGGTGTCTCTCAGTCCCTCTCTCAGGGAGATATATGTACACTGACTGGTGTCTCTCAGTCCCTCTCTCTCAGGGAGGTATCTGTACACTGAGTGGTGTCTCTCATTCCCTGTCTCTCAGGGAGATATCTGTACACTGACTGGTGTCTCTCAGTCCCTGTCTCTCAGGGAGATATCTGTACACTGAGTGGTGTCTCTCAGTCCCTCTCTCTCAGGAAGATATCTGTACACTGACTGGTGTCTCACAGTCCCTCACTCTCAGAGAGATATCTGTACACTGAGTGGTGTCTCTCAGTCCCTCTCTCTCAGGGAGATATCTGTACACTGAGAGGTGTCTCTCAGTCCCTGTCTCTCAGGGAGATATTTGTACACTGACTGGTGTCTCTCAGTCCCTCTCTCTCAGGGAGATATCTGTACACTGACTGGTGTCTCTCAGTCCCTCTCTCTCAGGGAGATATCTGTACACTGAGTGGTGTCTCACAGCCCCTGTCTCTCAGGGAGATATCTGTACACTGACTGGTGTCTCTCAGTCCCTGTCTGTCAGGGAGATATCTATACACTGAATGGTGTCTCTCAGTCCCTCTCCCTCAGGGAGATATCTGTACACTGACTGGTGTCTCTCAGTCCCTCTCTCTCAGGGAGATATATGTACACTGACTGGTGTCTCTCAGTCCCTCTCTCTCAGGGAGGTATCTGTACACTGAGTGGTGTCTCTCGGTCCCTGTCTCTCAGGGAGATATATGTACACTGACTGGTGTCTCTCAGTCCCTGTCGCTCAGGGAGATATCTGTACACTGAGTGGTGTCTCTCTGTCACTCTCTCTCAGGGAGATATCTGTACTCTGACTGGTGTCTCTCAGTCCCTCTCTCTGAGGGAGATATCTGTACACTGAGTGGTGTCTCTCAGTCCCTCTCTCTCAGGGAGATATCTGTACACTGACTGGTGTCTCTCAGTCCCTCTCTCTCAGGGAGATATCTGTACACTGAGTGGTGTCTCTCAGTCCCTCTCTCTCAGTGAGATATCTGTACACTGTCTGGTGTCTCTCAGTCCCTGTCTGTCAGGGAGATATCTATACACTGAGTGGTGTCTCTCAGTCCCTCTCTCTCAGGGAGATATCTGTACACTGACTGGTGTCTCACAGTCCCTCTCTCTCAGGGAGATATCTGTACACTGACTGGTGTCTCTCAGTCCCTGTCTCTCAGGGAGCTTTATGTACACTGAGTGGTGTCTCTCAGGGAGATACTTGTACACTGACTGGTGTCTCTCAGTCCCTCTCTCTCAGGGAGCTTTATGTACACTGAGTGGTGTCTCTCAGTCCCTCTCTCTCAGGGAGATATCTGTACACTGACTGGTGTCTCTCAGTCCCTGTCTCTCAGGGAGATATCTGTACACTGAGTGGTGTCTCTCAGTCCCAATCTCTCAGGGAGATATCTGTACACTGACTGGTGTCTCTCAGTCCCTGTCTCTCAGGGAGATATCTGTACACTGAGTGGTGTCTCTCAGTCCCTCTCTCTCAAGGAGATATCTGTACACTGAGTGGTGTCTCTCAGTCCCTGTCTCTCAGGGAGATATATGTACACTGACTGGTGTCTCTCAGTCGTTCTCTCTCAGGGAGATATCTGTACACTGACTGGTGTCTCTCAGTCCCTGTCTCTCAGGGAGATATCTGTACACTGAGTGGTGTCTCTCAGTCCCTCTCTCTCAGGAAGACATCTGTACACTGACTGGTGTCTCACAGTCCCTCGCTCTCAGAGAGATATCTGTACACTGATTGGTGTCTCTCAGTCCCTTTCTCTCAGGGAGATATCTGTACACTGAGTGGTGTCTCTCAGTCCCTCTCTCTCAAGGAGATATCTGTACATTGAGTGGTGTCTCTCAGTCCCTGTCTCTCAGGGAGATATATGTACACTGACTGGTGTCTCTCAGTCCCTCTCTCTCAGGGAGATATCTGTACACTGACTGGTGTCTCTCAGTCCCTCTCTCTCAGGGAGATATCTGTACACTGACTGGTGTCTCTCAGTCCCTCTCTCTCAGGGAGATATCTGTACACTGACTGGTGTCTCTCAGTCCCTCTCTCTCAGGGAGCTTTATGTACACTGAGTGGTGTCTCTCAGTCCCTCTCTCTCAGGGAGATATCTGTACACTGACTGGTGTCTCTCAGTCCCTGTCTCTCAGGGAGATATCTGTACACTGAGTGGTGTCTCTCAGTCCCAATCTCTCAGGGAGATATCTGTACACTGACTGGTGTCTCTCAGTCCCTGTCTCTCAGGGAGATATCTGTACACTGAGTGGTGTCTCTCAGTCCCTCTCTCTCAAGGAGATATCTGTACACTGAGTGGTGTCTCTCAGTCCCTGTCTCTCAGGGAGATATATGTACACTGACTGGTGTCTCTCAGTCGTTCTCTCTCAGGGAGATATCTGTACACTGACTGGTGTCTCTCAGTCCCTGTCTCTCAGGGAGATATCTGTACACTGAGTGGTGTCTCTCAGTCCCTCTCTCTCAGGAAGACATCTGTACACTGACTGGTGTCTCACAGTCCCTCGCTCTCAGAGAGATATCTGTACACTGATTGGTGTCTCTCAGTCCCTTTCTCTCAGGGAGATATCTGTACACTGAGTGGTGTCTCTCAGTCCCTCTCTCTCAAGGAGATATCTGTACATTGAGTGGTGTCTCTCAGTCCCTGTCTCTCAGGGAGATATATGTACACTGACTGGTGTCTCTCAGTCCCTCTCTCTCAGGGAGATATCTGTACACTGACTGGTGTCTCTCAGTCCCTCTCTCTCAGGGAGATATCTGTACACTGACTGGTGTCTCTCAGTCCCTCTCTCTCAGGGAGATATCTGTACACTGACTGGTGTCTCTCAGGCCCTCTCTCTCAGGGAGATATCTGTACACTGACTGGTGTCTCACAGTCCCTCTCTCTCAGAGAGATATCTGTACACTGACTGGTGTCTCTCAGTCCCTCTCTCTCAGGGAGATATCTGTACACTGAGTGGTGTCTCTCAGTCCCTCTCTCTCAGGGAGATATCTGTACACTGAGTGGTGTCTCTCAGTCCCTGTCTCTCAGGGAGATATATGTACACTGACTGGTGTCTCTCAGTCCTTCTCTCTCAGGGAGGGATCTGTACACTGACTGGTGTCTCTCAGTCCCTGTCTCTCAGGGAGATATCTGTACACTGAGTGGTGTCTCAGAGACCCTCTCTCTCAGGGAGATATCTGAACACTGAGTGGTGTCTCTCAGTCCCTGTGTCTCAGGGAGATATCTGTACACTGACTGGTGTCTCTCAGTCCCTCTCTCTCAGGGAGGTATCTGTACACTGAGTGCTGTCTCTCAGTCCATGTCTCTCAGGGAGATATATGTACACTGACTGGTGTCTCTCAGTCCCTCTCTCTCAGGGAGGTATCTGTACACTGAGTGGTGTCTCTCAGTCCCTCTCTCTCAGGGAGATATATGTACACTTACTGGTGCCTCTCAGTCCCTCTCTCTCAGGGAGGTATCTGTACACTGAGTGGTGTCTCTCAGTCCCTGTCTCTCAGGGAGATATATGTACACTGACTGGTGTCTCTCAGTCCCTCTCTCTCAGGGAGATATCTGTACACTGACTGGTGTCTCTCAGTCCCTCTCTCTCAGGGAGATATCTGTACACTGAGTGCTGTCTCACAGCCCCTGTCTCTCAGGGAGATATCTGTACACTGACTGGTGTCTCTCAGTCCCTGTCTCTCAGGGAGATATCTGTACACTGAGTGGTGTCTCACAGTCCCTCTCTCTCAGGGAGATATCTGTACATTGAGTGATGTCTCTCAGTCCCTGTCTCTCAGGGAGATATATGTACACTGACTGGTGTCTCTCAGTCCCTCTCTCTCAGGGAGATATCTGTACACTGACTGGTGTCTCTCAGTCCCTTTCTCTCAGGGAGATATCTGTACACTGACTGGTGTCTCTCAGTCCCTCTCTCTCAAGGAGATATCTGTACACTGAGTGGTGTCTCTCAGTCCCTGTCTCTCAGGGAGATATATGTACACTGACTGGTGTCTCTCAGTCGTTCTCTCTCAGGGAGATATCTGTACACTGACTGGTGTCTCTCAGTCCCTGTCTCTCAGGGAGATATCTGTACACTGAGTGGTGTCTCTCAGTCTCTCTCTCTCAGGAAGATATCTGTACACTGACTGGTGTCTCACAGTCCCTCGCTCTCAGAGAGATATCTGTACACTGAGTGGTGTCTCTCAGTCCCTCTCTCTCAGGGAGATATCTGTACACTGAGTGGTGTCTCTCAGTCCCTGTCTCTCAGGGAGATATTTGTACACTGACTGGTGTCTCTCAGTCCCTCTCGCTCAGGGAGATATCTGTACACTGACTGGTGTCTCTCAGTCCCTCTCTCTCAGGGAGATATCTGTACACTGAGTGGTGTCTCACAGCCCCTGTCTCTCAGGGAGATATCTGTACACGGACTGGTGTCTCTCAGTCCCTGTCTGTCAGGGAGATATCTATACACTGAATGGTGTCTCTCAGTCCCTCTCTCTCAGGGAGATATCTGTACACTGACTGGTGTCTCTCAGTCCCTCTCTCTCAGGGAGATATATGTACACTGACTGGTGTTTCTCAGTCCCTGTCGCTCAGGGAGATATCTGTACACTGAGTGGTGTCTCTCTGTCCCACTCTCTCAGTGAGATATCTGTACTCTGACTGGTGTCTCTCAGTCCCTGTCTCTGAGGGAGATATCTGTACACTGAGTGGTGTCTCTCAGTCCCTCTCTCTCAGGGAGATTTCTGTACACTGACTGGTGTCTCTCAGTCCCTCTCTCTCAGGGAGATATCTGTACACTGACTGGTGTCTCTCAGTCCCTCTCTCTCAAGGAGATATCTGTACACTGAGTGGTGTCTCTCAGTCCCTGTCTCTCAGGGAGATATATGTACACTGACTGGTGTCTCTCAGTCGTTCTCTCTCAGGGAGATATCTGTACACTGACTGGTGTCTCTCAGTCCCTGTCTCTCAGGGAGATATCTGTACACTGAGTGGTGTCTCTCAGTCTCTCTCTCTCAGGAAGATATCTGTACACTGACTGGTGTCTCACAGTCCCTCGCTCTCAGAGAGATATCTGTACACTGAGTGGTGTCTCTCAGTCCCTCTCTCTCAGGGAGATATCTGTACACTGAGTGGTGTCTCTCAGTCCCTGTCTCTCAGGGAGATATTTGTACACTGACTGGTGTCTCTCAGTCCCTCTCGCTCAGGGAGATATCTGTACACTGACTGGTGTCTCTCAGTCCCTCTCTCTCAGGGAGATATCTGTACACTGAGTGGTGTCTCACAGCCCCTGTCTCTCAGGGAGATATCTGTACACTGACTGGTGTCTCTCAGTCCCTGTCTGTCAGGGAGATATCTATACACTGAATGGTGTCTCTCAGTCCCTCTCTCTCAGGGAGATATCTGTACACTGACTGGTGTCTCTCAGTCCCTCTCTCTCAGGGAGATATATGTACACTGACTGGTGTCTCTCAGTCCCTGTCGCTCAGGGAGATATCTGTACACTGAGTGGTGTCTCTCTGTCCCACTCTCTCAGGGAGATATCTGTACTCTGACTGGTGTCTCTCAGTCCCTGTCTCTGAGGGAGATATCTGTACACTGAGTGGTGTCTCTCAGTCTCTCTCTCTCAGGGAGATTTCTGTACACTGACTGGTGTCTCTCAGTCCCTCTCTCTCAGGGAGATATCTGTACACTGAGTGGTGTCTCTCAGTCCCTCTCTCTCAGGGAGATATCTGTACACTGTCTGGTGTCTCTCAGTCCCTGTCTGTCAGGGAGATATCTATACACTGAGTGGTGTCTCTCAGTCCCTCTCTCTCAGGGAGATATCTGAACACTGACTGGTGTCTCACAGTCCCTCTCTCTCAGGGAGATATCTGTACACTGACTGGTGTCTCTCAGTCCCTGTCTCTCAGGGAGCTTTATGTACACTGAGTGGTGTCTCTCAGGGAGATACTTGTACACTGACTGGTGTCTCTCAGTCCCTCTCTCTCAGGGAGATTTATGTACACTGAGTGGTGTCTCTCAGTCCCTCTCTCTCAGGGAGATATCTGTACACTGAGTGGTGTCTCTCAGTCCCTGTCTCTCAGGGAGATATCTGTACACTGAGTGGTGTCTCTCAGTCCCAATCTCACAGGGAGATATCTGTACACTGACTGGTGTCTCTCAGTCCCTGTCTCTCAGGGAGATATCTGTACACTGAGTGGTGTCTCTCAGTCCCTCTCTCTCAAGGAGATATCTGTACACTGAGTGGTGTCTCTCAGTCCCTGTCTCTCAGGGAGATATATGTACACTGACTGGTGTCTCACAGCCCCTGTCTCTCAGGTTGATATCTGTACACTGACTGGTGTCTCTCAGTCCCTGTCTGTCAGGGAGATATCTATACACTGAATGGTGTCTCTCAGTCCCTCTCACTCAGGGAGGTATCTGTACACTGAGTGGTGTCTCTCAGTCCCTCTCTCTCAGGGAGATATATGTACACTGACTGGTGCCTCTCAGTCCCTCTCTCTCAGGGAGGTATCTGTACACTGAGTGGTGTCTCTCAGTCCCTGTCTCTCAGGGAGATATATGTACACTGACTGGTGTCTCTCAGTCCCTCTCTCTCAGGGAGATATCTGTACACTGACTGGTGTCTCTCAGTCCCTCTCTCTCAGGGAGATATCTGTACACTGAGTGCTGTCTCACAGCCCCTGTCTCTCAGGGAGATATCTGTACACTGACTGGTGTCTCTCAGTCCCTGTCTCTCAGGGAGATATCTGTACACTGAGTGGTGTCTCACAGTCCCTCTCTCTCAGGGAGATATCTGTACATTGAGTGATGTCTCTCAGTCCCTGTCTCTCAGGGAGATATATGTACACTGACTGGTGTCTCTCAGTCCCTCTCTCTCAGGGAGATATCTGTACACTGACTGGTGTCTCTCAGTCCCTTTCTCCCAGGGAGATATCTGTACACTGACTGGTGTCTCTCAGTCCCTCTCTCTCAAGGAGATATCTGTACACTGAGTGGTGTCTCTCAGTCCCTGTCTCTCAGGGAGATATATGTACACTGACTGGTGTCTCTCAGTCGTTAACTCTCAGGGAGATATCTGTACACTGACTGGTGTCTCTCAGTCCCTGTCTCTCAGGGAGATATCTGTACACTGAGTGGTGTCTCTCAGTCTCTCTCTCTCAGGAAGATATCTGTACACTGACTGGTGTCTCACAGTCCCTCGCTCTCAGAGAGATATCTGTACACTGAGTGGTGTCTCTCAGTCCCTCTCTCTCAGGGAGATATCTGTACACTGAGTGGTGTCTCTCAGTCCCTGTCTCTCAGGGAGATATTTGTACACTGACTGGTGTCTCTCAGTCCCTCTCGCTCAGGGAGATATCTGTACACTGACTGGTGTCTCTCAGTCCCTCTCTCTCAGGGAGATATCTGTACACTGAGTGGTGTCTCACCGCCCCTGTCTCTCAGGGAGATATCTGTACACTGACTGGTGTCTCTCAGTCCCTGTCTGTCAGGGAGATATCTATACACTGAATGGTGTCTCTCAGTCCCTCTCTCTCAGGGAGATATCTGTACACTGACTGGTGTCTCTCAGTCCCTCTCTCTCAGGGAGATATATGTACACTGACTGGTGTCTCTCAGTCCCTGTCGCTCAGGGAGATATCTGTACACTGAGTGGTGTCTCTCTGTCCCACTCTCTCAGGGAGATATCTGTACTCTGACTGGTGTCTCTCAGTCCCTGTCTCTGAGGGAGATATCTGTACACTGAGTGGTGTCTCTCAGTCCCTCTCTCTCAGGGAGATTTCTGTACACTGACTGGTGTCTCTCAGTCCCTCTCTCTCAGGGAGATATCTGTACACTGAGTGGTGTCTCTCAGTCCCTCTCTCTCAGGGAGATATCTGTACACTGTCTGGTGTCTCTCAGTCCCTGTCTGTCAGGGAGATATCTATACACTGAGTGGTGTCTCTCAGTCCCTCTCTCTCAGGGAGATATCTGTACACTGACTGGTGTCTCACAGTCCCTCTCTCTCAGGGAGATATCTGTACACTGACTGGTGTCTCTCAGCCCCTGTCTCTCAGGGAGATATCTGTACACTGACTGGTGTCTCTCAGTCCCTGTCTCTCAGGGAGATATCTGTACACTGAGTGGTGTCTCACAGTCCCTCTCTCTCAGGGAGATATCTGTACATTGAGTGATGTCTCTCAGTCCCTGTCTCTCAGGGAGATATATGTACACTGACTGGTGTCTCTCAGTCCCTCTCTCTCAGGGAGATATCTGTACACTGACTGGTGTCTCTCAGTCCCTTTCTCTCAGGGAGATATCTGTACACTGACTGGTGTCTCTCAGTCCCTCTCTCTCAAGGAGATATCTGTACACTGAGTGGTGTCTCTCAGTCCCTGTCTCTCAGGGAGATATATGTATACTGACTGGTGTCTCTCAGTCGTTCTCTCTCAGGGAGATATCTGTACACTGACTGGTGTCTCTCAGTCCCTGTCTCTCAGGGAGATATCTGTACACTGAGTGGTGTCTCTCAGTCTCTCTCTCTCAGGAAGATATCTGTACACTGACTGGTGTCTCACAGTCCCTCGCTCTCAGAGAGATATCTGTACACTGAGTGGTGTCTCTCAGTCCCACTCTCTCAGGGAGATATCTGTACTCTGACTGGTGTCTCTCAGTCCCTGTCTCTCAGGGAGATATCTGTACACTGAGTGGTGTCTCTCAGTCCCTCTCTCTCAGGGAGATTTCTGTACACTGACTGGTGTCTCTCAGTCCCTCTCTCTCAGGGAGATATCTGTACACTGAGTGGTGTCTCTCAGTCCCTCTCTCTCAGGGAGATATCTGTACACTGTCTGGTGTCTCTCAGTCCCTGTCTGTCAGGGAGATATCTATACACTGAGTGGTGTCTCTCAGTCCCTCTCTCTCAGGGAGATATCTGTACACTGACTGGTGTCTCACAGTCCCTCTCTCTCAGGGAGATATCTGTACACTGACTGGTGTCTCTCAGTCCCTGTCTCTCAGGGAGCTTTATGTACACTGAGTGGTGTCTCTCAGGGAGATACTTGTACACTGACTGGTGTCTCTCAGTCCCTCTCTCTCAGGGAGATTTATGTACACTGAGTGGTGTCTCTCAGTCCCTCTCTCTCAGGGAGATATCTGTACACTGAGTGGTGTCTCTCAGTCCCTGTCTCTCAGGGAGATATCTGTACACTGAGTGGTGTCTCTCAGTCCCAATCTCTCAGGGAGATATCTGTACACTGACTGGTGTCTCTCAGTCCCTGTCTCTCAGGGAGATATCTGTACACTGAGTGGTGTCTCTCAGTCCCTCTCTCTCAAGGAGATATCTGTACACTGAGTGGTGTCTCTCAGTCCCTGTCTCTCAGGGAGATATATGTACACTGACTGGTGTCTCACAGCCCCTGTCTCTCAGGTTGATATCTGTACACTGACTGGTGTCTCTCAGTCCCTGTCTGTCAGGGAGATATCTATACACTGAATGGTGTCTCTCAGTCCCTCTCTCTCAGGGAGATATCTGTACACTGACTGGTGTCTCTCAGTCCCTCTCTCTCAGGGAGATATATGTACACTGACTGGTGTCTCTCAGTCCCTGTCGCTCAGGGAGATATCTGTACACTGAGTGGTGTCTCTCTGTCCCTCTCTCTCAGGGAGATATCTGTACTCTGACTGGTGTCTCTCAGTCCCTGTCTCTGAGGGAGATATCTGTACACTGAGTGGTGTCTCTCAGTCCCTCTCTCTCAGGGAGATTTCTGTACACTGACTGGTGTCTCTCAGTCCCTCTCTCTCAGGGAGATATCTGTACACTGTGTGGTGTCTCTCAGTCCCTCTCTCTCAGGGAGATATCTGTACACTGTCTGGTGTCTCTCAGTCCCTGTCTGTCAGGGAGATATCTATACACTGAGTGGTGTCTCTCAGTCCCTCTCTCTCAGGGAGATATCTGTACACTGACTGGTGTCTCACAGTCCCTCTCTCTCAGGGAGATATCTGTACACTGACTGGTGTCTCTCAGTCCCTGTCTCTCAGGGAGCTTTATGTACACTGAGTGGTGTCTCTCAGGGAGATACTTGTACACTGACTGGTGTCTCTCAGTCCCTCTCTCTCAGGGAGCTTTATGTACACTGATTGGTGTCTCTCAGTCCCTCTCTCTCAGGGAGATATCTGTACACTGAGTGGTGTCTCTCAGTCCCTGTCTCTCAGGGAGATATCTGTACACTGAGTGGTGTCTCTCAGTCCCAATCTCTCAGGGAGATATCTGTACACTGACTGGTGTCTCTCAGTCCCTGTCTCTCAGGGAGATATCTGTACACTGAGTGGTGTCTCTCAGTCCCTCTCTCTCAAGGAGATATCTGTACACTGAGTGGTGTCTCTCAGTCCCTGTCTCTCAGGGAGATATATGTACACTGACTGGTGTCTCTCAGTCCCTCTCTCTCAGGGAGATATCTGTACACTGACTGGTGTCTCTCAGTCCCTCTCTCTCAGGGAGATATCTGTACACTGACTGGTGTCTCTCAGTCCCTCTCTCTCAGGGAGATATCTGTACACTGACTGGTGTCTCTCAGTCCCTCTCTCTCAGGGAGATATCTGTACACTGACTGGTGTCTCTCAGGCCCTCTCTCTCAGGGAGATATCTGTACACTGACTGGTGTCTCACAGTCCCTCTCTCTCAGAGAGATATCTGTACACTGACTGGTGTCTCTCAGTCCCTCTCTCTCAGGGAGATATCTGTACACTGAGTGGTGTCTCTCAGTCCCTCTCTCTCAGGGAGATATCTGTACACTGAGTGGTGTCTCTCAGTCCCTGTCTCTCAGGGAGATATATGTACACTGACTGGTGTCTCTCAGTCCCTCTCTCTCAGGGAGGGATCTGTACACTGACTGGTGTCTCTCAGTCGCTGTCTCTCAGGGAGATATCTGTGCACTGAGTGGTGTCTCAGAGACCATCTCTCTCAGGGAGATATCTGAACTCTGAGTGGTGTCTCTCAGTCCCTGTGTCTCAGGGAGATATATGTACACTGACTGGTGTCTCTCAGTCCCTCTCTCTCAGGGAGGTATCTGTACACTGAGTGCTGTCTCTCAGTCCCTGTCTCTCAGGGAGATATATGTACACTGACTGGTGTCTCTCAGTCCCTCTCTCTCAGGGAGGTATCTGTACACTGAGTGGTGTCTCTCAGTCCCTCTCTCTCAGGGAGATATATGTACACTGACTGGTGCCTCTCAGTCCCTCTCTCTCAGGGAGGTATCTGTACACTGAGTGGTGTCTCTCAGTCCCTGTCTCTCAGGCAGATATATGTACACTGACTGGTGTCTCTCAGTCCCTCTCTCTCAGGGAGATATCTGTACACTGACTGGTGTCTCTCAGTCCCTCTCTCTCAGGGAGATATCTGTACACTGAGTGCTGTCTCACAGCCCCTGTCTCTCAGGGAGATATCTGTACACTGACTGGTGTCTCTCAGTCCCTGTCTCTCAGGGAGATATCTGTACACTGAGTGGTGTCTCACAGTCCCTCTCTCTCAGGGAGATATCTGTACACTGACTGGTGTCTCTCAGTCCCTGTCTCTCAGGGAGATATCTGTACACTGACTGGTGTCTCACAGTCCCTCTCTCTCAGAGAGATATCTGTACACTGATTGGTGTCTCTCAGTCCCTTTCTCTGAGGGAGATATCTGTACACTGAGTGGTGTCTCTCAGTCCCTCTCTCTCAAGGAGATATCTGTACATTGAGTGGTGTCTCTCAGTCCCTGTCTCTCAGGGAGATATATGTACACTGACTGGTGTCTCTCAGGCCCTTTCTCTCAGGGAGATATCTGTACACTGACTGGTGTCTCTCAGTCCCTCTCTCTCAGGGAGATATCTGTACACTGACTGGTGTCTCTCAGTCCCTCTCTCTCAGGGAGATATCTGTACACTGACTGGTGTCTCTCAGGCCCTCTCTCTCAGGGAGATATCTGTACACTGACTGGTGTCTCACAGTCCCTCTCTCTCAGAGAGATATCTGTACACTGACTGGTGTCTCTCAGTCCCTCTCTCTCAGGGAGATATCTGTACACGGAGTGGTGTCTCTCAGTCCCTCTCTCTCAGGGAGATATCTGTACACTGAGTGGTGTCTCTCAGTCCCTGTCTCTCAGGGAGATATATGTACAATGACTGGTGTCTCTCAGTCCCTCTCTCTCAGGGAGGGATCTGTACACTGACTGGTGTCTCTCAGTCCCTGTCTCTCAGGGAGATATCTGTACACTGAGTGGTGTCTCAGAGACCCTCTCTCTCAGGGAGATATCTGAACACTGAGTGGTGTCTCTCAGTCCCTGTGTCTCAGGGAGATATATGTACACTGACTGGTGTCTCTCAGTCCCTCTCTCTCAGGGAGGTATCTGTACACTGAGTGCTGTCTCTCAGTCCCTGTCTCTCAGGGAGATATATGTACACTGACTGGTGTCTCTCAGTCCCTCTCTCTCAGGGAGGTATCTGTACACTGAGTGCTGTCTCTCAGTCCCTGTCTCTCAGGGAGATATATGTACACTGACTGGTGCCTGTCAGTCCCTCTCTCTCAGGGAGGTATCTGTACACTGAGTGGTGTCTCTCAGTCCCTGTCTCTCAGGGAGATATATGTACACTGACTGGTGTCTCTCAGTCCCTCTCTCTCAGGGAGATATCTGTACACTGACTGGTGTCTCTCAGTCCCTCTCTCTCAGGGAGATATCTGTACACTGAGTGCTGTCTCACAGCCCCTGTCTCTCAGGGAGATATCTGTACACTGACTGGTGTCTCTCAGTCCCTGTCTCTCAGGGAGATATCTGTGCACTGAGTGGTGTCTCACAGTCCCTCTCTCTTAGGGAGATATCTGTACACTGACTGGTGTCTCTCAGTCCCTGTCTCTCAGGGAGATATCTGTACACTGACTGGTGTCTCTCAGTCCCTCTCTCTCAGGGAGATATCTGTACACTGAGTGGTGTCTCTCAGTCCCTGTCTCTCAGGGAGATATCTGTACACTGATTGGTGTCTCACAGTCCCTCTCTCTCAGGGAGATATCTGTACACTGACTGGTGTCTCTCAGTCCCTCTCTCTCAGGGAGATATCTGTACACTGACTGGTGTCTCTCAGTCCCTCTCTCTCAGGGAGATATATGTACACTGACTGGTGTCTCTCAGTCCCTCTCTCTCAGGGAGGTATCTGTACACTGAGTGGTGTCTCTCAGTCCCTGTCTCTCAGGGAGATATATGTACACTGACTGGTGTCTCTCAGTCCCTGTCTCTCAGGGAGATATCTGTACACTGAGTGGTGTCTCTCAGTCCCTCTCTCTCAGGGAGATATATGGACACTGACTGGTGTCTCTCAGTCCCTCTCTCTCAGGGAGGTATCTGTACACTGAGTGGTGTCTCTCATTCCCTGTCTCTCAGGGAGATATCTGTACACTGACTGGTGTCTCTCAGTCCCTGTCTCTCAGGGAGATATCTGTACACTGAGTGGTGTCTCTCAGTCCCTCTCTCTCAGGAAGATATCTGTACACTGACTGGTGTCTCACAGTCCCTCGCTCTCAGAGAGATATCTGTACACTCAGTGGTGTCTCTCAGTCCCTCTCTCTCAGGGAGATATCTGTACACTGAGTGGTGTCTCTCAGTCCCTGTCTCTCAGGGAGATATTTGTACACTGACTGGTGTCTCTCAGTCCCTCTCTCTCAGGGAGATATCTGTACACTGAGTGGTGTCTCTCAGTCCCTCTCTCTCAGGGAGATATCTGTACACTGAGTGGTGTCTCACAGCCCCTGTCTCTCAGGGAGATATCTGTAAACTGACTGGTGTCTCTCAGTCCCTGTCAGTCAGGGAGATATCTATACACTGAATGGTGTCTCTCAGTCCCTCTCTCTCAGGGAGATATCTGTACACTGACTGGTGTCTCTCAGTCCCTCTCTCTCAGGGAGATATATGTACACTGACTGGTGTCTCTCAGTCTCTCTCTCTCAGGGAGGTATCTGTACACTGAGTGGTGTCTCTCAGTCCCTGTCTCTCAGGGAGATATATGTACACTGACTGGTGTCTCTCAGTCCCTGTCGCTCATGGAGATATCTGTACACTGAGTGGTGTCTCTCTGTCCCTCTCTCTCAGGGAGATATCTGTACTCTGACTGGTGTCTCTCAGTCCCTCTCTCTGAGGGAGATATCTGTACACTGAGTGGTGTCTCTCAGTCCCTCTCTCTCAGGGAGATATCTGTACACTGACTGGTGTCTCTCAGTCCCTCTCTCTCAGGGAGATATCTGTACACTGAGTGGTGTCTCTCAGTCCCTCTCTCTCAGGGAGATATCTGTACACTGTCTGGTGTCTCTCAGTCCCTGTCTGTCAGGGAGATATCTATACACTGAGTGGTGTCTCTCAGTCCTTCTCTCTCAGGGAGATATCTGTACACTGACTGGTGTCTCACAGTCCCTCTCTCTCAGGGAGATATCTGTACACTGACTGGTGTCTCTCAGTCCCTGTCTCTCAGGGAGCTTTATGTACACTGAGTGGTGTCTCTCAGGGAGATACTTGTACACTGACTGGTGTCTCTCAGTCCCTCTCTCTCAGGGAGCTTTATGTACACTGAGTGGTGTCTCTCAGTCCCTCTCTCTCAGGGAGATATCTGTACACTGACTGGTGTCTCTCAGTCCCTGTCTCTCAGGGAGATATCTGTACACTGAGTGGTGTCTCTCAGTCCCAATCTCTCAGGGAGATATCTGTACACTGACTGGTGTCTCTCAGTCCCTGTCTCTCAGGGAGATATCTGTACACTGAGTGGTGTCTCTCAGTCCCTCTCTCTCAAGGAGATATCTGTACACTGAGTGGTGTCTCTCAGTCCCTGTCTCTCAGGGAGATATATGTACACTGACTGGTGTCTCTCAGTCGTTCTCTCTCAGGGAGATATCTGTACACTGACTGGTGTCTCTCAGTCCCTGTCTCTCAGGGAGATATCTGTACACTGAGTGGTGTCTCTCAGTCCCTCTCTCTCAGGAAGATATCTGTACACTGACTGGTGTCTCACAGTCCCTCGCTCTCAGAGAGATATCTGTACACTGATTGGTGTCTCTCAGTCCCTTTCTCTCAGGGAGATATCTGTACACTGAGTGGTGTCTCTCAGTCCCTCTCTCTCAAGGAGATATCTGTACATTGAGTGGTGTCTCTCAGTCCCTCTCTCTCAGGGAGATATATGTACACTGACTGGTGTCTCTCAGTCCCTCTCTCTCAGGGAGATATCTGTACACTGACTGGTGTCTCTCAGTCCCTCTCTCTCAGGGAGATATCTGTACACTGACTGGTGTCTCTCAGTCCCTCTCTCTCAGGGAGATATCTGTACACTGACTGGTGTCTCTCAGGCCCTCTCTCTCAGGGAGATATCTGTACACTGACTGGTGTCTCACAGTCCCTCTCTCTCAGAGAGATATATGTACACTGACTGGTGTCTCTCAGTCCCTCTCTCTCAGGGAGGTATCTGTACACTGAGTGGTGTCTCTCAGTCCCTCTCTCTCAGGGAGATATATGTACACTGACTGGTGCCTCTCAGTCCCTCTCTCTCAGGGAGGTATCTGTACACTGAGTGGTGTCTCTCAGTCCCTGTCTCTCAGGGAGATATATGTACACTGACTGGTGTCTCTCAGTCCCTCTCTCTCAGGGAGATATCTGTACACTGACTGGTGTCTCTCAGTCCCTCTCTCTCAGGGAGATATCTGTACACTGAGTGCTGTCTCACAGCCCCTGTCTCTCAGGGAGATATCTGTACACTGACTGGTGTCTCTCAGTCCCTGTCTCTCAGGGAGATATCTGTACACTGAGTGGTGTCTCACAGTCCCTCTCTCTCAGGGAGATATCTGTACATTGAGTGATGTCTCTCAGTCCCTGTCTCTCAGGGAGATATATGTACACTGACTGGTGTCTCTCAGTCCCTCTCTCTCAGGGAGCTATCTGTACACTGACTGGTGTCTCTCAGTCCCTTTCTCTCAGGGAGATATCTGTACACTGACTGGTGTCTCTCAGTCCCTCTCTCTCAAGGAGATATCTGTACACTGAGTGGTGTCTCTCAGTCCCTGTCTCTCAGGGAGATATATGTACACTGACTGGTGTCTCTCAGTCGTTCTCTCTCAGGGAGATATCTGTACACTGACTGGTGTCTCTCAGTCCCTGTCTCTCAGGGAGATATCTGTACACTGAGTGGTGTCTCTCAGTCTCTCTCTCTCAGGAAGATATCTGTACACTGACTGGTGTCTCACAGTCCCTCGCTCTCAGAGAGATATCTGTACACTGAGTGGTGTCTCTCAGTCCCTCTCTCTCAGGGAGATATCTGTACACTGAGTGGTGTCTCTCAGTCCCTGTCTCTCAGGGAGATATTTGTACACTGACTGGTGTCTCTCAGTCCCTCTCGCTCAGGGAGATATCTGTACACTGACTGGTGTCTCTCAGTCCCTCTCTCTCAGGGAGATATCTGTACACTGAGTGGTGTCTCACAGCCCCTGTCTCTCAGGGAGATATCTGTACACTGACTGGTGTCTCTCAGTCCCTGTCTGTCAGGGAGATATCTATACACTGAATGGTGTCTCTCAGTCCCTCTCTCTCAGGGAGATATCTGTACACTGACTGGTGTCTCTCAGTCCCTCTCTCTCAGGGAGATATATGTACACTGACTGGTGTCTCTCAGTCCCTGTCGCTCAGGGAGATATCTGTACACTGAGTGGTGTCTCTCTGTCCCTCTCTCTCAGGGAGATATCTGTACTCTGACTGGTGTCTCTCAGTCCCTGTCTCTGAGGGAGATATCTGTACACTGAGTGGTGTCTCTCAGTCCCTCTCTCTCAGGGAGATTTCTGTACACTGACTGGTGTCTCTCAGTCCCTCTCTCTCAGGGAGATATCTGTACACTGAGTGGTGTCTCTCAGTCCCTCTCTCTCAGGGAGATATCTGTACACTGTCTGGTGTCTCTCAGTCCCTGTCTGTCAGGGAGATATCTATACACTGAGTGGTGTCTCTCAGTCCCTCTCTCTCAGGGAGATATCTGTACACTGACTGGTGTCTCACAGTCCCTCTCTCTCAGGGAGATATCTGTTCACTGACTGGTGTCTCTCAGTCCCTGTCTCTCAGGGAGCTTTATGTACACTGAGTGGTGTCTCTCAGGGAGATACTTGTACACTGACTGGTGTCTCTCAGTCCCTCTCTCTCAGGGAGCTTTATGTACACTGAGTGGTGTCTCTCAGTCCCTCTCTCTCAGGGAGATATCTGTACACTGAGTGGTGTCTCTCAGTCCCTGTCTCTCAGGGAGATATCTGTACACTGAGTGGTGTCTCTCAGTCCCAATCTCTCAGGGAGATATCTGTACACTGACTGGTGTCTCTCAGTCCCTGTCTCTCAGGGAGATATCTGTACACTGAGTGCTGTCTCTCAGTCCCTGTCTCTCAGGGAGATATATGTACACTGACTGGTGTCTCTCAGTCGTTCTCTCTCAGGGAGGTATATGTACACTGACTGGTGTCTCTCAGTCCCTGTCTCTCAGGGAGATATCTGTACACTGAGTGGTGTCTCTCAGTCCCTCTCTCTCAGGGAGATATCTGAACACTGAGTGGTGTCTCTCAGTCCCTGTCTCTCAGGGAGATATATGTACACTGACTGGTGTCTCTCAGTCCCTCTCTCTCAGGGAGATATCTGTACACTGACTGGTGTCTCTCAGTCCCTGTCTCTCAGGGAGATATCTGTACACTGAGTGGTGTCTCACAGCCCCTGTCTCTCATGGAGATATCTGTACACTGACTGGTGTCTCTCAGTCCCTCTCTCTCAGGGAGATATCTGTACACTGACTGGTGTCTCTCAGTCCCTGTCTCTCAGGGAGATATCTGTGCACTGAGAGGTGTCTCACAGTCCCTCTCTCTCAGGGAGATATCTGTACACTGACTGGTGTCTCTCAGTCCCTGTCTCTCAGGGAGATATCTGTACACTGAGTGGTGTCTCTCAGTCCCTCTCTCTCAGGGAGATATCTGTACACTGACTGGTGTCTCTCAGTCCCTGTCTCTCAGGGAGATATCTGTACACTGAGTGGTGTCTCACAGTCCCTCTCTCTCAGGGATATATCTGTACACTGACTGGTGTCTCTCAGTCCCTCTCTCTCAGGGAGATATCTGTACACTGACTGGTGTCTCTCAGTCCCTCTCTCTCAGGGAGATATATGTACACTGACTGATGTCTCTCAGGCCCTCTCTCTCAGGGAGGTATCTGTACACTGAGTGGTGTCTCTCAGTCCCTGTCTCTCAGGGAGATATATGTACACTGACTGGTGTCTCTCAGTCCCTGTCTCTCAGGGAGCTATCTGTACACTGAGTGGTGTCTCTCAGTCCCTCTCTCTCAGGGAGATATATGTACACTGACTGGTGTCTCTCAGTCCCTCTCTCTCAGGGAGGTATCTGTACACTGAGTGGTGTCTCTCATTCCCTGTCTCTCAGGGAGATATATGGACACTGACTGGTGTCTCTCAGTCCCTGTCTCTCAGGGAGATATCTGTACACTGAGTGGTGTCTCTCAGTCCCTCTCTCTCAGGGAGATATCTGTACACTGACTGGTGTCTCACAGTCCCTCTCTCTCAGAGAGATATCTGTACACTGACTGGTGTCTCTCAGTCCCTCTCTCTCAGGGAGATATCTGTACACTGAGTGGTGTCTCTCAGTCCCTCTCTCTCAGGGAGATATCTGTACACTGAGTGGTGTCTCTCAGTCCCTGTCTCTCAGGGAGATATATGTACACTGACTGGTGTCTCTCAGTCCCTCTCTCTCAGGGAGGTATCTGTTCACTGACTGGTGTCTCTCAGTCCCTGTCTCTCAGGGAGATATCTGTACACTGACTGGTGTCTCTCAGTCCCTCTCTCTCATGGAGATATCTGAACACTGAGTGGTGTCTCTCAGTCCCTCTCTCTCAGGGACATATATGTACACTTAATGGTGCCTCTCAGTCCCTCTCTCTCAGGGAGGTATCTGTACACTGTGTGGTGTCTCTCAGTCCCTGTCTCTCAGGGAGATATTTGTACACTGACTGGTGTCTCTCAGTCCCTCTCTCTCAGGGAGATATCTGTACACTGACTGGTGTCTCTCAGTCCCTCTCTCTCAGGGAGATATCTGTACACTGAGTGGTGTCTTACAGCCCCTGTCTCTCAGGGAGATATCTGTACACTGACTGGTGTCTCTCAGTCCCTCTCTCTCAGGGAGATATCTATACACTGAGTGGTGTCTCTCAGTCCCTCTCTCTCAGGGAGATATCTGTACACTGACTGGTGTCTCTCAGTCCCTCTCTCTCAGGGAGATATATGTACACTGACTGGTGTCTTTCAATCCCTCTCTCTCAGGGAGGTATCTGTACACTGAGTGGTGTCTCTCAGTCCCTGTCTCTCAGGGAGATATATGTACACTGACTGGTGTCTCTCAGTCCCTGTCTCTCAGGGAGATATCTGTACACTGAGTGGTGTCTCTCAGTCCCTCTCTCTCAGGGAGATATCTGTACAATGAGTGGTGTCTCTCAGTCCCTGTCTCTCAGGGAGATATCTGTACAGTGAGTGGTGTCTCTCAGTCCCTCTCTCTCAGGGAGATATCTGTACTCTGACTGGTGTCTCTCAGTCCCTGTCTCTCAGGGAGATATCTGTACACTGAGTGGTGTCTCTCAGTCCCTGTCTCTCAGGGAGATATCTGTACACTGACTGGTGTCTCTCAGTCCCTGTCTCTCAGTGAGCTTTATGTACACTGAGTGGTGTCTGTCAGGGAGATATCTGTACACTGAGTGGTGTCTCACAGTCCCTCTCTCTCAGGGAGATACCTGTACACTGACTGGTGTCTCTCAGTCCCTGTCTCTCAGGGAGTTTTATGTACACTGAGTGGTGACTCTCAGGGAGATATCTGTACACTGACTGGTGTCTCTCAGTCCCTGTCTCTCAGGGAGATATGTGTACACTGACTGGTGTCTCTCAGTCCCTCTCTCAGGGAGGTATCTGTACACTGAGTGGTGTCTCTCAGTCCCTGTCTCTCAGGGAGATATATGTACACTGACTGGTGTCTCTCAGTCCTTGTCTCTCAGGGAGATATCTGTACACTGACTGGTGTCTCTCAGTCCCTCTCTCTCAGGGAGATATCTGTACACTGAGTGGTGTCTCTCAGTTCCTGTCTCTCAGGGAGATATCTGTACACTGAATGGTGTCTCTCAGTCCCTCTCTCTCAGGGAGATATCTGTACTCTGACTGGTGTCTCTCAGTCCCTGTCTCTCAGGGAGATATCTGTGCACTGAGTGGTGTCTCTCAGTCCCTCTCTCTCAGGGAGATATCTGTACACTGACTGGTGTCTCTCAGTCCCTCTCTCTCAGGGAGGTATCTGTACACTGAGTGGTGTCTCTCAGTCCCTGTCTCTCAGGGACATATATGTACACAGACTGGTGTCTCTCAGTCCCTCTCTCTCAGGGAGATATCTGTACACTGAGTGGTGTCTCTCAGTCCCTCTCTCTCAGGGAGATATCTGTACACTGTCTGGTGTCTCTCAGTCCCTGTCTGTCAGGGAGATATCTATACACTGAGTGGTGTCTCTCAGTCCCTCTCTCTCAGGGAGATATCTGTACACTGACTGGTGTCTCGCAGTCCCTCTCTCTCAGGGAGATATCTGTACACTGACTGGTGTCTCTCAGTCCCTGTCTCTCAGGGAGCTTTATGTACACTGAGTGGTGTCTCTCAGGGAGATACTTGTACACTGACTGGTGTCTCTCAGTCCCTCTCTCTCAGGGAGCTTTATGTACACTGAGTGGTGTCTCTCAGTCCCTCTCTCTCAGGGAGATATCTGTACACTGAGTGGTGTCTCTCAGTCCCTGTCTCTCAGGGAGATATCTGTACACTGAGTGGTGTCTCTCAGTCCCAATCTCTCAGGGAGATATCTGTACACTGACTGGTGTCTCTCAGTCCCTGTCTCTCAGGGAGATATCTGTACACTGAGTGGTGTCTCTCAGTCCCTCTCTCTCAAGGAGATATCTGTACTCTGAGTGGTGTCTCTCAGTCCCTGTCTCTCAGGGAGATATGTGTACACTGACTGGTGTCTCTCAGTCCCTCTCTCAGGGAGGTATCTGTACACTGAGTGGTGTCTCTCAGTCCCTGTCTCTCAGGGAGATATATGTACACTGACTGGTGTCTCTCAGTCCTTGTCTCTCAGGGAGATATCTGTACACTGACTGGTGTCTCTCAGTCCCTCTCTCTCAGGGAGATATCTGTACACTGAGTGGTGTCTCTCAGTTCCTGTCTCTCAGGGAGATATCTGTACACTGAATGGTGTCTCTCAGTCCCTCTCTCTCAGGGAGATATCTGTACTCTGACTGGTGTCTCTCAGTCCCTGTCTCTCAGGGAGATATCTGTGCACTGAGTGGTGTCTCTCAGTCCCTCTCTCTCAGGGAGTTATCTGTACACTGACTGGTGTCTCTCAGTCCCTCTCTCTCAGGGAGGTATCTGTACACTGAGTGGTGTCTCTCAGTCCCTGTCTCTCAGGGACATATATGTACACAGACTGGTGTCTCTCAGTCCCTCTCTCTCAGGGAGATATCTGTACACTGAGTGGTGTCTCTCAGTCCCTCTCTCTCAGGGAGATATCTGTACACTGTCTGGTGTCTCTCAGTCCCTGTCTGTCAGGGAGATATCTATACACTGAGTGGTGTCTCTCAGTCCCTCTCTCTCAGGGAGATATCTGTACACTGACTGGTGTCTCGCAGTCCCTCTCTCTCAGGGAGATATCTGTACACTGACTGGTGTCTCTCAGTCCCTGTCTCTCAGGGAGCTTTATGTACACTGAGTGGTGTCTCTCAGGGAGATACTTGTACACTGACTGGTGTCTCTCAGTCCCTCTCTCTCAGGGAGCTTTATGTACACTGAGGGGTGTCTCTCAGTCCCTCTCTCTCAGGGAGATATCTGTACACTGAGTGGTGTCTCTCAGTCCCTGTCTCTCAGGGAGATATCTGTACACTGAGTGGTGTCTCTCAGTCCCAATCTCTCAGGGAGATATCTGTACACTGACTGGTGTCTCTCAGTCCCTGTCTCTCAGGGAGATATCTGTACACTGAGTGGTGTCTCTCAGTCCCTCTCTCTCAAGGAGATATCTGTACTCTGAGTGGTGTCTCTCAGTCCCTGTCTCTCAGGGAGAAATATGTACACTGACTGGTGTCTCTCAGTCGTTCTCTCTCAGGGAGGTATATGTACACTGACTGGTGTCTCTCAGTCCCTGTCTCTCAGGGAGATATCTGTACACTGAGTGGTGTCTCTCAGTCCCTCTCTCTCAGGGAGATATCTGAACACTGAGTGGTGTCTCTCAGTCCCTCTCTCTCAGGGAGATATATGTACACTGAATGGTGTCTCTCAGTCCCTCTCTCTCAGGGAGATATCTGTACTCTGACTGGTGTCTCTCAGTCTCTGTCTCTCAGGGAGATATCTGTGCACTGAGTGGTGTCTCTCAGTCCCTCTCTCTCAGGGAGATATCTGTACACTGACTGGTGTCTCTCAGTCCCTCTCTCTCAGGGAGGTATCTGTACACTGAGTGGTGTCTCTCAGTCCCTGTCTCTCAGGGACATATATGTACACAGACTGGTGTCTCTCAGTCCCTCTCTCTCAGGGAGATATCTGTACACTGAGTGGTGTCTCTCAGTCCCTCTCTCTCAGGGAGATATCTGTACACTGTCTGGTGTCTCTCAGTCCCTGTCTGTCAGGGAGATATCTATACACTGAGTGGTGTCTCTCAGTCCCTCTCTCTCAGGGAGATATCTGTACACTGACTGGTGTCTCACAGTCCCTCTCTCTCAGGGAGATATCTGTACACTGACTGGTGTCTCTCAGTCCCTGTCTCTCAGGGAGCTTTATGTACACTGAGTGGTGTCTCTCAGGGAGATACTTGTACACTGACTGGTGTCTCTCAGTCCCTCTCTCTCAGGGAGCTTTATGTACACTGAGTGGTGTCTCTCAGTCCCTCTCTCTCAGGGAGATATCTGTACACTGAGTGGTGTCTCTCAGTCCCTGTCTCTCAGGGAGATATCTGTACACTGAGTGGTGTCTCTCAGTCCCAATCTCTCAGGGAGATATCTGTACACTGACTGGTGTCTCTCAGTCCCTGTCTCTCAGGGAGATATCTGTACACTGAGTGGTGTCTCTCAGTCCCTCTCTCTCAAGGAGATATCTGTACTCTGAGTGGTGTCTCTCAGTCCCTGTCTCTCAGGGAGAAATATTTACACTGACTGGTGTCTCTCAGTCGTTCTCTCTCAGGGAGGTATATGTACACTGACTGGTGTCTCTCAGTCCCTGTCTCTCAGGGAGATATCTGTACACTGAGTGGTGTCTCTCAGTCCCTCTCTCTCAGGGAGATATCTGAACACTGAGTGGTGTCTCTCAGTCCCTCTCTCTCAGGGAGATATATGTACACTGACTGGTGCCTCTCAGTCCCTCTCTCACAGGGAGGTATCTGTACACTGAGTGGTGTCTCTCAGTCCCTGTCTCTCAGGGCGATATATGTACACTGACTGGTGTCTCTCAGTCCCTCTCTCTCAGGGAGATATCTGTACACTGACTGGTGTCTCTCAGTCCCTGTCTCTCAGGGAGATATCTGTACACTGAGTGGTGTCTCACAGCCCCTGTCTCTCATGGAGATATCTGTACACTGACTGGTGTCTCTCAGTCCCTCTCTCTCAGGGAGATATCTGTACACTGACTGGTGTCTCTCAGTCCCTGTCTCTCAGGGAGATATCTGTGCACTGAGTGGTGTCTCACAGTCCCTCTCTCTCTGGGAGATATCTGTACACTGACTGGTGTCTCTCAGTCCCTGTCTCTCAGGGAGATATCTGTACACTGAGTGGTGTCTCTCAGTCCCTCTCTTTCTCAGGGAGATATCTGTACACTGACTGGTGTCTCTCAGTCCCTGTCTCTCAGGGAGATATCTGTACACTGAGTGGTGTCTCACAGTCCCTCTCTCTCAGGGAGATATCTGTACACTGACTGGTGTCTCTCAGTCCCTCTCTCTCAGGGAGATATCTGTACACTGACTGGTGTCTCTCAGTCCCTCTCTCTCAGGGAGATATATGTACACTGACTGATGTCTCTCAGGCCCTCTCTCTCAGGGAGGTATCTGTACACTGAGTGGTGTCTCTCAGTCCCTGTCTCTCAGGGAGATATATGTACACTGACTGGTGTCTCTCAGTCCCTGTCTCTCAGGGAGATATCTGCACACTGAGTGGTGTCTCTCAGTCCCTCTCTCTCAGGGAGATATATGTACACTGACTGGTGTCTCTCAGTCCCTCTCTCTCAGGGAGGTATCTGTACACTGAGTGGTGTCTCTCAGTCCCTCTCTCTCAGGGAGATATCTGTACACTGACTGGTGTCTCTCAGTCCCTGTCTCTCAGGGAGATATCTGTGCACTGAGTGGTGTCTCACAGTCCCTCTCTCTCAGGGAGATATCTGTACACTGACTGGTGTCTCTCAGTCCCTGTCTCTCAGGGAGATATCTGTACACTGAGTGGTGTCTCTCAGTCCCTCTCTCTCAGGGAGATATCTGTACACTGACTGGTGTCTCTCAGTCCCTGTCTCTCAGGGAGATATCTGTACACTGAGTGGTGTCTCACAGTCCCTCTCTCTCAGGGAGATATCTGTACACTGACTGGTGTCTCTCAGTCCCTCTCTCTCAGGGAGATATCTGTACACTGACTGGTGTCTCTCAGTCCCTCTCTCTCAGGGAGATATATGTACACTGACTGATGTCTCTCAGGCCCTCTCTCTCAGGGAGGTATCTGTACACTGAGTGGTTTCTCTCAGTCCCTGTCTCTCAGGGAGATATATGTACACTGACTGGTGTCTCTCAGTCCCTGTCTCTCAGGGAGATATCTGTACACTGAGTGGTGTCTCTCAGTCCCTCTCTCTCAGGGAGATATATGTACACTGACTGGTGTCTCTCAGTCCCTCTCTCTCAGGGAGGTATCTGTACACTGAGTGGTGTCTCTCATTCCCTGTCTCTCAGTGAGGTATCTGTACACAGAGTGGTGTCTCTCAGTCCCTGTCTCTCAGGGAGATATATGTACACTGACTGGTGTCTCTCAGTCCCTGTCTCTCAGGGAGATATCTGTACACTGAGTGGTGTCTCTCAGTCCCTCTCTCTCAGGGAGATATCTGTACACTGACTGGTGTCTCTCAGTCCCTCTCTCTCAGGGAGATATCTGTACACTGAGTGGTGTCTTACAGCCCCTGTCTCTCAGGGAGATATCTGTACACTGACTGGTGTCTCTCAGTCCCTCTCTCTCAGGGAGATATCGAGACACTGAGTGGTGTCTCTCAGTCCCTCTCTCTCAGGGAGATATCTGTACACTGACTGGTGTCTCTCAGTCCCTCTCTCTCAGGGAGATATATGTACACTGACTGGTGTCTTTCAGTCCCTCTCTCTCAGTGAGGTATCTGTACACAGAGTGGTGTCTCTCAGTCCCTGTCTCTCAGGGAGATATATGTACACTGACTGGTGTCTCTCAGTCCCTGTCTCTCAGGGAGATATCTGTACACTGAGTGGTGTCTCTCAGTCCCTCTCTCTCAGGGAGATATCTGTACAATGAGTGGTGTCTCTCAGTCCCTGTCTCTCAGGGAGATATCTGTACAGTGAGTGGTGTCTCTCAGTCCCTCTCTCTCAGGGAGATATCTGTACTCTGACTGGTGTCTCTCAGTCCCTGTCTCTCAGGGAGATATCTGTACACTGAGTGGTGTCTCTCAGTCCCTGTCTCTCAGGGAGATATCTGTACACTGACTGGTGTCTCTCAGTCCCTGTCTCTCAGTGAGCTTTATGTACACTGAGTGGTGTCTCTCAGGGAGATATCTGTACACTGAGTGGTGTCTCACAGTCCCTCTCTCTCAGGGAGATAGCTGTACACTGACTGGTGTCTCTCAGTCCCTGTCTCTCAGGGAGCTTTATGTACACTGAGTGGTGACTCTCAGGGAGATATCTGTACACTGAGTGGTGTCTCTCAGTCCCTCTCTCTCAAGGAGATATCTGTACTCTGAGTGGTGTCTCTCAGTCCCTGTCTCTCAGGGAGAAATATGTACACTGACTGGTGTCTCTCAGTCGTTCTCTCTCAGGGAGGTATATGTACACTGACTGGTGTCTCTCAGTCCCTGTCTCTCAGGGAGATATCTGTACACTGAGTGGTGTCTCTCAGTCCCTCTCTCTCAGGGAGATATCTGAACACTGAGTGGTGTCTCTCAGTCCCTCTCTCTCAGGGAGATATATGTACACTGACTGGTGCCTCTCAGTCCCTCTCTCACAGGGAGGTATCTGTACACTGAGTGGTGTCTCTCAGTCCCTGTCTCTCAGGGAGATATATGTACACTGACTGGTGTCTCTCAGTCCCTCTCTCTCAGGGAGATATCTGTACACTGACTGGTGTCTCTCAGTCCCTGTCTCTCAGGGAGATATCTGTACACTGAGTGGTGTCTCACAGCCCCTGTCTCTCATGGAGATATCTGTACACTGACTGGTGTCTCTCAGTCCCTCTCTCTCAGGGAGATATCTGTACACTGACTGGTGTCTCTCAGTCCCTGTCTCTCAGGGAGATATCTGCGCACTGAGTGGTGTCTCACAGTCCCTCTCTCTCTGGGAGATATCTGTACACTGACTGGTGTCTCTCAGTCCCTGTCTCTCAGGGAGATATCTGTACACTGAGTGGTGTCTCTCAGTCCCTCTCTTTCTCAGGGAGATATCTGTACACTGACTGGTGTCTCTCAGTCCCTGTCTCTCAGGGAGATATCTGTACACTGAGTGGTGTCTCACAGTCCCTCTCTCTCAGGGAGATATCTGTACACTGACTGGTGTCTCTCAGTCTCTCTCTCTCAGGGAGATATCTGTACACTGACTGGTGTCTCTCAGTCCCTCTCTCTCAGGGAGAAATATGTACACTGACTGATGGCTCTCAGGCCCTCTCTCTCAGGGAGGTATCTGTACACTGAGTGGTGTCTCTCAGTCCCTGTCTCTCAGGGAGATATATGTACACTGACTGGTGTCTCTCAGTCCCTGTCTCTCAGGGAGATATCTGCACACTGAGTGGTGTCTCTCAGTCCCTCTCTCTCAGGGAGATATATGTACACTGACTGGTGTCTCTCAGTCCCTCTCTCTCAGGGAGGTATCTGTACACTGAGTGGTGTCTCTCAGTCCCTCTCTCTCAGGGAGATATCTGTACACTGACTGGTGTCTCTCAGTCCCTGTCTCTCAGGGAGATATCTGTGCACTGAGTGGTGTCTCACAGTCCCTCTCTCTCAGGGAGATATCTGTACACTGACTGGTGTCTCTCAGTCCCTGTCTCTCAGGGAGATATCTGTACACTGAGTGGTGTCTCTCAGTCCCTCTCTCTCAGGGAGATATCTGTACACAGACTGGTGTCTCTCAGTCCCTGTCTCTCAGGGAGATATCTGTACACTGAGTGGTGTCTCACAGTCCCTCTCTCTCAGGGAGATATCTGTACACTGACTGGTGTCTCTCAGTCCCTCTCTCTCAGGGAGATATCTGTACACTGACTGGTGTCTCTCAGTCCCTCTCTCTCAGGGAGATATATGTACACTGACTGATGTCTCTCAGGCCCTCTCTCTCAGGGAGGTATCTGTACACTGAGTGGTTTCTCTCAGTCCCTGTCTCTCAGGGAGATATATGTACACTGACTGGTGTCTCTCAGTCCCTGTCTCTCAGGGAGATATCTGTACACTGAGTGGTGTCTCTCAGTCCCTCTCTCTCAGGGAGATATATGTACACTGACTGGTGTCTCTCAGTCCCTCTCTCTCAGGGAGGTATCTGTACACTGAGTGGTGTCTCTCATTCCCTGTCTCTCAGGGAGATATATGGACACTGACTGGTGTCTCTCAGGCCCTGTCTCTCAGGGAGATATCTGTACACTGAGTGGTGTCTCTCAGTCCCTCTCTCTCAGGGAGATATCTGTACACTGACTGGTGTCTCACAGTCCCTCTCTCTCAGAGAGATATCTGTACACTGACTGGTGTCTCTCAGTCCCTCTCTCTCAGGGAGATATCTGTACACTGAGTGGTGTCTCTCAGTCCCTCTCCCTCAGGGAGATATCTGTACACTGAGTGGTGTCTCTCAGTCCCTGTCTCTCAGGGAGATATATGTACACTGACTGGTGTCTCTCAGTCCCTCTCTCTCAGGGAGGTATCTGTTCACTGACTGGTGTCTCTCAGACCCTGTCTCTCAGGGAGATATCTGTACACTGACTGGTGTCTCTCAGTCCCTCTCTCTCAGGGAGATATCTGAACACTGAGTGGTGTCTCTCAGTCCCTCTCTCTCAGGGACATATATGTACACTGAATGGTGCCTCTCAGTCCCTCTCTCTCAGGGAGGTATCTGTACACTGAGTGGTGTCTCTCAGTCCCTGTCTCTCAGGGAGATATTTGTACACTGACTGGTGTCTCTCAGTCCCTCTCTCTCAGGGAGATATCTGTACACTGACTGGTGTCTCTCAGTCCCTCTCTCTCAGGGAGATATCTGTACACTGAGTGGTGTCTTACAGCCCCTGTCTCTCAGGGAGATATCTGTACACTGACTGGTGTCTCTCAGTCCCTCTCTCTCAGGGAGATATCGAGACACTGAGTGGTGTCTCTCAGTCCCTCTCTCTCAGGGAGATATCTGTACACTGACTGGTGTCTCTCAGTCCCTCTCTCTCAGGGAGATATATGTACACTGACTGGTGTCTTTCAGTCCCTCTCTCTCAGTGAGGTATCTGTACACAGAGTGGTGTCTCTCAGTCCCTGTCTCTCAGGGAGATATATGTACACTGACTGGTGTCTCTCAGTCCCTGTCTCTCAGGGAGATATCTGTACACTGAGTGGTGTCTCTCAGTCCCTCTCTCTCAGGGAGATATCTGTACAATGAGTGGTGTCTCTCAGTCCCTGTCTCTCAGGGAGATATCTGTACAGTGAGTGGTGTTTCTCAGTCCCTCTCTCTCAGGGAGATATCTGTACTCTGACTGGTGTCTCTCAGTCCCTGTCTCTCAGGGAGATATCTGTACACTGAGTGGTGTCTCTCAGTCCCTGTCTCTCAGGGAGATATCTGTACACTGACTGGTGTCTCTCAGTCCCTGTCTCTCAGTGAGCTTTATGTACACTGAGTGGTTTCTCTCAGGGAGATATCTGTACACTGAGTGGTGTCTCACAGTCTCTCTCTCTCAGGGAGATACCTGTACACTGACTGGTGTCTCTCAGTCCCTGTCTCTCAGGGAGCTTTATGTACACTGAGTGGTGACTCTCAGGGAGATATCTGTACACTGACTGGTGTCTCTCAGTCCCTGTCTCTCAGGGAGATATGTGTACACTGACTGGTGTCTCTCAGTCCCTCTCTCAGGGAGGTATCTGTACACTGAGTGGTGTCTCTCAGTCCCTGTCTCTCAGGGAGATATATGTACACTGACTGGTGTCTCTCAGTCCTTGTCTCTCAGGGAGATATCTGTACACTGACTGGTGTCTCTCAGTCCCTCTCTCTCAGGGAGATATCTGTACACTGAGTGGTGTCTCTCAGTTCCTGTCTCTCAGGGAGATATCTGTACACTGAATGGTGTCTCTCAGTCCCTCTCTCTCAGGGAGATATCTGTACTCTGACTGGTGTCTCTCAGTCCCTGTCTCTCAGGGAGATATCTGTGCACTGAGTGGTGTCTCTCAGTCCCTCTCTCTCAGGGAGATATCTGTACACTGACTGGTGTCTCTCAGTCCCTCTCTCTCAGGGAGGTATCTGTACACTGAGTGGTGTCTCTCAGTCCCTGTCTCTCAGGGACATATATGTACACTAACTGGTGTCTCTCAGTCACTCTCTCTCAGGGAGATATCTGTACACTGACTGGTGTCTCTCAGTCCCTCTCTCTCAGGGAGATATCTGTACACTGAGTGGTGTCTTTCAGTCCCTCTCTCTCAGGGAGATATCTGTACACTGACTGGTGTCTCACAGTCCCTCTCTCTCAGAGAGATATCTGTACACTGACTGGTGTCTCTCAGTCCCTCTCTCTCAGGGAGATATCTGTACACTGAGTGGTGTCTCTCAGTCGCTGTCTCTCAGGCAGATATCTATACACTGACTGGTGTCTCTCAGTCCCTCTCTCTCAGGGAGGTATCTGTACACTGACTGGTGTCTCTCAGTCCCTGTCTCTCAGGGAGATATCTGTACACTGACTGGTGTCTCTCAGTCCCTCTCTCTCAGGGAGATATCTGAACACTGAGTGGTGTCTCTCAGTCCCTCTCTCTCAGGGACATATATGTACACTGAATGGTGCCTCTCAGTCCCTCTCTCTCAGGGAGGTATCTGTACACTGAGTGGTGTCTCTCAGTCCCTGTCTCTCAGGGAGATATTTGTACAATGACTGGTGTCTCTCAGTCCCTCTCTCTCAGGGAGATATCTGTACACTGACTGGTGTCTCTCAGTCCCTCTCTCTCAGGGAGATATCTGTAAAATGAGTGGTGTCTCACAGCCCCTGTCTCTCAGGGAGATATCTGTACACTGAGTGGTGTCTCTCAGTCCCTGTCTCTCAGGGAGATATATGTACACTGACTGGTGTCTCTCAGTCCCTCTCTCTCAGGGAGATATCTGTACACTGAGTGGTGTCTTTCAGTCCCTCTCTCTCAGGGAGATATCTGTACACTGACTGGTGTCTCACAGTCCCTCTCTCTCAGAGAGATATCTGTACACTGACTGGTGTCTCTCAGTCCCTCTCTCTCAGGGAGATATCTGTACACTGAGTGGTGTCTCTCAGTCCCTGTCTCTCAGGGAGATATCTGTACACTGACTGGTGTCTCTCAGTCCCTCTCTCTCAGGGAGGTATCTGTACACTGACTGGTGTCTCTCAGTCCCTGTCTCTCAGGGAGATATCTGTACACTGACTGGTGTCTCTCAGTCCCTCTCTCTCAGGGAGATATCTGAACACTGAGTGGTGTCTCTCAGTCCCTCTCTCTCAGGGACATATATGTACACTGAATGGTGCCTCTCAGTCCCTCTCTCTCAGGGAGGTATCTGTACACTGAGTGGTGTCTCTCAGTCCCTGTCTCTCAGGGAGATATTTGTACACTGACTGGTGTCTCTCAGTCCCTCTCTCTCAGGGAGATATCTGTACACTGACTGGTGTCTCTCAGTCCCTCTCTCTCAGGGAGATATCTGTACACTGAGTGGTGTCTCACAGCCCCTGTCTCTCAGGGAGATATCTGTACACTGAGTGGTGTCTCTCAGTCCCTGTCTCTCAGGGAGATATATGTACACTGACTGGTGTCTCTCAGTCCCTCTCTCTCAGGGAGATATCTGTACACTGACTGGTGTCTCTCAGTCCCTCTCTCTCAGGGAGATATCTGTACACTGATTGGTGTCTCACAGCCCCTGTCTCTCATGGAGATATCTGTACACTGACTGGTGTCTCTCAGTCCCTCTCTCTCAGGGAGATATCTGTACACTGACTGGTGTCTCTCAGTCCCTGTCTCTCAGGGAGATATCTGTGCACTGAGTGGTGTCTCACAGTCCCTCTCTCTCAGGGAGATATCTGTACACTGACTGGTGTCTCTCAGTCCCTCTCTCTCAGGGAGATATCTGTACACTGAGTGGTGTCTCTCAGTCCCTCTCTCTCAGGGAGATATCTGTACACTGAGTGGTGTCTCTCAGTCCCTCTCTCTCAGGGAGATATCTGTACACTGACTGGTGTCTCTCAGTCCCTGTCTCTCAGGGAGATATCTGTACACTGAGTGGTGTCTCACAGTCCCTCTCTCTCAGAGAGATAGCTGTACATTGACTGGTGTCTCTCAGTCCCTGTCTCTCAGGGAGATATCTGTACACTGAGTGGTGTCTCTCAGTCCCTCTCTCTCAGGGAGATATCTGTACACTGACTGGTGTCTCTCAGTCCCTGTCTCTCAGGGAGATATCTATACACTGAGTGGTGTCTCTCAGTCCCTCTCTCTCAGGGAGATATCTGTACAGTGAGTGGTGTCTCTCAGTCCCTCTCTCTCAGGGAGAAATCTGTACTCTGACTGGTGTCTCTCAGTCCCTGTCTCTCAGGGAGATATCTGTACACTGAGTGGTGTCTCTCAGTCCCTCTCTCTCAGGGAGATATCTGTACACTGACTGGTGTCTCTCAGTCCCTGTCTCTCAGTGAGCTTTATGTACACTGAGTGGTGTCTCTCAGGGAGATATCTGTACACTGAGTGGTGTCTCTCAGTCCCTCTCTCTCAGGGAGATATCTGTACACTGACTGGTGTCTCTCAGCCCCTCTCTCTCAGGGAGATATCTGTGCACTGAGTGGTGTCTCACAGTCCCTCTCTCTCAGGGAGATATCTGTACACTGAGTGGTGTCTCTCAGTCCCTCTCTCTCAGGGAGATATCTGTACTCTGACTGGTGTCTCTCAGTCCCTGTCTCTGAGTGAGATATATGTACACTGAGTGGTGTCTCTCAGTCCCTCTCTCTCAGGGAGATATCTGTACACTGACTGGTGTCTCTCAGTCCCTCTCTCTCAGGGAGATATCTGTACACTGAGTGGTGTCTCTCAGTCCCTCTCTCTCAGGGAGATATCTGTACACTGAGTGGTGTCTCTCAGTCCCTGTCTCTCAGGGAGATATATGTACACTGACTGGTGTCTCTCAGTCCCTCTCTCTCAGGGAGATATCTGTACACTGACTGGTGTCTCTCAGTCCCTCTCTCTCAGGGAGATATCTGTACACTGAGTGGTGTCTCACAGCCCCTGTCTCTCAGGGAGATATCTGCACACTGTCTGGTGTCTCTCAGTCCCTGTCTGTCAGGGAGATATCTATACACTGAGTGGTGTCTCTCAGTCCCTCTCTCTCAGGGAGATATCTGTACACTGACTGGTGTCTCTCAGTCCCTCTCTCTCAGGGAGATATCTGTACACTGAGTTGTGTCTCACAGCCCCTGTCTCTCAGGGAGATATCTGTACACTGACTGGTGTCTCTCAGTCCCTGTCTCTCAGGGAGAAATCTGTACACTGAGTGGTGTCTCTCAGTCCCTCTCTCTCAGGGAGATATCTGTACACTGACTGGTGTCTCTCAGTCCCTGTCTCTCAGGGAGATATCTATACACTGAGTGGTGTCTCTCAGTCCCTGTCTCTCAGGGAGATATCTGTACACTGACTGGTGTCTCTCAGTCCCTCTCTCTCAGGGAGATATCTGAACGCTGACTAGTGTCTCTCAGTCCCTCTCTCTCAGGGAGATATCTGTACACTGAGTGGTGTCTCTCAGTCCCTCTCTCTCAGGGAGATATCTGTACACTGACTGGTGTCTCTCAGTCCCTCTCTCTCAGGGAGATATCTGTACACTGAGTGGTGTCTCTCAGTCCCTGTCTCTCAGGGAGATATATGTACACTGACTGGTGTCTCTCAGTCCCTCTCTCTCAGGGAGGTATCTGTACACTGACTGGTGTCTCTCAGTCCCTGTCTCTCAGGGAGATATCTGTACACTGACTGGTGTCTCTCAGTCCCTCTCTCTCAGGGAGATATCTGAACACTGAGTGGTGTCTCTCAGTCCCTGTGTCTCAGGGAGATATATGTACACTGACTGGTGTCTCTCAGTCCCTCTCTCTCAGGGCGGTATCTGTACACTGAGTGGTGTCTCTCAGTCCCTCTCTCTCAGGGAGATATCTGTACACTGAGTGGTGTCTCTCAGTCCCTCTCTCTCAGGGAGATATCTGAACACTGAGTGGTGTCTCTCAGTCCCTGTGTCTCAGGGAGATATATGTACACTGACTGGTGTCTCTCAGTCCCTCTCTCTCAGGGAGATATCTGTACACTGACTGGTGTCGCTCAGTCCCTCTCTCTGAGAGATATCTGTACACTGAGTGGTGTCTCACAGTCCCTCTCTCTCAGGGAGATATCTGTACACTGACTGGTGTCTCTCAGTCCCACTCTCTCAGGGAGATATCTGTACGCTGACTAGTGTCTCTCAGTCCCTCTCTCTCAGGGAGATATCTGTACACTGAGTGGTGTCTCTCAGGGAGATATCTGTACACTGACTGGTGTCTCTCAGTCCCTGTCTCTCAGGGTGATATATGTACACTGAGTGGTGTCTCTCAGTCCCTCTCTCTCAGGGATGTATCTGTACACTGAGTGGTGTCTCTCAGTCCCTGTCTCTCAGGGAGATATATGTACACTGACTGGTGTCTCTCAGTCCCTGTCTCTCAGGGAGATATCTGTACACTGAGTGGTGTCTCTCAGTCCCTCTCTCTCAGGGAGATATCTGTACACTGACTGGTGTCTCTCAGTCCCTCTCTCTCAGGGAGGTATCTGTACACTGAGTGGTGTCTCTCAGTCCCTGTCTCTCAGGGAGACATCTGTACACTGACTGGTGTCTCTCAGTCCCTGTCTCTCAGGGAGCTTTATGTACACTGAGTGGTGTCTCTCAGGGAGATATCTGTACACTGAGTGGTGTCTCCCAGTCCCTCTCTCTCAGGGAGATATCTGTACACTGACTGGTGTCTCTCAGCCCCTCTCTCTCAGGGAGATATCTGTACACTGACTGGTGTCTCACAGCCCCTGTCTCTCAGGGAGATATCTGTACACTGACTGGTGTCTCTCAGTCCCTGTCTCTCAGGGAGAAATCTGTACACTGAGTGGTGTCTCTCAGTCCCTCTCTCTCAGGGAGATATCTGTACACTGACTGGTGTCTCTCAGTCCCTGTCTCTCAGGGAGATATCTGTACACTGAGTGGTGTCTCACAGTCCCTCTCTCTCAGGGAGATATCTGTACACTGACTGGTGTCTCTCAGTCCCTCTCTCTCAGGGAGATATCTGTACAATGACTGGTGTCTCTCAGTCCCTGTCTCTCAGGGAGATATCTGTACAGTGACTGGTGTCTCTCAGTCCCTCTCTCTCAGGGAGATATCTGTACACTGACTGGTGTCTCTCAGTCCCTGTCTCTCAGGGAGATATCTGTACACTGAATGGCGTCTCACAGTCCCTCTCTCTCAGGGAGATATCTGTACACTGACTGGTGTCTCTCAGTCCCTCTCTCTCAGGGAGATATCTGTACACTGAGTGGTGTCTCTCAGTCCCTGTCTCTCAGGGAGATATATGTACACTGACTGGTGTCTCTCAGTCCCTCTCTCTCAGGGAGGTATCTGTACACTGACTGGTGTCTCTCAGTCCCTGTCTCTCAGGGAGATATCTGTACACTGACTGGTGTCTCTCAGTCCCTCTCTCTCAGGGAGATATCTGAACACTGAGTGGTGTCTCTCAGTCCCTGTGTCTCAGGGAGATATATGTACACTGACTGGTGTCTCTCAGTCCCTCTCTCTCAGGGCGGTATCTGTACACTGAGTGGTGTCTCTCAGTCCCTCTCTCTCAGGGAGATATCTGTACACTGACTGGTGTCTCTCAGTCCCTGTCTCTCAGTGAGCTTTATGTACACTGAGTGGTGTCTCTCAGGGAGATATCTGTACACTGAGTGGTGTCTCTCAGTCCCTCTCTCTCAGGGAGATATCTGTACACTGACTGGTGTCTCTCAGCCCCTCTCTCTCAGGGAGATATCTGTGCACTGAGTGGTGTCTCACAGTCCCTCTCTCTCAGGGAGATATCTGTACACTGAGTGGTGTCTCTCAGTCCCTCTCTCTCAGGGAGATATCTGTACTCTGACTGGTGTCTCTCAGTCCCTGTCTCTGAGTGAGATATATGTACACTGAGTGGTGTCTCTCAGTCCCTCTCTCTCAGGGAGATATCTGTACACTGACTGGTGTCTCTCAGTCCCTCTCTCTCAGGGAGATATCTGTACACTGAGTGGTGTCTCTCAGTCCCTCTCTCTCAGGGAGATATCTGTACACTGAGTGGTGTCTCTCAGTCCCTGTCTCTCAGGGAGATATATGTACACTGACTGGTGTCTCTCAGTCCCTCTCTCTCAGGGAGATATCTGTACACTGACTGGTGTCTCTCAGTCCCTCTCTCTCAGGGAGATATCTGTACACTGAGTGGTGTCTCACAGCCCCTGTCTCTCAGGGAGATATCTGTACACTGTCTGGTGTCTCTCAGTCCCTGTCTGTCAGGGAGATATCTATACACTGAGTGGTGTCTCTCAGTCCCTCTCTCTCAGGGAGATATCTGTACACTGACTGGTGTCTCTCAGTCCCTCTCTCTCAGGGAGATATCTGTACACTGAGTGGTGTCTCACAGCCCCTGTCTCTCAGGGAGATATCTGTACACTGACTGGTGTCTCTCAGTCCCTGTCTCTCAGGGAGAAATCTGTACACTGAGTGGTGTCTCTCAGTCCCTCTCTCTCAGGGAGATATCTGTACACTGACTGGTGTCTCTCAGTCCCTGTCTCTCAGGGAGATATCTATACACTGAGTGGTGTCTCTCAGTCCCTGTCTCTCAGGGAGATATCTGTACACTGACTGGTGTCTCTCAGTCCCTCTCTCTCAGGGAGATATCTGAACGCTGACTAGTGTCTCTCAGTCCCTCTCTCTCAGGGAGATATCTGTACACTGAGTGGTGTCTCTCAGTCCCTCTCTCTCAGGGAGATATCTGTACACTGACTGGTGTCTCTCAGTCCCTCTCTCTCAGGGAGATATCTGTACACTGAGTGGTGTCTCTCAGTCCCTGTCTCTCAGGGAGATATATGTACACTGACTGGTGTCTCTCAGTCCCTCTCTCTCAGGGAGGTATCTGTACACTGACTGGTGTCTCTCAGTCCCTGTCTCTCAGGGAGATATCTGTACACTGTCTGGTGTCTCTCAGTCCCTCTCTCTCAGGGAGATATCTGAACACTGAGTGGTGTCTCTCAGTCCCTGTGTCTCAGGGAGATATATGTACACTGACTGGTGTCTCTCAGTCCCTCTCTCTCAGGGCGGTATCTGTACACTGAGTGGTGTCTCTCAGTCCCTCTCTCTCAGGGAGATATCTGTACACTGAGTGGTGTCTCTCAGTCCCTCTCTCTCAGGGAGATATCTGAACACTGAGTGGTGTCTCTCAGTCCCTGTGTCTCAGGGAGATATATGTACACTGACTGGTGTCTCTCAGTCCCTCTCTCTCAGGGAGATATCTGTAC
Source organism: Heterodontus francisci (assembly GCF_036365525.1). Classification (NCBI taxonomy): domain Eukaryota; kingdom Metazoa; phylum Chordata; class Chondrichthyes; order Heterodontiformes; family Heterodontidae; genus Heterodontus; species Heterodontus francisci. The sequence continues at coordinate 2,296,852 of NC_090403.1, forward strand.
ACTGACTGGTGTCGCTCAGTCCCTCTCTCTGAGAGATATCTGTACACTGAGTGGTGTCTCACAGTCCCTCTCTCTCAGGGAGATATCTGTACACTGACTGGTGTCTCTCAGTCCCACTCTCTCAGGGAGATATCTGTACGCTGACTAGTGTCTCTCAGTCCCTCTCTCTCAGGGAGATATCTGTACACTGAGTGGTGTCTCTCAGGGAGATATCTGTACACTGACTGGTGTCTCTCAGTCCCTGTCTCTCAGGGTGATATATGTACACTGAGTGGTGTCTCTCAGTCCCTCTCTCTCAGGGATGTATCTGTACACTGAGTGGTGTCTCTCAGTCCCTGTCTCTCAGGGAGATATATGTACACTGACTGGTGTCTCTCAGTCCCTGTCTCTCAGGGAGATATCTGTACACTGAGTGGTGTCTCTCAGTCCCTCTCTCTCAGGCAGATATCTGTACTCTGACTGGTGTCTCTCAGTCCCTGTCTCTCAGGGAGATATCTGTACACTGAGTGGTGTCTCTCAGTCCCTCTCTCTCAGGGAGATATATGTACACTGACTGGTGTCTCTCAGTCCCTCTCTCTCAGGGAGGTATCTGTACACTGAGTGGTGTCTCTCAGTCCCTGTCTCTCAGGGAGACATCTGTACACTGACTGGTGTCTCTCAGTCCCTGTCTCTCAGGGAGCTTTATGTACACTGAGTGGTGTCTCTCAGGGAGATATCTGTACACTGAGTGGTGTCTCCCAGTCCCTCTCTCTCAGGGAGATATCTGTACACTGACTGGTGTCTCTCAGCCCCTCTCTCTCAGGGAGATATCTGTACACTGACTGGTGTCTCACAGCCCCTGTCTCTCAGGGAGATATCTGTACACTGACTGGTGTCTCTCAGTCCCTGTCTCTCAGGGAGAAATCTGTACACTGAGTGGTGTCTCTCAGTCCCTCTCTCTCAGGGAGATATCTGTACACTGACTGGTGTCTCTCAGTCCCTGTCTCTCAGGGAGATATCTGTACACTGAGTGGTGTCTCACAGTCCCTCTCTCTCAGGGAGATATCTGTACACTGACTGGTGTCTCTCAGTCCCTCTCTCTCAGGGAGATATCTGTACAATGACTGGTGTCTCTCAGTCCCTGTCTCTCAGGGAGATATCTGTACAGTGACTGGTGTCTCTCAGTCCCTCTCTCTCAGGGAGATATCTGTACACTGACTGGTGTCTCTCAGTCCCTGTCTCTCAGGGAGATATCTGTACACTGAATGGCGTCTCACAGTCCCTCTCTCTCAGGGAGATATCTGTACACTGACTGGTGTCTCTCAGTCCCTCTCTCTCAGGGAGATATCTGTACGCTGACTGGTGTCTCTCAGTCCCTCTCTCTCAGGGAGATATCTGTACACTGACTGGTGTCTCTCAGTCCCTCTCTCTCAGGGAGATATCTGTACACTGACTGGTGTCTCTCAGCCCCTCTCTCTCAGGGAGATATCTGTACACTGAGTGGTGTCTCTCAGTCCCTGTCTCTCAGGGAGGTATCTGTACACTGACTGGTGTCTCTCAGTCCCTCTCTCTCAGGGAGGTATCTGTACACTGACTGGTGTCTCTCAGGCCCTCTCTCTCAGGGAGATATCTGTACACTGACTGGTGTCTCACAGTCCCTCTCTCTCAGGGAGATATCTGTACACTGAGTGGTGTCTCTCAGCCCCTCTCTCTCAGGGAGATATCTGTACACTGAGTGGTGTCTCACAGCCCCTGTCTCTCAGGGAGATATCTATACACTGACTGGTGTCTCTCAGTCCCTCTCTCTCAGGGAGATATCTGTACACTGAGTGGTGTCTCTCAGTCCCTCTCTCTCAGGGAGATATCTGTACACTGAGTGGTGTCTCTCAGTCCCTGTCTCTCAGGGAGATATATGTACACTGACTGGTGTCTCTCAGTCCCTCTCTCTCAGGGAGGGATCTGAACACTGAGTGGTGTCTCTCAGTCCCTGTGTCTCAGTGAGATATATGTACACTGACTGGTGTCTCTCAGTCCCTCTCTCTCAGGGAGATGTCTGTACACTGACTGGTGTCTCTCAGTCCCTCTCTCTGGGAGATATCTGTACACTGAGTGGTGTCTCACAGTCCCTCTCTCTCAGGGAGATATCTGTACACTGACTGGTGTCTCTCAGTCCCACTCTCTCAGGGAGATATCTGTACACTGAATGGTGTCTCTCAGTCCCTCTCTCTCAGGGAGATATCTGTACTCTGACTGGTGTCTCTCAGTCCCTGTCTCTCAGGGAGATATCTGTGCACTGAGTGGTGTCTCTCAGTCCCTCTCTCTCAGGGAGATATCTGTACACTGAGTGGTTCTCTCAGTCCCTCTCTCTCAGGGAGATATCTGTACACTGAGTGGTGTCTCTCAGTCCCTGTCTCTCAGGGAGATATATGTACACTGAGTGGTGTTTCTCAGTCCCTCTCTCTCTGGGAGGTATCTGTACACTGAGTGGTGTCTCTCAGTCCCTCTCTCTCAGGGAGATATATGTACACTGACTGGTGTCTGTCAGTCCCTGTCTCTCAGGGAGATATATGTACACTGACTGGTGTCTCTCAGTCCCTGTCTCTCAGGGAGAAATCTGAACACTGAGTGGTGTCTCTCAGTCCCTCTCTCTCAGGGAGATATCTGTACACTGACTGGTGTCTCTCAGTCCCTGTCTCTCAGGGAGATATCTGTACACTGAGTGGTGTATCTCAGTCCCTGTCTCTCAGGGAGATATCTGTACACTGACTGGTGTCTCTCAGTCCCTCTCTCTCAGAGAGATATCTGTACACTGACTGGTGTCTCACAGTCCCTCTCTCTCAGAGAGATATCTGTACACTGAGTGGTGTCTCACAGTCCCTCTCTCTCAGGGAGATATCTGTACACTGACTGGTGTTTCTCAGTCCCTCTCTCTCAGGGAGATATCTGTACAATGACTGGTGTCTCTCAGTCCCTGTCTCTCAGGGAGATATCTGTACAGTGACTGGTGTCTCTCAGTCCCTCTCTCTCAGGGAGATATCTGTACACTGACTGGTGTCTCTCAGTCCCTGTCTCTCAGGGAGATATCTGTACACTGAATGGCGTCTGACAGTCCCTCTCTCTCAGGGAGATATCTGTACACTGACTGGTGTCTCTCAGTCCCTCTCTCTCAGGGAGATATCTGTACGCTGACTGGTGTCTCTCAGTCCCTCTCTCTCAGGGAGATATCTGTACACTGACTGGTGTCTCTCAGTCCCTCTCTCTCAGGGAGATATCTGTACACTGACTGGTGTCTCTCAGCCCCTCTCTCTCAGGGAGATATCTGTACACTGAGTGGTGTCTCTCAGTCCCTGTCTCTCAGGGAGATATCTGTACACTGACTGGTGTCTCTCAGTCCCTCTCTCTCAGGGAGGTATCTGTACACTGACTGGTGTCTCTCAGGCCCTCTCTCTCAGGGAGATATCTGTACACTGACTGGTGTCTCACAGTCCCTCTCTCTCAGGGAGATATCTGTACACTGAGTGGTGTCTCTCAGCCCCTCTCTCTCAGGGAGATATCTGTACACTGAGTGGTGTCTCACAGCCCCTGTCTCTCAGGGAGATATCTATACACTGACTGGTGTCTCTCAGTCCCTCTCTCTCAGGGAGATATCTGTACACTGAGTGGTGTCTCACAGTCCCTCTCTCTCAGGGAGATATCTGTACACTGAGTGGTGTCTCTCAGCCCCTCTCTCTCAGGGAGATATCTGTACACTGAGTGGTGTCTCACAGCCCCTGTCTCTCAGGGAGATATCTATACACTGACTGGTGTCTCTCAGTCCCTCTCTCTCAGGGAGATATCTGTACACTGGGTGGTGTCTCTCAGTCCCTCTCTCTCAGGGCGGTATCTGTACACTGAGTGGTGTCTCTCAGTCCCTCTCTCTCAGGGAGATATCTGTACACTGAGTGGTGTCTCTCAGTCCCTCTCTCTCAGGGAGATATCTGAACACTGAGTGGTGTCTCTCAGTCCCTGTGTCTCAGGGAGATATATGTACACTGACTGGTGTCTCTCAGTCCCTCTCTCTCAGGGAGATATCTGTACACTGACTGGTGTCTCTCAGTCCCTCTCTCTGAGAGATATCTGTACACTGAGTGGTGTCTCACAGTCCCTCTCTCTCAGGGAGATATCTGTACACTGACTGGTGTCTCTCAGTCCCACTCTCTCAGGGAGATATCTGTACGCTGACTAGTGTCTCTCAGTCCCTCTCTCTCAGGGAGATATCTGTACACTGAGTGGTGTCTCTCAGGGAGATATCTGTACACTGACTGGTGTCTCTCAGTCCCTGTCTCTCAGGGTGATATATGTACACTGAGTGGTGTCTCTCAGTCCCTGTCTCTCAGGGAGATATATGTACACTGAGTGGTGTCTCTCAGTCCCTGTCTCTCAGGGAGGTATCTGTACACTGACTGGTGTCTCTCAGTCCCTCTCTCTCAGGGAGGTATCTGTACACTGACTGGTGTCTCTCAGGCCCTCTCTCTCAGGGAGATATCTGTACACTGACTGGTGTCTCACAGTCCCTCTCTCTCAGGGAGATATCTGTACACTGAGTGGTGTCTCTCAGCCCCTCTCTCTCAGGGAGATATCTGTACACTGAGTGGTGTCTCACAGCCCCTGTCTCACAGGGAGATATCTATACACTGGCTGGTGTCTCTCAGTCCCTCTCTCTCAGGGAGATATCTGTACACTGAGTGGTGTCTCTCAGTCCCACTCTCTCAGGGAGATATCTGTACACTGAGTGGTGTCTCTCAGTCCCTGTCTCTCAGGGAGATATATGTACACTGACTGGTGTCTCTCAGTCCCTCTCTCTCAGGGAGGGATCTGAACACTGAGTGGTGTCTCTCAGTCCCTGTGTCTCAGTGAGATATATGTACACTGACTGGTGTCTCTCAGTCCCTCTCTCTCAGGGAGATGTCTGTACACTGACTGGTGTCTCTCAGTCCCTCTCTCTGGGAGATATCTGTACACTGAGTGGTGTCTCACAGTCCCTCTCTCTCAGGGAGATATCTGTACACTGACTGGTGTCTCTCAGTCCCACTCTCTCAGGGAGATATCTGTACACTGAATGGTGTCTCTCAGTCCCTCTCTCTCAGGGAGATATCTGTACTCTGACTGGTGTCTCTCAGTCCCTGTCTCTCAGGGAGATATCTGTGCACTGAGTGGTGTCTCTCAGTCCCTCTCTCTCAGGGAGATATCTGTACACTGAGTGGTTCTCTCAGTCCCTCTCTCTCAGGGAGATATCTGTACACTGAGTGGTGTCTCTCAGTCCCTGTCTCTCAGGGAGATATATGTACACTGAGTGGTGTTTCTCAGTCCCTCTCTCTCTGGGAGGTATCTGTACACTGAGTGGTGTCTCTCAGTCCCTCTCTCTCAGGGAGATATATGTACACTGACTGGTGTCTGTCAGTCCCTGTCTCTCAGGGAGATATATGTACACTGACTGGTGTCTCTCAGTCCCTCTCTCTCAGGGAGGTATCTGTACACTGAGTGGTGTCTCTCAGTCCCTGTCTCTCAGGGAGATATATGTACACGGACTGGTGTCTCTCAGTCCCTCTCTCTCAGGGAGATATCTGTACACTGAGTGGTGACTCTCAGTCCCTCTCTCTCAGGGAGATATCTGTACACTGAGTGGTGTCTCTCAGTCCCTGTCTCTCAGGGAGATATCTGTACACTGAGTGGTGTATCTCAGTCCCTGTCTCTCAGTGAGATATCTGTACACTGACTGGTGTCTCTCAGTCCCTCTCTCTCAGAGAGATATCTGTACACTGACTGGTGTCTCACAGTCCCTCTCTCTCAGAGAGATATCTGTACACTGAGTGGTGTCTCACAGTCCCTCTCTCTCAGGGAGATATCTGTACACTGACTGGTGTCTCTCAGTCCCTCTCTCTCAGGGAGATATCTGTACAATGACTGGTGTCTCTCAGTCCCTGTCTCTCAGGGAGATATCTGTACAGTGACTGGTGTCTCTCAGTCCCTCTCTCTCAGGGAGATATCTGTACACTGACTGGTGTCTCTCATTCCTTGTCTCTCGGGGAGATATCTGTACACTGAATGGCGTCTCACAGTCCCTCTCTCTCAGGGAGATATCTGTACACTGACTGGTGTCTCTCAGTCCCTCTCTCTCAGGGAGTGATCTGAACACTGAGTGGTGTCTCTCAGTCCCTGTGTCTCAGGGAGATATATGTACACTGACTGGTGTCTCTCAGTCCCTCTCTCTCAGGGAGATATCTGTACACTGATTGGTGTCTCTCAGTCCCTCTCTCTGGGAGATATCTGTACACTGAGTGGTGTCTCACAGTCCCTCTCTCTCAGGGAGATATCTGTACACTGATTGGTGTCTCTCAGTCCCTCTCTCTGGGAGATATCTGTACACTGAGTGGTGTCTCACAGTCCCTCTCTCTCAGGGAGATATCTGTACACTGACTGGTGTCTCTCAGTCCCTCTCTCTCAGGGAGATATCTGTACAATGACTGGTGTCTCTCAGTCCCTGTCTCTCAGGGAGATATCTGTACAGTGACTGGTGTCTCTCAGTCCCTCTCTCTCAGGGAGATATCTGTACACTGACTGGTGTCTCTCAGTCCCTGTCTCTCAGGGAGATATCTGTACACTGAATGGCGTCTCACAGTCCCTGTCTCTCAGGGAGATATATGTACACTGACTGGTGTCTCTCAGTCCCTCTCTCTCAGGGAGTGATCTGAACACTGAGTGGTGTCTCTCAGTCCCTGTGTCTCAGGGAGATATATGTACACTGACTGGTGTCTCTCAGTCCCTCTCTCTCAGGGAGATATCTGTACACTGATTGGTGTCTCTCAGTCCCTCTCTCTGGGAGATATCTGTACACTGAGTGGTGTCTCACAGTCCCTCTCTCTCAGGGAGATATCTGTACACTGAGTGGTGTCTCTCAGTCCCACTCTCTCAGGGAGATATCTGTACACTGACTGGTGTCTCTCAGCCCCTCTCTCTCAGGGATATATCTGTACACTGAGTGGTGTCTCTCAGTCCCTGTCTCTCAGGGAGATATCTGTACACTGACTGGTGTCTCTCAGTCCCTCTCTCTCAGGGAGGTATCTGTACACTGACTGGTGTCTCTCAGGCCCTCTGTCTCAGGGAGATATCTGTACACTGACTGGTGTCTCACAGTCCCTCTCTCTCAGGGAGATATCTGTACACTGAGTGGTGTCTCTCAGCCCCTCTCTCTCAGGGAGATATCTGTACACTGAGTGGTGTCTCACAGCCCCTGTCTCTCAGGGAGATATCTATACACAGACTGGTGTCTCTCAGTCCCTCTCTCTCAGGGAGATATCTGTACACTGAGTGGTGTCTCTCAGTCCCTCTCTCTCAGGGAGATATCTGTACACTGAGTGGTGTCTCTCAGTCCCTGTCTCTCAGAGAGATATATGTACACTGACTGGTGTCTCTCAGTCCCTCTCTCTCAGGGAGGGATCTGAACACTGAGTGGTGTCTCTCAGTCCCTGTGTCTCAGGGAGATATATGTACACTGACTGGTGTCTCTCAGTCCCTCTCTCTCAGGGAGATATCTGTACACTGACTGGTGTCTCTCAGTCCCTCTCTCTGGGAGATATCTGTACACTGAGTGGAGTCTCACAGTCCCTCTCTCTCAGGGAGATATCTGTACACAGACTGGTGTCTCTCAGTCCCACTCTCTCAGGGAGATATCTGTACACTGAATGGTGTCTCTCAGTCCCTCTCTCTCAGGGAGATATCTGTACTCTGACTGGTGTCTCTCAGTCCCTGTCTCTCAGGGAGATATCTGTGCACTGAGTGGTGTCTCTCAGTCCCTCTCTCTCAGGGAGATATCTGTACACTGAGTGGTTCTCTCAGTCCCTCTCTCTCAGGGAGATATCTGTACACTGAGTGGTGTCTCTCAGTCCCTCTCTCTCTGGGAGGTATCTGTACACTGAGTGGTGTCTCTCAGTCCCTCTCTCTCAGGGAGATATATGTACACTGACTGGTGTCTGTCAGTCCCTGTCTCTCAGGGAGATATATGTACACTGACTGGTGTCTCTCAGTCCCTCTCTCTCAGGGAGGTATCTGTACACTGAGTGGTGTCTCTCAGTCCCTGTCTCTCAGGGAGATATATGTACACTGACTGGTGTCTCTCAGTCCCTCTCTCTCAGGGAGATATCTGTACACTGAGTGGTGTCTCTCAGTCCCTCTCTCTCAGGGAGATATCTGTACACTGAGTGGTGTCTCTCAGTCCCTGTCTCTCAGGGAGATATCTGTACACTGAGTGGTGTATCTCAGTCCCTGTCTCTCAGGGAGATATCTGTACACTGACTGGTGTCTCTCAGTCCCTGTCTCTCAGGGAGATATCTGTACAGTGACTGGTGTCTCTCAGTCCCTCTCTCTCAGGGAGATATCTGTACACTGACTGGTGTCTCTCAGTCCCTGTCTCTCAGGGAGATATCTGTACACTGAGTGGTGTCTCTCAGCCCCTCTCTCTCAGGGAGATATCTGTACACTGAGTGGTGTCTCACAGCCCCTGTCTCTCAGGGAGATATCTATACACTGACTGGTGTCTCTCAGTCCCTCTCTCTCAGGGAGATATCTGTACACTGAGTGGTGTCTCTCAGTCCCTCTCTCTCAGGGAGATATCTGTACACTGAGTGGTGTCTCTCAGTCCCTGTCTCTCAGGGAGATATATGTACACTGACTGGTGTCTCTCAGTCCCTCTCTCTCTGGGAGGGATCTGAACACTGAGTGGTGTCTCTCAGTCCCTGTGTCTCAGGGAGATATATGTACACTGACTGGTGTCTCTCAGTCCCTCTCTCTCAGGGAGATATCTGTACACTGACTGGTGTCTCTCAGTCCCTATCTCTGGGAGATATCAGTACACTGAGTGGTGTCTCACAGTCCCTCTCTCTCAGGGAGATATCTGTACACTGAGTGGTGTCTCTCAGTCCCACTCTCTCAGGGAGATATCTGTACACTGACTGGTGTCTCTCAGCCCCTCTCTCTCAGGGAGATATCTGTACACTGAGTGGTGTCTCTCAGTCCCTGTCTCTCAGGGAGATATCTGTACACTGACTGGTGTCTCTCAGTCCCTCTCTCTCAGGGAGGTATCTGTACACTGACTGGTGTCTCTCAGGCCCTCTCTCTCAGGGAGATATCTGTACACTGACTGGTGTCTCACAGTCCCTCTCTCTCAGGGAGATATCTGTACACTGAGTGGTGTCTCTCAGCCCCTCTCTCTCAGGGAGATATCTGTACACTGAGTGGTGTCTCACAGCCCCTGTCTCTCAGGGAGATATCTATACACTGACTGGTGTCTCTCAGTCCCTCTCTCTCAGGGAGATATCTGTACACTGAGTGGTGTCTCTCAGTCCCTCTCTCTCAGGGAGATATCTTTACACTGAGTGGTGTCTCTCAGTCCCTGTCTCTCAGGGAGATATATGTACACTGACTGGTGTCTCTCAGTCCCTCTCTCTCAGGGAGATATCTGTACACTGACTGGTGTCTCTCAGTCCCACTCTCTCAGGGAGATATCTGTACACTGAATGGTGTCTCTCAGTCCCTCTCTCTCAGGGAGATATCTGTACTCTGACTGGTGTCTCTCAGTCCCTGTCTCTCAGGGAGATATCTGTGCACTGAGTGGTGTCTCTCAGTCCCTCTCTCTCAGGGAGATATCTGTACACTGAGTGGTTCTCTCAGTCCCTCTCTCTCAGGTAGATATCTGTACACTGAGTGGTGTCTCTCAGTCCCTGTCTCTCAGGGAGATATATGTACACTGAGTGGTGTTTCTCAGTCCCTCTCACTCTGGGAGGTATCTGTACACTGAGTGGTGTCTCTCAGTCCCTCTCTCTCAGGGAGATATATGTACACTGACTGGTGTCTGTCAGTCCCTGTCTCTCAGGGAGATATATGTACACTGACTGGTGTCTCTCAGTCCCTCTCTCTCAGGGAGGTATCTGTACACTGAGTGGTGTCTCTCAGTCCCTGTCTCTCAGGGAGATATATGTACACTGACTGGTGTCTCTCAGTCCCTCTCTCTCAGGGAGATATCTGTACACTGAGTGGTGTCTCTCAGTCCCTCTCTCTCAGGGAGATATCTGTACACTGAGTGGTGTCTCTCAGTCCCTGTCTCTCAGGGAGATATCTGTACACTGAGTGGTGTATCTCAGTCCCTGTCTCTCAGGGAGATATCTGTACACTGACTGGTGTCTCTCAGTCCCTCTCTCTCAGAGAGATATCTGTACACTGACTGGTGTCTCACAGTCCCTCTCTCTCAGAGAGATATCAGTACACTGAGTGGTGTCTCTCAGTCCCTCTCTCTCAGGGAGATATCTGTACACTGAGTGGTGTCTCTCAGTCCCTCTCTCTCAGGGAGATATCTGTACACTGAGTGGTGTCTCTCAGTCCCTGTGTCTCAGGGAGATATATGTACACTGACTGTTGTCTCTCAGTCCCTCTCTCTCAGGGAGATATCTGTACACTGACTGGTGTCTCTCAGTCCCTCACTCTGAGAGATATCTGTACACTGAGTGGTGTCTCACAGTCCCTCTCTCTCAGGGAGATATCTGTACACTGACTGGTGTCTCTCAGTCCCACTCTCTCAGGGAGATATCTGTACGCTGACTAGTGTCTCTCAGTCCCTCTCTCTCAGGGAGATATCTGTAAACTGAGTGGTGTCTCTCAGGGAGATATATGTTCACTGACTGGTGTCTCTCAGTCCCTGTCTCTCAGGGAGATATCAGTACACTGAGTGGTGTCTCTCAGTCCCTCTCTCTCAGGCAGATATCTGTACACTGAGTGGTGTCTCTCAGTCCCTCTCTCTCAGGGAGAAATCTGTACACTGAGTGGTGTCTCTCAGTCCCTGTCTCTCAGGGAGACATCTGTACACTGAGTGGTGTCTCCCAGTCCCTCTCTCTCAGGGAGATATCTGTACACTGATTGGTGTCTCTCAGCCTCTCTCTCTCAGGGAGATATCTGTACACTGAGTGGTGTCTCACAGCCCCTGTCTCTCAGGGAGATATCTGTACACTGACTGGTGTCTCTCAGTCCCTGTCTCTCAGGGAGAAATCTGTACACTGAGTGGTGTCTCTCAGTCCCTCTCTCTCAGGGAGATATCTGTACACTGACTGGTGTCTCTCAGTCCCTGTCTCTCAGGGAGATATCTGTACACTGAGTGGTGTCTCACAGTCCCTCTCTCTCAGGGAGATATCTGTACACTGACTGGTGTCTCTCAGTCCCTCTCTCTCAGGGAGATATCTGTACAATGACTGGTGTCTCTCAGTCCCTGTCTCTCAGGGAGATATCTGTACAGTGACTGGTGTCTCTCAGTCCCTCTCTCTCAGGGAGATATCTGTACACTGACTGGTGTCTCTCAGTCCCTGTCTCTCAGGGAGATATCTGTACACTGAGTGGCGTCTCACAGTCCCTCTCTCTCAGGGAGATATCTGTACACTGACTGGTGTCTCTCAGTCCCTCTCTCTCAGGGAGATATCTGTACGCTGACTGGTGTCTCTCAGTCCCTCTCTCTCAGGGAGATATCTGTACACTGACTGGTGTCTCTCAGTCCCTCTCTCTCAGGGAGATATCTGTACACTGACTGGTGTCTCTCAGCCCCTCTCTCTCAGGGAGATATCTGTACACTGAGTGGTGTCTCTCAGTCCCTGTCTCTCAGGGAGATATCTGTACACTGACTGGTGTCTCTCAGTCCCTCTCTCTCAGGGAGGTATCTGTACACTGACTGGTGTCTCTCAGGCCCTCTCTCTCAGGGAGATATCTGTACACTGACTGGTGTCTCACAGTCCCTCTCTCTCAGGGAGATATCTGTACACTGAGTGGTGTCTCACAGCCCCTGTCTCTCAGGGAGATATCTATACACTGACTGGTGTCTCTCATTCCCTCTCTCTCAGGGCGGTATCTGTACACTGAGTGGTGTCTCTCAGTCCCTCTCTCTCAGGGAGATATCTGTACACTGAGTGGTGTCTCTCAGTCCCTCTCTCTCAGGGAGATATCTGAACACTGAGTGGTGTCTCTCAGTCCCTGTGTCTCAGGGAGATATATGTACACTGACTGGTGTCTCTTAGTCCCTCTCTCTCAGGGAGATATCTGTACACTGACTGGTGTCTCTCAGTCCCTCTCTCTGAGAGATATCTGTACACTGAGTGGTGTCTCACAGTCCCTCTCTCTCAGGGAGATATCTGTACACTGACTGGTGTCTCTCAGTCCCACTCTCTCAGGGAGATATCTGTACGCTGACTAGTGTCTCTCAGTCCCTCTCTCTCAGGGAGATATCTGTACACTGAGTGGTGTCTCTCAGGGAGATATCTGTACACTGACTGGTGTCTCTCAGTCCCTGTCTCTCAGGGATATATATGTACACTGAGTGGTGTCTCTCAGTCCCTCTCTCTCAGGGATGTATCTGTACACTGAGTGGTGTCTCTCAGTCCCTGTCTCTCAGGGAGATATATGTACACTGACTGGTGTCTCTCAGTCCCTGTCTCTCAGGGAGATATCTGTACACTGAGTGGTGTCTCTCAGTCCCTCTCTCTCAGGCAGATATCTGTACAATGAGTGGTGTCTCTCAGTCCCTCTCTCTCAGGGAGATATCTGTACTCTGACTGGTGTCTCTCAGTCCCTGTCTCTCAGGGAGATATCTGTACACTGAGTGGTGTCTCTCAGTCCCTCTCTCTCAGGGAGATATCTGTACACTGACTGGTGTCTCTCAGTCCCTCTCTCTCAGGGGGGTATCTGTACACTGAGTGGTGTCTCTCAGTCCCTGTCTCTCAGGGAGACATCTGTACACTGACTGGTGTCTCTCAGTCCCTGTCTCTCAGGGAGCTTTATGTACACTGAGTGGTGTCTCTCAGGGAGATATCTGTACACTGAGTGTTGTCTCCCAGTCCCTCTCTCTCAGGGAGATATCTGTACACTGACTGGTGTCTCTCAGCCCCTCTCTCTCAGGGAGATATCTGTACACTGAGTGGTGTCTCACAGCCCCTGTCTCTCAGGGAGATATCTGTACACTGACTGGTGTCTCTCAGTCCCTGTCTCTCAGGGAGAAATCTGTACACTGAGTGGTGTCTCTCAGTCCCTCTCTCTCAGGGAGATATCTGTACACTGACTGGTGTCTCTCAGTCCCTGTCTCTCAGGGAGATATCTGTACACTGAGTGGTGTCTCACAGTCCCTCTCACTCAGGGAGATATCTGTACACTGACTGGTGTCTCTCAGTCCCTCTCTCTCAGGGAGATATCTGTACAATGACTGGTGTCTCTCAGTCCCTGTCTCTCAGGGAGATATCTGTACAGTGACTGGTGTCTCTCAGTCCCTCTCTCTCAGGGAGATATCTGTACACTGACTGGTGTCTCTCAGTCCCTGTCTCTCAGGGAGATATCTGTACACTGAGTGGCGTCTCACAGTCCCTCTCTCTCAGGGAGATATCTGTACACTGACTGGTGTCTCTCAGTCCCTCTCTCTCAGGGAGATATCTGTACGCTGACTGGTGTCTCTCAGTCCCTCTCTCTCAGGGAGATATCTGTACACTGACTGGTGTCTCTCAGACCCTCTCTCTCAGGGAGATATCTGTACACTGACTGGTGTCTCTCAGCCCCTCTCTCTCAGGGAGATATCTGTACACTGAGTGGTGTCTCTCAGTCCCTGTCTCTCAGGGAGATATCTGTACACTGACTGGTGTCTCTCAGTCCCTCTCTCTCAGGGAGGTATCTGTACACTGACTGGTGTCTCTCAGGCCCTCTCTCTCAGGGAGATATCTGTACATTGACTGGTGTCTCACAGTCCCTCTCTCTCAGGGAGATATCTGTACACTGAGTGGTGTCTCTCAGCCCCTCTCTCTCAGGGAGATATCTGTACACTGAGTGGTGTCTCACAGCCGCTGTCTCTCAGGGAGATATCTATACAGTGACTGGTGTCTCTCAGTCCCTCTCTCTCAGGGAGATATCTGTACACTGAGTGGTGTCTCTCAGTCCCTCTCTCTCAGGGAGATATCTGTACACTGAGTGGTGTCTCTCAGTCCCTGTCTCTCAGGGAGATATATGTACACTGACTGGTGTCTCTCAGTCCCTCTCTCTCAGGGAGGGATCTGAACACTGAGTGGTGTCTCTCAGTCCCTGTGTCTCAGGGAAATATATGTACACTGACTGGTGTCTCTCAGTCCCTCTCTCTCAGGGAGATATCTGTACACTGACTGGTGTCTCTCAGTCCCTCTCTCTGGGAGATATCTGTACACTGAGTGGTGTCTCACAGTCCCTCTCTCTCAGGGAGATATCTGTACACTGACTGGTGTCTCTCAGTCCCACTCTCTCAGGGAGATATCTGTACACTGAATGGTGTCTCTCAGTCCCTCTCTCTCAGGGAGATATCTGTACTCTGACTGGTGTCTCTCAGTCCCTGTCTCTCAGGGAGATATCTGTGCACTGAGTGGTGTCTCTCAGTCCCTCTCTCTCAGGGAGATATCTGTACACTGAGTGGTGTCTCTCAGTCCCTCTCTCTCAGGGAGATATCTGTACACTGAGTGGTGTCTCTCAGTCCCTGTCTCTCAGGGAGATATATGTACACTGAGTGGTGTTTCTCAGTCCCTCTCTCTCTGGGAGGTATCTGTACACTGAGTGGTGTCTCTCAGTCCCTCTCTCTCAGGGAGATATATGTACACTGACTGGTGTCTGTCAGTCCCTGTCTCTCAGGGAGATATATGTACACTGACTGGTGTCTCTCAGTCCCTCTCTCTCAGGGAGGTATCTGTACACTGAGTGGTGTCTCTCAGTCCCTGTCTCTCAGGGAGATATATGTACACTGACTGGTGTCTCTCAGTCCCTCTCTCTCAGGGAGATATCTGTACACTGAGTGGTGTCTCTCAGTCCCTCTCTCTCAGGGAGATATCTGTACACTGAGTGGTGTCTCTCAGTCCCTGTCTCTCAGGGAGATATCTGTACACTGACTGGTGTCTCTCAGTCCCTCTCTCTCAGAGAGATATCTGTACACTGACTGGTGTCTCACAGTCCCTCTCTCTCAGAGAGATATCAGTACACTGAGTGGTGTCTCTCAGTCCCTCTCTCTCAGGGAGATATCTGTACACTGAGTGGTGTCTCTCAGTCCCTCTCTCTCAGGGAGATATCTGTACACTGAGTGGTTTCTCTCAGTCCCTGTGTCTCAGGGAGATATATGTACACTGACTGGTGTCTCTCAGTCCCTCTCTCTCAGGGAGATATCTGTACACTGACTGGTGTCTCTCAGTCCCTCTCTCTGAGAGATATCTGTACACTGAGTGGTGTCTCACAGTCCCTCTCTCTCAGGGAGATATCTGTACACTGACTGGTGTCTCTCAGTCCCTGTCTCTCAGGGAGATATCTGTACACTGAGTGGTGTCTCTCAGGGAGATATCTGTACACTGACTGGTGTCTCTCAGTCCCTGTCTCTCAGGGTGATATATGTACACTGAGTGGTGTCTCTCAGTCCCTCTCTCTCAGGGATGTATCTGTACACTGAGTGGTGTCTCTCAGTCCCTGTCTCTCAGGGAGATATATGTACACTGACTGGTGTCTCTCAGTCCCTGTCTCTCAGGGAGATATCTGTACACTGAGTGGTGTCTCTCAGTCCCTCTCTCTCAGGCAGATATCTGTACAATGAGTGGTGTCTCTCAGTCCCTCTCTCTCAGGGAGATATCTGTACTCTGACTGGTGTCTCTCAGTCCCTGTCTCTCAGGGAGATATCTGTACACTGAGTGGTGTCTCTCAGTCCCTCTCTCTCAGGGAGATATCTGTACACTGACTGGTGTCTCTCAGTCCCTCCCTCACAGGGAGGTATCTGTACACTGAGTGGTGTCTCTCAGTCCCTGTCTCTCAGGGAGACATCTGTACACTGACTGGTGTCTCTCAGTCCCTGTCTCTCAGGGAGCTTTATGTACACTGAGTGGTGTCTCTCAGGGAGATATCTGTACACTGAGTGGTGTCTCCCAGTCCCTCTCTCTCAGGGAGATATCTGTACACTGACTGGTGTCTCTCAGCCCCTCTCTCTCAGGGAGATATCTGTACACTGAGTGGTGTCTCACAGCCCCTGTCTCTCAGGGAGATATCTGTACACTGACTGGTGTCTCTCAGTCCCTGTCTCTCAGGGAGAAATCTGTACACTGAGTGGTGTCTCTCAGTCCCTCTCTCTCAGGGAGATATCTGTACACTGACTGGTGTCTCTCAGTCCCTGTCTCTCAGGGAGATATCTGTACACTGAGTGGTGTCTCACAGTCCCTCTCTCTCAGGGAGATATCTGTACACTGACTGGTGTCTCTCAGTCCCTCTCTCTCAGGGAGATATCTGTACAATGACTGGTGTCTCTCAGTCCCTGTCTCTCAGGGAGATATCTGTACAGTGACTGGTGTCTCTCAGTCCCTCTCTCTCAGGGAGATATCTGTACACTGACTGGTGTCTCTCAGTCCCTGTCTCTCAGGGAGATATCTGTACACTGAGTGGCGTCTCACAGTCCCTCTCTCTCAGGGAGATATCTGTACACTGACTGGTGTCTCTCAGTCCCTCTCTCTCAGGGAGATATCTGTACGCTGACTGGTGTCTCTCAGTCCCTCTCTCTCAGGGAGATATCTGTACACTGACTGGTGTCTCTCAGTCCCTCTCTCTCAGGGAGATATCTGTACACTGACTGGTGTCTCTCAGCCCCTCTCTCTCAGGGAGATATCTGTACACTGAGTGGTGTCTCTCAGTCCCTGTCTCTCAGGGAGATATCTGTACACTGACTGGTGTCTCTCAGTCCCTCTCTCTCAGGGAGGTATCTGTACACTGACTGGTGTCTCTCAGGCCCTCTCTCTCAGGGAGATATCTGTACACTGACTGGTGTCTCACAGTCCCTCTCTCTCAGGGAGATATCTGTACACTGAGTGGTGTCTCACAGCCCCTGTCTCTCAGGGAGATATCTATACACTGACTGGTGTCTCTCAGTCCCTCTCTCTCAGGGAGATATCTGTACACTGAGTGGTGTCTCTCAGTCCCTCTCTCTCAGGGAGATATCTGTACACTGAGTGGTGTCTCTCAGTCCCTGTCTCTCAGGGAGATATATGTACACTGACTGGTGTCTCTCAGTCCCTCTCTCTCAGGGAGGGATCTGAACACTGAGTGGTGTCTCTCAGTCCCTGTGTCTCAGGGAGATATATGTACACTGACTGGTGTCTCTCAGTCCCTCTCTCTCAGGGAGATATCTGTACACTGACTGGTGTCTCTCAGTCCCTCTCTCTGGGAGATATCTGTACACTGAGTGGTGTCTCACAGTCCCTCTCTCTCAGGGAGATATCTGTACACTGACTGGTGTCTCTCAGTCCCACTCTCTCAGGGAGATATCTGTACACTGAATGGTGTCTCTCAGTCCCTCTCTCTCAGGGAGATATCTGTACTCTGACTGGTGTCTCTCAGTCCCTGTCTCTCAGGGAGATATCTGTGCACTGAGTGGTGTCTCTCAGTCCCTCTCTCTCAGGGAGATATCTGTACACTGAGTGGTTCTCTCAGTCCCTCTCTCTCAGGGAGATATCTGTACACTGAGTGGTGTCTCTCAGTCCCTGTCTCTCAGGGAGATATATGTACACTGAGTGGTGTTTCTCAGTCCCTCTCTCTCTGGGAGGTATCTGTACACTGAGTGGTGTCTCTCAGTCCCTCTCTCTCAGGGAGATATATGTACACGGACTGGTGTCTGTCAGTCCCTGTCTCTCAGGGAGATATATGTACACTGACTGGTGTCTCTCAGTCCCTCTCTCTCAGGGAGGTATCTGTACACTGAGTGGTGTCTCTCAGTCCCTGTCTCTCAGGGAGATATATGTACACTGACTGGTGTCTCTCAGTCCCTCTCTCTCAGGGAGATATCTGTACACTGAGTGGTGTCTCTCAGTCCCTCTCTCTCAGGGAGATATCTGTACACTGAGTGGTGTCTCTCAGTCCCTGTCTCTCAGGGAGATATCTGTACACTGAGTGGTGTATCTCAGTCCCTGTCTCTCAGGGAGATATCTGTACACTGACTGGTGTCTCTCAGTCCCTCTCTCTCAGAGAGATATCTGTACACTGACTGGTGTCTCACAGTCCCTCTCTCTCAGAGGGATATCAGTACACTGAGTGGTGTCTCTCAGTCCCTCTCTCTCAGGGAGATATCTGTACACTGAGTGGTGTCTCTCAGTCCCTCTCTCTCAGGGAGATATCTGTACACTGAGTGGTGTCTCTCAGTCCCTGTCTCTCAGGGAGATATATGTACACTGACTGGTGTCTCTCAGTCCCTCTATCTCAGGGAGGTATCTGTACACTGACTGGAGTCTCTCAGTCCCTGTCTCTCAGGGAGATATCTGTACACTGAGTGGTGTCTCACAGCCCCTGTCTCTCAGGGAGATATCTCTACACTGACTGGTGTCTCTCAGTCCCTGTCTGTCAGGGAGATATCTATACACTGAGTGGTGTCTCTCAGTCCCTCTCTCTCAGGGAGATATCTGTACAGTGACTGGTTTCTCTCAGGCCCTGTCTCTCAGGGAGATATCAGTACACTGAGTGGTGTCTCACAGTCCCTCTCTCTCAGGGAGATATCTGTACACTGACTGGTGTCTCGCAGTCCCTGTCTCTCAGGGAGATATCTGTACACTGAGTGGTGTCTCTCAGTCCCTCTCTCTCAGGGAGATATCTGTACACTGACTGGTGTCTCTCAGTCCCTGTCTCTCAGGGAGATATCTGTACACTGAGTGGTGTCTCACAGTCCCTCTCTCTCAGGGTGATATATGTACACTGACTGGTGTCTCTCAGTCCCTCTCTCTCAGGGAGGTATCTGTACACTGAGTGGTGTCTCTCAGTCCCTGTCTCTCAGGGAGCTTTATGTACACTGAGTGGTGTCTCTCAGGGAGATATCTGTACACTGAGTGGTGTCTCTCAGTCCCTCTCTCTCAGGGAGATATCTGTACACTGACTGGTGTCTCTCAGCCCCCCTCTCTAAGGGAGATATCTGTGCACTGAGTGGTGTCTCACACTCCCTCTCTCTCAGGGAGATATCTGTACACTGACTGGTGTCTCTCAGTCCCTGTCTCTCAGGGAGACATCTGTACACTGAGTGGTGTCTCCCAGTCCCTCTCTCTCAGGGAGATATCTGTACACTGATTGGTGTCTCTCAGCCTCTCTCTCTCAGGGAGATATCTGTACACTGAGTGGTGTCTCACAGCCCCTGTCTCTCAGGGAGATATCTGTACACTGACTGGTGTCTCTCAGTCCCTGTCTCTCAGGGAGAAATCTGTACACTGAGTGGTGTCTCTCAGTCCCTCTCTCTCAGGGAGATATCTGTACACTGACTGGTGTCTCTCAGTCCCTGTCTCTCAGGGAGATATCTGTACACTGAGTGGTGTCTCACAGTCCCTCTCTCTCAGGGAGATATCTGTACACTGACTGGTGTCTCTCAGTCCCTCTCTCTCAGGGAGATATCTGTACAATGACTGGTGTCTCTCAGTCCCTGTCTCTCAGGGAGATATCTGTACAGTGACTGGTGTCTCTCAGTCCCTCTCTCTCAGGGAGATATCTGTACACTGACTGGTGTCTCTCAGTCCCTGTCTCTCAGGGAGATATCTGTACACTGAGTGGCGTCTCACAGTCCCTCTCTCTCAGGGAGATATCTGTACACTGACTGGTGTCTCTCAGTCCCTCTCTCTCAGGGAGATATCTGTACGCTGACTGGTGTCTCTCAGTCCCTCTCTCTCAGGGAGATATCTGTACACTGACTGGTGTCTCTCAGTCCCTCTCTCTCAGGGAGATATCTGTACACTGACTGGTGTCTCTCAGCCCCTCTCTCTCAGGGAGATATCTGTACACTGAGTGGTGTCTCTCAGTCCCTGTCTCTCAGGGAGATATCTGTACACTGACTGGTGTCTCTCAGTCCCTCTCTCTCAGGGAGGTATCTGTACACTGACTGGTGTCTCTCAGGCCCTCTCTCTCAGGGAGATATCTGTACACTGACTGGTGTCTCACAGTCCCTCTCTCTCAGGGAGATATCTGTACACTGAGTGGTGTCTCACAGCCCCTGTCTCTCAGGGAGATATCTATACACTGACTGGTGTCTCTCATTCCCTCTCTCTCAGGGCGGTATCTGTACACTGAGTGGTGTCTCTCAGTCCCTCTCTCTCAGGGAGATATCTGTACACTGAGTGGTGTCTCTCAGTCCCTCTCTCTCAGGGAGATATCTGAACACTGAGTGGTGTCTCTCAGTCCCTGTGTCTCAGGGAGATATATGTACACTGACTGGTGTCTCTTAGTCCCTCTCTCTCAGGGAGATATCTGTACACTGACTGGTGTCTCTCAGTCCCTCTCTCTGAGAGATATCTGTACACTGAGTGGTGTCTCACAGTCCCTCTCTCTCAGGGAGATATCTGTACACTGACTGGTGTCTCTCAGTCCCACTCTCTCAGGGAGATATCTGTACGCTGACTAGTGTCTCTCAGTCCCTCTCTCTCAGGGAGATATCTGTACACTGAGTGGTGTCTCTCAGGGAGATATCTGTACACTGACTGGTGTCTCTCAGTCCCTGTCTCTCAGGGATATATATGTACACTGAGTGGTGTCTCTCAGTCCCTCTCTCTCAGGGATGTATCTGTACACTGAGTGGTGTCTCTCAGTCCCTGTCTCTCAGGGAGATATATGTACACTGACTGGTGTCTCTCAGTCCCTGTCTCTCAGGGAGATATCTGTACACTGAGTGGTGTCTCTCAGTCCCTCTCTCTCAGGCAGATATCTGTACAATGAGTGGTGTCTCTCAGTCCCTCTCTCTCAGGGAGATATCTGTACTCTGACTGGTGTCTCTCAGTCCCTGTCTCTCAGGGAGATATCTGTACACTGAGTGGTGTCTCTCAGTCCCTCTCTCTCAGGGAGATATCTGTACACTGACTGGTGTCTCTCAGTCCCTCTCTCTCAGGGGGGTATCTGTACACTGAGTGGTGTCTCTCAGTCCCTGTCTCTCAGGGAGACATCTGTACACTGACTGGTGTCTCTCAGTCCCTGTCTCTCAGGGAGCTTTATGTACACTGAGTGGTGTCTCTCAGGGAGATATCTGTACACTGAGTGTTGTCTCCCAGTCCCTCTCTCTCAGGGAGATATCTGTACACTGACTGGTGTCTCTCAGCCCCTCTCTCTCAGGGAGATATCTGTACACTGAGTGGTGTCTCACAGCCCCTGTCTCTCAGGGAGATATCTGTACACTGACTGGTGTCTCTCAGTCCCTGTCTCTCAGGGAGAAATCTGTACACTGAGTGGTGTCTCTCAGTCCCTCTCTCTCAGGGAGATATCTGTACACTGACTGGTGTCTCTCAGTCCCTGTCTCTCAGGGAGATATCTGTACACTGAGTGGTGTCTCACAGTCCCTCTCACTCAGGGAGATATCTGTACACTGACTGGTGTCTCTCAGTCCCTCTCTCTCAGGGAGATATCTGTACAATGACTGGTGTCTCTCAGTCCCTGTCTCTCAGGGAGATATCTGTACAGTGACTGGTGTCTCTCAGTCCCTCTCTCTCAGGGAGATATCTGTACACTGACTGGTGTCTCTCAGTCCCTGTCTCTCAGGGAGATATCTGTACACTGAGTGGCGTCTCACAGTCCCTCTCTCTCAGGGAGATATCTGTACACTGACTGGTGTCTCTCAGTCCCTCTCTCTCAGGGAGATATCTGTACGCTGACTGGTGTCTCTCAGTCCCTCTCTCTCAGGGAGATATCTGTACACTGACTGGTGTCTCTCAGACCCTCTCTCTCAGGGAGATATCTGTACACTGACTGGTGTCTCTCAGCCCCTCTCTCTCAGGGAGATATCTGTACACTGAGTGGTGTCTCTCAGTCCCTGTCTCTCAGGGAGATATCTGTACACTGACTGGTGTCTCTCAGTCCCTCTCTCTCAGGGAGGTATCTGTACACTGACTGGTGTCTCTCAGGCCCTCTCTCTCAGGGAGATATCTGTACATTGACTGGTGTCTCACAGTCCCTCTCTCTCAGGGAGATATCTGTACACTGAGTGGTGTCTCTCAGCCCCTCTCTCTCAGGGAGATATCTGTACACTGAGTGGTGTCTCACAGCCGCTGTCTCTCAGGGAGATATCTATACAGTGACTGGTGTCTCTCAGTCCCTCTCTCTCAGGGAGATATCTGTACACTGAGTGGTGTCTCTCAGTCCCTCTCTCTCAGGGAGATATCTGTACACTGAGTGGTGTCTCTCAGTCCCTGTCTCTCAGGGAGATATATGTACACTGACTGGTGTCTCTCAGTCCCTCTCTCTCAGGGAGGGATCTGAACACTGAGTGGTGTCTCTCAGTCCCTGTGTCTCAGGGAAATATATGTACACTGACTGGTGTCTCTCAGTCCCTCTCTCTCAGGGAGATATCTGTACACTGACTGGTGTCTCTCAGTCCCTCTCTCTGGGAGATATCTGTACACTGAGTGGTGTCTCACAGTCCCTCTCTCTCAGGGAGATATCTGTACACTGACTGGTGTCTCTCAGTCCCACTCTCTCAGGGAGATATCTGTACACTGAATGGTGTCTCTCAGTCCCTCTCTCTCAGGGAGATATCTGTACTCTGACTGGTGTCTCTCAGTCCCTGTCTCTCAGGGAGATATCTGTGCACTGAGTGGTGTCTCTCAGTCCCTCTCTCTCAGGGAGATATCTGTACACTGAGTGGTGTCTCTCAGTCCCTCTCTCTCAGGGAGATATCTGTACACTGAGTGGTGTCTCTCAGTCCCTGTCTCTCAGGGAGATATATGTACACTGAGTGGTGTTTCTCAGTCCCTCTCTCTCTGGGAGGTATCTGTACACTGAGTGGTGTCTCTCAGTCCCTCTCTCTCAGGGAGATATATGTACACTGACTGGTGTCTGTCAGTCCCTGTCTCTCAGGGAGATATATGTACACTGACTGGTGTCTCTCAGTCCCTCTCTCTCAGGGAGGTATCTGTACACTGAGTGGTGTCTCTCAGTCCCTGTCTCTCAGGGAGATATATGTACACTGACTGGTGTCTCTCAGTCCCTCTCTCTCAGGGAGATATCTGTACACTGAGTGGTGTCTCTCAGTCCCTCTCTCTCAGGGAGATATCTGTACACTGAGTGGTGTCTCTCAGTCCCTGTCTCTCAGGGAGATATCTGTACACTGACTGGTGTCTCTCAGTCCCTCTCTCTCAGAGAGATATCTGTACACTGACTGGTGTCTCACAGTCCCTCTCTCTCAGAGAGATATCAGTACACTGAGTGGTGTCTCTCAGTCCCTCTCTCTCAGGGAGATATCTGTACACTGAGTGGTGTCTCTCAGTCCCTCTCTCTCAGGGAGATATCTGTACACTGAGTGGTTTCTCTCAGTCCCTGTGTCTCAGGGAGATATATGTACACTGACTGGTGTCTCTCAGTCCCTCTCTCTCAGGGAGATATCTGTACACTGACTGGTGTCTCTCAGTCCCTCTCTCTGAGAGATATCTGTACACTGAGTGGTGTCTCACAGTCCCTCTCTCTCAGGGAGATATCTGTACACTGACTGGTGTCTCTCAGTCCCTGTCTCTCAGGGAGATATCTGTACACTGAGTGGTGTCTCTCAGGGAGATATCTGTACACTGACTGGTGTCTCTCAGTCCCTGTCTCTCAGGGTGATATATGTACACTGAGTGGTGTCTCTCAGTCCCTCTCTCTCAGGGATGTATCTGTACACTGAGTGGTGTCTCTCAGTCCCTGTCTCTCAGGGAGATATATGTACACTGACTGGTGTCTCTCAGTCCCTGTCTCTCAGGGAGATATCTGTACACTGAGTGGTGTCTCTCAGTCCCTCTCTCTCAGGCAGATATCTGTACAATGAGTGGTGTCTCTCAGTCCCTCTCTCTCAGGGAGATATCTGTACTCTGACTGGTGTCTCTCAGTCCCTGTCTCTCAGGGAGATATCTGTACACTGAGTGGTGTCTCTCAGTCCCTCTCTCTCAGGGAGATATCTGTACACTGACTGGTGTCTCTCAGTCCCTCCCTCACAGGGAGGTATCTGTACACTGAGTGGTGTCTCTCAGTCCCTGTCTCTCAGGGAGACATCTGTACACTGACTGGTGTCTCTCAGTCCCTGTCTCTCAGGGAGCTTTATGTACACTGAGTGGTGTCTCTCAGGGAGATATCTGTACACTGAGTGGTGTCTCCCAGTCCCTCTCTCTCAGGGAGATATCTGTACACTGACTGGTGTCTCTCAGCCCCTCTCTCTCAGGGAGATATCTGTACACTGAGTGGTGTCTCACAGCCCCTGTCTCTCAGGGAGATATCTGTACACTGACTGGTGTCTCTCAGTCCCTGTCTCTCAGGGAGAAATCTGTACACTGAGTGGTGTCTCTCAGTCCCTCTCTCTCAGGGAGATATCTGTACACTGACTGGTGTCTCTCAGTCCCTGTCTCTCAGGGAGATATCTGTACACTGAGTGGTGTCTCACAGTCCCTCTCTCTCAGGGAGATATCTGTACACTGACTGGTGTCTCTCAGTCCCTCTCTCTCAGGGAGATATCTGTACAATGACTGGTGTCTCTCAGTCCCTGTCTCTCAGGGAGATATCTGTACAGTGACTGGTGTCTCTCAGTCCCTCTCTCTCAGGGAGATATCTGTACACTGACTGGTGTCTCTCAGTCCCTGTCTCTCAGGGAGATATCTGTACACTGAGTGGCGTCTCACAGTCCCTCTCTCTCAGGGAGATATCTGTACACTGACTGGTGTCTCTCAGTCCCTCTCTCTCAGGGAGATATCTGTACGCTGACTGGTGTCTCTCAGTCCCTCTCTCTCAGGGAGATATCTGTACACTGACTGGTGTCTCTCAGTCCCTCTCTCTCAGGGAGATATCTGTACACTGACTGGTGTCTCTCAGCCCCTCTCTCTCAGGGAGATATCTGTACACTGAGTGGTGTCTCTCAGTCCCTGTCTCTCAGGGAGATATCTGTACACTGACTGGTGTCTCTCAGTCCCTCTCTCTCAGGGAGGTATCTGTACACTGACTGGTGTCTCTCAGGCCCTCTCTCTCAGGGAGATATCTGTACACTGACTGGTGTCTCACAGTCCCTCTCTCTCAGGGAGATATCTGTACACTGAGTGGTGTCTCACAGCCCCTGTCTCTCAGGGAGATATCTATACACTGACTGGTGTCTCTCAGTCCCTCTCTCTCAGGGAGATATCTGTACACTGAGTGGTGTCTCTCAGTCCCTCTCTCTCAGGGAGATATCTGTACACTGAGTGGTGTCTCTCAGTCCCTGTCTCTCAGGGAGATATATGTACACTGACTGGTGTCTCTCAGTCCCTCTCTCTCAGGGAGGGATCTGAACACTGAGTGGTGTCTCTCAGTCCCTGTGTCTCAGGGAGATATATGTACACTGACTGGTGTCTCTCAGTCCCTCTCTCTCAGGGAGATATCTGTACACTGACTGGTGTCTCTCAGTCCCTCTCTCTGGGAGATATCTGTACACTGAGTGGTGTCTCACAGTCCCTCTCTCTCAGGGAGATATCTGTACACTGACTGGTGTCTCTCAGTCCCACTCTCTCAGGGAGATATCTGTACACTGAATGGTGTCTCTCAGTCCCTCTCTCTCAGGGAGATATCTGTACTCTGACTGGTGTCTCTCAGTCCCTGTCTCTCAGGGAGATATCTGTGCACTGAGTGGTGTCTCTCAGTCCCTCTCTCTCAGGGAGATATCTGTACACTGAGTGGTTCTCTCAGTCCCTCTCTCTCAGGGAGATATCTGTACACTGAGTGGTGTCTCTCAGTCCCTGTCTCTCAGGGAGATATATGTACACTGAGTGGTGTTTCTCAGTCCCTCTCTCTCTGGGAGGTATCTGTACACTGAGTGGTGTCTCTCAGTCCCTCTCTCTCAGGGAGATATATGTACACGGACTGGTGTCTGTCAGTCCCTGTCTCTCAGGGAGATATATGTACACTGACTGGTGTCTCTCAGTCCCTCTCTCTCAGGGAGGTATCTGTACACTGAGTGGTGTCTCTCAGTCCCTGTCTCTCAGGGAGATATATGTACACTGACTGGTGTCTCTCAGTCCCTCTCTCTCAGGGAGATATCTGTACACTGAGTGGTGTCTCTCAGTCCCTCTCTCTCAGGGAGATATCTGTACACTGAGTGGTGTCTCTCAGTCCCTGTCTCTCAGGGAGATATCTGTACACTGAGTGGTGTATCTCAGTCCCTGTCTCTCAGGGAGATATCTGTACACTGACTGGTGTCTCTCAGTCCCTCTCTCTCAGAGAGATATCTGTACACTGACTGGTGTCTCACAGTCCCTCTCTCTCAGAGGGATATCAGTACACTGAGTGGTGTCTCTCAGTCCCTCTCTCTCAGGGAGATATCTGTACACTGAGTGGTGTCTCTCAGTCCCTCTCTCTCAGGGAGATATCTGTACACTGAGTGGTGTCTCTCAGTCCCTGTCTCTCAGGGAGATATATGTACACTGACTGGTGTCTCTCAGTCCCTCTATCTCAGGGAGGTATCTGTACACTGACTGGAGTCTCTCAGTCCCTGTCTCTCAGGGAGATATCTGTACACTGAGTGGTGTCTCACAGCCCCTGTCTCTCAGGGAGATATCTCTACACTGACTGGTGTCTCTCAGTCCCTGTCTGTCAGGGAGATATCTATACACTGAGTGGTGTCTCTCAGTCCCTCTCTCTCAGGGAGATATCTGTACAGTGACTGGTTTCTCTCAGGCCCTGTCTCTCAGGGAGATATCAGTACACTGAGTGGTGTCTCACAGTCCCTCTCTCTCAGGGAGATATCTGTACACTGACTGGTGTCTCGCAGTCCCTGTCTCTCAGGGAGATATCTGTACACTGAGTGGTGTCTCTCAGTCCCTCTCTCTCAGGGAGATATCTGTACACTGACTGGTGTCTCTCAGTCCCTGTCTCTCAGGGAGATATCTGTACACTGAGTGGTGTCTCACAGTCCCTCTCTCTCAGGGTGATATATGTACACTGACTGGTGTCTCTCAGTCCCTCTCTCTCAGGGAGGTATCTGTACACTGAGTGGTGTCTCTCAGTCCCTGTCTCTCAGGGAGCTTTATGTACACTGAGTGGTGTCTCTCAGGGAGATATCTGTACACTGAGTGGTGTCTCTCAGTCCCTCTCTCTCAGGGAGATATCTGTACACTGACTGGTGTCTCTCAGCCCCCCTCTCTAAGGGAGATATCTGTGCACTGAGTGGTGTCTCACACTCCCTCTCTCTCAGGGAGATATCTGTACACTGACTGGTGTCTCTCAGTCCCTGTCTCTCAGGGAGATATCTGTAAACTGAGTGGTGTCTCTCAGTCCCTCTCTCTCAGGGAGATATCTGTACTCTGACTGGTGTCTCTCACTCCCTGTCTCTGAGGGAGATATCTGTACACTGAGTGGTGTCTCTCAGTTGCTCTCTCTCAGGCAGATATCTGTACACTGAGTGGTGTCTCACAGCCCCTGTCTCTCAGGGAGATATCTGTACTCTGACTGGTGTCTCTCACTCCCTGACTCTGAGGGAGATATCTGTACACTGAGTGGTGTCTCTCATTTGCTCTCTCTCAGGGAGATATCTGGACACTGACAGGTGTCTCTCAGTCCCTCTCTCTCAGGGAGATATCTGTACACTGAGTGGTGTCTCTCAGTCCCTCTCTCTCAGGGATATATCTGTACACTGAGTGGTGCATCTCAGTCCCTGTCTCTCAGGGAGATATATGTACTCTGACTGGTGTCTCTCAGTCCCTCTCTCTCAGGGAGATATCTGTACACTGAGTGGTGTCTCACAGCCCCTGTCTCTCAGGGAGATATCTGTACACTGACTGGTGTCTCTCAGTCCCTGTCTGTCAGGGAGATATCTATACACTGAGTGGTGTCTCACAGTCCCTCTCTCTCAGGGAGATATCTGTACACTGACTGGTGTCTCTCAGTCCCTGTCTCTCAGGGAGCTTTATGTACACTGAGTGGTGTCTCTCAGGGAGATATCTGTACACTGACTGGTGTCTCTCAGTCCCTGTCTCTCAGGGAGCTTTATGTACACTGAGTGGTGTCTCTCAGTCCCTCTCTCTCAGGGAGATATCTGTACACTGACTGGTGTCTCAGTCCCTGTCTCTCAGGGATATATCTGTACACTGAGTGGTGTCTCTCAGTCCCTCTCTCTCAGGGAGATATCTGTGCACTGACTGGTGTCTCTCAGTCCCTGTCTCTCAGGGAGATATCTGTACACTGAGTGGTGTCTCACAGTCCCTCTCTCTCAGGGAGATATCTGTACACTGACTGGTGTCTCTCAGTCCCTGTCTCTCAGGGAGATATCTGTACACTGAGTAGTGTCTATCAGTCCCTCTCTCTCAGGGAGATATCTGTACACTGACTGGTGTCTCTCAGTCCCTGTCTCTCAGGGAGATATCTATACACTGAGTGGTGTCTCTCAGTCCCTGTCTCTCAGGGAGATATCTGTACACTGACTGGTGTCTCTCAGTCCCTCTCTCTCAGGGAGATATCTGTACACTGACTGGTGTGTCTCAGTCCCTCTCTCTCAGGGAGATATCTGTACACTGAGTGGTGTCTCACAGCCCCTGTCTCTCAGGGAGATATCTGTACACTGACTGGTGTCTCTCAGTCCCTGTCTCTCAGGGAGAAATCTGTACACTGTGTGGTGTCTCTCAGTCCCTCTCTCTCAGGGAGATATCTGTACACTGACTGGTGTCTCTCAGTCCCTGTCTCTCAGGGAGATATCTGCACACTGAGTGGTGTCTCACAGTCCCTCTCTCTCAGGGAGATATCTGTACACTGAGTGGTGTCTCTCAGTCCCTCTCTCTCAGGGAGGTATCTGTACACTGAGTGGTGTCTCTCAGTCCCTGTCTCTCAGGGAGACATCTGTACACTGACTGGTGTCTCTCAGTCCCTGTCTCTCAGGGAGCTTTATGTACACTGACTGGTGTCTCTCAGTCCCTGTCTCTCAGGGAGACATCTGTACACTGAGTGGTGTCTCTCAGCCCCTCTCTCTCAGGGAGATATCTGTACACTGACTGGTGTCTCTCAGTCCCTCTCTCTCAGGGAGATATCTGTACACTGACTGGTGTCTCTCAGTCCCTGTCCCTCAGGGAGATATCTGCACACTGAGTGGTGTCTCACAGTCCCTCTCTCTCAGGGAGATATCTGTACACTGAGTGGTGTCTCTCAGTCCCTCTCTCTCAGGGAGATATCTGTACACTGACTGGTGTCTCTCAGTCCCTGTCTCTCAGGGAGATATCTGTACACTGAGTGGTGTCTCACAGTCCCTCTCTCTCAGGGAGATATCTGTACACTGACTGGTGTCTCTCAGTCCCTCTCTCTCAGGGAGATATCTGTCCGCTGACTGGTGTCTCTCAGTCCCTCTTTCACAGGGAGATATCTGTACACTGAGTGGTGTCTCTCAGTCCCTCTCTCTCAGGGAGATATCTGTACACTGACTGGTGTCTCTCAGTCCCTGTCTCTCAGGGAGATATCTGTGCACTGAGTGGTGTCTCTCAGTCCCTCTCTCTCAGGGAGATATCTGTACACTGAGTGGTTCTCTCAGTCCCTCTCTCTCAGGGAGATATCTGTACACTGAGTGGTGTCTCTCAGTCCCTGTCTCTCAGGGAGATATATGTACACTGTGTGGTGTTTCTCAGTCCCTCTCTCTCTGGGAGGTATCTGTACACTGAGTGGTGTCTCTCAGTCCCTCTCTCTCAGGGAGATATATGTACACGGACTGGTGTCTGTCAGTCCCTGTCTCTCAGGGAGATATATGTACACTGACTGGTGTCTCTCAGTCCCTCTCTCTCAGGGAGGTATCTGTACACTGAGTGGTGTCTCTCAGTCCCTGTCTCTCAGGGAGATATATGTACACTGACTGGTGTCTCTCAGTCCCTCTCTCTCAGGGAGATATCTGTACACTGAGTGGTGTCTCTCAGTCCCTCTCTCTCAGGGAGATATCTGTACACTGAGTGGTGTCTCTCAGTCCCTGTCTCTCAGGGAGATATCTGTACACTGAGTGGTGTATCTCAGTCCCTGTCTCTCAGGGAGATATCTGTACACTGACTGGTGTCTCTCAGTCCCTCTCTCTCAGAGAGATATCTGTACACTGACTGGTGTCTCACAGTCCCTCTCTCTCAGAGGGATATCAGTACACTGAGTGGTGTCTCTCAGTCCCTCTCTCTCAGGGAGATATCTGTACACTGAGTGGTGTCTCTCAGTCCCTCTCTCTCAGGGAGATATCTGTACACTGAGTGGTGTCTCTCAGTCCCTGTCTCTCAGGGAGATATATGTACACTGACTGGTGTCTCTCAGTCCCTCTATCTCAGGGAGGTATCTGTACACTGACTGGAGTCTCTCAGTCCCTGTCTCTCAGGGAGATATCTGTACACTGAGTGGTGTCTCAGAGTCCCTCTCTCTCAGGGAGATATCTGGACACTGAGTGGTGTCTCACAGCCCCTGTCTCTCAGGGAGATATCTCTACACTGACTGGTGTCTCTCAGTCCCTGTCTGTCAGGGAGATATCTATACACTGAGTGGTGTCTCTCAGTCCCTCTCTCTCAGGGAGATATCTGTACACTGACTGGTTTCTCTCAGGCCCTGTCTCTCAGGGAGATATCAGTACACTGAGTGGTGTCTCACAGTCCCTCTCTCTCAGGGAGATATCTGTACACTGACTGGTGTCTCGCAGTCCCTGTCTCTCAGGGAGATATCTGTACACTGAGTGGTGTCTCTCAGTCCCTCTCTCTCAGGGAGATATCTGTACACTGACTGGTGTCTCTCAGTCCCTGTCTCTCAGGGAGATATCTGTACACTGAGTGGTGTCTCACAGTCCCTCTCTCTCAGGGTGATATATGTACACTGACTGGTGTCTCTCAGTCCCTCTCTCTCAGGGAGGTATCTGTACACTGAGTGGTGTCTCTCAGTCCCTGTCTCTCAGGGAGCTTTATGTACACTGAGTGGTGTCTCTCAGGGAGATATCTGTACACTGAGTGGTGTCTCTCAGTCCCTCTCTCTCAGGGAGATATCTGTACACTGACTGGTGTCTCTCAGCCCCCCTCTCTAAGGGAGATATCTGTGCACTGAGTGGTGTCTCACACTCCCTCTCTCTCAGGGAGATATCTGTACACTGACTGGTGTCTCTCAGTCCCTGTCTCTCAGGGAGATATCTGTAAACTGAGTGGTGTCTCTCAGTCCCTCTCTCTCAGGGAGATATCTGTACTCTGACTGGTGTCTCTCACTCCCTGTCTCTGAGGGAGATATCTGTACACTGAGTGGTGTCTCTCAGTTGCTCTCTCTCAGGCAGATATCTGTACACTGAGTGGTGTCTCACAGCCCCTGTCTCTCAGGGAGATATCTGTACTCTGACTGGTGTCTCTCACTCCCTGACTCTGAGGGAGATATCTGTACACTGAGTGGTGTCTCTCATTTGCTCTCTCTCAGGGAGATATCTGGACACTGACAGGTGTCTCTCAGTCCCTCTCTCTCAGGGAGATATCTGTACACTGAGTGGTGTCTCTCAGTCCCTCTCTCTCAGGGATTATCTGTACACTGAGTGGTGCATCTCAGTCCCTGTCTCTCAGGGAGATATATGTACTCTGACTGGTGTCTCTCAGTCCCTCTCTCTCAGGGAGATATCTGTACACTGAGTGGTGTCTCACAGCCCCTGTCTCTCAGGGAGATATCTGTACACTGACTGGTGTCTCTCAGTCCCTGTCTGTCAGGGAGATATCTATACACTGAGTGGTGTCTCACAGTCCCTCTCTCTCAGGGAGATATCTGTACACTGACTGGTGTCTCTCAGTCCCTGTCTCTCAGGGAGCTTTATGTACACTGAGTGGTGTCTCTCAGGGAGATATCTGTACACTGACTGGTGTCTCTCAGTCCCTGTCTCTCAGGGAGCTTTATGTACACTGAGTGGTGTCTCTCAGTCCCTCTCTCTCAGGGAGATATCTGTACACTGACTGGTGTCTCAGTCCCTGTCTCTCAGGGATATATCTGTACACTGAGTGGTGTCTCTCAGTCCCTCTCTCTCAGGGAGATATCTGTGCACTGACTGGTGTCTCTCAGTCCCTGTCTCTCAGGGAGATATCTGTACACTGAGTGGTGTCTCACAGTCCCTCTCTCTCAGGGAGATATCTGTACACTGACTGGTGTCTCTCAGTCCCTGTCTCTCAGGGAGATATCTGTACACTGAGTAGTGTCTATCAGTCCCTCTCTCTCAGGGAGATATCTGTACACTGACTGGTGTCTCTCAGTCCCTGTCTCTCAGGGAGATATCTATACACTGAGTGGTGTCTCTCAGTCCCTGTCTCTCAGGGAGATATCTGTACACTGACTGGTGTCTCTCAGTCCCTCTCTCTCAGGGAGATATCTGTACACTGACTGGTGTGTCTCAGTCCCTCTCTCTCAGGGAGATATCTGTACACTGAGTGGTGTCTCACAGCCCCTGTCTCTCAGGGAGATATCTGTACACTGACTGGTGTCTCTCAGTCCCTGTCTCTCAGGGAGAAATCTGTACACTGTGTGGTGTCTCTCAGTCCCTCTCTCTCAGGGAGATATCTGTACACTGACTGGTGTCTCTCAGTCCCTGTCTCTCAGGGAGATATCTGCACACTGAGTGGTGTCTCACAGTCCCTCTCTCTCAGGGAGATATCTGTACACTGAGTGGTGTCTCTCAGTCCCTCTCTCTCAGGGAGGTATCTGTACACTGAGTGGTGTCTCTCACTCCCTGTCTCTCAGGGAGACATCTGTACACTGACTGGTGTCTCTCAGTCCCTGTCTCTCAGGGAGCTTTATGTACACTGACTGGTGTCTCTCAGTCCCTGTCTCTCAGGGAGACATCTGTACACTGAGTGGTGTCTCTCAGCCCCTCTCTCTCAGGGAGATATCTGTACACTGACTGGTGTCTCTCAGTCCCTCTCTCTCAGGGAGATATCTGTACACTGACTGGTGTCTCTCAGTCCCTGTCCCTCAGGGAGATATCTGCACACTGAGTGGTGTCTCACAGTCCCTCTCTCTCAGGGAGATATCTGTACACTGAGTGGTGTCTCTCAGTCCCTCTCTCTCAGGGAGATATCTGTACACTGACTGGTGTCTCTCAGTCCCTGTCTCTCAGGGAGATATCTGTACACTGAGTGGTGTCTCACTGTCCCTCTCTCTCAGGGAGATATCTGTACACTGACTGGTGTCTCTCAGTCCCTCTCTCTCAGGGAGATATCTGTCCGCTGACTGGTGTCTCTCAGTCCCTCTTTCACAGGGAGATATCTGTACACTGAGTGGTGTCTCTCAGTCCCTCTCTCTCAGGGAGATATCTGTACACTGACTGGTGTCTCTCAGTCCCTGTCTCTCAGGGAGATATATGTACACTGACTGGTGTCTCTCAGTCCCTCTCTCTCAGGGAGATATCTGTACACTGACTGGTGTCTCTCAGTCCCTGTCTGTCAGGGAGATATCTATACACTGAGTGGTGTCTCACAGTCCCTCTCTCTCAGGGAGATATCTGTACACTGACTGGTGTCTCTCAGTCCCTGTCTCTCAGGGAGCTTTATGTACACTGAGTGGTGTCTCTCAGGGAGATATCTGTACACTGACTGGTGTCTCTCAGTCCCTGTCTCTCAGGGAGCTTTATGTACACTGAGTGGTGTCTCTCAGTCCCTCTCTCTCAGGGAGATATCTGTACACTGACTGGTGTCTCAGTCCCTGTCTCTCAGGGAGATATCTGTACACTGAGTGGTGTCTCTCAGTCCCTCTCTCTCAGGGAGATATCTGTGCACTGACTGGTGTCTCTCAGTCCCTGTCTCTCAGGGAGATATCTGTACACTGAGTGGTGTCTCACAGTCCCTCTCTCTCAGGGAGATATCTGTACACTGACTGGTGTCTCTCAGTCCCTGTCTCTCAGGGAGATATCTGTACACTGAGTGGTGTCTATCAGTCCCTCTCTCTCAGGGAGATATCTGTACACTGACTGGTGTCTCTCAGTCCCTGTCTCCCAGGGAGATATCTATACACTGAGTGGTGTCTCTCAGTCCCTGTCTCTCAGGGAGATATCTGTACACTGACTGGTGTCTCTCAGTCCCTCTCTCTCAGGGAGATATCTGTACACTGACTGTTGTCTCTCAGTCCCTCTCTCTCAGGGAGATATCTGTACACTGAGTGGTGTCTCACAGCCCCTGTCTCTCAGGGAGATATCTGTACACTGACTGGTGTCTCTCAGTCCCTGTCTCTCAGGGAGAAATCTGTACACTGTGTGGTGTCTCTCAGTCCCTCTCTCTCAGGGAGATATCTGTACACTGACTGGTGTCTCTCAGTCCCTGTCTCTCAGGGAGATATCTGCACACTGAGTGGTGTCTCACAGTCCCTCTCTCTCAGGGAGATATCTGTACACTGAGTGGTGTCTCTCAGTCCCTCTCTCTCAGGGAGGTATCTGTACACTGAATGGTGTCTCTCAGTCCCTGTCTCTCAGGGAGACATCAGTACACTGACTGGTGTCTCTCAGTCCCTGTCTCTCAGGGAGCTTTATGTACACTGAGTGGTGTCTCTCAGGGAGATATCTGTAAACTGAGTGGTGTCTCTCAGTCCCTCTCTCTCAGGGAGATATCTGTACACTGAGTGGTGTCTCTCAGCCCCTCTCTCTCAGGGAGATATCTGTACACTGACTGGTGTCTCTCAGTCCCTCTCTCTCAGGGAGATATCTGTACACTGACTGGTGTCTCTCAGTCCCTGTCCCTCAGGGAGATATCTGCACACTGAGTGGTGTCTCACAGTCCCTCTCTCTCAGGGAGATATCTGTACACTGAGTGGTGTCTCTCAGTCCCTCTGTCTCAGGGAGATATCTGTACACTGACTGGTGTCTCTCAGTCCCTGTCTCTCAGGGAGATATCTGTACACTGAGTGGTGTCTCACAGTCCCTCTCTCTCAGGGAGATATCTGTACACTGACTGGTGTCTCTCAGTCCCTCTCTCTCAGGGAGATATCTGTCCGCTGACTGGTGTCTCTCAGTCCCTCTCTCTCAGGGAGATATCTGTACACTGAGTGGTGTCTCTCAGTCCCTCTCTCTCAGGGAGATATCTGTACACTGACTGGTGTCTCTCAGTCCCTGTCTCTCAGGGAGATATATGTACACTGACTGGTGTCTCTCAGTCCCTCTCTCTCAGGGAGGTATCTGTACACTGAGTGGTGTCTCTCAGTCCCTGTCTCTCAGGGAGATATATGTACACTGACTGGTGTCTCTCAGTCCCTCTCTCTCAGGGAGATATCTGTACACTGACTGGTGTCTCTCAGTCCCTCTCTCTCAGGGAGATATCTGTACACTGACTGGTGTCTCTCAGTCCCTGACTCTCAGGGAGATATCTGTACACTGACTGGTGTCTCTCAGTCCCTCTCTCTCAGGGAGATATCTGTACACTGACTGGTGTCTCAGTCCCTGTCTCTCAGGGAGATATCTGTACACTGAGTGGTGTCTCTCAGTCCCTCTCTCTCAGGGAGATATCTGTGCACTGACTGGTGTCTCTCAGTCCCTGTCTCTCAGGGAGATATCTGTACACTGAGTGGTGTCTCACAGTCCCTCTCTCTCAGGGAGATATCTGTACACTGACTGGTGTCTCTCAGTCCCTGTCTCTCAGGGAGATATCTGTACACTGAGTGGTGTCTATCAGTCCCTCTCTCTCAGGGAGATATCTGTACACTGACTGGTGTCTCTCAGTCCCTGTCTCTCAGGGAGAAATCTGTACACTGTGTGGTGTCTCTCAGTCCCTCTCTCTCAGGGAGATATCTGTACACTGACTGGTGTCTCTCAGTCCCTGTCTCTCAGGGAGATATCTGCACACTGAGTGGTGTCTCACAGTCCCTCTCTCTCAGGGAGATATCTGTACACTGAGTGGTGTCTCTCAGTCCCTCTCTCTCAGGGAGGTATCTGTACACTGAATGGTGTCTCTCAGTCCCTGTCTCTCAGGGAGACATCAGTACACTGACTGGTGTCTCTCAGTCCCTGTCTCTCAGGGAGATATCTGTACACTGACTGGTGTCTCTCAGTCCCTCTCTCTCAGGGAGATATCTGTACACTGACTGGTGTCTCTCAGCCCCTCTCTCTCAGGGAGATATCTGTCCGCTGACTGGTGTCTCTCATTCCCTCTCTCTCAGGGAGATATCTGTACACTGAGTGGTGTCTCTCAGTCCCTCTCTCTCAGGGAGATATCTGTACACTGACTGGTGTCTCTCAGTCCCTCTCTCTCAGGGAGATATCTGTACACTGACTGGTGTCTCTCAGTCCCTGACTCTCAGGGAGATATCTGTACACTGACTGGTGTCTCTCAGTCCCTCTCTCTCAGGGAGATATCTGTACGCTGACTAGTGTCTCTCAGTCCCTCTCTCTCAGGGAGATATCTGCACACTGAGTGGTGTCTCACAGTCCCTCTCTCTCAGGGAGATATCTGTACACTGAGTGGTGTCTCACATTCCCTCTCTCTCAGGGAGATATCTGTACACTGAGTGGTGTCTCTCAATCCCTCTCTCTCAGGGAGATATCTGTACACTGACTGGTGTCTCTCAGTCCCTGTCTCTCAGGGAGATATCTGTACACTGAGTGGTGTCTCTCAGTCCCTGTCTCTCAGGGAGATATCTGTACACTGAGTGGTGTCTCTCAGTCCCTGTCTCTCAGGGAGATATATGTACACTGACTGGTGTCTCTCAGTCCCTCTCTCTCAGGGAGGTATCTGTACACTGACTGGTGTCTCTCAGTCCCTGTCTCTCAGGGAGATATCTGTACACTGAGTGGTGTCTCAGAGTCCCTCTCTCTCAGGGAGATACATGTACACTGAGTGGTGTCTCTCAGTCCCTTTCTCTCAGGGAGATATATGTACACTGACTGGTGTCTCTCAGTCCCTCTCTCTCAGGGAGATATCTGTACACTGAGTGGTGTCTCTCAGTCCCTGTCTCTCAGGGAGATATCTGTACACTGAGTGGTGTCTCTCAGTCCCTGTCTCTCAGGGAGATATATGTACACTGACTGGTGTCTCTCAGTCCCTCTCTCTCAGGGAGGTATCTGTACACTGACTGGTGTCTCAGTCCCTGTCTCTCAGGGAGATATCTGTACACTGAGTGGTGTCTCAGAGTCCCTCTCTCTCAGGGAGATATATGTACACTGAGTGGTGTCTCTCAGTCCCTGTCTCTCAGGGAGATATATGTACACTGACTGGTGTCTCTCAGTCCCTCTCTCTCAGGGAGATATCTGTACACTGACTGGTGTCTCTCAGTCCCTCTCTCTCAGGGAGATATCCGTACACTGAGTGGTGTCTCACAGCCCCTGTCTCTCAGGGAGATATCTGTACACTGACTGGTGTCTCTCAGTCCCTGTCTGTCAGGGAGATATCTATACACTGAGTGGTGTCTCTCAGTCCCTCTCTCTCAGGGAGATATCTGTACACTGACTTGTGTCTCTCAGTCCCTGTCTGTCAGGGAGATATCTATACACTGAGTGGTGTCTCACAGTCCCTCTCTCTCAGGGAGATATCTGTACACTGACTGGTGTCTCTCAGTCCCTCTCTCTCAGGGAGATATCTGTACACTGAGTGCTGTCTCACAGCCCCTGTCTCTCAGGGAGATATCTGTACACTGACTGGTGTCTCTCAGTCCCTGTCTCTTAGGGAGAAATCTGTACACTGAGTGGTGTCTCTCAGTCCCTCTCTCTCTCAGGGAGATATCTGTACACTGAGTGGTGTCTCTCAGTCCCTGTCTCTCAGGGAGATATCTGTACACTGAGTGGTGTCTCACAGTCCCTCTCTCTCAGGGAGATATCTGTACACTGAGTGGTGTCTCTCAGTCCCTCTCTCTCAGGGAGATATCTGTACACTGACTGGTGTCTCTCAGTCCCTGTCTCTCAGGGAGATATCTGTACACTGAGTGGTGTCTCACAGTCCCTCTCTCTCAGGGAGATATCTGTACACTGACTGGTGTCTCTCAGTCCCTCTCTCTCAGGGAGATATCTGCACGCTGACTGGTGTCTCTCAGTCCCTCTCTCTCAGGGAGATATCTGTACACTGAATGGTGTCTCTCAGTCCCTCTCTCTCAGGGAGATATCTGTACAATGACTGGTGTCTCTCAGTCCCTCTCTCTCAGGGCGATATCTGTACACTGACTGGTGTCTCTCAGTCCCTGTCTCTCAGGGAGAAATCTGTACACTGAGTGGTGTCTCTCAGTCCCTGTCTCTCAGGGAGATATCTGTACACTGAGTGGTGTCTCTCAGTCCCTGTCTCTCAGGGAGATATCTGTACACTGAGTGGTGTCTCTCAGTCCCTCTCTCTCAGGGAGATATCTGTACACTGAGTGGTGTCTCTCAGTCCCTCTCTCTCAGGGAGATATCTGTACACTGAGTGGTGTCTCTCAGTCCCTCTCTCTCAGGGAGATAACTGTACACTGAATGGTGTCTCTCACTCCCTCTCTCTCTGGGAGGTATCTGTACACTGACTGGTGTCTCTCAGTCCCTGTCTCTCAGGGAGATATATGTACACTGACTGGTGTCTCTCAGTCCCTCTCTCGGGGAGGTATCTGTACACTGAGTGGTGTCTCTCAGTCCCTGTCTCTCAGGGAGATATATGTACACTGACTGGTGTCTCTCAGTCCCTGTCTCTCAGGGAGATATCTGTACACTGACTGGTGTCTCTCAGTCCCTCTCTCTCAGGGAGATATATGTACACTGACTGGTGTCTCTCAGTCCCTCTCTCTCAGGGAGATATCTGTACACTGAGTGGTGTCTCTCAGTCCCTGTCTCTCAGGGAGATATATGTACACTGAGTGGTGTCTCTCAGTCCCTCTCTCGGGGAGGTATCTGTACACTGACTGGTGTCTCTCAGTCCCTCTCTCTCAGGGAGATATCTGTACACGGAGTGCTGTCTCTCAGTCCCTGTCTCTCAGGGAGATATCTGTACACTGACTGGTGTCTCTCAGTCCCTCTCTCTCAGGGAGATATCTGTACACTGACTGGTGTCTCTCAGTCCCTGTCTCTCAGGGAGATATCTGTACACTGACTGGTGTCTCTCAGTCCCTGTCTCTCAGGGAGATATCTGTGCACTGACTGGTGTCTCTCAGTCCCTCTCTCTCAGGGAGATATATGTACACTGACTGGTGTCTCTCAGTCCCTGTCTCTCAGGGAGATATCTGTACACTGACTGGTGTCTCTCAGTCCCTGTCTCTCAGGGAGATATCTGTGCACTGACTGGTGTCTCTCAGTCCCTGTCTCTCAGGGAGATATCTGTACACTGAGTGGTGTCTCTCAGTCCCTGTCTCTCAGGGAGATATCTGTACACTGACTGGTGTCTCTCAGTCCCTCTCTCTCAGGGAGATATCTGTACACTGAGTGGTGTCTCTCAGTCCCTGTCTCTCAGGGAGATATCTGTACACTGAGTGGTGTCTCTCAGACCCTCTCTCTCAGGGAGATATCTGTACACTGAATGGTGTCTCTCAGTCCCTCTCTCTCAGGGAGATATCTGTGCACTGACTGGTGTCTCTCAGTCCCTGTCTCTCAGGGAGATATCTGTACACTGACTGGTGTCTCTCAGTCCCTCTCTCTCAGGGAGATATCTGTACACTGACTGGTGTCTCTCAGTCCCTCTCTCTCAGGGAGATATCTGTACTCTGAGTGGTGTCTCACAGTCCCTCTCTCACAGGGAGATATCTGTGCACTGACTGGTTTCTCTCAGTCCCTCTCTCTCAGGGAGATATTTGTACACTGACTGGTGTCTCTCAGTCCCTGTCTCTCAGGGAGATATCTATACACTGAGTGGTGTCTCTCAGTCCCTGTCTCTCAGGGAGATATCTGTACACTGACTGGTGTCTCTCAGTCCCTGTCTCTCAGGGAGATATCTGTACACTGACTGGTGTCTCTCAGTCCCTGTCTCTCAGGGAGATATCTGTACTCTGACTGGTGTCTCTCTGTCCTTGTCTCTCAGGGAGATATCTGTGCACTGACTGGTGTCTCTCAGTCCCTGTCTCTCAGGGAGATATCTGTACTCTGAGTGGTGTCTCACAGTCCCTCTCTCTCAGGGAGATATCTGTACACTGACTGGCGTCTCTCAGTCCCTGTCTCTCAGGGAGATATCTGTACACTGAGTGGTGTATCTCAGTCCCTCTCTCTCAGGGAGATATCTGTACACTGACTGGTGTCTCTCAGTCCCTGTCTCTCAGGGAGATATCTATACACTGAGTGGTGTCTCTCAGTCCCTGTCTCTCAGGGAGATATCTGTACACTGACTGGTGTCTCTCAGTCCCTCTCTCTCAGGGAGATATCTGTACACTGACTGGTGTCTCTCAGTCCCCCTCTCTCAGGGAGATATCTGTACACTGAGTGGTGTCTCACAGCCCCTGTCTCTCAGGGAGATATCTGTACACTGAGTGCTGTCTCTCAGTCCCTGTCTCTCAGGGAGATATCTGTACACTGACTGGTGTCTCTCAGTCCCTCTCTCTCAGGGAGATATCTGTACACTGACTGGTGTCTCTCAGTCCCTGTCTCTCAGGGAGATATCTGTACACTGACTGGTGTCTCTCAGTCCCTGTCTCTCAGGGAGATATCTGTGCACTGACTGGTGTCTCTCAGTCCCTCTCTCTCAGGGAGATATATGTACACTGACTGGTGTCTCTCAGTCCCTGTCTCTCAGGGAGATATCTGTACACTGACTGGTGTCTCTCAGTCCCTGTCTCTCAGGGAGATATCTGTGCACTGACTTGTGTCTCTCAGTCCCTGTCTCTCAGGGAGATATCTGTACACTGAGTGGTGTCTCTCAGTCCCTGTCTCTCAGGGAGATATCTGTACACTGACTGGTGTCTCTCAGTCCCTCTCTCTCAGGGAGATATCTGTACACTGAGTGGTGTCTCTCAGTCCCTGTCTCTCAGGGAGATATCTGTACACTGAGTGGTGTCTCTCAGTCCCTCTCTCTCAGGGAGATATCTGTACACTGAATGGTGTCTCTCAGTCCCTCTCTCTCAGGGAGATATCTGTGCACTGACTGGTGTCTCTCAGTCCCTGTCTCTCAGGGAGATATCTGTACACTGACTGGTGTCTCTCAGTCCCTCTCTCTCAGGGATATATCTGTACACTGACTGGTGTCTCTCAGTCCCTCTCTCTCAGGGAGATATCTGTACTCTGAGTGGTGTCTCACAGTCCCTCTCTCACAGGGAGATATCTGTGCACTGACTGGTTTCTCTCAGTCCCTCTCTCTCAGGGAGATATTTGTACACTGACTGGTGTCTCTCAGTCCCTGTCTCTCAGGGAGATATCTATACACTGAGTGGTGTCTCTCAGTCCCTGTCTCTCAGGGAGATATCTGTACACTGACTGGTGTCTCTCAGTCCCTGTCTCTCAGGGAGATATCTGTACACTGACTGGTGTCTCTCAGTCCCTGTCTCTCAGGGAGTTATCTGTACTCTGACTGGTGTCTCTCTGTCCTTGTCTCTCAGGGAGATATCTGTGCACTGACTGGTGTCTCTCAGTCCCTGTCTCTCAGGGAGATATCTGTACTCTGAGTGGTGTCTCACAGTCCCTCTCTCTCAGGGAGATATCTGTACACTGACTGGTGTCTCTCAGTCCCTGTCTCTCAGGGAGATATCTGTACACTGAGTGGTGTATCTCAGTCCCTCTCTCTCAGGGAGATATCTGTACACTGACTGGTGTCTCTCAGTCCCTGTCTCTCAGGGAGAAATCTGTACACTGAGTGGTGTCTCTCAGTCCCTGTCTCTCAGGGAGATATCTGTACACTGACTGGTGTCTCTCAGTCCCTCTCTCTCAGGGAGATATCTGTACACTGACTGGTGTCTCTCAGTCCCTCTCTCTCAGGGAGATATCTGTACACTGAGTGGTGTCTCACAGCCCCTGTCTCTCAGGGAGATATCTGTACACTGACTGGTGTCTCTCAGTCCCTCTCTCTCAGGGAGAAATCTGTACACTGAGTGGTGTCTCTCAGTCCCTCTCTCTCAGGGAGATATCTGTACACTGACTGGTGTCTCTCAGTCCCTCTCTCTCAGGGAGATATCTGTACGCTGACTGGTGTCTCTCAGTCCCTCTCTCTCAGGGAGATATCTGTACACTGAGTGGTGTCTCTCAGTCCCTCTCTCTCAGGGAGATATCTGTACACTGACTGGTGTCTCTCAGTCCTTGTCTCTCAGGGAGATATATGTACACTGACTGGTGTCTCTCAGTCCCTCTCTCTCAGGGAGGTATCTGTACACTGAGTGGTGTCTCTCAGTCCCTGTCTCTCAGAGAGATATATGTACACTGACTGGTGTCTCTCAGTCCCTGTCTCTCAGGGAAATATATGTACACTGACTGGTGTCTCTCAGACCCTCTCTCTCAGGGAGGTATCTGTACACTGACTGGTGTCTCTCAGTCCCTGTCTCTCAGGGAGATATCTGAACCCTGAGTGGTGTCTCTCAGTCTCTGTGCCTCAGGGAGATATATGTACACTGACTGGTGTCTCTCAGTCCCTCTCTCTCAGGGAGGTATATGTACACTGAGTGGTGTCTCTCAGTCCCTGTCTCTGAGGGAGATATATGTACACTGACTGGTGTCTCTCAGTCCCTCTCTCTCAGGGAGATATCTGTACACTGACTGGTGTCTCTCAGTCCCTGTCTCTCAGGGAGATATCTGTACACTGAGTGGTGTCTCACAGTCCCTCTCTCTCAGGGAGATATCTGTACACTGAGTGGTGTCTCTCAGTCCCTCTCTCTCAGGGAGATATCTGTACACTGACTGGTGTCTCTCAGTCCCTGTCTCTCAGGGAGATATCTGTACACTGAGTGGTGTCTCACAGTCCCTCTCTCTCAGGGAGATATCTGTACACTGACTGGTGTCTCTCAGTCCCTCTCCCTCAGCAAGATATCTGTACGCTGACTGGTGTCTCTCAGTCCCTCTCTCTCAGGGAGATATCTGTACACTGAGTGGTGTCTCTCAGTCCCTGTCTCTCTCAGGGAGATATCTGTACACTGACTGGTGTCTCTCAGTCCCTCTCTCTCAGGGAGATATCTGTACACTGACTGGTGTCTCTCAGTCCCTGTCTCTCAGGGAGAAATCTGTACACTGAGTGGTGTCTCT
This sequence comes from Heterodontus francisci, assembly GCF_036365525.1. NCBI lineage: Eukaryota > Metazoa > Chordata > Chondrichthyes > Heterodontiformes > Heterodontidae > Heterodontus > Heterodontus francisci. The sequence goes on from NC_090403.1 coordinate 2,339,882, forward strand.
CAGTCCCTCTCTCTCAGGGAGATATCTGTACACTGAGTGGTGTCTCTCAGTCCCTGTCTCTCAGGGAGATATCTGTACACTGAGTGGTGTCTCTCAGTCCCTCTCTCTCAGGGAGATATCTGTACACTGAGTGGTGTCTCTCAGTCCCTCTCTCTCAGGGAGATAACTGTACACTGACTGGTGTCTCTCAGTCCCTGTCTCTCAGGGAGATATATGTACACTGAGTGGTGTCTCTCAGTCCCTCTCTCTCTGGGAGGTATCTGTACACTGAGTGGTGTCTCTCAGTCCCTGTCTCTCAGGGAGATATATGAACGCTGACTGGTGTCTCTCAGTCCCTGTCTCTCAGGGAGATATCTGTACACTGAGTGGTGCCTCTCAGTCCCTCTCTCTCAGGGAGATATCTGTACACTGACTGGTGTCTCTCAGTCCCTGTCTCTCAGGGAGATATATGTACACTGACTGGTGTATCTCAGTCCCTCTCTCGGGGAGGTATCTGTACACTGAGTGGTGTCTCTCAGTCCCTGTCTCTCAGGGAGATATATGTACACTGACTGGTGTCTCTCAGTCCCTCTCTCTCAGGGAGATATCTGTACACTGAGTGGTGTCTCTCAGTCCCTCTCACTCAGGGAGATATCTGTACACTGACTGGTGTCTCTCAGTCCTTGTCTCTCAGGGAGATATATGTACACTGACTGGTGTCTCTCAGTCCCTCTCTCTCAGGGAGGTATCTGTACACTGAGTGGTGTCTCTCAGTCCCTTTCTCTCAGGGAGATATATGTACACTGACTGGTGTCTCTCAGTCCCTCTCTCTCAGGGAGACATCTGTACACTGAGTGGTGTCTCTCAGTCCTCTCTCTCAGGGAGATATCTGTACACTGAGTGGTGTCTCTCAGTCCCTGTCTCTCAGGGAGATATCTGTACACTGAGTGGTGTCTCTCTGTCCCTGTCTCTCAGGGAGATATCTGTACACTGAGTGGTGTCTCTCAGTCCCTCTCTCTCAGGGAGATATCTGTACACTGAGTGGTGTCTCTCAGTCCCTCTCTCTCAGGGAGATATCTGTACACTGACTGGTGTCTCTCAGTCCCTGTCTCTCAGGGAGATATATGTACACTGACTGGTGTCTCTCAGTCCCTCTCTCTCAGGGAGGTATCTGTACACTGAGTGGTGTCTCTCAGTCCCTGTCTCTCAGGGAGATATATGTACACTGACTGGTGTCTCTCAGTCCCTCTCTCTCAGGGAGATATCTGTACACTGACTGGTGTCTCTCAGTCCCTCTCTCTCAGGGAGATATCTGTACACTGACTGGTGTCTCTCAGTCCCTGACTCTCAGGGAGATATCTGTACACTGACTGGTGTCTCTCAGTCCCTCTCTCTCAGGGAGATATCTGTACACTGACTGGTGTCTCAGTCCCGGTCTCTCAGGGAGATATCTGTACACTGAGTGGTGTCTCTCAGTCCCTCTCTCTCAGGGAGATATCTGTGCACTGACTGGTGTCTCTCAGTCCCTGTCTCTCAGGGAGATATCTGTACACTGAGTGGTGTCTCACAGTCCCTCTCTCTCAGGGAGATATCTGTACACTGACTGGTGTCTCTCAGTCCCTGTCTCTCAGGGAGATATCTGTACACTGAGTGGTGTCTATCAGTCCCTCTCTCTCAGGGAGATATCTGTACACTGACTGGTGTCTCTCAGTCCCTGTCTCTCAGGGAGAAATCTGTACACTGTGTGGTGTCTCTCAGTCCCTCTCTCTCAGGGAGATATCTGTACACTGACTGGTGTCTCTCAGTCCCTGTCTCTCAGGGAGATATCTGCACACTGAGTGGTGTCTCACAGTCCCTCTCTCTCAGGGAGATATCTGTACACTGAGTGGTGTCTCTCAGTCCCTCTCTCTCAGGGAGGTATCTGTACACTGAATGGTGTCTCTCAGTCCCTGTCTCTCAGGGAGACATCAGTACACTGACTGGTGTCTCTCAGTCCCTGTCTCTCAGGGAGATATCTGTACACTGACTGGTGTCTCTCAGTCCCTCTCTCTCAGGGAGATATCTGTACACTGACTGGTGTCTCTCAGCCCCTCTCTCTCAGGGAGATATCTGTCCGCTGACTGGTGTCTCTCAGTCCCTCTCTCTCAGGGAGATATCTGTACACTGAGTGGTGTCTCTCAGTCCCTCTCTCTCAGGGAGATATCTGTACACTGACTGGTGTCTCTCAGTCCCTCTCTCTCAGGGAGATATCTGTACACTGACTGGTGTCTCTCAGTCCCTGACTCTCAGGGAGATATCTGTACACTGACTGGTGTCTCTCAGTCCCTCTCTCTCAGGGAGATATCTGTACGCTGACTAGTGTCTCTCAGTCCCTCTCTCTCAGGGAGATATCTGCACACTGAGTGGTGTCTCACAGTCCCTCTCTCTCAGGGAGATATCTGTACACTGAGTGGTGTCTCACAGTCCCTCTCTCTCAGGGAGATATCTGTATACTGAGTGGTGTCTCTCAATCCCTCTCTCTCAGGGAGATATCTGTACACTGACTGGTGTCTCTCAGTCCCTGTCTCTCAGGGAGATATCTGTACACTGAGTGGTGTCTCTCAGTCCCTGTCTCTCAGGGAGATATCTGTACACTGAGTGGTGTCTCTCAGTCCCTGTCTCTCAGGGAGATATATGTACACTGACTGGTGTCTCTCAGTCCCTCTCTCTCAGGGAGGTATCTGTACACTGACTGGTGTCTCTCAGTCCCTGTCTCTGAGGGAGATATCTGTACACTGAGTGGTGTCTCAGCGTCCCTCTCTCTCAGGGAGATATATGTACACTGAGTGGTGTCTCTCAGTCCCTGTCTCTCAGGGAGATATATGTACACTGACTGGTGTCTCTCAGTCCCTCTCTCTCAGGGAGATATCTGTACACTGAGTGGTGTCTCTCAGTCCCTGTCTCTCAGGGAGATATCTGTACACTGAGTGGTGTCTCTCAGTCCCTGTCTCTCAGGGAGATATATGTACACTGACTGGTGTCTCTCAGTCCCTCTCTCTCAGGGAGGTATCTGTACACTGACTGGTGTCTCAGTCCCTGTCTCTCAGGGAGATAACTGTACACTGAGTGGTGTCTCAGAGTCCCTCTCTCTCAGGGAGATATATGTACACTGAGTGGTGTCTCTCAGTCCCTGTCTCTCAGGGAGATATATGTACACTGACTGGTGTCTCTCAGTCCCTCTCTCTCAGGGAGATATCTGTACACTGACTGGTGTCTCTCAGTCCCTCTCTCTCAGGGAGATATCTGTACACTGAGTGGTGTCTCACAGCCCCTGTCTCTCAGGGAGATATCTGTACACTGACTGGTGTCTCTCAGTCCCTGTCTGTCAGGGAGATATCTATACACTGAGTGGTGTCTCTCAGTCCCTCTCTCTCAGGGAGATATCTGTACACTGACTGGTGTCTCTCAGTCCCTGTCTGTCAGGGAGATATCTATACACTGAGTGGTGTCTCACAGTCCCTCTCTCTCAGGGAGATATCTGTACACTGACTGGTGTCTCTCAGTCCCTCTCTCTCAGGGAGATATCTGTACACTGAGTGGTGTCTCACAGCCCCTGTCTCTCAGGGAGATATCTGTACACTGACTGGTGTCTCTCAGTCCCTGTCTCTTAGGGAGAAATCTGTACACTGAGTGGTGTCTCTCAGTCCCTCTCTCTCAGGGAGATATCTGTACACTGAGTGGTGTCTCTCAGTCCCTGTCTCTCAGGGAGATATCTGTACACTGAGTGGTGTCTCACAGTCCCTCTCTCTCAGGGAGATATCTGTACACTGAGTGGTGTCTCTCAGCCCCTCTCTCTCAGGGAGATATCTGTACACTGACTGGTGTCTCTCAGTCCCTGTCTCTCAGGGAGATATCTGTACACTGAGTGGTGTCTCACAGTCCCTCTCTCTCAGGGAGATATCTGTACACTGACTGGTGTCTCACAGTCCCTCTCTCTCAGGGAGATATCTGTACGCTGACTGGTGTCTCTCAGTCCCTCTCTCTCAGGGAGATATCTGTACACTGAATGGTGTCTCTCAGTCCCTCTCTCTCAGGGAGATATCTGTACAATGACTGGTGTCTCTCAGTCCCTCTCTCTCAGGGCGATATCTGTACACTGACTGGTGTCTCTCAGTCCCTGTCTCTCAGGGAGAAATCTGTACACTGAGTGGTGTCTCTCAGTCCCTGTCTCTCAGGGAGATATCTGTACACTGAGTGGTGTCTCTCAGTCCCTGTCTCTCAGGGAGATATCTGTACACTGAGTGGTGTCTCTCAGTCCCTCTCTCTCAGGGAGATATCTGTACACTGAGTGGTGTCTCTCAGTCCCTCTCTCTCAGGGAGATATCTGTACACTGAGTGGTGTCTCTCAGTCCCTCTCTCTCAGGGAGATAACTGTACACTGAATGGTGTCTCTCACTCCCTCTCTCTCTGGGAGGTATCTGTACACTGACTGGTGTCTCTCAGTCCCTGTCTCTCAGGGAGATATATGTACACTGACTGGTGTCTCTCAGTCCCTCTCTCGGGGAGGTATCTGTACACTGAGTGGTGTCTCTCAGTCCCTGTCTCTCAGGGAGATATATGTACACTGACTGGTGTCTCTCAGTCCCTGTCTCTCAGGGAGATATCTGTACACTGACTGGTGTCTCTCAGTCCCTCTCTCTCAGGGAGATATATGTACACTGACTGGTGTCTCTCAGTCCCTCTCTCTCAGGGAGATATCTGTACACTGAGTGGTGTCTCTCAGTCCCTGTCTCTCAGGGAGATATATGTACACTGAGTGGTGTCTCTCAGTCCCTCTCTCGGGGAGGTATCTGTACACTGACTGGTGTCTCTCAGTCCCTCTCTCTCAGGGAGATATATGTACACTGACTGGTGTCTCTCAGTCCCTGTCTCTCAGGGAGATATCTGTACACTGACTGGTGTCTCTCAGTCCCTGTCTCTCAGGGAGATATCTGTGCACTGACTGGTGTCTCTCAGTCCCTGTCTCTCAGGGAGATATCTGTACACTGAGTGGTGTCTCTCAGTCCCTGTCTCTCAGGGAGATATCTGTACACTGACTGGTGTCTCTCAGTCCCTCTCTCTCAGGGAGATATCTGTACACTGAGTGGTGTCTCTTAATCCCTGTCTCTCAGGGAGATATCTGTACACTGAGTGGTGTCTCTCAGTCCCTCTCTCTCAGGGAGATATCTGTACACTGAATGGTGTCTCTCAGTCCCTCTCTCTCAGGGAGATATCTGTGCACTGACTGGTGTCTCTCAGTCCCTGTCTCTCAGGGAGATATCTGTACACTGACTGGTGTCTCTCAGTCCCTCTCTCTCAGGGAGATATCTGTACACTGACTGGTGTCTCTCAGTCCCTCTCTCTCAGGGAGATATCTGTACTCTGAGTGGTGTCTCACAGTCCCTCTCTCACAGGGAGATATCTGTGCACTGACTGGTTTCTCTCAGTCCCTCTCTCTCAGGGAGATATTTGTGCACTGACTGGTGTCTCTCAGTCCCTGTCTCTCAGGGAGATATCTATACACTGAGTGGTGTCTCTCAGTCCCTGTCTCTCAGGGAGATATCTGTACACTGACTGGTGTCTCTCAGTCCCTGTCTCTCAGGGAGATATCTGTACACTGACTGGTGTCTCTCAGTCCCTGTCTCTCAGGGAGATATCTGTACTCTGACTGGTGTCTCTCTGTCCTTGTCTCTCAGGGAGATATCTGTGCACTGACTGGTGTCTCTCAGTCCCTGTCTCTCAGGGAGATATCTGTACTCTGAGTGGTGTCTCACAGTCCCTCTCTCTCAGGGAGATATCTGTACACTGACTGGTGTCTCTCAGTCCCTGTCTCTCAGGGAGATATCTGTACACTGAGTGGTGTATCTCTGTCCCTCTCTCTCAGGGAGATATCTGTACACTGACTGGTGTCTCTCAGTCCCTGTCTCTCAGGGAGATATCTATACACTGAGTGGTGTCTCTCAGTCCCTGTCTCTCAGGGAGATATCTGTACACTGACTGGTGTCTCTCAGTCCCTCTCTCTCAGGGAGATATCTGTACACTGACTGGTGTCTCTCAGTCCCTCTCTCTCAGGGAGATATCTGTACACTGAGTGGTGTCTCAGAGCCCCTGTCTCTCAGGGAGATATCTGTACACTGAGTGCTGTCTCTCAGTCCCTGTCTCTCAGGGAGATATCTGTACACTGACTGGTGTCTCTCAGTCCCTCTCTCTCAGGGAGATATCTGTACACTGACTGGTGTCTCTCAGTCCCTGTCTCTCAGGGAGATATCTGTACACTGACTGGTGTCTCTCAGTCCCTGTCTCTCAGGGAGATATCTGTGCACTGACTGGTGTCTCTCAGTCCCTCTCTCTCAGGGAGATATATGTACACTGACTGGTGTCTCTCAGTCCCTGTCTCTCAGGGAGATATCTGTACACTGACTGGTGTCTCTCAGTCCCTGTCTCTCAGGGAGATATCTGTGCACTGACTGGTGTCTCTCAGTCCCTGTCTCTCAGGGAGATATCTGTACACTGAGTGGTGTCTCTCAGTCCCTGTCTCTCAGGGAGATATCTGTACACTGACTGGTGTCTCTCAGTCCCTCTCTCTCAGGGAGATATCTGTACACTGACTGGTGTCTCTCAGTCCCTGTCTCTCAGGGAGATATCTGTACACTGAGTGGTGTCTCTCAGTCCCTCTCTCTCAGGGAGATATCTGTACACTGAATGATGTCTCTCAGTCCCTCTCTCTCAGGGAGATATCTGTGCACTGACTGGTGTCTCTCAGTCCCTGTCTCTCAGGGAGATATCTGTACACTGACTGGTGTCTCTCAGTCCCTCTCTCTCAGGGAGATATCTGTACACTGACTGGTGTCTCTCAGTCCCTCTCTCTCAGGGAGATATCTGTACTCTGAGTGGTGTCTCACAGTCCCTCTCTCACAGGGAGATATCTGTGCACTGACTGGTTTCTCTCAGTCCCTCTCTCTCAGGGAGATATTTGTACACTGACTGGTGTCTCTCAGTCCCTGTCTCTCAGGGAGATATCCATACACTGAGTGGTGTCTCTCAGTCCCTGTCTCTCAGGGAGATATCTGTACACTGACTGGTGTCTCTCAGTCCCTGTCTCTCAGGGAGATATCTGTACACTGACTGGTGTCTCTCAGTCCCTGTCTCTCAGGGAGATATCTGTACTCTGACTGGTGTCTCTCTGTCCTTGTCTCTCAGGGAGATATCTGTGCACTGACTGGTGTCTCTCAGTCCCTGTCTCTCAGGGAGATATCTGTACTCTGAGTGGTGTCTCACAGTCCCTCTCTCTCAGGGAGATATCTGTACACTGACTGGTGTCTCTCAGTCCCTGTCTCTCAGGGAGATATCTGTACACTGAGTGGTGTATCTCAGTCCCTCTCTCTCAGGGAGATATCTGTACACTGACTGGTGTCTCTCAGTCCCTGTCTCTCAGGGAGATATCTATACACTGAGTGGTGTCTCTCAGTCCCTGTCTCTCAGGGAGATATCTGTACACTGACTGGTGTACCTCAGTCCCTCTCTCTCAGGGAGATATCTGTACACTGACTGGTGTCTCTCAGTCCCTCTCTCTCAGGGAGATATCTGTACACTGAGTGGTGTCTCACAGCCCCTGTCTCTCAGGGAGATATCTGTACACTGAGTGCTGTCTCTCAGTCCCTGTCTCTCAGGGAGATATCTGTACACTGACTGGTGTCTCTCAGTCCCTCTCTCTCAGGGAGATATCTGTACACTGACTGGTGTCTCTCAGTCCCTGTCTCTCAGGGAGATATCTGTACACTGACTGGTGTCTCTCAGTCCCTGTCTCTCAGGGAGATATCTGTGCACTGACTGGTGTCTCTCAGTCCCTCTCTCTCAGGGAGATATATGTACACTGACTGGTGTCTCTCAGTCCCTGTCTCTCAGGGAGATATCTGTACACTGACTGGTGTCTCTCAGTCCCTGTCTCTCAGGGAGATATCTGTGCACTGACTGGTGTCTCTCAGTCCCTGTCTCTCAGGGAGATATCTGTACACTGAGTGGTGTCTCTCAGTCCCTCTCTCTCAGGGAGATATCTGTACACTGACTGGTGTCTCTCAGTCCCTCTCTCTCAGGGAGATATCTGTACACTGAGTGGTGTCTCTCAGTCCCTGTCTCTCAGGGAGATATCTGTACACTGAGTGGTGTCTCTCAGTCCCTCTCTCTCAGGGAGATATCTGTACACTGAATGGTGTCTCTCAGTCCCTCTCTCTCAGGGAGATATCTGTGCACTGACTGGTGTCTCTCAGTCCCTGTCTCTCAGGGAGATATCTGTACACTGACTGGTGTCTCTCAGTCCCTCTCTCTCAGGGAGATATCTGTACACTGACTGGTGTCTCTCAGTCCCTCTCTCTCAGGGAGATATCTGTACTCTGAGTGGTGTCTCACAGTCCCTCTCTCACAGGGAGATATCTGTGCACTGACTGGTTTCTCTCAGTCCCTCTCTCTCAGGGAGATATTTGTACACTGACTGGTGTCTCTCAGTCCCTGTCTCTCAGGGAGATATCTATACACTGAGTGGTGTCTCTCAGTCCCTGTCTCTCAGGGAGATATCTGTACACTGACTGGTGTCTCTCAGTCCCTGTCTCTCAGGGAGATATCTGTACACTGACTGGTGTCTCTCAGTCCCTGTCTCTCAGGGAGATATCTGTACTCTGACTGGTGTCTCTCTGTCCTTGTCTCTCAGGGAGATATCTGTGCACTGACTGGTGTCTCTCAGTCCCTGTCTCTCAGGGAGATATCTGTACTCTGAGTGGTGTCTCACAGTCCCTCTCTCTCAGGGAGATATCTGTACACTGACTGGTGTCTCTCAGTCCCTGTCTCTCAGGGAGATATCTGTACACTGAGTGGTGTATCTCAGTCCCTCTCTCTCAGGGAGATATCTGTACACTGACTGGTGTCTCTCAGTCCCTGTCTCTCAGGGAGATATCTATACACTGAGTGGTGTCTCTCAGTCCCTGTCTCTCAGGGAGATATCTGTACACTGACTGGTGTCTCTCAGTCCCTCTCTCTCAGGGAGATATCTGTACACTGACTGGTGTCTCTCAGTCCCTCTCTCTCAGGGAGATATCTGTACACTGAGTGGTGTCTCACAGCCCCTGTCTCTCAGGGAGATATCTGTACACTGACTGGTGTCTCTCAGTCCCTCTCTCTCAGGGAGAAATCTGTACACTGAGTGGTGTCTCTCAGTCCCTCTCTCTCAGGGAGATATCTGTACACTGACTGGTGTCTCTCAGTCCCTCTCTCTCAGGGAGATATCTGTACGCTGACTGGTGTCTCTCAGTCCCTCTCTCTCAGGGAGATATCTGTACACTGAGTGGTGTCTCTCAGTCCCTCTCTCTCAGGGAGATATCTGTACACTGACTGGTGTCTCTCAGTCCTTGTCTCTCAGGGAGATATATGTACACTGACTGGTGTCTCTCAGTCCCTCTCTCTCAGGGAGGTATCTGTACACTGAGTGGTGTCTCTCAGTCCCTGTCTCTCAGGGAGATATATGTACACTGACTGGTGTCTCTCAGTCCCTCTCTCTCAGGGAGATATCTGTACACTGAGTGGTGTCTCTCAGTCCCTCTCTCTCAGGGAGATATCTGTACACTGAGTGGTGTCTCTCAGTCCCTGTCACTCAGGGAGATATCTGTACACTGACTGGTGTCTCTCAGTCCTTGTCTCTCAGGGAGATATATGTACACTGACTGGTGTCTCTCAGTCCCTGTCTCTCAGGGAGATATCTGTACACTGAGTGGTGTCTCTCAGTCCCTGTCTCTCAGGGAGATATCTGTACACTGACTGGTGTCTCTCAGTCCCTCTCTCTCAGGGAGATATCTGTACACTGACTGGTGTCTCTCAGTCCCTGTCTCTCAGGGAGATATCTGTACACTGAGTGGTGTCTCTCAGTCCCTCTCTCTCAGGGAGATATCTGTACACTGAATGATGTCTCTCAGTCCCTCTCTCTCAGGGAGATATCTGTGCACTGACTGGTGTCTCTCAGTCCCTGTCTCTCAGGGAGATATCTGTACACTGACTGGTGTCTCTCAGTCCCTCTCTCTCAGGGAGATATCTGTACACTGACTGGTGTCTCTCAGTCCCTCTCTCTCAGGGAGATATCTGTACTCTGAGTGGTGTCTCACAGTCCCTCTCTCACAGGGAGATATCTGTGCACAGACTGGTTTCTCTCAGTCCCTCTCTCTCAGGGAGATATTTGTACACTGACTGGTGTCTCTCAGTCCCTGTCTCTCAGGGAGATATCTATACACTGAGTGGTGTCTCTCAGTCCCTGTCTCTCAGGGAGATATCTGTACACTGACTGGTGTCTCTCAGTCACTGTCTCTCAGGGAGATATCTGTACACTGACTGGTGTCTCTCAGTCCCTGTCTCTCAGGGAGATATCTGTACTCTGACTGGTGTCTCTCTGTCCTTGTCTCTCAGGGAGATATCTGTGCACTGACTGGTGTCTCTCAGTCCCTGTCTCTCAGGGAGATATCTGTACTCTGAGTGGTGTCTCACAGTCCATCTCTCTCAGGGAGATATCTGTACACTGACTGGTGTCTCTCAGTCCCTGTCTCTCAGGGAGATATCTGTACACTGAGTGGTGTATCTCAGTCCCTCTCTCTCAGGGAGATATCTGTACACTGACTGGTGTCTCTCAGTCCCTGTCTCTCAGGGAGATATCTATACACTGAGTGGTGTCTCTCAGTCCCTGTCTCTCAGGGAGATATCTGTACACTGACTGGTGTCTCTCAGTCCCTCTCTCTCAGGGAGATATCTGTACACTGACTGGTGTCTCTCAGTCCCTCTCTCTCAGGGAGATATCTGTACACTGAGTGGTGTCTCACAGCCCCTGTCTCTCAGGGAGATATCTGTACACTGAGTGCTGTCTCTCAGTCCCTGTCTCTCAGGGAGATATCTGTACACTGACTGGTGTCTCTCAGTCCCTCTCTCTCAGGGAGATATCTGTACACTGACTGGTGTCTCTCAGTCCCTGTCTCTCAGGGAGATATCTGTACACTGACTGGTGTCTCTCAGTCCCTGTCTCTCAGGGAGATATCTGTGCACTGACTGGTGTCTCTCAGTCCCTCTCTCTCAGGGAGATATATGTACACTGACTGGTGTCTCTCAGTCCCTGTCTCTCAGGGAGATATCTGTACACTGACTGGTGTCTCTCAGTCCCTGTCTCTCAGGGAGATATCTGTGCACTGACTGGTGTCTCTCAGTCCCTGTCTCTCAGGGAGATATCTGTACACTGAGTGGTGTCTCTCAGTCCCTGTCTCTCAGGGAGATATCTGTACACTGACTGGTGTCTCTCAGTCCCTCTCTCTCAGGGAGATATCTGTACACTGAGTGGTGTCTCTCAGTCCCTGTCTCTCAGGGAGATATCTGTACACTGAGTGGTGTCTCTCAGTCCCTCTCTCTCAGGGAGATATCTGTACACTGAATGGTGTCTCTCAGTCCCTCTCTCTCAGGGAGATATCTGTGCACTGACTGGTGTCTCTCAGTCCCTGTCTCTCAGGGAGATATCTGTACACTGACTGGTGTCTCTCAGTCCCTCTCTCTCAGGGAGATATCTGTACACTGACTGGTGTCTCTCAGTCCCTCTCTCTCAGGGAGATATCTGTACTCTGAGTGGTGTCTCACAGTCCATCTCTCACAGGGAGATATCTGTGCACTGACTGGTTTCTCTCAGTCCCTCTCTCTCAGGGAGATATTTGTACACTGACTGGTGTCTCTCAGTCCCTGTCTCTCAGGGAGATATCTATACACTGAGTGGTGTCTCTCAGTCCCTGTCTCTCAGGGAGATATCTGTACACTGACTGGTGTCTCTCAGTCCCTGTCTCTCAGGGAGATATCTGTACACTGACTGGTGTCTCTCAGTCCCTGTCTCTCAGGGAGATATCTGTACTCTGACTGGTGTCTCTCTGTCCTTGTCTCTCAGGGAGATATCTGTGCACTGACTGGTGTCTCTCAGTCCCTGTCTCTCAGGGAGATATCTGTACTCTGAGTGGTGTCTCACAGTCCCTCTCTCTCAGGGAGATATCTGTACACTGACTGGTGTCTCTCAGTCCCTGTCTCTCAGGGAGATATCTGTACACTGAGTGGTGTATCTCAGTCCCTCTCTCTCAGGGAGATATCTGTACACTGACTGGTGTCTCTCAGTCCCTGTCTCTCAGGGAGATATCTATACACTGAGTGGTGTCTCTCAGTCCCTGTCTCTCAGGGAGATATCTGTACACTGACTGGTGTCTCTCAGTCCCTCTCTCTCAGGGAGATATCTGTACACTGACTGGTGTCTCTCAGTCCCTCTCTCTCAGGGAGATATCTGTACACTGAGTGGTGTCTCACAGCCCCTGTCTCTCAGGGAGATATCTGTACACTGACTGGTGTCTCTCAGTCCCTCTCTCTCAGGGAGAAATCTGTACACTGAGTGGTGTCTCTCAGTCCCTCTCTCTCAGGGAGATATCTGTACACTGACTGGTGTCTCTCAGTCCCTCTCTCTCAGGGAGATATCTGTACGCTGACTGGTGTCTCTCAGTCCCTCTCTCTCAGGGAGATATCTGTACACTGAGTGGTGTCTCTCAGTCCCTCTCTCTCAGGGAGATATCTGTACACTGACTGGTGTCTCTCAGTCCTTGTCTCTCAGGGAGATATATGTACACTGACTGGTGTCTCTCAGTCCCTCTCTCTCAGGGAGGTATCTGTACACTGAGTGGTGTCTCTCAGTCCCTGTCTCTCAGGGAGATATATGTACACTGACTGGTGTCTCTCAGTCCCTCTCTCTCAGGGAGATATCTGTACACTGAGTGGTGTCTCTCAGTCCCTCTCTCTCAGGGAGATATCTGTACACTGAGTGGTGTCTCTCAGTCCCTGTCACTCAGGGAGATATCTGTACACTGAGTGGTGTCTCTCAGTCCCTGTCTCTCAGGGAGATATCTGTACACTGAGTGGTGTCTCTCAGTCCCTGTCTCTCAGGGAAATATATGTACACTGACTGGTGTCTCTCAGACCCTCTCTCTCAGGGAGGTATCTGTACACTGACTGGTGTCTCTCAGTCCCTGTCTCTCAGGGAGATATCTGAACCCTGAGTGGTGTCTCTCAGTCTCTGTGTCTCAGGGAGATATACGTACACTGACTGGTGTCTCTCAGTCCCTCTCTCTCAGGGAGGTATATGTACACTGAGTGGTGTCTCTCAGTCCCTGTCTCTCAGGGAGATATATGTACACTGACTGGTGTCTCTCAGTCCCTCTCTCTCAGGGAGATATCTGTACACTGACTGGTGTCTCTCAGTCCCTGTCTCTCAGGGAGATATCTGTACACTGAGTGGTGTCTCACAGTCCCTCTCTCTCAGGGAGATATCTGTACACTGAGTGGTGTCTCTCAGTCCCTCTCTCTCAGGGAGATATCTGTACACTGACTGGTGTCTCTCAGTCCCTGTCTCTCAGGGAGATATCTGTACACTGAGTGGTGTCTCACAGTCCCTCTCTCTCAGGGAGATATCTGTACACTGACTGGTGTCTCTCAGTCCCTCTCTCTCAGCAAGATATCTGTACGCTGACTGGTGTCTCTCAGTCCCTCTCTCTCAGGGAGATATCTGTACACTGAGTGGTGTCTCTCAGTCCCTGTCTCTCTCAGGGAGATATCTGTACACTGACTGGTGTCTCTCAGTCCCTCTCTCTCAGGGAGATATCTGTACACTGACTGGTGTCTCTCAGTCCCTGTCTCTCAGGGAGAAATCTGTACACTGAGTGGTGTCTCTCAGTCCCTCTCTCTCAGGGAGATATCTGTACACTGACTGGTGTCTCTCAGTCCCTGATCTCTGGGAGATATCTGTACACTGAGTGGTGTCTCTCAGTCCCTCTCTCTCAGGGAGATATCTGTACACTGAGTGGTGTCTCTCAGTCCCTCTCTCTCAGGGAGATAACTGTACACTGACTGGTGTCTCTCAGTCCCTGTCTCTCAGGGAGATATATGTACACTGAGTGGTGTCTCTCAGTCCCTCTCTCTCTGGGAGGTATCTGTACACTGAGTGGTGTCTCTCAGTCCCTGTCTCTCAGGGAGATATATGAACGCTGACTGGTGTCTCTCAGTCCCTGTCTCTCAGGGAGATATCTGTACACTGAGTGGTGCCTCTCAGTCCCTCTCTCTCAGGGAGATATCTGTACACTGACTGGTGTCTCTCAGTCCCTGTCTCTCAGGGAGATATATGTACACTGACTGGTGTCTCTCAGTCCCTCTCTCGGGGAGGTATCTGTATACTGAGTGGTGTCTCTCAGTCCCTGTCTCTCAGGGAGATATATGTACACTGACTGGTGTCTCTCAGTCCCTCTCTCTCAGGGAGATATCTGTACACTGAGTGGTGTCTCTCAGTCCCTCTCACTCAGGGAGGTATCAGTACACTGAGTGGTGTCTCTCAGTCCTTGTCTCTCAGGGAGATATATGTACACTGACTGGTGTCTCTCAGTCCCTCTCTCTCAGGGAGGTATCTGTACACTGAGTGGTGTCTCTCAGTCCCTGTGTCTCAGGGAGATATATGTACACTGACTGGTGTCTCTCAGTCCCTCTCTCTCAGGGAGATATCTGTACACTGAGTGGTGTCTCTCAGTCCCTCTCTCTCAGGGAGATATCTGTACACTGAGTGGTGTCTCTCAGTCCCTGTCTCTCAGGGAGATATCTGTACACTGAGTGGTGTCTCTCTGTCCCTGTCTCTCAGGGAGATATCTGTACACTGAGTGGTGTCTCTCAGTCCCTGTCTCTCAGGGAGATATATGTACACTGACTGGTGTCTCTCAGTCCCTCTCTCTCAGGGAGGTATCTGTACACTGACTGGTGTCTCTCAGTCCCTGTCTCTCAGGGAGATATCTGTACACTGAGTGGTGTCTCAGAGTCCCTCTCTCTCAGGGAGATATCTGAACCCTGAGTGGTGTCTCTCAGTCCCTGTGTCTCAGGGAGATATCTGTACACTGACTGGTGTCTCTCAGTCCCTCTCTCTCAGGGAGGTATATGTACACTGAGTGGTGTCTCTCAGTCCCTGTCTCTCAGGGAGATATATGTACACTGACTGGGGTCTCTCAGTCCCTCTCTCTCAGGGAGATATCTGTACACTGACTGGTGTCTCTCAGTCCCTCTCTCTCAGGGAGATATCTGTACACTGAGTGGTGTCTCACAGCCCCTGTCTCTCAGGGAGATATCTGTACACTGACTGGTGTCTCTCAGTCCCTGTCTGTCAGGGAGATATCTATACACTGAGTGGTGTCTCTCAGTCCCTCTCTCTCAGGGAGATATCTGTACACTGACTGGTGTCTCTCAGTCCTTGTCTCTCAGGGAGATATATGTACACTGACTGGTGTCTCTCAGTCCCTCTCTCTCAGGGAGGTATCTGTACACTGAGTGGTGTCTCTCAGTCCCTGTCTCTCAGGGAGATATATGTACACTGACTGGTGTCTCTCAGTCCCTCTCTCTCAGGGAGATATCTGTACACTGAGTGGTGTCTCTCAGTCCCTGTCACTCAGGGAGATATCTGTACACTGAGTGGTGTCTCTCAGTCCCTGTCTCTCAGGGAGATATCTGTACACTGAGTGGTGTCTCTCAGTCCCTGTCTCTCAGGGAAATATATGTACACTGACTGGTGTCTCTCATACCCTCTCTCTCAGGGAGGTATCTGTACACTGACTGGTGTCTCTCAGTCCCTGTCTCTCAGGGAGATATCTGAACCCTGAGTGGTGTCTCTCAGTCTCTGTGTCTCAGGGAGATATATGTACACTGACTGGTGTCTCTCAGTCCCTCTCTCTCAGGGAGGTATATGTACACTGAGTGGTGTCTCTCAGTCCCTGTCTCTCAGGGAGATATATGTACACTGACTGGTGTCTCTCAGTCCCTCTCTCTCAGGGAGATATCTGTACACTGACTGGTGTCTCTCAGTCCCTGTCTCTCAGGGAGATATCTGTACACTGAGTGGTGTCTCACAGTCCCTCTCTCTCAGGGAGATATCTGTACACTGAGTGGTGTCTCTCAGTCCCTCTCTCTCAGGGAGATATCTGTACACTGACTGGTGTCTCTCAGTCCCTGTCTCTCAGGGAGATATCTGTACACTGAGTGGTGTCTCACAGTCCCTCTCTCTCAGGGAGATATCTGTACACTGACTGGTGTCTCTCAGTCCCTCTCTCTCAGCAAGATATCTGTACGCTGACTGGTGTCTCTCAGTCCCTCTCTCTCAGGGAGATATCTGTACACTGAGTGGTGTCTCTCAGTCCCTGTCTCTCTCAGGGAGATATCTGTACACTGACTGGTGTCTCTCAGTCCCTCTCTCTCAGGGAGATATCTGTAAACTGACTGGTGTCTCTCAGTCCCTGTCTCTCAGGGAGAAATCTGTACACTGAGTGGTGTCTCTCAGTCCCTCTCTCTCAGGGAGATATCTGTACACTGACTGGTGTCTCTCAGTCCCTGTCTCTCAGGGAGATATCTGTACACTGAGTGGTGTCTCTCAGTCCCTCTCTCTCAGGGAGATATCTGTACACTGAGTGGTGTCTCTCAGTCCCTCTCTCTCAGGGAGATAACTGTACACTGACTGGTGTCTCTCAGTCCCTGTCTCTCAGGGAGATATATGTACACTGAGTGGTGTCTCTCAGTCCCTCTCTCTCTGGGAGGTATCTGTACACTGAGTGGTGTCTCTCAGTCCCTGTCTCTCAGGGAGATATATGAACGCTGACTGGTGTCTCTCAGTCCCTGTCTCTCAGGGAGATATCTGTACACTGAGTGGTGCCTCTCAGTCCCTCTCTCTCAGGGAGATATCTGTACACTGACTGGTGTCTCTCAGTCCCTGTCTCTCAGGGAGATATATGTACACTGACTGGTGTCTCTCAGTCCCTCTCTCGGGGAGGTATCTGTACACTGAGTGGTGTCTCTCAGTCCCTGTCTCTCAGGGAGATATATGTACACTGACTGGTGTCTCTCAGTCCCTCTCTCTCAGGGAGATATCTGTACACTGAGTGGTGTCTCTCAGTCCCTCTCACTCAGGGAGATATCTGTACACTGACTGGTGTCTCTCAGTCCTTGTCTCTCAGGGAGATATATGTACACTGACTGGTGTCTCTCAGTCCCTCTCTCTCAGGGAGGTATCTGTACACTGAGTGGTGTCTCTCAGTCCCTGTGTCTCAGGGAGATATATGTACACTGACTGGTGTCTCTCAGTCCCTCTCTCTCAGGGAGATATCTGTACACTGAGTGGTGTCTCTCAGTCCCTCTCTCTCAGGGAGATATCTGTACACTGAGTGGTGTCTCTCAGTCCCTGTCTCTCAGGGAGATATCTGTACACTGAGTGGTGTCTCTCTGTCCCTGTCTCTCAGGGAGATATCTGTACACTGAGTGGTGTCTCTCAGTCCCTGTCTCTCAGGGAGATATATGTACACTGACTGGTGTCTCTCAGTCCCTCTATCTCAGGGAGGTATCTGTACACTGACTGGTGTCTCTCAGTCCCTGTCTCTCAGGGAGATATCTGTACACTGAGTGGTGTCTCAGAGTCCCTCTCTCTCAGGGAGATATCTGAACCCTGAGTGGTGTCTCTCAGTCCCTGTGTCTCAGGGAGATATCTGTACACTGACTGGTGTCTCTCAGTCCCTCTCTCTCAGGGAGGTATATGTACACTGAGTGGTGTCTCTCAGTCCCTGTCTCTCAGGGAGATATATGTACACTGACTGGGGTCTCTCAGTCCCTCTCTCTCAGGGAGATATCTGTACACTGACTGGTGTCTCTCAGTCCCTCTCTCTCAGGGAGATATCTGTACACTGAGTGGTGTCTCACAGCCCCTGTCTCTCAGGGAGATATCTGTACACTGACTGGTGTCTCTCAGTCCCTGTCTGTCAGGGAGATATCTATACACTGAGTGGTGTCTCTCAGTCCCTCTCTCTCAGGGAGATATCTGTACACTGACTGGTGTCTCTCAGTCCCTGTCTCTCAGGGAGATATCTGTACACTGAGTGGTGTCTCACAGTCCCTCTCTCTCAGGGATATATCTGTACACTGACTGGTGTCTCTCAGTCCCTGTCTCTCAGGGAGATATCTGTACACTGACTGGTGTCTCTCAGTCCCTGTCTCTCAGGGAGATATATGTACACTGACTGGTGTCTCTCAGTCCCTCTCTCTCAGGGAGATATCTGTACACTGAGTGGTGTCTCTCAGTCCCTCTCACTCAGGGAGATATCTGTACACTGACTGGTGTCTCTCAGTCCTTGTCTCTCAGGGAGATATATGTACACTGACTGGTGTCTCTCAGTCCCTCTCTCTCAGGGAGGTATCTGTACACTGAGTGGTGTCTCTCAGTCCCTGTGTCTCAGGGAGATATATGTACACTGACTGGTGTCTCTCAGTCCCTCTCTCTCAGGGAGATATCTGTACACTGAGTGGTGTCTCTCAGTCCCTCTCTCTCAGGGAGATATCTGTACACTGAGTGGTGTCTCTCAGTCCCTGTCTCTCAGGGAGATATCTGTACACTGAGTGGTGTCTCTCTGTCCCTGTCTCTCAGGGAGATATCTGTACACTGAGTGGTGTCTCTCAGTCCCTGTCTCTCAGGGAGATATATGTACACTGACTGGTGTCTCTCAGTCCCTCTCTCTCAGGGAGGTATCTGTACACTGACTGGTGTCTCTCAGTCCCTGTCTCTCAGGGAGATATCTGTACACTGAGTGGTGTCTCAGAGTCCCTCTCTCTCAGGGAGATATCTGAACCCTGAGTGGTGTCTCTCAGTCCCTGTGTCTCAGGGAGATATCTGTACACTGACTGGTGTCTCTCAGTCCCTCTCTCTCAGGGAGGTATATGTACACTGAGTGGTGTCTCTCAGTCCCTGTCTCTCAGGGAGATATATGTACACTGACTGGGGTCTCTCAGTCCCTCTCTCTCAGGGAGATATCTGTACACTGACTGGTGTCTCTCAGTCCCTCTCTCTCAGGGAGATATCTGTACACTGAGTGGTGTCTCACAGCCCCTGTCTCTCAGGGAGATATCTGTACACTGACTGGTGTCTCTCAGTCCCTGTCTGTCAGGGAGATATCTATACACTGAGTGGTGTCTCTCAGTCCCTCTCTCTCAGGGAGATATCTGTACACTGACTGGTGTCTCTCAGTCCCTGTCTCTCAGGGAGATATCTGTACACTGAGTGGTGTCTCACAGTCCCTCTCTCTCAGGGATATATCTGTACACTGACTGGTGTCTCTCAGTCCCTGTCTCTCAGGGAGATATCTGTACACTGACTGGTGTCTCTCAGTCCCTCTCTCTCAGGGAGATATCTGTACACTGACTGGTGTCTCTCAGTCCCTGTCTCTCAGGGAGATAACTGTACACTGAGTGGTGTCTCACAGTCCCTCTCTCTCAGGGAGATATCTGTACACTGACTGGTGTCTCTCAGTCCCTCTCTCTCAGGGAGATATCTGTACACTGAGTGGTGTCTCACAGCCCCTGTCTCTCAGGGAGATATCTGTACACTGACTGGTGTCTCTCAGTCCCTGTCTCTCAGGGAGAAATCTGTACACTGAGTGGTGTCTCTCAGTCCCACTCTCTCAGGGAGATATCTGTACACTGAGTGGTGTCTCTCAGTCCCTGTCTCTCAGGGAGATATCTGTACACTGAGTGGTGTCTCACAGTCCCTCTCTCTCAGGGAGATATCTGTACACTGAGTGGTGTCTCACAGTCCCTCTCTCTCAGGGATATATCTGTACACTGACTGGTGTCTCTCAGTCCCTGTCTCTCAGGGAGATATCTGTACACTGACTGGTGTCTCTCAGTCCCTCTCTCTCAGGGAGATATCTGTACACTGACTGGTGTCTCTCAGTCCCTGTCTCTCAGGGAGATAACTGTACACTGAGTGGTGTCTCTCAGTCCCTCTCACTCAGGGAGATATCTGTACACTGACTGGTGTCTCTCAGTCCCTGTCTCTCAGGGAGATATCTGTACACTGAGTGGTGTCTCACAGTCCCTCTCTCTCAGGGAGATATCTGTACACTGACTGGTGTCTCTCAGTCCCTCTCTCTCAGGGAGATATCTGTACGCTGACTGGTGTCTCTCAGTCCCTCTCTCTCAGGGAGATATCTGTACACTGAGTGGTGTCTCTCAGTCCCTCTCTCTCAGGGAGATATCTGTACACTGACTGGTTTCTCTCAGTCCCTCTCTCTCAGGGAGATATCTGTACACTGACTGGTGTCTCTCAGTCCCTGTCTCTCAGGAAGAAATCTGTACACTGAGTGGTGTCTCTCAGTCCCTCTCTCTCAGGGAGATATCTGTACACTGACTGGTGTCTCTCAGTCCCTGTCTCTCAGGGAGATATCTGTACACTGAGTGGTGTCTCTCAGTCCCTCTCTCTCAGGGAGATATCTGTACACTGAGTGGTGTCTCTCAGTCCCTCTCTCTCAGGGAGATAACTGTACACTGAGTGGTGTCTCTCAGTCCCTGTCTCTCAGGGAGATATATGTACACTGAGTGATGTTTCTCAGTCCCTCTCTCTCTGGGAGGTATCTGTACACTGACTGGTGTCTCTCTGTCCCTGTCTCTCAGGGAGATATCTGTACACTGAGTGGTGCCTCTCAGTCCCTCTCTCTCAGGGAGATATCTGTACACTGACTGGTGTCTCTCAGTCCCTGTCTCTCAGGGAGATATATGTACACTGACTGGTGTCTCTCAGTCCCTCTCTCGGGGAGGTATCTGTACACTGAGTGGTGTCTCTCAGTCCCTGTCTCTCAGGGAGATATATGTACACTGACTGGTGTCTCTCAGTCCCTGTCTCTCAGGTAGATATCTGTACACTGACTGGTGTCTCTCAGTCCCTCTCTCTCAGGGAGATATCTGAACGCTGACTAGTGTCTCTCAGTCCCTCTCTCTCAGGGAGATATCTGTACACTGAGTGGTGTCTCTCAGTCCCTCTCTCTCAGGGAGATATCTGTACACTGACTGGTGTCTCTCAGTCCCTGTCTCTCAGGGAGATATATGTAGACTGACTGGTGTCTCCCAGTCCCTGTCTGTCAGGGAGATATCTATACACTGAGTGGTGTCTCACAGTCCCTCCCTCTCAGGGAGATATCTGTACACTGACTGGTGTCTCTCAGTCCCTGTCTCTCAGGGAGCTTTATGTACACTGAGTGGTGTCTCTCAGGGAGATATCTGTACACTGACTGGTGTCTCTCAGTCCCTTTCTCTCAGGGAGCTTTATGTACACTGAGTGGTGTCTCTCAGTCCCTCTCTCTCAGGGAGATATCTGTACACTGACTGGTGTCTCAGTCCCTGTCTCTCAGGGAGATATCTGTACACTGAGTGGTGTCTCTCAGTCCCTCTCTCTCAGGGAGATATCCGTACATTGACTGGTGTCTCTCAGTCCCTGTCTCTCAGGGAGATATCTGTACACTGAGTGCTGTCTCACAGTCCCTGTCTCTCAGGGAGATATCTGTACACTGACTGGTGTCTCTCAGTCCCTGTCTCTCAGGGAGATATCTATACACTGAGTGGTGTCTCTCAGTCCCTCTCTCTCAGGGAGATATCTGTACACTGACTGGTGACTCTCAGTCCCTGTCTCTCAGGGAGATATCTATACACTGAGTGGTGTCTCTCAGTCCCTGTCTCTCAGGGAGATATCTGTACACTGACTGGTGTCTCTCAGTCCCTCTCTCTCAGGGAGATATCTGTACACTGAGTGGTGTCTCACAGCCCCTGTCTCTCATGGAGATATCTGTACACTGACTGGTGTCTCTCAGTCCCTGTCTCTCAGGGAGAAATCTGTACACTGAGTGGTGTCTCTCAGTCCCTCTCTCTCAGGGAGATATCTGTACACTGACTGGTGTCTCTCAGTCCCTGTCTCTCAGGGAGATATCTGCACACTGAGTGGTGTCCCACAGTCCCTCTCTCTCAGGGAGATATCTGTACACTGAGTGGTGTCATTCAGTCCCTCTCTCTCAGGGAGGTATCTGTACACTGAGTGGTGTCTCTCAGTCCCTGTCTCTCAGGGAGACATCTGTACACTGACTGGTGTCTCTCAGTCCCTGTCTCTCAGGGAGCTTTATGTACACTGAGTGGTGTCTCTCAGGGAGATATCTGTAAACTGAGTGGTGTCTCTCAGTCCCTCTCTCTCAGGGAGATATCTGTACACTGAGTGGTGTCTCTCAGCCCCTCTCTCTCAGGGAGATATCTGTACACTGACTGGTGTCTCTCAGTCCCTCTCTCTCAGGGAGATATCTGTACACTGACTGGTGTCTCTCAGTCCCTGTCCCTCAGGGAGATATCTGCACACTGAGTGGTGTCTCACAGTCCCTCTCTCTCAGGGAGATATCTGTACACTGAGTGGTGTCTCTCAGTCCCTCTCTCTCAGGGAGATATCTGTATACTGACTGGTGTCTCTCAGTCCCTGTCTCTCAGGGAGATATCTGTACACTGAGTGGTGTCTCACAGTCCCTCTCTCTCAGGGAGATATCTGTACACTGACTGGTGTCTCTCAGTCCCTCTCTCTCAGGGAGGTATCTGTCCGCTGACTGGTGTCTCTCAGTCCCTCTCTCTCAGGGAGATATCTGTACACTGAGAGGTGTCTCTCAGTCCCTCTCTCTCAGGGAGATATCTGTACACTGAGTGGTGTCTCTCAGTCCCTCTCTCTCAGGGAGATATCTGTACACTGACTGGTGTCTCTCAGTCCCTGTCTCTCAGGGAGATATATGTACACTGACTGGTGTCTCTCAGTCCCTCTCTCTCAGGGAGGTATCTGTACACTGAGTGGTGTCTCTCAGTCCCTGTCTCTCAGTGAGATATATGTACACTGACTGGTGTCTCTCAGTCCCTCTCTCTCAGGGAGATATCTGTACACTGACTGGTGTCTCTCAGTCCCTCTCTCTCAGGGAGATATCTGTACACTGAGTGGTGTCTCTCAGTCCCTGACTCTCAGGGAGATATCTGTACACTGACTGGTGTCTCTCAGTCCCTCTCTCTCAGGGAGATATCTATACGCTGACTAGTGTCTCTCAGTCCCTCTCTCTCAGGGAGATATCTGTACACTGAGTGGTGTCTCTCAGTCCCTCTCTCTCAGGGAGATATCTGTACACTGACTGGTGTCTCTCAGTCCCTGTCTCTCAGGGAGATAAATGTTCACTGACTGGTTTCACTCAGTCCCTCTCTCAGGAAGGTATCTGTACACTGAGTGGTGTCTCTCAGTCCCTGTCTCTCAGGGAGATATCTGTACACTGAGTGGTGTCTCTCAGTCCCTCTCTCTCAGGGAGATATCTGTACACTGACTGGTGTCTCTCAGCCCCTCTCTCTCAGGGAGATATCTGTGCACTGAGTGGTGTCTCTCAGTCCCTGTCTCTCAGGGAGATATCTGTACACTGAGTGGTGTCTCTCAGTCCCTCTCTCTCAGGGAGATATCTGTACACTGACTGGTGTCTCTCAGGTCCTCTCTCTCAGGGAGATATCTGTGCACTGAGTGGTGTCTCACAGTCCCTCTCTCTCAGGGAGATATCTGTACACTGGCTGGTGTCTCTCAGTCCCGGTCTCTCAGGGAGATATCTGTACACTGAGTGGTGTCTCTCAGTCCCTCTCTCTCAGGGAGATATCTGTACACTGACTGGTGTCTCTCAGTCCCTGTCTCTCAGGGAGATATCTTTACTCTGAGTGGTGTCTCACAGTCCCTCTCTCTCAGGGAGATATCTGTACACTGACTGGTGTCTCTCAGTCCCTGTCTCTCAGGGAGATATCTATGCACTGAGTGGTGTCTCTCAGTCCCTCTCTCTCAGGGAGATATCTGTACACTGACTGGTGTCTCTCAGTCCCTGTCTCTCAGGGAGATATCTATACACTGAGTGGTGTCTCTCAGTCCCTTTCTCTCAGGGAGATATCTGTACACTGACTGGTGTCTCTCAGTCCCTCTCTCTCAGGGAGATATCTGTACACTGACTGGTGTCTCTCAGTCCCTCTCTCTCAGGGAGATATCTGTACACTGAGTGGTGTCTCACAGCCCCTGTCTCTCAGGGAGATATCTGTACACTGACTGGTGTCTCTCAGTCCCTGTCTCTCAGGGAGAAATCTGTACACTGATTGGTGTCTCTCAGTCCCTCTCTCTCAGGGAGATATCTGTACACTGAGTGGTTCTCTCAGTCCCTGTCTCTCAGGGAGATATCTGTACACTGAGTGGTGTCTCACAGTCCCTCTCTCTCAGGGAGATATCTGTACACTGAGTGGTGTCTCTCAGTCCCTCTCTCTCAGGGAGATATCTGTACACTGACTGGTGTCTCTCAGTCCCTGTCCCTCAGGGAGATATCTGTACACTGAGTGGTGTCTCTCAGTCCCTGTCTCTCAGGGAGATATCTGTACACTGAGTGGTGTCTCTCAGTCCCTGTCTCTCAGGGAGATATATGTACACTGACTGGTGTCTCTCAGTCCCTCTCTCTCAGGGAGGTATCTGTACACTGACTGGTGTCTCTCAGTCCCTGTCTCTCAGGGAGATATCTGTACACTGAGTGGTGTGTCACAGCCCCTGTCTCTCAGGGAGATATATGTACACTGAGTGGTGTCTCTCAGTCCCTGTCTGTCAGGGAGATATCTATACACTGAGTGGTGTCTCTCAGTCCCTCTCTCTCAGGGAGATATCTATACACTGACTGGTGTCTCTCAGTCCCTGTCTCTCAGGGAGATATCTTTACTCTGAGTGGTGTCTCACAGTCCCTCTCTCTCAGGGAGATATCTGTACACTGACTGGTGTCTCTCAGTCCCTGTCTCTCAGGGAGATATCTATGCACTGAGTGGTGTCTCTCAGTCCCTCTCTCTCAGGGAGATATCTGTACACTGACTGGTGTCTCTCAGTCCCTGTCTCTCAGGGAGATATCTATACACTGAGTGGTGTCTCTCAGTCCCTTTCTCTCAGGGAGATATCTGTACACTGACTGGTGTCTCTCAGTCCCTCTCTCTCAGGGAGATATCTGTACACTGACTGGTGTCTCTCAGTCCCTCTCTCTCAGGGAGATATCTGTACACTGAGTGGTGTCTCACAGCCCCTGTCTCTCAGGGAGATATCTGTACACTGACTGGTGTCTCTCAGTCCCTGTCTCTGGGAGAAATCTGTACACTGATTGGTGTCTCTCAGTCCCTCTCTCTCAGGGAGATATCTGTACACTGAGTGGTTCTCTCAGTCCCTGTCTCTCAGGGAGATATCTGTACACTGAGTGGTGTCTCACAGTCCCTCTCTCTCAGGGAGATATCTGTACACTGAGTGGTGTCTCTCAGTCCCTCTCTCTCAGGGAGATATCTGTACACTGACTGGTGTCTCTCAGTCCCTGTCTCTCAGGGAGATATCTGTACACTGAGTGGTGTCTCTCAGTCCCTGTCTCTCAGGGAGATATCTGTACACTGAGTGGTGTCTCTCAGTCCCTGTCTCTCAGGGAGATATATGTACACTGACTGGTGTCTCTCAGTCCCTCTCTCTCAGGGAGGTATCTGTACACTGACTGGTGTCTCTCAGTCCCTGTCTCTCAGGGAGATATCTGTACACTGAGTGGTGTCTCACAGCCCCTGTCTCTCAGGGAGATATATGTACACTGAGTGGTGTCTCTCAGTCCCTGTCTGTCAGGGAGATATCTATACACTGAGTGGTGTCTCTCAGTCACTCTCTCTCAGGGAGATATCTGTACACTGACTGGTGTCTCTCAGTCCCTGTCTGTCAGGGAGATATCTATACACTAAGTGGTGTCTCACAGTCCCTCTCTCTCAGGGAGATATCTGTACACTGACTGGTGTCTCTCAGTCCCTCTCTCTCAGGGAGATATCTGTACACTGAGTGGTTTCTCACAGCACCTGTCTCTCAGGGAGATATCTGTACACTGAGTGGTGTCTCACAGTCCCTCTCTCTCAGGGAGATATCTGTACACTGACTGGTGTCTCTCAGTCCCTCTCTCTCAGGGAGATATCTGTACACTGACTGGTGTCTCTCAGTCCCTGTCTCTCAGGGAGATATCTGTACACTGAGTGGTGTCTCACAGTCCCTCTCTCTCAGGGAGATATCTGTACACTGACTGGTGTCTCTCAGTCCCTCTCTCTCAGGGAGATATCTGTACGCTGACTGGTGTCTCTCAGTCCCTCTCTCTCAGGGAGATATCTGTACACTGAATGGTGTCTCTCAGTCCCTCTCTCTCAGGGAGATATCTGTACACTGAGTGGTGTCTCTCAGTCCCTGTCTCTCAGGGAGAAATCTGTACACTGAGTGGTGTCTCTCAGTCCCTCTCTCTCAGGGAGATATCTGTACACTGACTGGTGTCTCTCAGTCCCTGTCTCTCAGGGAGAAATCTGTACACTGAGTGGTGTCTCTCAGTCCCTGTCTCTCAGGGAGAAATCTGTACACTGAGTGGTGTCTCTCAGTCCCTCTCTCTCAGGGAGATATCTGTACACTGACTGGTGTCTCTCAGTCCCTCTCTCTCTGGGAGGTATCTGTACAATGAGTGGTGTCTCTCAGTCCCTGTCTCTCAGGGAGATATCTGTACAGTGAGTGGTGTCTCTCAGTCCCTGTCTCTCAGGGAGATATCTGTACAATGAGTGGTGTCTCTCAGTCCCTGTCTCTCAGGGAGATATCTGTACAGTGAGTGGTGTCTCTCAGTCCCTGTCTCTCAGGGAGATATCTGTACACTGAGTGGTGTCTCTCAGTCCCTGTCTCTCAGGGAGATATATGTACACTGACTGGTGTCTCTCAGTCCCTGTCTCTCAGGGAGATATCTGTACACTGAGTGGTGTCTCTCAGTCCCTGTCTCTCAGGGAGATATCTGTACACTAACTGGTGTCTCTCAGTCCCTCTCTCTCAGGGAGATATCTGTACACTGAGTGGTGTCTCACAGCCCCTGTCTCTCAGGGAGATATCTGTACACTGACTGGTGTCTCTCAGTCCCTGTCTGTCAGGGAGATATCTATACACTGAGTGGTGTCTCTCAGTCCCTCTCTCTCAGGGAGATATCTGTACACTGACTGGTGTCTCTCAGTCCCTGTCTCTCAGGGAGATATCTGTACACTGAGTGCTGTCTCACAGTCCCTCTCTCTCAGGGAGATATCTGTACACTGAGTGGTGTCTCTCAGTCCCTCTCTCTCAGGGAGATATATGTACACTGACTGGTGTCTCTCAGTCCCTGTCTCTCAGGGAGATATCTGTACACTGACTGGTGTCTCTCAGTCCCTCTCTCTCAGGGAGATATCTGTACGCTGACTGGTGTCTCTCAGTCTCTCTCTCTCAGGGAGATATCTGTATACTGAGTGGTGTCTCTAAGTCCCTCTCTCTCAGGGAGATATCTGTACACTGAGTGGTGTCTCTCAGTCCCTCTCTCTCAGGGAGATATCTGTACACTGACTGGTGTCTCTCAGTCCCTCTCTCTCAGGGAGATATCTGTACACTGAGTGGTGTCTCTCAGTCCCTGACTCTCAGGGAGATATCTGTACACTGACTGGTGTCTCTCAGTCCCTCTCTCTCAGGGAGATATCTGTACGCTGACTAGTGTCTCTCAGTCCCTCTCTCTCAGGGAGATATCTGTACACTGAGTGGTGTCTCTCAGTCCCTCTCTCTCAGGGAGATAAATGTTCACTGACTGGTTTCACTCAGTCCCTCTCTCAGGAAGGTATCTGTACACTG